>NC_092511.1:26425000-27675000 GCF_047511675.1 Marmota flaviventris | reverse complement strand
GTATCCTCATCATTGGATAACCATTTGATGGGGTAATGGTTTGAATGGATATCCATTAATCCATTCAAATGTTAATGGTAACTGTAGGTAGTAGCTGTAGTGGTGACTATAGGTAGGTAGGATGTGGCTGGAGGAAATAGGTCACTGAGGGTCCCAGCTCCTTTATCTCTGCTTCTGTGTAGCCACAAACAGCTTTCCTCTGACACACCCTTCCAACATGATGCTCTACCTTACTCAGGCCCAGAGCAAGGGAATTGGCCTATCATGAACTGAACCTCTGAACCTGGGAGCCCAAAATAAACTTTTTTCCTCTAAATTATTCTTGTCAGGTGTTTGGTCCACAGTGTCTGAGAGCTGTGTCCTTATTACTTTTGTTAGTGCTCACTTTCAGTTCAATAATTCGCTCTGTAGCTGTACTAATCTAATATCTATTTATTTATTGTATTTAATTATACTTATCTTCATAGTTTACTTCTTTTCCCATCTTCTGAGTCATAATCACGATCTTTCTTTTCTTGTGTTTACAAATTGGATTTTTTTTTGGTCTTTCATTCATAATTCCTTTTTTTTCCCCTGGTAATTCTAGTATTAAGGTTTTTTTAAACTTTTCCTTTATTTTAACTTTCATTAATGATGGCTTTTGTTTGTGTGATTGGGGATCAGGATTTATTTCATTTTGATACTGAGTTAACGTTCTTGGATCTGAATCTTGTAGGTTTAAATTGACATGCTTTCCCCCAAAAAAATTTGACTATGTGTATTCTTGAAGTTAGGTGGTGATTGAGCCTGTTATAGGTTGAGATCTTCAGGAAACAGACTCATGGAGATTTTCAAAAGAGAGTTGTTTGTTTTTTTTTTTTTTTTTGTGTGTGTGTGTGTGTAGTACTTTTGGAAGGAGAACCTGTGAAGGAGAGAGGGAAACAACAGTTGGGCAGAGGGAAATGAAAAGTGATGTAGTTTCAGCTGCTTCTGCTAGAGCTCTGGAGTTTGACACCTATAAAAATGTTCACTAAATTAAGACAAAGACATTAAGCATTTGTACCCTTGAATCAATCAGTTGTTAGAGGTGGTTTCAAACAGAAAGGGTGTGTGTGTGTGGTTGGGTGATACAGCTCCCTTTAACCATGGCAATTCGTGAATGAGTACAAAAATACAAGCCATAGTAACATCCTGTCCCAGGAATTGGGAGCATCAGTGCATTGTTCCTGAAGACGGGTGTCTAGGCCACCCCCACACCCCGTACAGTTCAGTCCTTGTTGCCCCGTTGAATCCTAATTCCTTATTTGGTAAGGACACCTAATTTGTGAACACTCTTCCAGGATTTTGTTTGGCTTCATATTCTGAGAAAACATAAGAGAAAAGTACATGGGACTAACTACAGCCCCACGTGCTGTGGTTATCTCAAGGCTATAACTGACAATTTCCTCTACTTGCTTTCCCTCACTGTTGGTTAGCATCTCTGCTATTTTAGGTGGCTCACTTAGTAATGTAGACAAATATTTTCCCTGAGGAATGTGAGCTCCTGATTGACAAGTCCTTTTCAGGTTCTGACTTCTGCATTTGTCCATATATTATCAAAATGGGCAGAGGAAGTTGTTAACAACCAACGTTACACTGAATCGCCTGAGAGCCTCATAAAGATTCACCCTTCCCTGAGCTACTGTTTAATGACAACCCTTCTCCTGTCTGATGATTAGGCTCAATAACCCCTGGTGGTATGGTGATTCTTCCTTGCTTGCTTATCTGTTTGCATGAAAAGTTTAAAATAACTGGCTGGCCATAATAGCTTGAATTTTAATGGGATTCTTACTGTGTCTTTTGATGAAAGCCTTCCCAGTCTAGAAATCAAGGTTTCTGGGCTGAGAAATACTAACTTTCATGAGAAAAAAAAAAAGAATAAATTACCCATGTGAATGGCTGGGAACAATTGTAAAGTATAACACATTTCAACCTCTTGTTTCCTGGATATATATATCAACACAATAGAGTGGTTACTGATTAAAACAAAAAAACAAAACAAAACAAAAAAAAACCATATATATAATATTATATATATATATATATATATATATATATAATATTACATCCTGGGAGGATGATTTCCCATCCTTGTACCATAGTCTTTCTGCGCATTATCTTCAAAAGGCATTCCATTCTTCACAATGCTGGCGACGAATACCATGAACATATACCAACTGCTGCTTCTGCTTTGTTATGAATTCCCTTATTCTATGTCATTGTTGTGTAGCATGCCATATCAGTGTAGTGCTAGCCAAGGCCTTGTGGACAAGTTAGGCAAACATGTCCTTGAATATGTACTGATCTCAGCCATGATAAATAATCATACCTTCCAGCACAGAAGAGGCCCCAAATAATCAACTTGCTATAAAGTGGATGCTTGAATACCTCAAGACAGAGTGCTAGTCTCTGGTTTGGTTTGCTTTTGTGTCACTATCAGACACACATACACACACACACAAAAACGCTTAAAGCATAACTTAAAGGAGGAAAATTTTATTTGGGGCTCACAGTTTCAGAGGTTTCAGTCCACAGATGGCCAGCTGCATTGCTTTTGGCTCAAAGTGAGGCAAGGGTTGGCTGAAGGATAGGCTCAGTGGGGGAAAACTGCTCAGCTCATGGTATGGTCAAGGAGCAGAGAGGGAGGGGGAAGGGGATGCAGGGAAGAGTCACCCTTCCATGGCATGCCCCAGTGACTCATCTCCTCTAGCCATGACCCACCTGCCTATAGTTACCACTTAGCCCATTCAGACTAGGATGGACTGATTAGGTCATAGCTCCCACAATTTATCATTTTATCTCTGAATATTCCTGCATTAACAGGAGCTTTTGGGTGATACCTCATATCCAAATCTTAAGAATTTTGATGCTGGGAGGTTAGATAATGTTAGAGGAAGAAAATAAATCAATGTAGGTCAATGGGGATTCACATTTTGGGGCTCATGCATAGCTTCTGTCTCCGCCTCCAAGGCTACTCTGTCCAAGAGCCCATTATACCAGCATATGGGTGGCCAATGATGAAGCCAAACTGATTTCAACCAATTAGATTCTTCTACATGTTTTGTGGTTTAATGGCTCTTTCATAGTGGATTGTCCCTTATATGCATGAATATTTGGTACAAGTATTTTCACACTTTGCGCTGATTCCAATAAATAACAGTGATGCTCATCTTCAGAAGATGTTGTGTCCATTCTTATGGATAAGAAAGGAGTGATAATGCAGCATTAGTGGGTCAAAAGGTTCTTAAATGTCTGCATATAGAGATTGTCTCTGTCCCCTCACCATGCTTATGCCCAATCCTGGGTATGTCTTACATTCCACTGTGGTGCAGGGTCTAGTCAAACCTGTGTTCATAATGGATAATTCTGGCCTCACCGTCACTTGGGGTGCCTCTCCCCCTTTTTTGTGACTTAGTTTTCACATATCAGTGAAAATATTTGACTTTCGGCTTTTTGGGACTGTTTATTTCACTTAGCATTATAGTCTTCTAGATCATTCATTTACTTGCAAATGTCATGAAATTGTTCTTCTTTATGATTGAGTAGTACTCCATCAGGTATTTATACCACATTTTCTTTATCCATTCTTCTTCTGATGAGTTCTTAAATTATTGTATTCCTTATCTTTCACATAACAAGTCATCCCAAATACTTGCCACTTTTTGTTCCTCTGGTTCAATTTACATCTTGTGTTCTATATAAACTACGTTTGCATTTGCAGAATGTCTAGATGGTCCAGGTTCCTTTAGACTATAGCATGACAGAAGTGGGAGGGAGAATTAATAGCACTGGAATGGATAATATATGGTATATATATATAGTATCATTCACCATATGCATAAGTGAAGTGACTCTGATCTTAATTCTCAGGAGACATAGTAGAAAGTGCTTACCTCAAACCACATAACATGTACCTAAGGCTATATGAATGTTTTCACAAGTTACTGTGTCATGTAAATTAGCTGCAATTTGGCTGGGGTTTTTTGGCTTATTGTAAAGCCACAGCCTTTTTTTCAAGAGCCATCTGTCAAATACCAGAATTCATATGGCAGGGGGAATATTGCAGAGAACCCCAAACGAATAAATCAAATTGAAAATTTGAGAACATTCATTGGTGATGGTTGAGTCTTTAATGATTGCAGCAATCTCTGCCATTCCAGATGAGATGTTGGATTTTTTCACCTTTTTAAAATATTTATTTTTATTAAGGCCCTATTTAAATATAATGGTTTCTTCTGGTTACAGTGCATAGTTGTATGAACTTTATAATTGTATTTATGGTTGTACTAACAATACAATTAGTGTTTGTATATATTGATTAATTTCTTTACCTGAGATACTTCCTTGTGCTTCTTTGCTATTGATCCCTCCCCTCTTCCAAGTCTGGTAAACTATTGCTATGGTTTCTGTCACTATAGTTTTGCCCTTTCTAGAATTTCATGGGAATGAATTCATATGATGTATATTTTTTGTGTGTTTGATTTTTAATTATTACAATGATTGTGAGACTAACCTAGGGCGTTGCATGTATTCACAATTCCTTTATTTTGGTCACTAAATTGTCAGGTAGTAAATATTAGATGATATTTAAGTTGTGTCTAAGTTTTGGCAATTATGGTTATTGCTGACATGAATACTTATGTATACATCTTTTGGTAGGATTTGTTTTCAGTTCTCTTACACGTGGAGGAGTATTGCTGGGGATAATGGTTATTGTTTAACTTTAAATGATGCTGCCATATTATTTTCCCAAATGGCTGTACAATTTTTATATTCATATCAGCAAAATATGAAAATTATAGTTTCTCTGTGTTCTTACCAACATTTAGAATAGTCTCTCTGTTTAATGTTAGTCAATCTGGTGGATGGTTAATTATATTTTATTGTAGGTTTAATTTGCATGCCTCTGAAGTCTAATGATGTTGAATATCTTTCTCTGTGCTTATTAGTCACTGATATATATTCTCTTATAACATAGCTGTATACATCTTTGACATTTTTAAAATTTGGTTTGTTTGTTTTCTTATTTTTGAATGGTAACAATTCTTTAAACATTCTTGATATGAACTTTTTGTTTTTACAAAACTTTGGCTTATCTGTTTGTGGCATGTCTTTTTGCTTTCTTAACTATGTCTCTGAAAAATTGAACATTTTTAATCATGATGAAATCTATTCTATTAATTTATCATTTGTTATGTTTTTTATCCTGTTTTAGAAATCATTGCCCAACCTTATGTTTTATTATGGAGCTGTAAAAGTTTACCACTTACATGAAGATTTATGATCTAGTTCAGGTTAATTTTTGTGTGTCATCTAGGGTGAGGATTGAAATTAATTTTTTTTCCTTGTAGACATCCATTTGTTTGAGTACCCTTTGTTGAAAAGACTATCTTTCCTTAATGAATTACTTTGCCATTGAATTACCTTTGTAGAAAATCAATAAGCCATGTAAATGTGGGTCTATTTCTGTACTCTATTTTGTCCATTAGTTTATGTGTATAAACTTTTTCCAATCATCTTGATTACTGTTGTTTCATGGTAAGTTTGGAAAAAAAGGTAATGTGCCATGTGATAACTTTTTTTTCAATTATAAAATTCTTATAGATATTCTAAGTCCTTTGATTTTGCATATAAATTTAAAGTCAGCTTGTCAATCTATTTATACCTGTTGAGATTAAGATAAAATTTACATTGAATCTAGTCATTAATATGAGAAATGTATTAATCAGCATTCTCCAGAAAAATATAGAATAATCATGTGTATATATACATATGTATGTGTACGCATATGTATGTGTACACATACATAGGCATATATATATACATATATACATAAATTGAACATATATACAAAGAAGCATATGTGTATTTATATGTGTGTGTGATGTGTGTGTGTGTGTGTATGAGAGAGAGAGAGAGAGAGAGAGAGAGAGAGAGAGAGAGAGAGAGATATTATGAGAATTTAAGAATTGGTTCATGGTTCATGCTATTTTGGAGCTTCGTTGAGGATATTATAATAGATCTTCAAAATCTGAAAAGTGAGCCAAGAAAGTCAGTGGTATTATTCATGTAATTAAGTACAAGTCTGAAGTCTTGAGAACCAGAAGTTTCAGTATCCAGAGGCAGGAGAAGACTGATGTCCTAGCTCAAGCAGAGAAAGCAGTATGTTCTTCCTCTGAATCTTCAGTTGATTGGATGAAGCCCACACACATTGGTGAGGGCATGCTTATTTAGTCAGTCTATTGATCCAAATGTTAGTGTCTTCAGAATCACCCCTTGGACACAAGCAGAATACATTACTACTTATCTGGGTATTGTTCTCTTTCTGCTTTCAGTGTCATTGACAGCTTGATTATAATATACCATAGTATAAAAGGGTGTGTGTGTGTGGGGGGGGGGGTGATGTTCATTTAGTCTTTTACATTTGCAAATCTCTATCTTTGGTTAAATTTGGGAACTACTTACAATTATTTTTTTCAATATTTGCTTTTCTGCCTGATTTCTTTTCTGTACTTCTGTTATTTCAGTTACATATAGGTTTTAGAGTTTAATAATATCTACCAGGGATCTGAGGTTCTCTTTAAATTTTTTTTCTTCTTAATGATTTTCATCTAGGATAATTCCTATTTCTTTATGTTTAAGCTCATTTACCCCTTTCTCTGCTATAATCATTTATGTGTCAATTCTATCCAGTGAACTTTATTTCAGAAATTTTATTTTTCAGTTGAAAAATTTCTATTTGTTTTGTTGCTCCTTTGATGACTCTTCCCATTCCTTTACTGAGATTTTTGTCTATTTGAAACAGGTTTTGTTTTTCTTCATTGAGGATATCATAATAGATGCTTAAAATCCTGTTCATTTACTTCCACATCTGTTCATTTGGAGCCAGATTTGATTGCTTGTCTTTTATCTTGATACTTTTGTTAAATTTTCTTGGTTCTCATATGTCAGGTAGTTTGGGATCACATTGTAGACACAGAGTGTTAGGTTATATTGAATCCGAATTTTGTTTGTTTTATAAGATTTTGTTTCTTTGCTTTAGCCGAGATTTTGCTGCAAGAGTTTTTTCTTTTGCACAAGTGAAGTCTCGGTCCCCCCACCCTCTCCTTTTTCTTCTCTTAAGTTGTTTTGAGTCTGTACAAAAGAAATTTGTTAAGGAGTCAGCCGGAGATGTTGGATGGTTAGAGTTTAACTCTCTGGGCTTCTCCTTTCTGGGATTTATCTATTTCACCACTTCTAGTTTTCTAGTTTCTGTTTTCTGACCCTACAGGTAGAAATACTGTGAAGTTTTCATTTGAGAACTACTGCTGCTGTGTATGCAGTGTGGATTACATTTGTCCCTAGGCTGAAATAAGGTGGTAAGGAGCTCACTGATAGAAGCTCCTGTTATCTCCTCCTTCCAGTAGACATGCACAGTTTGTATCTTGTATTGAATTATATCAAGGCTTTTGATTGTTTCTTGAAGGAATTTAACTCATTCTCTTCTAAGCAAGTCAAGAATTGTATCCAAATATATTTTAGTGTCCTCTAATATATCCCCAAAGTGGAAATATACATTTTAAAATTTACTTTCTTTTTTTTTTTTTGTATTATAGACTATTATCACTATGATAGCTCTTATCCAGTAGGTTGAGGAACCACTATGAGATTTCTGACAACCATCCAGGGTCCCACTGATGAAGGAGTGGAAGAACCATTACGGCATACACAAGCCGTGGTGCTGCCAGATCCTTTCTAGTCAATGTGTTCCAAATCTGGAAACTGACTCAAGTGTGGGAATCGATTTGTTTATTTTTAATCATCTTCTTCTGTCTCTTGGAGATTTATCTTGATTTCTTTGGCTTTCTGCGTCAGAAAAATGATGTGGTCGGGAGTAGTCCTGTGAACTGTAGGTTGTTTTGCATCAACCCTGACTTCAGCCTACTAGATGTGAGAGTACTCCTTAAGTTTTGATATCCAAACATGTTTCCAGAAATTTCCAAACGTCACTTTGTTGGGGGTAGAAGTATCAAAATTGCTTCCAAATGAGAAATACCTGTATAGATTAATCAATAATGCCCTTGCTGACTATATATCTATCTTGATCCTAGAAGTTCAATTCCTATTAGACGTCTCCGTAATTTCTTTCAAGTCAAGTACCTTGGCTGCAACTTTTTCTTTGTCTATTCACTGAAATACTTATGTCTCCTTTGCTTTTGATGATAAAATACCATCATTTTCCCTTTCTTACATTGGCAAACTATCTACCATCACCATTTCTGCTAGTGAGCTGGTATTATAAAAGTGTTCCCTATCATTACATGTTGCCTACAGAACACAGGTAAGATGTACTCACAAGTGCCGGTTCACCTTCTACCTGCACATTTCCTATTGCTTTGGTAAAGAGAGTATGTTCTTGGCAACACTCAGACACACTCAGCTTTGGGGTTTTCTGACTTTACACAGTGTATCCATTCTAGGATGGCCATTTCTTTTAGCTTTTTTGCTTCTTTCCTCCTCCATCTGCTACAGAGTTCTAGCATTTCTACTCACTGATTGTAGCCCATCACTACCTCTTCCCCAATTTTTCAAGAGCCATACCAGGGGCATCCTGAATCATCACCATGATGCGATGTAAAGCATTTTGTCCAATTGGTAAACTCTCTCTTATCCAACTTATATCCCACCTTTCTTGCTTCACATCATAAAAATCCAGCCCATACATAGACCTGTAGCTCTTGCCAGTGTGTGATGACTAGGTTCTTCTTTAGCATATAGTTCCTTTCTTCCTGGTACCAGTCTAGTACTTCCCTAGATAGGTTATGCTGAAATTTTATTTTATTATGGTTCTAGCTGCTAGAAAGGGTAGATCCTGATGTGAGGTGGACAGGTTGACTTACAAGCCAGTGGCTCCTGGATCGGTAATGAAGAGAGAACTCACTTTTAACACAGAGGAATGGCCCACTTCTGCAGGCTTAGATGGTTCAGAAGGATTTTCCCTTTTGTTGCTAAATATACGAGTTTCTTTGTACTCTGTCAAGATAAATCTGTGATTATTATTCCTTCATATTGTTCATTAGTTACTCTGAGCTTTTTACTGTCTATCTTCTATGTATCAGAATCTCTCAGTGTCTGATATCAATTTTATAATTCTATTGTTCCAACAGATATCATCCCAGCCAGTTTTTTCTCTTCCAGTGATTCCCATCACAGAGGAAGGTTAGCAATTGCATCCTCTCAGTGTGCTCGGTCGTATTACAATTATGTCTACCACTAGGGTTGTGATTCCTGTTACCAACCCATGAACTAATTATCCAACTCAAAAAATCCGTTGTAGGATCTCCTTCCTGGGACCACTCCTAGTACCAAAATATTTTCTGATGGGTCTTCAGGAAATAGATTGTGAGATGGAAATTTCTAGGCAGAAAGTTTGATGTAGAGGATGTTTGGGAACAGTAACAGTAAAAGAATGATGGATAAAACATTGAGCAGATGGAGAAGCTGAAGGACAATTATAGCTCAGGCATCAGCTGATCCCGTAATGCATTCTGGAGCTGGAATATATCTTAGTGTTTTCCTGCATAGTGAAGGAAGAGACCTGGGCATTCATGTTAGCACCTCCATCATCAACTCAATTTTGTCCCTTCTTTCCCCAGGAGGGATTATAAGTTTGGATCCCTGAGCATCCTTCCACCAAAAACAGTTTGCCATACTTTGGGGAAATTAATGTTGAATCCTATAGGAGGAATAAAGTTTGCATACAGTATTAGCCCCCATATCTTTTTTAGAACTTCTGCTTCATATGACAGCATGGGCTTCAGCATATTCACATTGCCCTGAGTCCAAGGCATGGTCTTCCATTCACAACTAGTACTGATATTTACATTTTCCTTAGGGTTTTTTTCTTTTAATCATCATTCTGTACTCTTGACATCTAATTCCAAGCTCAAGTTTGTGTTCTATTTTCTTTCGTAAATTAAAGCAGTGCTCTTGAAATTTTCTCTTAGTTTTTCTGAATCTGGAAGAGAAAGCATAAATTATCTAGGGTCCAGTCCATCGTTTCTTAATTTTTTGCACTAAAGTCTTCATAATATACATTAAACTATAGAGTTGTAAGTAGATGTCCTTTTAGACTTCCAAATATACTAGTTTTAGTGAGCATCACTAAAATTCTCATTCTAAGAAGGAAGATCATGTTGCTCCCAGTAATATGAGTGCTACTAACAACCAGCCTTCAACTCTCAGTGTCCCCAGGATTGCCTTGGATATAGAGCTATTTTTTTTTCCATTTTGTGCTTTCCCCATAGTAACACAGGGCATATCCAGCTGACGATGTAGGTACATAAGGGCCCAGCTATTTGGGCCTTGACTGGATAACTCTGGACAAATCCACAGAACTCCCTGTGCAGTCATCTGAGGCTGTCATTAAGCCTCCAATACAGACATCCTCTGTCCAATTATATTTCCTTCCTCTCTGTTTGTCCCATAAGGGTTGATAGTAAGTGTACTTCCTAAGAAATATCCTGCATACTAGACTTCTCCAGTATGCTTTCTATAGTACCCCAACTATTATCTGAGGTGTATATATATATATATATATATATATATATATATATATACACAATATATATATGTGTATATATATATATACATATATATATATACATATATATGTATATATATATATATATATACATATATATATTGTGTATATATATATATATATATATATATATATATATATACAATATATATATGTATATATATATTGCTACATATATTTCTTTTGTTTCTGAGCATATTATTAATCTTAGACTCAATGTGTTCAAGGTATTTACTGTATACTTATATATTATATAACTTGGTTTACTTGTAAGTTTCTGTGGAAATGGTTACTCTACTTTTTCCATTATCATCCTTAGGTATCCTGGGGAAAATATGAAAAAAGCAAGGTAAAATAAAACAGGCTGTATCATGTAATCTTACTACTTTAATAAAAATTGAATAGTCAATCATCCCATGTTAAAAAAAAATGAACATTTCACTAAAATTCAACACATTTATTCATTTGTAAATTATTTTGTGGTTCTTTTATATGTATAAGATAATGAATAATGCTGGTTGAACAAATCCATGTGGGTTTTTTTTATCTTTCTTCAAATATTCCTATAAGCACCTAGCTGAGTATTAAAATTAGAATAACCAGATTCCCTTTGGGATGATTATTGGGGCCAAACTGGAAATGTGGATGAGTCCCTCACTTTATTCTCTAGGACCAAAGACAGCTCACTTTCATCTTTTGATGTCTCACTTTTTAACTCCAACATGCTGTGAGACTGCCTTCTTATAAATAAGATATGAAGAGTAATCTAACTCTGCATCACCTTGTTTTACTAAAATGTCTTTGCCTTGGACATGTTCATTTTGATATAGGGAAGCCCCCTCAGGAATGTGTACTTTGGAAAAACAAGAATTTTCATATGTAGTTATGAATAGAATCCAATGCATGATTCTCTAAACCCCAATGCTTTAGCTTTCTGTGGCCACATTCTAACTGAAAATTGAGCTGATTTCTAATTGTCCTGTAGCAATACTAGCTTCAGAGGAACATCATGTACGAATATGGCCTTTGTCTCCTTATCCTGGCATTTGCAAACTGGACAATATTATCTACTGAGAAATGTGGCTCTATGGAAATTAGTGCTCATCTCTTTGGACAAATCCTTTACTGTGAATTATTATAGTTGTTACCATATGTTTAGTACTTTACCAGGTATCATTCACCCCATTCACTTGTCTCACATAGACAACAATCATTAAAGCTAGGTATTTTAAATCTTCCCCACTACATGTTACAGCTAAAGAAGGTAATTTTTATTTAATTAATAATAAATAATTAATATTTATTAATTAGTAATTAATAATAAAACTGCCAGAATCTGAACCTAAGTATGCCTGCAATTAATTCCCTAGCTTTGTATTCGGCATTGTACTCCTCCATTTCTATTCTTTCATTTAATCATTAAGTTAATTCATTTGTGCAGTAGCTGTTTACTGACTATGATTTGGCACTGTTTTAGCCACTGTCAATCCAGCAGTGAACAAAGACCCTATCAGGAATGTAGATATATAAGTTTGAAGAGACAGACAACAGTTAATGAACTAATTATGTACCATGGTAATTGATGATAAATGTTATGAACCAAGATTAAGAAAGGAATTGAAGAGTCCTCACAACTGCCAAACAAAGCAAAAACAAACAAACAAAAATCTTTATTTTTCATTAGTAAGATATGAAGAAGTTAAGTACTTTGTCCAGTGTTAGAGCTGGTGAGCAACCAGTAGCATTGGATACTTTAACTGTGTAATTCCACAGTCAATGAACTGTTCAGTCCCATGCCTATTCACTGTTTTTCATTTATATCCCACTTATTCTTTTTTGATTCTTTAGTCTTCTCCAAAACTGTCACTCTAACATAGACTTGTTCCCTTTGCTTCCTGGCAATAAGAAAGCATAACAATAGCCAATAGGTATATGAGAAATTGGTGCTTAGAATCATTAATTATCAGGGAAATGCCAGTCAAAACCACAATGAGGTATTGCCTCACTTCAGTAAGAAGGACTTACAAAGAAGCAAGTACTGGTGAGGATGTGGAGAAAAGGTAGGACTTGCACACCATTGGTGGGGATGTAAGTGGGTACAGCCCTGGTGGAAAAGAGTAGGGAGATATTTCCAAAAGTGAAAAATAGAGCTACATATATAAGATCTAGCAATCCCACCCTTGGGATATATACAAAGAATATGAAATTAGTATGCAAAAGACATAGCTGCAATCCCAGGTTTATTAAGGCACTATTTACAGTAATAAAAAAATGGAAAAAACCTAAGTGCTAAAAAAATGGAAAAACCTATGTGTCCTTGAACTGAACTGATGAATGCATAAAGAAAATGGGACACATGTGCAGAGTGAAACATGATTCAGCCATAAAAAAAAATCCTGTTATGCAACAACATGGATAGAACTAGAGATCATTTATGTTAAGTGAAATAAGCCAGGAACAGAAAGACACATCATCTCACTCCCATATTGAAACTAAAAAATTGATCTCACAGTAGTTGAGAATTGATTGTGACTTTCTGTTCCTGGTTATTGCACTTAACATAAATGATCTCCAGTTCTATCCATGTTGAGAGTAGGGAGAGGGAGGGATAGGGATTGAGGAGAACAGGGGGAGGAAGGGATAGGGAAAGCTTGACCAATGCGTACTAAGTTATAGTTAGATAAATAGAAGAAATTCTAGTGTGCTATTGCACAGTAGGTTGACTAGACAGAACAATTATGTGTTCTGTATTTCAAAAAACTAGAAGAGTTTTGAATATGATTACCATAAAGAAATGTTAAGAATTTGAGGCGATACAGACGTTTATCCGAATTTAAACATTCTACAATATATCCTGTAATCAAAATATCACATGGTACCCCTTTAATGTGTACAATTTTTTATGTATCAAATATAAATTTAAATAATGATAAACAAAACAAAACAACAACAAAGAAAGCATGAGTGTAAAGTATTTCCCATGGAGAAATGCAAAAGAGAAAACAAGAAAAGGAGCCAGCTGAAAACGAAAGCCAGCCTGAGCAACGGTTTTGCTGCACGGCAAGCTTATTTTCCAAGGTACTCCCACACCACGCCGAGACTCTGCTCTCCTTTGAGTTCTTGTGATCTGTGTGTCTGCTGAGGGAACTATCTACTCGTCTCTTCTGGTTTTAGTCAGCTTTATGTTGCTGTGACCAATATATTGGATAAGAACAACTTAGAGGAAGAAAAGTTTATTTTGGCTCCTCGTTCCAGGGTGCAGTCCATGGTCAGCCAATTCCATAGGTCTAAGCTTAAGGGGAGATGGAATTTCATGGTGGAAGGATGTGGTGAAGGAAAACTGCTCAGTTCATGACAATCAGGAGGGAGGTGGCAGGCACCAGAGACAAAATATAAACACCAAAGTGCTCCCCCAGTGTCCTACTTTCTCCAGTCTCACCCTACCTGCCTACAGCTACCACCCAGTTAATCCATCCAAGTGGATTAACCCACTGATTAGTTTTGAACTCTCATAATCTCATAGTTTCATCTCTGACAATTCTTGCATTGTCTCACACATGAGCTTTGGGGGTCCATCATATATCCCAATCATAACACTTCTCTCATCTCTTTTCTCTTCCTGTGCCCCTATTTATGCTATTTTACCAAAAATAAAAAGTTAATCAACTTAAGGTATTACAGCATGAAATGGCTTAGTTCAAGAGGATGATAAGAGAGATCTTACTTTGTACTGTTGACTTTAGGGATGATCATCTGAGTTGACACTAAGATTCCATTAGACATATAGAAAAGCCATGTTTTTTTCAGTAAATATTTATTGATCTTGTGAACGCACAACAAGGAAACCATTGTAGTTGGTTGAGTGAGAAGTATTGTAACAATTTAATGACATCAGTTTGTTAGTTCATATCCTGATACAATTGTAGCTGTGATTTTCTTGACTGACACCCTTCAGTTCTTCAAACAGTACATTCTTCTAGGTTTTTAAATCTAGAATAGATTACATAATCCTTTTCTGTACATCTAAAGATTATGAACTTGCCAGATTGCAATATCAGAGTTCCTATATTAAGTTTATCTATCTATCTATCTATTGCTTAGGTATAATCAACAACTTTAAAACTTCGAAAAAAATTTTTTGAAATATTTCACATTTAATTATTTTCCCATAGGTTTCACAAACATAGGAGATATTTAACCACATAGGTAACAGCATAAAGACATATTTAATCATTAATTATCTGAATAAAACGATTTCCTTTATGGCAAAGTAGATCTTAGTAACCTTGATACACTTAGCACATAGTAAATACTTGTTCAATAAAGGAATAGTAGAACTCACCCTTGACTATCAACCAAAGGAAAGACTAGAGTTATAGTTGGAATGACAGCTTAGATGATGGTAATAGCCCAGAGAAGACTCTAGAACATGGAGTCATTTCTCAGTCATTTTAGTCTAGCAAGAATAAATGTGCAGACTAGATATTTACAGACTTAAAAAAAATTCACAACTGGAGTTGTTAGCTTTGCCTCAGACTTTCTAAATGAACGACATGGATTAAATATTTATATGGCTTGTCATAGATTGTATCACTTCTGTCATGGCTCCCTTGTGTTCCATGGACTTCACTGCAGGGTCTCTACCTATAGGAAGTTTGTATGTTCCTGTCCTATTTCATGCAGGCATGACTTGTTGACATGGTTTGGCCAATGAAATATGAGAAGAAGTTAGATGTGTTACTTTCTGGCAGAAGCCTTAAGAGTCAGGACATATAGTTTGCTTATTCTTTTTTCTCTCTGTATGATAATCAGCAAATTTCCATAAAAAAGAGTGGAGAAACTAAGTTATAGCTGACTTGTGGTATCGATAGCAGTGTGTATGGGAAACTCACATTTGTGATAGTCATTGGAATTTTGGGGAATATTACTTCTTCAAGACATAACTTATCCTAACACATGTAAACTATCTTCATTCTACATTAACTATAGAACCTGGTGTTAATTAGGTGTCGGAGCTTTGGGATGAACTAAGCTCTCATCTTCCCGCTACCATATGTAGAAACCTACTTGATTTCACCTGTATCTAAATACTTTCCTCTTTAGTGGATAGAGCAAGTAATGGTCAAGCCTCTGCTTGTGCTGTGGATCCCATCCCCTCTCAAATAGTTACAGTTATTTTTCTCCTGCAGTGTCAATCTTTTCCTTGCTAAAGGACCATTAATGACTTACTTGCTCTAAACAATTCTCTCTTACCTCCATATTCCTTTCAGCTGACCCCTTCCCATTTCTCTCTCCTCTTTCTCAATCAAACATTTCAACTATTTAACACTGTGTGTGCTGTCTCTTTTTTATTTAATTGATTTTATTCTTTTAAATTCCTGACAGTGGAATGAATTACAATTCTTATTACACATATAGAGCACAATTTTTCATATCGTTTTATATAAAGTATGTTCACGCCAAATTCATGTCTTTATACACGTACTTTTTTGCACTACAATTCTTATTACACATATATACCACAATTTCTCATATCTCTGTTTGTATATAAAGTAGTTAAGTTATTCCTTTATTAATATTTTCTGGCAGTTTTAAATTTTTATTTTAATTCTTATTTTTAATAAAATTTAAATTTTTATTTTTAATTTTTAAATAGCATTGTCGTCTATATTCATATTGTTTATTCTACAGTACATTTCTTATGTGGATATAATAGTCAAATTGTTAATAATAGTGAAAATACTTTGAAATTAAAATACTGTTTATAGAGAAGGTGTAGGTATCATTTCCAACTTTTAATATGGTATTAATGTATCCAGCAAACTGAAAACACTCATTACCCTAAAGAAAAGAAGTGTTTACTATTGTCAGTGATGTCATCTGCTTTCAGATTCATTCTGAGCAAGAAATTATGCTTTAATTAAAGCCATTATTAATCATGTGCAAATAAAAAGATTATAAATTTCTAAAATTTGTTGGTATTTTGCTTTATTTACCACTTAAACTCCTATAAGAGGTTATAAGAAGTAGTTAGAGATTGATCCTGAGTGATTTTGAAGATTATTTTCTGTTACAGAAGCCAAATGAGAATCATAGACCCATCTATTATCTATACAAACTAATATCATCTGGGACAAAATGATATTTTACAAATGTAAACATATGGTTCTTTGGGTTTTCTTATGGTGTTTCAATACATTTATAGTCAAGTTGACAATTGTTATTATTTTCTGTGACCTATGGAAACTTTCTGAGTGATATGCCTTTAAAATAATAATGCTGCTCCTAGATGGACATCATTACCCTAGGTACATGTATGACTGCACATATGGTGTGATGCTACATTGTGTACAACCATGGAAATGTAAAGTTGTGCTGCAATTGTGTACAATGAATCAGAATGCATTCTTCTGTCATATATACCTAATTAAAATCAATAAATTAATTAAAATAATAATAATAATAATAATAATAATAATATTGCTCCTTGCAAATAGTGATGAATTAATGTCATTACTCCATGTGAGTATTTTAGGGAGGATGAAAATAAATGACTGATTTAACTCCCTACTGACCTCAAGGTTCCTCAGCATTACCTTGGTGTAATTGGCAGCTGAATTTCAACTCAAAATATTTATCACTTGGCTTCCAGTTCTGCTGGAAATACATAAACCTGGGAAAAACTCTAAAAGCATCTTTGAATTTCAGTTTCATTATCTATAAAGAGGTAATAATGTTATTTATTATTTCAGAGTGCTATGAGAATTAAATATGATAATACCTTGTACTTTCTGAACTATAAAGTACAATACAGGATAGAAGAAAACACATGTCCTGTTTATTAATCAAATTAAATTAAACACATTCTGATGAACTCTCTGTAGCCAGTAATGGAATATGATATATAGCCTAGTAAATTATATTTTTTATTTTTCTCACACTCTCCTGGAGCTAATCATGTTTCATCCATACAGTGATTCAAAAACTACTTGACAGATTCTTAGACTAAATGTAGTTGTTAAGATTTTTTTTTTCTGTTTAAAATTCTACTTTTATCACTTCAAGAAATGTCACCCTAAAAACACATGCTGACAGATGATTGAGGATTCTACTTAGAAGCAGTGTAGAAAGCAAATGAATTCTTGAGGGAAAAGTAAATTAGAAATATTGGATTCATTAGAAGGCACATAAGCTTTTGTGATCTGTCTGTTAGCAACGTGTGTCTTACCTAGAGAGACTTGATTTATCCAAACTATCACATCAATGAATTCAGAAGCAGGAAATATTAAAATGTGCATTGCAGTTGAAAAGGAAAACAATCCAGAAAACTCTGATATACTGGGATTGAGATTACTGACATTATCTTGATGAACAGAAACAAGTGGAAATGGTATGGAAAACCCTGGACAATATCAGTGCTCCTTTGTATAGTACTCTTAAAGTAAAAGGTATTCTTTTAATAAGAAATACGAAATAGCATATATTTCATATATAACTTGACTGAGGTCAAAGCAAACAAAGGAACATAACTCATGTAAATCATATCATACACACACACACACACACACACACATATACATCTGAAAAGCAAATCCAACATTATCTTAATTATCTTTCGACTCTGCTGTATCACAGGTGTATTAAAATAAAGATAATAGCATGAAATCTATAACCTACAGCTGGGCTTAATTATATTAGGTTGCATTTGCTTTGATAACCATCCAAATTTGGGGGAATTCCTCTTAGTGGGTGGTGTAGTCCCTTGAATGACCACAGATAAGTAGCTAAATTTTAAAAATTATGTCACCAATTCAAATCATCCTACTAGATTCAGAAGATTGAAAGAAGTAGACAGAAATATAGATTATTTAAGTAGATAAACACCATCAACCTCATGATTAAAAAACTTTTTTCTCACATGGTTATTTTTCTCTTGATATATGCACACAGTAACATCACAACGTACAGGAACAAAGTTATTTAACTTATATGTGTGATTGATATGCGTGCTCATAGTCATGAACAAAATAGACTGGAATGACTGGAGTCTATCTTCTTTGTCTTTAGTATGGGGAAAAAACAACCTGATGAAGTCAAATTCACAAAATATGTTCTTAGGTGAAAGACTGGATCATAGTTTATAAATAAGTTTTGACCTTGTGCAACAAAAAGTTATTCACAAAGTCCAAGGACAGTTAAAATCATTATCAGTTTAACACAACATTGTATCTTTAACATAGCACATTCCTCTTTGGATGGTTTGGAATGTAAGGCATAATATGGTGTTATATGGCAAGAACACCAAGGAAGCATTATCTAAGATTCAATAGGTGCAGAAAATACAAAACATGAAAATTCAAGAAGCGACATTCCAAGTTTTAATTGGATACAGAAGGGCCCGTCTAGAAGGCTGGTCAATCTTTTCTTGAGGGACTATTGTGTAGAAAACTGTGATATAAAAAGGAGAGGAAAAAAGTGATAGTTTAGGTAGAAGGCTGACCACAAAACAGCTTTATTTTGTTAGTATATATATGCTCATTTGAAAATTTCTGAAGCTTATAAACCCATGTTTTTCATGCTTCCTCTGATAAGGTCAGCTAAGTTCATAAATGGTGTGGTGATATATGCGCATTACCTTGCTGACTCTATTCAGCTCTTAGAAATATTTTATTAAAGAAAGTGTGATCTGGCCAACTGAGATTACTGCTGTCTCTCAACGTCCTGTGTGCCTTAGGGTGGCGGGCAGTTGCAGTCCAGAAGAGAGTTAGAATCTTGGAACAACACTTTATATCCTTATTCCTTAATGTAATATTGGTACCAGGATGACAATTTATTCTCATGAAGTGTTCAATTTAATAAATGGCTGAACAAAAGGAGCTTTTGCTAAACATGCAGAAAAAGAGATGGGTGTGGGTGTGATAATGTAGATTTGGAGCACAAACTATGACATACATAGACTGTAATATGAAGTATCACTACTGGATTCCTTAGGGATAATAATGAGGATACTGAATTATACTGAAGTAATTCCATTTTCTCTGAACAAATATTAAATACATATGATAGTAGTAGCTAAGTCTAGTTTTAAGTTGTATGCATTTTATAGAAAATTTGCTAGAATGAATAATGATTACATCTTTACAAACAAGTTATTAAATATTAATCTAAAATGAGAAGCTATTTGGAATTATATAGACAGATTGCTGAAATAATTTATACTCTAAAATTGTGGGGAATCATTATCATAGCTTTATAAACTTGGTTTGAAGTTTTCATGTATCCATATTCTACAAAGCCCTGAGTACTATTTATTGAGCTACCAAACTACTTACTATATGGTTTGACTGAAAAGAATCTTACTGGATAATCATATTGAAATTGTTCTGGTCAAAGCATCTTAGGTTATTTGTTCTTGTTCTGCACATGAAAAAGATGATCTGAAAAAGATTGAGTAATGTGCACAATGATGTAAATTGGGTGAAGTGTAGGACTATGTTTTTGTTATTTTCTTTCTTTCTTTCATCATTGCAATCTTTTTCTTAGGGAGCACATGATGTATTTTCTTCATATACTAAGCTTAAACGCAGAAGACTTCTAAGAGGTGCCTGCTGTAAAATTTTCATCTGTCAGCACACTTAGAGAAAATGTTTTCCCTTACTGCTTTGTGGCAATATTTTAATGGGCATATGTGCAGCATTTTCATACCCTGTCACCTAATTCTCAATTTGCATGGTAACAACATAATAGCATAAAAAAGATATTAAGAAAAAATAACCTCAACTGCTTATGACACCAAAATTGAAGATATGCCATAAAAGCATTCATTGTAGACTGGAAAACAGCACTTTTATCCCCTGCAGGCAAGGTTGTGATGAAGACTTAAGGGTTTATGAATACTAAAATTTGTTTCATCCAGTGATATCAGGATGTGCTTCTTTTTTTTTTTTCTTACCAAATCCCCTGTGACTAGTGACTCAATCTTTAGAAGGTGGTAGGAAGCTTTCAGTCCTGTAGAAAGACTACAAAAAAATGCTGTTTGCTGTGGAGCACTTGACCTTGTTTGTAGCAGGATATACCAGAAAGATCTCCTATATTAATTGATTATACCATGCTCTAGAATTCCTATATACTAAACACATATTCTCTAAGCACATTTTGTGTACATAAAGTTCTGCCCTTGCACTTCACCAGCTGAGCCATGATATTGACTAGTTTGTGAAGTTTTCACTTTACCATTGTAGAACTCTCAACCAGTGCTGGTTGTCCACTTTTTCAGATCCAACTTTATAGTGCTTTAAGGGCATTGGCTGTGTTTATGAAGAGGAATAGGAGGAAGACATTGTTCCTGATTCTCTTTGAACTTTGCAGTTGAAATCTTTATTAACTGGCAGGACACAGGTGGAATAAAGATCATAGTCATCTTTTCCACTTAATTGAATACAATTAAGTGTTCAATTAGTGTGCAACCCTATAAGATAATCTTGAACTTCTTTATATTCACAGAAATGATCATAGAAGGTCTTGAGGATGTGATAAAATTAAATATTATGCACAATTTTGTTTTGAAAGCCACTTAATGCCCCCATCTCATCAAGAATTGGGGGTTTGCAAATGCAAATTTCTTAGAATTAATGGGAATTTCTGTTGCTGGGGCCCTGATATGGGGTGCCCTAGGTAATTTGTTAAGCACAAAAATGTATGTGAAAAAATTTACTTGAAACATTTTATCTTGTGTCATATTGTAGTACTCTCAGAATCTTCAGAGTCAATTATGGGAACCTAGGTATCTGGGTAGAACTGTAAAGCAGATAGGTAACATCTGCATCTCTCATTATGCTTGGTGACCTGCTTGAGAGTAATCTTAATTATAGTCAAGCATGGGGATTTTATATTTTTATTATAAAGCCCAATCAGAGATTTTATACTTTGATGCCCATCAGCATAATTTAGCTGTTTTTATTCTTCACCACATTTATTTATTTATAACATGTTCACCTGTATAGAAAAACAGTAACAAACAATGGTGAGTTTAAAATCAATTCTTCTGTGTTTCTTATAGGATCTGTCTGTGAGAAGCAATCTGAGCAACGAGAGTTTTCCAACTACATAATGTGAGATGTAATATTTATATGTATTTGTGCCACAAAATATTTGTCTACCAGGAATTTGAGGTTAATATTGATTTCTTAGAAATAGTGCTTCTCCAGGGAGACACTAAAATTCTTCCTGTAGATTTTCAAAACACTCTGCTGATTACTATGGAATGCACATTTTACCAAGTAACATACGGAGTTGTCTTCATTATTTAAACAGTTCTTTTCATGCTAAGTCTGTGTGTTATATTTTATGATATGCTGAGTTCAAGATTTCTTTGTTTCATTTCAAGTAACATTGAATGTTGTTTAATAACACATATCACTTAAATATACATTCTTATCATAGACAGTGAATTTTTGATGGACTTCTATATTTTTAAAAATATAGTTGTTTTGTAGATGAATAAATTCTTTGTAATTATATAGTATCTGAAGTATGCTTTATAAACGTTCAGTTTTTCAGCTTTATTTCACGAATTATTAAATTTAAATGTTGTTTGTTTTTAGAGGTCAGTGTTGGATCATTTGCATTATATGATACAAAGGTATTTATTTCATTCATTCATTTATTTATTTTTCAATGCCTACCTGTTGAATATATAAAATTAAAAGACAGTAACACTGCTGCAATTTTTCAACATCTGTAACAATTATGGTAAATTATATATCCTTTGAAATAAGGGGTGGTGGTGGTGTATTTCTTCTCTCTTTAGTAGTTTTCTTATATATTAAATGAAGGGGTGGGCTAGATAATTTTGTAAATTGCTTTCCAGAACCAACATGCTCATATGTTGGGTTTTGTCAAAAAGAGAAACAAATCGATGACATTAGAACATCTATTCATTCAAAAATACCACATCAAGAGCAGTTGTTTGTCCAAGGCTGTGATCATCAAAATTGTGTTAACCTCTGTCCTGGCTGCTGTAGTCTAGAATCAGCACCCTCACTGCCACTCATATAATTTTTAGCAACCGCCTGCAACTGCCACAAGGTTGGAAACTTAATCGTGAAACTTCTCTCCTCCTTTCTCTTTAGATTTTCCAGCCCCATCTCCTATTGTCAGAATCTAATGGGAAATTGTCTTTCAAAGAAGCCTGGGAAACATAGTTCTAGACACCCAGATTTAGCAGTCCAGAACACGTGTGGGGCTAAGAGATAACTATTAAATAAGTGTCATATAGGTGTAGAAATTATGTATGTTACAACAATTGTTTATTAGGCTGAGGAATTGAAATAAGAATAAAACTTTTCAACACTAAGAAAACAAATTGTTCATGATCACCCACAGCAAAAAATTTAGTACCTAATAACTTAAAATCATAGATCAAAATAAATTGCATTGACTAGAGAAAATATAGTTACAAGTTACAATCAGGGTGCAAAGCAAGGTTCTGAGATACATGTTCAGGTACAACTTTAGTTACCTGTCTTCATAACCTGCAATGTATTATTTTAAGGTTTTGACTGAAACTATCTGTGCATAGAAGGAAAATGAGTAAGCTATGTTTTATACTTTTATTAGTTTTTCAGCATTTTCAGTAACCCGCATGTGTTTCACGTAGGAAAACCATTTCACAATTTGCATTCGGGTAACCCCCTGTGTGACACTATGCCAAGTGTGCCACATGGAATTACTTTGGCCTCCCTCTGTGAGCCTGAATGAGTTATTCTAACTTTTACTTAACCATACTTGTTTATTCCTCTATTTTAAAACTAATGTTACTTTACAGTAAACACCTGGGAGGGGATTGTAAGCAGTAGTCCAAGAAGAGGAAATTAACCATGAGGAATTTATCTTACTACTGAGAAAATGCTATTTTCAAAAAGTGAGCAATCAGGCAAAGGGAAGCAAAAATCCAAAGCAAGTTTTTAGGACAATCTGACTACCTAATTGGTATTCCAAAATTGAGGAGATTATTGATATAATTTGATCAGTAGATGTAAAGGTTGACTAACAAATTATTCAAAAAAAAAAAAAAAAGGAAAAAGCTATCAGAAGTTTGAGTGTGAAAAATTTAAGTAGGAATACAGAAACATATGGATAAAACCTACTGTGGTCAACAGATGCCAAAATTTTATTAGTTTCTGGGATTTTCTGTAGTGATGATGTATTATATTCAGAATTAGAAAAAAAAAAAAAACTTTTCTTTTCTATAGGTCCATACATTATTTTAGAAAGAAAATGTTTATCTCTTAAACACAGAATATTAGAAAGCAGACTTTTTGGTATAGCTTACATATACTCTAAGAAGTTCTGGAAGAATAGTGCTTTCAGTCAGAGAACTCAGAACAAGTTTTATGAAAGAAGATAGCGAATACATAGTGGGAAGAATATAGAAAGTTTTAGTTCTTGTGGTAATTAAAAATAACATATTATTACATATAATGTAGTATATACTAATGATAAATCCTTAGCATCCTACATGTTGTTCTAAGTATTTTAGTTATCCCCCAACCTTAGAAGGCTGGTATTGTTATTTCTCCCTTATTTAGTGAAGACATATGCAAAGCCAGATGAGATAAATTGCCCCAGACCATACAGCTAGTAAGTAGCAGATCCAAGATGGAAACTTGTACACTTGAACTGTGGAGATTGGTCTGATTCCCACACTGCTTTACAGTTAAATGGATAGGTTTGCAGGAGATTGGGAGGCATTGACTATTGTAGAGCATACAATGTGAGTTATGTCTTAACTGAGCCACATTTTACCAACCAAATCATTTTGTCACTTGTTATCAAATTAGTCAATATACATGGCACGCTTAATGGCAGACTGACTGATTTTAATCAAGTAAGCTTTCCTCATTGATGTCACGACTGACACAGTTTACTTTCTGTGGCATGTTGCCATTTCACATGGATCCAGTGAAGAGGATTTCTTTCCTACATTCCAACCTGCCACACCCCTGTGATCTTCCATTTAAATATTCTTTCTCCACAATCTTGCCTTATTTCAGGGAGAAAATATTCATTAGAACTGTGTTTCAATTATAGGAACGAACAATGTCCTGACTCCCAGTGTTGTGAATGTACCTGCTTTTTTTTTAAATTAAAACTTGTTATTTCCCAAAGAGGTAAGTCAAAGAACTGCAAACTATCAGTTTTAATTAATGTTTATGGTGTGCTTTAAATGTCTTCACATTTGAAGCTAAAGATTTTAAGTTAACATTCTAAGATTTAATTTGAACTAAAAACTTCTAACCATTTACCCATTTTTCAAAAGATGTTTGCTCTAGGGTTGCCTTTCTTTCTTTCTTTTTACCGGGGATTGAACTTGGGGGCACTCAACCGCCAAGCCACATCCCTAGTCCTATTTTGTATTTTATTATGAATGGTCTTACTGAGTTGCTTAGTGCCTCGCCATTGGTGAGGCTGGCTTTGAACTTGCAATCCTTCTGTCTCAGCCTTAAGCCACAAGGATTTCCTTTCCATTAATTTTAATTGTATGTACTTTCCGGGAGCAAATATTCTGGGGATTTACTCAGTCTTTTGTAAGGTGCTGCTGCTAACATGATATATTGCTAACTGCTAAGCTGTTGGTCTCTACAGATTATTAATTTGGTATGGTAAAACTTTTCCATTTTGGCATGAATATAATTACACAATCCTAATTTTCTCAATAGTGTTATCCAATATCTAGGGCCATTATCATTAAATATTTACTGGGTTTCTTTGTGCCTGGTTTTAGGATTCAAACAGATATAAATAAAACTGTTCATCTGTAAGGAACTAAATTGCAAGCAAATTGTTAGAAAAATATTTTGGGTGAAATTTGTAGGTTAGATTCCATTACAAAAACTTAAGAAGTACTCCAAATTCTTTGTCTTCTTATTAATATCACTGAAGTTAAAGGGGCAGGTTAGATTTCTACAATCTCTTTCATTCTTTCTACCTGCTGAGGTATTTGATAAGTGATTAATGTTCATTGTCCTGTGTAACCTTTACAAAATTCTGAAAATGTGATTAGTTTTATTCTTGGTTTTTAGGAGAGAGTTCAGAAAGGTCTGATAGAGGTGAAATGACTGAACTGGAGTCACACATCTATTAAAAAGCAGAGGTGAGACTTGAGCAAAAGTGTTTTAATTCCAAAACGACTGTTCTTCCTGCTACATTCTCTAAATAAATTAGACACACTGGTGGGACTGAAATCCTTTTCACAGTGTAGAGAGAATAGATTCTTGAGACCTGATAGGAATAACTAAAAGCTTTTCTCATCAGCTTGGAAGAGACCTGGACCCAGAAATCTGAATGAATGAAAATGAATTATAATATATTTAATTAATGATAAATTAACATTACTTAACACATGATCAGGAACCCCTTAGAAAACAAGATAGACTGGGGCTTGCTCATTGGAGAAATGGCCAGTTACCAGAGAGAGTGAATCCTTAATTTGTTTCCATAGGAATACGATCAGAAAAATATAGGTGGCTCCTACTGAGGAATCACAGGTTACATGTGTTGTTCTTCCTTGGAAGCAAGTTACTTCTCTACAAAAATTACACTGAGAATTTGGTCTTACTGTGATTTCTGGTACTCATTTCTGACCTGGACTATGTGCTGATTCTGAAAGTTCCTTTTTTCTCTCTCTGTGATCTTTTTGACTTCTGACCATCTCTGATTCCCTCACTACAGAAATGGTATTCCAGACTGTGAGATTAATTTCATATTTGTGACTGTTCTCCCTTAGGAGCAGGTGTTCCTCCCCACCTGCTCCTAACTCAGTACAAGCTCCACGACCCCTCTCGTGTTGCTAAGTTGAGGGCTCCCCACTTCCAGCCCAGGTCAGCCATGCTTTCCCTGTCTTGACACTCTACCTCTCTGTGAGGCTGTCACTCACTCATTAGAAGCATGTATTTTACTACACATCCAGATCTCCACAGAGAGATTCTCCTTGCATGTGGAATCTGCAACGTACCACTACATTTCAAAAATAAACTCATTGGTGGGTCACTGATAAATTTTTTGGCTTACAGCTTCTAAAAAACTAAATAAGTATGTGTCATTTCCCAAGCTGCCTCATACTTATCTCCATAGATTTAATTTCTAATGCAGTTCAATGTGCAATGAATTGTAATTATAGAAACCAATACAGCAAATTTAATTTAAAGGAAGCAGCATAATAACAAATAGTATTGTTTTGTTTTGTATTTGTCACAGGTAGGCTGCTTAAGGAAAAGGGATTAAATGGAAGGTATATAGGAGCTTCACAAATCTTAGGTGATTTTAAACTTTTAAGAACTATGTAGATTGGTATCACAGAGTGGTGATTAATTCTCTAGAATATTGCTTGAAAGTTTATAATGTACCTTTTCCTGTTGTTATGAACTAAAACCACTAACTGGTGAGTTTGGAAGCATTAAATATAATGAATAGGATGTGATAGGAAAAGGAGGTGGGTCAGAAGGGAAAGACTGTTAACGATGAAGGGTAGAGAATTGTGCTGAAAAAATAAAGTGATGATTAGAAGATAGTTGAGAGGTTAAGAATATTTTTCAAATAAATTTGTGGGCAAATTTGAAAACCACTACCATTTTAGGCAGAACCAACTGAATCAAGATTAACATTGATCAGAGAAAAGGTGGAGCCCATGCTACCAACAGAATGCTTAGAAAAAAATAAAATATGGGGAATTTGAATTATTGACTAATTACTATAGTTATTGGCCAAACATTTTACTGAGTTGGGGACCAAAATGAGGGTTGGAATTGTTTGTGCTGTTTGAAAGAGTTAGAGAATATTTACCTCTGACATGTTAAGCACTTATGACAAGAAAAATATCTATATCAAAATTCTGTGACAATCATCTTCTTACTAACAGGCTGTTAGTGCCTGCACATGGCTTATCTCAAATTTTCTGTAAAATTACAGTTCTTCTTTAAGTACATGATCTTTACATGTCTTTACACAGGAATTTGTTTTCTACCTTATTACCAGAATTTTACTGATGAATTATTTGCCTTGTTTTTGCCATCAAGATTAGAAAACCCATCATTGTACTCACTATTAAGGCATTCAAAAGCAAATAATTATATTTTCAATAAGAAAGAGAGGAAAGGCTCATTGTAATACTGATTTGTTTGCATACATGTGCAGCCAAAATTGCTCAGTTGGAAAAAATTTGATTATGAAAACAAATCAATTTACATAAAGGGAGGCAATAAGAAATAGTCTAAAATGTTGAATGAGCTATTATCTATATAAAATAAAATAAAACAATAATCCCACACTTGTAAGAGTATTGCAGTCACTGTTCATAAAAAAAAGAAGCTGCTAAAAATAGTAATATATTTAAAAATAAAAATATGTACTGAAAAATCTTTGTCAATAAATTCATCATTTAGCTAATGTAATATAAGTAGATACATTATAAGAATAACTTACTTAGTAACTGAGATGATGATGAGACTATATCATTTATTCCTAATTCTGCTGCATAACTCCTGCTCATTTTTAATATTCTGTTTTTCCCCTCCTGGCCACCAGTTTGAATTGACATTTTCCAAATAACTTTTATTATGTACTGGATATGTTTATGAACATCATGAATTTTCATTTTCCAAATAATTTTATTATATTTTATATGTTTATGAACATCATCAAATCCCATTTTAAAATGTCTCAAACATTCATACATCTTCACTAAGTTTTTATGTTGCTAATTATCAAAGAAGGATTGAGGTTAAACTTAAATGCACTGATGTGTGATTTCCAACACAAAGAGTGAAGCCGGAAAAATAGCAAACAACAACAACAAATTATATGCACAGTATAACTCATTTAAGGGGGGGGATACCAAAGATAGATGGCACCTAACCAATGTTGAGAACTTTTCTGTTTTGTTCCCAAATACAAAGATTACCAGAAAGAGAGAGAGGGAGAGTGAGAAGGAGAGAAAAAGGGAGAGGGAGAGGAAGAAAGAGAAGGAAAGGGAGAGAACCAAATGCTTAGACCACAGACTGCAGATGGGAGCATTGACCAGGTCCTGGAGACTATGGAAATGGGTCAAGAAGAATACACTCCCAATAATACATAGAAAATGACAATCTTGGCAAATCTTCCCACTTGAGGTGGGAAAGCCTAGCAGCTGTATAAATGCACAACTCTGACGAACACAAGGAAGGAAGAAATAGCAACCAATAGGACAGATAAAGAATCCAATTGGAAAATGTCCAAGAAAGTGAATAAAATTCCCCAGCACTGCTCCCCACTGGGGAAGAACTGCATAGGTACATTAAATCAAAGCATTATCACCAAACATAGCTTAGTAGACAGATGAGTTTAGGCCATTTACATTCAATGTTATTATTGATATGGTATTTATTCCCTGTCATTTTGATTTATTTTTTGTTTTTTAATTTGAATTAGTTTATCCTTTGATTGACTATTATTCTATTGTAGTTCTTCTCTTTACTGCTTTTCACTTTTATTTTTCATTTTTTCTTCATGAAATATTTTATTGCATATATTTTACAGTATAAACTTTCTAGTTTTGAATTCTTTTAACTTTTGTTTATCATGGAAAATTTTTATTCCATCATCAATTCTGAAGCTTAATTTTGCTGAGTATGGTATTCTTGGCTGGCATCCATTTACTTTCAGAGCTTGGTATACCTTATTCCAAGTCCTCATAGTTTGGGTTGAGAACTCAGCTGAGATCTGGACTGGCTTCCCTCTAAATATGGCTTTTCTTTTTCCCTGGCAGTCTTTAAAATTGTATCTTTATTCTGTATGTTAGGCATTTTCATAATAATATGCTTTGGTGTGGGTCTGCTGTAATTTTGTATATGGGGTCCTGTAAACCTCCTGTGTTTGATTTTTCATTTCATTCTTTAGATTTGGGAATTTTTTGGATATTATTTCATTGAAAAGATTGTGCATTCCTTTGGTTTGTATCTCTGAGCCTTCATTTATCCCAAAAAGCTTAACTTTGGTCTTTCAGTTTATCCTATATTTCTTGGAATTTCTGTTCATGGTCTTTTAAAGTCTTTTCTACATGGTCAACTTTATTTTCAATATTATATATTTTGCCTGAAATATTATATATTTTGTCTTCAAATATTATATTAATATTATAATAAAATATTATATATTTTGTCTTCATTGCCTGAAATCTGTCTTCCAAGTGATCTAGTCTGTTTTTGATGCTTTCTATTGAATTTTTAAATTGGTTTATCAATTCCTTTGTTCCAAGGACTTCTGCTTGATATTTTTAAAAAATCTCTATCTCTTCATTGAACTGATCTTTCACTTCCTATATTTTCTCTCTGATATCACTCCTTACATTGTTCTTTACCTCAAAGATTAGATTAATTATTTACATCCTAAACTCCTTTTCTGACATTTCTTCCACTGTGGTGATGATGGCTTCTGTTACTAAAGTGTCTTGGTTTATTTGGGACAATTTGTTCCCTTGTTTTTTCATGTTGTTTGTGTGTCTACCCCTCTAATAGTATGAATGCGAGGGAGTAGAGTTTCTATTTTGTAGACTTTTAGTATCCCTGAAGTTTTCTAGTACCTCACTTGCTAAGAAACGACCGGTCTGCTTTCCTGGTTTCACACCATGGAGCAACCAGGAAAGCAACCTGCTCAATTCTGCCATCTTTAGACTGCCCAGCAATGGGTTGTTTTAATTTAGAGAGTTTTGATAATATTATCTGCCGCAGTCTGGCTGGGCACAATTCAGGAGCCACTTGTCAAAAGAAACGAACTTTATTTTTAGAACACACACACAGCACCACACAGCTCTTCAGGAAAACCCTCAGAACCCAACTGCCACCACCGGCTTCCCACAAGCCTCTCAACCTCCCCCACCCCTCCTGCTCTTGAGGCCGATTGGCTGGGTTGCGTGGGCAGAGCCAAAAAGTCCTCCAATGAGCAGCTCTGAAAGGGCAGGGAAACAGCCCAATGAGCATCACTGCAGAGGAGCCAATCAGTTGGCAGCTAGAAGTTTGCTGGGGCTGCTGTGAGCCAATCATCAGCTGGCAGCTGGAAGTTTGCTGGGGCCCCTTCAGCTGGCTCTCAACATCTCCCCATCTCTGTTTAAACAACAAGCATGTGGCTTAGGGACCGTGCCTGCCTTAGGTTGTCCAGTACTACAAATGGTCCTTACCTGTCATTGGATGAGCTGACCTCAAGGCGTCAGCCTCCTGTCTTAGGTTGGTGCCATTGCAATTGGATCTTACCCATCATTGACTACCGGTCCAGCATACAGCCACACCTGTGGATAGGTCTTTGTACCAGTGTGTGTGGGGGGGTGAGGTTCTTTGCCTCACCTCTGTTGGCCCCCAAATTTTAGCTGAACGACCATCACAAGCAGAAAAGAGGATGATACACCAAGCCAATTGACGGCTCCTTTTGGAAAAATTGTACCACCGATGACACCATCAGCAAAAATACCCCAACACTACCACAAGTTGCTGCACCAACAGATAGTTCACAATGCATACAAGTGAGTTCACAGTGCATACAAGTGATACATAGTCCAGGCAAGTTCTGCAAGCAGTTCAGTAATAGCTATTGCAGAAGCTGTAGATTGGTTTTATCTTTGTCTTCACCAGCACTGGGATGAAGATAGGAATTCTGGCAATAATGGCTAAAGAAAAAATTATGTAACATTCCAGAAGGCACTAAAAGAAAACAATTTTCTGAACAATTTACATTATCTTGAACAGAATTATTAAATATAATGAAAAGGAAAGGTGAAAGTAAACAAACAGATCTGTTAACCTCCTTTTTTGTTCACATATTAAAACAATCCTCAACAGCTGTTTACCAATTTAAATTAAACTATTTAAGTCACATGAATAAGAAAAAAAAATATTTGGATCCATTTTTTCATGAGCGCTCATCATATATGATATATGGACATATGTACATACAAACATACAACATAAAACACAAGCGTGCACACATAATATAATACATACAACACATAACATAATAGTAAAGACCTTATAACCTTTTACAGGTGAAATCTCCATTGCAATGCTTAAAAACTCTATAGTCAAAAATAGAACTGATCAGCAAAACATTAACCTAGGTCTGTATGAGCTCAAAAAACAAAATAGAACTTCATGATATGGGAAAGGGCAATAATAAAATAGATATTGAAAAAAGCATTCTGGTTCTATTGCAGATGTAAGTGTAGCCAAACTGGAGTTCTGGATATCAGCTGTTATGGATTTGAGCCAAATCATCTTCTTTTTGGTCTGTAGAAATCGCTTTAGTTAATCTCTCTGGAATCCAAATTGGCTGCTATTCTCCCTGTGTAAACACACAAACAGACCCCCGACTCCAGACAATTACTGGGTCAGGACCTTTCCATTGTCCTGTTAGAATATCCTTCCAAAGTACCTTGGGCTTATGTACATTTTTTGGACACATATGCCTTTCCACAGCACTAAGTCCTGATGAATCCAAATTTAAAAAGTTTAGAGTAAAAAGCATTATTTTAAGTTTATCTTTGGGGAATATATACCCCTTCCCAATTCCCTCTTTTTGCTTTAATAAGTACATTTTAACAGTTTGATGAGCTCTTTCAACTATGCCTTGTCCCTGTGGATTGTATGGGATTCCTGTTATATGAGTAATGTCAAATGATGAGCAAAATTGTTTAAAAGAGGTAGAAGTATAACCAGGGGCATTATCTGTTTTTAACTGTTTTGGAATGCCCACAGTGGCAAAATTTTGTAAGCAATGAGCTATAATATCTTTAGTTTTTTCTCTGGCATGAAGGGAGCCCATCAAAAATCTGGAAGAAGTATCAACTGTAACATGCAAATATTTTAATTTTCCAAATTCTGGCAAGTGTGTGACGTCCATCTGCCAAATATAGTTAGGTATCAGTCCTCTAGGATTGACTCCAAGTTTAACTTGTGGTAAAAAGGTCACACAATTTTGACATTGTTTTATTATTTGTCTATCTTGTTCCTTAGTTATTTTAAAATGCTTTTGTAAAGTATTAGCATTGACATGGAACTTTTTATGAAAATTTGTAGTTTCTTCTAGTGTCGAGAAAATATGTATGTCATGTGTAGTTTTATCTGCTAAATAATTGCCCAAACTAAGGGCTCCAGGCAATCCTGTATATGCCCTGATATGTCCTATAAAGAATGGATCTTTTCTGTCCCAGATTAGACTTTGTATAGTGGAAAACAAAGAGAAAACAGTAGAGGAAGGGGAAATCCTACCAGCATCTTCAAGGGATACTATAGCATTAACTATATACTGACTATCGGAAAATAAATTATATACAGAATCTTTAAGCATCACAAAAGCTTGTAATACTGCATTAAGCTCTACCTTTTGAGCTGATTGTTTGGGCACTAGAAATGTAAGAGTTTGATCAGGTGTAACTATTGTTGCTGTACCATTATTTGACCCATCAGTGAATATATTTGGAGCATTCATGATAGGTGTTTTTTCTTGTCATTTTTGGAAAAATTACAGGATGCAATGACCAAAAAGACAATAAAGGATTAGATGGTAAGTGGTTATCAAATGAAACATTAGATTTGCACATGATTGTTGCCCAAGTATTTAACTCATTAGCTAATTCATCAATTTGATTCATAGTATATGGAGTAATAATTTTATTGGGAGAAATTCCAAACACTCCCTTTGCTGCTTTTATTCCTTTGAGTATTAATTGTCCTACAGCCTCAGGATACCTAGTAAGAATAGTGTTAGGAGAATAAGATAAATGTATCCACAATAATGGACCTTCTTGCCAAAATACTCCTGTAGGAATATTTTTTGTTGGTAGTACAATAAATAATAAAGGCAAACTTATATCAATTTTATCCAAATGCATATTTTCCATATATGTTTCAATAATTTTTAAGACCTTTCTTGCTTCAGGCGTTAACAATCAGGGTGATTTTGGATCTGATGGACCTTTTAGGATATCAAATAAAGGTCCCAACTCTCCTGTCGGTATGCCTAGATAAGGCCTTATCCAATTTATGTCTCCTAATAACTTTTGAAAGTCGTTAAGTGATTTGAGTTGATCAACTCATATCTGAATTTTTGGTGGACGGACCATGATTGAGGATAATAGAACTCCTAAATAATTAATTGGAAAATTTAATTGTACTTTATCTATTGCTGTCTCTAGATTATAATTTTTTAATAAATTTCTAAGTGTGGCATAACATTCTAGCAATGTGTTTTTATCTTTGTGTCCTAACAATACATCATCCATATAGTGAAATATTTGTAGTTCAGGATTTTGATTTCTAAGTGGCTGGATTGCTTTGTTAACATAAATTTGACACATAGTTGGACTGTTAGCCATCCCTTGAGGGAGTACTTTCCATTCATATCTCTGATCAGGACCTTCATGATTCAGTGCAGGGATAGTAAATGCAAAACGTGGACTATCCTCAGGATGAAGTAGAATTGAAAAAAAAAAAAAAACAATCTTTAATATCTATAGCTAAAACATACCAGGTTTTTGGCAAAGCAGACAATTGAGGAATCCCTGATTGAGCAGGTCCCATAATAACCATCTCATTATTAATGGCTCTTAAATCTTGCAATAATCTCCATTTACTAGATTTCTTTTTGATGACAAAAATGGGAGTATTATGGGGAGATATGGAAGGTTGTATATGTCCTTCCGCTAATTGTTGTTTGACCAGATCATGGGCTACTTGTATCTTTTCTTTAGTCAGGGGCCACTGAGGAACCCACACTGGTCTTTCTGATTTCCAAGTAATTTTGATTGTCTCAGTGGCCCTTTCTGAAAATCCAACCCATGTCTGTCTGTTCCTTGATCTATTTGTATTGGTGCTGCTATACCTTGCCCTTGTTTTCCTAATCTTTTTTCTTTCCTAAAGCCTTGTCTAGCCCTAGTAGTGGGCGCATTAGGATTGATGTTATTTGTTAACGTCAAACCTAATTGATCTAGGACATCTCGTCCCCATAAATTTATAGGAAGATGATCCAATACATATAGCTGTATAGTTCCTTCACATCCTTCAGGATCCTTCCAATCTAATTCCATTGCACTTCTATGGGGATTAGTCGCCACTCCTAGGCCTCGAAGCATTTGAGTGGCTTGTCGTAATGGCCAATGTTTTGGCCATTCTTGACAAGAGATGATGCTGAGTTCTGCACCTGTATCCAGTAGCCCATTAAATTCATGTCCTTGAATATTTATTTTTAGCATGGGGCGAGAATCTAAATTTAAAGAAAGCATAGCCCAATCTACACCTGTAGAGCCTTATCCCTTGGAACCTCTTTCTACAGTACGACTGGAAAATTTATCATGTAGGCTGGGTATTATTAGTAACTGTGCTATTCTGTCTCCTGGTGAAATTACTGATATACCCTTTGGAGAACTGGCTATAATTTTTATTTCACCTTCATTATCGGGATCAATTACCCCAGGACTTATCATAAGTCCTTTTAGAGTAGAAGAACTGCGTCCCAATAATAAGCCTACTGTTTCTTTGGGAAGAGGTCCTTTTACCCCTGTGGGAATGATTTGAACTCTCATCTCTGGAGTTAGTACTGTTCTTGTGGAGGCACAGATGTCCAATCCTGCGCTTCCTCTGGTTTGTCTAGTGAGGGATTTAATGGACAATGTGTCCTGGGCACTACCCTGATGGGGTTGCTGGGTTCCTCCAGTGCTCCGTATATTTGTGGTCTTGGGCCCCGGAGCATTGGGCCCCCCTGTCCATTTTTTGGCAATGGAGCCCGATGCCTTTCTCCACATATCATGGATAGACACCTGGTCCTTGTTCGTTTTTTGATAATGGAGTACCCTCTATGGGGGTTTGAGAATGGCATTCATTAGCCCAATGTCTCCCTCTACGGCATTGTGGGCAAATACCCGGTATTCTACTCCTTTGATACCTAGTTTTATTAAACCCTCCTCCTATGGGGCAATTCCTTTTAAAATGTCCTGTTTGTTCACAATTGTAGCATGTTTTTGGCCTGGCATCAAAACCCTGTTGTACTGCAGCTGCCACGACTTGCCCTTATTCATTAATGTCTCTACATAATTTAATATATGTGTTTAAATCTTCATGTTTCCATGGTCTAATGACTTCTGTGCACCAACGATTAGCTTGCTCATAAGCCAGTTGTTTTATTAATGGCATTGCTTGTTCTGTATTCCCAAAAACTCTGGTAGCTGTTTGAATAAGCCTATCTACAAATTCAGCATAAGGTTCATTAGCTCCTTGTATTACCTTAGATAATTGACCTTGTAAACCTCCATGTCCTTGTAAAGTCTTCCGTGCCCTAACCGCATCTACAGCAATTTGTGCGTATACGCCAGGATCATATGCAATTTGTTGCTACTGATCCTCATAAGGTCCCTTTCCTAACAACATATCTAGATTTCTCTGAGGATAACCAGCTGCTGTATTTCGCCTAGCTGTCTCCTTGCAAAATTCCTCATTGGCAACCTTCCATAACAGGTATTGTCCTCCATTTAGCACAGCTTTACACATATTAGCCCAATCTGCTGGCGTCATGTTCAAGTTGGTAATGGATTCGACCATGCTTACAGTGAAGGGTGCTTGAGGACCATAGGTTGTTACAGCCTCTTTTAGCTGCTTCACTGTTTTGAAATTTAAAGCATGGTGAATTCGCTGCCCTCCTGCCTCGAATACAGGGTATGTTAATATTTGAGATCCTGTCTCAGGATCCCATCTATCAACTGCGGGGGTTGGGGTCCTCCCAGCATATGGAGGTGGTGTTGTTGGTTGGACACTTCCGCCCTCCGGTGATAGAAAGGTGTTAGTAGCAGTCTCCTGTAGAGATGGCGCTGTTGGTTGGACACTTACACCCTCTGGTGATAGAAAGGTGTTTGTAGCAGTCTCCTGTTGTAACTTTTCCCCTGATGCCTTTTTCTGCTCTAAACTTTCTTCCTCTATCTGACTAGCTCGAGAGACCTTCTCTTTTACTTGAATTTTTTCCTCTGTCTGACTAGCTCGAGAGACCTTCTCTTTTACTTGAATATTTCTACTATAACTATAATACAACCCAACAAGATAACGCCAAACAAAATTGAAACAGAGTGAAACAAAATTGGAACAAGAAAAAAAACATTATAGCCTTTCTATCCTCCTGAAATGTCCATCCATTCTTTCTCCCTATCTGTTCCTCAGATGTGAGCAGTTTTTCTTCCATCTTACACATCTCCAGGGACAGGCAACTTAAAACATAAGTGAAGCAAAACAAAAAAAGAATCTTAAAATGGCTACCCATCCTCTCGCCCTGCCCTCAGGGGCGAGAAGTTTATCTTATCACTTACCCTCAGTGGTTCCCCTTGTGGGCCACCAAATGCCTCAGTCTGGCTGGGCACAATTCAGGAGCCACTTGTCAAAAGAAATGAACTTTATTTTTAGAACACACACACTGCACCACACAGATCTTCAGGAAAACCCTCAGAGCCCAACTGCCACCACTGGCTTCCCACAAGCCTCTCTACCTCCCCCACCCCTCCTGCTCTTGAGGCTGATTGGCTGGGTCATGTGGGCAGAGCCAAAAAAGTCCCCCAATGAGCAGCTCTGAAAGGGCGGGGAAATAGCCCAATGAGCATCACCGCAGAGGAGCCAATTATTTGGCAGCTAGAAATTTGCTGGGGCCGCTGTGAGCCAATCCTCAGCTGGCAGCTGGAAGTTTCCTGGCAGCTGGAAGTTTGCTGGGGCCCCTTCGGCTGTGGCTCTCAACAATTATCCTCTTCCTTGTATTAAATAAATCATGTCTTTTACTTACTTAATTTTATCTATTCATCCATTGATGAATATATAAAACATATGTAATATTGTGCACCTTAAATATATGTAATTAAAACATATGATTTACTCTATTCTTCAAGCCCTAGCTCTTTGTGCTAAATTTTCTTGAGATATTCAGATGATGTTAGGGCTTTGTAAGCACCATGGCAGTCATCTCTGATTCTCAGAGGGAGGGGAAGGATTATTGTCCCTTGTCCATGTCAGCACAGCCAGAATATTGCCAAATATCCTCCTGCTCTTGTTTCTCAATTTTTCATTCACTCATCACATATTTATTTAATACTTACTGTGTACTAAACATTGTTCTACGGGGTATGAACATAAAGCAATGAACAATGCAAACAAATTCTCTACCTCCAGAAAGTTTTCATTACTACAGAGTAAAAGACACAATTGCAATGTGAAGACACATTATTTTTCCACTGTAAATAACACTGCATTAGGACTAATCCAAGATTGCCCAATCTCAGCACAAATTGCATGTTGTGCTAGGTAATTCTATGGGTGAAGGATTGTTCTGTGCATTAATGGATGTTTATCAGCACTTTTAGCTTCTGGTCACTGGATACCAGCAGCACACCAAAGATGGGATAACCAAAAATGATTGCAGACATTGCTAAATACCTACTGACAGGCAAAATTACCTTGAGTTCAGCATCACTGGGTGACATCTCTCACTGGGGTTCCCCTTTATCATATTCTGATTGTTATCCTACTCCTTTGCTGTATCAACCTCTATCCTTAGCTGATGTTCCTTTTAATTTCTGTTTTGGAAAAATGCAGCCACTTCTCAAGTCCACAATTTTGCAGACCAAAAATCACCTCACACCTGGGAGTAGGTGTTTAATATAAGAAACAATGTAAGTTTTTGACAAAGTAAATGTTTTGTTTCTGTATTAAATAAATTTCACTTGAATTCTGAGTTTGGATACTACATAGTGATAACCTTTTCATCTCTATAATTGATTCATAATATGGTTGCTGATACTTTTGTTGCATCTTCCTCAACTTTATTGATAGACACACAGATTTCTGTAGGCTTACTTCATGTTGTGCATCTAGTTATGCTGGGAACATAACTCTGTGCTGAACTACTAAATTATATTTTTTAATAAAATTCAGACTTACTGCTCTTTGCTTTCTTAGAATACCTCTCTTCAAATCAGTGATGAAATTAGTTGCGCCCTTCTTTGGAAACTAGGTTCTACATTTTTCTTGGCAGTTTATTTTAGTATTAGGAAAGGGGTTGGCATTGAGCTACCCTGTGATTGAAAATTTTCTTAATCAGAATTTTTCTGATTCTGTGGCAAATTTTGCAGATCTGGCTCTGTAAGTATATCCAAACTAAATATACCTGTCTTTAATTGCAGCCCTTTGCATGTCCTTTTGTTGTCCTTGAGAGATAGTTATTTGAAGTGCTTAAATTTGCATTCCAATAGAAGTATTTATTCTATTACAAAGAATAACCAAAGATATATTTATAGTCTGTCAAAAAATACAGTATCTGCTCCTCTGCAATGCTACTCAATTTAAACCGCACTAACAGTTATTTACATATGTGGAGCCTCCAGTTGTCTCTCCTCTGGTGTTATGTGATCAATTGTGTGTGCTTATCACTTGTGGGCATGTTGTAGCACAGATTCGAATGCCTCACATGCCTATCCTGAGCACACTCCAGGTTTCATTGTACTTCTCTTTTTTATTCAAGACAATTGCTAAATGAGATATCTATTCTCAGTAGCCAGTAGGAATGAAATCATTTTTTGAGTAGCTACCACAACAGTGATAGAAGCAAGGTGACCACAAAAGAATGTTCCACTCTCACAGTGCCTGTGTGGGCATACATGCACGTGTGAGTATGTACGCATGCATGTGCACACACACACGACTTCCATGTGCCACACTGTTGATTCAAGAGCTGTAGAACTTTGCTTATAAAATTGTATCGTAACTCTCCTATTGAATTAGGTACTTGGTTCACATGCTGTTTTGAGAGAGATGATTGAAGACTCTATCTATACTAGGAAAGTCCTCTTTGTGAGAGTTGTGTCACTGTTTTGGAAAGTTCATAAAATACCTGAGAATTTCATTGTTTTTTAAGAGAGCATTTTTAAGGAAAGAGTTAAGAAGAGCAGAAAGCACAGTGGGGTCTGGCAGCTAGGTACCTTAGGCTATCCTCAGTGCTCACTTCTAAATACTCCAAAACATGCTGGTTTTGGCCAAAAAATTCAAGGAAAATATGTGGAACTCCCAGGTGCAGAGTGATCAATGCTCTCTGACTAATGATCATGAAATTTTCTTTCTGTTTCTCCTGTCATCTGCAATATGTAACTTCTAACAGCTCTCTTTTAGCTTTATCAAAAATGGGCTTATAGCCTAAAGGAAAATGACAACTAGGCAACAACAGATTTTAATGGCTGTCTATTCCAAAATGTGGGTTATTTTAAAATATTAAAATGGCAACCGTGAACTCCCTTTGAATTCCTGAATGGTGTTTTATTCTGAAATACACGTAGATAACAAAAGACTGACAAATCTACATTGCAGATGGTTTTTCCCTTTCTCTCATTTCATTCATTTTTAATATAGATGATGTGATCTTTGGGACTTGGAGCCATATTTGACAGCTTTTTCATGTTTATTTGGACTGTGAGTTATGCTACAATTTGGATTTGAGGCACTCTTTCCAAGAATAAGTCATTTGTAATCCATGCATTTTTTAGTGGCTAAGATGTGAATAAGCAGGTTTTATTGTTTCTTTCCTGTGATTTATATGGTTATGTGTGTATATCTTTTTTTAACCAAAGACTCAGTTTTCTTCTGATTTTAGTACAAATGGCTGGCTATCTTTTTGTTTTTAGTGTAGCAATGCTATCCCATTGTTTAAAAAAACAAAAAAAATTCTTTAAATACATAACTTATCTGTGTATTTATGATGTGAGCTCTTTTAATATTTTTCTCAGAACCAGTCAACATTCTGCACAGTCCAGATGAACAATATATACTTCAGACTTCACTAAAGAAAGCAATCAATTTCAGGAATTCTTCCTGAAGACTTAGACAAGTGCCACCATCAAGACACACTGTTCTGCAGTACTATAGAATTTCAGCTATTTCTTCTCCTGCAAGATAAGCTCTATTACAGGTATTTTGCTTTAAAAAATATTAATGACATGCAATTTTCACATGAGATTTTTAAATAAACAGTTTTTAAAATCCCTCATTCCCACATTGTTATTATCATACTTTTGTTGTCCACTTAGTTCTTACTGTGCAGTGAGGTTTGGGATAAGAATGGACATTGCAAGATGAAGAAATGGTCATTATGACCCATACATTCTCTATTCTGTTCTCCATAGCCAAGAGCATGGGATGTGGATAGAGTATATAACTTCTAAGTCTCAAGAACTTAAGAGGTATTTATTTTTCTCATCCTTTTAGTTATTTCTGTGGACCCAGTACCAGAATTGAAGCAGTTAAGATATTTTACTGAGGTTTGGAATTAATTAATTCCCGTTCCTCTTAACATGTTTTACTTCTACAGACTTTTAGAAGTCTCCTTACTCATCAGTACTGCCAAGTTGATCTTTACTTTCTCAGAAATCTAAAAGAGACTCCTTATTTATTTATTTTGTAAAACTACTCATTTGGCACTTAATATACTAAGTAGAACTCTCAGATGGCAAGGACTGAATTTTGTTGTGTCATTTATGGTGTTCATTGTCATACCCCAAAATGCATAAAATTTTGAGTTCCAGGTTTGCTAACAGTGAGCTATACAACTTTAAATTTATCTTGATGTAATTTCTTGCATAAATAGATAAATAGACAAAAAAAATGGAATGTCCGGATTCCTTCTCTAATACAGCCAAGAGTTCAACACATTATTCTACTCTGTGCTATAGGACACAGTCAGATACCATCCACTAATGATACCAAAGAAATCCCTACTCTATAAAAAAGGATGAAGTGATAGAGCTTTCTCCAAGTTTTTCTTCTTTGAACTTCAAAATGAAGGCATCTGTAATCATTTATTCTCTAGTGAATGCTTGCAGATTACCATGTGGATGAAAAGCAGCAAATTAATATTCATTACTAAAATTAGAAATAATCAATAATGTATCATTCAACTGCTTGAATATTTTGATAATCCTTAGTGTTTGTGAGTTTACTGGGCTATGAATACTTGGTGTCAGATTAAAATGATTTTCTTTAATCTCTGTCGTTTACTATGCAAGAATAACAAAGTCTCAGAACTTCCGTAAATTGAGATAATGATGTGAACACCTCCATTTTATATGGAAACTGGCTCATACACATTCATTTGTACATAGAAATATATCAGGATAAATAGGTCAGGCTGGAGTATTTGATAAATTCAATGACTAATGGCAATTTATAAAGTGATTAAAATAGTCTTAAGAGTTTAGAAGAAGGCTGTGATTGTGTAGGCTACAGTACAACAAATTTGCCACCAAAAGCAAGGGAAAAGTCAGGCAAAATGCATGTTAAAATGTATTTGAAGTCATCCTGGGCTATTGAGGTAAATACATTCAAGAAATCAAGATCCTGGAAGAAAGGAAGCTGTAGAGATGATGCCAACTTTCTGTCCTAGTTTACCCCATGATGAAATTTGCCAAATCTTAGCACTGGGTGAGAGGCTGGAAAAACCAACCCCGGGGGGAGTTGTCAGAATTGGCACCTTGACAGTGTTGGAGTCCTAACATCCCAAGGCAGCAGGATTGGAGAGGCCAACATCCAGGAGAGAAGGGAGGTGCTGAGAAAGGAGCCAAACCCTCTTTTTCTCCTCCCTGCACCCCCTGTATGACATTTATTGAATTAATACAGTGCTTGGGTAAAGAGACTAAGAAACTAAAATGATACTTGAAAATCCATAAAGTTATCATGAGTCTCATGGTGAAGGGTGACAGAAATAAGAACTTTGGACAGCACAGAAGGCAGGTCTTCAGGAAACACAGGCTCTCTTGGTAGAGACATAAAAGAGTGCAACAAAGGAGGTAGGGCCAGAGAGAGGCACACAAAGCTCCCTCCAAATTCCATTACATCCAATTCCCTGATTGGATAGAGTGATCTGCTCCCCCTTGGGTTTCCTAAGAATGGATACAGTCAATGCTATGTGAAAGAAGTGAATATTATTCAATAAATTTAAATGTTTCATGCACAGAACCCAGTGTTCAATTAGAAAATAAAACATTACAAAACCACAAATATTTAAAAAAAAACACACAATAGGAAAAATAAAACACAGCACAAACGATTTAGGATATAGTTATCAGACTAGATCTACATTTGTGCTTAATATATCCCCAAACGTAAATAATATAATAGAAAATTTTTTTCAGGGAACTGTTATCTATTGAAAAAGAAAGAAATGAAAATTACTGAGTTATAAAAAAGAAATAAGAAAAGTGTAATTCAGTGGATGGTGTTATATAGAGATTGCTCAAAATCGAATAGGTGATTAAATAATCAAGTAATAGAGGAACAAAAGAATCTGAGCTGAATAAACAGAACAATATTTGCATAAGTACAGAAGAAAGTATAGAGACATGTGGAGCACAGTGAAGACAACTGAAATGCATGTGACAGTTATTTCAGAAGAAAAGCAGAGGCAGAGGTAGACACAATATTTGAAGAGACAATGGTTAATAATTCCTGCAGCTTATGAAAACTCTCAAGCTACATAAATAAGTGTTATGAACAGCAAGCACATTTACATATTGAGAAATTCCTACCTAAGCATATTCCAATGGCGCTTGATATCACAAGGTGAAGGAAAAAAAATATTGCATGCAAAGGTAAATGTAGTCAAAACTGGCTTTGAAGGAGAGGGTAATAGAAATGGAGTGCCATCCTTAGAGAGGCACAAGGAAATACTACACATATAGAATTCAATTGCAACTTGAAACACCTTTAAAAATAAGGATAACATAGGATATTTCCATTCAAACAACAATCAAAGAAATGATTATCAGCAGATTCCACACTTAAACAAAATAAACAAAAAACACTAGAAGGAATTCCATACCCACAAGTGATTGATCACAGCTAGAAGCCAAAAAATTCATGAGGGAATGAAAGCTCCAGAAACACTAATCATACAGGCAGATATTGATTGCACAAAAGAGTAATATTAATGTACTTGGGACATAAAATATATGTGGAGTTAAAATATATGACAAAGTAGCAAAAAGAAGAAGGAAATAAATGGAGTAAATGTATTATAAGGTCATCACAATTTCAGGTAAAAGGTAAAAAATAAAAAAAAAAATTATTCCTAGCCATAATAAGTCAAAGAGGCATAATATAACCACTGACATTATTCTAAAATACCTTGCTTATAAGGTAATTAAAAGAAAATTGATCAATAATGGAACAGTTTATAAGAAGGAGAAAAGAAAAGAAAAGAAACATGGAAAAAACAGAAAGAAATAGCAAAGCAAACTAGAAAGCCAAATATTTCAAATAATGTACTTAGTGGAAGTAGACAAAATGTTTTAGCAAACATAGAGCCATCTTAAGGCTTGATTTGTAAAAAAAATACCCTAATTTATTGACAAAAACACTTGGACTGCATTTGAAAGGTTAAAAGAAAAAAGTTAGGAAAAGATATATCATTCAAAAAGACAGTGTCTCAAAACAGAAGCAAACTGGACCCAATGGCAAACAAACAAACACAAAAAGAGATAATTGGCAATGTTTATAATTATCCAGAGGTCAAGATAATAGAAAGACATGACAATGTAACATTTGTCTGAGCTAACAACAAGGATTTAAAATATATAAAATAAATGTTAGCATAATGACCTAAGAAATGACAAATCTAAAGTGGGGTTTGTCCCACAGATACAAAGCTGTTCAACATATACAAATCTATAAAAGTGATACACCACATCAACACAATGAAGGCGGGGCACATGATCTCCAAAAATGTAGAATAAACATTTGGTAAAATCCAACATCCCTTCGTAATAAAAATTCTCAGCAAAATAGGTGTATAGTTGTATACGTGTATAGCTGTCTTATGATAAACATGATACAATGATACAGTGATGAGAGACTAAACTATTTAATAAATGTCACTAACTTGATTGGGTATCTGCATAAGAAAGACAAATCTTGACTTCACTTCACACAATATACAACCATCATCAATCTCAGAGAAGCAGATGGAAATATGAAAGGTCAATAGTACAACTTTTGAAATAAACACAGGAGAGCATCTTTTAGACCTGAGAGTAGAACACAACTCCTCATGAAGGGCACTAAAACAATTCATCATGAAATCAAACTTTGTAAATGGACTTCACTAAAATTAAGACCTGAGTTCATCAAAAGACATCACCATCACATATACTCTGTCTAATCATGGAAAACAACATGAGACACATTTTCCTTGAGCACCATTCTAAAAAATAGAGGCTGACACTAAATATACTATGGTATGCTGAATGGAATCCTGAGACAGAAAAACAAGAATGCCATTTGCCGTTATACATAAAAAATGGACTTTGGATAACGGTAGAACCTTAACAATAAAAAGTAATTGTGTAAAGTTTTAAATAACATCATCAACCAACTTAACCTGATATATATGTATACAATATATTGTTCAAGCACACAATAGAATGGCCATATACTGGATGTAAAGTCTTAAGAGATTTCCAATGACAGAAATAAAACAAATTACTTTTTCTGATCAGAGTTCAATTATGGTAGAAATTCATACTAGATGATGATATAACAAATGATAAGAAAAATACACCACTTCAAAAATTTTCCAGTATAACTCAGAAAAAAATATATGGTCTTAAAGAGTGCATCAGAAAAAGTAGAAATAATAAAAATTAAACAGTAAAATAACTAGGAAAGAAAAAATCTATGTACTTAATGGAATGTATTTGTAGCTTTCTTTTTGCATATCACATACACACATAATAAAACCAGTGAAAATTTAAAAAAAGGAAAAAAAGATATGTATATACATAAATAAAATAGAAATCAAATAATCAATTGAAAGATAAATCCTTTGAAAATAAAATAAAAATAATTAACTTTCAGTGATACTTATCAAGAAAGAAGAGATACATTCCAAATAAATAATGTTAGGAATAAAGCAAGGTAAATAAGAAGAGATGTTACAAATTAAAAAGATAGTAAGAAGATTTAAAAATAATTCTGTACCAATAAATGTAGAACTAGAGACAAAACTATTTTTTTCAGAAATTACATCAAAATCATTTAAGAGAATATAAAAACTTGGATAATATTAAAGATATCTAATAAATGCTCAGAAATAGTTTTACAAACTTCAATTCAGACAACTTTATTAGTGAGAGGTATTAATAATTTGATAAAATTAATTCTGGTGAACACAAACTACAGGAAACAATAAAAGAAGGGTATGGGGAAATCACACCAATTAAATTGATACCACACAGAGAACACATTATGTACCAAAAAGGAAAACTACAGGATAATTACATTTAAGTACATTGATGCAAAACAAAACATTTGCAAATCAAAATCTAAGCAATACATAAAAAGGATAGTCTTATGGCCAACTTGGAGGGTTCATAACAGAAATGAAAGGCAGTTTTATTTTTAAAAAGTCTGTTAATGTAATACACCAGATTAATAAACTAAAGAAGAATAGTCATAGGACTATACCAAGAGTTTCACAAAAACATTAAAATTGTTCAGTTCTCATTCTTTCAAAACTCATAGCAAATAAAGAAAAAAATAATATTGTGACTTAAAAGAAAACACATCATAATATAAAATGAAATTTATTAAATGAATGTTCTATATTATTTCTCGGACATCCTGGTATCCAGTCATTTTGTTACTTTCACAAATTTCAAAACCAAAAATCTAATATCACCTATTTTATAGAAACCCATTACTCTTTCAAGAAACTCCAACAACTTCTTGCTTGTTCTCTCAAGTGTTTACTTCTAGTTGCTGACAATATATGACACAGACATTATGAAGGAAAATGCATTTGATCATTTATGTCTTTGATTATCAAAATTATTTTCCCTTTCTATTTTTTTTCTTTTTACTGAATAAACAAATTCTATGTATTTAGGGAAAAAATATAAAAATAGCAAGCATTTGGCTATCATGCCATCATAAGCATAAATCCCCAGTTGACCTTCATCTGCTTTAATTCCCAGTAAAGCTTTCACATGATTGCAGGTGATTAGTTGTCAACTTCCATGTTCATTTCTTAAGTGTCCAGAATCATTCATGCCTGGATAGTGGGGCTTCTGAATGAAAAATTACTATACATTTTAAAAGTCACCATGAAACCGTGTTTTGATTGAATAAAGGGCATATGTGTCCTTCTAACTTAAGAAGATAGAAAGTGGATGGAAGCATAATAAATGATGTAGTACAGAAAAGAGAAAAGGTACAAGACTCCATTAGAGAGTATCATATCTAGAAAAAAATCTGTTCAGGCCAGTGTTTCAAGGACTATGTTAAATAGAAGTGGTGAAAGAGGGCAGATGAAAGAAATTCAAGGGAGACATATAGGAAAAGAAGAACTTAAATTAGCACTATTTGCTGATGATATGATTCTATACCTAGAAGACCCAAAAAGCTCCACCAGAAAACTTCTCAAACTAGTAAACGAATTCAGCAAAGTAGCAGGTTATAAAATCAATACCCATAAATCAAAGGCATTTCTGTATATCAGCGACAAATCCTCTGAGAAGGGAATGAGGAAAACTACCCCATTTACAATAGCCTCAAAAAAATAAGATACTTGTGGATCAACTTAACGAAAGAGGTGAAATTTCTATACAATGAAAATTACAGAATCCTAAAAAAAGAAATCTAAGAAGACCTTAGAATATGGAAAGATCTACCTTGCTCTTGGGTAGGCAGAATTAATATTGTCAAAATGACCATACTCCCAAAAGCACTATACAGATTTAATGCAATTCTGATCAAAATCCCGATGGCATTCTTCATAGAAATAGAAAAATTAACCATGATATTCATCTGGAAAAATAATAGACCCAGAGTAACTAAAGCAATCCTTAGCAGGAAGAATGAAGCAGGTGGCATCACTATACCAGACCTAAAACTATACTACAGAGCAATAGTAACAAAAACAGCATGGTATTGGCATCAAAACAGACTGGTAGACAAATGGTACAGAACAGAGGACACAGAGACTAACCCACAAAATTACAATTATATTAGACAAAGGTGCCAAACATGCATTGGAGAAAAGATAGCGTCTTCAACAAATGGTGCTGGAAGAACTGGAAATCCATATACAACAAAATGAAATTAAACCCCTATCTCTCACCATGCACAAAACTCAACTCAAAATGGATTAAGGCTTTAGGAATACAACCAGAGACCCTGCATCTAATAGAAGAAAAAGTAGGCCCTAATCTTCATCATGTGGGATTAGGCCCCAACTTCCTTAATAGGACTCCTATAGCACAAGAATTAAAACCAAGAATCAATTAATGGGATGGACTCAAACTAAAAAGTTTCTTCTCAGCAAAAGAAACAATCTGTGAGGTGAATAGAGAGCTACATCTTGGGAGCAAATTTTTACCCCAACACATCAGATAGAGCACTAATCTCTAAGATATATAAAGAGCTTAAAAAGCTAAACACCAAAAAAGCAAATAACCCAATCAATAAATGGGCCAATGACATGAACAGACACTTCTCAGAATATACAATCAATCAACAAATATATGAAAAAATGTTCATCATTTCTAGCAATTAGAGAAATGCAAATCAAAACTACTCTAAGATTTCATCTCACTCCAGTCAGAATGGCAGCTATTATGAAGACAAAGAACAATAAGTGTTGGCGAGAATGTAGGGGAAAAGGCACACTCATACATTGCTGGTGGAACTGCAAATTGGTGCAGCCAATATGGGAAGTAGTATGGAGATTGCTTGGAAATCTGAGATTGGAACCACCATTTGACCCAGCTATGCCTCTCCGCAGTCTATACCCAAAGGACTTAAAAACAGCATACTACAGGGACACAGCCACATCAATGTTTATAGAAGCACAATTCACAATAGCTAAACTGTGGAGCCAACCTAGATGCCCTTCAGTGGAAAAATGGATAAAAAAAATGTGGCATATATACACAATGGAATTTTATTCAGTAATAAAATAGAATAAAATTATGGCATTTGCAGGTAAATGGATGGCATTGGAGAAGATAATGCTAAGTGAAGTTAGCCAATCCCCCCAAAACAAATGCCAAATGTTTTCTCTGATATAAGGAGGCTGACTCATAGTGGGGTAGGAAAGGAGAGCATGGGAGGAATAGATGAATTCTAGATAGGGCAGAGGGGTGGGAGGGAAAGGGAGGGGGCAGGGAATTAGCAAGGATGGTGGAATGTGATAGACATCATTATCCAAAGTTCATGTATGAAGACATGAATTTGTGTGACCATACTTTATATACAAACAGAGGTATGAAAAATTGTTCTGTATGTGCAATAAGAATTATGATGCATTTTGCTGTCATGTATTTAAAAAAAGAAGACCAATAAAAAAAATTTTAAAAAAGACTAGACACAGTCTGGGAGAAGATACTTGCCAACTATATATCTAGAAATCATACTTTATGCATTATAAGTATGTAATAGAAAATAAATATGCACATGATACTATAGAAATACAATTTTAAGGGCTAAATATTCTAAAAGGAAGTTATAAATGTTATTTTTTTCCTATAAATTGTTGTATTATGTATGCATTGAGTAAAAATTAAAAAAGAAAAAAAATCTGTTCATATAGAAAAATTCTAAAATTGCTCAGAAATTCAGTCAGTATATATTATGAAAGGGAGAAGGCTAAAAACAGAAGAGATATTTGGAAGTACACATTGAGAGCAGTTGGAATGCCAGGTCTCCACCTCTGACTTGCACATTCAGATGATTCTCTCCATTCTCTACACTGGCAGCATATGAGAAGTTTATTCACAGAAGAAACTAAACCAGAGAGATCTCTGATTCCAAGACATCTGGCTCATAACAGGCTGGGAAAGAGGTGTCTTTTGAAAAATGTTTATGCCGAAGAGGGGAGATTCCAGCTTACACCCTAGCATTGTCCCTGAGTAACAAAAGACAACTAAGTTTCCCCAACATCAAACCCCTATCTTCAAAGCAGAGATGTTCAGGTTCTTTTGTGCTAAACTGAATATCCTAGGAATAAGAACCATGGATCCTACCATGTGGGTGACTTGGGAGGAAAAACCCTAATACTTTTTTTTTTATCACTGGAATGAAACTCAGTGATTTATTCACAATTGTCATGCATATAGAAGATTTTAGTGCCTTATTCTCAGTTGTGAATGGACACAGACCACCAGATATTTGAAGAAAGCCTCCATTACAGAGAGCAGAAAACAAAATAAAAAGAGAAAGGTATACAATGAAAATATATAATGCACAGAAAGATATTAAAAGAATGAAATTAATGTGCTGAGATGTAGAATAGAAAATATAGGATTCATAAAAAAGAAAGGGAAACAGGAAAAAGAAAGAGAAAGTCATCTAAGGAGTATTTAAGAAAACCATAACTGACATACATATTTGTCCAGATAAAAGAAAGGTAAGTCCATTTAAAGTCCAACAAAATGAATGAAAACAAGAGATCAATACCAAGTTAAATACTCACCAAGTTTTAGAACACTAGGGACACAGAGACACTCCTAAAAGGTTTCAGAGTAAAAGCAAATCATAAATAATATAAGTGTATTCTAAAAGCGTATGAAATAAGATTGTGACTGGACTCTGCCTAACAAACCTGGAACCAACATCAGCATTCTGAGTACAGTTTGAATTTTAACTAAGGATTCAAGTGACAAGTTTAGAAATTTTCCCTTTTATTATTTTTTCAGAAAGCTAATTTAGACTGTGTTTTCTTAAAATGAGGCAATGGATCCTGCCTCCCGCCTTCCACCCCACACAAAAAATAAATGAATAAATAAGACGACAAAACAAAGGAATCAACTCAGAAGAGATATTAGGAAAATTCCCTCTGTGATGGGAAAAGAAAAGCTGGAGGAGATACCTGTGTTGAGAGCCACCAAAGGAATTTAATCCAAGATGGAGGAGGAGAGTTGGACTGTGCCTGAAAGAATAGTCCCGGGGTGGGTTAGGGGGGGGAAAGAAAGAAAGAAAGAAAAGAAACTTAGAGTTGATAATTATCACTAGGCTGCTAATAAAATTATTAGATGAAACTGGAAATTTTATTCAGATATGCAAAGAAAAGTAGACAAATGCAAAAAAGAAAAAGGAAACTATAATTAACTCCAGGGAAAATATTAACAAAAAATTCTGTTGTGATCAATATTTACAAAAATGTAATACAGGAGATGTTGATTACATATTTGATCAAAAACAAATCCAACTGTATTCAAAGGATGGAAGTGAGGGAAAAGTGGAAGAAATTTAAATTGGATTGTTACCTATCATATTAGGTAGTCATTTTTTTTAAAAAAAATTTAGACATTGATAGGCCTTTATTTTGTTCATTTATTTATATGTGGTGCTGACAATCGAACTCAGTGCCTCCCAGACACTAGGCAAGTGCTCTACCACTGAGCTATAACCTCAGCTCCTTAGGTAGTCATTCTCTAATGTTGAATGCTAAATGTTCAATAGATAAGCAATCCAAAAGTAGCATTTACACATTCACAGTATCTGAATTTAAGAGTTTGCAAATACAAATAAATCATGAAACTAAAAAAAATCTAAACCATAGCATATGTATTGTGAATAGAGAATAGAATTATGAATAGAGAATAAATATTTTACTTACTGAGCTGCTCTTTCTCCCTAGGTTGGGTTTGATATTCAAAATTATTTTAAGGAAACCTTTCAGATTTTATTATCTTGCTAAACTTTCTTCATTGAAGGATACATTGCTACACAGTAAGAAGTATATTAAATATTCCTCTTTGAAATAACCTGCTGGGTACTTTTATAGGTGAAAGAAAAATTCATTTAGAAGCACTTGAACCTAGAACATGAGTCTATTTTATATATAATCACAGATAGGTATTTGTTTAGTTTTAATATACATAACCTGAATATTTCAGATATGAAAATACCATGTAAAGCAAGAGATGACAATTCTCTGTGGTGTTTAGCTCACCAGTACAGAACACCTAGAGTACTCGGTGGTTTTAGCTGTCTTTTTCACAATGATTCTTTGTATTATACATTATAATACAGCATTGAGCAATATTAAGGTACCTAACGGTGTTTTTATTGTAAATTGCTTTCATTCTATTTCTTATTTATATTTAAGGTAGGTTTTTCTACTAATAGTTTTTCATTATACATGTAGGGAATTTATATTATCTCTGAATATTATCTCAGAATTTAATTTAGAAAATTGGAGGGAGATTATCAAAATATCTGGTGTAAATAATGTTCTGGTCTATTAGAACTGAGCACTGCAGATAGATAGCAAATGGACACTCTTTGGTCATCCCTCCCATATAGATGTTTGATGTTGCAGTATCAAGTCCTATCTGACTTTTCAGAGAGAGTCCTTGAATGATAATACTAATCAGTTCTGTTTATTCCAGAATCCTTGTTCATATAGCTCTCCAGGCATCCACTCCCACATTAGCATATAAGGTCGAAGATATTTGCTACTTCTGAGTAGGGTCATATCATACCATATATTCACTATCCGTTCCTCACAAACCCACCTGCAGTATGTTCTAAGGAAATAGAATTTTTGAAAGTAGTTTTGAAACTACACATTTTTTTTTTTGAATTCTGAAATAACCTTACTGCTTATGGAAAATATGTCCGGTAAATCATCACTTTCTTTTTCTTTTTGTACATGGCAAACTATTCCACACTTAATGGCATGAAACAATAATCATCTTATTAAGATTGTTTGCTATCTGTGTCTTACTTCTGGCTTGGCTTTACTTCTGGTGTGCCAGCTTGTAATGAGTTAGTGGCTAAACTGGGTCAAGACATTCTAGAGTGGACTTCTGCACACATCTGACAGTTGGCAGGGTTATTAGTTATTAGTTGTTCGTTATTAGCTTCCCCCTGCTACAGGTGTCTTTCGCTTTTCCTTATACTGCCCTTCCTTCTGCAGAGAACTCAGCCTTCCAAGGAGAAGCAAGACTGGGCAAGAACAAATGTTAGTTTGAAGCTTCTACTTGCTTTACATTTGCTAATGTCTTGGTGGTCAAAGCAAGTCACATGGCCAGAACCAGATTCAAGGACTCCATAAATGAATTCTATGTCTTGAGAGGAGTTACAAAATATTGTGTCTATGTTTTGTATTATGTGTCACCTTCCTGCTGAATCCTTAAGGATCGCAGAATCCTCATTATCTAATTGTCATGTATGTATCACACCTATATTCTGCTAACACTTAATCTCATAACTTTTGTTTAAAATATAAATTTTGGTTTGTTTCCTTTGTGTCAACTAAACACACACACACACACACACACACACACACACACACACACACACACAATTGCCAAAAGAGCAGAGTCAGATTTTCTAAAAGGTTTGCTTAAGATAGCTTATTTTTTGCCCCATAAGTAGTTCATGTTGCTCAGTAGGACTATACTTCTTTTAGTGTAGAATAAAACACTGCAATACATGGTTTAATACGTATTTTCTTAAAAAAAAAAATCTCTCATAGATTTAAATATCCTGGTAGAAAGTAAGGCTAGAAGCATCACAGGCAGACTTATCCCATATGTATCCTTTATCATGAAGTCAAATACCAACCAGGATGGACAGCACAAGGCCCAAGCTTATTCTTGGGAAGCCATTTTTTAAGCAGCTATGAATAGTTCTTTAATATACCCAGAATTCCAGGAAGAAGTTAAAGGGGTGAACATAATGGGTGTTGCTATTCTTTTGAAGAGAAGATTAAATTTTCTTTCTTACTTTCATTTCACTCTAAATAAAACACAGAGATATAATTTTATATAATATTTGAAATAAGACAAAATCACTTAAATCAACTTGCCTATAATTTCTACATTTGAAGAGTAAACTCTTTCCTGAAAGATGGCAAGGTATGGTTTGAAATCCCAAAGCAATCCCTAAATTTAAGCTAGAATTGTATGTATTGAGGACTTATTTTTTTTTCTCTTTTGAATTGTTTATTCAGTCTTTTTTTTTATTGGTTGTTCAAAACATTACAAAGCTCTTGACATATCATATTTCATACATTTGATTCAGGTGGGTTTTGAACTCCCAATTTTACCCCAAATACAGATTGCAGAATCACGTCGGTTACACATCTACATTTTTACATAATGCCCTATTAGTAACTGTTGTATTCTGCTACCTTTCCTATCCTCTACTATCTCCCCTCCCCTCCCCTCCCATCTTCTCTCTCTACCCCATCTACTGTAATTCACTTCTCTCCTTGTTTATTTTCCCATTCCCCTCACAACCTCTTATATGTAATTTTGTATAACAATGAGGATCTTCCTCCATTACCATGCGATTTCCCTTTTCTCTCCCTTTCCCTCCCACCTCATGTATCTGTTTAATGTTAATCTTTATTTTATAAGTTAGTTCAAACAACTTTCTCCTATGAATTGCTCTAGCTAATGGAGCCTTTGTTACGTGGCCTGGAGTGACTCTACAGAATGCTGACATTAACATGAACTAAGGATTTAACACACAATTAAAAGTTTCACTGTAAACCAGATAATTTTTCCAATGATGCAATTTTAAATCTTATTTATGTACCAGTGAAATTTAATTTTTAAATTTAGATCACCTCATCAAATATATTAAAAATGAAAAAATATAGTCAATGTTCTGTCTTTAGTGTTGCAAATTATATAAGGATATCTTAACATTTAGTTTTGTTTCACTTAATATTGTCAGCAGTAAACTCATAATAATAGGTAATCTGATTTTTATTGCATTAAAGAAATAACTGCTGCAAATTTTGGTATGTCTAGCTCATTAGGAAAAAAAAATCCTTGGATAAAGTTTTACAGATGCAGAAAAGTCAGCTATGTGATTTTTTTATTGTTAAAGTTTCAGAGCAAATTAGAATGTACTGTAGAATTGACAACTTAATTTGAGACTGCTTTTTGTCATTTTTACATGTAGAAATTTTTTAGTATGCATTTAAATCTTTGGAAAATTTCCAAAATACAGTAACTGAGTTCTCTAAATGAGGTGTAGATCTATGACTGGAACTTACAGGTTAAAAACAAGACTGCAGAAGCCCCAATTAGCATTTTTACATGAATAAATTCTAGCCCTTACAGTGATTCAGGGGAAGAATACCAAACTTCTCTCTATATAAAATCTTGAGCCGAACAATATTGGAAAGGTGTGAATCAAAGATTCATATGCAATGGTAAGAACCCAAAATTTTATAAAAAATTTGCTCATGTTCACTTGAACTAAGCAGAAACAAAATAACAGTAGTAATGAATTTTTCATCCTGAAAACATGAAATTCACCTTTAAGGTGATAGAGCAAATACATTTACCATTTGGATTACTTATACCGGAAGCTTTTGGCCCCTAAAATACCTCTATCAGAAATTGCTTTCTTTTTTTACCCCCAGACACTGTACATGAAATTTTTATGAAAATGAACTCAATTTTACCTGATTATTCATTTAAAATGCATATACACTGCTACAGTCACTCTTGTAAAATTGGTTCCTCAAATACCTCATTTTATAATAACATAATACCCTAGAATAGCAGCTTAGGAAATGAAGAACTGTGTCGTTTACTTTGGTTTGGGTCAGGCTGACTTTACAATTTCAAAAATAAGTGGGTTAAAAGAATAAAGAGAAGAATAAAACTACGAGTGGTTTTGCAGCCAATAAAGTGAAACAGGGGATAAATGTCCTTTAGTCATACTGAGACACTTGACATACCAAAGCAGAGAAAGTCATTCTACTAATTTCCCTCTCTCCCTCCCTCTGTTCCTTCCTCCCTTTCTTTCTTTTTCTTCTTCTCCTTCCTTTGCACAGAACACTATAAGCACAATACTTGTTCTCAAGAATTTCAGTCTAATGTGAAAGAAGGGAATGTAAACTAATGGTTCCATTCTAGATATGCTAATAATTCAAGATCCTAGTTTTAGAGGTTTATATGCAGTCTGCTGAAAGTCTAGCCTACTCTCTGGGACAACTGTCTCCCATAAGATAGCTCCAGATTCAATTTTTTATCAAAAATGTTTCTACTCTTTATCTCAACAGAGAAGAGAGAGAAATGAAGTGTTGAATGTTGGCAATTAAATGTCTCTATGTATATGTCACTTTCTCCCACAGTTCATTTGCATATCAAGTCACATAGCCACATCCACTTATAATGGTACAGAGGAGGTACATTCTACCCATAGGCTCAGAAGACAGAGTCCCCAATGTAACTGTTCACTGATGATGTCTGCCACATAACAAATGAAATACCAAAAGTAGTGCAAATAGACTATGTTAAATTTTATAAGGACCAGAGGAAGTATTGCTTTAAAGCACAGTCTAAGAAGTCATCTTGAAGAAAGACCAGGCATTTTCATAGTTAAAACAGCTATGCCAAGTGCACGGAATGATGGTTGAAATGGGACAAATTTGGAAAAGAAGGAAGAGGTAGGATTTCAAGCAAAGAGAATTATCTTGGGTATTTCCATTCCTAAGGAACTTAAATTTTTGTTTCAGGGAGAGGGGACAAAACAAGGATTTTAAGAAGAGAAATAAAGTGATAATATTTTTTTCTTTAAAAATTTCCTCTCATTGGAGAAGAGAGAAAAGATTTGAGATGGATAAGACTGCAGGGCCTGCACAGGAGATGATGTGACTCATAAGTACATAACCGTAGCATTGACACTACAGGTGGATTTAAGAGACAGAGAAGGCAGAAACCAACCTGGCCGTTGATGGACTGCTGTCTACTGGGAACTGTACTGTGCATAAAAATATAAAGAGACAACTGTCTCCCCTTCTAAGTATCTTAAAATCTAGCAGGAAATCAGATGTGTAAAGAAAGAATGACTGTGAGAGTGTTAAGTGCTCTGACAGGCAGCAGTCTGTAAGAGTAAGCTACAGAGAGCATTGTACCCTTTGATTTAGAGTCATGCTGACCTCTTTTGCTTTTTAAATTGATATATTTCAGAATTATTTCTTGGCTTTCTTTTTTGCTTCTATATATTGACATTGAACCATTCCATGCATATCTAGCCAAAAGTATGTTCTTCCCTGCAGTGACCTGCATGCCTGTCCATTCTGAACCATTCTTTCGCATAAACACCCGGATGCTGCTATCATCAGAACTACTGTACTTCTGAAATGATGTATTCAGTAAAACTTCTTCTCTGACCACATCCATGGGTGATGATATTTGAAATCTGGATACTTGATGGTGGGAGTAGATTCAGGAGCAGTTAAAATGGAAACATCCCTCAAGTTTTGGGCCTTTATTCCGAAAGAATGGCTTAATTTGCAACATATATTGTTAGTGTTCTCACCATAATTGGACAGAAACATAATATGGAGGACATTACATATAACTAATGACATTCATTCTTTCTATGTCTCTCTACAATCATCTCTGATAATTTTCTCTGTGACCCACTACAAATAATTAAACATGACCATTACCATAGCTTTTTACATACAGTGATGTCCAAGGAGATTCTGAAATTTCTGTGCTATTTGCTTCTTTCCGATTTCCTGTTTTTGCTAAGGAACAAAGAGAGAAACTGCAATAATTAGCTCTAGTAGGTATATGATACTTTTCTTCCTAAGAAAATAAGACTTTTATTATTAAGTACCAGTTGAAATATGCAAGCCATTATTTATGGCATACAAAGCAATCATAGTAATGTTATTTAGTGTAATGGGAATTGACCTAATTATGCCCTGCTTTCTTTTGTCATTTACTTATAAACATGTCAACTTTTATATAACTGTTTTACTTTTTGAGCTCACATAGGGCAAGAATTCCATTTAAGCTCCTCTACACAACACTATGGAGCCTCCTTCATTCATGTTCTTTTGATACTTTTGGTTTTGTGAATGACATTGAAATTATTTGAAATTTGGGAGCCATAGAGCTAGTTTTCACTGCATAGGGCTTGCCATAAAAATAAGGTTATTTACTTAATTAGATACCAATATTTATTGGTAAACCTTAATTTTCCTAAAATATTCATATAGAGAGATGCTGAAAGTATCTATGGCAGTCAATAACCACCACAACACATTAAGTAAATTTGTCTTTTCTCTAAGTTTTTTCCAAAATATTTTGAAATAAATATGTAATTTATTCTTCATACTTCAAACAAACAAACAAATATTTTACTTGTTCACAGAACCAATCTCTGCATGTATAGAAATAAAAATGGGTTATGTCATTTGTACAGAATGAATTATAAAATAAGGTTTAAGGGAGACATTAGGAGCCATTTCTAGTATAAAGCTGAAAAACTAAAGACACAGGAGGGCAAGTGATTTCTAAAGATGGTTTGACAAGGAGAAACATGGTTCCATGGAAAGATTACTGATATGGAAATTTGAAAGCTCTAGTTTATTTCCAGCTATGCCAAATATTTATTAGACCCCAGTTTTCCAATCTCTTGAATCAGGAATGAATTGAATGCATTATTTTCAAGTTCTTTTCCTATTTAAGAGTTCAAAATTTTGAAATTAATGTCACATTAGAATTAACAAGAATGACTGAAATCCTGAGGGCTGAAACAGTGTCCAATGGAGAAAAGTGTAATAGATAAACTTTGGCAATAGCAGGACAGGGCAAGGCAAGAGTGCCAGTACTGAGAGCCAGAGAAGATGAATATAGTTGTTACCAAGAACAACACCATGTAAGAGAGAGTCAAGACCTGGTAACCCAGACAAGCTAGTGCATACATGATCTAGTGGATAAGAAGCTCAGAGGTCAGTGAAACTAAAGAGCCAAGAACAGATTATGAGAAATCTTGCAAGATTTGGGGCAACCAGAAGTTCTGGTTTGCAAGAGGTATGCATAATAAGAAGTTTCATTTCAGCAGCAAAATATGGGGTTAATGCTGAGCTTAGAGTTTTGAGTTCAATATCATAAGTAATACCAGAGATTGGACATTCATGGAACTACAGAGAATGACTGTTAGAGATCAGAAGGAGAAGGATCGGGGGACAAAGCAGAATCTGACATGAATTTTCTTTCTCCAAATATACATATATATGTTAAAATTCTATATAGATACGTGCATGTATAATACACATTTTATAATTTTGTATAAATAAATATATTCATATACATATATACAGATAAATTATGTATATGGTGTCTATCTATTATCTATGTATATATCTGTAAATTATGTCCTTTACTTGACTTCTCATAACAAAGATCTGAACCCAGTGAAGCAGCAGAGATAACCAAATTCCTCTTAATAGAATGAAGATACAAATTTGGGTTGATGGAATCTTTATGGGGTATGGAAGACTTAATAATTCATAGTCACAGGGAGATTTGAAAGAGAAGAGAAAAGGAGCAGTTGTCCCTAGAAGAGATGTTTAAGAAACATTTTTTTTTCTGAGACATACTTTATGCAAACTGAAAAGTATAACCCTTCAAGAGATATTTAATAAAATATCCATTTCCCATCAATGCACTAAGGATACCTCAGACACAGGGCAAAGATAAATGCTGCCCTTGTGTGTTCTGTCTCCCTTGGGCTCTAAAAATATTCTATACCTCTCAAAGAGTGGTTCTTGAGTGATGATGATAAATATTAAGACCTTTTAAGAAACTTACTGTGAAAATACAAATATTTTCCACAAATTCCACACATTCTCACAAACATACACTGTGCCAAACATATCCCATATAGTCACAGAGCTACACCAGCACAATGTAATGACTCTGATGTCCCTTTGATATTGAAAAACCAACTCTACTTTCACATCTCTCTATGCTTCATTATAATCAACATTTTAATATGACCATCATGTTATTTTTAGTCTTCCTATAAAAGAATTTTATCTCTTAAAGTATCTTTTGCTTTGCTTCATTCCAGAAAGTGGGCAACTTCAATTCTAGCTACATTTGAAAGGATACTGGTAATTGAACCTCTCAGGTATGCAAAAGAAGAGTTGCGTCTGCATCTTCCCTGCATGGACTTAGATCTGTGTGCATCTGAGAACTCTCTGGCTCTTGCTCAGAGCTATGTTTCCAGCTGGGAGAAGCACAGTTCCCCTTAGCAAAAGACAAATACTTTCCACTTTTCAAAAGGTATTATCTGTTCTGCTGAAGATAAAGCAGGGTGTAAACCTGACCTACTGGTAGCCCATCAGGAGGAATTTATCTGGCTACTTCTCCTGAGGAGCTGTAACATAACTGAAACCGACACCTGAAGAAAAGAGAAGAAAACTGGTTAAACTAGTTTGAGCACTGACATATTGCCATCGCCTAGATATGCCATCTCTTTAGCCAGTCACCTTACTCTTCCTCCTGCTGCTTTGAGGGTTGACTGCTAATCTAAAAATTTTCTGACAAGTTTCTCTTTCCATTTAGTACCCCTTTCCTATCCCATCTTTGTGTACAATTTTAATCTTGGCTTTTTCTTATCAGTTAGCTCCTATTCTGTGGTTTCCCAATGTATAATCTGCTTCCACTTTGGCAATTCATACCGTTTTCCAAGTCATATCGACCTGTTTCTTCCTTCCCTTGAATCTGAACTACTACTCACAATATAATTTCCCTGTACTCTCATGACATTATTTCCCTAAAAAAAATTATCTCAAGTGATGGCCATCCTTGCTATTATTCCCATCATATCTTAGTGAAGAAGAGGGGTCTTTTTCACAAGTCTGATTCTGCTTTTAGATTTTAGTAGTGCCAGGCATACTCCTCAGCCCTGTCCTTTGAACTCTGTCTTCATCCATACCACTCATTTATATCACCTTCTGCTAATCCTTGTTTTATTGGATTCTTACCCAGTTGAGTGCTTATGATGTGCAAGGCATTATGGATGGTTTATGGCACAAGTAAATCACTATGAGACAGAAACACAGATGAAGTGCTGTGGGATATCAGAGGAGGTAGACGTTTCTTTTAGTGTGAATAATGGATGAAAGTTCCTGGAAAGAGGAACAGAAAGGAGAAAATTGGGCCTGTAAAACTTGTAAAATAGAAGAACAAGGAAAAAACAATGGAATGGAAATTTAAAAGCTTAGAATCAGCTCCCAGAAAAGTAGGCAGTTCAGCTAGACACAGCAAATGCTGACCTTGGAGAGATGTATGTAGAGGTTAATAATGAAAGTATGCAGATTGGAGAAGGTGCCCAAAAGAAGGTCCAGAGAAAGGGGACAGCTCTGATGGAATGTTCTCCTCCAGAGGTGAGAGATTGGAGAGAAGCCAGGTCTGAGGACAACTAGAGATCAAAACTCGATGGGAGGCAGGAGTTTTATCAAGAAAATTGCTATCAAGAGGATTGAAAACTGAACGGAGATCAAAAAGGTTGTGGTCTAAAAAAGAAGTTGTTGGTGTGATCCTTAAGTGGTCATTAGTGAATTTCAAAAGAAAGATCTCAATAAAGGCAAGGAGACTAAGTGCAATTAATTAAGGAGTGAATCGGTAATGAATAATTATTTTTATTATTGGGAGAATATGTAGACTACTTTTAGAAATTAGTAAAATAGATCAAAATTTCAGGGGCTCACTGATTCAAGGAGTTAATATTGTAAAATATAATAAAATGAGACTAAGTTGCATATTTAGTATCTTTTTCCTGGATCCCCCCTTTTGGGAATGAAAGGATTCTGGTTTGCACTTTATTTCCTAACTTTTAGTCTGATAGAATATGAGTAATGAGGAAATAGAGACACTTTAGGAAATATAAAAGGCTAAAATAATTTTTTAAATGAAGACCTCACCCGAGTCCTAAAAGTGATAAACAGCGCATCCTTGCACATTTTGGGGTGTTTTTAAGAACTAGGACCTACATGAGTGATATGGAGACAACTACAGTTTGAGGCATGGGGAGTAAAATGAATAGACAGACCGAACTTTCAAGAAGCATAGCTGTGCCTTATGTAGATGTTCCTTCTTTGCAATTTCACCAAAAATTTTTAATAAAAATTTAAATTTACAAGTATTTTGAATGTTAGTTTAAGTATTCTATAATAGCCTATCCTGCTGATGATGGAGGAGGCATTTCTGTGTATAGTTTTTTGTAGATGTCTCTCGATGTCTTCAGGTGTATTGCTCTGTATGTATTCTGTATTCCAACATATGTATAATTTAATAGAGGGAGATAGAAAATGCAAGAAGAAAAGATAGCTGATGAAGTAGTCAGGGAGCATTAGATAAAAAACATGAGAGCAAACTCAGAGGGAGTAGGGAAACTCTATCCTCTGAGAGAAGAAGGAAGCAGAAAAGAAACTCTGAGCTAGAGGACAAAAAAGCTAAATACTTCATGTACAGATGTAGATGAAATGCCATCTTTAGAGAAGGAAACTCTTGGAGGCTTCAATAAGTGAATTAGAATTGATGTGTTAGGTAATGTTGGTAGAAAATAAAAATTGTTTAGAACTATGGCCCAATAGCAATGCAAAACCTAATAGAGAAGTTTAAGATTCATTTTTAAGGAATCATATCAAATTATCATATGAATCTCTTCTGTAGCTATCATCATGCAGAAGCAGAAGCAAAATTTTATACTGTGAACTTCACAAAAAGACATAGGGTTGGTAGGTGGCAGACTGCCATTAATAAGTGGTAGGGTAAATTTTTCTTTAATTTTGCATGTAGACTCCCACCATTTATTCTTTTTTTGTTTTTAATTGGTACATTATAATTCCACAGAACAGGGGGATACATTGTGATATATTCATACATACAATTAACATAATTTGGTCAATTTCATTCCCCAGTACCTCATTTTATTCTTATGGTATATGAAACTGGGTTTAATGATGAGACAATGAAGTGAGGAAATCCCTTTGTAGAGACAGAATAGAGAAGGAAGAGCTGATATTGACTGATCCAACTCCACAACTAGATTTTTAGGTGCATAGAGGAAGGAAGGAGGAAGGAAAACCAATCGTCCATTAGCAAACACATCAAAGTGAAAATTGTGCATTGCCTGGCATAATCTAAACATTCAAGTCATGAAAATTCCTGAAAATAATGTTTAACAAACACTACATATTACAAATATACATTACTGACCAGAATTATTAGATACCATATAGCTCCCGAATTTTCTGGTCTTGGCATGATCACACCTTTATAGTCATCTTCATGTCTTCTTTAGAGTAGCAAATTTTATTGGCAATTCAAAAACCTTAAAAAAAGATTACATTGAACTCTCCCAGGTCCCTGTGTTTTATATTCTTTGAAGTTCAATGTTTTACAATGATAACTACCTTTTTTTTTCTGCTTTCACCTCACTTTTAAGTTTCAAATGCTTTTTAGTAAGATAATCATGTATCTTACACTAAACACATCTGTACCACAGACTTCTAACAGCCATCTGATCTTGCCAGGAATAATGGTTAATTTCAATTGTTAACTTGATTGGATTAAGAGATGCTGATGATTAAGAAGCTTATGGGTGTGTCAGTGAGGGTGTGTCTAGGAATGGTTGGCATGTGGGATAGCCAACTGAAATGGAGGTGTGTGGGTAGCACTGTCCAATAGGATGATGGCTTGGATGAAATAAAAGTTGGCAGAACAGGGAAGCAGGAGCAGATGCAAGCTTGATTCTTCTTGAGAGGGTGCTTGATTGCTGCTGTGATCATCTGAGGATATCAGACCCTTGTTTCTTCACTCTTCCAAAGTGGGCTCAGCCAGTGACTCTCCAGAAGCCTTTGGTCTTGGACTAGGGTAGCACCTTTGATCTTTCTTGTTCTGGAGCTTCAGCCCCATGGACTGTGAAACTGCTGTTTCTCCCAGCTCTCCATCCTGCAGAGAGCCTTGTGAACTATCCTGGTTCTGGTTGTGAAAGCCAACCTAATAAATCTCCTTTATATAATTATACTTCCTGTTCATTCTGTTCCTCTAGAGAATCCCTACTAATGCACCAGGAAACACCATCAGTTGAGATCCAAGGATCCAATGTTATGCTCCTAAAAGAAAATTACTTCAGATATGTATGTCTCCCTGGTCTTCTGGAAATCGACAATTTCTGGTTTTTCTTTTTTGTGAACTTGACAGCTCTGAGGAATACTGAGGTCATTTATATTTTACAAAATTCTAGATTTTACAGAGTGTAGAATATCTTTTGGATTTCATCTGGTTTTCTCTGCATTGGACTAGAGTTATACAGAGGCAAAAATGCCATTTTATTACATAAGTACAAAGGGTATATAATATTAACATAATTTATCACCATTGATGTGGACGAGGAGCACAGCCGCTGATGTAGTATTTGTCAAGTTTCTCCTCCCTGAAGTTACTCTCTCCTTCTGTTTCCTTCTTGTGACCTGGAATGAAGTCACTGCAAACAATCTGTAATTCAGGATTTGGGGCTCTGCTCCATTTGCTTGGACAGGAACTATCCACATACTTTTTAAAATTATGCATTGGAGATTAGCCTATTAGTCTATTCTTATCATCTATCCATCCATCTATGTATCTGTCATTTAGCCATTATATACTTATATATCATCTATTATTTTTTCAATCATTTCTATTAGTATGGACTCAGGGGTATTCATTTTCTACTTTGGTTTACATTCCAACACTGCAACATTTATTTTCTTGCTCTAATTGTTCTATCTTTGTGCAATGGGAGCGTTTTCATAGTTGGTTTCTATATGCATCGAACATACATTTATTATTGTCCGTTTCATGTCTCTCTTTGCAAAGAGATGACACTGACTATATTCTCTCAAATATTTTTAAACCCCTAGTTGGAAGACAATTTTAGGTTTTCTGTTTTCCCATGTCAATGAAAAGCAATGCACAAAGAAGCGCTTAAGCTGAATGTTTATCTTCATTTGATGCCTACTATAAACTTTTGAATATTCCATTGTTATTTTTTTATTCAGACTTCACAGTGTGTTTTATGAGCACATAAATACTCAAATCTTGAACCTGCAAGTTTTTGCTTGTTATATTAAAAATATTGTGAATTTAGTAGAAATAAACCTTAATTACATTACCTTACATAGAAAAGAAATTTGGCATTTTCTAATACTTGGTTAAACTCCCATCAAAATCATCTTCTTAATGTGCCATTTGGAAAAAAACTTTCAACTATGTATAATTTAAGTGTAATCTATTGTACTGTATTAGATCTGCCCTTTGATACTCTAGAATTTAATTGCAGATTATACTTATCATCATCTATTTATTATATTTTACCATCACAAATCAAGTTATTTGCATCTATTTTGAATTTATCTGTTCTCGTATTTATGATTGTGATACATTCACAAATGTAAAATTAGAATATATTTATTTGTCAAATTAAGCATAATTTAACAGTGAGGCAAAATATTCCTTGTCAAAACTGATCACACTGTTGAGATATAATGGTAAAGTAGAAAGTAGAGCAGTAAAACAATGAGTACCTTCCCTGTTGTCTTCCCCCCGCCCCAGTACTGGGGATTGAACCCAGGTGCACTCTACCACTGTATTACATCCCAGCCTCCTTTCCCCCTTTTAAAAATTTTGACACAGGGCCTTGCTTAGTGCCCAGGCTGGCCTGAATCCTGCAATCCTCTTGCCTCAGCCTCTTGAGTAGCTGAGATTGCAGATTTGTTCCACCATGTACTGCTCTGAGCACATTTTATGGAGTATTATCCATTAGGTTCACAATTATTTTATTAACCTTTCCATAGTGAATCTACTATCTTTTCAAGGTCAAATGATGAGTGGGACCAAAACATCTTAACTCTTGTCATCAATTCAACAACTATCAAATGAATTCTATATATCAGGAAGTTATATTTGCATGGGACATAGCACTGAATAGCCAGAAAAATTATTTAGCCGGTGACACTTGCAAGTTCTCCATATCAGAGCTGTCAGCAGAGATATAATGCAGGTAGAAACTATGTTTAAAAAAGATAAAATTAATTTTAATACTCTTTTATTTAACCCAATATATCGAAAATATCACTTTATGTAATCACATAGGGTAATTAAAGGGGTAGTTTATAACCTTCCTTTTTATTTCAAGGTTTTGTGATTTGGGATGTATTTTTTACTTATAGAATGTCTCAGTTCACACTGTGAAAGTGCTTCCAGCCACATATGGCTTGTGGCTTCTATGTTGATTATCACATTCTCATACTATAATCACCACAATCATGGATAATTTTAAGATAACTTACATAAACTTGGAAGATTTTAATATGAATGTCTTTTATTCCAAATCTTATGAAGATTTGCAGCAAAAATGTGAATTTTCTAATATTTGTACATAGTTTCATAAAAAAAAGTTTCAATATTTAAACATTCTTAAAACCAGAGTTGGAGAAAACCTCTATTGTACATTTTTATATTTGGACAATAGCACTATTTCCAATTTATTAAGGAAGTAAAAGATACCTGAATTTACTTAGTATTGCTTGCAGAGATGACCTAGAAATGAGTACAATTTGCAGGTTCAAATGTATGGATATTACTGGTAAATGATAGGCTACTGTACAACCTCATGAGGGGTTTACTTATCTAAATAGTCTCTCCCACTTAGCTCACTATTTTTATTCCAGGATGATATTTCTTATCCCTATTTGTGCCTCCTGATTTACTCAAACATCTTTGTCTCCTTGGGTTATATGCTTCATCTATTTCTTATACAAGGAACTTGGTTTAAAGATTATTGAAACTTGTTCAGACCTTTGACTTTTTGAATAGTACGTAAGGTTTTTCTTGTATAGGGTGGAAGTATTCACGAGAGTCAGTAAAAGGGTAAGAGAGGTAGGGTACGGACCCATAAAAAGAAAACTTGGCTGGAGTGTTTGATCAGAATCTTATTTTTTCAAATTTTTAAAAATCATTGTTGACATATTTATTTTAATGATAATGGGTATGCTTTTGGTTTATTTCTTAAACTTCTGCAGCAGTCTGGCTGGGCACAAATCACGAGCCACTGAAGCAGGAACAAACTTTATTTCTGAACTCCACCAGCACACTCCACACACACTCCCGGGAATTCTCCCGAACGCCACCCATGCGGGCTCCTCCAGGAACCACCAACCAGAAAACCCTCCTCTGGCACTTCCCCAACCAATGGGAACTCTCCGGAAATCCCTTCGAGAGCTCAAGCGGAACTCAACGGGAACTCCGCCAGATCTCAAAAGTCATCATCTTAATGGCTCGCTAGCATCACCTCTCAACCACTACTTCTGGCAAAAATGCCATGCGTCATCCCGACTCGGCTGTGGCCCTCAACAAACTTCATTCAGTTAAAGTTCTCTAGTAAAAACAGATTTCTCTCTAAAGACTGCAAAAATTTATATGTGCCTTCAAAGTTGATGGCTAGAATGAATAAGATTTTTTTTTTCTACTTAATAGATTTTGAATTAGTAGATCATTTCTAGAATTCAATTTGTTTAAAAGACTGAGGGCAATACTATGTGTAATGGGCATACACATTAATGACCTCTTTTACCAAAAATGTATTTGACACTTCTATCAAAGCCTGACATTCACTAATGTGCAAAATTTCTTCATAAGGTCCAAGGAGACAGTGTAAGTGGTGTGGAAGATAGGTGTTTCAGTCTGTCTTTTCACTACTGTGATTAAAAGACCATAAGAACAATTTCAGAGGAGAAAATTTTACTTGGGGTTCAAGGTTTCAGAGTCTTAGTCCATAGATGGCTGACTCCATTCCTTGGGATTGGAGGTATGGCAGAACATCATGGCACAGGAGTGTGCTGGAGGAAAGTGCCTCAAGACATGACACCAGGAAGCTGAGAGAGAGAGCTCCATTCTCCAGGAACAAAATATATCTCTACTTCATAGCATGTCTCATGGTTTCATTATTTCAACCAGAAAATATAAGGTACTCCCCCAATGACCTACCTCCTCTAGCCACACCCTACCTGCCAATAGTTACCATCCACTTACTACCCATCAGGGATTAATGCACTGATTAGGTTAAAGCTTTCATAACACAATCATTCCACCTCTAGATTTTCTTGCATAGACTCACATAGGGGCTTTCCAGGGACACCTCATATCTAAACCTTAACGGTGGGCGAGTTCCTTGAGTGGCCTTGTCTTTGTTTCTAAGACTATATAGTCCTCTGAACTTCCTTTGTGGCTTTTTCCTTCCATGTGTGATTAGAAAATTGGTTCAAGATTTTTATTCTTCCCCTAATGACATTAGGATAAAAAATTGTTGTATTTCATACTTAAGCCTTGAATTTAATGTCTTAAGAGGAGAATAATAATTACTGAAATTCATTCTCTTTCTGTTCCTAGCATGTCACATCTGCCTAAGCTTCATAACAGAGGATAATTATTTTTATTTTGGTTTGACTTTTCCTAACATTCAACTAAGTTTTACTTGTTTACTCTTAATTTTACTCCTTGTCTGATACTGTTTAATTAATAAATCAAGTATGTGTTCAAAACTTAAATTTAGATGGGAGTATGGAAATGAAAGTCTTAAGGAAATAGTTGTGTGTGTGCATGTGCATGTGTGTGTAGTGAAAGATGTCACACAAAAAGCAACACAAAGGATCAGGCCTAGAATACAGAAGTCTCCTTTGAAAGCTACAATAGGAGACCGCTTTCTAATATTGATTTTCATACTGTATTCTAGGTCTGATCTTCAGAGAATAATAAAGAGAGTTTGAAATGCCCACAGACAATGTCTGTCATCAACAGTGTTAATAAGGTATATGCAGATTCAGTGGGCTCAACTGTATTTTCACAGATCCAATATTTAAAAAGTATCTGCCAGTGTGAGAGACTTTACATGTAGGAATCCTACACAAAGGTTTTAAAGCAAGGAGTGACTGAAATAACATTTTTAACAGAGTAAGCTTCCTGAAAATCATATCACGCTTTTTTAAACATCTAAAATATATGTAGTAGTATATCAGGTGATTTTCTCTATGCTTCCATAAACTTCATATTATCTAATGTAATGGTTCTATTCATTCTCTAAACCATGCACCTATTGATTTGGACATTTATTCATAAAAAATTTTTTCAGGAATATTTTTGAAGAGCTCATAGTTGCTATCATAGCTACATAAAGTCTAAGGTCTCATAATATCCACATAAAACTCCTCAACCAATGCAATTAATTATAACAAAATATGCTTGTTCTCTGAATTTTTTCAGGTACAGTGTTAAGGTCTTGCTGTTGTGTCTTAATGCCAAAGAGATCCAGGAAAAAATGAGAGGCAGATGTCTAGTCTAATTTCTGAAATACCTTCTTGGCTTACTGGACCTTGGGCTGTAAATGCCCTTCTCATTCTTGTCCATTTTTAAAATCTAGGATATGAAAATGATTTCTCTATTGTGAAATAAAAATTTAGTTTTTCAAGCTTTAAAGATTCTTCAAAAATCCCTTATGAAAATGACCTTCAAGGACTTGATTTCAGGAGTTAAAATATTTAAAGAAGAAAGACTAATAGTCATCAGCATCTTTTAAAAACCCCCATTATCCAGTAGCAGTATGACTATGTATCTGAATAAAACTTTTCCCCAGTTTAAAAAAAATATAAAACTAATTTACAGACAAACAAGAATTAAAAACAATATGGCTTAATATCATTGCATTTACCTCCAGCTTAGAATATAAAATACTAAGTTAAAACACTCTGTGAGTCCTTAATAACTTTCCTCTTTCTCTACTCCCATAGGTAACCATGATGTTGAAATTTATGTGCATGATTTATACATGTATTTCATTCATTTACTTCCAATCCTTGAAGTCTCTTGACATCCTTATCAACTTTCTAGCCTTGCAGGTGGCTTCCTGATGAATACCGCTGATGTCCCAGCAAGTGTGTTGGAAGTTTACAGCACCGACCCCAGGCAGCTTCCAGGTGAGCTTTTCAACGCTTCAGTGAGTAGTTTTCTACTGGCAAATCTCAGTCTGTGGCTCTTTATTAAACTGCTCCACCATGCATTAGGCCATAGTCAGACCCTATAAAATGAGGTTTACATCTCAGCCTTAGGGAAGGGGGATTTCTCTTCTTCTTTGGTACCTTGCCTCAGCTATGGGTTGCCTCAACAGTTGCTTCCTAAATCTGTGGCTTCTGCATTTGATAGATTTCTCTTTATTCCCTGCTATCCATTTTTCTATTTCTATTAACAATCTTTTGTATTTAACATTTGTTGTTCATATTGCTCTGTGGCTTCTTTTTTCTGATTTTATTTTGAATATTATGATATGTAAGCATATTTCTACTTCATAACATGTTTCGTGGTTTCATTATTTCAACCAGAAAATATAAAAGGTAGTTAGGAGTCTAAAATAAAATGTATATTATTTTCTTTTCATTTTTTAAATCTAGAGAATGATTGTATCAAGATGCCTAAGGACCACAGGAGATCAAATTCGATTCACACTGATTGAAAAATTCCTGCTGTCTTGTCATGGGGTTAAGCACATTCATTTATATAATACATAGGTTAATATAAATACATAGATAATATTTCTGTGGCTACTGAGGCATAGAGTGTTTTGGTAACTCGCTCAAAGTTTTGCATGCATTAAAGCAGGAACTGGATATTAATTTGAGGTTTTTATGGATATTAATATAGTTCTTACTATATTGTTATTTCATGTTTTTCTTACGCGTTGTTTACTGCATTTCAATTTCATGAGACTGGGCACCAAAAGACACAATAACCAATGTACCAATGGTTATTTTAAAATTCTTTTTTTTCTTTTTGAGTCATGCTTCATTTATGTCTAGACTTTATTTTCCTGTGTATACTTTCTTTTTTATTTAGAATGACAACAGACACGAATTTCATATTCCTTCCAACCTACATCACCCAGACTGAGTGCAATTTTAAAGCAATGCATTAAGTGTTGATTTTGGTTCCATGATTTGCATATTATGATACAATTTTTGAAAACTCTTGTATGTAGTTCTTCCAAAGTTTTTCCCTAACACTGATCATTACTGAGCCCCACTCCACATTCATGAACATGGTTTTAGTTATTCATTATATTTCACCCCAGGTAATCAATGGACCTTCATATGAGCTGTGTACGTTTGTATGATTTTTTTTTTCTGCTTGGTGGTTTAGGTAAAGTTAGTTATGCAGTTGGAATTACATGAGAAATAGTTTAACAAATTGTGGGCATAATAAGCAAGTAACAAATAGGTGGCCATATAGGCAGATTGATAAACATTTATTTGTAAAAATGTTCAAATGGGAATGTGTATAACTGGTGTCCTTACATAGAATGACAAGGCTGGGAATGGGGGACTGCTGGTGACTTAGAAAGATCAATGTTATGAGTTGCTGATAATTTGTTAGGAAAAAAATACATATATTTCAATCAGTGTGAATTGAATATATATATATATATTTGAATATATATATATAATTGAATATATATATATATTTGAATATATATATATATATATATATAATTATATATATATATATGATCAAAAATTTAAAAATATACATGATTCAATATTAAATTAATGTTTAGTCTAAGCTTTATTTAGGGTCAGAGTCTTGCCTACTGTACTACAACTCAAGGTTTCATGCTTAATGATCTAGTAGTTCTCTTAGTGAGAGAAAATAGAAAAAAAAGGGCTAGCAGCCTTTGTTGTATAACTCAAATTAGCCTAGCTTTAACTTAGGCTTTTACTACCTTCTAACTAGTGATCTGGCTTAAGTTACTTAAGCGCTCTGTATTTTAAATTCTTCATCAATAAATAAGCATGATACTATTTATATGTCATAGGGCAGCCTTTATTTGGAGGATTACTCAAAACTGCTTAAAATAGTAAACAAAATAAATAACACATATTATTATACCATCACTAACATGGAATGTAGCAGAAATCAGTGCATTCAGATATCGTCTGAAAAACAATTTTCACTAGATTAAGGGTACCTGGGGAAAATAATCTTCTTATTTTTCTGACTGGAGAATGAAACAGTTTGGCCTGTGAATGAAAATATTCCAAAATACTAAAAAATGAGAGTAAGCTTATTCTTTGCACTGGCACATATTCAACACCAGGAAACACGTTGCAGCTGGAACATGGGGGAGGTAAATCAGGACCTGGTCTGGGCTTCTATAAGAACAAAATCAGCACATGCCAGGTGAGCCTCTATATTTAGCAATAGAATTTTAGCGCATTTTCCAATTTCAGGCTCTTTTCCCCTGATTTGTTTATATATATATATGTATATATATATATATACTTTTTAAACTACCTTGACTGATTTAAGGTCTTTCAGTTTCTCATTGTTCTAAATTCTAGGAGTGACTGTCAGTGTTATTATATTCAATGATTTCACATTTCTTGGAGTGGCATAAACCTCAGGTTTCCTTATGCTTTGGGCTTCTCTGTGGTTCATTATGGCAGTTGGAACAAAAGTGAACCTGGTGTTAGAATGTTTTATTTTCTTAAACATATCTTGCAATAATAGACTTATCATTTTATTATATAAAAATATTATATTTACATGTGATCATCTGTTTTTATACCCAAAGCTGTAAAGAGCTTGTTTAACATTTGTCAAGTGCACATCGGAAGGCAGCTTTTTCCCTCAGAACTCCTATAAAGTAGACAAACTGTCATTGCACTCAACCATTGGATATATCCAAGGAAGCATCACTTTCCACCTTCCTCATACCAATTTGGTAATAGAAAACAAACAAAACAACATTAATATTTACTGTTCAAAACAAAATTCTATTTTATTAATTTTTTTTCTGGAAGTAATCTATCAAAAGCACTTGGTAAAGGATTGATTTAAATTAGGCAATCAATATTGCATTTCTGAAATTATGCCAGTAGGTTATTTAGCATTATTTAGAAAAGGCAATAGTTAGGAGCAAATATCCAAAGAAGAGGATTGGTAAACTATATGATGATGGATTTTTATGCACAGACTCCATAAGTCATAGGTAAACAGAATATTTAATGGTATTGAGGAGTATTTTACCTCATGTTCTATTTTAAAAATTCAAAAAGTGAAACACTGTATACAATATACTTTTATTCCTTCCCCACACATGTCTCCACAAACAAACCTAAACATAGAATTTTTACAATCTTAGAAAAATAATCAGAGTGAAGTCACAGACAGGAAGAGTGCTTCTCATTTGACTGTGGGATTATAGATTATTTTTAGATTTTTAATCTGTTCTTTCTCTATTTTTCTTTTGTCTCCATTGAATGTGCCTTATTTTGTAATGAGAAGAAGTGTTCATTTTTTTTAAAGAATACCATCGAGGCCTCCTACTCTCTAAGTAGTTTCCTAGGTGAAAAGAGACAGACAAGCTTTACATTCTAAAGAGTCAAGCTGATTGGAAACTGAAAGAGTTCATTCATTCTCAAGCATGATGAGCTTTTACAGTGGGTAAATATAGCCATGCTATGCAAATGAAGCAGAGATTCCATCCAGTTGGGAAAACCCTACCTGTGGAAGGGATCTAGAAGCTAAAGCCCAAAGGATATGCTTAGTCAGGATTCATTTTGTGAGGAAGAAAGAAGGTAGTATGACAGCTCGAGAATTTCTTGGCCAGAATTGCACAGATGAAGGCATTTGGAGAGAGAAAGCAGGCCCCTCGAAAATAACTGGAAAAAAAAAAGCAAAGGAGAAGAAGACAGGTGCAAACTGAGACTGGACATCTTGCAAGGGCTGGATCTGGTGGGACTATAAGCTTATTGATGATGCTCAACTTTACCCTCAGGGTTAAGGAAGCCATTAACAGATGTAAAAAGCATGACACAATCAGGTTTGCTATTTTAATTGGTTATTTTGACTGCTGGGTGGAGGACAAAGCAAAGAGAACAGGAGTCAAATATTCGAAACCAGTTGGGAAATTATTTCAGTAACAGGCAAGAAAAACTAATGACTCGAATTAAGGAAATAGTAACAGGGGATAAAAAAATGAAAATATCAAGAAAGACTTAGGAATTAAACTTTCTTGAAAGACTCAGGATGGGTCTGTTGTATGGTGTGAGGAAGACATTGGTATACAGGATTCTGGCTTTAGTGTGGAAAATTAGGTACTACCTTTGCAACCATGATCCTAATACAAAAAGAAGAAAAGTGTAATGAAGTCACGGTTGAAAGCAGAGAGTGAAGTTTCATGTAATTCCCAGAACCACCACCCAAGTGAATTCAAAATTTTAATCCAGGGTAAATTACAACATTCTAGGAGCTGGATCAAGGATATCAAGGCTAGGAACTATTTGAATGCTATAATGGCTAATGAGTTTTCATACAATGAACACTAGCAAAATACCTTATTGATTTCCATGGTTGTCCCAATTCCAGAGCCCCTAATAGGATGAGCTGAAGCCTTTGCTGTGACTGTGACTGCATTTAAACTTCCCTTCTACCCAATCCTTCCTTTAAGCAAATCTCCATCTCAAAGTCTGCTTCATGGTGGAACCAACATGTACCAACATTTCAGCAAGGCTTCCTTTTTAGCCCTTTTCATCTAGATATAGGCAATATTTGTCAAGCACATATCTGTGATTTTGCCTCCTGTGTTCTGACATCTGAAAACACTGGACTTTAGAGATCTGGTTGAGTATGTTGCTCTTTCCTCAGAAGTTAGTTAGTGGTCCTGTGAAATTGGTATTAAGGATTAACGCACTTTGCAATGCTAAATTCCTTTATAATAGTAGCATTTAACAGTCAAATCTTGTAATTGGTCTTTGGGCAATTTTGATAATACCATAATCTTGATAAAGCCAAGGATATTTACATCCATCTTTCCAGACATGCTTTAGTTATAATGGTAATTATATCAAGTCCTCCTGTTCCATTCTGCTGTGATCTGTATTCTCAACCATGTTATAAATGAAGTGTCTCCTGAAATTAAAAAAAAAAATTCAAAACAAGAACTGCTGATGGTAATACAATAATGGAAGAAGGGATAATTATAGAGCTTTCACAAAAATTGTTTGTCGACCTATATGGCTCCTGATTTAATTTTGATTTCTCTTTCTTTAAAAGGCAACTGAGAACCTATAGCTATGTATTTATATGTGATGTCAGGGAAAATGCTGGAAACTGGTAAGGATAAACTATGTTCATCTTAAAAATGAAGAGATATACATATCCCTAAATAAATGAAGATAGGATTTGAGGGAAATAACAGTACAAAAATATGTTAAATTTTGTGTGTTTGTGCTACAAATGCTTTGTGAAAAAAAAAATGAAATGAGAAGTGTTATAAGATGAATGGGTTGGGTAATGTGGAAGATGGCATTGTTGTTGTTGTTAAATTTTCATAAGCATTCTGGAGATGTGGTATAGGTTGATATGTTAGGAGTCCCACAGCTCCTTGCAATGTGATGAGTAAAAAGTGGATTCTGTTTCACTTGTTCCAGAGAATATCTTGCCTTGACATGATCAGATGGATACTAGAAGATTACCATTTGATGAGCTCTACTAAATCTGTGCCATTAGGCTTCCAGGGATGTCATTAAAATAACCAGGAAGCCCAAAGGTGTTAGTAGATTCATCTATGTTCACTGTGTGTGTGTGTGTGTTGGGAGAAAGTGTGGGGGAGTTGCAAGTCAGATGGAGATTCATTTAAAACATGAATAAGAGAAATACACACACAACTTAAAATCTTCACTAAAAGTGAAATTACCTTCATTTAGCATTTGGAAATACCTATTTCTACCTTGAAATATTTTAATAATTGATTCATATAGACATTCAGTAGGCTACATACTTTCTACCTCAAAATGGGGACTAAATCAAACAAAATCCAACAATGTACAAAAATCTCAAAAAATATATTTTCAAAAAAGCTAAGGAAAGCATTAAACACAATGAAACTAAACAAAATATGAAAGAAATACCCAGAACATCATCTAACCCAATAGATGTTTCAAACGTGCAGGGCATGAACTAGCATTTGACACTGAATGGAAGAGAAATGTGGGTAACTCAATAACTTGTTTCTTTTCCAGGACAATTAAAATTGAGAAAAAGCCCTGCCTGCCTAAGGCTAATTTTTACACTGAGCCATAAAGCATACAAAATCTCCTGGTGTGTATGAATTCATTTTCAAATCTAAAGCTGAAACTTGAAACATTCAAATTCAGAATTTCATGCTCAACATAGTTTTTAGAAGGTATAAAATTCCCTCTTTATTGTTATCTAATATCTACATTGATTTTCATGGTTCTTAATTGTTTTTCACTTTTCTTTTAGAGTCTTAATTATAATTAAGTTCCTGGGCTAACTCACTGTGAAACGAGTTATCATTGTAAGAAATAAAGACAAGGAGTCCCAAACTGATTTACTGTGATCCCTAAGGGATGACAGCCAGTCTCCTGCAGACCCAAAATCAGTATTTTCAGCCTTTATCATCATTGCCTGCTGAGTGTTTCCTCTATCTGCAGGAAGAAAGCTGGATGGCATTACCATATAATTTGTGATTTTGAGAGAGTATGCTTGTCACCATCATTTCAAACATTTCGTCTCTTTTATTCTCACAACACAATATTCTACGATTTAGATCTCTTGGGAAATGTGGAAAAAGAATGGAGTCTATAGCAAAATGGAAACAAAGACAGATAGTTCACATATTCCAGGCACTAGGGAGGTTCCAGAATGGTAATGTGATTTGGGGAGCACAACAAGACTATCACCTTCATCCTAAAGATCTGTGATTGAAATTTTATTTTCTTCTTCTATAAAAACAACAACAACAACAAAAAAAAAAAAAAAAAGCAGCTGTTATTTATATTCAGTGAATGGAGCAGGTGTTTCACATATATGTTCATTTATTTATTCATTAGTTTTTCCACATTTGTTAAGTATCTATGTAAGAAATTATTATTTACCGCTGAAAGGGTTCATACATTTTAGGAGAGGAAGACCATTATAAATTAGATAATCAATAGAGTATTAATGCATAATACCCTTTAGAATATTAGAAAAGGGGCATATAACCTAGCCTTTGACTTTAAGAAAGAGAAAGAATAAAGCTAGGTGAAGAAACTGAAACCAAACTAACTCCCAAAATGTTTTCAAGATCATGTTCTTCTATAAATAAATCTCAGATTTTTTTTTGTTTAATCTTTTAATCTACAAACTGTAATGTTCACCTTATGATTTGTACAGTTTATAGGTTTTGGAAAATGAATACAATACATTCTCTACTACAATGCCATAGAGCAGAGTTCCACTATGCTAATAATTCTTTTTTTTTTTTGGAAAAAGAAAATTTAATAACGCACCACATACTAATTTGCTAATAATATTTACAAAGTACTAATAACATAAGCTCGGAAAATTAATTTGTAAAGTATAATATGACTATGTTGGGGACATGAAAAAGATGGGAAGCATGTTGGGGAGGTGGGAGTGTAATAGAATTAAATTCTAATCTTAGGGACTAGAGATATCAAGGTATATAGCTAAAAGTACAGGTAAAAATAGTAAATATTGCTACCTTTTGGGGAGGTGCTGGATCAGGGAACTACTGTTTCATGTATTTAAATACTACTTGGCTTTTTTGCATTAGTTCTTCTTTTATTATAAGTGACAGTAAAATCCATTTTGATAAAATTATACAAGCATCTTAAACTAATTAGGACCCCATTCTTGTAGGGGGGCATGATAGTGGGATTCACTTAGGTATTTTCCTATTTATACATAGGAAAATTATGTTAGATTCATTCTACTGCCTTTACTGTTCCTATCCCGCTTCCCTTCCTGTCATTCCCCTTTATCTAATCTAATCTTTATCTTCCCTTCCCCCCCTTTATCATGGTTTAGCTTCCACATATCTGTGAAAACATTTGACCTTTGGGTTTGGGGGATTGTCTTATTTCACTTAGCAGGATACTCTCCAGATCTATCCATTTCCTGGCAAATGTCATAAAGTCATTGTTCTATGTGGCTAATAGTCCATTATGCATACATACCACAATTTCTTTATCCATTCATCCTGAGATTGGCATCTAGGATCTTTCCATAGCTTAGCTATTGTGAATTGTGTTGCTATAAACATTTATATGGCTGTGTCACTGTACTATGCTGATTTTAAATCCTTTGGATATATGCCGAGGAGTAGGAAAACTGGATCAAATGTTTGTTCCATTCCTAGTTTTTTGAGGAATCTCTGTAGTGCTTTCCATCATGGTTGTACCAATTTTCAGTCCCAACGTTCCCTTTTCCCCTTTGCTGATTTAAATAATGTATTATTCAGTAAATAATCAGATATTTCAGATAATAATAACTATTATTATTTTTATTTATTATTATTTCAGTTAATTATTCAATAAATTCCAAATTAATTTTATGACTGCTTTTTCTATTTCTATGAAGAATGTCATTGGAATTTTGATGGGAATTGCATTGAATCTGTATAGCGCTTTTGGTAGAACGCCTATTTTGACAACATTAATTCTGCCTATTCAAGAACATGGGAGGTCTTCCCATCTTCTAATTTAAGAAATCCTTAATTTCTTTCTTTAGTGTTCTGTAGTTTTCATTGTAAAGATCCTTCACCTCTTTTGTTATATTTATTTATAATTTTTTGGAGGCTATTGTGAATTGGATGGTTTTCCTAATTTCTCTTTCAGCTGATTCATCCTTGGAGTATAGGAATACAATTGATTTATTGGATTATTCAGTAAATAATCAGACATTTCAGATAATAATAATAATAATAATTATTATTATTATTATTATTATTATTTCAAATAATTATTCAGTAAATAAACAGATTATTCAGATAATCACTGGAGTAAATATTAAATGAGCTGCCTACACAATCATTTCTCTATAATCAACTTCAAATAAATTAAAGGTAACCGTATATAGGAAAACTAAGTGCACTAGAAATATTCACAAATATTCATCAGATCTTTTGTTCAAGGAGATATTTGTAATTACAAAAATAAAATCAGGAAATATAAAGAATGGCAATAGCTTTGGCAGCATAGACACTTAAAAATGCTGTAAAACAAACAAAATCTCAAAAAATAATCAAAAGACTACTTGTGAGACACTTTTACACAAACAAAAGAGTCATTAATTTCTTACAGGATTTTTAGGTAGTGAAATGAAATGATGGAAGTTAAAGCACTTTTAAAAATTTAATGAAATGAGTTTTGGTCCCAGAAGGGTACCTGGACCCTGAGGAACCCGTCTGCTGAAACATCGTGTAATCTGAATGGAACACATTTATTAATTCATGGCTGACTAGATTTGCTGAAGTAAGGGAAATTTCAAATGCACATTATTCTATTCCTACACCAGTAAATGCTGTGCAAAGGTGAAACAAAAAAAGAAGCTTAATATGATGCTGGACCCATTCAATGGACAAGGAGCATAGCTCAGGGAAACGCAGATAGTGCATCCCAACCCTAAATGAGAGCTGTGACAGTGGCAAGGAGACGGAGGTATTGAACCCTGGGCTACTGTGTTAGCTGAAACTATCAATGGAAAAAAACAGAAAGAGACATTCCTAAAAGCAACCAGAGAGAAAGGCGGGTCTCTTTCTGTAAAAGAATCAAATTGGAGTAATAAAAGACTTCTCTAAAGCAACAATGGAAATCAGAAGCAAGAAAAAAATATTTTCAGTGAAAGAAGCCAAAGAAAGAAAAACTTCACGTTCTCTCTCATTTGTGGAAGTTAAAAGCTATCCACAAATGAGAGAGAATGGTAAACAGTGATTATTAGAGAGTGGGAAGTGTGTGTTTGTAAGGAGTGAGAGTGCAAAAAGAAAATCTGAATTTGATTAGTGTATGCTGTATGCATGTATGGAAATGCCTTACAGAATCCCATTAATATGTGTTAGGCTTTTTCATAACAATAACAAAAAATAACAAAATACCAGAGGCTAGGCAACTTTATAAAGAAAAGAGATTTATTTACTTCATAGTTCTAGAGGTTCAAGAGAATGGAGCTAACGTTAGCTTGGATCTGGTGAGGCCCTTTTATCAAGAGACATCACAATGGTGAGAGTCTGTATGGGAGGGAGAGATCAATTGCCAGGCAGCATGGTAGAGAAAAGTAGGTGGTCAGTTTTTCTCTTTTTAGAAAAAACTTCTCACAAGAACTTGAAGGTCCTATGATAACTACCTAATCCCTTTCAAGGACACACACCCCTAATGACCTTTCTACTAGGCTCCACCTCTACACCAGCATGCTGAGGACCAACCCTCCAATACAAGAACCTCTGGGCGAAACAGTTGGACCACATTCTATCTGTAGAAAGTGATTTAGTTCATTTTATCCACAACACAATCCAATGGGGAGTCTACTATCATTATCTCTGCTCACCAGCAAGAATTTAAGGCACCAAGATGTTAATTAGCTCACAGTCATGTGACTAGTTAAAGTGATGAGACTGCATCAAGACAGGACATTTATCACCAGGGTTTGCTTTTTTAATCTATAAAGTGATCAAAACATTGTGTTTATTGGAAAGATGCAAATTGAATGAAAATGAATGTACCTATTTTTTTTAAATCCTCAAGATAAATGAAGCTCAAATTAATAGAACTAAAGGGAAAAAACTGATAATGTTATCATAGTGTAAGATTTTAGTAGACCTCTTTCAATGATTATAGATAAACAAAAAATATTCATAAATGTATGTGATATGAACAGTATAATCAATAACTTTGATTAAATGAACATGCATAGATCAGAACATCTAACAACTGGATATCATGGTACAGTTTGAATTTTGAAAATAATTCTAGGAAATGATTCTCTCCTAGTAATGCTTTATATATTTTTGGTTAGAAGGGTTGAGGAACATCTATGTAACCACATATTCAAAAGTATTTATTTTCCTTTTTGATACCAAGGAATGAACCTGGGGTGTTTTAACAATGAACCACATCCCCAGCCATTTAAAAAATTTTTTTTTCTTGAATTTTGAGACAGGATCTCACTAAGTTGCTTAGGGCCTTGCTAAGTTGCTGAGGCTAGCTTCAAACTCATGATCCTACTGCTTCAGGCTCTCAAGTTGCTGGGATTACAGGTATGCATCACCATGTCAGGCTCAAGGACAGTTTTTGATCAAAGAAATGCCTTGGTGGGTCAGCATCCTTAAATCACAGAAATCATTTGGCATTTGGTTCTTTGGGACTGGCTAATTTCACTTAGCATTATATTCTCTAGCTCCATCCATTTATTTCAAACGCCATAATTTTATTCTATGTTAATGCAGAGTAATATTCCATTGTGTATACCACATTTTCTTTATCCATCCATCTACTGAAGGGCATCTAGGTTGGCTCCACAATTTAGCTATTGTGAATTGTGCTGCTATAAACATTGATGTGACTGTGTTCCTGTAATATGCTGTTTTTAAGTCCTTTGGGTATAAACCGAGGAGTGGGATAGCTGGGTCAAAAGGTGGTTCCATTCCCAGTTTTCCAAGGATTCTCCATACTGCTTTCCATATTGGCTGCAACAATTTGCAGTTCCACCAGCAATGTATGAGTGTGCCCTTTTCCCCACATCTTCGCCAACACTCATTGTCCTTTGTATTCTTAATAGCTGCCATTCTGACTGGAGTGAGATGAAATCTTAGAGTAGTTTTGATTTGCATTTCTCTAATTGCTAGAGATGATGAACATTTTTTCATATATTTGTTGGTTGATTGTATATCTTCTTCTGAGAAGTGTTTGTTCAGTTCTTGGCCCATTTATTGATTGGGTTATTTATTTTTAGTCAATCCCAGAAAACCAAATGCTGATTTTTTTTTTTTTAATTTAAGGTTCCTGATCCATAATATGTTGTGTGTGGGAAGGGTGATGGGAGGATTAAATGAATTCTGGCTAGGGCAAAGGGGAAAATGGGAAGTAGGAGACAGGAGGGGGCAAAGAGCTAGGTAACATGGTAAAGTGCTATGGTTATCATTACCCTAAGTACATGTATGAAGACACAAAGGGTGTACATCCAGAGATATGAAAAATTGTGCTCCGTATGTGTAATATGAATTGTAATGCATTCTGTTGTCATATATAACAAATTAAAACAATTTTTTAAAATTTCATTAAAAAAGAAGCATTGATTTAATCCATAGAATAGAAAGCTATGACTGCAAGACAAATCTACCTGCCAATTGTTTTTATCACTAAATGTTTTTGGAAACAAAGACCAAAAAAAAAAAAAAAAGAAAAGAGAAGGACAGGTCTCTGCTGTTTTGTCCATTGCAATAGTTGCTGAACATATATGGCCACTAAAAATAGATGAAATAAAGTTAGTACAAAGTAATAGGGATTATAAGTGTGAAATGCTAAAGACAAAAATATGAAAAAAGTAAAATATCTCATTAGTAAATTTTTATTGCTTTAATTTCAAAATTATAGTATTTTAGATATGTTGGGTTAAATAAATACATTATTAAGATTAACTTCAGTGTGTCTCTTTACTTTTTAAATAATGTATCTATTAGAAAAACTTAAATTACGCATGTGTCTTGCATTATGTATGTATTGGATAGTCTAGTGCTGGTCTAGATATTCATTAAATTCAGACTACGTGAGCCAGCATTTTTCTAAACTACAGAATTGTTTATTTCCAAGATAAGCTTTCAGATCCAACCAATTTTTTCTTAAAGACATAAATAAATGAAGATACTTGCTATTGTTACAGTTTTGAAAGCCCAAAGTCACATAATATCAATTGTCCTGTAATTTATCTGAAAATCAACGTGTTTTGGCTCCAAATCCCAAGGTTTTTATGAATCTTAACAAGCTCATTCTAAAGGTTATCTGGAGGGCCAAACAACCAAAAAATAGGTAAATCTAAAGGATGTTTCCTATAGATTATCAAGGTATACTATAAGGCTTAAACGATAAAGTCAATATGATATTTGCACAGGATAGAAAAAATATTGGCTAATAGAATAAACATTTTGAAATAACTTTTTTTTAACAACTTGATAGATACAAAGATAGGAATGAAGGTCATTGTGGAAGGGAGAGACCACTCAATAAGGGCATTTGAACTATTAACTGCCCACATAAATTGGATTTTCCTTTGCACTATACACAAAAATCATTCTAGATAGGTGAAAGACTTAAAAGTTCAAAGTGACCCCTTGAGATTTTACAAGAGAATAAGGAATAACATTTACTTTTGTTCTAAATTTTATTGAATTAAAATACACATTAAGCATTGTGTATGGTGGATTAATTTCCCTGCTTGTTAATTAGATACTTCTGTTCAACAAGACAGCCTAAAGAGATTGAGAAGACAAGACAGAAATTGAGAAATGTTTACAGCACATGAAATTTACAAAGGATTAGTGAAACCCTTGTAAATCAATTCAAAAAGGACAAAAACTTGATAGAAAATTAGGGAAAGAACACAAACCAGCATCTCACAGAAGAGGAAGCATGATGAGTAAACAAATTAATGAAATGATGTTTAACTTCATTCATGATCATGGAAATGCAAACTACCATTTTGAGACCATTGACATGATTTTTATTGCCACTGATGATAATCCCCACAACAATTAAGTCAGATAAATCCAAGTATCAAAGAGGAGATGAATCTAGGACAGAAGTATACTCCATGAGAGAAGTATAAATATAAATAGAAGTAGGCAAGCATTCATTACCAGGTTGAATATTTGCACAATCTGTAATCCAAAAATCCCACTCCCATGTGATACATTTCATGCTTGATTTCTGTCAAGTGTCAGGAGAGCGATGTGAAAATATGTGCGATAAAACTGTTGCATAGAAAAAGGAATAAAAAGAAGAAAGGCAAGAATGAAGAAAAGGAGGGAAGTAGGGAGGAAGGAAGGAGAGGAAGGAGGAAGAGAGGAAGGTGTGAAGGAAGAAGGGAGGGAAGCAAAGGGAAGGGAGAAACGAGAAGGAAAAGGAATGAGGGAGAAAGAGAAGGAGGAAGGGAGGTCAATAAAGGTTTGGAAAAGTTGGAATACGGAAAGAAAGAAAGGAAGAATTATAAGAGACATTGTTATTATTCAGAAAAACGGATATACAGAAGGATTTATTCACCTACTTGGAATATTAAGTGTATGAAATGAATGAAATGAAGCTACATGCTAAAAGATGCTTGCATATGGAATAATCAATCCAAGACACCAACATATAGCATAGTACATTAAATATGTTTACAAAAGTCCAAAAAAAGAAACCAGCAACTGTTTTCTATAGTTATAAATATATTTATAGTAAAATATGCAAAGAACAATAAAAAGGAGATAGATATAGCATTCAGAGGGTACTTCGTAGTGCGGGATGGGATAAGGAGGAAAATATAGACTGTACAGTATTGTATAATTTTACTTCTTTTTAAATGTTTTTTAGTTATAGATAGATACAATATCTTTATTTTTTATTTTTATATGATCCTGAGGATTGAACCCAGTGCCTCACACATGCTAGACAGTGCTCTACTACTGAGCCACAGCCCCAGTCCCATAATTTTAATTCTTAAATTGGAGAGTGTGTTCATGGGTAGAATACTTTCCTCTTATCCATGAGGAAAATGATTCAAGACAACCAGTAAGTGTCTGAAACCACAGAAAGGACTTAGACCTATGTACACTGTTTTATTTCCTATATATACAAACTTATGATACATTTTAATTTATAAAGTAGACATAGCGAGATATTAACTACAGCTAACAATAAAATAGAACAATTATAATAATATTCTGTAATAAGAATTATTTGAAATTTATGAATCGCTCTTTTACGGAATTTTTCATTTAATATTTTCAGACCAAGGTTAATCTCAGGTAACTACAATTGCAGAGAGTTAAACCAAGAATAAAGGAATATATTCATTTTATGATTGTGCTTTAATATGTACCTGCATTTTATGAATATTATTTTCTGTGAACCAATACTGTTACAATCAAAGTAAACAAAGGTATAAAAAGACAAATGGTGAATTGAGCGGGAGGAAGGATCTTAATGGATTTCTCTTTGAAAACTTCTTACTCCTTGTCCTTGATTCCTTCTCTTTCTCTTTCACATCTCTTATGTGGATGGATCCATTTGTTTTCATTTCTTTAAGATTTCTTCTTTGGCTTACTGAGCCATTTGGCATGGAAGTATGCTTGAGGTTACTCAAATCTGTGCTGAGCATGGAGCCTTGCCTCACATGTACAACCGATTAAAAATGATCAGTCAGTTCTTACTCCAGATTGTGGAAGTATTGCAAATGACAATTCTGTGAGAATGTCTTAAGATGAACACCTACCTATTTGGTTCCAAAATGCATAATCATCTGGAAAGCAGGTTTTGTTCCAGCTCTCAAGAAACAGCACAGTCCGACATATCTGCAGGGAAATTGGATTTTTCATAATATGTTCTTAAGAGAAAGCAGTAAAAAGAGCTTCATAAAAAAAAGGAGAAAGCAAAATGCATATGTGCCTTTCTGAAAATGTTGTAAAAGCTGACGATGATATTTCTCCTCTGGGCATTAGATCAATCTCATGCATAAACACTGAAATAGAAAGAGACTTACTAAAGAAATAGATCATTGACTGTCTAAAAGCGTTTGTGTTATGGGACTCATAAAAAATAGAGAATATTTTTCTTTCTTTGCAATACAATGGAGAGATTTTAGCTGGGAAATATATGTTGCTGATAGTTCAAGTCCTTTGGGAAATATGAATTTGGATATATGAGGCAAAAATTAAATAAGTAATATTTTAAAAGCCTTCAAACTTATTATAAGAAATGAAAATTAACCCTAGTTACTGACTTGAAGAGGATACTTTTGGCTCAATGATTCTTTCTGCTTGTAGGTACCAGGCTCCATCTTCAGAGGTGCTCAAGATGTGCCAAGAAAGATAATGTTTCCCTCCAGCATTTGTGTATTATTTTGAGAATGTCCCATTTACAAATGAGACTGTGGACATCTGCCAATGGTTTTGGTTTGGAGGCTGGAATAAAATTAGGGTCTACACTACCTACATCCTCACTTCTAGATTTAGGTCACTTCTGCCTTTTTAAATGATTATTCATTTTTCTGGGTCTCTGCTCTATCCTTATGAAAGTGGCCCCCATTCCATTCTGTAGAAAGAATGAGAGCAGAGATAGAGAAACAGGCTAGAAGAATCCTCTACCCCACTTTAGGGATTCCATTTACAGTGTACTTGATTTACTAACTCTTTTTAATTCGTGCCCTTTGATTTTTCATTGTTGATTTATTTCTGATCTTATAAACAATAAGGAAGTGAGAGTTCTCTTAAGTAATTATTTCTCATTGGGAGGGAATTTAGAATTTTGGTTAAAGGTACAATCTAGAGTAGAACATCAATTCTTTTTAAGGATGATATTTCTAATAGACCAATATTATTAGTGAAACTGTAACACTAATTGAATACACTTCTCTGTCATAAGATTGAAGGTGGCTGGAGATCACACACACCCATATTCACTATTCTCATTTTGAATTTGTGACTTAAAATTTCAAGTCCCTAAAAGGTTGCTTGATAATCAAACTACATTTTCCCAATTCATTCAATCTTTCATTTTCTCAGGTGACTCAGACCTTTCTTAAAAATACAACCCTCATTTAGGCTGCCAGATTTAGTCAACAAATTCGAATGATTTCCTAATACTTATGTATATGCATATTGAGAGGAAAGCGAAACCTGGCACATGGCGTATGTAAAGAATTCATTGTTGATCTGAATTAAATAGTAAATGTATAGATTACATTATCTTTTTTTAAAGTTATATTTTCTGATGATTTTCTTGCTCTCTCAGAACTTGCTTCTAGAATTCCTGGATGTATATGTTTCACTTGCATTGTTACACCTTCTACAGTGGTCACACACAACTTGCTTTTTCCTTTTGTTCACTGAACTTTTATTAATGATCCAAAACATGTGATATTAACATCATGAACTGGTATATTTAGCATGTACTCCCATGAAGCTAACAAGTCTAAGAATGACTCCTTAGACATGATTTCTTAAAACACTACCTACCATTTTACATGGCACAACTTTTTCAATTTCTTTACATTCTTCAGGCTTATCTGACTTCTCTTGATGGATGACTTTTCAAATGCTGAACCCTAACGAGAAAGGGCTTTGCCTTCAGTTCTTCTTCCTTGTTCAACACTACAAACAAGGATTCTACTTGTTGCTGTGAAACAATTATATAAAAGAATAAAACTCTTCCTGGTAGAAATATATTTCAAAATGAGTCACAGCAAATGCCATAATAATTGTACACTTCAAGATATAATTTCTTTTCCTGTTCAGTAGTAATGTTGTTCCTATTAAAATAACCTGGACACTTAGAGGAATACATTTTCTCAAGCTTCTCTTTAATGCATTCAACAAGTTTCTTTAAGAAATGGAGTAGTTCAATAACACTGTTTGCTTTTCTTCAATTTGCATAATCCTAATAAAAAGATATTGGAAACTATAAATAAGGAATAAGTAGAATTCATTCAACGGGTTACTTATAAAGTCAACAAGAATTTTGGAGGTGTCTTCTTCAGAACTAAAGTATGATTTTAATAAGCTGAATTTTTTTCTCATTTGCCTTTGTTAGAAAGAGCCAGTGGGTTTTTCAGTAGGAGAGATCTGAGAATGAATGATGAATTCTAATAAAATCTCAAAACTCCTTCAATCGCTAAGTATGACAGTAATACTGAAATTAAGGTACAATTTCATGTAATCACTTTAATGCCAATAGAAGTATTCAGCAATAATAGATTGATGTTCTTTCAGCAATAAAATGCAGAATATGTAAAACACGTGTAAAACAGCTAACATCTTTCATAGGACCATTCACATTTTGCTTTAACTTTGAATAAAACTTGTCTGCATTTTATATTTTGCCAAAATTTGTATTTTTATTATTTCTATCAGAAGTAGTACAAATTTTCTCATTACCTTCTAACTAAAAAAAAAAAAAAGAGAGAGAGAGAGAATTCTGGAAAAAACGCTATTGTTCCTGAAGGTTCACCTAAAATGTGTTTTAGTCCCCACAACCTTAAAAAGAGGTCTTTATCATGAGGAAAATACTGCATAAGGTAAAGAGATTTTTTTCTCTGCATTGTGATTATTTGAACATTGTTTTGTAAAAAGGTAAACCATTTACATTTTTTATAATATTGGTCATAGCAAACCTAGCAATTATATTTTTGTATTATTTCAGCCAATTTAATTCTGGTGCTTGCAGATTTGCTAACAATTTTTAGAATCAGAAAATATTTTTGATAGCTGTTAAGTTCTAAAGCCATTTGAGCTAAAAGACTGCTGCTAATGTCCAAAGGGGAAGGCCATTACAACTTCTTCTCTGATTGCTTTATGTTCATATGAATGTACCTTAATCAAAATGTTATTTTGTCACTGCTTTGATACTAGTTAAGAAATTTCATATTGCTAGGACTACATGCTTGTCTTAAATCTGATGTTCCACCATATTCCATATTGAATGAATAATTGTCGACAGCAAAAATTGCTCCAAAAAACCTCTTTTGCCTTGTGTAGTCAATGTTCGCTATTCAGAAAACTCATCACAAAGTGTTTTGACGTTTGGGGATTCAAGTAAATGCACCTAAAAATGAAATAATGGAAATCATTGTAAGAATTGAAAACACTGATTTGTTAATCTCAGGGTTCCATCAGGGCATCTGTCACTCCCAAATTTGAACACATAAGTAACCATAAATAGACAGTGAGGTGTTGAAGTGATTAGGAATTTTCAAACTAATAATAAAATATACTAGTATCTGGTGCAAAAAGGTGAACTTTCTGTTTGCTTGCAAGCAACAAGGATATTTGTAAGACATTGTCTGCATGAATACAGCTAGAGATGATGTTACACAACATTTTGGGAAGCCTGATCTTGTAGAGTGAGGATGATGCCAGCCTCTCACTGTAGTAGTAAAGCTGAACGATGTTAACTGGCTGACTCTTAGAAACGTTGAAAGTAGATGGAGGCACTTGCTAATTTAATATAATGAAAAAGTACACTTTGGATATGTATTTTTTTCCTTAATATTGAAATACTTCTTTGAGGAGGATAAAGAATATAAATAGTATGCATTATTCTCAAAAATCTTAAATAGATTTTAGGAGTGATAGAATATATAGATGTAAAAGAAAGGAAATGATAAAATATATATTCAGTCTTTTGAAAATTCATCGGCTAGGTCTTATGTCACCCACAGCCCAATCCAGATGTCATACATGTAAACAGAGAAGAAACTTACCCTTAGGAACTCATATTTCAGTGCAAAATACATTGAGCAGAAAATAAAAATGGTCAGCACTAATGAGGGAGAGATATTGAAGTTGAAACTCCAGAAGGAGCTGGTATAGGGCTTTTTGACTGCATAATGTAGACAAGGTGATCCTCAATGGAAATTTTAAAAAATCAGTGCGTCAATTCATGGCCCACAGCATAGCCCCCAACTCCTTTCCCTGAAAAGATAATTGGTGTCAAGATTGCCTGTTTTTACCCCAATTAAAAGTTATTCCTCTGCATCTATCTGTCTATTTCATAGTGAAGCTTTTGATAAATGGTATTAAAACTTTGATATAAAATTTGGCTACATGCAAATCTACTTTAGAGGTGGCCTATGGATATAGACTAATGTAGTCCTTTATGTTCCCTCCCCCACTCCTTTGTTCTTCTCTTCTTGCTCTGACTATGTGTAAAATGAAGATTTCTCTGAACCTACAAGGCCACGTTTCACAGTTTGTGTTGTTCGGTGACATAGACTGCCAACCTGCTGTGCTTCCATCTCTGCACGTGTATGGAGGGCTGTCAGTCTTTCAAGGTTTCTCCGTCTACCTACTCCAATGCACTTAGTTTGCCCTGTTTCCTAGCAACTGGTTCCATCTAATTTATTTTCCTGTAGCATCCTTCGTGCATCAGGCTCTCTTGTTCCTCTCTCTCTAGTTAAATGGATTTATCAGTGTCTAACAGCCTTTATGCCATATGTCTATCACACTAGCCTTCTCCCGGAAAAGCAGGGGATTGGGTAACAGCATGTAACCTCTGTGGAACAATTTTAAATTTGGGGCCTCAACATAAGTTTCAGACAGGCTTGGTCATGTTTTTTGTTAATGTTTTATTTTGTATTATTGAAAGACCTCCATGGTCAGAAACCACGTTTATCCCCAAGGGCTCCTTATTGAAACTGCCTAGATAATTTTTACTTTGCTAAATGAAGTTTGCTACTCTCATAAATTATGAGAACTTGCTCTAGTGTGGGCAAATCCTTTCTTTGTCTGTTGTTGCTGTTATTAGGTCTCTTCTTATCTAACATGATTATTATGGCACATACGTGTTAAATACTTTAATGAGGAATTGATCATGCACACATCCTATGTATCAGATAGTGCCCCATCTTATAAAGGAATCATAGGTGACAATTTGTTTTGCTGATGGTCTGTTTATACCTGCCTGATTAAAACAATAATGTGCTAGTATATATAAATAATAACATTATACATGAGCTGTTTCTTGAGTGTATGTTGAGAGAAAGAGAGAGTGGGAGGTTGCCATGGTGTGACTTACTCCAGGAGTGAGTACTTCCTAGGAGACTCCCTCTCAAGTGAGGAGGAGCTGTGCTGTGTGGAGGTGACAGCATAGGCTCTCCAATGCACTCCACTCCGTACTGGCAGAGTGAATAAAGAAGTGGAAACAGACCAGAGGTATTCTTAGGCAAAATCCATCTTCATAGAAACCTACAATGAGACAATATTACTCCACTTTAACTGTCAATGTAATTGATGCTGTTTTATGAATGAAAAAATTAGGTAATCTGGATTAGGAATAAAAAATGACAAATTTGCAGGATGGATTGAATGGGTTTAGATTATAAAAGAAACAAATGGAAAACCCTTTCGTAGCAATGGTTTGCAGTTAGATTTCATAATTACCTAAAGATTTTTACCAAACACTTGACAATAACCTAGGCATGGGAGATTATTCTTGTGTAAAATAAGGCTTCAGAGGCACATCATGAAACATAATAAAAAGCTCTTGCAATAATGGACAAGTATGCCTTCAGTACCCAAAATAATGTTATTTTGTAATTGGGACCATGTATTTAATATATAATGTATATTTATTTATTTATGTATTTTGTGGTGCTGGGGATTGAACCCAGAGCCTCACAGATGCTAGGCAAGTGCTCTCCTTCTGAGCTGTTCCCTTATCACAGGGACCCTTTTAAAATACTGGATGGAAAAAAAAAAAAAAATATATATATATATATATATATATAAAGCCTTTAAAATTGGATCAATGCTTTGGCATAAAATAGGACTGAGTAAAGAAGTCCCTTTTCCCCTGAGGAAAGATTCAGACTACCAGAATTTTAGATATGAAAACATAATCTTAGAAATGTTCCAGTCCACATGATCTGTTGCAATTTACTTAGACATGTTACTGCATTCTCAATTATAAGCATCGAGTGAATCCACCACATTTTACTATGTGAATTTCTATGTGATTAATGTGATTTAACTCGGCTGTGGGCATCCCAAAATAATATGCCTCGCTCTCTGTGTCTGAAAATTTACTAACATTTACACTTAGATTCAGTGACTAGGATGTAGCCAGAGATTCAACTCTGAATTGAAGATCTACCAGCTTCTCTTGCAGCATGAATACTATCCTAGATCTGCCACTCTTTTGAATAGTGGACAATGCAGTCTCTTTCGATGGATGTGTATCATCATTCAGTGTCCACTAAGGATTGCTTCCAGGCCCTCTCAAGGACACCAAAATCTGTGAATATCCCAATCTTTTATATAAAATAGTATAATATTTGCATGAAATCTGTGCACAACTTTCCATGTACTTTAAGTCATTCCTAGATTTTTTTGTGGTATCTAATACAATGTAAATGTCACGTAAATGCTTGTTAAACTGTACTATTTACAGGAATAATGACAAGAAAAAAGTTTGTACATGCTATTTGTACATGCTAAGTACAGATGTAATTTTTTAATATTTATTTATATATTGGGTGAATCTATAATTGTGGAGTCATGGTTACAGAGGGCCAACTATATTACTGACCTTAGGGTTGCAATGTATGAATTCTGTCCTCTTTAAACTTATTTCCGCCTGGCTAACTTGTAGGTAATACAAAGAAATAATCCAGCTCTCATATTACAAATTATTCTTTTTTTTAAATAAGGAAAAAAGAACCCTCTATCATTGTAGCAATCCATTTTCAGTTAATAAAACAAAATTCTTAAGTTCCGGGTAATACATAAAGCAAAGAAATTTAGCTCACAGTTTTGGAGACTGGAAATCCAAGGCTGATTGATGCCATTTGTTTGGTCTCTGTTGAGGGCTTCATGGCAGATGGCACCATCTGAGAGAGCATGCAGAGGGAGAAGTCAAACGGTGAAAGAAGAAGCCACACAAAGTGAAGGGGCTGGTCTTGCTTTCTCTAATATCCCTATCATAAGGACTAATTATGAGAATTACCTTAATTTCCTCTGAGGGCAGAATACCCAATGACCATATGGACCACTTGGATCCATCTTGTTTTGTTTGGGTGTTTTGTGTGTGTGTGTGTGTGTGGTGGTAAAATTGAATCCCAAACCTGGTGCCTACTGGGGCAGTATCCTACCATTGAGCTATACTCCAACTCCTAGGTCCCAACATTTAAACTTCCTGACACCTCAGCACTGCCCACTGAAAACTAAGCCTTCAATGTGTGAATCATTGGTGACAAACCACATCCAAACCATAATCATCATCAGTTAATTTTATATTTAATCATTGAAGGTAAGCAGTTTTTCCTGTGGCACTTAAAATGTTTTCTTATGTGATACAATTTCCTGAACTGCTTCATTAAGATTAAGTCAATCCACAGTTTTGAAGGGAGGTTTAAAAAAAAAAAGGAAAAAGAAAAACGAATTTTCTCAAAGAAAGGACAAAGCCGATTTTCTATTTTTGATAAATGGAAATTTATTATCAGAGTAGCTAACTATTGTTTACATGTATCTAGTGTTAATTAATTGAGCCAAACTTTGTACACTACAATTGAAGTAGCAGAAACGCTGAATGATTCCTGAATTGCATTTCACAGGGACAGCTAAGTAAACACAGCTTCATGAAATGACAATTTCCTGTTAGTGTTAATCACTTGATCCATGTGATCCATTCCTCTACTAGTTGAATATAATTAAGATGGATTTCAATTTGTACTACATTTTAGGAAAAAGAAAAAGTGTTCAAAATTAGGTACATTAATCAGACTAATATCCAATACTGATTTCTGATAGAGCAATAAAACCAAAGTCAAGATGATGTTGCTGTACATGGCATACAAAACAAAACAGCAAGGTTGCTTTCCCATGAACCTTCTCTTCTTATTTCAGGCCCTATAGATTTGTGCTTCACTTGACTTCAGTTGATTTTCCAAAGAGGGTCCTGAGATGAAGACTCAGGATGAGAATAGGGGAAGGGAGGCCAAGTATGAGTGGGATTCCAGGCAGAAAGAACTTCAACAGAGTTTTCTTCTGTCTGCATCATGGTGCTCCCATAGCTGAGGGAGAGTCCTTTAATAAATATGATGGGGATGACTATTAAAAGCCCATGGATTTCCGCTGTCATGTATTTAAAAAATAAAACCAATAAAAAAATAGGCATTTGGGTCCACACAATAAAGGAGATGTAAATACATAGATTTGATCAGTGCACACGGTACACACATTTCAAATTAGCACCGTAACACATACATCTGTATAATTATGTGTCAACTAAAAATAAACTTAAAAAAAAAAATCCATGGATGGAGTAGGGTATTGGGCAAGGAAATGGAAGATATAGGCATAGTCCTGCATAGTCCTCTTGTATGTCTTGATTTTGGTGGCCTATTATCAAATTTACTATACTTAAATATTCTCTAGGACAGCATTCATGTTTAATTTGCCTTAGCATATTTTCAGATACATTATGAATGCTATGATCTCATAAAATATTGCTGATCTCTGGAAAATGCAAAGGATTAACTCATTTCTACCCTGTTCATAATATTTTCCTAATTGCATTTTAAATTAAATATTACTTCTGTTTTTCTCTTGTATTTTAATTCAACTGTTATTATACTTCCTTGGAAGAATTTTCCAATATTTTGTGTAAGTTTAATTGTACTTGGTTTATGAAAGTCAAAATATTATGGATTCCAACAGAATGTTATTGCTTTGCAGAATTGTAGTAGGAAAGCTATTCAACTTCCAGCTTTTTCGGAAAGGGCTTGTTAAAAGTAAATTGTTGAATAACTCTTTGCCTGGATTATTGAAGCTGGGAAATCAGTCATCTTCTATCTTCAGATTCAAATTTAGGCAGGAACTTATATCATGAGCTCTCCTGCTTCTTAGGCCTTTGGATTCAGGCTGGAATTATACAAGTGGCCCTTCTAGGTCTTCACAGGGACAAACACTGATCTTGGCCCTCTAGAGCTCTGTTTAACCAATTTTGTTATTTAAATCTCTCTCTCTCTCTTTCTGTGTGTGTGTGTGTGTGTGTTGGGGGGTTGTGTGTGTGTGTGTGTACTCTACTGGTTCTGTTTTTCTGGAGAACTCAGACTTTCTGTTCAGGAAACAATATTCAACAAATAAATAATTTGAAACCATAAAATTTTATGGTTTTTATGTCTATGTACAGGTAGCACATAAAAGCTAGAAAATAACATTTCAAAATAAGAAACAAAACAAAAAAAATTGTATAAAAATCTGAAGTAAAAAGATATTTCTATTTATTGTGCAATGGATGTATACCTGGAGACTTTTACCCCAACTGCACTACAAGGACATGCTCCCTTCTTATTTCTTTAGAACATTTTTTTTCATTAAATGATGAAATACTTTGTATGGGAACAATATATTTGTCTGGCAAGCTGGATAAGACTGTGATTATAATGATTATAGACTGATTATAATGCTAAGCAATTGAGGAATGCAGTTTCTGTGGCCTTGGGACCCTGATGGTGTCTGTCCCCTACAACTCTGTAAATATGAACAAACACATACAAAAGAATTCACAGAAAACTAAATAATCCACTTCTACTTATCTGGTTACTTCAGTGTTTCTTGGGTAGAGTAATGTGTAAAATATACTGGAAATTGTACTGGCTTATAGAAAACCCTATAAGGTTTTCTTACACATATCCAACATTTAAATTTCTCTCTCTCTCTCTCAGACACACACACACACACACACACACACACACACACACACACCATTACTTTTGTAATGCTGAATCTTATATATAAACCTAGTATAAGTTACTATTTTTATTGTCATCTATAATGATATTCTTTAATAAGATAGAATCTATTTTCCCAAAGTAACCACTTAATTTTCTTATACTTCTCCTTTGGCACTCTATCTCCTGTCTCTGAAATAGAGTTATAGTATATAATATGTATGTTACATAATGTATGTAAACCTATTGCAAAAATTATAGAAAATAATATTATCAATTTGGAGGCTATTTGCATGCTTCTTCCCAATCTCATCACCCACCTCATTCCAGAGGCAAGTATAATCTATATGTTTATCATTCATGTACTTGAAAAATATTGATTTTGCTTAATTAATTAATTTATCCCTAAGCAACACATAATCTAGCTTTACTTGTTCTTTAGTTTTATAAATATGTCATCACACTAGAGGTAGCCTTGTCTTGTAGGATCATTTTTTAATTTAAAGATGCATCAAAATCATGTTTAATTTTGCTTGTGGATGTATTTCTTTTACTTTCCCGGCTGATAATTTCATAATTATTTTTCTCCAGTTAATGGATCTTAGAGTGTTTAATCTAATGAAAAAAATTACATGAATAACATTGTGAAAACATATCCTCTCATGTAAATATATGAGCCATCGTCTAAGTTGTTAATTGTGTTCTCCTTAACAGAAGCAGACTGTCAGTCTGTGTTTATGTTTTATTCATCATTCCATTTGCTGTTATGTTTGATGCTTATTCACATACTTTTAGCTTTTTCTTTTTTTTTCCTTTTAATAGGTAACCCTTCTTATTGCTTTTGGGAATTCTTTTCTATATCTTCTGAATTCTAGTTTTTTATTTAATCAATTATGAATTCTTATAATGTTTCACATCCTTAACTGTTTTAAAGTATCTTTAATCAAGGGTAATACTTAATTTTAATCTTTTTCTTACTTTTTTTCCTATAGCAAGCATTTAAAAAATCTTGTTTAAAATGTTTTTCTTATTCTAAAAGTTATTATATTACTCTTTTATATTTTCTTTTAAAATTTATTAATTTGCCCTTCACACCAAATATTGAATAATTTCTATAGATGGTTGAAGGTCGGGACCTAATATTTGACTATATGGATAATTAATTTTTCTGAGTAACGTTCGATTTTTTTCAATGCCCTGTTAGTCATATATTACATTTTTCTTGCATACTGGGGAATTCTTTCTGGACTAACTATTCTGTTACATGTTCAGCACACTTTCAGGTGAATGCTCTGTCTTTATTAAAACTTTAAAATAAGTCTTTATATCCTATGGTGCTCATCTCTTTTTCAGAGATGATTTAACCTAGCTGTTTGGAGTTTTGTAAAACTCCACTTAAATTACAAAATAATGTTTAAATGTATCTACAAATCTTGCTGTGATTTTAACTGGTGAAATCAGAGTTTTCAATTGGGGAAAAATAGGTACTTTTGTTATGTTGACTCTTATTTATAAACATAGTATAAGTTACCATTTTTATTATTATTTGTAATGATATTCATTAGTGAGATAGAATGTATTTTTCCAAAGTAACCACTTAATTTTCTTATATTCCGTCTTTGACACTCTCTCTCTACTATCTTTGAAATACAGAACTGTCTTAAATCACAGAATTTGACAGAAATACAGTTTGTAACATGTATATTTTTCATAAAATGCCATTCTTCTCTGCTTTTTATAAAAAGCCCACCACTATTGTTGCACCATATTTAAGGGTGAAGAATCGAAAGCTTTTACTCAACATAAGGATTAAGGCAAGGATGTCCATTCACACTTTTATTCAGCAGAGTACTGAACATCCTAACTAGAGCAATTCATCAAGAAAATCAGACTTTACCTTTAAAACAATTCCAAAGGGGAAAAAAAAATCTGGAAGAATTGAAAAAAATCTTAACAATTCATCAAACAAAATGAAGGACTCTTTTGAGTGCATGGTCCCATGTGATTGCAGTTTACAGACTCAGGATGCTGACTTGACCAAGAGAGAGCTGGCAAAGAGTATGAGGCCGGTGGAGGAAAATGGAAGAAAAGAGTGGAAGCTGACAGGAGGCTATTGCTACTCAAACTCGAGACATCATTACCCCTAAATAAGAAAACCTAATAAAATAATGTTTAATTTTTTTTTTTTTTTTAGGTACCAGGGATTGAACTCAGGGGCACTCAACCACTGAGCCACATCCGCAGCCCTATTTTGTATTTTATTTAGAGACGGGGTCCCACTGAGTTACTTAGTGCCTTACTTTTCCTGAGACTGGCTTTGAACTCATGATCCTCCTGCCTCAGCCTCCCTAGCCACTGAGTTTACAGGCATGTGCCACTGCACCCAGCTATAATGTTTCATTTTTAAAACACAGACTTCAAAGGACTACAACCTTCTCCTTCTTGGATCTTACCTAAGAGAGTAACCAAAATGCATCATGAAGCTCCAAAGGAATTTTCTGTTTAGTATTAAAATGATAAGACTTCACACAACGCAAAGTTAAAGACTGAGGAAGGAACTAAAGGTTGAAATGATGATTCTTGGATTACTTTCCTCCAAAATCAAGTAAAAAGAGTTCAGACTTCTTGAGAGAGGACCACATGAGAGCATTGCCTTTCAACACGTTTGCCCACCTGATAGAATAATATGACCTGGATTCTGCTCACTTCATCCATAGGGTGAGTGTACTCTTTTTCCCAGAGTTGGAAACCAATGAAATCTCTGAAAGGTTGGACTAATAACATTAACAAAAACTCTGCCCCAGCTCAGGGTAAAGGGGAGTTATCTACTCTCTCATTAAGACTGATAGAATGTGATACATGAAGGAGGGAATGGTCAGAGATGACTCCATACTTCTTCCTTGAGGAAGTGGATGGAAAGTGGATCATTTAAGACGTAATGTATTGCCCCAAATATTAGGTAATGAGGAACTTTGGTGTTTGTTTTTGTTGCTAGAGAATTTATTCTGCCATCTGGAAAGAACTCTCACAGCCAACAGAAGTGGTTGGCTGACTTCCCAGTACTCGGACAAGGATAGTTATAGCCTACACATTTTCATTTTATAGGTACTATCTTTTAATAAGTAATATTACATTATGGTTTTCAGAAGTAGTTTACTCACTATGTTTTTCCTAATCAGTTCTCTCCCAGACTACTTATAAAGAGCTCTTTGCTAATGAAAAAAACATTTTAACATTTTCCAGTGAAATTAAACATTGATAGAAACTTTTTAAATGAAAAAAACATTTAAACTTTCAGCATCCTTGGAAATAATAAAAAAAGGCTTTCTAATTTAGGGAATTTTCTAAACTAGTATTCTAGTCCAGCATCTTTATCTTGACATGCCTATCTTTGTGGATTAGGGTATGATTGTTTACCTATTTCTCTCTCCCACTTGTTGTTCAGCAATGGAAATAAATGGTCCATTTCACTTATTTTTTTCATCCAGAACAGCTGTCACAATAATAAACACTGACCCTGGTTGAAATTTTCCCTATAATGGACAAGACACTATTACAGTATACTTAAAATAATGTGAAGGAATTCACAATGCTTTACACAGGTAACATGTCTAAACAGTGCATAAGTGTATTGGATTCTGAGACTCAGTTACAATAAATACCATTTAAATTCTGATTCCTGTTTGCCTATATTCTCAGGTAGAACTTTGCCATAAAGAGTATAGTCTGGATTCCTAAAAAATATATCTATATTTCATTCATTATTTAGTTCATTCAACAACTAGTTTTTATATTCTTCTTTATGCTTGGCTTTGTATTACTACTCAAAGATGAATCCTGAATCTGGCCTTGGCAATATTGGGAAGTGGGGCCTATTGTTTAATAATAAGAGGTAGACATATTAAAAGAAATGAATGGAACAAAACCCATGGTACATAAAGTAGTTTGGAACACTGTGAGATCCGAAGGGAGAGAACAATCAATTGTACATGGAAAAAAAATCACATAGGCTGGATAAATGTGACCGATTTCCAATTAAAAGCTGGTGTTAGGCAGGCTTCTGAGGGATAGGAGACAATGAGAAGGGTGATAGGAATACCAGAAAAAGTTTTCTAGAATACGAGCCCTACATACAGAGCTGACTATGTGCTAATTGAATGCTTCCTATTCATCTCCTAAGATAGATTTCATAAAGGCAGAGGCCTTGTCTATCTCGCTTGCTGTGTGTTCTGAAGGTAAATTCAACAAATATCTGCTCAATGGATGGTGAAAAGAATGAATGAATGAACACATGATCCAACCTCATATCCATTATAAGGATCTTGAATACCAGTTGCCCCTTCACACTTTTCTGTTTCAGAGTCTTTCCCCATTAATTAGGTTGCTTTTGATATCTATTCCTCTTTCCCCACTTCTTCCTACTACAATTTGTCTTCCCACTTTGTCATTTTGTATCTAGTAAGAAATAGGGCCTACAGATACTATAAGGGGATGATTTTCAGATGAAAATATTAATCCAGTTTTACTGGTCATTTTTGAAATTTCAGTAATAATTTTTGTTCATTTTCTGTTTTGACTGCTTTACTCTGATTACTGCCCAATGCCTGCCAAAACAAAAACAGAAAGAAAAGGGAAAAAAATCTGACAAGTCAGATAGTTTCTCCTTTAATCCAATAAAAGTACAATTAAGTCAATTTACCTACTACTTATTACTTAAAGTACTCATTGTCCATGGCAATTGTCTTAGATTCCTGTGGCTGCTTTAACAAATTGCCATTAACTGGGTGCCTTAAGTAATATACATTTGTTCTCTTACAGTCCAGAATGCCAAAATGAAGTCAGTTGTATGGGCCAGAATATTAAGGTGTCAACAGGGCCATGGTCCCTGCTCCAGTGGAGAATCACTTTCTTACCTCCTCCACCATTTGGTGGTTGCTGGCATTAGTAGGATTGTGGCTACATGACTCCTGTTTCAAGATCATCATGTAAAAATCTCTCTCTGCTACCTCTTCACATCACCTTCTTCTCTCTCTCTCTCTGTTGTATAAAATCTCCTTTGCCACTCTCTGATGAAGACACTTGTGATAACATTTAGAGCTCACCTGTATAATCTGCCATAACTACTCCATCTCAAGTACCTTAACTAAATCTTATCTGTGAAGACCCTTTCTTCTTATAAGGTCACATTTACAGTTTCCAGGGATTAAGATGCAGATATCTGGGTGTGGCCATTACTCAGCCTGCTGCCATGATAAAGGCAACACAATACACAAAACTAAATCAGGTTTGTTCAGCAGCATCTGTTGTCATCTTCACCATCTAGACTGTGATCATCAAATTAGATGATGACCACATCACCTTAGAGCACCTTAGCTTTGTTAAGAATCCAGATTCTCAGACATAAGTCCTGTGATTCTGATTCAGTTGATTCAATTTGTAATACATAGACATACTTTAAAAACCAAATCTGAGCTCTTTGAGGTGATCTTTATGATACTATATGGAGAAATAATGACCCAGATACTTGAAGCACCTTTACTAAGTAAAAAAAAATGCTACCTAGAATAGACATCTGTTTTAGAATTTAAAGTAAGACAAACCACATAAATTATTCTTTTTTCAATGACTAATAAAAAAAACTCTGTAAATTGTCAATGAATGCTGACATTGTAGTAGTTGTCTCAGTCCCTTAACTGCATCAGGCAATCCTGTATCAAGGAATCAAAGGAAAGTCTGCATTTGCTTTGGAGGAACTGTTTAAATAGACATTCTGTGTCTAATCTCCAGAGGAACAAATGTGGTTGAGGCAGAATTATCTAATGGTATTTCCTATCTGAGCTCTCAGAGACAAGTCTCCATCTTAATGTTTTGATATTTGATTATAATCCTTTGATTCTGTACCCCACCTTCTTTATTTCTTCTCTTTCTCTTAGGTATATGTGGTTGGCTGGATTAAAGCTATTCCTCAGTTAATTGTACTTTATTATCATTGGTCTGTGCATGCACTCTCTTTCCTCTATTTATGTATTAAAATACATGCATACACATAAATGTCCATGTATTATATACTGTTTTATATGGATGTAGAGGCACATGTACACACATTTTTATCACACTCACATACTTCTTTATGTCATAGAAGAAACTATTCTTATGTGTGTGTTTAATGTATATTTTTATGTGTTCTTGTAAAATGGTAAATTTTGTTTCGTATGGCTGCTATATAATTTTTACAGACTTAAAGAATTTCTTTAATTTGGATCTTAACATAGCAATAAAAGGAATAGTGAGTGCCTCAGATTGTAGTAGAGAATAAAAACTTCAAAGCTGATTGAACAATTCAGATAAAAATATAAGTGATATAACTGTGTCACTCTGGCAATAATTCTAAACATTTTCAATAAGGGAATTTTTTACTTCTGTTAGTTGGCATGGTTAAAAGAAATGTCCCTTGCATTATTCTTCTGGTTCTCCTCCTCTGCATTTTATCTTGGTTGAAGTCTTAGGCTAATATTTACTATATAATTGACATAAATCTTGTGATTCTTTCTTTGGAATTACTCAAGAGGCATATTCTAAGTGTAATGTCTTCATCTTATATTGAAAGGCCATTCTCTGTGCAGAAATCACTCTGCCCTGTGTCCTTAGTGACAGTAGTGGGTATCACCCGAAATATGGCAGCATGGATTTTGCTATTTAGCCTAATGTTCACCTATGTTTGAGGATACAAATTCATCACAATAGGTCCCTCTAATAAATCACAAGTGTGTTGTGTTGGGGAATAACCAGTTTCAGGTAAATGGACAGTTTTGAGACCCTCCTTTAAATATGAATTCCGATATGAATTAACCTACTCTAGACCACTATTTATAATGTATGTAAAGCATAATTTGAAGAAACTTGAATCAGAATCACTTGGCATTCTTTATTATTAATGCAGATTCCAAAACATATTCCAAAACGATAACTTAAAAATATCTTTGGGGAGACCTGCCCCAGTTCTGCGTGGCCCGGGGACTCAGAGAGAGGCCCACCCTGAGCGCATGCAGAGAAGCACCCTACCCCATGCCGGGGTTCCTTATTCACCAAAGTGTGGCTCCACAGCCCACCATCAGGGTACATATAGGCTAGAGGCTGCCACCACCACGAAGCTGGGATATTGCCACTTCTAACAAGGGACAACAGTAAGGACCTGGTAAGATGTCACCAAGGTCCCTGTAGGCCTGGCTGCACCAGAGGTATCTCTACTAGGGTTTCTAACAATTATCCTGCTGCTGAGGTAACAGGGATTCTTGTATGGGGTTGCCTCTCTCTTGTTTCTCCTACTAACAGCCAACTTCTCATGATTACCCCATTAGTCATATAATCTCTCTATATTTTCACATCCTACCTCATAAACATCTCAGCCAACCCCCAGGAGCCCCCTTTATCTTTAGAAACTGGAAACCATTATGCAAAACTGTTGACTATATGGTAGAAGATAACCAAACTCATCATTTCTGATTATACCAACAAAATTGTAAATGTAAAAATTGAAGCTAACTGATCTATGGCTGCATGTTGGGTACATTGAGTACTGTAATGTTGATATCCCCCTTAATGGTGAGATATTGGTAAGCTGCAGAGACATTCTAAGGTAATATGGCTGAAGCTATAATACCTCGGATCTACACTGCAAGAAAGGAAGAGACATAGACATCATGAAAAAACAAGGGAGGAAAGTGCCCCATATAAACCAAGATACTACAACAATAGAATACTACAACAATAGAATCCATAGATAGTGCAGTAGATGAAGTGTCAGAGAAGAAGTTCAGAATGAATATATATATATTTATTTAAAATGATCTGGAAATTAAAGAATGACCTAAGTGAGCAGATACAGGCAAAATTGATTACTCCAAGAAAGAGGTAAGAGAACAAATAAAGGCAACCATCCATTGATCACACCAACAAAGAGATAAGAAAGCAAATACAGGTAGCAAGTGATTACTTCAAGAAAGAGGTAGAGATTCTGAAAAAAGAACCAAACAGAAATCTGTGAAATGGAATAAACAAGAAGCCAAATAAAAAACTCAATGGAAAGCATAACCATCAGACTAGATCACTTGGAAGACAGAACCTTAGACAATGAAGACAAATATACAGTCTTGAAAATAAAGTTGACCTCACAGTGAAGATGGTAAGAAACCATGAACAGAATATCCAAGAATTATGGGATACCATCAAAAGACCAAAGTTAAGATTTATTGGGATAGAGGAAGGTTCAGAGATTCAGACCAAAGGAATGCACAAATTCTTCAATGAAATAATATCAGAAAATTTCCCAAGCATGAAGAATGAATTGGAAAACCAAATACAAGAGGCCTATAGGACGCCAAATGTACAAAATTACAACAGATTTACACCAAGACACATTATAATGAAAATACCTAGCATACAGAATAAGATTAGAATTTTAAAGCCTACAAAAGAGAAAAGTCATATTACATATAAGAGAATACCAATTCAGAGTCAGCAGATTTTTCCACCCAGACCCTCAAAGTCAGGAGACCCTAGAACAACATATACCAAGCTCTGAAAGATAATGATTGCCAACCAAGAATCTTATATCCATCAAAATTAAGCTTCAGATTTGATGATGAAATTAAAACCTTTCATGATAAAAAAACTAAAAGAATTCACATCAAGAAAGCCTGCAATAAAGAACATTCTTGGCAAAATATTTCACATGGAGGAAATGAAAAACAACAAGGAAAATCTGAAAAGGGAAAAAGTACAACAACAGAAAAATCAATCAAAGGAGAAACCAAGTCAAATTAAATACCAAAAATTAACAAAAATGACTGGAAATACAAATCATGTCTCAATAATAACCCTGACTGTTAATGGCCTAAAATCCCAAATCAAAAGACATAGACTGATAGACTGAATTTTTAAAAAAGACCCAACAGTATTCTGGCTTCAAGAGATGCATTTCAAAGGAAAAGAAGTCCACAGAATAAAAATGAAAGGTTGGGATAAAATATACCATTCACATGATCCGTGTAAACAAGCTGGGGTTTCAATCCTCATATCAAATAAAGTAGACTTCAAGCCAAACTTAATCAAAAGGAATAAAGATGTACATTTCATACTGCTTAAGGGAACAATACATCAACAGGACATAACAGTTATAAATATATATGCCCTAAACAACGGAGCATCTATATTCATCAATCAAACTCTTCTCAAGTTCAAGAGTCAAATAGACCACAACACAATAATTCTGGGTGACTTTAACACATCTAGTTCACCACTGGATAGATATTCCAAACAAAAGCTAAACAAAGAAACTATAGAACTCAATAATACAATTAAAATCTTTGACTTAACTGACATATATAGAATATATTATCCATCAATGAGTGAATACACTTTCTTCTCAGCAGTACATGGATCCATCTCTAAAATAGACCATATATTATGCCCAAAGCAACTTAGTAAATACAAAAAAGTAGAGATACTACCCTGCATTCTATCAGACCACAATGGAATGAAATTAGAAATCAATGATATAATAAAAAATAAAAGCTACTCCAACACCTGGAGACTAAATAATATACTGTTGAATGAAAAATGGGTTGCAAAAGTCATCAAGGAGGAGATTAAAAAATTCTTAGAGGTAAATGAGAACACTGATACAACATATCAAAATCTCTGGGACACTTTGAAGGCAGTACCGAGGAAAGTTCATTGCATGGAGTTCATTCCTTCAAAGAAGAAAAAGTCAATAAATAAATGACCTAACATTGCATCTCAAAGCCCTAGAAAAAGAAGAACAAATCAACCTCAAAAGCAGTAGAAGATAGGAAATAATTAAAATCAGCAGAAAATCAATGAAATTGAAACAAAAGAAACAATTGAAGAAATTGACAAAACAAAAAGTCAGTTCTTTGAAAAAATAAATAAATTTATAAACTCTTAGCCTCAATAACAAAGAGAAGAAGAAAGAAAACTCAAATTACTATCACACGTAATGAAAAAGGAAATGTAACGACGAACACTACAGAAATATAGAAGATAATTAGAAATTATTTTGAAAATTTGTACTCCAATAAAATAAAAAATATCAAAGGAATTTTCAAATTTCTAGAGGCATATTATATCCCCAAACTAAATCAGAATGATATACATAATTTAAACAGATCAATTTCAAGCAAGGAAATAGAGGATGCCATCAGAAGCCTACCAACCAAGAAGAGCCCAGGACTGAATGGATATACAGCTGAGTTCTACAAAATCTTTAAAAAGAACTAATAACAATACTCCTCAAACTATTTCATGAAATAGAAAAAGAGGGAACATTTCCAAACTCATTCTCTGAGGCCAATATCACCCTGATTCCAAAACCAGACAAAGACACAGCAAAAAAAGAAATCTTCAGACCAATATCTCTAATGAATATATGTGGAAAATTCTCAATAAAATTCTGGCAAATTGAATACAATAACATATCAAAAAGATAGTGCACTACGATCAAGTAGGATTCATCCCAGGTATGCAAGGTTGGTTCAACATATGGAAATCAATAATTGTAATTCACCACATGAATAGACTCAAAGATAAAATCATATGATCATCTCAATAGATGCAATGAAAGCATTTGACAAAATACAGCACCACTTTATGTTCGAAACACTAGAAAAACTAGGAATATCAGGAACATATCTCAACATTGTAAAAGCAATCTATGCTAAGCCCAGGCCAACATCATTCTAAATGGACAAAAATTGAAAGTATTCCTTCTAAAATCTGGAACAAGACAGGGATGCCCTCTTTCACCACTTCTATTTAACATAGCTCTTGAAACTCTAGCCAGAGCAATCAGATAGGAAAAAAAAAAAACTCAAATTAGGACTATTTGCTGATGATATGATTCTATATCTAGAAGACCCCAAAAATCCCACTAGAAACTTTGTAGAACTAATAAAAGAATTCATCAAAGGAGCAGGATATAAAATCAATACCCATAAATCAAAGGTATTTCTGTACATCAGTGACAAATACTCAGAATGAGAAACTAGGAAAACCACTCCATTTACACTATCCTCAAAAAAACAAACAAACAAACAAAAAACAAATCAAAAACAAAAACCACCTTAGGAATCACCTTAACAAAAGAGGTGAAAGACCTCTACAATCAAAACTACAGAATGCTAAAGAAAGAATTTAAAGAAAACTTTAGAAGATGGAAAGATGTTCTTGGATAGGCAAAATTAATATTGTGAAAATGACCATACTACCAAAAGCACTATACAGATTCAAAGCAATTCCAATCAAAATCCCAATGACATTCCACATAGAAATAGAAAAAATAATCATGAAATTCATCTGGAAAATTAAAAAAAAAACAACAAAAAACAGAATAGTCAAAGCAATTCTTAGCAAGAAGAGTGATGCAGGTGGCATTATTATTCCAGACCTTAAACTACACTACAGAGCAATAGTCACAAAAACAGCATGATATTGGCACCAAAAGAGACCTGTATACCAATGGTAGAGAATAGAGGACACAGAGACAAACCCACATAATTAGAGATATCTCATATTAGACAAAGGTGCCAAAAACATATATTGGAGAAAAGAGAGCCTCTTCAATAAATGGTGCTGGGAAAATTGGAAATCTACATGTAACAAAATGAAATTAAACTTCTATCTCTCACCATGCACAAAACTCATTTCAAAGTGGATCAAGCAGCTAGGAATTAAACCAGAGACCTTGTGCCTAATGGAAGAAAAAGTAGGTCCTAATCTTCATCATGTCGGATTAGGCCCCACCTTCCTTAATAAGACTCCCATAACACAAGAATTAAAATCAAGAATCAGTAAATGGGATGGATTCAAACTAAAAAGCTTCTTCTCAGCAAAAGAAACAATCAGTGAGGTAAATAGAGAGCCTATAGAATGGAAGCAAATCTTTACCACAAGCATAGCATATAGAGTACTAATCTCTAGAATATATAAAGCACTGAAAAACCTTCACACACACACACACACACACACACACACACACACACAAACAAAACAAAAACAGAAACTAAAAACCACAAATAACCCAGTCAATAAATGGGCCAAGGACTGAACAGAAACTTTTCAGAAGATGATATACAATGAATCAACAAATATATGAAAAAATGTTCAACATATTTAGCAACTAGAGAAATGCAAATCAAAACTACTCTAACATTTTATCTCCAGTCAGAATGGCAGCTATTAAGAATACAAACAACAATAAATATTGGTAAGGATGTGGGGGAAAAGGCACACTCATACATAGATGGTGGCACTGCAAATCAGTGCAGCCAATATGGAAAGCAGTGTGGAGATTCCTCAGAAAACTTGGAATGGAACCACATGTGACCCAGCTATCCTACTCCTCGGTCTATACTCAATGGACTTAAAAACAGCATATTACAGGGACACAACTACATCAATGTTTGTAGCAGCACAATTCACAGTGGCTAAATTGTGGAACCAACCCAGATGCCCTTCTGTAGATGATTGGATAGGGAAACTTTGGTACATATACACAATGGAATATTACTCAGCAATAAAAAAAATAAAATCATGGCACTTGCAGGAAAATTGATGGAGCTGGAGAATATAATGCTAAGTGAAGTAAGCCAATCCCAGAAAACCAACCCCGAATGTTTTCTTTGATATGAGGATGCTGACTCATAATGATGATGGGGCAGTGGGGGGGAGGGCGGAGCATGGGAGGAATGGAGGAACTTTAGATAGCACAAGTGGAGGGGGCAGGGGTATAGGAAAGACAGTGGAGTGAGTTAGACATCATTACCCTAAGTACATGTATAGAGACATGAATGGTGTGAAAATACTTTGTGTACAACCAGTGACTTCGAAAATTGTGCTCTATATGTGTAATATGAAATGAATTTCATTCTGAAGTCATATATAACAAATTAGAATAAATAAATAATTCAATTTAAAAAGTCATCAACCATTCTCCAACATAAAACTAATATTTCCTAGTTTTGTTCTCAAGCATATATTTTAAAAAGTCATCCCTTTCAATATATACTGTTGTGATAGTTAATTTGATCTTAGCCAAATGCACTTGTAGGTCTTACAAATTTTATGTTCAATGCCCCACACATGTCAGATCTAGAAGTACACATGTATGCCAACACAGTCTTCCCTATTTCAGTATGGACATACATTGATGGCATTAAAAAAAAATATTGTAATTTGTTATATATGACAGCAGAATGCATTATAATTTTATTACATATGTAGAGCACAATTTTTCATATCTCTACTTGTATACAAAGTTTATTCACACCATTCATGCCTTCTTCATACATGTACTTAGGGTAATGATGTCCATCTTATTTCACCATCTTTTTTTGTTTTACCCCCTTGCCCCCTTTCTCCTGCTCCCTCCCCTTTGCCCTATCTAGAGTTTGTCTAATCTTCCCATGATCCCCCTCCCAATCCCACTATGAATCAGTCTCCTTATATCATAGAAATCGTTTGACATTTGATTTTTTGGGGATTGGCATTTTGATGGACACACTAAGTTCTAGTTGACCATGATCATTATTTTTCACATTCAGCTCATCACTATAAGGTTCCTAGAATTACTCCAAAATCTAATCTTTTTTTTTATTACTAGAGCAGATATCCTTATAAATCTAATAACATTATAAAAACTAAAAATGATTCAAGTTTAGCTCATCTCTTTCTACTTCAAGATTTAGAGTCATCTAGCTTTGCAGGAGCCCTGGTTTCTTTCACTGAAGAATAATGCAAGGGTCTTAGGAGCAAGCTATGCCTATGAGATGACTTCACTTGGACGGCATTTGGTATAAGGGTGAAATCAGGGGTATCTTGACCTTGTTAAAGTCATAGGATCAGGTTTGAGTTCTCACTTTAATCCCAACTGTACTTTTTAATTTTTTTATGAGTTCTGTTATCAATTTTAAAACTCCATCTCTTTTCCTCTTTGAGCTACCTCTTATTTCTAATCCCATCTGAGAAAGAATAATGTACATTGCCATATGTTCTCATACCAAATGTGCATTTAAAACAGGTTGACCAAGGTGTTGGGAACTATAACTTCTGAGTTTTTAAAATATATAATTGTCATGTTTTCTTTTGTGTCCTTCAACTCAAGATTGATTGGTTTTGCACCAAGTTTGAATGATCCTTCTTTTGCATTACTTGAATATAGCACCAAAATGTCAAAAAGAAAATACATTTATTCTTACCACAAAGAAAATATTGAGAATTTGAGGGTGCATGTTATTACTATTGTAAAATAGAGTCTGCATCTACCTAGAACTCACAATAAAGGGAAAAATAATATTAAATTTGAATATCCTGGTAAGATCAGTAAGGATATTTATTTTGTTAAAATGAAAAGCTATATTAAGAAATACAGACATAGAAAATGCACATTACCAAAATCTCTGTACTTATTTATGCATATTTAAACATATCTGGTATGATTTGCTTTCTTTGTAGAAATAAAATATATTGAAATGAAAAAAAGAAAAGAAAAAAATATCTTTGGACGTGATTTAGTATTTTAAATTAGCTTTCCAGGTTATTCAAGTACACTATAAAATTGAGGAACATTGGTTTAGATAAACATAAAAAAAAGCAATTTGCTTTCCAGATAAAGAAAAATAAATTGGGTTATTAGTTGATATTTTTTAAACATATAAGTGGTGGAATTTTTCCCATAGACCCATAAGCATTAAAAGGAATAAAACCAAAGAAATTCAATGCTTTATGCTTAACGAGTATGCATGATCGATCACTTTCTGAGGCAGGCCAACTTTAAGTTAAATGTATGCACAAACAGCCCATGTTTTGGAAATCAGAGGGTAAGAAAGTCTTCAATTTTAAAATATTTTCTTTTAAAAATTATTTGACATTTTTGTTAAATAAAAATAAAGCATTTATAAATTTAGAATAATTTGAACTTATATCAAATGCTTAAAAATGATTGAAGAAAGTCTCTTATATCTTCAATTATTTTTGCTCTCTATGTAACTACTATTAAGTTTTTTTGTTCCCTGTGTAACCACTATTAAGTTTCTTATGATTCATTCCAGGGAAATAAGTTGCATATTCTTTGAATACACATTTTTGTGTGTGTGTGTGTGTGTGAATACAGAACCATATTTATTTATATAATGTTTTAAAAACAGCTTTACTGTGTTATAATTACATACCATAAAATTCATCCATTATAAGTATACAATGAGATGATTTTAGTTGGCTTATAAAATTATACACCTATTATCAGGGCCCAGTTTTTAAAAAGTTTCCATCTGCCTCAAATGTTCTCTTACTCTCATTTTCAGTTAAAAAAAACCATCTCCACATAGCCCTTGGAATACTGAAACCAATTATTTGCCTTTTGTCTTCATAAATTTGTCTTTTCTAGATCTCCTGTATTTATTGGAACATAAATATGTAGTCTTTTTTTATGTGACTTCTTTCAATTAAAATGATGATTTTCAGATTTATCCAAGCTATAAAAATATGGCTAGCTGATTCTTTTTAAATATTGAGCATTATTCTATTATATGGAGATACACATCATTTTATGCACAAATTCATAATGAGTTATTTCTACTTTTTGACTATTAATATTATTAATATTGCTGCTATGAACAGTAGTGTACATGCCTTTGTACAAATATATTTTGATTTTTCTTTGTAAAGATACATAATCATATTTACACTAAAAATAACACAACATTGAGTATACTTGTTTTAATATTAAGAAATTTGTTTCTTGGGGCTAATATGCCTCAGACATTGTTTTAGTTCTTGCAATACAGCAATGAAGGAAAATAAAACAGACAAAATTCTGTCCTCATAAGTTTTCCTTTTAAAAAATTATAAAACAAAACACTTATTTATTCATTCATATTCTGAAGATCAGACATATGAGTGAGCTTGGTTGGGTTCCCTGCTGAGGTTTTTCTCGCAGGGTCAACATCAAAGTGTCAGATCACTAAGCTCTTGTTTGGAGGTCATGGGGAAGAATCCACTTTCAGAGTCATTTGGGTTATCAGCGGAAGCAGTTTCTTTGAGGTTATAAAAAGGTGTTATGATTTAGATATGTGGCATTCCCCAAAAGCTCATGTGTGAGATATGTAAGAATGTGTAGAGGTGAAATTTTTGGGTTATAAGAGTCTTGGTATAATCAGGATATGACTGGAGGAGGTTAGGGGTGTGCCCTTGTGGTTTGTATTTTGACCTTGTGGAGCACAGCACTCTCCCTCTGCTTCCTAGTGCCATGTTCCCAACTGCTTTCCTCTGCCACACTTTTTCACCATGATGTTCCGCCTCACTTCGGACCCCAAAGAAAGAAGTTGGCTGTCTAGGGACTGAGATCTCAAACTGTGAGCCCCTCAATAATCTTTTCCTTCTCTAGAATTCTTCTTGTCAGGTTTGTTGGTCACAGGAGTGAAAAAGCTGACTAAAACATAGGAGCCACCTTTTCTCTCCTGTCCATTAGCCTCCCACATTCCTTTTCACAGGGCCCCTCCACCACCAAACAAGCAAGTGTGCATCACATCCTTGTCATGCTCATAAAGCTTCCTTTTTCTTGTGGGAAACTATAATGAATTAAATATCTAATTCACGTTGTATTTTAAAAAAAATTAACATTATTGAGAAAAATAAAACCAAGAATTGGTAATGAAAAGTGGGTGATTGGGAAGACTGTAGTGGTGTTTGCAAATTTAAATTATTATGAACATCAAGGAGAAAAAAAAACGTAACTTTATAAAAAAACCACATTTGTCTGCAATTCTTGTGGGAGAAAGATTACATTTAATTTATCATATAAAATACAATTTAATGATTTTTGAATAATTATTTTATTATTTCATTCTCAAAGTGATTCCATCTCTACATGTACTTAATACATCACATTAAATGCATAGTGTTAAGTGGGGTGAAAAAAAAAAAAACAAAGAAAACAAAGATGAAAGCAAAGATAATCAATAAATATGGATACTGAATGTGAACTATGCTGGAATTCCCCTGTTTGATGCATTACAAATTTACTCAAACCTTTCCAAAAGTTAATTGAACAATTTGCTTACAACACCTTTTGAAAATTTTCTAATGCCTCATTATAATTATGTGCCCAACGGTATGAATATCACCTAGACAGTACTTAGTTTTCTTTATTTTTGAGAATATTCAGCCTGCCTAGTGAATTTCTTCATTTACAGCTTCAAACTTCTCCCAGAGGGAAATATGAGAATTTCCTCTATTTGAAGAAAGAAAATGGAAAGATTTTTGCAAATTTTTTTATTTGCAATCCAAACCAAAAGTTTTTATGCTATATTTTAAACAACTTCTGGTAATGTTTATCATTTCCTTATTTTAAAACAAAGTGTATTTTTATATTCACAAAATTGTAGTTGAGTTGTTAAATATTTATAAAATAAAGAACTTTGAACAGAATGAGAGTAGAAAGTATATATCACTCCTCAGTGACACAGCTGTGAATGTCTAATAAGTTTCATCTAATTTTTGATCTGGGTATAATTTGCAAGGTTTCTGTATTAGTAAATATTTAATTTTGTAGTCTACCATGCAACTCAACATTCAAAACACAAGATTTTTCTGAAAGCTAGAATAATTCCTTCTAAACACTTTATTACCTATATCCTATATCTCTTTGCTAGACCATTAGTAGTAAGAAGCTATCAAGCAAGGGGCTATATAGAAATAACATTTGCATAGATAAAGGCAGTACATTAGAATATATATTAAATTGTAATTAAATTTTAAGTATGTGAGAAAGGAATTGAGAAGAGGTACAGGAGATTAAAATCAGCCTTGGGGAATGTTCCTTAGACATGTCATCAAAACCTAGGCAGTACATCTCTTGAAGTAGATTACAGATTAGTGGCTGAGGAATTAAAACAAAGTGGTAGAGGTTTAGAAAGTTAAAAGTGTCAAAATTATGGAAATTCTCAGAATCAAAAACCTTGTGAGAGGGCAAGGAATCTCTAGAGATGGGCTTATCCTGGACCACATCCAGATTATTGGAGAATCTAAGTACACAGCTATTGATTAACAAAAACTTCACTTTGAAAATTCATCTGGGTCATTTGACATTTAAAATAACTGATAGTCAGAAGACAATGATGTCTCTTCACTCCTTCTTCCCCTGCCTTTTGCCCCACCCCCAAAAGTATCAGGAACCATAGTTTGATTATTTACCATAAGGTAAAATTCAAAAATATTTGTGGAACCAGAGTAAATATTTTGTTCATAAAATCTGTCAATATCAGTGTCTGTGCACAAACACAAAATACTAGAAACTGTTACTATACCTTAGAAAAGCTAATTTGTATAAAAACACTAATTTACATTGTTCTGTATTTAGAATTCAGAAAGCTGTTTAGGATCTGCAATAAGCCAAGTAAAGACAATAGTTTATTTCTAAAAGTTGGCATATATATATAATAACTGCTTAGAATTGAGAATATATCTTCTATTGTAAGTAGAGGCTTTTAATCATGGTTAGTAAATAAGAATAATCACCTAAAATATTAAATGGGAAGTACGTTACAACAGTCCTTTGAACAATATGTCATTAATATTACTAAGTCAATTTCTTCTTTCTGTTTTCATACTTGTATCTCACTGGAGATTGTACACATTTAGCACAAAATGATGGCGCTGGGAGCAAACTTCATGGATCAGCAAAGCTTTAAGTTAGTGGTGGAGTCATGCATCTGGTGGATCCACTTTCCTGATGGAAAATGAGCCACTGGCCAAAGAAGGAATCTGTGCTTATGTATGCTACACTGAGAGGTGACTTAATTATTGACAAAGCTGTCAGTTTGGGCATTCAGGAAACATATTTGTGAGAATTTGAAATTTGTTTTTACTGGGCAATGTTTTTACTTGGGAAAGAAAGAAGGGCAAGGGGATCAGTGTTCAGTGCTTATCTCTTTCCCTTTAGGGTCCCAATGTACTGTCACTGGGAAAGGATTTATTTGGGGAAGGATCAATGTTTGGCTTTCTCTCAGAGACTATCATTTTAGGCTTGATGAATATTTCCTTCCCAGGGATTGTCTTGTCCCTGGGTCATGTTTGCTTCTTTCACAGGTATTGTCTTGTCACTAGAAAAGGATGTATTGGGAAAGGATCAATGTTATCAATGTGTTGCCTTCTTCCTCAATCCCTCTTCCCAGGCCACACTATTTGGGGGTTTGTCATTTTTCATATCTTACACAAAGAATCCTTGGTCAAAAGGAGATATTTTTCTTTCCTTGAGAGCTGATCTTCTCTTTGAAGACTTGCCAACCTCTTGCAAATGCTTTCAGGGAAATTGTTGCTTCTAAAACTTTTGACTTCACCCATCGCCTTAAGCCTACCTCTTTTCTTGCCTATTAGAGATAGGCAGGAAAAAAAAAAATCTTCTTGCGTCTAGGGTGTTAAAGTTCATTTGCAAATATGAGCTAGTTCTAAATAATGATGATAGATGGGCTTGGCCTGGACCACGTCTTTACTGATGAGTGCATACATACCTGGTAATATTATCTAGCTGATGGATGGGAAAGAGGATCACTGAATAAAAACAGTGAATGCCTCAACACAAATTGGCTTCAAGATTAACAAAGCTAGGAAAAGAGCAGAAAAGAATGGAAAGGCTTCATTTGTCTTCATCACTGCTGCTAAACTGACAGAGAAAAATCAAAAAAGTTTTAGTTATTTTCTCCAAATTACAAACACCATTGTTATTGCTCTGAGTATGTGTATTTTTAAGGCAAGCTATGTTTAAATTGAAGGGAGATATATGGATGAATATTTGTATGTATTTTTTTATGTACATGAGGGATACTTGGGGGACAATAAAGAGTAGCAGTAGTACTTGTTTCTTATTATTATTGTAAAATATACTTCAAAGTTTTGAAATATAGTATATTATAAAGCCTATTGATTTATTTTCTAATTATTAGTATCTTACTGAAAAAGCAAGAATGATCTCATAAAACATTTATATCATATAATTTTCAGTGAACTGTGATATAAATTGCTCCATAATTGACATAACTGTAGTTTTTTGCACTTGTCTAACAAATCATGGGTCTACTAGTTGACTTTTAAATTATCACAGAAACTAGGTTTATCCCCAAAGTTTTCTAATGAAAATATTTTAAACCATCTAGATGAAATGCCAAAGGTGAACCTAGGACAACTACAGAATGAGATTGTGAGGCACCCCAGGTCAGGTTGGTATTTATCTTAGCTCCTGAATTCTGCTTTTATATTCAGCTAGAGTGAACAGGTATTTATTGATTGACATAAATGCCCAAGGCATGAATCTGTGGGCCAATGAAGGTCTTTTCCTAATTGTTTAGGGTATATATGTATTTAGGGAAGTTAGAGTTTGACATTATGCTTAGATGGTTCATGGAGTGTATCTTCCTCTGTCAAACAAAATTGAAAGTTTTTGTACTGGCTTAAGGCAAGGGACACTCACTTAAAGCCAGGGAGTAAATTGAAAGGAGCATAGAATTTCAAATTAGGCTGAAAACCATTCACCAGATGTGTGACATTAAGTAGTTATTCTAGAACTCAATGTCTCATTGACTTCATAACACCTTGTGAAGGTTATGGAGACAACATATAGGCAATTCCTGTGGCTCCATAAATTTAATTCCTTTGCTTTCTCCTTGCCCTGGTACTATACCTTGTGTCATTTAGCTAGCACCTCTGTCCTTAAGAAAATTTTTCTTACTAATGATTATAATATTTATCACAACTGAAAGTCTATCCACAGTTCCTCAAACTTTATGACAGTTGTCATCTCTTTTTGAGTAGTCAAAATAATTTTTTATGGAAGCAGTATTTGGTGGAGGAGTCCTGCTCCAAACAAAAGAGTCAGGTTATTTTCCTGGTTGTTAATTTCTACTTAGTATCAGCCCACAATGTCACCAGCAGCACATCAGTGCACCTTTTCCAAAAGAAACATATTAACTGTATTTCTGGAGATACAGGTTCCCTGACTCATTTGAAAAAAAGGTGGTATATTAAGTCCTGTTATGTATAAGTCACTGCCGGATATAAGGAGCACAAACATAAAGATTCTATGTGCTGTCCAAGGCATTCGTAACTAAAGATCTGCTGCATAGAAATTATAATTCAACATAATACAATGTTTACAATATGATAGGTGTGTGTTGAAATGTGCTTAAGAGGGTTCATGTAATGGATAAAATTTAAACTCCTAATTAAGCTAGAGTTTGCTTTTCAAAGGCTGGGTTGGAGTAGGTGAGATAATTGCATTTTAGTCAAAGGTAAGAAATGACACATACAAAGGTAAGGAGCCAGGGAGGAGTCTAGCATTTCCTAGGAATGATGATTTTATCATCAGGGGAGGCTAGGATGTGTGGGGGCGAATAGCAGAAGATCCGATTTCACAAATAGGCAGCAGCTTCAACATGACAGGGAGTCTATTGAAACTTTTATATCAGAATATTTATTTGGATGTGCATTTTAGAAACAGTATTTTAGAGGCTGTTCTCATGGAAGATAAATTGTAAGGAGTCAAAGTTGAAGTTAGAAGGTCCACTTTATGGGCTTATGCAATAATCTCCAGGCAAAAGATAATCAAGGATGGCAGACATCTGAAGAGAAAGGCCCAGGTGTGGGGTGGTGATTCTCCAAAGTGATTAAGATCACTCACTTTAGAAGCATACTACTTAGGTAATGTGATCAAATTTTCTCATTCAGAAAATAGAGATTATGCTACTTAGCCTACTGAGTTATAGAAAAAGTTGAGCAAAATTATAAAAAGTACTTAGTAAGGAAAATATAATGCATTTTCAATAATTCATATTTATGTAGTAGTATAGAATGCCATTTAATACTTGAATAGAGAGAAAGAGAATGAGGAAAAAGAAATGGCCAAGATATCTATCACTTCCTTGTAGAAAAGCAGGTTTGGTGGAGATGATTTTGGGTATATTTATTTTGAATTGCCTATGGGATAATCAGGTGGAATTGTCTGTAGACAAGCAGAGTGCACAAGAGAGATCTGAGGGCATTTCCTTGAAGAGAACTTATTATTCTTCCATTCTTTATCTTCCTTTAAGAGGAATGAGCTTCTGACCCTCCACCCCCTAGTGCAGGGTTTTAAATTGAAGGCCTCTAGCATAGTGGACAAGAGCTCTACCACTGAGCTACACCCCAGACTGGGACTTTCACTTTTGAGAGAACAATAATAGAAAAGCACATCAGCCATATCTTTATATCTTTTCTCCTTCTGCCATGTAGAAAGGATGGACATACGGGAATCCAGAAAGATCCTTCTCCTCTTTCTCCTAATTTTTTTCTCTCTCAGTCTTTCCTCTCACTTTCTCCTTTTCTCTCATCCCTTACTTTTCTGTTTCTGAGTTTGATCCACATGTGCTAGACTTAGGGCTGTCTCCTATTATTTCATTAGGTCCTTATCCAGGCAGATCTCAGCCTCCTGCATAGGGGGATTCCTGGGGTCTGTTGTTGCTCCATTTGGAACTGAACAAGCTAATTTATTTCAAGGTGAACAAAATAGGAAACCCAGCTTGAATTCAAGGGCAAGATACTTCCACATTCTAACTTAACCTGGAATATCATTAAGAGTTTGCTCCTTATGTAACTCCTAGAGATATCTTCTCTGTTTTTTTTTTTTTTTTTTCAGAACTCAAAGAGAAAAGTCGAGAATTAATACCTTAAGTTCCCAAAGAAGCATGGATTTAGAAGTCATCAGTGTAAATATGGAAAAGGAAGAAGTTGAGGGTATGGATGAAGTTACCCAAAGAGAAATTTAGAAACTGAAGAGAGGATGAAAGCAAAATGGATGGATGAGTGTCAGGGATACACAAGAACTGAGAAAGAAAACAGTCCTCTGTCATCACAGCCAGTTGGTGCAGGTTCTTTCTGGTTCAAAACAAAACAGAAATAAAGCAGCACTAGCATGTCTCCTTGATGAAAAGTATATCATGATAACACCAAATCCCTCATTATCTCAATGCATGTTAAAAGAAAAGGTCCCAAGCAGAGAGGGGGTGTTGTGGTGAGTGGTAGTACCACTGGATTTGGGGTGGAGAAATGGGGCTATCAGAGTATCATATCACATCAAGAGCAGACACATCTATCCTGACATGATGGTGCCTACCTAAAATCCCAGAAACTAGGGAGGCTGAGGTAGGGCGACACCATAGTTTGAGGCCAGCCTGGCAACTTAGTAAAGCTCTAAACAACTTAGGGATACCTTATTTTGATATAAAATAAATAAAACAGGGGTGTAACTCAGGGGTAAAGTGTCCCTGGGCGTTAATCCCTAGTTTAAAAAAAAAGGAGTGGGGGAGTAAAAAAGAAGAAGAGAAAGAAGAAGAACAGCAGGTGCACCTCAGCTGTAGAATGATTGCCTGTTCTACAGGATTTATGAATCTTGTTGAACTTTTTTTATAAATCTTGTCCTGATTTAAGCCTCAGGACAGCCCCGCAGTCAGCATTACATTTACCAGGTATAGGTACAGAATGGGCACTTGCTATTTCATTAGATGAATATAGTAAAGAAACATGATCATGATCATGGAAATGTAAATCATAATCATACAAAAAAGATTTTGAAGATAAAATGGAAGAAATGGCAGGTAGTGACAGTGGGAAAAGTGGGTTGATTTTAGAGCTGGTAGTAGACTGGTTGTGGAATCTTGTTATTAAATCAATTTATGTTAAATGTAAATAAAATAAATCAATGCATAGTTTTTGATAAAGTCAAATTGCTAGACATCCTGAACCCTGCAGGATAGCCAAACTGAGAGACAAGCTGATATGGAAGCATCGCTTCAAAAGACATAGCATATGCATTTTAGAAAATAAGTATATCTTCAAGCATTTTATTGAGACAGAAATTAGGAAGCATAGAAAATAAAACTGCAAATCTAATAGGGAAGTTTCTGAGAAGTAGAAAGAGAGCAATAAACTCTGAAATGTGGATGGTACCCGATCATATGGAATCATCAAAGCATCTCATTTGTCATTTACCTAATGTCACATCCATTTTTGTGTAGCTTGGGACATGAAGAAGAACCTGATATATTTTAAGTTTTCACAGATAATTTGCATTCTCCTCAGAAATATGAAAAGATGTGAATGGCATAAAAATTTAGTGACTATTAGAAACATAATAATCACTCCAAACAAATTATTAAAGGAGTATCATTATTGTGTAACCTACTCTAGCCACTAAACAAAGTACCTCACTTGTATCATTCAAATTGATTTAAAGCAATCTTTTGAGTAGAATATATTATTTCCCACATTGCAGAGGAGGAAATCAATGTTAAGTAAATTGTTGAAAGTTTTACAAATAAGAAGAAGCAAAGTAACTACGTCACTGAACTTTTAAAACCACATTCTTTGTCTCCCACTTGATAACTCATACAAATTCCTTTCACAAAATGAACAATTGTGACAAAGTTAAAAAAAATATTGGATTATTCAATCAAGAAAAACAGAATAGTGCATAATAATTATGGATAAATGGTGAGTTAGAGCTACTGACCTCCTGATCTAATGGTTTTAGAGTGTCATGAATTTCTCTCCCCTGCAAACTCTCAAATGCACACTTCTGCTAAAACATGCTTGATGAACATGAAACAGATTCATAAACCTCAGGAATTCTATAGGCAGACAGAAAGAAACAATGAAAATAAGTAAAATAAATGAATTTACGTCAACTCACCAAGAAGGGGGTGGTCCATTGGGCCAGCCGACTCTGGGTATAAATATCTGAATTTAGAATTATTAATGCTGGAGGTCAGATGATAGCATGTCACAAGTTTTCCTTCACTGAGATGGACTGAATATAGAATATTGGAGGTCGTGGTGTCATAGACCTTGTGGCAAGTTCTATAGAAGAACATTTGATAGTATGTGCTTAGGGTGTGAGTGACAGCTATAGGCAGTGAATGTCCAATCACTTCTTATTGATAGCTGGATGCCCAGCAATGACAAACCAAGCACAACAGGCTACTACTTCACCACCAAGATGGTAAGTTAAAAAACAATGTATTACAGGCTTTATTTATTCTCCAGGGATTTATTAGGCATGATGAAGACAGTCAGTCAGTAATTTTTCAGCCTTTTCGTTTCAGGAGGAGGTAATGAATTTTAATTAGTGAAGAAGACAGCTTTTCACTAAGGAGAAGAAACTGAAGAAAACAAGAGCATCATTGTGCACTGAGGATAATGGTAAAGCACGTAATGTCCCTTATTAGGCTGAATTGATGGGCAAAACTCTTTCCCTTCTGCTGTTTTATAACATACAAATAAAAACAAAAACTAGAAAACTGTTCTATAGATAGTGAGACGGATGGAAAGTGCCACTAAAGTTGATGAACAGATTTTTCTAAATCACGAAGTACGGAAGACACCGATCATCACTCTTAAGTTACTGTAATTGAAGGTGACACATATTCAACAATGTTTGTTCTGCTTACTGAACATTCAAGCAGTCCTCTTTATCCTAGAGAACTGATAGGATTTGACTATAAGAGACAGGAATTTCTCCACCCACCCCAATTGTTTTAATTGGCTCCAAATGCCCCTGCATTCACTCTCTGGGAGGATTTGGAGAGGGAAGTAGACACAAAGGTGAGATATGATTGGCTCATTGTTAGCCAAGTCTTTTTCTCCACCTGCTAACGTAGCATTTGTGTGCGTGAGCACAAACACATGTGCACAGAAGCATATAGAATAATAATATTACAGTATTTTGAGACCAAAAGTTGATTTTGATTTGGTTTTTGAAGGATCCTTCATGTAGTGGATAATAAGATAACTTCTTATGGCAGTGCTCAAATATATTGATGGTCCTTGCAACAATTTTCTTGAGGACCCTGAGCCTCTGAGTAAAAGCTGCCTTTGCTAATGGGGTTTTCACCCTGGGAGCAGATCATGTCCATAAACTAATTGAAGTCTGCTGACTCTAAGTATAGCACAGCATATATAGCTTTGCTTTAATGCACTGATATAAATTCACATGCAAATGCTGGATTTGAATTATGACTGAGATTTTTTTTTTGTTTTTTTAGTGATGCCATTTGAAGAGTTTGATGGGTTTCCTGTGCATTTGTAGCCTCTATAATGAGTATCTGGCTAATCTAAATAAGAAGACTGAATACTCCCTGATAGGTCCATAAAAGATGATAAGTCTTTGCCTTCAGGGGCAGCCTGACAAACATAGGCCTCTAGCCTATGTCACTGCTATTACCTGAACAGGAAAATAAAAACTTGGTTCTTCAGGGTTCTACAGCAGACAGAGGATTCTCTTCCATCCCCTTTTCCACTCTATAAACTTCAATGTGCACTGGCTGGAGAAAAAAAGAGCTGTATGTTTTTCCATATGGAATAGGGACCTTGGGTTCCATCCCAATCTACTAAGTTTTGACATTGATGATGTAAGAGGTAATGATAAAACTCATTTGATAATTTTACATAAACTTTATTACCTCTAATGCTCTGTTAGATTAGCCTAATAGAAACTGCTCTTAGAAATCAAGAAATTAGTCTTTAAAAACTAAAATAATAAATTAGTGGTTTCCTTGCTTCCTCTCTCCCTCCCTTCTTTCTTCCCCCCCACCTCTTTCTTTCTTCCTGATACTGGAGATTGAACCTAGGGGGAGTCTACCAGTAAACTACATCCCCAACTCTTTTTAAATTTTATATTGAGATAAAGTTGCCCAAACTGGCCTTAAACTTGTGATCCTACTGTTTCAGCCTCCTGAGTTGCTGGGATTACAGACTTGGGCCTCCATGCCCAGCCTAGACTAGTGATTTTGAAGTTATAGTTCAAAGCTCACTGGTGAGCCAAGAAGGCCTCCCTAATACTTTAGATATTTATTCAAAATCACAAAACTCTTTTTTATTATTTAAACATACACACATATAGTATACAAAGTGTACAATTCCATTTAGACCTTTTGGGGGTTAAGACAAAGGGCTACCTCCTTTGGATACTAAAAGTTGGTGGGCATAAATTAATATTAGATCATTAATAGAATCTGAGGAGATGGTGGAGATGGTGTGATGGTTTCTCTTGATTGTCAAATTGATTGATTTGAGAGATGCTTGGGAAATTAGTAAAGCACACTTCTTGGTACTTCTGTGAGGATATTTCCAGAGATGATTGGCATCGTGTTGATTAGCAAATTGGGTGGGGAAAATCTTCCCTGAATGACAGTGGCAACTTGCAAAGCCTGGGGACCCAGATGGAATTAAAATGGAAAAAAAGGAGGAGGCACACCAGCTGAATTCTTGAGTGGGTACCATTTTTGTTGCTGCCATTGTCCATATTTATTGACTCCTGCTTCTTCAGTCTTTGAATGTAAACTCCCACCAGTGAATTTTCAGGGATCTATCAAGCCTTTAGTCTTGAATTGGGGCCACATCATTGGTTCTGTTCCTGGATAGTAACCTATTATTTCATCAAAATAAATAATTGCAGAGTTCCTACTAAAATACACTCATTTATGTAGTTGGAACTTCTAATTTTCTGTAAAGTATCAGCACTTATTTAATTATAATTTTCATAAGCGACTAGTTTCACTTCAGAATGGTTAACTATGGTTAGTTTACCACTTGTTCATTGGTACTTTGAGAAGAGCAGTTCTGATTTGGGCATATTTGTCCTTTGTATTGTAAAACTTTCTTCTTCTTTATCCTTCCTGTCTTCTAAATGCCAACAATACCTCCCAAAGAGTATGATGCCCTTAAATTGTCCCCAATCATTCCCAACTGTCTTCTAAGTGAGATTTATTATCGATTACAAATATTTTTACCTATTAATATCAATAGAATTTGCAATGCATTATTTACTTAACTTCAAAATATGCCCAGATAAGCTTGAGCCCTTTATTTTCTAATAAAATATATGCAAGAGACTCTAGCCTCTTTAGAAATAGGGTCTTTACAGATGTAATCAAGTTGGGTTTAAATAGAATTAGGGTGGATTATAATACATTATTACTATTGTCATAAGAAGAGAAAAAAGAGGATACACTGAGATACTGTCATGTGATAACAGACAGAGATGGGAGTGATAAATATGCAATTCCAGTAATACCAAGGGTTGTGGACAACCAGCAGAAGCTGAGAAGTGGCAAGGAAGGCGCACCTGGTCTCATGGATAATGATAACTCCTTGATTCCAGACTTCTAGTGTTCAACCTGGGAAAGAGCATATTCTCTTCTTAAACCACCAGGTTTATTATAATTTGCCATGGCATCCCTAGAAAACCAATACAGAGAGGTTAGGAAACTTCTCTCTCTATCCCATACCCTATCTATTAACTGGAACAAGTAGAATTGCTTGAGCAGTAAGTTAAATATTTATAAAAGCACTTGAACCTGACAATATATGATTAGCACATAATTAGAACTGCATGTGTTATTTATATACAGTTTAGATTGGTAAATTAGGCAAAATACAATAATTTCTATTTCTATGATTTTTTTTTAAAAAAAGTAAAAATTGCAAACATCTGCTTTGTAAATAAAGTTTTTGTTTTGTTTTTGTTTTTCAGTAGAGGTGAGCAATTGCCACAGAAGTTATATTACTAACAAAGCCTAAAATATTTACCATCTGGACCTTTAAGGAAAAGTTTGCAAACTCCCATTGTAGACTCTAAAATTTGTTATATATGCTCTTTTCTTCTTCTATTTTAAATTAATAAGTCCTTTATATATGTTACTAGCCACAGGTTTCTGGCATTTTCTTTTTTCCGCTATAATTTGAGCTCTATTGTAACTAGAGGTAGGAGCAACTAGGGTACATGGCTGGTGGGTCACTTATCCCACATAAGATCAGAATAATTAAGTGTTTAAGGCCACTGATTAAGGTATAGTTAGTAGAAATGAGGACTAAAATAATACATTTTTATTGTCTGCACATTTGCTAATAGGACTTTATGTGATAATGACTCATGAGAGTTCAGTGAGCTTCTAAATAAAAACCACATTTTCCTATTGAGAACCACTTTTCTTTAAAAGCAATTTTTCAAGGTATTGATTCCCATATTTAATACTGCTGAATGAATTAAACAAAGCAGTAAAGTAAAAGTAATGACCTCAAACTCTAGGGTACATTTATAAAGTGCAAATTAGCAGTTCTTAAAAGCAAGAACATGGGCGATATAATCATTGGGTGGGATTTATCTGGGCCATCTTGCTGTGTCTGATAGAGTGTCTGAGAGAATGATCCAGGTCATGTCCCCAGAGAGATAAGAGTCCACCCCTTTGTGACTTCAAGGGCATGCTGATCTTACTGTTAACATGGCTGGCTTTTGAGCTCTTACCACAAGATTGTTCTTTCTAATCCTGAGCTCTTACCATAAGATTGTCCTTTCTAAGTAGAAGTTCTGGGTTGAGGAGGGCATCTCTCTCTCTACACAGGCATGTGATTTGCTTGTATTTCAAAATTCATGGGTGAAAGTAAACATGATTGTAATAGTTGTTTCCTCCTACATATGCAACTCTTTGTGATGTTGATGACTTTGTAAGAATGGTTACCTCCTTCAAAGTCTCTGTTCCTGATAAAAAGGATAGAATGTTGTCTTAGATTTTAGGAGACCTTGACCAGCTCTCTTTTTTCTAGGATGAAGAAAACTCTAAATATTGAAATACCTGGATATAATTTGAAGTTTCTAGTTATTCTTATGAGGACTGGAGGATTTGGAGACCTAATAAAACTTTAATGCCTTCTAAGATATTATTCAAAATCTTTGTAAGACCTGAGAATCACCTGGTAACATATTTTATTTTTGAAAAGGTTATCGATCATCATTTGAGACCATTTTAACCCACTGTCCAAAAGACCTTATTCAAATCCAGTTCCCTTCAAGATTCAACAAACATTTATTGAGGACTTTCTAATTACTAGACACTATGCTGAATTCCCTTATGCTGAAGAGAAACAAAAAATTAAAATGACAAATTTTAAAACTGTTTTAGAAGGTGTCTCTATACCTTAGAAATAAAAGTAGGAAGGGTTGTCTGATTGCTAGGACAAGGTAGAGAGTTGGAATTTTAAATAGGATAATCAGGGAGGGCTTCACTCTGAAGATGGGATATTAATCAAACATTATTTGATGACATTCATGTGTCATAGCTTTGAAAGACAAATCTGGGCTCTGTTTCTAACTCAACTAAGTTGTTCATAAAAGTAGCACTTGCTTCTATAGAATGGGAAAGCACACTTAGACCCATATTATAGAATAAGCTTCTATAAGGATTTGTCATGGAAATCATTAGTAATCAGAGCATTTTGATCATATTAGTAATGGAATCAAGTTGATGTGAGATGTTTTTGATACTAAGGGGGACTTTAAATTTGTCCCCCAATCTAGAGACACAGCTTCCTCCACTGTGCATTTAAGTCACCATAAATAAACATTCAACCTAAGTCAAAAACTATGTGATTTGATTGTTATGCTAATATTATCATGAATTGAACAAAACAACAGGGTGAGAGATGAAAGCCAAAGTAGCACTTTTAAGACTGAATAAATTTAATTTTGATCATGTAGTAAAGTAGGAAGCCATTTAGTCTACAACCCAGAATTGTAGAGACCCTGCGGTAATCAGGGCAAAGTGGTAACGAAACTGAAAGGCACTTCACAGACACCAATAGTCAAGAGAAAATATACTCAGAGAACTATATTTAAAAAGTATATCTTTTTTTTTGAAGGAAAAGTTGCATGAGAAGAAATTATAAAAACTGAAAATTGGTGTAGTTCCCTGAGGACATAACAGTTAAGGACAAGCCAAGAAATGCTTGTGGAGCAACACTTTGGGAAGTAAAACAAAGTGGATAAAGTGTAGAATAAAAGAATAAGAATGGGAAAAATATTATCCTAGAACATTCCAGAGATGTGTTATTTTTACACAAGAAACTTAAACAAATGTTCAATGATTTTTTTATTCAACTTTATTAAAGCAATAAATTAAATATACAGAATCAGTAATGCTTATTAAATGAGTGTGTATGTTTCCATGTATTTGAGAAGGGTGAGTTTAATTGATAAATACTAATGACGTTGAAAACAGAATAGAGAATATATAAATAGATAAACAATGGCTAAGGATAATGATACCTACCTTCTCTTAAGTTTCAGCCTTGTGACGCCATTGAAATCAGTGGACAAATTGGATCCGGTAGTTTTGTTTTAAGAAAAAGAGCAATTGGAAACAGGAATCAGTTAAGTATGTGCAAAAGAAGGAGAACCATAAATTACAAAATAGGTAGGATGTGAACACTCTGCCTGATAAACTAAATTTAAGATTAAGATAGGATTAAAGGAGTATAGTGACTCAGAGGTTAAAAGTGTCACAGTGTACTGGAAAAAAAAAAAAAAACAATTAGACCTCCCTAGAGATACATTAGAAAAGAATGTTGATGATTCATCTTCATACATTAATAAGAGTGTCTAATAAGAAATTTAAATAAGAGCAAGGTGACAGGAAAAAGTAGAAAGTAATGACGGCATTTTGAACAGTGCATGGCAAGATTTAAAAGACTCAGCCTGAAATCTGTAAGAAAGTCTTCCCACAGAAACATAATTATTTCCTTTTCCCTGAAATTAGCATTTGGTAATTTCATAGGAAATTGAAAATACCCGTCATCTTGGTTACTTAAGTCTGTCTTTGTTATCTCTTCTCCCCTCCTCTTCTCTTTCCTCCTCTTTTTCCTCCTCCTCATCTTTTCCTTGTCCTCCCCCTCCCTCTTCTTTTAAAACATTCTCTGCTAGTGATTGTGTTCCATCTTTGGGAGAATCGTAATTAGAGAAGAAAACTGTTATAAGTATGCCTAGATAACTTAAGTGCTGTCAGGAAAGAAAAAAGTTAAAATGACTGTAAGAGCATGTTTACATTTAAAATCTCCTGCTCTTGAATTTTTATTAAATGTCAATTATGCATTCATGGGAGAAAGAAAGAAACAAAAAAAGTTGGTGTAGCTTTCATCCTTTTTTTTTCATCCTTTTTTTTTTTTTTTTACAGAAACTAAATTATATGAGTCTAGTGAAGGATAGTAGGGTTGGATTTTTCTTAGTTTGTATTTCTTTAGCTAGTCTATATGTATGTATATATGGATGGATGGATAGATAGATCGAAAGAAAATCTGGATAAACTGGCTTTTGTTGGCTATTCATATTGTAAACAACCCCTCCAAATTTACATGTGGGTTGCATTTTCTATCTTTTAATTATGGATAGGTTGATGAAGAGAAATTAATTTGATGAAATCAATCTTAATGGTTTTGTTGATGGTTGGCACTTTACATGCATTTTATTTAAAAACATTCTACCGAATCAGGATGTGAAGTTAGTCTCCTATGCTTTGAATATTTTTTATATTGCCTTGCCTTTAAAATATACAACTACACTTTATGAATTTTATTTTTATCTATGTTCCACATGAAAGGCCCAACTTTTTTTTCACATAGAAAACTACAGTACTAGTAACATTTATTGAAAAAGATTATTTTCTTTCTCTATCTTAATAGTACCTGTGGTGAGTGTGCTATGTTCTTAACAAACACCATACACATTTGTGTCTTTCCGTGATGTCTGAATTTATTGAAGAACAATAAATTCACAGTCTTTACCACTTTCAATTGTCGGTCACTGGACAGTCAAAAGATAGGCTATCATAAGTTCTTTTATCCCACTATTAACTTCTAAAATATATAACACTCAAGTCACACATAGTATGTTACATAATTATATACGTAGCTTACAGAAAGGCTAAGAAAGGGTTCAGACAGCCACAGAGATTCAAGAGTATGAAAACAAAGGCAGAAAGTAGATAGGAACATAGGAGTCAAGTAGGTGTTCAGATAATATTAAGAAACCAGCTGAAAAACTTGTCCAGGGTACAGAGCTGTCAAAAGGCAGGAACTTATTTTAGGCCAAGGATCAAACGAATGGCAATATCAGCTTGGAGCATCAGCTTAAGATAAAAGCTTGGAGTGGGCTATGTGAGGTCATCCAGGACAGGAAAAATCATGCTCTGCTAAAGTCCCAAAATAGAGATTGGACACTGTGGTGATTTTCTTTTTCTTTTTCTTTACTTTTCTTTCTCCCTCCTTCCCTCCATCCCTCTGTCTCTCCATCCCTCTCTGTCTCTCTCTTTCTTTCTTTCTGTTTTGTACTGGTGATTAAACCCAGGAGTGCTTAACTACTGAGCCACAGAATTAATTAACTATTTAATTATTTAATTAATTAATTTTTGAGACAGGTTCTCTTCAAGTTGCTTAGGGCCTTGTTGATTGCAGTGATCCTCCTGCCCCATCCTCCTACACAGGATGTGCCGGCATGCCTGGCAACTGTGATGATTTTCCTGGGCAAGTCTCATGACATGGAGTGACCAGGTGATGGGGTGAGGGTACCATCACCATATGTAGTCTCAGGGTACTCCTTATTTTATGGCCTCAAGTGAGGGGATTGCTTTATTCTGTGGACTGGTATATTTGATAAGCTCATGGGACTGGGTTTTATGACATGAGTTTGGTAAACCCACACATCCATGTGCTTCTGTTTAATTTGATATGTTCATAGGTTACCATTTTTATTAGCATAATTAATTGTATCAGTTTGTGCCTTATGGTTGTACCAGGCAGATAGTGGTTGTTTACTCGTACAAATAAGGTGCAGAGAAAGTCATTCCATAGCACTTAAACTCAAAAGAGAGTAACTTATGTAGAACCTACTGCTTCATAAAATGGAGTGACAAAGGTTTAGGCATAGTCTGAGAACTACTGTTCTGGGCATCATGGAGTAACTCAGCCTGCTCTTCAAAGTACCTTGTCATGAATTCAGGTTTATTTATGGATTTTATTTTCTGTTTTGTGGTCCATCTCCCTATCCTTATACTAATACCCCTTTAAAAAATATTATAGTTAGTCAAACTTGATATCTGTTATTATACCAGTGGAAAACAACATTGTCATCTTCTACCAGTATTGTTCCCCGTCAAGATGACTTTCACCATCTGCATGTGTATAAATTTTGGAATCATCATGACATTTTAGCTATGTCTGTTGATAATTAATGAGTAACTGTCATTTTCACAATATTAATTTCTCCTATTATCGAACATACACATTCCTCGATCTGTTTAGGCCTTCTTTAATTTCTTCTAGTAACTCTTTGTACTTGTAACACAGAGTTCTTGCATTTTATTCATTAGTATTATTCCTAGATGTTAGATGATTTGGTGATCCTCTAAATGGGTTTGATGCATAACTTAATTTTCTAAAAACTCATTCTTATATAGAAACTTTTTTTGTAAAGAGAGAGTTAGAGAGAGAGAGAGAGAGAGAGAGAGAGAGAGAGAGAGAGAATTTTTAAATATCTATTTTCTAGTTTTCGGCAGACACAACATCTTTGTTTGTATGTGGTGCTGAGGATGGAACCCGGACTGCACGCGTGCCAGGTGAGCGCGCTACCGCTTGAGCCACATCCCAGCCCATATAGAAACAATTTTATTAACCAATTCTAACAATTTATAAGGAATTTTAAGATTTTTACTACTTTTAAAAACTGTATAAATGCATCACAAAATCAATCTTTTACTTTGATTTTTTAAAAAATTTTAATGTTATTAACAAGATTATCCAGTATAGCATGTAGTTCAAGTGGCAATAGGCAGATATTTTTTTTTGCCTTTTCTCAATATTGAATAATTTGCCATAAATATGATACTGTAGATTTGTTTGTAGATATTCTTTATCAGATTAAGGAAATCCATTTTTCTTTCTATATTTATTGAAAGATTCCATTTATACTAATTTTGGAACATATTGTTTTGTTTTAAAATATTAAGCCCACATTATTAACTGAAAGATAAACAACTTGGCTGTATTCTTCTTATACATTATGAAGATAAATTTGGTAATGGTTTACTAAGGAATTTGTGTCTATTTTCATGAAAAATGTTTGAAGAATTTACTGGTGAAGCCATGTTTGTCTGAAATTTTCATGGTAAAAAGGAATTAATTATGAATTTAATTTGTTTAATAAAGTCAGATTTTTTTTCCAAATTTTGTTTTTTGCATCAATTTTAGTAAACTTTGTTTTTTCAAGTAATTTCATCTTAATTTTTAGGATGAATTTTTATTTCATCTTAACTTTAAAATAATGGCAAAATAAAGTTCCTTATAATACTCTCCTAATATTTTTGCAAAGACTGTAGTATTTTAAGTAATGTTCTCTTTTCCTTGTTTACACAGTTTGTTTTATCTCTCATTTTATTTTGTCAGTTTAGGTAAAGAGTACTTTAAATAAGAAGATTCAGAAAAGCACTCCACTCTGGCAAGTGCAGACATATCGGAGAATGCAATTTGGCTAGCCAAGCCAGCACTTGGTATTTTGTATAGTAGATACTACAGAGATGCATCTGACTCTGTCCACTTTCTTTATATGCTTCGATTCCTAAAATATATAGTAGAAACATGAAAGCAACTGATATTTCTAAAGACCTATGTCACAGAAGTTCTCTTATGCAGGCTATGGCTGTCTCCTGTATGGATCTGACAATGAACATTTGATGGTTTGTTTGCTGGGTATTTCTTGAAAAATATCCACTGAAACCAAATATAGACTCTGAAGTATATTCTTGTGTAATCAAGAAAATTCGTGTTTCTTAGGTTTACCACTAGAAGATAAGTCATAATGATCAACTTAAATTGTGTGACAAAGAGGACTGATCACACACACATACACACATACACCCACAGTTTGAGATTCAGAGACAAAATTGTATTATATAATAAATGAAAATTGGGAAGAAAATAAATTTCAGAATTCTAAGTATATGTATGAAGCACTAAGGTATGCATTTAAATGAGTTATAAATTTTTTCTAATTAGTCAAAGAATTCTGTGTTATTTTTTGCTGAGAGCCATAGCCCAGTCAGAATGACGCATGGAATTTTTGCCAGAATGGAGTGGTTGAGAGGTGACACCAGCAAGCCATTGAGATGATAATGGTTATGTTAAGCTGTGTATTCAATTGTAATATTAGACCCCTGCTGTGCGCCTAGGCCTGCTACTTTGGAGTTCTCCAGCTACTTTGGAGTTTCTCCTGGGGATTCCCGGAGAGTTTCCATTGGTTGGGGAAGTGCCAAAGGAGGGATTTCCAGTTGATGATTCCTGGAGGAGCCACATGGCGTTCGGGAGATTTCCCAGGAGTGTGTGTGGAGTGTGCTGGTAGAGTTCAGAAATAAAGTTTGTTCCTGCTTCAGTGGCTCGTGATTTGTGCCCAGCCAGACTGGGGCAATTTTTTATTACTATACATGTAGATTTATGGTATATAGGGTCATATACTTCAGCCAAAAATAAATAAATAAACATATATGTATGGATTACTCTTACATTGTTAAAATCTAAAAGTAACTTCAGGGTATTGAGTAAGTGTTCAATAAAATCCTGATATGAAATTAATCTTTAGTGATTGATTAGATAATTTTATGAATGAAGTAACATCTAAATAGCTACCTAATCCATTTTGCTTGAACATAAGTATAATATAAAAAAATCCCTGAAATGGTGTATAATCCCTGTATGCTTCAGTAATTTACAAGTTATTGGATATAATGTACACAAATAACCTTGTCTCTTGTCTCATTATTGGGCTAGAGGATGAATATGGAAGGAAAGATTGTAATGACTTTACAGAGAAAGAAGTATGTTACTGCCCATTCGTGTGAGGATATATAAATGTGTGATTTTTTTTTAGCCAGTTTTCAATCAGGAAGTGACTTATAACACCAGAGAGATTAAAAGTGGTCTATTAATCATCACAGTACTCAAAACTGTCAGAAAAGTCGATGTCTTCAAATAATGTAATAATACATATTTCAGAAATTTATTTTAGTAAAAAATGGAGGACAAATGCTTACAATCAAATCACGAATTCACATATTTTGTAATAAATTTTGAAAGTACTACTGGAAATGACAAAAGAAGATAAAACCAGAAAAAACATATCTTTTAAGAATGAATCAAAGAGCTGGGTTTTAGCTCATTGAGAGAGTGCTTGCTTAGCATATCTGAGGCTCTGGGTTTGTACTACACTCTCCCACACATATATACATGTAAAAAAGAAAAAAAAAAGAACTAATTAGTATGAGTCAGAGACTAATTGGATCTCTGATAATAACTATTATGGGTGAGTTCAATATTTCAATTCTGTGTATATAGAAGGCATTAATATGAATAAGAACTGGTAGCAAATATGATTTATGTGGAAGTTGATGAATTAGTTTGGGAATTGTTCATTTAAGAAGTATTTGTTAAACATGTACATGCTAGGAAGTATGTTATTTATGGAAATATCTAGGTAAAATAGCCTTGAGACCCTTTCTTTCTTATTAAGGAAATCAGATCATTATAGATAAGTTACAACGAAATGTGATTACTCATAGTAGAAATCAGTATAAAAGCTTGCAGAAGCATAAGTTGAAATTGAGGTTAAGGTATGATATTCAAACTCATGGTAAGAAGTTAGAATTACAGATATTCTAACAGAAAGTTTTAAAATATCTATTATGATGATATTTTAATACTGTAACTCAGATAAAGGTAAAGATATCAGGATAAATATTTGAGAACTATAATTTCAAAAGAATTCCTGTAGTTATGAGTATTCAGGAGGTATTTGAAACAATAAAAGAAGAAGACCCTTTTATACTGGGGTATAGTCACCTTTGGGGAGAGAGAAGTGGGGAAGTATTCTCAAATTAATTGACAAAAAAGTGAGGATAAAATAGAACCATAGAAACGAAAAGGGGTTAGAGAAGCCACAAAGAACGTGAATTTCAAATAGAAGTTAAACTTCATCAGTAAATGCTTCAGATAGATAAGAATGAATGAAGTGGAAAGAACCTCAAATATCTAATAATGTATTTTATTTGCAAAATTTATCCCAGATAGTTTAAAGAAAGTGATCTTAATGACCATGTACAGATGTCTTCATAAAGTTAGAAAAGAAAGGAGAGATGGCAAGACCTTAGAGTAAAGCAGTGAAAAACAATCCCTTCCCCATGATGTAGCTGCTTTTCCACCTCCATGGAGCTGAAGGGAACAGACACCTGTCATGTAGATGCTACCCTCTGAATGCTTCAGAAATGGGAAACTGTTCTATCTGCTCCTTTCAGGTGAGTGGCGCTCTCTTGACTGAGGTTTCTATTACTCCTTTCCCACCTCCACATTCAAATGTGGTAACATGTTTGTTCTGAGATTACTTAGAATTTCCTCTTAGTTTCCTGACTCGGTCTACACTCTACTGCAGGGATCCTTTGTTGAATTATCCTTAATGACTTCCTTTGAGTGTGCCATCTTTTTCTGAAGGGCCTCATCCCTATGACAGAGAGCGGTAATGTGGAACAGATATTATTACCCCTCCTCATTTATATAGAAAGAAAGAGATTCATAAAGGTGAAATAACTTTCCAAAAACAATAGCTTGCAAATCTCTCTCTCCTGCCCTTGCATAATCCTGAAAAGTTGAGGGCAAAGAGAAAATGAACAGTAGAGGACATAAAGATTAGCTTCCAGAAGAAGGAATAAAATGATGGACAGAGGGTAGAGTGAGGAAATTTTTTAAATTTTTTTTCTTATAGAAAGTAGCATTTCTCTTCTTTTCAGATTGTAAAGAAGACTGGAATAACTGCTATAGAAACAGATATGTAAATATTAAATTAAATATCTATGGATTGTGAAATGGCGTCCATCTCAACATTGGTAGGAAAGGGCTAGTAATCACTTTCTGAGAGGAAAAGTAGTGAGATTTACTATAGGGGTGGCAAGGAGGGAAGCCATTCCACAGTCAGAAAAGACACCTTAATAATGTCCAGTTTTCCTCACAAGTATGTGATCTATAATCAAAAGGAACACCAAACAGATAGACTTGTAAGTGGAACATAAACCATCACCATTTCTTCTGAAGATCTTAAATCCACATAGAGTACTGTGCAAAATTATCTACTGTAATCTTTACATGTGAAGATGATCTTTCACAATTACTTTCAGTTTGGTCTTTATAATTTTTATCAGACTAAAGGAATTTCTATCTTTGCCTGATTTATTATCAGTAATTGCATCAAGATGACCAACATAGGCTCTTATTTTAAATTCGTGTTGTATAATCATTTCACACCCTTGTGGTTATTAGTTAAAAAAAATTCAAGAAGTCTTCAACTCATCTGGATCCCAGTCCTAAATATGTTCTTCTCTTTTGTTGCTGCTACATTCTTCTAAATCCTTAGCTATTTTGTCAGCCCATGTAGTCAACCTTCTCTACCAGGTGTCCTTACCACCACCCGTCCTAATGCCTGAATTTTGGCTTGGATCTATGTTCCCATCTGGGTGCTGACTTAGCTTTCCATAGGTGGAGTTACCAGCTTCTTCATTCTGCCTAATGTAGGTAGAGTCAAGTCTCTGTATTCAACTTAATGAGAGATTCACTAGAAGTCACAAGTCCAACTTTGATAACAGAACTCCTTCTGTTGATTAAGTGAATTAAGACAAAGAGAAAAAAAATTGTTCTGTATTATATTAAATTCACTAATTTTGTTCATTCAAAATTATCTGGAAATTCTACTGCTTTCCAGATTTTGCCTAGATGTGTAGTACCTGTTTTCTATTTCTTACTGTACCTGAAAGATTATTGAGACATTGCTATGTAAATGAATCATAAAATGTAAGTAGAATATAGAAATTATTTGTTTATTTATTTTGCCTATGTCCATTTACTCACAGCAACTAGAAGATTCTCTTCATCTGACCTAGACTTGGCTTCTGTTGTTGGCTCATTCATACATCTGTGATTAGCTGGCAAGACAGTGGCTTGTCTTGACTACTCTCACAGTTCTGGAGTTCTGGTGAAGTCCAGAGGGTGAGTGGGCCCTGTGTGTCTTATTATTCAGATGAATAGTGTGGTTTTCTCACAGTGGCTTATCAGATCTAAAAGAGAGCAAGGAGGATCAGGCACAATCTCCTAGGGCCTAAATTCTGGATTGGCACCCTCACTTTTACCACATTTTACTTTCTAAAGATAATTGCAAGACCATTTCAGATAGCTCTGGTGGATGGGTAAATCATCTCCACTCCTTCATAGAAAGAGCTACCCAAGTCACATTACAAGGTGTGTGGACAAGGAAAGGTAATAATTGGGACCATATTTGCAATCGGTCTACTTTCTGACTTACTCTCTCTCTAATGGACCTATCCTTTGCTGACCGAACTGTTCCTGCACAGACTCAATCCATCTGGTCCTTCCAACTGCTCTGGCTCCTTCCCAGTCCAAAATCCACTACAATCTCTTCCTACACCTCTTTACTTCCAGGTCCAAACAGTACTGAGAAGATCTTTTGTATTCCTGCCAAAAAAAATCCTTGAAATACTCAATGGAAAATGGAAGAAATACTTCATTGCTTGCATTTTTCAGTTGAATTCAATTCTGTCATGGGAATGTCTCCATCCAGGGGATGAATTACCTATAATTCTTTTAACTTTCTAGATGATAATTCACATGATAGAAAGGCAGGTCTTTTACATCAAAAGCATTAATTATTCAATTATTACCTCTGATGAATGCCATCAAAAAATTAGAACCCCTATGGCTGCATGAACATTGCAACACCCCAGAGGAAGCAAACATGACTGAGCATAATAATTACTATAATCCTGTTACACACCTGGATGACTTATAAACCCCACCCTATAATAAGGATTCAGCACCACTTTAAGCTCTCTATTGGATGAGAGAAGATATGAGTTGCTTTGTGAGTGTGTGGAGAAAATGCTTTATGATTGTGTCTAAGTTTCCAGAGCCCCAATTTATATGGAAAGGCATTAATCTACTCTACATGTAAAGTGCCTTGGAACATAGGAAGCTGAACTCCAGGTTAGAAGAATTGGCATATAGCAGAAGCAGATAAAGATGATATGTGTCAGTTTGAGAGGCAAGGTAGGTGTATAAAGCACATAGTTAAAGAAAAACATGTCACAACCAGATGGTAGACTAAAAGCCAACAATTGAAATATCAGAGTATCTAGTAAAAGGTGTAACCTACATCTAAGAAAAAAAGTTAAAAGAACATTTAGCCAAAAGGCTTGTGATAGAAAATATGTAGGAATATGGTAGAAATATTTGTTCTTAAAGCACATGGGAGAAACTAATAGGTGCCATTGGGTTATAAAGATGAGTAGTTATTCAAGGAAGGAACAATTTATTAAAGACAGACACACTTAGTAAAACTACCATATGACCTAAGGTTTTTTTTTTTTTTTTTTTGTTTGTTTTTTTTTTGATGCTGTGGATTGAACCCAGGGCATTGTGCATGCAAGGCAAGCACTCTACCAGCTGAGGTATATCCCCAGCCCATATGACCTAAGTTTTGACTCAAGAATGTGTATTCATTGGGGGCATATATGAGAGAATAATCATTTTTGCTGGTAGAGTTCAGTTATTTCTGAATTCAATGAATGGATTTTTATCAGGCTGATAGAATGATCATTCTAGCTAGAGAATTAATCAGCAAATAAGAGGAAATATATAAAAGTATGTGGTGAATTCCACAAGCTATGAGTCCTCAAGAAATACTAGTCTGGAAGGCTGGGGTAAGGGCGTGAACACAATCTGCATACAGAAGTGGGGGATCAGCTGCTTAGTGTTGCAGGGCATTCTGGAAGTTGTCTAGTCCTGGTGGAGTGGGCAGTGGAGCCCGGACTTGGAGAGGCTGCGCCCTAGGCTGCTCTCTAGAAGCTCTGTCTTTCTAGCTGCGACTTGACCCCAGAAGTGGTGTAGGGAGCTCCAGTGCTGTATTGGCGGCAGACTACGGCATAAGCCTCAGTACTATTCTAGGATTTCTTATAGTTAAGGAATTCATGTTTAAAATCCATATTTCCTAGCAGACCCAAGATGGCACAATATAGGAGGTCCTGTTTCTGGCTGCTCTGTGGAATTAAACCAAGAAAACAGTCAGGTGGCGTCTCCACAAGGTCTCACCTAGATGGAATACAACATCTCAGAGCATACGACGGGACCCCTATACAGCAGATTTTCGCAGAAACCATCAGAGCTGTGACCACCTGCACAGAAATCAGATCCTCTCTGTACCAGTAAGACTCCAGACTCTGCACACAAAGCCTATACAGTCCTAGCGCGCACACACACATGGCTCTCAAGTGGAGGAGCAGAATCACCTAATAAGCTGTACTCTGCTCCCACACAGGCCACACGGCTGAAATCTAGGCATAGCACAAAGCCATCCGAGCTCCCCCGACCTCACCAGAAACCCCAGCACTGGAAGCAGACCGACTCCATCTTGGAAAACCTCTCTTGCCATTTTTTTGGTGGGTGCGGCTATCAGCGCAGACCTCCATTTGAACAGGTACCTGATTTCCAACTTCCTCCCCCTCACCCCCTCCCCAGCTGCGATTACTTGGCACAGTGAGGACCCAACACAAAAACCGCTGTCAGCTGAACGGGAGCAGGAGCACAGTGTGATCAGGGCACCACCCACCTGGCACAAGACTGAGGCTGAGAGGTCCCCCAGTTGGGACCTGATAAGCAAAGTAGAGGAGGGGTCTAGTGACGAAAGAACAAAAAACCAGAAGCAAATCAGAGAGACCGGGATTGGAAAGCTCAAGCAAGAGAGGGAGATGATGGGGGTGGGGGTGGGGTGGGGTTCAGAGTGGGGGGGGCTCAAGTCCTCTCACCCTGGTTAAGACAACTCCACCTACTGGAAGAGAAGAGAAGCAGAAAGGAAATGGAATTCTAAGAGTTTTTGTTATTGTTGTTGTTGTTTGCCTTCTAATTATTATTCTTCCTCCTCTAGCTTTCTAGCCTCTGGCCCTCACAATCCCTACATATGTGAAACCAACAACTTTACATGAAACAGAACTATGAGAACTGAGTCACATGAATAATATAATATAGAGGAATTGCACAAGACCCCCTGCCATTTTTTATTATTCTCTTTTCTTTCTTTTTTCTTTCTTCTCTCTCTTTTTTCTCTTTCTTTCCCTCTTTTCTTTTTTCTTTGTCTTGCGCCCTCCAAATTTTTACTATTTTAACATCCTATAATTTTCTAAATACATATGTCTGTTTTTATGTACTCTACTGTCCTCCCACGTACTTGTCTACCCCAAATTACCTCTTGTCTATTCCCCTGCTTCTAACCTTCTTCATTAGAGTTCTCCTTCAAATTTCCTGAGTTATATTAACCCCATACCCTCACATGTTTCCCCCTTAGCATATTGTCCTACACCTGACCCCCAGTTCACTCTCTGCCACCAGAAATTGTACACTTTTTATGAAACTACTAATTATATTTTAAATAATAATTGAATCCAACATTTCTGGACATTGAGACTAACTATAAATGTCTTAATAACAATAATTTGTTCATAGGTGATGTACTGTTGACACTAAGGTCTGTTAACATTGTCCTTCCCCACAAAGGAGGGATCTTGGAACCATACAATAGCACTATAAATCTATAGGGTAAAAACAACACACCAGTCACGTAGAGCTGGGAAAAAAAATGCGAACAACATGAAAAGACAAGGGATGAAAGTACCACAAATAAATCAAGACAACACATCATTAGAAGAATTGACAGCTACAGCAGAAAGAATGACAGTGAAAGATTTCAGGATATACATAATTAAAATGGTTTGGGATCTCAAAGAAGACATTAGACTACAAATACAGGCAGTGAAAGATCATTTTGACAATGAGCTACATAAACAAATCCAAGAAGCAAAAGATTAACTCCATAGGAAGATAGAGATTATAAAAAAAAATAAAAAACCAGAAATACTTGAAATGAAAGAAATAGTAAACCAAATTAAAAATTCAAACAAGAACATCAACAATAGAGTAGACCACTTAGAAGATAGGACACAAGACAATGAAGATAAAGTACACCATCTTGAAAAGAACATAGACAGCACAGTGAAAATGATAAGAAACCACGAGCAGAACATCCAAGAAATATGGGATAGCATAAAAAGACCAAATTTAAGAGTTATTGGGATAGAGGAAGGCATACAGGTCCAAGCCAAATGAATTAGCTGTTTAATGAAATAATATCAGAATTTCTGTTTAATGAAATAATATCAGAAAACTTTCCAGACATGAAGAATGAAACAGAAATCCATAACCAAGAAGCCTACAGGATGCTGAATGTGCAAAATCACAACAGATCCACACCAACACACATTATAGTGAAAATGCCCAACATTCAGAATAAGGAGAGAATTTGAAAAGCCACAAGAGAAAGGAATCAGATTATATATAGGGGTAAACCAATTAGGATAACAGCAGATTTTTCAACACAGACCCTGAAAGCTAGAAGATCCTGGAACAACATATTTCAAGCTCTGAAAGATAATGGGTGCCAACCAAGAATCTTGTATCCAACAAAATTAAGCTTCAAACTTGAAGATGAAATAAAAACCTTACACGATAAACAAAACTTAAAAGAATTTATAGCTAAAAAGCCGGCACTACAAAACATCCTTGACAAAAATATTTCATGAAGAGGAAGCAAAAAACAACTATGAAAACAAGCAGAAGGAGGTAGCACACTAAAGGAAAAACTAATCAAAGAGGAAAACCAAGTCAAGTTAAATAACAAAAATAAACAAATATGGCTGGAAATACTAACCATATCTCAATAATAGCCCTAAATATTAATGGCTTAAATTCACCAATCAAAAGATGTAGGCTAGCAGATTGGATTAAAAAAAAAAGAGGCAACAATATGCTGCCTACAGGAGACTCATCTGTTAGGAAAAGACATACACAGACTGAAGGTGAAATGTTGGGAAGAATCATACCACTCACATGGACTACAGAAGCAAGCAGGGGTTTCCATCCTCATATCAAATAAAGCAGACTTTAAGCCAAAGTTAATCAAAAGGGCTAAAGAAGTACAGTAGTTCAAGGGAACCATACACCAACAAGACATAACAATCATAAATATATATGCCCCAAACTATGGTGCAGCTATGTTCATCAAACAAACTCTTCTCAAGTTCTAGAGTCAAATTGACCACAACACAATAATCATGGGTGACTTTAACAGACCTCTCTCACCACTGGATAGATCTTCCAAACAAAAGTTGAATAAAGAAAATGTAGAGCTCGATAACACAATTGATAACTTAGACTTAATTAACATATTAGAATATTTCAACTGGCACCAAGTGGATACACTTATTCAACACATGGACCCTTCTCTAAAATAGATCATATACTATAACACAAATCAACTCTTAGCAAATACAAAAATGTAGAGATACTACCATGTATTTTATCAGATCATAAAGGAATGAAATTGGAAATCAATGACAAAATAAAAATTTATGCATCACATGGAGACTGAACAATATGCTACTGAATGAACAATGGGTTACAGAAGACATCAAGGAGGAAATTTAAAAAATTCTTAGAGGTAAATGAGAACAGAGACACAACATATCGAAATCTCTGGGTCACTATGAAAGCAGTACTAAGAGGAAAATTTATTGCATGGAGTTCATTCCTTAAAAGAAGGAAAAGTCAACAAATAAATGATCTCACACTACATCTCAAAGCCCTAGAAAAAGAGGAACAAATCAGCAGCAAAAGCAGTTGAAGGCAAGAAATAATTAAAATTAGAGATGAAATTGAAACAAAAGAAACAATTAAAAAATTGACAAAACTAAAAGTTAGTTCTTTGAAAAAATAAATAAAATCAATAGACCCTTAGCCATGCTAATGAAGAGAAAGAGAGAGAGAACTCAAATTACCAGCATACGTGATGAAAAAGACACTATCACAACCAGATACTATAGAAATACAGAAGATAATAAGAAATTATTTTGAAACCTTATATCCAATAAAGTAGAAGACATTGAAGGCATCAACAAATTTCTTAAGTCATATGATCAGCTCAGATTGAGTCAGGAAGATATACACAACTTAAACAGGCCAATATCAAGTGAGGAAATAGAAGAAGCCATCAAAAGATTACCAACGAAGAAAAGCCCAGGACTGATGGATACACAGCTGAGTTCTACAAGATCTTTAAAGAAGAACTAATACCAATACTCTTCAATTTATTTCAGGAAATAGGAAAACAGGGAGCACTTCCAAATTCATTCTATGAGGCCAATATCACCCTGATCCCAAAACCAGACAAAGAGACTTTAAAGAAAGAAAAATCAGATCAATATCTCTAATGAACACAGATTCAAAAATTCTCAATAAAATTCTGGCAAATCAAATACAAAAACATATCAAAAAGATTGTGCACCATGATCAAGTGGGATTTATCTCAGGGATGCAAGGTTGGTTCAACATATGGAAATCAATAAATGTAATTCATCACATCAATAGACTTAAAGAAAAGAATCATATGATCATCTCGATAGATGCAGAAAAAGCATTTGACAAAATACAACACTCCTTTATGTTAAAAACACTAGAAAAACTAGGGATCACAGGAACATATCTCAACATTGTAAAGGCTATCTACGCTAAGCCTCAGGCCACCATCATTCTAAATGGAGAAAAATTGAAGGCATTCCCTCTAAAATTTGGAACAAGACAGAGATGCCCTCTTTCACCACTTCTAGTCAACATAGCTCTTGAAACACTGGCCAGAGCAATTAGACAGACAAAAGAAATTAAAGGGATATATATATAGGAAAAGAAAAAAAAACTAGCACTATTTGTGGATGATATGATCCTATACCTAGAAGATCCAAAAACTCCACCAGAAAACTTCTAGAACTAGTAAATGAATTCAGCAAAGTAGCAGGATATAAAATCAACACCCAGAAATCAAAGGCATTTCTGTATATCAGTGACAAATCCTCTAAGAAGGAAATGAGAAAAAATACCCCATTCACAATATCCTCAAAAAAAAAAGATACTTGGGAATCAAATTAACAAAAGAGATGAAAGATCTATAGAATGAAAACTACAGAATCTTAAGGAAAGAAATCAAGGAAAACCTTAGAAGGTAGAAGGATCTACCTTGCTCTTGGATAGGCAGAATTAATATTATCAAAATGACCATATTACCAAAAGCACTATACAGATTTAATGCAATTTCAATCAAAATTCTAATGGCATTCCTCATAGAAAGAGAAAAAGCAATCATGAAATTCATCTGGAAAAATAAGAGACCCAAAATAGCTAAAGCAATCCTAAGCAGGAAGAGTGAAGCAGGTGGTATCACTATACCAGACCTTAAACTATACTACAGAGAAATAGTAACAAAAATAGCATGGTGTTGGCACCAAAACAGGCTGCTAGACCAATGGTACAGAAAAGAGGACACAGAGACTAACCCACAAACTTATCTTATATTAGACAAAGGTGCCAAAAATATGCACTGGAGAAAAGATAGCATCTTCAACAAATGGTGCTGGGAAAACTAGAAATTTATATGCAACAAAATGAAATTAAACCCCTCTCTCTCACCATGCACAAAACTTAACTCAAAATGGATCAAGGACCTAGGAATACAACCAGAGACTCTGTGTCTAATAGAAGGAAAAAGTAGGTCCTAATCTTCATCATGTGGGATTAGGCCCCAACTTCCTTAATAAGACTCCTACAGTGCAAGAATTAAAAGCAAGAATCAATAAGTGGGATTGAATCAAACTAAAAAGTTTCTTTTCAGCACAAGAAACAATCTGTGAGGTGAACAGAGAGCCTACCTCCTGGGAGCAAATTTTTACCCCTCACACATCAGGTAGAGCACTAATCTCTAGGGTATATAAAGAACTCAAAAAGCTAAACACCGAAAAAAAAAATAACCCAATCAACAAATGGGCTAAGGACCTGAACAGACACTTCTCAGAAGAGGATATACAATCAATAAATATATGAAAAAATGCTCATCATCTCTAGCAATCAGAGAAATGCAAATCAAAACCACTCTATCATCTCACTCCAGTCAGAATGGCAGCTATTATAAAGACAAATAACAATAAGTGTTGGTCGAGGATGTGGGGGAAAAGGTACACCCATACATTGCTGGTGGCACTGCAAATTGGTGCAGCCAATTTGGAAAGCAGTATGGAGATTCCTTGGAAAACTGGGTATGGAACCACCATTTGACCCAGCTATTCCTCTCCTTGGACTATACCCAAAGAACTTAAAAACAATATACTACAGGGATACAGCCACATCAATGTTTATAGCAGCACACTTCACAATAGCTAAACTGTGGAGCCAACCTAGATGTCCTTCAGTGGATGAATGGATAAAAAAAAAATATGTCATATATACACAATGGAATTTTACTCAGCATTAAAAAAAGAACAAGACCATGGCATTTGCCAGTAAATGGATGGCATTGGAGAAAATAATGCTAAGTGAAGTCAGCCAATCCCCAAAAACAAATACCGAATGTTTTCTCTGATATAAGGAAGTTGACTCATAGTGGGGTAGGGAGAGGGAGAGCATGGGAGGAATAGATGAATTCTAGATAGGGAAGAGAGGTGGGAGCGAAAGGGAAAGGGTAGAGGATTAGCAAGGCTGGTGGAATGTGATAGACATCATATACAAAGTACATGTATGAAGACTTTATTTGGGTGTCAACATACTGTATATATAAACAGAGATACAAAAATTGTGGTATATATGTGTATTAAGAATTGCAATGGAAAAAAAAAGATAGCATTACCTTAGATTAGGTAAAAGAAAGGAAAGGAGGGGAGGGCAGGGGATGTGGGGAAAAGAAAGATAGTAGAATGAAACAGACAATACTACTTTATGTATGTGTGTGACTGTATGACCAATGTGATTCTACAATATGTATTCACAGAAAAATGAGAAATTATATCTCATCTATGTATATATAAGTGCATTCTACCGTCATGTATAACTAATTAAAACAAATAAAAAATTACAAAAAAGAAATAATAGTCTGTATAGTGTGAAGCATCAGGAAATAAGTCTGGAAAAGCAAGTTCATACATGATTTTAAAGACCTTGAATAATATGCAAGGTGCATACACATGTGGTTTCAGAATCTAACAGACTTTACTTGAAAAAGATGCAGTTCCTTCAGATGAACAGGTTATGGAAAAAGTCAGGCACTCTGAGTTAAATGCAATGAGATCATCAGACTAATCGAGGAAAGCTAAAAGGTGGAATAAAAACATTCCTGAAATTCAATTTCTGGTATTGTTGAGTTAGTGCTTATCAAACCAAACCGCTGTCAGTTAACAGTAAAAAAAATTCCGTGCAGAATAAAATAAAATAAAAAACTATCTGATGAGTGAAGAAAAGCTGAAAAATTCTGTGTGAAAATAAACATTTTGGGAAAAAAAGAATGTTATGATATGAATTCTTCTTTTGTTTTTCTACTAAACAAAGGTGAATTCCAATTTGCATCATTATGGTGATGAAAACTTCAAAAAATTAAAAGCCGGCAGGATGACTGACTTGGAGAACCAAATGACGGTGTTTATTTTGCACAACCCCTGCAGATAGAAAGAAAAGCCGAGCAACAAATTCTTTGTATGAACTCTGCCTGGTTCTCTTGATGACTCCTAAATCATGTGGCATGGGGCAGCCTCCAGTCAATTCAGGTAAAGCTAGCAGAAATAAATCCAAATGTGAGCTGCTGCTGATTGTGGGGAAACAGAGTTTTGCAGTTTGAGTTCAGCCAGGTTCACTCCTCTCTAAAAACCAAAATCTAAACCTATGCTATCTAGAAGAAAATATAATCCAGTTTTTATTATCGTTGGTTCCTCATCAGCACTTAGAATTATTGAATTGGTTCATTATAATTGGTTTTATGTATTCTAATATTTGTGTGATGTATCTTCCTGTGACTTTAATCTTAATTTTCCTAATGACGAAAAATGTGGAGCATCTTTTCCTGTGCCTATTTGGTTCTCCATATGCCTCCCTTGCTGAATTATCTATCATCATTTGCCATTTAAACACTTCAAATATTTTTGGATGGTTTTGTGTGTTTTTTTTTTTTTTTGTAGTCTCAGTACAAGTCCTTTGTTGGGTAAGTTATTTTCAAATATTTCTTCTCAACTTTTAGGTTGCCTTTTAATTTTCTTAATATTTTTTTCTCCCTTAAAACTGATGATTTGTTTAGCTTCCCTTATTTGTAGGACTAATGAGGAAGCTGTGTCAGCCTCACACAGTTGCATCTGGGGTGACCTGACCAGGGACTGATGGCTTTGCTTCTGAGATGATTCTCTCACATGGCTTAAGAATTGCTTTTGACTGTGGAAGTCTCCACAGAAACTGAGGGCCAGAGACTTCTTTCCATATAGGCCTCTCTGTGAAAAAGTTGAACTTCCTCATGGAATGGTTTCATGATAAAGTGCTCCAAGAGGCAGAAAGCAGATGCCACTAGTTTGCTATTTTTTTTTAATTTTGTTTTTGTTTTTTAAATCTCTGGCCCATTCTCACTTCTGTGTTCTACTTACCAGTCACAGGGCTTAGATTTGAGTGGAGGGGACATAAGCTACTGCACTGGGTAGGAATATCAAAGAACTGGAGAGTATGTTTTTAAACTTCCATATATTATTTCACTGAAAACAGCTTCATTGTTTTTATTCTGATATGTATAATCAGTATAAAAAAATTTTAAAACAGGTTTATTCCATATCTTGGCTATTGTGAATAGTGCTACCATCAACGTGGGACTGAAAATGTCTCTTTGGCATACGGATTTCATTTCTTTTACATATGTACCCACTAGTGGGATAAAAGGGGCATATGGTAGTTCTACTTTTAATAGTTTGAGGAACCACCATCCTGGTTCCGTAATGGCTGTTTTAATTTAGTCCCACTAACAGTGTGAAGGTTCCTTTTTCTCCACTTCCTTAGGAGCACGTTTTATCTTTTGTCTGAACAAGTTATTAAGTGAGCGATACAGTATGGTTAATCATAGGCACAGTGTTGTATATCAGATATCTAGAACATCCTCATCTTACACAGTTGAAATTTTATGCCTGCAGATGATTAAGAAAGTTTATTTAATCTGATTTGAAGGGAAGATATCTTATATATTTCAATAATTAAAAATGAGGTAACATTGCCTAACTTATTTTATGAGGCAAGTCCAACTATGTTAATAAAGTAGATAGGAACAGTGCAAATAGAATTACATAGACTAATAGTAATTATAAATTTAGATCCAAAAATTCTAAATAAAATTTTAATAAACTGAGTCAGTTAATATCTTAAAATACCTCCTAATGACATTGACTTTATTCTGTAAACAAAAAATGATTTAACAATAAAGTATCTCTTAATGTAATTCCCCGTATTAAAAGTTTAAGCAAGAATTCCGATATGATAATGCAAATGATCACAAGCATTTGATAAAATACAACAGTATATAAATTTTTTTACTTCCTAGAAAATCAAGATATGACAGGAACTTCTTAAAGTGGTGAACTTAAGTTTTTCAAAATATAATAGTAACCTCATAGTTAGTGAAAAGTATTGGTAATTTCATTTTAAGCTAGAAAAGAAAATTCTTTTAATTATTTACCTTTAATATTCACCTGGACATCACATCCAGTGAAGAGCAGTAAGAATAAATACAATATACATCAACAAAAAAATGCTCATTAATGACTGAGGTTTTTTTTGGGTCAGAAAATTTCAGGAAAAGCCTCCAAAAAAATTCTAGAATTCTTATTGTTTGTGAGGGTACAACTTATGAATCAATTGCAAGAGTTAAAGAGGTCAACCGAAATCCAAATGCCAGCCACATTACAGACAGTTTTTTTGGTTAAAAGTAAGGTAAAGAAACCTGCTTTTTTTCTTCTTGCCTGAACCCTCAATCCCTGCCTAGATGGTTCCTGTAAAGAAAATTTTGCATCCCCTTCATGGACATACTGGCCAAGGCTCCCTTCCTTCAGTAGTCGGTGATGAAGAAGAGAACTAAAAGATGAGGAGTGACATGCAACTACATTTTGGACTTTGGATAGTGTCTGATGGAATACTGCTCCAGTAGCTGTCAATCATTAAATGATTCTTTCTACTCCATTATGAGCAGAACTGATGACATAGAAGTAAGAAGTGTTTAGGAAAAATTCTTTCCCTACAGAATCAGATTAGAAGAAAAGTTATCCCTCATTGAAAAAAACTAATAAAAAATTAGACAAGGCTGTTATATTTTAAAAATATATATATATATTCCTGTCTTGGTTCATTTTGTGCTGCTGTAACAGAATACCAGAGACTAAGACTGGGTGATTTATTAAAGAGATTTATTTCTTACAGTACTCGAGTTTGGGAAGTCCAAGGTCAAGAGGCCTACATCTGGCAAGAGACCTCTTGCGTAGTTATCCCATGGTAGAAAGCAAGACAGTGCATAAGAGGGAGAGAAGAGAGGGGACTGAACTTACCCTTTTATTGGTAGCAAACGTCCATGACAAATCTCCTCTTTTAAAAATAGCATTAATCGGGCTGGGGTTGTAGCTCTGTGGTACGGTGCTTGCTTAGAATGTGTGAGGCACTGGGTTTGATTCTTAGCACCGCATAAAAATAAACAAATAAAATAAAGGCATGCTGTCCATCTACAACTACAAAAAAATGTTTTTAAAATAATAGCATTAGTCCATTAGTGAGAGCAGAGCCCTCATGACAATCACCTCTTATGGGCCCCCACCTCTCAATGATGTTCATTTCAGGTTATTTCCAACAAACAAACTTGGGATGACACATTCGAACTGTAGCAATTCCTATACCAGCAGCAAATTTTAAAGTGTACTAACAAATAAGGCACCATTTACTAAAGCAACCAAAGCTACAAATATAAACTTAGACATGAATTTAAAACAAGAGATTTGTAAGAACTTTATAGACAAAGTGATAAAGCATTATTGAAACACTTAAAAGAAATCCTAAATAAATGGAGATACAGCATGTTCATGCATAGGAAATCTAAATATTATAAACAGAGAAGTCCTATCCAAATAAAAATTATCAATTGAAAATAAGTCTAGTAAAAATCCAATCATATTTTTTATAGAAATTGAAAATTCTTAGGGGAGGAAAGTTGGATTGGCAATAAATTCAGGAAAGGATACCTTACTTCCTAGTTACAGAATTCTAGTTTAAAATAAAAATGAGATGTATTTGCACAATTGTAAGACTGGCAAAAATGGGAATGTTTAGATTGCTTAAGTGCTAGGATATATGCCAAAAAGTGAGATTTGTTAGATATTGTTGAGGGTGTGCATACAATTAGAGCAACTTAGGAGAAGACTTTGATAATATCTATTGAACATATGAATGTTGATTTACCTGAGACCCCAGTAGTGCTATTTTGAAGCATCCACTATTGACATACATTTACATATAATACACTAGAAAATGCCTAGGGTGGATTCCAATTGGTATTTACAATGATGAAAACATGGAAGTATGAAATAGGGACTTGAGAATTATGTGGCATTTTCATAGAATAATAAAGGTTAATTAAAATAAATTTATCCTGGACATTTAAATATGTACATAGAACTCTAATATAATTTGAAAATGTCAAGCAGTAATTAACACACACCATATGCTATCATTTATGTGTGTTTACAAAAATGTAGCTCAAATGTTGCATTAATGATATTATCAAAAGAGGTCCAAGTTCAACAATGTTCATGTATATTATTAATTTCTGAGAAATTGTGGTGTGAAGACATGGAGTGGGGCTTTATTGGAGTCTCTAATGACTTCCACTTATTAAAAGAGGTATGTGAAACAAATATGTCCAATTGTAAACATTTATTTTCAGCATAGGTACATGAGTGTTATGTTACTTTATATAAATTTTTACATTTACATAATAAAAAATGATTATAAAGTATTTAATTGAAAATATTAATAAAGCAGAATAAATGAGGCATATATCTTATTTCAATTTCAAAAATAGTGGATTTCATTTTCCACAATATAAAAATCTTTAGAAAAAAATACTACAGAAACACGTTGCACCTATCCAATAATAACTTTTTCTTAAGAAACAAATATAGCACACAATTGAGAGAAGAAAAAATATAGAATAAGCTAACCATTGAGGGGAGGAACCCTAATTAAAATAATAGCTAAAATAATAATAAAAATTGATCTAATGATATTAAATCTCCTTAAAATGTACATATAAGATCCCAAGGTATATGTTGTTATAAGAAAGCTGAAGTTTTTGGAAATAATTACTCCAACATAAGCATATGATTCAGTGTTTTAACTTTAAAGATGTTAATATAAATTTTGTCAGTCATCCAAGTGGAAATTTACCTAGTGCTATGGTTAATATTCAGAGCATAACTGAAAGAGTTTTATAATGATATGAATTTGGGGATAATCTGTTGGACAGATACAAGCTTCTTTAAATTAAAAAAACTGCTAACTAAAAATGAGTATTTTATGATTTTTAAAGATTCTTCAACAATAATGAGGAACAAGTAGTTTTAACTAGATTTAAAATAAACATGCATTTCTTCAAATCTCCTTGTTCATCTTAAGTATTTGCAATATGCTAATAATAGGCACTTGTTCTTAATTTGCATAACATTTGAAGTAGTCCAAAATGATTTTACATCCAATAACTCATATGTTCTTCAAGATCACATTTTGAATGATCTAAAACAAATACTAATATTCTAATTTCATAGATGAAATAACCAATTCTCAGTTTGAAAGATAAAATAATTGAGAAATGCTTGTTTAAAAGTTAAAGTTCATGTTTCCAATTTTGAATTATGTTAGATTTTTTTGCTGGTTGGTTGATTTGTTTTTAGTACTTGGGATTTAACCCACAAGTTCTTTACCACTGAGCCACATCCCCAGGATTTTTTTTTTTTTTTCTGGTGAGATAAGTTCTCAGTAAATTACTTATGGCCTCACTAAGTTACTGAAGCTGATCTTGAACTTGTGATCCTCCTGTCTCAGCCTCCCAAATTTCTGGGATTTTAGGCATACATCACCACACCAGGCTTGAATCACACTAGGTTATTTGACCTCTAGTTGCCATATATTATCTCATTAAAATGCAATTTAGAAATCGTTTTGTTCAGCAATCTTAGTCTTTTGACTAAAAGTTCATGCAAACTAATATATATTCTCTCTCTTCTCCTCACTGATTATTTCTTTTGCTGAGAAGAAACTTTTCAGTGTGAATCTATCACATTTATTTATTCTTGACTATATTTCTTGTGCTATAGGAATCTTGTTTAGGAAGTCAGGGCCTAATCTGACATGATGAAGCTTTGGGCCTACCTTTTCTTCTATTAGGCACAGGGTCTCTGGACTAATACCTAGGTCCTTCATCCACTTTGATTTGAGTTTTGTGCATGGTGAGACATAGGGGCTTAATTTCATTTTGCTACATATGGATTTTCAGTTCTCCCAACACCATTTGTTGAAGAGGTTATCTTTTCTCCAATATATGTTTTTGGCACCCTTGTCTAGGATGAGATAATTGTATTTATGTAGGTTTGTCTCTGTGTCCTCTAATCTGGACCATTAATCTACAAGTCTATTTTGGTGCCAATATCATGCCATTTTTGTTACTATTGCTCTGTAGTATAGATTAAGATCTAGTATAGTGATGCTACCTGCTTCATTCTTCTTGCTAAGGATTGCTTTGGCTATTCTGGGTCTCTTACTTTTTCCAGATGAATGTTATGATTACTTTTTCTAGTTCTATGAGAAATGTTAATGGGATTTTTATTGCAATTGCATTAAATCTGTATAATGCTTTTGATGGTACGGTCATTTTGACAATTAATCCTGCCTATACAAGAACTCTTGTCTAGGATAAATAAAGAACTCAAAATACTTAACACCATAAAAACAAACACCCCAATTCGTAAATGAGCCATGAACTGAACAGGCATTTCTCAGAAGATGATATACAATCAATTAACAAATATATAAAAAAGTGTTCAACATCTCTAGCAATTAGAGAAATGAAAATCAAAACTGCTCTAAGATTTCATCTCACTCCAGTCAGAATAGCAGCTATTAAGAATATAAACAACAATAAGTGTTGGCGAGGATGTGGGGAAAAAGGCACACTTGTACATTGCTGGTGGGACTTCAAATTGGTGCAGCCAATATGGAAAGCAGTATGGAGATTCCTTGGAAAACTTGGAATGGGACCACCATTTGACCCAGCTATCCCATTCCTCGGTCTATACCCAAAGGACTTAAAAATAGCATACTACAGGGACACAGCCCCTGTCAATGTTTATAGCAACACAATTCACAATAGCTAAATTGTGGAACCAACATAGATGCCCTTCAGTAGATAAATGGATAAAGAAAATGTGGAATATATACACAATGGAATATTACTCCACTTTAAAAGAGAATAAAATCATGGCATTTTCAGGTAACTGGATGGATTTGGAGAGTATCATGCTAAATGAAGTTAGCCAATCCCACAAAACCAAAAGCTGAATGCTCTCTCTGATACCTGGATGCTGATCAATAATGGGGTGGGAAGGGGGAACATGGGAGGAATGGAGGAACTTTATATAGGGCAGAGGAGAGGGAGGGAAAGGAAGAGGGCATGGGGGTAGGAATGATGTTGGAATGAAATGGACATCATTACCCTAAGTACATCTTTGAAGATATGAATGGTGTGACTCTACTTTGTGTACAAACAGATACATGAAAAAAAGTGCCCTATATGTATACCATGAATTGAAATGCATTCTGCTGTCATGTATAACAAATTATAAAAAATAAATTTAAAAAACTAATATGTATTATAGATATTTCTCTTGAACATAGTTGTACACATTATGACACTGTCAAAGAATGACTCAAATACAAGTTTGTATTACTATAGACTTGAGAAAATTCAATTAAGGAATAATAATCAAATAATCTGCTATATCCCTTTCTTTTTGTTAGCAGCCAATGAGTGAACAAAAAGCAGGGAAGCATGAGATAAATTGGATGGTAATAGAGGAATTATATCCTTTAGTTTTCACCAGGTTCCCTATAAACTACAATGCCTATAAACTCCAAAATAGCTAATAAGATTGTGATTAGGCTGAAAAATATTTTGCAGTTTAAAATTTAAAATTAAAAATATTTGTTCTAAGTTTTTACTCATGTCTACAAATTCGAGGCCAGTCTTAGCTAAATTCAATGCCACTTTTTAGTCCTCTTTTACTTTCAAAATATGCTTCTTACATCCCTTTTCCCCCTTGCATCTTCACATTTTTTTTCCTATTTACCTATTTTCCTTCATTTAGTAATCAAAAAAATCACACCACATGTTAAGCCCAGGCATTCACATGGTCAAGATTTGAAAGCAAATATGTCCTCTTACATAGAGTTTTATTTTCATTTTTCAATCTGCACCTTAAAACTAGAACTTTCAACGCAGTGTTAGGAAGGACTTTCAAGTCTTTACAAGAAATAGCTTGAATAAGACTCATTTTCTCTGTTTGGAGCCCTGTTCTTTATCTTTCCCACACAATCTTTTCAGTATGTTCCAAACTTGTTTACCTTTAGGGTTTTTTTTTTTTTCTTTTTTCTCATTTCAAGCCTTTTCCCCTCCTTTGGCCATTTTGAATTCTGCTTCTGCTTCTCCCATTTTACCCTCAAAGTGCTGTAGTGATTTGACATGTATTTATTTACTCTTTGGCTTTTCAGGTATTGTATGACAACAGATTTTGGAAACCATTTTACCTCACTTGATCATCCCCTGGAACTATCCCACTAGCTCGTTAAAAGAAGGAGGTCACCCTAACCCTCTACTAGTTGAGGAGGTAGGAGATTATTCAAGATCTGGACATAGGTAACTAGTGTTCAAGGTAGAAATACAAAGAGACACAAAATACTTGGATAGTTTAAAACAGGAGAAATCATGTTAGAAGACTGAGTTGTTTGGGGAAGGAGGTGATGTTTGAACAGTACGTGAGATATTCACAATGACATATTGGGTGACAATAATTTCAACGATGGAGATATGGAGTCAGGGGAAAACAGAGTGGTTTAGTGGGGTTAAACTCCATTCCTGCAAGGTAATTCAGGTTAAAATTTAAGTTTGTATCCAACTGATAATTGGTGAGAAGGATTTTGTGCCTACTCTAATTATGTCCAGTAATGATATATCATATTTTGTGCTGTGGTATTTAATATAAATAATCGATGTTCTAGAAAATTGTTCCATTTTGTATATCATATTTAGTTTCCTAATATAGAAAAATCTCATTAAAAGAGCACTGCTGGGAAATGGGATTCCCTATACATATTATAATAGACTCTGCTCTTATCTAGAATTATACTAACAGAAAATGGGTGAAAAAATATATACTTACATAAGTTATCCAAAAATATTTAAATTGAAGTATATTTTATAAGGAAAGATACAAAAAATTTTAAATAACAGTGAGAATAGTGACTTATAATGCTATATGTACAGAAGGATGCTAATTAGAGCAAAGACTGTAATTTTTATCTCTAAATCTTTTTTTAAAAAGAGAAATTTATGTATCTAAGAAGCAATATTTTGAATAAAAAAATCAGAGATTTTTTAGACCTGAAAAGCATTTTAGAATCCATCTATACAAAGCTTTTAGAGATGACCAAACTGCTTTACAAAAAGACTGATTTTGGCAAGGACATATGACTAAATTACTGTAATAATAGGACTCATAATCCATGCCTTCTGCTTCCAGGCCAATGTTCATGATGTTATTATTTTTTTTAATGATATAATCCTTCTTAAATAATTTGGTTTGAAATTCTGAGAGAAAGAATTACTATGGAAAACTCAAGGCATTATAAAAAGAGGTGAAATTCAGGACCAAAGTTCCTGCCTCTAAGGCAGATTTATTCTTCAAAATCTAGTAACTAAAAAACATAATTTAAATGAGGCTTCATTTTATTTGGAACACATAAGATCAGTAATGCTTATAACGAAGTGGTGGTCTATTCTATTTTAAACAAAAAAAAAATCTTTGTTTTATATCTGAAATAAAATACAGAAAATACATTCACACTTTTCACTTGAAATCCAAAGCATTTTGAATATTACAATTGATGATTTAAGAAATACAGGTATTAAAAATGATATTACCTAAAATGGTAAAAGGATAAAAAAGAAGAGATCTAATAGGTTAACAAATTATATTTATAACTGCAAAGCTAACAATGAAGAATGTAATACATACAGCCCAATACCTACGTGAAATGAGCCAGAATTTATCACAGAGTTGTTTCTTTTTTCTTTCTTAATATTTGCTGCTAAAATACAGAGATCTTGATTCGAATGTCCTTAGGGAAATGACATCCTCACCTGCAAAATACTCATAATAGAATGGGAGTCACACAATACAAAGACAGTTTTACAAGAACATAATATGTACAAGACAAGAAGGTCTGAAACAGAATATTGGCTATTGCCAGATATGTTTAATAACTAAGAGCATAGGAGTACTAATATCATAAAATGGATCAAACCTATGTGAGTTTGAAAAGCAGACAAAACTCAGATCACAAAATCAGCTATTCAGAAAACAAATGGATTGAATGAATGAATGAGTGGAAATTTTCTTCTCCAGGAAACATTATTAAGAAGAATTCCCTATTAAAAAGCAAATTAAAAAATAAAGTGTTGTACAAATATCTAAACTTAAATAAAGAGCACAGAAATGATGAACTATTGTGAGAAAGATAAATATAGAGAAGCATGTCAAGTTATATTAGTTGACCATTTCTTTCCTGTAGGAAAACAAACAAATTGAGGTCTGGAACAAAGGCTGGGACCTGGGACCTACTACTAGTTTACCTTTTTTATTTGAAGGTGTAAGATTTACTTTTTCTTACCCTGCTATATGACACTATATTTCCAGAGAAAGCTCATTGATTTGGGGAGAAAATAACAAGAGAAGTATTCCATTTAGCTAAGACAAAGATTATAGTATAAATCATACATTCATGATTCACATATTATGAAGAAAATCCAAGGATTATGAAGACAATCCTAGGATTCTTAATAAAACTGTCAGCCTCTTAATGTGAAATGTTTTTATATATTATGTTTAACTTAATGAATTATCATAGAAAAGGAGTTTTTAAGCTTGGTTAAGGAACACTGTTTAAAATTCACTTAAAAACTATTCAACTCTAGTGTATTTTAATGAGATCAGACATACTATATGGTTTGATTCATGTTTCATAGATTAAACAGTGGACATTGATTATTACTCGTGTGGACTTCCTTCATCATTGAATCATACAAAACTTTCATGAAGTCATAGGAAACTTGTCCTGAATGGTGTTACATGCCAGGGACCATGAGTTGCCCTTTTCATGCAGTATCTTTACTAATATTCAGAACAAGTGTATCATGAGGAAAATACTACCAATATTATTCTCCTTATTAAAGATTAACTGCTGGGCATGGCAGTAAACACCTGAAATCCCAGAATCTCTGGAGGCTGAGGCAGGTCGATTGCAGACTCGAGGCCAATTTCAGCAATTTAAGCAAACCCCTTCTCAAAATAAAAAATAAAGAGTGCTGGAGATGTAGTTCAGTGGGAGAGCACTTCTGGGTTCAATTCCCAGTGCAGAAACAACACCACCACAAAGAAACTAATGCCTAGATACAGAGAAAGATTAAACAACTTGCCTTGAGTCTTTTACCCAGCTCTTAAGCAGCAGTATTGTTATTGGAACCCAGGTCCATCTGTCTCTAAAACCTGTACTCCTATCTAATTAACATCTCTGTTGTAAGGCCTCTGTGGATACAGCATAGAATAGGTACATGTTGAATATGACACAAACCTGAAGCCATCTTTTCCATCTTTTTTCACATCAAAAAAGAAAAAAAAAAGATTTTTCCCTCTGTGTATTTCCAATATCTCTAATTGTGCTCTGCTTTCTCTGTCAATTACTTTACAATATTTACTGTGCTCCTAGTTTCTCCTCCACACATCATAACCTTGAATTTTGCTACCTGTTTGTTATCTGAACACCCATGTAGTTGTTTCCCCTCCCAATAGGCAGTTATCTTTAATAACTCATTCATGTTTACCACCCACATAAGTAAGAGACGTCAATTGTAATTTTAAAGTAAACACACTCTCTGGTTCCTATCTTTATGTCTTCACCTTAATCCAATCCAAGAGCTTCTAAAACAACCATTTCACAATCTCCATCTTTCTTTCCTTTCCTTGTTTTTGTTTTGCACACAGCTGCCAGACTGATTTCATACATGACTAATTACATACATATATGGAGTTTTCAAAAATGCAAACAGTGCAAACATAGAGTAAAAAGCTAAAAATCATTGTTTACCATCATAATTCCCCATTTTCCCCCAAAGCATCGATTATTGCAAGCATTTATGTGAAAACTCCTTTTTGATTCTGTAAAGCTTATACAATTCTCTTATAACTTCTGGTTTTACACAGTTGATTATATTGGTTCTTGAAGTAAAGATTATGTTTTCTGAAAATTATGTAACTGTGGATGATTTCTAACAAACACAAGTAACCTTTTCTTTCTTATTTTATTGAATTGGCTAGATCTTTCAAGACAACATTGATAGAAGCTACAAGAAAGGGCATCTCTCTTTTATTCCCAACTTAATGAGAATGCTTCAGAAGTTTCATTATTAGTGTGATGAAGCTTGTTATTATTCCATTTATCAAACTAAGAAGCTACTTTCTTTTGCCAGTTTTCTAAGAGTTGATTGATGGCAACAGTTTTAAAAAAATTGGATCTGAGATGTTATTATAAATTTTGATAGATAATTTCTTCTTTGGGAAGGAGTTTTTTTTTATTTTTATTGTTTTCATTTGCTAGATTCCAGGTGTGGTTGATACAGTTGAATTATAGTTCATTTTTATAAAAAAATTCTTTCTTTAATATCAAAATGAAGCCCTAGTTGGTTAAAGAAATAAATATAATAAAACTGCTAGGTTTATTTGATATATTTTTTATTTTGAGTATTTGGGTTCATGTTTGCATTGAACATTATATAATTTCACCATATATGAAATTGTCTTATAGTGTTTTGCTTCATTAATTCTATTCTTATGAAGCTAATACTAAGTGACTTGAATCATTTGATGTTGTGAATTTGTTTTTTTTTTTTTGGTACTCAATTTTTGTTATTTTTAATATTTTGATTATTTTTATAGCTTCTTAAATTGAAGTATCTTTAGTAATTAGTAAAGATACTATCCTTAAGCAGGAGTTTTGTGCTCTAATGCTTGAACTCAGTAATTTTAGCTTTTTGAAAAATATATTTTATATTTGCATTGTCTTTTGAGAATATCTGTGATGTTCTTCTTTTGGTTTTGATACAGAGAATGCAAACACCTTCACATATAATAACCAAACTATAGACATATGCACAAGTGTGTAGATGTGAAGTAGATTGGCCAATATCTTAAGGTCTATTTAGCTGTCCTTATTGTAAGCCAATGTATGTATTACCTTTCAGAGAGTGATAGACATTTGCTTTGTAATCTTAATAATGACATTATTGTACTTTTAAATTCTCCAAGTCTCACTGGAAAGAGTAGCATATGTTTCTTTGGATCAGAATGCTCTAAATATATTAGACTAAACGTATAACTATATTATTCAAATTTCTTACTTTCATCTCTTGGCCCATGCTGTATTCTCATAGCCTTACCATTACCTTGTCAAAATACATAACCTAAATTTATTAATTGCCCATTTATTTATCAATTATTTGTTTCTCTTTTCTGTGTAAGTGCTTCTTGAAGTCAGTCAACATTGTATCTCCAAGCATCCATTATCATACATGATTTGCAATAATTCTATCAATACTACTTGTTAAATGCATGAACATTCAGCACTTAAGCTAATATTCAGCATTATTATTATGGTCTCCATAATGTAGAACTTAGTGTGAATTAAGACAAAACATTCTTCCTATTCCAGGTTGATGTGAATAGATAAATTCACCTTATTAATATTGAACCATGACACAACTTGTATAAATAAACGTTTTCTGTTTTACTTCACAATGACAGTCAGCCTCTAGGGTTAATCTTAGTAATTGCTTATTAGTGAGTCCCAATGACAGAAACACAATTGCAGTTGCCTCTGAGTACATCGACTATATCAAGAAATAAGTAGAGATTTATGTTAATCAATGGCTTGCCCCGTTATGGAATGGTAAATTGATAGCATCTGTTCCCACACATTTCTCTACTTTGAGCCCTCAGAACCTCTTTGAGTCTGGATGGAATTGGGAATGTTTTCTCAGTCTTCTGACGGAATGAGTCAGGTCCCACTGGGACTTTTGTGCCCAATTTCCCTTTATCTCAGTTACACTTTGTCTCTTCTCCTTCAGTAATGTAACAAGAGGCCCTGGGGTGTGTTTTCCTCAATAGTTAAAATGTTTCCACTGGCACTTGTTTTCCACCAGAGGAGCCCACTAGTAAGCTTTACAGTACATATAAGAACAGTTTCCTCAGTAGTACCCTGGATGACTTTTCCTCTCACTGACAACCCCAGGGATTTGCTGTGAATCATCCCCATTGAGGCTAATTGGAGAACACATTGAGAAAACAGGTCATAAACACAAATATCATCTGCTTCGATAATAGAGACCAAACAGCAAAATTGTAGTTTATTTTAATTGGCACCCCTCTGTGAGGGGGGGAAAAAAAGTCAATTAGCAGATTATTCTAATTATCAGATGCAAGGAAGCATATCCCCATGTTGAAAGTTTTTTTTATATTTCTTCTTCATTCAATGATCTATATTTTTCCATGATATCTTATTATACAGAAAATATTTAGGGGAATAAATTCAGCCATTATTAACTGAATATTGCAAATATAAATCAGAAATAACATGTCTCAATCAAAATCTGGCTGTGCTGTTTTCTTTGTCAGCTTAAAACTTTATTCACTTATTATATCTATTGTGGACTTTTACTGTATGACATACAATATGTAGAATATATTTTTCAAATATATAGTTGAGGCATATTTTCCTTGAAATTTGCCTGGATTATGTTTAGCTACTGATTAGAAACACTTGAAGAAATACAGCCCTTTTGTGAACGAGTTGTATCTTTTGTAGCACATGACTTTGATAAATTCATTAACCTGGAGATAGGAGTGAAGCCTTTGTTTTGTAAAACGTACTTGTAAAACTATTTTTAAAAATATTATTAAATAAAAAATATTTAACTTTTGAGATCTAAAAAGTGAGGTCAAACTAATTAATAGCAATCTTTTTTAATGAGAAAAGTATATTATTTTGATTGTGTAGTGTATTCTAATTGACTTAATAATATGGCTTAACCTTTCTTCTAAAGTACTGAATTATTATCCTCACTATCAAACATTCAGGATACTAGACTGACCACTGATGTTTAAAAAATGGCCACACATCTGAGATGGGTTAAAAGACCTCTAAGTTTGAATATATTACTCATTATCATCATTACCAGATTGTAAACTGCCTAACAGTATGGGTTGTAATATTTATCTTTCACAATTTTACAAGAACTTGAACATTCTAAGGAGCACACAAAATGCTTATTAAAGAATTAAGAGTAAATTTATTTTTCTTAGGAATCTAGTACATCTTTGTGATCTGAAACCATGAATTAATTTCCTTTAAGGTTACTGTTTTTATAGACAATATGGAGACATTAATTTTAGAAAATGAATTTAGATAGCAATCTTTATTATAATCTTCTAGTAGACCATGACAATAGTGTAAACAATTAAAAAACTATAAAACGTAAGATTCTTATGCTACATAACTCTACTTTTTGAGTAATAAAACAATTAATTCAGTTCTCATTCTTACACTTACTGGTTGCAGGATTTCTTACTTTCCTGGTATACATTATGGGACCCCCACATTAAATATTGTTGTGAGAATTAAATGAGCTATTGCAGTTCACAGTAACAATCTATATATTGATCTCAATATCATGAAAGTTAAGCATAATATAGAGTAAAAGTCCTTTATTTGCCTAGCTTGATGATAAAAATTGTATATTAAAAAGTCATCAAGAAAATACATAATTTTTCTCCAAATGGAAATAATAAGGTAGCAAGGTAGCATTACCTACCTGGATTTTTGTTTTTGCCTCACCTCTTCCACCCCCACACTTTTTATGGAAAATCACAAAACTCCTCATCAGTTTACTGTATTTCAGATTTAATTTGGTTATTATTGTGGTGAAAATGAAACAAAACTAAACAATCGAATGAGAAGCTGAAATATTTCAGCTATAAAAATGCAATCAAGTTTTTTGCAAAATTTGAGGTCAACAAAGCTAGTCATTTGTTTTGTTTAACTGGCACCATCTGAGCAACGTCACTGAAGATAGCTTTTTTTTGATTCATTGTGATGTTACTATGGATTTTTGTGATGTTACTATGTGATGTTTTATGGATTATGAGGAACCTATATTTTACTGGCAAGCCCAAGGGACCAAACCAGTCTCATCTTTGAAAGTTTGTCTCTGAGGGCTACTTCTACAACCAAATCTGTATCAGTCTAAGGCAGCTTCATAATAGTTGGAACAGGGAAAATTAAATATAAAGAAAAGGTAGGAAAACTTTTTCTATAAGGGATCAAATAATAAACATTTTAGACTGTACAAGCCGTAAGTTTTGTGTCATTCCTCACTCAACTCAGCTCTGCCCTTGTGGAGTAAAAGCAAAACATCTTTGAACAAGACATATTCATAATGCATATACATTATATACAAATGGTAAAAATGTCCATGTTCCAATTAAACTTTATTTATAATACTGACAACAGGCAGCAAACAAGACTTGGCCCACTAGCCACAGTCTGTTGACATCTGATCCAAAACATTACTCTCTACATAAAGAAAGCTAACTTGAAAAAATAGTAGAAGAGGGCACCAAAGAAGAGCAACATACGGAGGGAGGCTACATTACCTTTGAGGATAAGTGAGAATACACTCAAAGAAGAAAGAAACTTGGAAGAGCTTTCACCCTTGCATTTTCCCTAGTGGCTGATTTTTAGGTCCCACTGGAACGACTGTGCTCCCTTATGTGGCAGGAATTGTCCTGAGAGCCATGTTCTGAAGCTGAAGCACAGGAAGCTGCATGCTGGAGTGCAGTGAGGTGTGCTGCAGTTTTGAGAAGCCAGAGACTTTTCCAAATGCAATAAGATTAGGATCACACTAGACAATTACACAGAGCTAGAAAAGTTAAACAAACAAACAAAAAATGACAGTTTCAAAATTCCAAGGGAAAACACTTTCCAATATAGGGCAAAAATATTGAAATTTATATCTAGAAAATTGCCGCAGTCTGGCTGGGCAAACTAATGGGGCGGGGGGGGGTGAGGAACTTGTGAAGGTTGATACAGCAGGAGTGGGAGCTGCTTTATTGTAGGACCCTAGAGGTATATATACATAACTGAATACACAGCTTAACTTAATTAACATAAACTAGATACAGTAGTCAATCAATAAGGAATCCTCATCATCTTAATGATTACACACAGCTTAACTTAATTGACATAATCTAGACATAGCAGTCAGTCATTAAGGAATCTCTATCATCTTAATAGCTTACTGGCGTTGCTTCTCAAACCACTCCCTCTGGCAAAATGCCAGGTACCATCTTGACTTGTTTGTGGACCCTAACAGAAAATATCTATATTAATTTTGCCAAAAGGACAACTAATGGAAATTAACTGCTCTAAAAAGGGTTAATCCAGAGAGAGACAGATACAAAACCCAGTTATGAATTAAAATTTCACAGTATTGTGAAATCCAAATAAGAATTGCCTCTAAAGGTGTCCCCCAAAAGCCCATAGGTGACACAATTCAAGAATGTTTAGAGGTGAAATGATTAAATAATGAAAGCGTTAATCTAATCAGTGGGTCGGACCACTTGAATGGATTAACTGGATATTAACTGTGGGCAGATAGGGTGTGACTGGAGGAAGCAGGCCTTTGGCGTTCACATTTTGTCCTTGGTGAGCAGAGCTCTCTCTGTGCTTCCAGGTAGGCATGTACCTGAGCTGCACTTTCTCCATGATGTTCTGCCTTCCCTGAGGCCCAGAGTATGGAGTTGACTGATCGTGGACTGAACCTCTGAAATCATGGGTCAAAATAATTTTTTCCTTTCATAAAAAATAGAGTTGCCTCTAAAGACAATCATAAAGTCAACACATTTCTGTATATTTAAAATAAAATATATATAGTAATATTGAGGGGATTTGGATTTGAGTGAAACTATGAGATTTTTCTTGGATGTGAAGAATGTAGAAATGTTGATCAAATTGAAACTTTATTAGAAGGACCATATTATTTGTACAATTAAAATATTAAGTATAACTACTAAAAGAACAGAGTCAGGAAGGCTTGGATCCAGACAAGGAACTAAATGTTTTCCAAGATGCATTGAAGACTATGAAGAAAAATCGAGTCTTAGGCAAAAGACGCCACTGCTGAAGACTGAGCAACTGTGGAGCCATAGTTCAAGCATGAGTTTGAGATGGACAGCATAAGACAGAACCAGAGATAATGGAACCCTAACGAGGGAGTTTGCCACAAAATCCTGATTTGATAGAAATCAGGAGCTTTATCATGAGTAATAATGCACAAGTGTAGTGAACCCAATAACATTGAGGACTGTACCATGTTCTGAAAGTAGTAATCCTCTTGACGTTAGAAGGGTGAACTCCCATAAGGATAAGTTGTTCAAGAGCAATGAAGTCTAAAATACAGTTCTCTTGGTGGGATAACATTCCCAGAAGGGTGCTCTGAAACACAGATAAATGAGAGAAGCTACATGTCCTGGGAACAGATAAAGCCGTCAAGAGCAGCTTTGGCAAATCTCTGGTCAGTTCACTGGCACATTTCAGCAGGACTGAGTTCTACAGGCCACTGCCGTAGCCACTGGCTCGTACTTCAGCCACTATAGTAAAGTTGAATACTTGTGATAGAAACCATGTGGGCAACAATATCTAAAACATTTACTACTTAGTCCTTAACAGTTTTCCAAACCCTGAACAAGAATAAGATAACCAAACAAAGAACCAATGATGCACAGAAGGAGGAAATGACTGCTATGAGATTGCCATTGGAGTAACCTTGAAGATTGGAGTATGTAAACTAAAGTAAACACAGTGCAGATTGCCCTGGAAAGAAGCATTTAAAATAGGAAATCTGAAATGAAGGGCGCTGATTCAAAATTATGAACCCTGACATTCTGAAATTATGATTAGATTAGAAAGTTCTGATGCGGAGAGCAGTCATGGGGTACACTGTGGTCAGTGTCGGAGCACACCATTCGGTTTGTGGGTAGGACCAAGTTTCTTTCTCTTGGTACTAATGTCAACATTTCGGAGAATCCACTTTCTTTGCTGCAAAATGCTCATTAATTACTTTTTACCATATAAATGCTGTTTTGATTTCTGCATTATCCAAGGATAAATATATAAAAGTCCTTAATGCGCACTGAGAAACTCTGCGTATTCTGGTTCCTGTCTCCTTCAAATTTCCATTTCAACACTTTCCCACTTGTCCTTGCCTTATAGGACTTTATTCTATCTTTTTCACTTGCTTTCTTGTTCTTGGGCATCTTCAAATAAATCCCTTTCTATATTTTAAATTTCTATTTAGTTTCTTCTTTTTGACATGAACCTTCTCTGATCCCTATGGAATTAGTATCTCCATACATTCCTGCATATATTTCTATATTTCATGTATTCTCAGCTTAGAAGGCAGAAACCAGTTACCTTTATATTCCCCTTATGGCCAGAAAGCACATTTTAGAAGCACAGGGCCATATATATTCTATTCTAAGCTCTGTTTGTGGAGTTTGAGTTATATAAACAATATGTATTTGACAAATAAATGTTTGAATAAATAAATTTATGAAAACTTTCTGTAAATGTCACTGTCCTGAACATCCTCATTATCAGCAGAATTTTTTTTTTTATCATGCTCAATTCAATTTGGATCTTCAAAGCCCTCTAAAGACACATTTTTGAAGATTTCCCAGTCTTTAGCACTATTGGAACATGGTGGACTTTTGAGGAGGTGAAGCCTAGTAGAAGAACATTTGGTCATTAGCAGCATGCCTTTGAAGGGGATATGGGAGCCAGTTTCTCTCCTCCTTCCTTCTCTCTCTCTCTCTCCCTCCCTCCTTCCCCCCCTTTCTCTCTCTTTCTCTCTCTCTGCTTTCTGGCACTACACTGTGAACAAGCCTCTTTCATATACTCCCACCATACTGTACTGCTGATCTGTAAGCCCAAAGCAACAGGGCCTGCAACCATGAACCAAAAACAGAGCTTCTGAGTTAAAATAAACCTTTCCTTTAAAAAAAGTTGATTATCTCAATTATTCATTACAGTAATGGAAAGCTAACAAATGCTCTTATTTAAAATAAAACATTTGAAAGAATACTCTGGTTACAAAAAAAAATTGCATTACTGGGATTCATATAATGACCTATGTGAGAACCTAAATGTAATTAATATCAGTATTTTGATGATCAAGCAAGATAACTATGGAAAGTGCTCAAGGTAACACCTAGCACATATTAAGTTACTCATAACTATTTGCCAATGTTAGCACAGATTCCTCTCATCTTTTGTTTTAAGAAGGGAAGAAAATACTGACTCTGGGACATTCAGTCTGTTGTTAGGCAAAAGGATAATTTTTTTTTGGTCTGTCTCTGTGGAGTATCTAACTTGGAAGAGGGAACTGCCTGCAAAGACAAATTGTCTCAGTTATAGAACCTGGACACATATGGCATATAGAAAAATACACATTTTTGATCGTTTTCTTTTCCATAAATTCTCAGTGTAATTGCATTTCTTAATTTAGTATTCTATTGCAAAATATTGTGATGAGTGAGAAAGTTTGGAGTTACTCTAAAATGATAATGGAATTTTGTAGTTGTGCAAGTTCCTCAGAATCATGTTTTCAGCTTTTACCAAAGTCTTTTGTTAAATGATTCAGTGCCCTTTAAGAGATCTTTTGGCAAATATTATTCTGTGGTTAAAGAAAAAGATAGAAATCAGGAACTGAGGGATGAGTGGCAAATTTAGTTGCTCAGCAAGGATGTGAATGCACAAAGAGGACTTGGTTCACTATCCTTATGCTCAAGCATGAACAGGAACACTTTCAATTATGAGTTTATGAAGTTTGCCTACGTTTTAAAAATTTGAGAGATTTCCAATAAATTAGCCTGTGCTCTATCTCAAGGCCTCAGAAAAAAGATCAAACTAATTTCCAAATCAGTAGAAAACAGAAAATAATTAAGATAAGAGCCAAAATTATTGAGAATACAAATACAATATCAATGTGACAAAAAATTGGTTCTTTGAAAAGATACTTCATATTGAGAAACACTTAGCCAAACTAACCAAAAGAAGGAGAGAAAAGGTAACAAAAAGTAAAATTAGAGACTGATAAGGAAATATACCAAAGACACTTCTGAAATACAAGGATCATTAGAAACTTTTTTGAAAATTTTTACTCCAATAAACTGGAACATCTAGAAGACATTGACAAATTTCTAGGCACACATACCCTGCACAAATTGAACCAGGATATTTAGAAAACCTTAACACACCAATATCAAGCAATGAAATAGAAACAGTAATTAAAAGCCTTTCAAAAAAGAAAAGCTTAGTACCACATGGATTTTTATCTGAACTCTAGAGACCTTTAAAGGAGAATAATTAATATCAACCTTTCTCAAATTAGTACATGAAATTGAAAGGGAGCGAACAATCCCAAATACATTCTGTGAAGCCAGTATAACCCTGACAGCAAAACCAGACATGCATCAAGGAAATAAAACTGCAGACCAATATCTCTACTGAACACAGATGGAAAAATCCTTAATAAAATATTAGCAAACCACATTCAAAATTATATCAAGATGATATTATACCACGACAAAGTGGGTTTCATCCCGGAGATGAAAGATTGTTTCAACATCTGTAAATCAATAGATGTAATTCATCATTTATATAGAATTAAGAATAAGAATCATATAATCACCTTAATAAATGCACAGAAGGTCTTTGAAAAATACAGAAATCATTCATGTTAAAAAGGCTGGAGAAACTAGGGATAGAAGGAACTTATCTCAACATTATAAATGCCATTTATGAAAAACCCAAAGCCAACATCTCACTGAATGAAGAAAAACTGAAAATATTTTCTCTAAAATCAGGAACATGGCAAGGATGTCCACTTTCACCACTTCTACTCAATGTAGTACTTGAAACAGTAGCCAACCAATCAGGCAATAGAAGGAAATTTTTTTTTTTTTTTTTTTTTTTTTTTTTTGTAGTTGGAGATGGAAAGAATGTCTTTGTTTATTGTTTATGTAGTGCTAAGGATTGAACACAGTGCCTCACACATGCTAGGCAAGCATACTGCCACAGAACTGCCTTAGCCCTATAGAAAGAAATTTAAAGGATACAAATGGCAAAAGAAGTTAAAGTTAGACCCTCTGTTTGCAGATGACATGGCATTATATCTACAAGATCCAAAAAACTCACACAGAAGATTTTTACAGCTGATAAATTAATTAAACAAAGTAGCAGTATACAATATCAACACTCATAAAGCAATTGCTTTCCTGTACTGCAACACTGTTTCAGCTGAGAAAATAATAAATAACCTCAAAAAAAAAAAAAAAAGAAAAGAAAAGAAAAAATACTTGGGAATTAATCTAACTAAGTAGGTAAAACATCTCAACAATTAAAAAGTTTAAATAGAGAAGAAAATAATTGAAGAAGACCTTAGAAGATGAAAACACATCTCAGGGTTTTGGATAGGCAGAATTATATTGTCAAAGTGGCCCTATTCCAAAATCAATATACAGATCAATGCAATTCCCCTCAAAATACCAATGACATACTTCCCAGAATTAAAAAAAAAAATCTTAAGTTAATTTGGAAGAATAAGAAACCAGTAATAGTCAAGCAATATTGAACTTGAGGAGCAATCAAGAGGGATCATAATACCTGTTTTGAAATTATACTACAGATCTATAGTGTTAGAAATAGCATGATATTGGTATCAAAAATGTACATGAAGACCAATGGAAAAGAATAGAAGACACAAACCCACATAGTTACAGCCATCTCACACTTGACAAAGGCACTAAAATACTTGTTAAAGAAAGCCTTTTAAACGAATGCTACTAGGAAAATTGGACATCCATATGTAGAAGAATGAATCTAGATCCCTCTCTTACCCTTCACAAAAGTCAAATCAAAATGGATCAAAGACTTAGGAATTAAATCTTACAAGTGCTAGAAAAAGTCATAAGGCCAACACTTCATCATATAGTTGCTGGTATGGACAAGATTTCTGAAGCTCAAGAAACGAAACCAAGAATCAATAAGTGGGATGCCAACAAATTCAAAAGTTTCTGTACAATAGAGGAAATCATTAATAGTATGAAGAGATATCCTACAGAATGGAAGAAAAACCTTTACCGGTTATTCCTCTGAAAAGAGATTAATATCCTGAATATATAAAGAATGTGAAAAACTAAACCCCCAAAACAAAAACAAAACAAATAAAAAACTCAATAATTAAATGGACAAAAGACCTATGCAGACATTTCTAAAAGAAGAAACACAAATGACCAACACACAAATGAAAAAATATTCAACATCTCTAGAAATTAGGGAAACACAAATCAAAACTACACTGCTTTTATCTGACTCAGTCAGAATGACAAGCATCAAGAAGACAAATAATAATAAGTGCTTGGAAGGTGTGGGGGAAAAAAAGCACACTTCTACATTATTAGTGAGACTTCAGACTAGCCAAAACTCTGAAAAGCAATATGTAGATTGCTGGGAGCCATTAGCCAAGTAGGTATGACAATTTCCTTGCCAGCATATCCCATGTTGCTTAGTGGAAGGACTCGTGGAAATAGGACATTTTGCAATGACATTGCATGTAGGTGACCTTGCTCAAGGACCAAGGCGGATCCGGGTTTAGGGTGTTCCCGGTTTAGGATGATCTGAGTTTAGGGCGTTCCCGGTTTAGGACTATCCGGGTTTAGGGTGGTTCCAGGTTTAAGATTATTCCTGCTGGGAATAGGGCGTATCCTGCTGCCTGAGTTCCCCTTGAGTTCTCACGGGATTCAGACAGTATTTTTTGGGAGACAGAAGCCTAGTGGGAGTGGATTTGGGCAGAGAACATGGATTTCCCCAGAACGTGATTGTAGACGGCTGGTGTGAGTTCGGGAATAAAGAGTTGCTGTTTGAATCTACAAGCTGTGTGGTGGCTCGTGATTTTTTGCCCAGCCAGACTGTGGCATTTGGCGGCCCGTGCGGGGAACTTCTGAAGCTTGGAGGTAAGTGAAATTGCTCGTCCCTGAGGAAGAGCAAAAGAATGGGTGACCATTTCAAAAAAAAAACAGTGCGTTCTTGTTTTGATTTATCTTGTTTTTGTTTCAAGCTGCCTATCCCTAGAAATTTCTCAGGCAAACTGGAAAAAATGGTTGACTAAAGGTTTGAAGTTTGTCGGCCCTGAGGAAGAGAAAATTGATACAACGATTTTTTATTCCGTTTTTGTTTCATTCAGTTTCGGTTTTGTTTTGTGTTATCTTATTGGGTTGCGTTATCTTTATAGTAGATTAGAAATTAGTAAAAAACAAACCGAAAAGATGTTAAGTAAATTGTTAGAGGTTCAGACCATGGAGAAAGACATTTTAGATCAAGCAAAAGAGAAGGTCTCTTGAGCTAGTCAGACAGAGGAAGAAAATTTAAAGGAAAAGGGGTTGTTAGGAAAAAGGCCACAACAGGAGGCTGTTACTAACTCCGTTTTATCACAAGAGGGCGTAATTCAACCAACAGCCCCAACGATGGAGACAGCTGAGTGGCCCTCAAACCCCGTAGTTGCTAAATGGGATCCTGAGACAGGACCTCAAAGATTAGCATGCCCTGTACTTGAACAGGTAGGAGGGCAGCGAATTCACCGTGCTTTAGATTTTAAAACAGTGAAGCAGTTAAAGGAGGCTGTAACAACCTATGGTCCCCAAGCTCCCTTCACAGTAAGCATGGTCGAGTCCATTACTAACTTGGACATGACGCCAGCAGATTGGGCTAGCATGTGTAAATCTGTACTAAATGGAGGACAATATTTGTTATGGAAGGTTGCCAATGAGGAATTTTGCGCGGAGACAGCTAGGAAAAATGCAGCAGCCGGTTACCCTCAGAAATCTAGATATGTTGTTAGGAAAAGGACCTTATGAGGGTCAACGGCAACAAATTGAATATGATCCTGCTATATATGCACAAATTGCTGCAGATGCAGTTAGGGCATGGAAGACTTTACAAGGACATGGAGATTTACAAGGTCAGCTATCTAAGGTAATACAGAGAGCTAATGAACCTTACGCTGACTTTGTAGATAGGCTAATTCAAACGGCTGCCAAAATTTTGGGGGATACAGAACAAGCAATGCCATTAATAAAACAACTGGCTTATGACCAAGCAAATAGTTGCTGCAGAGAGGTTATTAGACCATGGAGACATGAAGATTTAAACACATATATTAAATTATGTAGAGATATTAATGAACAAAGGCAAGTCTTGGCAGCTGCAGTACAACAGGCTTTAGATGCCAGGCCAAAAACATGCTATGATTGTGAACAAACAGGACATTTTAAAAGGAATTGCCCCATAGGAGGAGGGTTTAACAAAAGTAGGTATCAAAGGAATAGAATACCGGGTATTTGCCCACGATGCCGTAGAGGGAGACATTGGGCTAATGAAGGCCGTTCTCAAACCACCATAGAGGATACTCCCTTATCAAAAAACGGACAACGACCAGGTATTTATCCACGATATCGTGGAGAAAGGCATCAGGCTCCATTGCCAAAAAACGGACGGGGGGCCCAATGCTCCGGGGCCCACAACCACAAATCTACGGGGCAGTGGAGGAACCCAGCAACACCATCAGGGTAGTGCCCAGGACACATTGTCCATTAAATCCCTCATCAGACAAACCCGAGGGAGCGCAGGGTTGGACATCTGCGCCTCTGCCAGAGCAGTATTAACTCTAGAGATGGGAGTTCAAATCATTCCCACAGGAGTAAAAGGACCTCTTCCCCAAGGAACAGTAGGCTTATTATTGGGACATAATTCATCTACATTAAAAGGACTTATGATAAGTCCTGGGGTAATTGATCCCGATTATGTAGGTGAAATAAAAATTATAGCTAGTTCTCCAAGAGGTATATCAGTAATTTCACCTGGAGATAGAATAGCACAGTTGTTAATAATACCCAGCCTACATAATAAATTTCCTAGTTGTAGTGTAGAAAGAGGTTCCAGGGTATTAGGCTCCACAGGTGTAGATTGGGCTATGTTGTCTTTAAATTTAGATTCTCGACCAATGCTAAAACTAAATATTCAAGGACATGAGTTTAATGGGCTACTGGACACAAGAGGTGACCTTAGCATCATATCTCGTCAAGAATGGCCAAAACATTGGCCATTACAACAAGCCACTCAAACGCTTCGAGGCCTAGGAGTGGCGACTAATCCCCATAGACGTTCTATGATATTAGATTGGAAGGATCCTGAAGGATGTGAAGGAACTATACAGCTATATGTATTGGATCATCTTCCTATAAATTTATGGGGACGAGATGTCCTAGATCAATTAGGTTTGACGTTAACAAATAACATCAATCCTAATGCGCCCACTACTAGGGCTAGACAAGGCTTTAGGAAAGAAAAAAGATTAGGAAAACAAGGGCAAGGTATAGCAGCACCAATACAAATAGATCAAGGAACAGACAGACATGGGTTGGATTTTCAGAAAGGGCCACTGAGACAATCAAAATTACTTGGAAATCAGAAAGACCAGTGTGGGTTCCTCAGTGGCCCCTGACTAAAGAAAAGATACAAGTAGCCCATGATCTGGTCAAACAACAATTAGCGGAAGGACATATACAACCTTCCTTATCTCCCCATAATACTCCCATTTTTGTCATCAAAAAGAAATCTGGTAAATGGAGAGTATTGCAAGATTTAAGAGCCATTAATAATGAGATGGTTATTATGGGACCTGCTCAATCAGGGATTCCTCAATTGTCTGCTTTGCCAAAAACCTGGCATGTTTTAGCTATAGATATTAAAGATTTTTTTTTTTTATTCCAATTCATCCCGAGGATAGTCCACGTTTTGCATTTACTATCCCTGCATTAAATCATGAAGGTCCTGATCAGAGATATGAATGGAAAGTACTCCCTCAAGGGATGGCTAACAGTCCAACTATGTGTCAAATATATGTTAACAAAGCAATCCAGCCACTTAGAAATCAAAATCCTGAACTACAAATATTTCACTATATGGATGATGTATTATTGGCACATAAAGATAAAAACATATTGCTGGAATGTTATGCCACACTTACAAACTTATTAAAAAATTATAATCTAGAGATAGCAATAGATAAAGTACAATTAAATTTTCCAATTAATTATTTAGGAGTTCTATTATCCTCAACCATGGTCCATCCACCAAAAATTCAAATACGAGTAGATCAAATCAAATCACTTAACGACTTTCAAAAGTTATTCGGAGACATAAATTGGATAAGGCCTTATCTAGGTATACCAACAGGAGAGTTGGGACCTTTATTTGATATTCTAAAAGGTCCATCAGATCCAAATTCACCCCGCATGTTAACTCCTAAAGCAAGAAAGGCATTAAAAATTATTGAAACATATATGGAAAATATACATTTGTATAGAATTGATATAAGTTTGCCTTTATTATTCATTGTACTACCAACAAAAAATATTCCTACAGGAGTATTTTGGCAAGAAGGTCCATTATTGTGGATACATTTATCTTATTCTCCTAACACTATTCTTACTAGGTATCCTGAGGCTGTAGGACAATTAATACTCAAAGGAATAAAAGCAGCGAAGGGAGTGTTTGGAATTTCTCCCAATAAAATTATTACTCCATATACTATGGATCAAATTGATGAGTTAGCTAATGAGTTAAATACTTGGGCAATAATCATGTGTAAATCTAATGTTTCATTTGATAATCATTTACCATCTAATCCTTTGTTGTCTTTTTGGTCTAAGTATCCTGTAGTTTTTCCTAAAATGACAAGAAAAACACCTATCATGAATGCTTCAAATATATTCACTGATGGATCAAATAATGGTACAGCAGCAGTAGTTACCCCTAATCAAACTTTTACATTTTTAGTACCCAAACAATCAGCTCAAAAGGTAGAGTTTAATGCAGTTTTACAAGCTTTTGTGATGTTTAAAGATTCTGTATTTAATTTATTTTCTGATAGTCAGTATGTAGTTAATGCTATAGTATCTCTTGAAGATGCTGGTAGGATTTCCCCTTCTTCTACTGTTTTCTCTTTGTTTTCCACTATACAAAGTCTAATCTGGGACAGAAAAGATCCATTCTTTATAGGACATATTAGGGCACATACAGGATTGCCTGGAGCCCTTAGTTTAGGCAATGATTTAGCAGATAAAACTACACATGACATACATATTTTCTCTACATTTGAAGAAGCTACAAATTTTCATAAAAGGTTTCATGTTAATGCTAATACTTTACAAAAGCGTTTTAAAATAACTAAGGAACAAGCTAGACATATAATAAAACAATGTCAAAATTGTGTGACATTTTTACCACAAGTTAATCTTGGAGTCAATCCTAGAGGACTGATACCTAACCATATTTGGCAGATGGACGTCACACACTTGCCAGAATTTGGAAAATTAAAATATTTACATGTTACAGTTGATACTTCTTCCGGATTTTTGATGGGCTCCCTTCATGCTGGAGAAAAAACTAAAGATGTTATAGCTCATTGCTTACAAAATTTTGCCACTGTGGGCGTTCCTAAACAGTTAGAAACCGATAATGGTCCTGGCTATACCTCTACCTCTACCTCTTTTAAACTATTTGCTCATCATTTGGTTTTACTCATATAACAGGAATCCCATACAATCCACAGGGACAAGGCATAGTTGAAAGAGCTCATCAAACTATTAAAACGTACTTATTAAAGCAAAAAGAGGGAATTGGAAGGGGGTATATATCCCCCAAAGATAAACTTAAAATAACGCTTTTTACTCTAAACTTTTTAAATTTGGATTCATCAGGACTTAGTGCTGCGGAAAGACACATGTATCCAAAAAATGTACATAAGCCTAAAGTACTTTGGAAAGATATTCTAACAGGACAATGGAAAGGTCCTGACCCAGTGATTGTCTGGAGTCGGGGGGTCTGTTTGTGTTTTCCCACAGGGAGAACAGCAGCCGATTTGGATTCCAGAGAGATTAACTAAAACAATTTCTACAGATCAAAAAGAAGATGATTTGACTCAAATCCATAACAGCTGATATCCAGAACTCCAGCTTGGCCATTCTTACATCTGCGACAGTGATTAACCAGGATGCTTTTTTCAATAGCTATTTTATTATTGCATTTTTCCACATCATAAGGTTCTATTTTTATTTTTTGAGCTCATACAAACCTAGGTTAATGTTTTTCTGATCAGTTTTATTTTTTTGACTGTGGAATTTTTAAACATTGCAATGGAGATTTCACCTAGGTAAAGCTACAAGGCCTTTACTATTTTCTTATGTGTTGTACGTTTGTGTGCACATTTGTGTTTTGTGTTGTATGTCTGTATGTGCGTATGTCCATATTTCTTATATGAGGAGTGCTCATGAAAAAATGGATCCGAATTATTATTATTTTTTTTATTCACGTGATTTAAATGGTTTAATTTAAATTAGGTAAACAGCTGTTAAGGATTGTTTTTAAAGTAGGTTAACAGATCTGTTTGTTTACTTTCACCTTTCCTTTTTATTATATTTAATAATTCTTTTCAGGATAATGTCTCTTTAGCATCATTGCCAGAATTCCTATCTTCATCCCAGTGCCGGTGAAGACAAAGATAAAACCAAACTACAGCTTCTATGATAGCTATCACAGTAAACTGTATAAACTGATGCATCAATGAATTTAACTCAACAAGTAATGCTCAATCAAGGAGTCAACTTACTTTGGGAGGAAACGGATTTTGGGAGGAAATGGACATATTGATGGATTCCTCCGCTTTGAACTGCTTGCAGAACTTGCCTGGACTATGTAACTATCGTTTGGTGCAGCGAATTGTGGTAATGCTGGCATGTCTTCGCTGATGGTGTCACCAGTGATGCAATTTTTATTTCCTTGCCAGTGCACCCCATGTTAATTGTGGTAGTGCTGGCATATCTTTGCTGATGGTGTCACCAGTGATGCAATTTTTCCCAAGGAGCCATCAATTGGCTTGGTGCCGTCGCATTTCTGTATCCTCCTCCCTTCTGCTAGTGATGGTCTAAAATTTTGGGGCCAATGGCTATATGCTGGACCTGTAGTCAGTGACGGGTATGATCCAATTGCAGTGGTATCAACCTAAGACAGGAGGCTGACGCCTAAAGGTCAGTTTTTCCCATGATGGGTAAGAACCATATGTTGAATTGGACAACCTACCAGGCACGGTCCTTAAGCCACATTGCTTGTTGTTTAATTAATCAGAAGGGGGGAGATGCTGGGAGCCATTAGCCAAGTAGGTATGACAATTTCCTTGCCAGCGTACACATGTTGCTTAGTGGAAGGACTCGTGGAAATAGGACATTTTGCAGTGACATTGCATGTAGGTGACCTTGCTCAAGGACCAAGGCGGATCCGGGTTTAGGGTGTTCCTGGTTTAGGATGATCTGAGTTTAGGGCGTTCCCGGTTTAGGACTATCCGGGTTTAGGGTAGTTCCAGGTTTAAGATTATTCCTGCTGGGAATAGGGCGTATCCTGCTGCCTGAGTTCCCCTTGAGTTCTCACGGGATTCAGACAGTATTTTTTGGGAGACAGAAGCCCAGTGGGAGTGGATTTGGGCAGAGAACGTGGATTTCCCCAGAACGTGATTGTAGACGGCTGGTGTGAGTTCGGGAATAAAGAGTTGCTGTTTGAATCTACAAGCTGTATGGTGGCTCGTGATTTTGTGCCCAGCCAGACTGCGGCAGTAGATTTCTCAGAAAACTAGGAATGTCATCACCATATGATCCAGCTTTCTCACTCCATGGTATTTATCCAAAAGAACTAAAATCAGCATACTCTGGTGATACAACCACCTCAATGTTTAGCAGCACAATTCACAACAGCCAAGTTATGGAATTGTCCCAGATATCCATCAATAGATGAATAAATTAAGAAAATGGGGTATATATATATATATAGTGGAGTTCTATTGAGTTATAAAGAAGTATGAAACTATGGCATTTGCTGGTAAATGGCTAGCCATGGAGAACTTCATGCTGATATTTGAAAGACATATTAAATATTACTTTTTTTTAGAGAGAGAGAGAGAATTTTTAATATTTATTTTTTACTTTTCAGCGGACACAACATCTTTGTTTGTATGTGGTGCTGAGGATCGAACCCAGGCGGCACGCATGACAGGCAAGCACGCTACCGCTTGAGCCACATCCCCAGCCCCTTGAATATTACTTTCAAAAGCAGATCCACAGAGTCATATCAGGGACAGTCCTGTATGCATTGGACGATTTTTAAAATTCCTACAGTATATATTAATACATAAATCCAGTAATTGTAAGCTGATCATTAATTAGAGTTATACATAGCTGATTGCACAGTACTCTTGAGGAATTGGCTTCACGTATAACTTAGTATCGTCACAGTATTTCTATCACTGATGGCTTTACCATACTGAACTGTTTTAAATTCTTTTGAGATTGGAGTTATGGTTTAAGAACTAAACATAATGAATTTCTTGCAGTGAACACAATTTCCAATTACTATTAGGAATGCATTTTGAATCATTCAAGTATTCTGCCTTCTAAACAAAAGAGAAAATAGAGATTGCGAGTCAAGAAATGGGAAAGAAAACTGTTGAGAGCAGTAAAGATAACTAACTGTGATACTAAGAAATAGCTTGCCTGAAACACAGTGGGAATAAGTGGAGAATCTCAAGTATTAATAAGTGCCTTATCTATGCTTTTACAAAGAAAGGATTTTGAAAAGCTCTAAACTGTGTTAAAAGGCCACATTTGAAAAAGTGGATGAAAAACTCTACTGGCTTTAAATATTTAAGATATTCTCTTGTGTGAGTAATTGACTAGTCTAATTAAAATGAAAAACCCTTAGAGAACTGAGCAGAGAGGAAATGGACAGGAAGTTCAACATAAAATAAAGGCTACTTAATCTACTGTGAAAGGAAAATGGAGCCCCTGCTAGTTCAAGGGCAGAACTTTATGTTAGTATGGAATAAACAAGTTGGAAACAGAACTTCATTGTACTGGCTGGATATGTCAGCAATGCGTTTACTCTGACCTGGCTTGAACATTTATAGGAAAGCAGGGGAAAGGCAAAAGTAAATACGTAAATAAAAAAATAAATATAGCAAGTTTGGCACACCTTTTTAGAAAAAAAAATCAGCAATTTGCAAAGTTCCACATTTTGTATGGAGTTCACAAGAATAGTAAGGAAAGAAGCAGAAAGAAGTAGAATGATATACATCACCACATACACAAGCTTTTCCTTCTGTTTGTCTGTCTTCCTGAACTATTTTACTGAAGGATGATTGACATATAAAAACCTACATACTTAACATGTACAACTTGATGAGTTTTTGAATAACTACCCATGAAACTATCACTGCTATCTATGATGTCAACGTATCCACCACATCCAAGTTTCTTCCCCCTTTATTTATTAATATTATTCTTTTTAATAAGAAAACTTAACATAAGAACAATCCTTTAAGCAAATTCGTAAATATACAATATAGATTCGTTAATGGCAGGCAATATACTGTATAGTAAATCCCCAGAATATATTTATTTTGCATAATTGAAAGTTTGCATCCTCTGAATATTAATTAATATTAATTGATTAATATTAAGTATTAATCCCATTTTCCACTATTTCTAATGTCTGGCCACCACCGTTCTACCCTAGTTGTTGGAGTTCAACTATTAGAGATGGCTCATGTAAGTGGTATCAATATAACATTTTTCCTTCAGTGTTAAAGCTTATTTCACTTAGAATAACATCCTCTAGGTACATCCATGTTGTTTCAAATGGCAAAATTTCCTTTTGTAAGACTGAACAATATTCCACTGTATTTGCACAAAACACCTTTTTCACCTATTCATTTGCAATGAACATTTAGGTGGCTTCCTTATCTTAGCTTTAGTGAATAATGCTGTAATGAATTTGAGGGTACAGACTTTGAGATTCGGAGTTAAATCCGTTTGGATAAATACTTAGAAGTGGGATTTCTGGATCATATGATAGTTTATTTATCCATTTATTTGTTTATTTATTTTGCTGAACCCAATCATTTCTTCCACCAATACTGTGCAAGAACTTTTATACAACCTTTCCAATACTTATCTTTTGTTGATAACAACCATGCTAACAGATGAGAAATTATATTTTAGTGATTTTGATTTTCATACCATTATGGAGTAGTGATGCTAATCATCTTTTCACATATCTGAGGGTTGTTTGTATGTTTTCATTGAAGAATATCTCTTCAAATCCTTTGCCCATTTTTTAAAATGGAGGTACTTGGGGTTTTGTGCTATTGAGTTGCAGTTGCTTTTAGATATTTGAGGTATGAATTTTTCAGAAGATAAATGGTTTGTACATATTTTATAGGTTGCTATTTCATTATTCTTGATATTTTCCTGTACTTTACAGAAACTTCTGAGTTTAATGTAGTTCAACATGTAAATTTCTGTTTTTGTTGCCTGTGGTTTTGATGTCAAAGCCAAGAAATCATTGCCAAGGTCAATGTCAGGAAACTTTTTTTTCTTTAGTCTTTTAGGAATTTTGTAGATTTGACTCTTCTGTTTAAATCTTCATTTTGAGTTGATTTTTCTGTGTGGTGTAAGTGAAGGGTCTGTTTTCATTCTTTTACAGCAAGTAAACTTTAGATGCTGAGAGATCAAATACATTTCAAATTCTGTTTAAACATTGCAAGAGAACAGTAAAAGAAGCAAAGCGGGGAGGGAGGCCGCATAAAAAATAAAAACACTAAAGAAAATTAGACAAGGAAGAGAAATGAAAGGGAAAATTAATAGGAAAATGTCTAGCTCAAGTCCTACTTTCTTGGTGTTTCCTGAGACTTTTTCAGGCTTTGTTTCAGAAAAACACATCTCAGCCTCCCTACGGCACAGAGCCCTGTATGTTTTATTTACTCAATAAATATTTGTTAACGATGCTATTTCTTGTCTGTCCATCACCCTGCAGACAAATTTCACTTTCAAATAGTATTCTCCCATGCAAGAAAATCTTTATGTTTACAATTCAGTATCATAAAACAATTGATCAGAAGCACTTTACCTATAAAAGCACAACTTAATGCAGGAAAGGATGTGAAATAATGAAGTTCTGAAGTAAAACATCTTTTGAGTGACCTATACTCCTTTCTATCAATGGCAAAAACCTGACTGAATGACACTCAAACCTACTAATGCTAGTGGAAAGATTAGTCATTCTAAAACATGTTTGTGGTCTGTCATAAGGCCACATTTAATTATTTTAAGCCAAATGAAACTACCTACTGTTAAACCAATTCAAACAAAATGTTATTTTTATCACTGTGAGATGACTATTTATACAAGGTTTACACGTTCTACTCTTTTCTAGCTAGCCATATACAATACTTACCCCTTATAGCAAATACTTACATTTAAGGCCTTTTAACAAAGGGAAAAAACTAATGTGGACATCTTTTAATATTCATCCTGAACAAAAGTGTAGCCAATGTTTTCTTTAGAGTTTTTTTTTCTATTTCCTCAGGTATGTGTAGTTTCATAATTTCCTAACACAAGAGCTTATGTTTGCTTTCTCTTGTTCTGTTTTTAGGTGTTTGATAATCATGAAATAAAACAACATATATAATACTCATATATAAGTTGAAGATTGTCTCCTTTTTTTGAATTTGTAAAATATCTAGTATAAATTCAGGATTCTGTTTTCTTGTCTGTTGGTTGAAAATGTACACAGTTATCTCAGTCTGTTGTCTTTCTTTGTGGGGATATTTTGAACTAACTACTCAAAAAATCATTAGTTTACTAATGATTAAAAGATCAAATTGAGGAATTTGTATTCAAGAAATGTGCTATTTGGCCATAATATTATCCTTATTTTAAAAAATTTCTTCACATTTCTTGCCCCAATAACATCCTTCACTGAATATGTTAGCGAGCTACCTGGTATAAGGTAGTCTACATTGAACTTCTGACATAAGGGAAGATGCAGAAATTTGTCTTCATTAAAATGGCCATTGAGGACTGTGGTTGTGGCTCAGTGGCAGAGCACTTGTTTTGTACATGTGAGGCACTGGTTTCAATCCTCAGCACCACATAAAAATATGTAAACAAAAAATTAAGTTATTGCTTCCATGTATAACTAAAAAAAAATTTAAAAAATTAGCCATTGACTATGAATGTGGATTGACCTGTCTTGCTGAACTGATAATAAGGCACTAATCACTTCCCCTGGGTTTATGGAGTCTGTTACATTAAGCACAAAGGAATTTCTTTCATAGCAAAAGAAGTAATGCAGTAGGTTGAAGCCTACGTAATTCACAGTTCTTACCATGCACGTCACCCCTCAGACATCATTGACTTTGGAATTAAGTAGGCTTGTCTAGTAAAAACACAGTGAAAATTCTGGGTGAGAGCAAGAGCTTCCAAGTTCAGTGTTCTGTTGTAGAGTATGTGATCTATTCTCTGAACCAGCTACCACTCTGTGGACATCTTTCTCCCATGTGAGAGAATACAAAGATTTGGAAATCAAGGGGAGAAGACTGGGGTGGTACCTACTCACAATAAAACTACTAACTCACTTTCTAATTCTTGCTTCCCATTTTGGAGACATTGATTTACTGTAGGGGGTTGGACCTCCTTCACATAACAATGGCTCCCATGACTTGGAAATGAAGATGCCCTTGACCATTCTGGAATCTTTGTGTTACTGAAATTTCAGGCAATAGAGTTAATAATGGTGTTGTCCAAAGTGGTTAATTCTGATTATTAAAGGAAAAGAGAATGAAAAGAGAGCTGCCGTAATAGTGGTATGTGTAGAATATGGGGACTGTCTTAGTCACCTCCTAGTATTTTTAAGTCTGATAGGAAGAGTTAATAATCAACTATAGTAACCCATTGCAGGTAGTTGATCTAAGGCTGTTATTTCAAGGACGTAGTTTTGGGTTACAACACAGAGTAAAAATTACTGGCCAGTGAATGTATGGGTTGAAGGAAAATGGAAGACAAGTTGGGTGGTAAGGACAGGAAACAAGGTGTGATGTAGCTTCCCATATTTTATCATTTGATCTACAGTAAGAATGTATGCATATATCTTCATCTCTATCTCAAGCCCGATTTGTTGATACATTGTAAATTTGAATTGCAAGTAATTACAAAATATACTGTTAAATAAAAATATTCAGGCATCATTGAATATCTATTTTTGTCAATTGCTGATGTAAATACATTTTCATAAGAAACTAGAACAATATATATGTAAGTATTAGCAAGATTAGAGTTTTGATAGATTAACGCTGGCTTTCTTATATTTATTGTACTTTATAAGTGATCTGTAAGAAAAATTTATTTGTATAATAAACCATATTAAAAGAAAAATTAAATTATCACTACTTAATAAAATTTTTATGGCCATTGATTATACAAAGTTAGAATATAAAATGTATATAAAATATTAGTGAATGTAAAAGTAGTTTTGGTATTAACATCATAGATTTAAAGGATTTTAAATCTTTTTTTTAATTATACATGAACATGTTAAAAATTCACTCCCGATTATTTGGGGGCTATTTCAATGCACAATATTTGTGTGTGTGTGTGTGTGTGTGTGTGTGTGTGTGTGTGTGTGAGAGAGAGAGCATGCTTTTCTGTGCCTTATGAATATTTGACCAAAATTGTATATCACTTTGTAAAAATAGAAAATAATCATTCCTATTAATGAGGTTCTCAGAAATGTGTTCTTATTTTGAGTTGTATGAATAAGGGGTTGAATTCAAATTAGATATCATCTTTATTGCTAACAATTCATTCTCAACTCCTAATATATCTAGAAATAGAAAATTCTATTGCTTTTTTTCTTTCTTATGACAAATATATTTAAAATTTATGTGAAACATATGGTATTCTGCACAGCATAAGCTCCAACTTAATTATAATTATGGTGACACAAATATTTCTGTCATCATATTAATTATAATAAGGAATTTAGATATTAAAGTATTTTTCTATTCCATATACTGATGAAAGTAATACATTTCAATTTTGTTTCTTTGCAGTATTAATTTGTTTAGTTGCCTTTCCTATGATAGAAGTTATTTTCACAAATATTTCTAGTGATTTCCAAATATTAAGCTACCATTCAGGAATGAAGAGTATTTCAACACCTAAGTTTCAAATCAAATTTTAAATCCTTTAATATCAATGCATATTATGACGCATATTGTTTAGTGTTTACATTCAATTTATTTTCATGTATATGTTTCAAGAGAAAGCTTAAAACACACTAAATCAAAATGTACCAGCAACGTCTTAAAATATAACATTTGGAAAAGATTTCTGACAAAGCAGTTCATTAATAATATTTTATGCATCACAAATTTGAAGTATGTGTGGGTATTCCAAATAATTCCTAAGATGATTTGGCTAAAATATTGTGATTTCAAATTTATCCCTTGTGACATCTAATACATTTGTTTTACTATCTGATTCCAGGTTAATTGATATATGAATTTTAGTAAGAAAAACAATTTCTTATCATGAGGAGCTAGGGAAGGTTAAAGTCCATTTAATTCTTTATGATATTTGAATAATCTCTTATTTGGAAGTATAAAGTAAAAGTGCCTCATTTATTACTCTTCTGAGTTAGACAAAGAACAATCAAAAAGATTTATACTAATTTAGCCTCGGTAGCATAGAGAACTTCTAAGAAACTTAAAATATTTTTAAGATCACTCTGAACCAATGCTAACACACTTGACAAATTTTTAAAAGTGAGATCTGCACTAACTGATAAATTCTTTGAGATAAAAGTTGAGCAATCTGTGGAACAGAGGATTGGGAATTTTCCACATTTTTCGTATGAAGTATCAATCAAGTTGATCACAAGAATCTCCTACCTCAACTGATTCCTACATATAAAGGATGTGCCAGCTCATATCATGAAGTCCATATATAAGTAATGCTTTAATTGTGTTGTAGATGGACTTTGGCACTGAATGGCCATAGTTCTCAACTTTGCTACTCTGCCATATGTTGGCTTCCTCTTTAAACAGGAAGCAAAGCAAGTCCAACAGGAAAATAACATCTCTGGCTTGTGAAATTTTATTTGACTAAACTATATTACTTCATTGCATCAGAAGACACTGCATTGTGTTGTCAGTCTGAAGCCCTCCTGTTAATGCTAAAAAGTTATTAATTAGATGGTGATCACCAAATGATTCCAATATAAAATAATATTTCTTTCTTTGTAATATGTAAATAGAGTAGTTATCCCTCAGTATTTGAGAATTGGTTGTAAGTGAAAACTAAGATCTGTGGATGACCAAATAATTTATGGAAAATGGCATAGTACTTGCCTATAACCAACACACATTCGCAATATGCTCTAAGTTATCTCTAGATGTAATGATGTAATTACTTATAAGGTGTAAATGCTATATAGTTGTTGTATAGTATAATTTAGAAGAGAAAAGTCTAAATAATGACATATGATAATGACAAGAAAAGTCTGTATATGTTTAGTGTGATTTTTAATAATATTTTCTATTTATAGTTGATTGACTCAATGGATATGGAACCCACAAATTCAAAAAAAATGGTTTTGTCCAGTTGGAACCTACTTTGAGACCCTGAACAAAATTTCTACCTAAACAGTATTTAGGATCTATCAGTGATTATTGCTTATTTTGGCAATTACCTGATGATTGAAAAAAATTCATGATTTCCAATTCTACATTTCTTTTAATATTGTTGATACTGGTATTATTAGATACAATAGCTGGTGTCATTCTATAAAGAAGTGTATCACATCGTGTCCCTGGGCTATTCTCTCTCTCATCCTTTCTTTCTTCCCTTCTTTTCTTTTTTTCTTTTCCTTTCTTTCCTTTCCTTTCTTCCCTCCCTCCCTCCCTCCTTCTCTCCTTCTCTCTCTTTCTTTCTTCCTCCCTTATGTCTCCACATCATTTTAAAAGTTTTAAAAATTTTATTTTAATTAGTTATACATGACAGTAGATTGAATTTATGCACTTTGATATATCATACATAGATTGGAGTATAATTCTAATTTTTCTGATTATATATGATGTAGAATCACATTGGTCATGCAGTCATGTATATACATAAAGTAATAATGTCTGTTTCATTCCACTATCCTTCCTACACGTATATCCCCTCCTTCCCCCTCCCTTCATGCTCCTCTACCTAATCTAAGATAACTCTATTCTTCCCTAGTGCTCCCTCCCACTGTGAATTAGCATCTGCATATTAGAGAAAACATTGGCCTTTGTTTGGGAGTGGCTTATTTCACTTAGCATGATACTTTCCAACTCCATCCATTTACCAGCAAATGCCATAATTTTGTTCTTCTTCAAAGCTGAAATATTCCATGGGGGGAATGAATATATATATTCATTACATTATATATATTATATTATATATATATATATATATATATATATATATATATATATATATATAAGAAAATGTGAGATATATATATATATATATATATATATATATATATATATATATCTCACATTTTATAATATATATATATATATATATCTCACATTTTCTTTATCCATTCATCTTTTGAAGGACACCTAGGCTTTTTCCATAGTTCAGCTATTGTGAATTGAGCTGCTATAAATAGCTCCAAGTGTTGATGTGGCTTATCACTGTAGTATGCTGATTTTAAGTCCTTTGGGTATAAACTGAGGAGTAGGATATCTAAGTCAAAGGTGGTTTCATTCCAAGTTTTCTGAGGAATCTCCATATTGCTTTTCAGAGTGGTTGCACCAATTTGCAGTCCCACCAGCAAAGTGTGAGTGTACCTTTTTCCCCACATCTTTGCCAACATGTAGTGTTGCTTGTATTCTTGATGATTGCCATTCTGACTGTGCTGAGAGCCATAGCCAAGTAGGAATGACGCATGGCATTTTGGGTTGAAAGGTGACCCTGCTCAGGGATTAGGGTGGATCCAGGTTTAGGGTGGATCCTGCTGGGAACAGGGTGTATCCTGCTGCCTCAGGCGCCTGCTCCTTTGAGTTCCCATTGAGTTCTCCCGGGGTTCTGAGAGAATTGGTGCATGGAGCCAAGTGGAGGCAGAGTTTTTCCCAGGTAGTGTGGGTAGAGTGTCGGGGAGAGTTCTGGAATAAAGAGTTGCTGTTTGAATCTACAAGGCTTTGTGGTGGCTCGGTTATTTTGTGCCCAGCCAGACTGCGGCATGACTGGCACATGATTTTTTATAAATAATGTTACATATGGACCCATAAGTCTTGCAGTTGCTCAATATGTTGCAGTCCTTTATTTTGTTTTATGTGATACTCAAATTGTTCCAATGTTAGCCAGTGGAACTAGGAGCAGCTATTTGCCAGCATCTTGTTAGTGGGTTGAAAACTCTGACCTCAACATTAAGTGTTTAATGTGATAGGAGCATCCTTGTCTCTAAATGGGCAAAGCTCAGAATGACTCTTTGAATTCAAATCCATACTTTGTTTCATACTTGTCTCCTTTCCTTTATTGAGGTGAATAAATAAGGTTTTAAAAAATTATATGGAACATATATTCTGGTCTATGATATTTTGTAGTTATTGAGGTTAATCCATTTAGGTAAAATTTTAGAAAATAACTCATTGGAATAAAGCTAAATGTATACATACTTTTCTTAAATTTTGATAAATTACTCTCCATAGGCTTTACCACACCACATTATACCTTTAGTGATGACACGGGACAGTTATTATTTAACAAACCCTCACCAATACACTGTTACCCAGTTTTGCAATTTGTGCCAATCTGAGAAATGAAAATTAATATGGGTTATAAAAGAATTCACTCAAGCTTTCTTTTGGAATTGGTATGGTTTCTTTTTCTTTAATGTTAACATTTTTTATCTATTTCAAGTTTACTCTTATGCATAGTGTCAAGTTTGTACTCAATTTTACTTTTTTCCAAAGGACTGCTTAAAATGATAAGTAACTATTTGTAAACACAGGCAGAATAAATCTATAGCAAGCAACAGTAACAAAAATATTTGGAATTGCTTCTCTGATTTGGTTCTATTATGCTATTAATTTTAGCTAAATAGTGGTCTAGTAATGAGTATTGAGGAGTTTATACCTTTAACTTACTCAAGATTGTTTCTTCATACATAAATGACAATACATATATATTCCTTTTAGATGAATTCTCTGTCCCCTCTTCTAAAGCCAAAAAAGGTCTGGATCCAGGTGGGCACAAAACTACTGATGTGGTAAATAACTCATCTGGTCAGATTAAAAGTCTTAGTACCCTTAGCATGACAGAAATTTGAGCTGCTACAAATAGCTCAAATTTTAAACAAGCACATGTTATTTAATTTTTATAATGCATCCATTATAATTGTTACTCTATAGCTGCAATCAAATATCTCAGTACTTGAAAATTTAAAAGTTAATAGTTTCAGAGAAAGAAAAGTATTGTTTTTTCTTCAACATGAATGAGAAGAAAAAAAATTACCTGTCATGCCTCTTTCACTCAAAGATACATATGAGAGATTCAGAGTTATTATCATCTAAAAAGGCAAATTTCTAAGTATTTACCAATTCGTTTTGTTCTCTTATTGTCCTTAGTATTAGTAAACTTCTATCACAACTGAATAAGATTTCTTCTTCAAACAATCCTTCTTTCATTAAGTATTTATTGTTTTCAAATTGCTTTCTAAGAAACGTAGTAATGCCAAATGAATCAGGAAGTGAAAAAAACTTATTTACATTTTACAATTTAAAAAACTCAATAGTGCATATTGAAATCAATTGGCATCACTATTTTTTAAAACACATTCTTGAGTTTTATAAAATAATGAGATGGTAATCAAAAATGTCACCTCATTTTTATTATTTCTTAGTAGTTATATTGTTACAAATAAATGATATTCTTTTCTAATTTATTTGTTTAAATAATTAAGTTAATTTATATTACATTTGAACAATTTTGATACTTTAATATTGCTTTGCTATTAACAATTTTCATGCCATTTTGATGTTTATTTTACTTACCATGTCTGAAAAAATTGTTATTTTTTAACATTTTTTTCAGACATGGTAAGTAAAATAAACATCAAAAGAAGCTTAGGCAAGTAGGCTATATTTGAAGCTTTAACATCATCAAATAGTATGGCTTCAGATATAAACTGCCAATTCTGAAATCATAGTGTTAAAATTCATAAACTAAATATATTATCTTAAATATCCACTTTGATAAAACTTATTTAATGATTAAGTGAACTATCAATCAGGAAATTTTGTTATTGCTAAGTGATAATCAAATTTATTTTTATTATTCCTACTCTTACTGTATTTAGTAATCCTAGATTTGATATAGTTACCTGGATTCATGTGGATATTGATCTCATTGACACACTCTGAGATGAATTCTTGCTCAGTAGTGGAAATAGATTATGAAAGGTTCCCAGAAGGTCCAGCAGTGGAAGTACACTGCCCCAATTATTTATCTCTTTGGTCGACTTGCATGTGTACTTTGACATTGACCTTTTCCCTTATTCTCACTACTTGAGTCTTTTACCTTGGGATGGGTTGGTGATCTGCACAGAGAACAGGCTGCTTGACAACTAAGTTGATAAGTTGTTGATTGAGATGTGGAACTGGAGTTTGGAGAAAAGCAACTCTTCTTTTGCTCCTTGCTCTTCTTCCATTAATAACTGTCCTCTCAATTTGGCTCTAGCTACTTAAGGAAGAGAGACGGATGGATATAATGCACAGATCTCCCAGATAATCCAAACACAAGGAATCAGGAGCAAACTGCATTCTAGCATCTTACATAATAAACAAAACAATGTTTGTAGGTTGGGGACTTGAAGAATATTCTAATAGGATCCAATAGACATGTTTATTTACAAGCATGAATATAGTTTACTTGAAAACTTGTTTGCATAAACTGAATTATTAGTCAATATCCGTAGCTACAGGTATCACTATATATGCAGATTTTTCTTTTCAGATATTAAAATAGTGTAATATAATTAATTGCAGCCTCTTAGTTGATCCTTAAGAGCATTTAAATGCTTTACTATTGACTCATTATTAAACCTCACGTTTTTATTACTACATTGGAAATGTAAAGTAATATCATTATTTCCTAGGAGGACATTTCTATTTTTACTTATAAATATGATGAGGCTACTTAATATTGTCCAAATGAAAGACAATTACCCCTTCAACTTTTGCATAGATAGGAACCAAATTCCATTGTTTTTATTTTAGTACTCATTTATTCAATGGTCTTGTTTGTTTTGCTCAATAATATAAACCATTTTCCATCTACATAACTTAAACATAATTTTTAAAAGTGTTTAAAGGAACTGTAAAAGGTATTAACCTTTGACAATCTAAAGTGCTGAATGGGTTTTTTTGTACCTGATACTAGTCAACTAGAAACAATGTTATTTTAATTCATTTTCATATTTCTTTTTTGTTCTTTTCTGTCTTTCAAATTATGGAATTGTGTCTGTGTTCCTTGGCCTAACTCAGTCATTCCTTCTTCATCATTCCAAATTTTATTTTAAGTTTTTCCCTGCATGCAAACTCACAGTGTGACGGCACCTTTAGCTCTTTGGTATTTTAAGAGTTCTTTACCTTAAATATTAATTAACCCACCCCTTGCTGTTCATCTCTTTGTTGTTATTATAATAACAATATCCTACAAAGCTGCTGTTCTCTAAAACACAATGTGAGCAATGCTTTTCTAGTATATATATTTATCTGGAAAAGATCATACTATGAATTTCTATTAACAAACACGTTTTTAGCTATTTAATAGTTTAGTGAAAATAAGCAGAGATAGGATGTAGTTGCTCAGAGCCAAAGGAAGCTCAGGGGAACTGGTAGCTCCCTCTTATTATTAGATTATAAAATTCATGGAACAAAGCTGGTGTCATGCTCTCCTCTGCATTTTTATGCATTACCTAATATTATGAAGCAGCAGAGTATATTCAGAACAGGGATGCTAGAGACAACTGCCTTGGTTAAAATCTCAGCTCTGCTAACTTCAAGTTTATGATCCACGTAAATTAGTTAATCTCTCTCTGAATCAGTTATCTCACTGTGAGATGCCACATTATCTGTGTTTTCTCTGAATCAGTTATTTCACTGTGATTAAAACATCCACTTGAATGCTGCTTTTATAATAAATTATGATATACAAAGTATACAGAAGGTAGTAAGGATTAGGCATCAAGAACTGATGTAATGATTCTTAAATACTTTTTTTCCCTGAGCACTGTTAGTAACTGCAGAAGGAGATGACGAGTGTTCTGTGACTGGTATAATAATGATTGACATGAGAATGGCTACCCTGATATGTTCAGGATACAGAGAGCATCCATGGACAAAGATCTGCTGCGCGACCAGCACGCTAGCTTCATACTCGAGGTTCTAAACATAGAAGTTAACTAGTGAGATCAAAATAAAGACACATAAAACTCAATTTACCTTTTTCTTGCCCAGCTAAGAGACGGCCCTTCCCGGCTCCTGCCTTGAGCCACCTGATGTGGTAGAGAGGTTTACACAAGAGACCAGCAGGAGAGAGGAGAGAGCACGCCAGAGAGTGGGCTTTTATTGGGGAACAAAAAATTCAGGGGAAAATTCCATCCAATGAAGGTCGAGGGGGACAGCATTCCAAGGTCAGGGTCAGTGATTGGTTTCAGGGTCAATGTCAGTCACACCCCGACAGGGACAGGCTCTCCAACCTGAAAGGAGTGGGGATAAAGCTCTGACACAGCTGGCCTGAGCGTCTCACACCCAGTCAGGGAGGTACCCAATCACGTGTGAGAACAGCTTCCCACACAAAGAAATTAAAAAGAACCCAGTAAGAGGTTTAGGGGCGGCTAATCGTGACCTATGTAATATGTTAGTACAGAGAGATTTGCTTAACTTCTGTCTGGTCAAGAGTGTAATAAAGAAACAAAAGAGCAGAATAAGGCAAAGTTACTGAATTTCATAAAGAAACACTACTGTTTATTTGTATCTTGTTTTGTCCCATTCTAATCACAGATTACATTGTATGAATATTATACTTTATGACTTTGGTTTATTATTTCTATGTTTTTATTTGCATATTTCTGTGATCACAGGAGAGATTTACCTTAGTACAATGGGATCATGATGACTGATTGAGCAAATGTTTCTCATTCCCCCCCCCCCACATCTCTAGAAAGGACAGGAAAATAATATTCGTATAACACTTCCGGAACACAACAAGATGTACACCTTATGGACACAAAGGTCCAAAGATGTCTTCAAAGGCAGAAAGAACTAGTGGCCAAAATTTTGTCAGAGGAGGGTTGTATGAAAGGTGGAAACTACTCTTAGAAGAGGCAGATAAAGTGTAGCCCTTGGGGTTATGGCCTTGGTAAATGAAAGAAGTGCAGCCAAGTAGGTTATCACACCTGGAGTCATCAGGCAACAGACACACTGAGTGAGCACAGCACCTCAGATCCAGTACACTGGTTACAAATGCACACTTCATCCTGCCCCACCAGCACTGGAGATATGCCATAAGACATTGAAAGTATTTGTGCAAAGCTATTAGGCAAATTTAAAAAAACCACCAACTATCCCCAAATTTTTGTGCAAATCCAATATCTGGTTGAAACTGAGAGGTGTCAAAGTCAACAAACAGTTTTTCAAAAGAGAAAACAAAAGTTTGATTTGAAATAAAATATGTAATCTACTCAAATGAGTAAGTTAAATTTAAAGATCATATAACAACAAGAGGTAATGAAATATGCACACACATGAGTAAGTATTCTCACTCAATTTCTGCATGGTTCTCCCCTTCAGTTCCTTTATGTTTTCTATTAAATATGGCTATCCATATAAAAGAAGTTTTTCTAAACATTCTCTATTGCTAATATTTATCTGCAAAGTCTCCAACACACACACACACACACACAACTGAGTTACTTCTCTATCTTTATTCCCTCTCCAATTCCTTAACCAGCTTATTACTATTTGATTTTTCTATGTTAGTGTTTCTGTTTATTTTCTGTTTCTTGTGTCAAAACATAATTCTCACGAGGGCAGAGAGTTTATCTCTTCTATTCTTTATTAAGTCTTTATGCCAGAAAAAATATAATAAATATTTTTTTTTAAAAATTGTGAGACTATGAATATTCCTAGGAGATTTAAAATTTATAATCATTAATCAATACTTCCAATTTATTTTTCCAGCTTTTTCTGACTCACTTATCACTTACATAAATGGTACCTAATCCCATTATCTAACTATAATCTTTTTAGGAATGGAGAGCTGTTGTTTTTTGGCGGTGATTTCAGATGAAGTGTAAGAACGGGGCTCACCTGGACCTGCTCATTCCTCAGCAATCTTTCTGTCCATTGCTTGAGTTCCGTGAAGGTCAGTGAATGGAATTTATTTCTTTTATATTCCCTTAACTTGGTAGAGTATCCAGCCTGGCATTGACTGAATATGTATTTGGTGAAAGGATGAAAACAAACAATTTTGTTTTCCAGAAGTTAGCATTCCTGTTAAATCACTCACTTTTCCATTTATGTTATTTTTTTTTTACCTTCACACCTTGTCCCTTCTGATTTGTTTATGCATTCCAAACTATAACTACTTAGGTATTCAGACTTCTTAGCATATATATTATCTCTTTGAGCAGAAATGAGCTAGAGGGTAAAATGTTTCTGCTTTTTCATGGTGTTTGTTATCTACTCTCTAATATCCTCAGTGAGCTTAAGGGTATGGAAGGAGACAAACAAGTCTGCAAATACCAGCAATAACCTTTGGTGTCAGGTGATAGAAATATGCACAGGGCTCTGAGGGGAAAGTAGCAGCAGGAAATGCTTCATGAAGGTGCTGATGATGACTGGATATTTTTTAAACTGTAATGTAGTGGAGAAGTAGAGTTGGCCGTGGGGTTTCTGGAAAGAGAAAATTCAGGGTTGCAGGTGTGGCAAAAGAAGAGACTGGAGGAAGAACAGCAGACTGGGCTAAAGTGATCAGGACTTTTAGTCATTCAATTACACATATACCCAGCACACATTCATTGACATTTTATTGTGTTCTAGACCTCAGCAATAAAGCTGTGAAGACCCATCAATGTTTTTGTGGATCTTACATTCTAATGACAAAAACAGAACTTAAAGAGATGAAAGGAAAAAAAAACAACATATAAAATACCTCAAATGAGCAAACAGTAATTTAAAAAAAATAGTGCAAGAAAGAAGAATAAGAATTAATTAGAGAAAAAAAAAGAAATTTAAAAGACAAGTCCAGAAGAATAACATTTGCATACAATCATAAGAAGAGGGAAGTGAGCCAAGTGGATATGACTGACTGTGGAGTTGGGGAGAGGTATTTCAGTCAGAAGGAACGTCTCATTCAAGAGCACAGAGGCAGGTGTGTATCTGGGAAGCACAATGAGAGAGTGAATAGACTGCTTTGGAAAAGCAATGATGCCACAGAGCTCAGGGGACTTTGGCCTTCACCTTGGCTGACCAGGAAGAAACTGAAGGGTGTTGAACTGAAGAGGGCTCCAGTGTGACCTGTGGAGCTACATGACTCTACAGAGACAAAAAGAGGTAGACTCAGGGTCATGTGTCCTGAAGTCAATTGAAGACATGCTTTAAACCCCAAGGTGGTTTGAGAACTGACTGTTAGGGAAAGAGTGATGATTCCTAACTTCACTAAAATTACAGATTTTCTGTGCAATGTTGGGGACAAATGCCTAGTTGGAGAAGGTATAAGAGAGACAAATCATAAATTTGCTGTGAATACTAGGATGGATACAATTTCTACAGCAATCAGGACCCATAAAGAAATCACTTGCCAAAAATTGCAATGGTTAACTTTTAAATGTTGGGAAGGTATTTGGAAGTCAAGAGGCTGGGAGATTGGAAAGGGTGACATAAGAAGCAAAGTCTCGGAGGCCAGTCAAGAGATAAATATATGGACCAGGACATTTTAAATATATAAACCAATTTTTTCATCTTAACCTAGCTAAATTTTTCTTAGCCATTAAACTCTAATGAACTTGCTCTCCATGATGCAAACCTTCCAGCTTGGTGAGCTGGTTTTCTTAGAGTGGAGATGGTTGCCTGATGGTCCTCTTTTCAAGAGATCAGTCTCCTTCCTGAGCCCTGGTAGATATTTAGAGGTTCGGAGTGAGGTTAAGGGTTCCCAGAGTGATGGTTAAGTTGCATTTTTCTTTGTGCAAAGCTAATAATGTCACATAGAGATGGAGGCACTGCCCTTGGCCTCATCAACACAGTTTTCTGGTGTCTCCATAGATTCTTCTCCTAAGAATGAATATATCCAGAGTTGCTCACGATAGCAAGTTTTCTTTTTATTTCTCCCAGTGTTTTTATCTTTCATCTCCTTTCACTCATATCCTATGTGCTTCTATTTTTGAAAAACAGAACTTCACATAGCAGTTACCAGAAGGGCTCAGAAAACTCTGATCAAGGGCCCCAGGCAGACTTGTCACGACATGAAAAATTACTGGTCAGACTGAGTCTTTGCCCTGCCCTGAAGAATGCTCTTTACTGTGAAACTACAGGAATTTCCTTTGACTCATGTCTTCTGGGTTTTCCCAACAGTGATAGATTATTTTCCTCTTAAAGTCTGAACTGTTTGTAGGCACGTTATGAAATTGGGCAATTTGTTATGAAATAATTTAGAGTAAATGTGTCTTCTGGTAAATGAATTTTGTGTGAGACTTAATGGGTTCAAAGGTTAAGTATGACTGAAAAGCGATGTCATATGGCAGGGGGCATGGATTCAAATATTTTCCTGGGGTTATATATGTAATATAAATGAATAATACTGTCTCAGATATTACAATCAGCAGTCATGGAGTGCTGTAGTTTGGATTTTGAATGGCCTACAAAGGTCCATGCTTTGAAGGCTTGGTCACCAGCCTGTCATGTTATTGGGAGATGCTTGAACCTTTAAGAAGTGGTTACTAGTGAGAGGAAGTTAGGTTATTGAAAGTATGCCATTCAAGGGGAGATAGAGACCCTGGTCTCTTTCTGTCTTTCTCTGTTTCCTGGCTGCCAGGAGGTGAACTTTTGCATGCAGTCCACCATGAAGTACTGTGTTGCCACAGATCCAAAGCAACAAGGCCAAGTGACCATGGACTGAACCCTTTGAAACTGTGAGCCAAAATAAACCTTTCCTCTTTTTAAGTTGTTTATCTCAGGAATTTTTGTCACAGTGACAAATTAAAATGGAACATCGACTCAAACATAGGTCTAGAGAAACAGAAAATATCTATTCTACCTAAAGGTCTTGATTATGAAGCTAGGAATGAAAAAGATCACAGATATCATACTTTTGAATGGATGGGATAGAAAGTTGGCATTTCATTGTTGAAGATATGAACAAAAAATGAAAATTGAGTGATTTGGAGTATAAACTAAACATGTTGGGTGGAAAACACAAGTAGTCACAGGCTGGGAAACAGAAATTATGAAAAGGCTTTCATGATCATTTGCTTAATATGAGAATTCATTTCTATAGAATGCTTCAGAGTGGGCCCTTTCTGTGGACATATTTATTTTTTATGATCAGAAGTTAGCAATTATTTATTTATCTATCTATCTATTTCTATTTATTTATTTTTGGACTGAGGGTTGAACTTAGGGGCACTCAACCCCTGAGCCACATCTCCAGCCTCTTTTATGTTTTTATTTTATTTTATTTTTTTTTTTTTTGAGACAGAGTCTCATTAAGTTGCTTAGGGCCTTGCTAAATTGCTGAGACTGGCCTGTAACTTATGATTCTCCTGTCTCACCCTCCTGAGTTGGTAAGATTACAGGCATATACTTTACTTACTTTTTATAAAGAACTGGATGGTAAATATTTGTGCTATGTGGACTATGTGGACGATATGGTCTCTGTAGCAATTAGTCAACTCCACTGGCATTGCACAGAAACAACAGCACGCGGTGTGTAAACAGATGAGTGCAGCTTTGTTCCAGTAAAGCTTTATCATTTCAAATGGACTGTGGGTTACTTTCAGCTCAGGAGCTATAGTTGGCCCACCCCTGTTAGAGATGATGAACTAGTTATTCTTTCCAGAGATGCTAACAACCATCTAATGTTTAATTTATGATAAAAACCTTCTCTAAAGTCACTGATTTTTGCATATTTAATTGGATATTTTTCTACAGCTCATAAGGGTAAGTTATAACTGCAAATACATCTTTCTGCTTTTTAGTAATTTGCATCATGTTTTCATTTATTTATTAATTGATCTCATACTTTGCATTAAGCACAGTCCTTGGCACTAGGGATACAGGAATGAAATGTCACACTTCTTTATGTCAAATATAGCTATGACTTAACTGGAATTGTGACTTAAATGCTGAACATTAAGTAGATGATATTTTGGGTCATTTCTTTCATAAAGTGGGAAACCATTTCCCAAACATCTAGGGGAAAAAAAAGCATACATTGGGCAAAATAAAACAAACAAAAACCAGAGAGTAGAGTCTGAGCAGCAAGCATTTCTGCCTGCACTTGCTCCGTTGGCCCTTGTAAGGTGTAAATCCAGGATTGGCTGCTAAGGAACAAGAAATGATCATTTCTGCCAACTGCTCTCCACTAGCGCCTGGTACAGCGCAGAAGAAAACAGAGGCTCTTTCCAGCTAACAATGCTTTAAAATCTTTTTGGTAGTTTTAGTCTCCATTATCATAGAATGGGGGAAGATATCCTAAACTGTGATTAAAATAAGGACTTTTATCCTTGGGATATGATGGCCAAATATTCTTTTTTAAAGCCACAATAATCGTTTCTCATCGTGGTCTGAAAGCAAAGAATAAAATGCCTGATAGATCCCACAGTATCAGTACAAGTGCTTAGCAAAAAAGCTGAAGGCTGAAGTGCTCCATAAAGCATTCCATAGTAAAAGTGATGATCGCTATAGTAAAATCAAGTCGGACGGTGGCCCAAGTGAAGATTTACTGCAACTTCTCAAACAATATAATAGCAAAAAGAGTGCAATGGATTTTTTTTTTCTATATGATAGCTCAGCAGCCCACAATTTTTCTCTTCGTTATTTTCAAAAATAAATCTTTCACAGTTCTTAAATGTGCCACTTCCTCATTGTAACTGTGCAGCATTACAGTTTGAGATAATCAAGAACCCTGAAGGCAAACACTTTTCAGAGTTTGTAGATCAAGCTTGAGACATAATCCTTGCAAATGTCATTTATGCTATATTTTTGTTATGGTATCCACAATTTATACATAGCTATGTAGCCTGTGATCGTGATGCATCTTGCAATAAAGGAATGGCTTACAATGCATATACCTAGAAAACAAGGAAAGACATGGATAATGAGACAAAAGTAGAGTGTTTGCATGAGGTTAAGAAAGAACTGGAAGGAGTTTAAAATATACACTGAATAGAATTTTTTAATTCACTAGGTCCATTTGTATTACAATTCTTACACCTAGATCTCAAAAATTGATTAAATATGCAGGTGAAAGAGATCCTCCTTTCTAGTTGGCTTATTGTCCAACAACTGGGGACACAGTCTGTGTAATCTAATTTGATTCTTGACAAGGAAGAAGATAAAATCTAATTACTTTGATTTGTTTAATGAAGTATCAGTTTAGTTACTAGCTCACTACTAATCCATTTTCTTTTTGGCTTCTTAACATTATTGTTTAAGCATGTTATGAGATTTTTTTAGTCTGTTCCTCCATATAAGAGCTTCATGCCCCTCATTTAACCTACTTGCAAAAAGAAATTTGATTATTTCACTATACATGAATGTGCACGTGCCTATGTATATAGAAAGAAGTTAAATATATACTTAGCCCCTACTATGTTGAAGAAGATAAAAATTAATTAACCAGTGTTTACCTTATATACACAAATTTATTACCTTGAACATAGTAGGAGTTGAATAACTTAATGAACCAGTTAATCAAAACACATGAAAATGTAAGCTCTGATTTAATGTGAATGCCAGTAACATTTTTAGAGTAGATAATTTCATTATCATTTCTGAGGAAAGGGAGTTTTTCATGTTAACAACAATTCCACCAAATGATTCTTTCTGAAGCTCTAACACTGGAATTGTATTGGTGTTAAATATTATGAATTTCCACTTTAAATGAGTTTTGAATTTGTAGCCTTGAGCACTTTCATAACTTTGTTTGATGACCCCATGTATAATTTTAAGTGATTGCTGATTCTTTCTGTTGATGTTGATATGATATCCTCAGGCAGTGACAGTATACATAGTGATTTTCACAGAGTTTGAAGGTACAGGTATGCTTATGTCTCTGATAAACAACATTGAAAGAGCATGAAGATCTTTATCACATATTTAATTTTAAATGTGGTTTATTTTTGTTGACTTTAACCCTTGGAATATATTATGAATTTCATCCCTAGAGATACATATTTAGAGGAGAAATAAGTAAGAATACTTACATATTTAATTAGTTTCTAACATGCAGATATTTGGAGGACATCTACTTTCTTTTTCTTTTTTTAAACAATTTTTAAGGTATGATTGACATATAAATAGTGGTACAAGTTTAAAGTATATATCCTTATAAGATTGGGGTAAGGAAGCAAACATAAAATACTACCACCAAGGTCATAAATGCTTCATCTTGCTCCCATTATTATTATTTTGGTAAGAACTCTTAAGAACTACCCTCTTAACAATTTTAAGTATACAACAGAGTATTGTTACCTATAGGCACTATATTGTACAATAGAACTCCAAAACTTGTTTTTCTTGAATAATTAAGACTTTATGGCTTTTTATTTATACTTGTCCATTTCTCCCTCTTCTAAGTCCCTGATAACCACAATTCTACTCTCTAAGAACTAGAATACTTTAGATTTTGCATATAAGTGGTTACAATAGTATTTTTTTCTTCAGTGCCTGGCTTATTTCATAATGTTCTCTGGGTTGATCTACGATGCTGCCAATAGAATGTGCTTCTTTTACAGAGCTACGTTATATTCCACTGCATACAAGTAACACATTTTCTGTATCCATTCACGTGTGAATGAGCATTTAGCTTTTTCCATATAGTAACTCTTGTGAACAATGTTTCAGTGAACATGGGAATGCAGATACCTCTTCATGATTTTGATTTTTGTTCTTTGGTTACTTACCTAGAAGTGTCATTGCTGGATCATTTTTGATTTTGTGATGAACTTCCATACTGTATTCCATGGTGACCATACACTTACATTCCTAACAACAGAGCACAAGCATTCTCTTTTTCTTACATTCTTTAAAAATGTGATTTGTTGTGGACAAATTTTCTCAGAGTGTCTGAAGTGCTTTTATTTTTGCTTAAATTTTAAAGGATATTTTTCAAGGTAAAAAACTGTGAGGAGAATTTTTTTCAACACTTAGAAGATGTTAGTGCATTGTCTTCTAATCCATAATGTCTGTTGAGCAGTATATTAAAAACCTTATTCTTTATTTTTAAACATTTAAAAAGTTTTGTCTTCCAGGAGTTCAACTACAGTATATACAAATGTGTTTCCATTATTTTTTAAATCCTGCTTAATAATTGAAAAACTTATTTTGGGGGAGAAGGGGAGGTTACCAGGGATTGAATTCAGTGGCATTTGAGCATTGAGCAACATCACCAGCCCTTTTTTGTATTTTATTTAGACACAGGGTCTTTACTAAGTGCCTTGCTATTACTGAGACTAGCTTTGAACTCACCATCCTCCTGTCTCAGCCTCTTGAGCAGCTGAGATTACTGATGTGCACCAATATGCCTGGCTAAGAATTGAATAACTTCTTGAATCTATTCTTTTATAAACTTTCCAAATGTGTTGGAATTAATCTAATATTCTTTCTAATTGTTTTCTTTTGGGAGATTTCAATTAAAATTGAATTTTTCTACTGAATTTTTCCTAGTTCAATAAGACTTTACTTATTTTTATCCAATGTGCTATTTAGCCATTAAGTTCATAATTTCAAACATGTTTTTTTAAACAAATTTCAATTTTAGGTTTTTTTTTGATACATAGTTCAGGTTTTTCTCTTTGTCTTTCTTCTCTCTTTCTTTCTTTTCTGGTTTTTTTTTTTTTTTTTTTTTTTGGTACAGGGATTGAACTCAGGAGCATCCAACCACTAAGACACATCCCCAGCCCTATTTTGTATTTTATTTTGAGACAGGGTCTCAATGAGTTGCTTAGTGCCTCGCTTTTGCTGAGGCTGGCTTTGAACTTGTAATCCTCCTGCCTCAGCCTCTCAAGCCACTGGGATTACAGGTGTGTGCCACTGTGCCTGGCTCTTTCTTCCAATTTTGAACTTATTAGTGATGGGTTATTTAAACTCCTTGTCTCATAAATTAAGTATCTGGATATCTTTGGGCCTGTTTCTATAAATTTCCCCCCTTCTGGTTTTGCCCCTAAGTTGATCTCATTATGTCTCATAATCTTTACTGTGATGGAATTGATACGAACTTGGGCTTCAGTTTATGGAAGGATCATTCTGTTACTGATGAGGACTTTATCTTCCTTGTCCTAAAGGAGAATTTGAGGGAGATACAAGGCTTGTTCTTTGATCCACCCCCAACTCTCATTTTCTACTACAAGACCAGGAAGGTGTTTAAAGATCTGTTCAGGCTTTCAATGTTCCAGCTACTTCTTTCCAACCAACACTTCCTTGGAGGTAAAGAAGCAGAGAATGTGACTGATCCTACTGCTCTCCTTGCCTTAAGCATCTTGGCTTCCCAGTTCTCAGTTTACACATGCCTTCATATCAATGTTTTCAGCTTTTACTCAACTTTTAATTTTTTTCTTAGGGGTATACAAGCTTATCTCTCACAACTGGAAGCTGCAGTCTTAGCTCACCTCTGCTTTTCTCCATACTTCCTTACATCTGTATTTATACACAGCATAAATTTCTAGTGCACTATCTTCATTCATCTCTGGACCTAAATAAATAAATAGTGTTTAATCAAAATAATACAATGTGATGGGATGGGCTGCAAACAGTTATTTGTGGATAGTTAAGATCTCCAGCAGATTAGTCCAGATTAGTTGGTGTTTTCTTGATGTCATTTGAGGGTGATCTGTATCATCACATTCATTTCCTTTAAAGTTTATTTCAGAAGTAAAATCAGACAGTTCATGTATCATGTCCTGTTCCATGCAATAGCCCCACTTAAATTATTTTTTTTTTAAAGTGTGTGTGTGTGTGTGTGTGTGTATCTATATGGAAAAGAGTTCTACATGCTTACTAGCTACCTAGGGTTTTTTTTTTTTATTGATGAATATAACAGGAGAATCCAACAATATTTGTAAAGAGAATCAAGAATATCAAAAACAAAGAACAAGAAAACACAAAGTTGGAAAGCTAATCATGAAGGAAATATAGATTAGGTGAACACAGGGAAGTTGAAAAAGAACTCTATATAGTTAACATACTTAATTAGAAATATATTGAAATTGTCAAAATTAATAAAATCACAAAAATGAACAGAGAGAAAGAAAGAAGTTAGAGATAAAAGTACAATATTTAGGAAAGAAATAATAGAAACCAAGTCATAATGATGTTGTTTACTGCTTTCAAATTTCAAAACTCAACCAATGAGTCAAGAACTAAAGATTTATTTATTTTTTGATTAAGGAATGCAGTTTGCCCCACTACTTTATTTTTTCCTATAACTTACCAATAAAAGTTTGCTTTTTGCTAGACATATAGGCTGTCCACCACCGACTAAAGCCACCTAACTGGAAATGATAAGAAGAAACTTCTGGAAATCTCCAAATCCCTATAAAAAGGGTCTCACCCTCTTTCCTCTTCTGACTTCCACATTATGGTCCCTGCCCGCAATAATTTCCTGATGGAGCTGCAGTAGTTATATTGGGGAGAGGTGAGACTAAATACAGCATCTATGCACCAGGATGATAGAAAAGCCAGGGACCCTGGTAACAGCGGATTTGGCATTGAATCCAGGACTGCCTGCTAACCTTCTTTTCATGAGGAAAAACAAATATATGTCCCTTTTACTTATTCCAGTATAATATCTCTCTGCCACCAGTATGTGTGGCCAAAAATAATTGTGCTTAGATTACAGGGATAACTTATTGATAATGATGGTAGTTTTAGAGACAGTAAGATGAAAAAAAATAGAAAATTTGCATATTTAGAAATATTAGGGTAGGGACAATAATGACCATATCTTATATAATAGAGTGTGAGATTATAAAGATAAGTGGGGGAAAAAAAAGATTTAGGGATGTCAAGTTAAAACTGTTGAAAAACATATGGAGAAAAATGATTGTTTTTCTCTATATTACTACACATTGTAATAAAGCTATGGCAAGGAAAGTAGTATAAATGAGTTCTTTTTGACTTTTGTTGTACAGAGTCAATGGATGTATAAGATACAGAATGAACATATTTATGTTTTGTGTATCTGAACAAGCAAAACTCCAGGAATAACTAGGAGAATATTGAAGTATATATTCAATAAATAATTACCAAATGGGTGCTAATAATCATAACAAAAAGAAGAAAGAACTATTTATTTTTTAGTAAGAACTTCTTGAAGTTCTTAGATTTCTCCATCATCAAATGTTAAATATATCTTCTTTATTTTCATATGCTGGCCATTCATTGCTTCATGAACAGCTTTAAAGTGTTCCTGAGAAACTTTTACAGTTAGTCAGGCATATTTGATCACTATCATCTTCTCTCCTTAGTAATGCCATTTGAGGATACATAAGTTGGTTGATCTTTCACCTACCTAAATCACTGTCTTATTTCTCATATTTGTCACTCATACATGCAGAAACAACCAAGGACACACATCAGATAACTCAGTAAAACCCCACTGAGCTTGAAGCATTGTGTTTTCTGTGTACCTATATTGAAATCTCGTTCTAAGTTCCATCTCATCCAGCTAAGGCAACCTGATTGTCATCTTTAAATATTTATTAAGTAAAATAAATATTTAAACATTTAATACAGGTACCTGACCTCTGAATATTGCTGATGCTGAATCAATCACTGCATGCTTTTTTTTTCTTTTGTAGTTTTCTGAAAGCTTATCAACACATGAACTATTTTCATGGTAAAGATACTTATGTAATACATCAGGTACTTATAAAAATATAACAAATATGAACTAAATAGGAAATGGAGTAGTGAATTAATGTTTATACTTTCTAATAGATATTGTACTGTAAAGTTTTTGAAGGTGTACTCTGAGTTCTTTGTCATTGTATCAATTTATCTGTATACAGTTTCTAAAAACTACTGTCATGGGTAGGTGCAGAAAATACTTCAGGGGCCCTGCATGGGTAGTGAAATGTTAATCTTCAGACACACATTCAATATGCAAGTAATATAAAACTTATCTTCTGATAATGATAATGAAACCCAACAACCATTTCAGTCTTTTATTCTGCCTGGGAAATACTAAATCTCAATCAACATCAGGTCATTTCCTACTCTTTCTTCAAAATAAATCTGTTAAGTTGGAGCTTTCAAAATGCCAGGTAATTTGGTGGGAATGAAGGTACTGTGATGCTCTCTGACCTGTGTTCATGCCATCATCTCCAAGCCACTTGTTCAGCTTTCCACTAGGAGTAGTAAGTCCCAGGTTCTTAGTGCTTTTATATAAATCATCCAGGATGGTGAGTTAGTCACATATCCTTTTACATTTTCTTTCTTTTGACTAGAAGTTAGATTGGGTTTTTTTTCCATCTCTGTTATTTGACTGTCTTTAATCATTTCTAGGACATGGAGGACAGAAGAATAGTCTTATTATATTGAGGGTGGAGAAGTAATGGGAAGCTTACAGATAACATTCTAATATTCAGAGAGGGAACAGCAAACAAATGATTGGATTTAAATGGTGCTATTTTTTCCCATAATAATTTCCCTTAAAATGCATTAGATTCACTCAGAACCTATGAGATATCAATTATAAATAATTTAATTGAATAGATGAGTAAATTGTTTCAAAAAAGTTTACTTTTCTAGATCTAATTAATCATTGATTCTTCATCCGTGAACTTTGGATAATGATGTCCATCACATTCCACCACCCTAGCTAATCCCCTGCCCCCTGGCTTTCCCTCCCACCCCTCTGCCCTATCTAGAATTCATCTAATCCTCCCATGTTCCCCCTCCCTACCCAACTATGAGTCAGCCTCCTTATATCAGAGAAAACATTTGGCATTTGTTTTTTGGGTTGGCTAACTTCACTTAGCATTATCTTCTCCAATGCCATCCATTAACCTGCAAATGCCATGATTTTATTATCTTTTATTGCTGAGTAGAATTCCATAGCGTATATATACCACATTTTTTTTATCCATTCATCCACTGAAGGACATCTAGGTTGGCTCCACAGTGTAACTATTGGAAATTGTGCTGCTGTAAACATTGATGTGGCTGTGTCCCTGTAGTATGCTGTTTTTAAGTCCTTTGGGTATAGTTCGAGGAGAGGCATAGTTGGGTCAAATGGTGGTTCCATTCCCTCATTTCCAAGTGAAAAATTGTGGTATATTTGTTTAATAAGAATTGTAATGCAAAAACAAAAGAAAACAAAACAAAGTATATGTATAAAGGCATGAATTGGCGTGAACATACTCTATATACAAAGATATGAAAAATTGTACTCTATATGTGTAATAAGAATTGTAATGCATTCTGCTGTCGTGTATTTAAAAAATAAAATCAATAAAACTAATAATAATGATAATAATAATAATAATATTAATAATAAATCATTGACCTATTCATAGGCTTTGCATTTTTGATCTTTTTATTTTCTAAAAAGGATTATTACTCTCTTATATATGTGTATGTATAATAAAATGTTTTTTCTTTTTTTATTTTATAAACTCAAAACATCCTGATTATGTATTTTGTGTCCAGGGGAGTTTGCTTTTAATTCTTTGTTTTTTCTACTTAGTCACTTTTATTCTCCACACATTTTTCCCCCCAGTCATTAAACTCATTATTTGGAGCCTAGAGGCTGTACTCTGATCTGTCTGGTGAAGGTAGGTTACTACATATGGATTTGCATTATTTTTCATCAGGTAGCCAAGAATACAGGAAACCTGGGCTTCTTGAAACCAAATTCTTGGCTTGGCCCTTTTCAGGCCACCTTTCTAGTGTGAATTTGGGAGGGGAAACTATGAAAATGGTTTCTTTTTTCCTTCTATCCAGGAACAAAACCCAAGATTTCTCTTATTTTCTTTTCTCCTCTTATAAGGATATCTTATATGTGGGAGTGAAGGCTCATGTATTGTTTTTTTTTGTTTGTTTATTTGTTTTGTTTTGTTTTTGCACTTCACCTGTAAACTGAAAGATTAGGCCATTGTGATCTCAGTTCGCTGAATGTTTCCCACTAGACTCTTGTATACCGAGTCCCTGACGGGCTACAAAGCTATGAATCAAAGTTACAGTAGCCTGGGATTGAAAAATGCCCACAGGACAAATGTAGCTTCACTGCTATACTTTGTTCTCTGGAGTCTAAATTTCACTTAGTGCTTGGCCTCTGAGGATTGTTCTTTTCTTGCCAGTTTTAATGATGTGTTTAAAAGTATAGTTAAAAAAGCCTTTCAAATATTTTTAGTGGTTTTAGTCAAGGGAGTCTTAGTATTTCCAATCTTCTTAACTACCAAAAACAGAAGTCCAAATCTCTGTTATTGGAATACTAATTTACTTTTTATTATAAATTCTACTAAATCTTTTGTGTGATTTTTAAATAGATCTACAGGGATAATTCAGTAAGTGAAATTGATTGGACAAATAGCATGCATATGGTTAAAACCCTTAATTTTGTACTGACATATTGACCATTAATAAGCTTTACTACTACACAGAGCCAGAAAAACAGGAGACTATATATCATTATTATTCCACCATTTAACTTTCAACCAAATGTTTTACTCAGCTATTTTTGCTGCTGCAACTAAAAGATCTGACAAGAATGATTAGAGGAGAAAAAGTTTATTTGGGGGCTCAGATTTCAGAGGACTCAGTCCATCAATGACCAGCTGCATTCCACAGAGCCTGAGATGTGGCAGAACGTGACTGGAAAAAAAGCAGCTCAGAATAGGCTACCACGAAGCAGAGAGACAGAGAGAGAGCTCTGCTCAACCAAGGCAAAAGATACACCCCAGGGGTTCTCATAACCCAATCATTTTACCCACTAACTTTCTTGCATTGTCTCACACATTAACTTTTGGGGATACCTAATATCTAAAGCATAACATAAAGCACAATAAAATGGTACCTTTATTTCCAGGAATACTAGAAATCATTGGTGAGGATGAATTAGATTAATATATGCTGCCAGAAATGGAAAGATCTTCTAACATGTTATTAAATGAAAAGGGAGATGGGTGATAGTATATTTATTTCATTGTTTTATTTTGTGATTCTTTATTGTTAGAGATAATTAGACATTTTCTGGATGAAATTTCTAATTCACATCCTCTTCATATTTTTCTATCAGGATGGGGAATCCTTTTTGATTTGAAATAGTTTGTATTTTAAGAATTGTTTTAGTCAGGTTTTTCATTGCTGTAACTGAAAGACAACAATTATTGAGAAAGAAAGGTTTATTTAGGAGCGCATGGTTTCAGAGATCTCCATCCGCAGATAGCAGGCTCCATTCCTTGGGGCTTCAGGTGAAGCTGAACATCATGGTATAAGAGTGTGGCAGAGGGAAGCAGCTCATATGATGAACAGAGAGCAGAGAGAGAGGCTGCACTCACTAGACACAAATATATACCCCAATGCCATGCCTCCAATTCCCACTTCCTCCAGCCACACCCCACCACTTCACATACCACTCAGTTAATCCCTACCAGGGGATTAATTTAATGACTGGATTAAGACTCTCACAACCCAATAATTTCTCCTCTGAATCTTCCTGTGTTGTCTCACCTGAGAGATTTTGGGGGACACCTCCCATCAAAATCATAACAAGAATTATTGATGTTTGCCATATAACTTAAATAATTTTCCAATTATTATTGGCATTTAATTTTATGTCATTTTCTGACATGAAGAAATTTTAAATTAACACTAACCCTCTAGCCATATTTACTTTCACCCCTAGGATTCTTTTGAAATTATGCTTAGATATTTCTCTTCTTACAACTTTTTATTACTGTTCTGAAGTATTTTGCTCTAATACTTTCCTGATTCCATTCTCACACATGATAATTTAATGATACCAGATTTTTTTTTGTGTGTGTGTACCAGAAATTACACCCAGGGTTACTTAACCACTGAGCCATATCCTCAGCCTTTTTTTTTTTTTTTGAGACAAGGTCTCCTTAAATTTCTCAAGGCCTCACTAAGTTGCTTAGGGACTTTCTAAATTGCTGAGGCTTGCCTTGAACTCATCCTCCCCAGTTGCTGGGATTACAGTATGCCACCACACCTGGCCAGATTGGGTTTTGATGGAAAAAATAAAGTGTTTCATGTTTGCACCAAAACAAATTATTTTAAGAGTGATCATTTCCCCACTTATCTAAAATATAAATTAACATGATTCATTTATTTTATAATCTTAGAGTGTTGAAAACTTCTGTACTGCGTGAGATTTGTTTATATTGTGCTTTTTGTTTACTGTGATATTTTTCATGCCTAGAGTGCAGTTGAGTTAATTAAGCTGCACTGATCTCTTGACCATTTAGATGATTTGTGGACAAAATATTTTTCTTTTATGCACAAGAATTCAGTCTTTTTTCCCCTAATGCTAATATTATGCTTACTTTTCTTTGAATTCAGAAAGATATATCATAATATAACCTGTATTTAATCTGTGACTATTTCAGATGTTAGTGCCAGTAATCTATTTTAAATTAAATTAGTAACTGTTAAAGAATGAGTGAAAATAAGAATTGCTCACTTGCATAACCAAACTATGGGAAGATGTACTAAGATGGATGGCATCTCTGTATAAAAGCATATCCATGTTGTAATACTTGCAACTTCTGAATGTTACTATGTTAGAGAAAAAGGTATTTTCAAATATGATTAAGGATCATGAGAGGTGGATATTATTCTGGGGTTTCTGGAAGAACCCTAATGAAACCATATATATCCATAGGAGATAGAGGGAGAGATTGGCTTGAGAATATCCCCATTGCCATGGAGTGAGATGCCATGATTGTATAACATGACTTTTATAACTATTCCTTTGAACAAAGAAGCAGTTGTGATTGTGATATACTAATAATACATCCCAAAGAGTTTCCAAAAGGAGAAAGACAATTCTGAACATATACAACTAAATAAATGAATAAATATCCATTCTGGACCAACCTTTCTTCTTTGCACATACACATATGCATGCTCACGTCGATACATAGCAGACATATACAAAAACATAGCAATAACTTTGATATCTGCTAACAGTTGTGCTTTCCTTTCAGGACCACCCTTCTTGTGTTACATGCTTCTTTCAGCCAGAAAAGCAGCAGAAATTTTATAGCCAATAGGCAGGTCTGAGTCAATATTTAGTCCTGTTATAGATGATGAGGGTTCATTTCCCAGCTGCCTTCGTTTTACCTCGTCAAAGACAGTGAAACCTAACATCCTACCTCATTTTGCTTCACTGAGTGTCCAACAGAAAGTCTCCTAGACAAATATGCAAACATGAGTAATTTTCTGCAGCTGACTTCTATATCATGGTATATTTTTAGTCAGTGAAAAGGGCAATGTCAATTTTGGAGGACTGATTATTTTCAGAAATATTCCTGAGATGGATCCATCCATTGATAGTGTCTAGTTCATCCACCTCTGAAGGGGATTAAATTTGACCCTTCACATTTCTATACCAAAAACACATGGAGTTCATCTACCTTGCTGAATATGACAGACATTCTGTGAAGAGATGTACAAAATAGGGGCTACATGTAAGTAACTCCTGGGAATTCAATTAATCAAAATCCTAAGAGATCTACATATAATATACAAATGAGATCAGCCATTTCTATCCATTATGTTAACTGTCATACATGTCATACCTATCATTCTGTAATCACGATGTGGAAGAAAGATAATATTAGAAGGTTATGTATATATTATTCTCATTATGCTTATTAATAAAAACAAAGAAAAATATGCAAAACATAAGGATGGGATGGATTACACTCTTACCTGTCAGTTAAATTTTTGTGTCAGACTTTGCTGTCTCATGGCAAATTTCATATTCCAGAGGTGAACTCATCAAAAATGGATAAATTTCATGCTTCACATAAACTACAATGATGGTTTCAGAGATCTAGAGAAAAGTCATATAACATTCTGAGATACACTTAGCAGATGAGAGAAATGATATACTAAAGGCATCAATTGAACTGCAAGTTGTGTGTGAAGCAGCATAAAACATTAGCTTGGAATTTGATGTGCCAAAAATATGAAATTAAATATAATAATGAATAAATATGAGAGCCATTCCATCTCAAAAGCAATCCCCACATTTTTCAATAAGAGAAATGATAGTTCAGCATGTATGTGACTTCTATAGGAAGACATAACAAGATTCCTGAATTCTCAGTTTTGACAGATCAACTAATAAACTACTCAATAAACTACAGAAAAAAATCTATGCAAAGCTAGTAGGTTGTCAAAGGAAATGATTATTCATGGTCAAAATTAACCTTTAGCTATCTTCAACAATGTTGTATTTCTAGAAAAATCATGCTCATGCAGAAATAAAACAACAATAAAACATTACCACCATTAACAAAAAGAAGAAGAAAAACAAAAACAAATGAAATAATAACCTGGGGAGGTTAAATTGAGGAAAATTGTGTTTTTATCAACTTTTAGACAACTTTTAAAAAAGTGTATATAGAGTCTCATAAGAAATAACAGTGATTATGAAATTTAGGTCCTATATAAAAAGTTGAAATTTCTCAGGTCACTGGACCTATAACAATAATGGCATTCATAACAACCAAAGGACAACTCAGGAAGTGGTGTGTTGTTGGTAATGAAGGAAAGTCAACTCTTATTCAGAAAAACACTTCAATTAGATACCATTGAAAACTCAGAAACACAAACATGGCTCGGATGAGGTATGACCTCTTCTGACCTCTTAGTTAAGAAACACACAGATATACAACTCAGTATTTTTCTGCTCAGCCTTGGGCCTGACTGTAATTAAGTGGCAGGGAATACTTTACTATCTCGAGTCACAGGTAAGAAGGGCAAGGTTGATCCGACCTTTTCATATAAAACACTACCTCACCACCACCCACCCTCAACCTTCAGAGTACATGCTTGTTATGGAAATATGGGAATTCTAGAATAACTGTGTTATTTTAGTCTATCCAGTAACCAACCTAATGCAATCATGTAACAATCTAATCAATTGTGCATTGATATGCAATTACAAGTTTTAAAAAAGGTCATCAACTAGAAAATGACTGATTTATTTAGATTATGTCCACAGAGCTATAATCTCTTTGCACTTGATTAAACATAACTCACAGAATTACCTGCCTGCAGTCATAATCCAACCCAGATGAAACTGTGTTTACAATCTCAATTTCTAAAATATACTTAAGAAGAAAACAAAGGCAATTTTTATTAGCAAAGAGTATATTAAAATATACTTTAAAGGTTTATAACACATTTTAAGGAGAAATAGTGGAATAAAATAGAATTTAAATATTTATTATGCTATATGTCATGATTGTGCATTGAGACAACAGTGGAAAATTTTTAATACTATATACCAAAATGAAAATAAAGTCTTATCATAAAAAGCGTAGGATTTAGGGATAAGTCAAAATCAAGAACACACACACACACAAACAAACACACTTGTGTATACATTTTTGTCCCGTACTGGTGAAATGACTTTTGAAAGTCCCATGAATGGGATATTAGCTTAGATCCTGCAGAGTCTCACCCTTCCCTCTGAATCCCTTGGAAGGAAGATTAACAGGTCTCAGTTGTCAGACCTCTCAAGAAATAGTCCTTGGCAAAAGACAGTCATCACTTTCAATTGCACACCCTCTTTCTTTTGATTTTTTAAAAAAAATAAATAACAGCAGAATGCATTACAATTTATATTACTCATATAGAGCACAGTTTTTCACATCTCTGGTTGTATATAAAGTATACTTACACCAATTCATGTCTTCATATGTGTACTTTGAATAATGACGTCCATCATATTCCACCATCATTGCTAACCCCCTGCCCCCTCCCTTCCCATCCCACCCCTCTGCCATGTCTAGAGTTCCTCTATTCCTCCCATGCTCACCCTCCCTACTCCACTACAAATAAGTCTCCTTATATCAGAGAAAACATTTGGCATTTGTTTTTGGGGATTGGCTAACTTCACTTAGCATTATCTTATCCAACTTCATCCATTTAACTGCAAATGCCATGATTTTATTCTCTTTTATTGCTGAGTAATATTCCATTGTGTATATATGCCACTTTTTTATCCATTCATCTACTAAAGGGCATCTAGTTTGGTTCCACAGTTTAACTATTCTGAATTGTGCTGCTATAAATATTGATGTGGCTGTGTCCCTGTAGTATGCTGTTTTTAAGTCCTGTGAGTATAGACCAAGGAGTGGGATAGCTGGGTCAAATGGTGGTTCCATTCCAAGTTTTCCAAGGAATCTCCATATGGCTTTCCATATTGGATGCACCAATTTGCAGTCCCACCAGCAATGTATGAGTATATCTTTTCCCCCACATCCTTGCCAACACTTACTGCTGTTTGTCTTCATAATAGCTGCCATTCTGACTGGAGTGAGATGATATCTTAGAGTAGTTGTGATTTGCATTTCTCTAATTGCTAAAGATGATGAATGTTTTTTATATATTTGTTGATTGATTATATATCCTCTTCTGAGGATTGTTTGTTCAGTTCCTTGGCCCATTTATTGATTGGGTTATTTTTTGTTTGTTTGTTTGATTTTTTGGCATTTAGCTTTTTGAGTTCTTTATATATCCTAGAGATTAGTGCTCTATCTGATGTGTGAGGGGTAAAAATTTGCTCCCAATATGTAGGCTCTCTATTTACCTCACAGATTGTTTCTTTTGCTGAGAAGAAATTTTTAGTTTGAATCCATCCCATTTATTGATTCTTGATTTTAATTGTTGTGCTATAGGAGTCTTATTAAGGAAGTTAGGGCCTAATCTGACATGATGAAGATTAGGGCCTATATTTTTCTTCTATTAGATGAAGGGTCTCTGGTTTAATTTCTTGATCAACTTTGAGTTGAGTTTTGTGCATGGTGAGAGATAGGGACTTAAATTCATTTTGTTGCATTTCCAGTTTTCCCAGCATCATTTGTTGAAGAGGCTATCTTTTCTCCAATGTAAGCTTTGTAATTTTGTGAGTTAGTCTCTTTGTCCTCTATTCTCAGGCACACCCTCTTTCCAGGGCAGCCTCTACTTAATAATAGTCAATCATTGTCTCAGTACTGGACTTCTTGTTCCAACTTGAAACAATTCTAAAAGGCTATTCTGATTTCAGAGGTTTGTGCAAAGCTGGCTGAAGCTTTATTTGTGACCTGTTACTCAATCCTTTATCTAATTGTGTTTACTTACCTTCTATGAAAGTATTGATCCAAGAGCACTACTTGATTAATTTCTGGCATTATATTCTTCATCTTGGGGTCCTGTTTCCTTTAAGAATCAGTGTCAGGAGTAATCTGAGAAAGCCCATGTTAAGACGAGATTTTAGAGCCAGAACGCCCAAATTCTGCTGGTAGCAGATGAAGAACAGGGAGTTCTTGGCGCAAATTAGCTGGCTAATATGCACTTCTATAGACAGAGTGACTGATAACAAGTTACCATGCTATCAGAACTATCCATGATACATGTGGTCCTGTGACCTACCAAGTCATGAACTCAAAGAGGATCAGAAGAAATCTGTCTGAGATAGAAATTGTACATTTGGTGTTTAGCATTAGCAGAGTCAGAAAGAAACATTAAGTTCATTAGACAAATAAGTTATCCAGACTCTGCACCACCTTTCACACTGCTGAGTCAGCAAGTCTGCTTACTTCTATGGTTATGAACAAATCATGGAGGAGAGAAGAACAACAGAAAAAAGGTCATGCTTTGCACAGATCAGGATGCTTAGTTTAAGAGACTTAAAAACTAAAAATGGATGGCAGTTGGAATCCACTTTGGGTTGAAGTAGAAATGGCCTGACACATTAGTGTGTGTATGTGTGTGTGTGTGTGTATATATATATATATATATATATATATATTCATTGGTAGTGGAAAATGGCTTGAGGCTTGAGTAGTGGCCAAAGGCTGATAATAGAAGAGTAAATGGCTTGAAAGTTTCTTACAGACCCAAGAGAAAAACTGGAAAATTGATGAAAATACCTGAATTAGCAGTATGGAGAAGGACCTATGGGAACAGGATAAAAGTGCAGAAAACTGTATTGATTATTAGTGCCCACTGGTGAGGAGTCACCACTGAAGAAGCACTATAGATGAATAGAGAATGCTTTGGCTAGTTGACTTCTGCCAGTCTCTGTTACTCTTCCCTCCTGTAGCTCTTGCACAATAAATAATTGAACAGAAAAATTGTGCAGGCAGATATGAAGCCAACAGCATCAATTCCTACTTATCTATTATAGCTACTGCAACTGTTATTAGCAACAAATTCTAAATCTGAGCTTCAGATAAAGGCCAAGGAGACCAATCATCCTTTTTATGGCAGTTTTACTTCATTAAACTTCTGTGTCTGTAAGGGACAGTGATTTGTTTTAATGGGAATTCAATACATATTTCAGGTATACATTCTTTCTCAAATGAAGAGTCTCATCTAGGACCACTATCAAGGGACTTTCAAGTATTTAATACACATATGGCATTCAGGATATGTTGTCAAATGGACTCATTTTTATAGCAAAGGATGTAAAGCAGTATATATATCACCATGGAATTCTGTAATCCTATCATACCTTTAACCCAGGAGGGGTCAATCTGTAAGAAAAAGCACCAGTTCAGGAATAATATTCTGTAAAGATGAAGCAAAACCCTCTTTTTAATTTTTTTTTTTATTTTTTAGTTGTAGTTGGACACAATACCTTTATTTATTTATTTATTTTTCCTTTTTTTATTGGTTGTTCAAAACATTACAAAGCTCTTGATGTATCATATTTCATACATTAGATTCAAGTTGGTTATGAACTCCCAATTTTACCCCAAATACAGATTGCATAATCACATCGGTTACACATCCACATTTTTCCATAATGCCTTATTAGTAACTGTTGTATTCTGCTACCTTTCCTATCCTCTACTATCCCCCCTCCCTTCCCCTCCCATCTTCTCTCTCTACCCCATCTACTGTAATTCATTTCTCTCCTTATTTATTTTCCCATTCCCCTCACAACCTCTTATATGTAATTTTGTATAACAATGAGGGTCTCCCTCCATTACCATGCAATTTCCCTTTATAATATTCTGTAAAGATGAAGCAAAACCCTCTTGGAAGCACATACACACTAAATCAATGACCATAATATTGCACTACATTCATAATAGGTCGAATATATGGTTTGGTGAAACTCTGAATGTGGAGGGCCCCTGATGGCCTACTCCTAGTGACTCTTAGAGATTTCCTTTTCTTTACCAAAACCTCTGGGCTCCCTAGGAAAAAAGTCATGGTTGCCAAGGAAAGAACACCTTCACTAGGAGTCTTGGCAAAAGTCAAGAAACAAAAGTCAATGAAACATTAAGTTCATTAGACAAACAATTTATCCAGACTCTGCACCACCATTCACACTGCTGAGTCAGCAAGTCTGCTGACTTCTATGGTTATAAACAAATCATGGAGGAGAGAAGAACAACAACAGAAAAAAAAGGTCATGCTTTGCATGGATCAGGATGCTTAGTTTAAGAGATTTAAAAACTGAAAATGGATGGCAGTTGGAATCCACTTTGGATTGAAGTAGAAATGGCTTGACATTAGTGTGTGTGTGTGTGTGTGTGTGTGTGTGTGTGTGTGTGTTTTAATTGGTAGTGGAAAATGACTTGAGTAGTGGCCAAAGGCTGATAATAGAAGAGTAAATGGCTTGAAAATTTCTTAGAGACCTAAGAGAAAAACTGGAATTTTTCTCTTAAGCTGTATTTCCACCTGGATAAACTTGAATACTTATGCCGCAACACAAAGAAGCAAGAAGAAAAATAACCTTCTTGGTAAGGGTGATTGACACTGGTCATCAGGAAGAGACACAGTTGATGCTATATAAAGGAGACAGAGAAGAATATCTTTGGTACTTCACTGATCTACTTGGGAGTTTCTCATAACTCTTTTGCCCAAATTTGATAGAAAATGGGGAAATAAAGCAGTGTAGTCCTGAGATGTCATAAGTAAGAGTTCATGAGGATTTGATGATCTCACAAGGAAATGTAGCTAAACAGTGAAAGTGTAGTCAAGGTTAAATAGAATCTAGAATGGATATGATTAGAAGGTTATAATTAGTATCAGTTATGTCCTTAAGACTACTTGCAGTGGCAAGATCTTTAGTTCAAGTTACTATCCCTTCTATTATAAGAAACTCCCAAAGAAAAAAGTCTTGCTGATGGAGTTCCAAGAGAACTGCTCACAGAATTTGTATGGATTAAGGGTATTGGAGCAGCCCAATGGATGAACTGTGTTGGGTGTGTGGCTGCATTAGCTAGATTTCTCTTCAGTATAGCTAGTAGGAAGTTTGCCAATTGAAGCTCTCAGCTGTCAGCCCTTTCTGGTAATTTCCCTTGGATAATAAGAATTAACTTCACCTAAGGTCACAACTATTTCTCATGACATCTTGCATCAAATGACTGGTCAATGCCATGGTAAAAATTATTTAATCCCCTAACCCAAATTGAGACATATCTCAAGGATTATCCAACTTCAGAGTTCTCCACAGTTGACAGAATCCTGTTGAAACAACATTGGAGCTCAAATTCTTTCTTATCCCAATTCTTCTTCCTTACCTTCTCCCCAAAATGTTTTGTTTAGAAACTCCTTGAATGCTCATATCTCACTCAGTTTTCAAGAAGACCTAGCGACAACAGAAAGTTACTTGACTTCTCTTAGTCTCAGTTTTCCCCTTTTTAGTTGATGGATAGTAGTCTAATTTAATCAATGTACAATAAAATGCCTGGCTAATTGCTCAATCACCTGCTGGTTCCTTGGTTTCTGTTGCCTCCCAAAGTAAGAGTGATAAGTGACAGATGGACTATAAAGACACAAGTGTTATAAAATTATTTCTGATTTACAAATATCTTCTTCTGGTGATGTCTTTATGATAATCATTTCAAAAAGAGACAATTTGTGTTGATTATTTGATCCCATATCACCTGCATATACCTTAAGAGAAAGCTTTCCTTCAACAATTGTTTCAGTATGCTATAAATTCTAATTCATTCCTTTGGGTTGAACACTTAATATGGATTAGTAGAATGCATGTATTTCAAGAAAATTGTGGCAACGCTTTGCAATTATATGATTTCAGACTGAATGTAATTCAACAATGTACCCCATTACTTGAGGTTAGGTGATACAAGTCTAGAAAAGGAAAGATACACTTGAACTGGGATTTAAATTATAAGTAGCTGTTGATTTGATGGAAAAAAAGAATACATTTCAATAAAGAGAAATGCATGTATAAGTGGCTCTGAGTGATCTGGAGAATGGTAGGCTATAAAATACAAAAGATGAAAATGTAGTATATTGAATTTAGTTTGAAAAAATTATTGTCACAGGTACAAAAGATTGTTTGCTTTGTTTCTGGAAAAATTATATGAATTACAGGGGGGATCTCAATTGGCCATGGGCCTCTTATGGTTCAGCAGTGATGTTATAATGACTGATAGGAACAAAATTTGCTATTCAGGCAGCCACAAAATATTTTCCATTTACTCCCCACTGTACTTGTTGTGTTCAGCTTAGATTATAATATTGAAAGAAGAGCCTTTGCAAATTAGAAGGGAGCAACTAGGATCTAGAACAGTCTCAAAAGAACTGCACTTGGAAGGCACATGGCTAGTTTTTGCGGCAAAGCCCTTGAAGATAGCAATGCCTTTCAATTGAGGACTGAAATTCTATTTTTGCTCATTAGCATTATTTTCTAGTCAATCATATTATCTCTCTGCTGCTGTATAATTTCACAGTCTGTCTGAAGTAGTCTGTATGCCAAATATAAACTTTTAAAGGACAAAGAAGACCAGAACAAATAGCTAAATCACAGATAATTTTGTAGATCAAATTGTCAGCCAAAATCCTTTTAAAAATCCAAGAGAGCTTTAAATAATATATTGATTTAATATGTACCTGCATATGTAGTTTAGATCTATGTTCATTTCTTCTGGCCTGACCTTTTATCTTACTGTGACCATTTACATTGGCTTCCATCTAATCATATGGAACACATTAATCATTTGTGATTTTCTTGGTAGAATTTTTAATAATTATTCTTTTTTGTTGTTTATTTGGAGACATAGGCTAAGGAAGTCAGATAGGAAAAATACATACTTGGGTGGTCCTATGAGCATATGAGACAAAAAAAAATGGCAAAGAATACCTCTTGCCTGCAACTAAAGTATATGAATCACGTGAAAGTCAATTGACATTAGTATTCATGTTCTACTTACTTTAGGACTAGAACCCTGAGCCTTCTTTTTGGTATATATAAATAGTAATAGTGACCAGAGAATCCATTCACCAGACTCCTTGCTATCAGTTTTGCATATAAGCCAATATATATGTTCACTTCTGGATTATATGTTCACTTCTGGATTATATGTTCAAAGAGAAACTACTTGCCCTCAATTTTTTTTTTCTGATGTCCAGGAAATAAACCTAGAAATAAAAGCCAAGTATAGAGAAGAAAGGCGTTCTTTAAAAGCCAGGTGTAGAGAATGAAAGGAGTTCTTCAAAATTCCATCTTTTTTCAGTCACTTTATTTTTAGAAATCTGTTACAGAATCTTAGTTTATTAGATCATATTAACAAATGAGTTATATAATTCAATAAATAAACAAAAAGACAACATCAAGTATCATGACTTGTCACATAATGGGCTGTTTATATTGGCCCTGGAAATCAAGAGTTAATAAGAATATCTTTCAGAGATGAGGAGAGAGGTTCACAATATAAATAGAAGCAAGAATCTAAAGGAAAGTCCAAAGAAGTAGGAGAACTTGGAAGTAATGGTAACAGTAAAAATTATGTAAACTTGTCTCCATCATTAAATATATGGTCAGGGCTTGTGGTAATTTTTTATGAACCTTCAGTGAAAATAGTACAAACCATCTGGCCTTAGGACAGCCGTTTATTTTTAGGTTTCCAATTCAGATTTCTTTCTTATCCCAGAGTTCAACTCTGAGCTGTGACATAGAATCATGGAGAGGGGGTGCTCAGATCACGTTATTTAAAAATATATGCAGCCAATTTGCTTAGATGTAATTCAGAGAATCTGAATCTTTGCTTACTAGATTCTTTGAATTTCACATCTTTTATTCTGTGAAAGAGGATAATAATACCTGTTACGCAGACTTAATGTAAAGTTTCAATAAATTAAAATACTTATAGGGCTCAGAATATCTCCTGGCACATAGGAAACATGGATTAAAATGATTTATTTTTAGGATGTGTTATTGATAATAATTCTTACCCCATATCTGTCTTCTCCAATATGCAAATCATACTACTATTAAAATATTTGAACATAATAACAGAAGCAGTGAGAAGATTGCATCTACTTTGCTACTTCATAGTGATTACTGACCCAAAGACATTTTTAGTCTGACTTGAAAGTCTATTCCCTAGAGTCCTTCATGCATGCAGAGTGTTGTATGCTCTCTATTTTCAAGTCACAATTTAATATGGGTCAAGGTCCTGGTGTTTATGATAAATGACAGCAAAAATGGCCTCTCCAAATGACAATAAATTAATGGGCCAAGACCACAGGTCTGCCAGCTTTGCTTAGTAAGCTTTGAATTTAGCAAATAGGTTCCTACATGTATAGTAGAGCTTTAATAGAATTTTCATTACAATGAAGCCTCATGATTCCTAGTACTCATATGGACCATTTTAAGTTTTAGGAACTTTAAATGAGATAGGTAGAATTCCTGAAGAAAGTAATGAATCATTGGAACTGAACTTTAACACCCATTCAACATCTAATTAGTTGAATTAGAACCACTTTGTAAGAGAGTTAATCAATTCTCTAGCTTTAGCTGCCTGATGCTTCTGAAATTTGCTGATGTTATCATGGCATTGGAAGGAGACACTCTCTTTGCATGTTAATAGGGGCATTTTTTTCTAGGACCTCTGTATTACAAAAGAGAGTATTAATATACATATTCTGCAAAATGAGAGCTTTACAAGGACAAGATTGTGCCTTTATCTGAAAAATTAGAATGAAAAAATATATCAGTCAAGCATTGTAACTTCCTGAAAGGCTGCTTGGTGACATGGGTGTAATGCAGTGTCTAGAATAGGCTAGGATTAAATAAACATGTTAATGGTAATTCATTTATTTATGTTGGCCAAACCCTCAAGTGCAGTGAGTTGCTAACTACCTAATATAAGAGTGTCAGAAAAAAGATTTTGATTGCCTCCTCCAAATATCTCTTTTGTTAAAATTCACTGACTTATTATTAAAATAACCTGTGAAAAATGCAAAATAAGGCAGTTTTTAGTCTAATATATTTATATATATATGCATATATACACATACATACATATATACATATGTATAAGTATATGCACACACACACACACACACACACACATGTGTACAGCTGTTTATCAGGCCTGGAACTAAATGCTTTCATATAAATCATTTAATACTTATAATACTCAAGAGTACCTACCAGTCATTAGTAGCAATTTTGAATGTACTTGAAAGGTTAGTGAATTTGTTCATTCAGTAGATTCTGAGGATGCTGGAAATGCAATGATAGGAAGCTATTTTAGAAAATTAGATACATCTAGATGCTAATTAATTAATTAATTAGTGATCTTTATTACATCTAATTATGACTTAGCAGCACCAAAATGTATTGTGCTCTCCCAAGTTTGACCCCATTGCACTCAAGACTTTCAAAGACAGCATATGGAAGGCAGAAAAATAAAAGGCACTGAAAGTGGTGCCTTCGAGAAGTGGTGAGCAAAAAGGCCTAATGTACAATGTCTTGAGTTTATATAAATGTTTCCAGCTTCTAACTATGTACAATAAACTATGATTTCCCTTAATCAGTTCAAATACTCTATCCCCCATGATCAACATGAAAAGCCCTGTGAGGGAAATTTGAGTCAGGCCACAGTTTGTGACGCCGCCTCGTAGTTTAATTCCTGCCATTACATATTTGAAAAACTTGATATCCTGCAAGTCTGCATGATTTATTATTATTTTCTCTCTGCTATAATGTTTATCATCCCCAATGCTGTGCACCAGAGGCTTAGCATTTTCTTGATTTTTGATTGCACTTCTTTGCATTATTTCGAGATTATGAAACTTTTTAAATAAGTAGAGGGGAATGTGTTCTTTAGCAACAATACTATATTTCTTCACAAGGTAAATTGTAATAACCTAAGAAACTGAACTCTATTGATGAATAAGTTTTTGTTTTTTGGTACTGGGGATTGAACTCAGGGGCACTCGACCACTGAACCACATCCCCAGCCCTATTTTGTATTTTTTTTCTTTAGAGACAGGGTCTCACTGAATTACTTTGTGCATTGCCTTGCTGAGGCTGGCTTTAAACTCACAATCCTCCTGCCTCAGACTCTTCAGCCGCTGGGATTACAGCGGTGCGCCAGTGTGCCCAGTTTGATGAATAGCTTTTAAATCCTTAAATAAGATTCAAACTGGTGGATTAGAGGACGGCTGCGTTTCTAGTTGCTCTGTGGCTCCAGAATCATGCAGTAGGAGTATGCTGGGAGCCATTAGCCAAGTAAGTAGGTATGACAATTTCCTTGCCAGCGTACCCCATGTTGCAGTGACATTGAATGTAGGTGACCTTGCTCAAGGACCAGGGCGGATTAGGGTGTTCCGGGTTTAAGATAATCGTGTTTAGGGCGTTCCCAGTTTAGGTTCCAGGTTTAAGGTTTAAGATTATTCCTCCTGGGAATAGGGCGTATCCTGCTGCCTGAGTTCCCCTTGAGTTCTCACGGGATTCAGACAGTATATTTTGGGAGACAGAAGCCCAGTGGGTGTGGATTTGGGCAGAGAACGTGGATTTCCCCAGAACGTGATTGTAGACGGCTGGTGTGAGTTCGGGAATAAAGAGTTGCTGTTTGAATCTACAAGCTGTGTGGTGGCTCGTGATTGTGTGCCCAGCCAGACTGCGGCAGGAGTACAGCTTCTTGGTGAGGTAAGTGACAGAGGAATTACACTAACATTAGCTATTGGACAGAGTGTCTTTTAGATACCCGGAAATTTGGGTTCATTGAACAAAGATGAACACACTGGGGACAAGTCGGTTGCCACTGTAGCAGCAGCCCTGGTTTACCACCGCAGGGAGTGACGGCACAGAGGGAGAAACATGATGAACATATTTTCTATGGGAAAATCCTGTAGATCAGAAAAGCAGTCTGAACTTAGTTACTCAGAGGCTGCACTGTGAACTGGAGTTTGAAAGGTGCTCTCAGCTGGCCATGGAGAGTTGAGGCAGGAGCCATCTGGAGGCAGCCATGCTGCAGCTGCTGCCCTGGGAGCTGGGAGGCCACAGCCAACATTGCCATACTCCCCTAGCAAGCACCTACTGTGTGGTCAAGGGTGTACCTAGCAGAACCTGAGTGAAACACACACAGAGAAGATTGTATCCAAGCAGAAAAACAAAGGGGAGCCTGACTTGCCTTTCCTTTTGAGTCTGACTTCTCACGTGACCAGCAGAAGCAGGTCAGGAGTCTGAACAGGAGGGTGTGAATATACTCTGGGACTGAGCCTGGGAAGTCTGTGTTCCTGGGAAGCAGATCATGTAGAGGATTGGCTCCTCCAGCCCATGAGTACAATTTGCAGGAGCTTCCTGTGATCCAGACACCCAGCAGAGATTGGCAACTGCTGGGTCCTAGGTGTGTGTTGATGTAATCTCTCTCGAGCAGGTATCACCCAATAAAGCCCCTAAGACCTGATGAGACCTCAGCCCCAAATGCTGGAACTCTCCTTATAGGACTCTGTGGCATCCCCATCCTGGAAGTGCCTCACTCTGGTCTGCTCATCAGCAGTACTTTCCATTCCATAGAACCTTATTCTGGAGACAAAGGAAGATGAGAGTTAGTTCTACCAGCTTTAGTCTCAGGTCATTCCAACTGGAACCTTAATGGGCAACAGAAAAAGAGGAAGAGGTTTAAAACCCTTAGCCCTTGTGCGCATCCCCTCTATGTATATAGTCCAAGAAGAAATGGAAAAATGATACCTTGGCATAGGTAGTGACCATCAATCATCGTCAACTATTTGACCACCTCAGTGGAGACAATTACTTCATTTTTCACTAACAATATTTTATATTTTCCATTTTTTTATGTGTGTGTGTTTGTTTTCTTGCTGTGATGATTGGTTCATGGACAAATACATATTTGTTCTCATTTTTTAAAAATGTAATTATTTTTCCTTGTCTTGCCTTTTTTGGGAGGGAGGGTGGTACCAGGGATTGAACTCAGGCGCTTTCGACTACTGAGCCACATCCCCAGCCCAATTTTGTATTTTAATTAGAGACAGGGTCTTACTGAGTTGCTTAGGGCCTTGCTAAATTGCTGAGGCTGCCTTTGAACTTTTATCCTCCTGTCTCAGCTTCCCAAACTGCTGGGATTACAGGCATGCGCCCACGCACCTAGCTCCTTACCTTGTCTTTTGAGAGTTAGGGATTTTTATTTGTTTATTTTGGTTTTATTTTTCTTTGTTTATATTGTTTCTCTTTCTCAATTTCCTTTTTCCCCGCTAACAGCCAAATTGTCTTTTTCTCTCATTCTTTCTTCCTCTCCTTTATTTGTCCCTCTCCTTCCTTATAACCATCAGTTGCTATATCTCTTCTTCTTTCTCTCTCTTCATATTTTGAATATTCTAATCTATCATCTACCTTTATACAATTTTTTTCTTTTATCTTAATGAACTGCATTTTAGCCATTTTTTAAGAACTAATTGGTTTACATAACTCCTGCCCCTACCATCCATACTGGTATGGATAATATAGTAGACACATGCTGTTTGCTTTAATGCCAGAACTAGTTTATGGTTATTTATTGTTTTTGTCTTTGGAAATTACTGAACCCACCATTTCTTTTTTTTGTGTGTGTGTGTGGTAATTAATGTTGAAGTTGTCATAGTAAAAACCATAGTTGTCATAGTAAAAACATAAAAACATTTATGTTAATGTTTGCATTGGTTGTTGCTATTGTTCATTTCCCTGTTCTATGTGCTGCTGGGAACCTACAGGGACACTATAAGTTCATAAAGTAGAGACTCTGCTGTTGATCTAAACTGAGCCCAAACCCAGCACACCTTGTTCTACACACAAATTAATGAGGCTCAAACTTCCAATATACTTTAATATAAAGAACAGAAGAGACAAGAACCCAAACTCATGACCAGGCCCCAAGTAAGAATGGCTAGGGGTGGGCCCTCAGATCCCAATCACAGACATCTGCTACTACCGCAAAAATAGAGAATTAACACAAAATCAGTGCATACATACCACACACCACACCTATGAGGGGGTCTCAATCATTTGAGTGCCTACATAAAAAAAATCAGAATGATCCCAGTCAAAGAATCTTCTCGTATATTTCAAGGGTCTTTTAAAATAAGAATAAAACTGGGCTGGGGCTATGGCTCAGGGGTAGCACACTTGCCTGGCATGTGTGAGGCACTGGGTTTGATTCTCAGCACCACGTGTAAATAAATAAAGGTCTATCAACAAGTAAAAAAAAATTTAAAAATATGAAAAAAAATCTTCCAAAATCTGTAGAAGGAAGGAAATAATTAAGACCAGAGCCAAAATCAATGAAATTGAGAATAAAAATATAAATCAAGGATGAATGAAATGAAGAGTTTGTTCTTTGAAAAGATAAAGGAGAGAACTTATCAATCTTAGACAAACTAACCAAAAGAAACAGAGAGAATTTCCAAATTAATAAAATTAGAGAATAAAAAATAGAAATCACCACAGACATCACAGAAATCCAGTGACTCATTACAGACAATTTTGAAAAACTGTTCTCCAATAAGTTGGAAAATGTAGAAGTAATGAATACATTTCTAGACACATGCAATCTGCCTAAATTGAATCAGGAAGACATAGAAAACCTAAAAATACTACTAACTAGTAATGAGATAAAAGCAGTAATAAAAAGATTTCCAAAAAAGAAAAGCCCAGGATGAGATGGATTCTCAACTGAATTCAATCAGATCTTTAAAGAAGAACGAGTGCCAATGCTCCTCAAATTATTCCACGAAATAGAGAACACTGCCAAATTAATTCTATGAAGCCAGTATTGGCTATGAGTATGAGTATATTAACTCATAGGAAAACCAGATAAGGTCACATCAAGAAAAGAAAACCACCGACCAATATCCCTGAAAAACTTAGATGCAAAAATCCTTAATAAAAATCTTAGCAAATAATATTTGATAACATATTAAGAAGATTGTACATCGTGACCAAGAAAGTTTTATCCCATAGGTGCAAAGATATCTTGACATATGCAAATCAATAAATTTAATTCAAAATATAAATAGAATTGAGGACAAAATCCCCTAGTCATCTCTATAGATGCAATGAAAGACTCTGACAATATTTAGCAAGCATTCATGAAAAAAGCACTGAAGAAAATAGGGATAGAATGAATCTACCTTGACATTTGGAAGGTTATATATGAAAAACCCAAAACTAACCTTATAGTAAGTGGGTAAAAGGTGAAAAAGGTGAAAGCACTTCTTTTAAAATCTGGAATAAGATAAGGATGTCCACTCTCATCTCTCCTATTTTTACAGTGTTAGAAATTCTAGCCAGAGCTGTCCAGCAACAGAAAGAGGTAAAAGAAAAAAATATATGAAAGAAAAAAAATCAAATTGTCACTATTTGCAGATGATGTTATTCTATACTTATTTTAGGAAATTCATAAAGCTCCATCAGAAGACTATTAGAGCTAATAACAAATTTAGCAAAGTGTCAAGTTTTAAAACCAACATACAAAAATCAATAGCTTTTAAAATATATAAACAATGGATATGCTGAGAAAGAAACCAGGAAAGCAATCCCATTCACAATAGCCTAAAAAATATCTAGTAATAAATTTAACCATGGAGGTCAAAACCTCTACAACAAAAACTATAGAACCTTGAAGAAAAAAATTGAAGAAGACTTCAGGAGATGGAAGGCTCCCGTGTTCGTGGATAGACAGAATTAATATAGTTAGAATGGCCACACAACCAAAAGCAATACACACATGAAATCCCTGTCAAGATACCAATGAAATTCTTCACAGAACTAGAAGAAATAACAGTCATAAAATTCATTTGGAAGAAAAAGAGACCCAGAATAGTCAAAGCAATTTTAAGCCAAAAAAGCAATATGAAGGCATCACAATACCTGATTTCAAATCATACTACACAACTGTAAAGACAAAAACTGGTATAAAATAGACACACAGACCAGTGGTACAGATTAGAAGACTCAGAGACAAACCCACACATATAGAGGTATCTGATCTTTGAGAAAGGTGCCAAAAATATACATTGGAGAAAAGACAGGCTTTTTAACAAATGGTGCTGGGAAAATTGGTTATCTATGTGTAGAAGAATGAATCTAGACCTTATCTTTCACTCCAAAGTCAACTCAAAATGGATCCAACTCTTAGGAATTAAACCAGAAACTATTCAACTCCGGGAAGAAAACATAGGGTCAACACCCCAGCATTTAGGTACAGACGACTTTCTCAGTATGACCCCTAAAGCTTAGAAAATAATGCCAAAAGTTAATAAATGGAATAGCATCAAATCACAAAGCTTCTTCACTGCAAAGGAAAAAATTAAGAATGTGTAGAGATGGGCTGCAGGCGTGGCTCAGTGGTAGAGTGCTCACCTAGCATGTGCGAGGGCACTGAATTTGATTCTCAGCACTGAATACGGATAAATAAATAAAGGTTCATTGGCAACTAAAAATTAAAAAAATAATAATGTGTAGACAGAACCTACAGAATGGGAGAAAATCTTTGCTAGGTAATTTTCTGATACAAGATTAATATCCAAAATATATAAAGAATTCAAAAAACCCCAAACCCCAAACGATCCAATTAATAAATAGGCAAATGAATCAAACATACACTTCTCAAAAGAATAAATACAAATGGCCAAAAAGATGTATGAAAAAATGTTCAACATCATTAGCAATTAGGAAAATACAAATCAAAACTAAATGAGATTTCATGTCAGTTAGGAAGGCAGTCCTCAAGAAAACAACAGTGATAAATGTGGGAGAGGATGTGGAGAAAAAGAAACATTTTGGAATTTTACTCAGCAATAAAAGAGAATAAAATGATGGCATTTTCAGATAAATGGATGGCATTTGAGAAGATAATGCTAAGTGAAGTTAGCCAATCCCCCCCAAACACATGCCAAATGTTTTCTCTGATATAAGTAGGCAGACTCATAGTGGGGTAGGGAGGGGGAGCATAGGAGGAATAGATGAATTCTAGATAGGGAAGAGGTGTGGGAAGGAAAGGGAGGAGGCAGGGGATTAGTAAGGATGGTGGAATGTGATGGACATCATTATCCAAAGTATATGTATGAAGACATGAATTGGGTGTCAGCCTATTTTATATACAAACAGAGATATGAAAAAATGTGGTATATATGTGTAATAAGAATTGTAATGCAAAAAAAACCAAAGTACATGTATAAGGACATGAATTGGGGTAAATATACTTTATATACAAAGATATGAAAAATTGTGCTCTATATGCATAATAAGAATTTGTAATGCACTCTGCTGTAGTATATTTAAAAAATAAAATCAATTAAATAAAAAAAGACATCTAAAGCCCTATGATACTAAAAAAAAATTTATACTGTTGTAGAAATTGTAAATTAGCTCATTCACTATGAAAAGCCTAGGCATGGAACCACCATATGACCCAGCGATAGCACTCTTCAGTATTTATTATAAAGAATTAAAGTCAATATGATAAATGCACAGCCATGTTCATAGCAGCACAATTTACAATAGCCAAACAATAGAACCAGCCTAGTTGTCCATTAATAGATTCATTAATAGATGGGTGAATAAAGAAAATGTTTTATATATGCGCAATGGAGATTTTATTGTTGTTGGGTTTACTTTTTATTTTTACTTTTTATTTTTTGGTACCATGGATAGAACTCAGAGGTGACTGAGCCACATATCCAACCATCATCATCGCCATTATTGTAATTATTATTTTGAGACAGGATCTTTATAAATTGCTTAGGGCCTTGCTAAGTAGTTGAGGCTGGCATTGAACTTGTAACCCTTCTGCATCAGCCTCCCAAGCCACTGGGATTACAGGTATGTGTCCCCATGGTAGGCTATACAATGGAGTTTTAATCGTTCAAAAAGAAAGATGAAATTATGTCATTTTCAGGAAAATGGATGGAACTTGAGACCATTATGTTAAATGAAATAAGCCAAACTCAAATTGTTGAGGGTCATATTTTCTCTTCTCTTACATGTGTGGAAGGTGGAGAGGAAAAAGAAAAAGAGGGGTTTATCTCATGAAAATCTAAGAGAGATCAGTAAAATAGAAGAAAGGGATCTTTAAACTCAGCCCAGAAACTTGGGCTGGAGTTGTATCCCCCCCCAGGGGAGGGAAGAGCACAAGCACAGCCCTCTTCTGGCCCTCTCCTTTGCATCACTGTCAAGTATTTGCTGTCCTTTACTAGTATGACTGGATTTATCATTTGGGGAATAGCCATGTAGTGAAGAAGAACCTCAACTCTGCTGTAGACATTGGTGTATGAGTATGGATTTTATTTTTAAAAAAGTTACTGGTGTAAATAAAAACATTCTAATTACATTAAAAAATTAAAACTATGGAAATATAAAGAAAGAGAATCCTATTGCCTGCAGGTGATCACAGTTAATATTTTCATTTCCTTCCAATTTTCTTTTTATTTTATATACTTATGAGCATGCTGAATGAATATTTATTATTAAGCTTTATCACTTACTGGTTTATTATGAACTTGTTTCCAAATCATTAAGATTCTCTAGTAAATATTTATTAGGCTCATGATATTTTATTAACCATATGAATCATAATTTATAATTTCTCTATTGTTATATATTTGAATAATTTTATCACTGATACAAATAATGTTACCCTATCATCTTTACATTTAAACATATGTCTGTAAATTTGATTATTTCCATTGCATAAATTTTAGAAATAGAATTACAGGTTTTGGAAATGGCACCATTCCTAAGCCTCTAGGTACTTATTGCCAAGAGCCTTCCAAACAAATTTTGCAGTCCAACTTATGGTATATAAGATTACTTCTTTCACAGCTCCCTTTCCAGAACTGCTTACTAATTAAAAGACATCAATTTGAGAAATGTAAAACAGCACTTTTCCCAAAAATACAGTCTTTGATGATTGTTTTTCAAGTTTTCCTGCCTTGCTTTCAACTACATAAAGTTTTTTTTTCACATGGATATTATTTATTTATTTGGTTATTTATTTATTTATTTATTGGTACTGAGGATTGAACTCAGGGGCACTTAACCACTGAGGCACATCCCCAGCCCTTTTTTGTATTTTATTTAGAGACAGGGTCTCACTGAGTTGCTTAGGGCCTGGCTAAGTTGCTGAGGTTGGCTTTGAACTCCCAATCCTCCTGCCTCAGCCTCCCAAGCCAACAGGATTACAGGTATGCAGCACTATGCCTGACTGGATATTTTATTATATGAGCAGCTGGTCTTGTTCAGTAAATATCATCACACTGTACCCTTAGGTACCACCAAATACTTCTCACATTGGTAAATATTCCATCTATGCACTCTTTCTTGCTTGTACTTTCTCTTAAAAAAAAAAAAAACACCCATTGCTACTGGTATAATCTTAACTAATAACACTACTACTATAAATGATACTTTTTATATTATGCCATTTTGAATCTGAGGCTTACAAAGAGGTAACAAAAGCAGTACCAACATTTAAAATAACCAGAAATTAAATACATGGATATAGGGTTTATCTATCCATCACCTATCAATCATCTTTACATTGTCAATTCAATGTCACACCCAGGCAACTATGGGTGTAACAGGAAAAAATGGTCACAGTATATTTCTATGGCCCCAGTTTCATACAGGCAGAGGGTTGTGAATCTTAAAGGAAAGATAGCCCAGAAAGGAAGGGAAGGGATAAAAATGAATAAGAGAAAGCTTTTTAGTAAATATTTCATGTGCGTAAATATCTGGCAGTTATAGATAAAAAGAGGTAGAACCGATTTGATGAAGCTGTAATCAGTTGTTTTCCAATGTGACCTCATGGGCACCCTAGAGCAAACTCTCACATGGCCCTGGCCCTTTATCACTGAAGGAGGGATATTAATGAAAGAGGGGATCTGAAGAGGGCATCTATATCCAACCAGCACCCCACACCTCCTGTCTCTACGTTATTTACAACAATTGTTGTCACCTGTTTGTATATGTAAAATTATCCAATTTCCATAAATCTTTTTAATGATGATAATAGAAACCTGTGGTAGATGCATCTAAACAAGAGTGTTTAAAATGAAAAATGGAGGACCCCTTGTTTAAAGCCTTGAGGTTCTTCCTGAACAACAAGTCCATAGATCCATTCATGCAAAAAAATGAAATCATCAGAGGCCAACCCCCTGCTATCATGCCACATACAAGTCTAGACTTTTTTTTTTTAAGCTTATTTTATTTGTTTCTGTTTTGTTTTGTTTTGGGGTAGAGAAGAGGAAGTTGCTTATGTCATCTCAACTCCAATGCCTGACTTTCAAGTAATATTAAAATCATGCTTATTGCTCAAACATTTCCCACCTAATTCCCAGGAGATTTACCACCTTTCTATCATCTCTTCAGCACCGGAAAATTGCTCAAGAGGACAGTGAGGTTAAGTGAGGATAGTAAATGACTTAATTTCCTCGTGTGATTTTTTTTTTTTTTTTTGAGCAGAGTTGACTCTGCTGACCCAGCTAAGAGGCAATCATGAGCTTCTAACTTCACCACGTTTATGTATCTCTCTTTGGAAGAATACAACCTTCCAGATAGTGAAAACTCATCCTTACTCAGATGCACACCAATGACCCATCAAAGAAACTCATAAAGTTCCATTTATAGAATAGTATGTGGCAATAAGGTTTATGTCTTTCAGTTTTGCTGAAGGCCTCTTTTGCATATGCTCATTTGATTTGCATTCATTTTGTGCCTCCTCAGTCCTCACTGAGAACCAGTTCTAAATCCTGCAAGAAAACTGTTATACCAAAACAAATAAAATATTTCTAGTATTTCCTACTGTGTTTCAATCAGTATCAGGTAATTAGTTGAGTTCCTATTTTTCCTATTTGTGAGTTCATAATGGTAAGAATTTTATCTTAATCCTTTTTTGTATTTTTCCTAATATCTATTGTGGTTTTATATACGTAGGAAGCTCTTTACGAATACTTGCTTATTTATGGATTTATTTAAGATGTTATGAAATTGCAGAAAATTTGGAAAAATGAATACAAATATTGCTAAGATGGTAATACTGTTTTCTAAAACTCTTTAGAAATATAAGTATAAAAAATAATGATGCTACTGTGCTATTGTTTCTACTTTATATTCTGAAGCTTTTTACCTAGATCTGTTTTTCTTGGCAGTTAAAAATAGCATTCTAGGGGTTGAAAGCCATCTGGGAACACATAGGGCTTTTAGCATCCAGACCTGCTCCTGGTTCCCCTCTTTCTGTTCTCTTCTCTTCATTCTGGGCTTCCTCACTTGTTTTCATCTCTAGACTTCAATGTCAATGACCTTCCTTGTTTCCTTTCTGGTACATTTAATTCCCACTCCTAGTTTCCACTCTTGCCAACACCCAGATTCTTCATTATTGTTGCTCCAATGATTCCATAGTTTATAGTAGTTTGTCAGATTCTAAACTATGTTCTGACTTGCATTATTATTTTTGTTTAAGTCAGCCTTTTTGTTGCTGTGACCAAAAGACCAAAAAAGAACAATTTAGAGGAGGAAAAGTTTGTTTGATGCTCATGGTTTCAGAAGACTCTGTTCATAGATGTATGACTCCATTGTTTTTGGCCCAAGTTGAGGCAGAACATCATAGTGGATGGGTGTGGAGGAGGAAAGTAGATCAGGACATGGTAACAAGGAAGGAGAGAGGGAGGGAGGGAGGGAGGGAGAGAGAGAGAGAGAGAGAGAGAGAGAGAGAGAGAGAGAGAGAGATCTGCTTGCCATATAACAAAGGATGAGAGAGGGAGAGATATATAGAGAGATATAGAAAGATAGATAGAGATAAGGATAGAGATAGATATCTACTTTCCAGGGACAAAATATAAACCCCAAGGTATACCCCCAGTCATTTCCCTCCTCCAGCCACAACTTACCTGCCTACAGTTATCACCCAGTTAATCTCTGTCAGTGGATGAAGCCATTGATTAGGTCACACCTGTCATAACTTAATCATGTCACTCTGAATATTCTCTCATTTTTTTAAACTCTTGTTTTTAGATATACTTGAAATTAGGGTGTATTTTGACATATGATGCATACATGCGTGCAACCAATTACGATTTTGGTCCCATTCTTTGGTTACACTGATTGTGTATTAATATATGACCATAGCACAGTTACGTCCAATTCATTCTCCTGTCTTTCTATTCCCATCCTCTCTCCTTTTTCTTCTTCTCATTTGTCTAACCCAATGAACTTCTATACTTCCCCTCTCTACCCTCCCTTGTTATGGTTTAGCATCCAGATATCAGAGAGAACATTTGGCCTTTGGCTTTTTGGGAACTGGCTTATTTCATTTAGCATATTCCCTAGTTCCATCCATTTACTGTCAAATACCATAATTCTATTCTTCTTTATAGCTGAGTAATATCCTATTGTGTATATATACATTTTCTTTATCCATTTATATATTTAAGGGCATCTAGGTTGGTTCCATAGCTTGGCTATTGTGAATCGAGCTGCTGTAAACTGGAAGACCTAAGAAAATGGAAAGACCTCCCATGTTGTTGGATAGGAAGAATTAACATTGTCAAAATAGCCACACTTCTCAAAGCACTATACAGATTTCCTGCAATTCCCATTGAAATTCCAATGGTGTTCTTCATAGAAATAAAAAAAGTAGTCATGAAATTTGTTTGGAAAAATAAGAGGCCCAGAATAGCCAAAAAAATTTCTTAGTGAGAAAAGTGAAGCAGGAGGCATCACAACACCAGAACTTAAATTATACTACAGAGCTATAATAACAAAACTAATATGGTATTGGCCCCAAAATAGAATTAAAGACCAATGAACAAAATAGAAGACACATAGACATATCCACATAAATACTGTTATCTCATAATATTAGACAACTGTGTCAAAACATACATAGGAGATAAGATAGCCTCTTCAACAAATGTTTCTGGGAAAACTGAAAATCTATATGTAGTAGATTGAAATTGAACTCCTATATCTCACCCTGCAGAAAACTCAACTCAAAGTGTATTAAGGACCCTGGCATTAGACCAGAGACCCTGTGCCTAATAGAAGAAAAAGTAGGCCCAACTCTCCATCATGTCATCTTAGGAACAACTTTCCTCAATAAGACTCCTAAAACATAAGAAGTAAAATAAAAAGTCAATAAATTTGATGTCATCAAACTGAAAAGCTTCCACACAGCAAAGAAAACAATCAAGAACATAAACAGAGAATCTACAGAATGGGAGAAAATCTTGGCCACATGTACATATCTCAGATAAAGCATTAATCTCCAGGTTATACAAAGAACTCAAAGAAACTTAACACCAAAACAAACAAATGAAAGAAACAACAATGACAACAAATAACCCAATCAATAAACGGGCAAAGGAACTGAACAGACACTTCACAGGAGAAGAAATACAAATGGTCAAAAAATATATGAAAAGAATGTTCAACTCTGAACATTCTTGCACTCTCTCACACATAAGCTTGCAGGGGGACACCTCATATCTAAACCATAACCTTAGTGTCTCTGAAAGGAAAAAATGATGTTTGTTTTACTGACATATTGATATCATTTAGACTGATTGTAACATTGCCAAATTATTGGATTGAGTTGCTGCAAAGTAAATTTCATTTTCTCTGCAAAGCTAATTTAAAACAAGCAACACAAACAAAATCCACAAAACAAAATTTGTTCTTATGCAGCTATTTTCATTGTGAATTTTCTAAGTTTTGGTAACTGAGCGTGGATGGCTGTGAGAAAAGCATGAACTAGAAAAAGGGTGGTGTGGTGGGCAGTAGAGATAGCAGAAAGTACGAGATGGATTGACTCAGGATGAGAAAACATTCCTAGTGGACACACGGTGTAATGTTTCTCTTCATGGTTTAATCTCAGCAGGATGAGAGAGGCCTTCAGTTGCCTCAACATAAACTTATTAGAATATTCAGTACTGTGTGGCACTGAGTAGAAAGGACACAAGCGTTGGCTTCAGAAAACCCAAATTGAGCCCGGTGCAGTGGTGCATGCCTGTAATCTCAGCGGCTTGGGAGGCTAAGGCAGGAGGATTGCAGGTTCAAAGCCAGCCTCAGTAACTTAGTGAGGCCCTAAGAAACTCAGTGAGACCCTGTCTCTAAATAAAATACAGAAAAGGGCTGGAGATGTGGCTCAGTAGTTAAGAGCCCCTCAGTTCAATAATCCACAATACTTAAAAAAAAAAAAAAAGATCCAAATTGAATCTATATTCTGTCATTTACCAGCTGACTGACCTTAGGGATTTCTTTCTTCCTTTTGCTCTTCTCTTCTTCCATTTTCATCTCTCTCACTCCATTATTCTCTCTTTCTTTGTTTCTTTCCCTATTTCTTTTTCTTGATTATATACTTTCCTTAGATTTTTGGAAATCAGTAGGAAGAATAAGCACCAAAATAGTACAATGAAATTCTCTATCCTGGTATATTTTGGTTCTTTCCTCAACTGTAAATTTGTCTCACGTCTATCCAGCTTTAGGATCCTATGTTCAAACTGTACCTAGATCTCTGTTATTCCATTTTTGCATAACACAGAGAGAGGGGGAGAGAGAGAGAGAAATTTGTTGAATTAATTATGTATGAATATGTGAGTGTGTGAGTTTGTATGTGTTTTCTGGGTCACATGTCAAAGTCAAAAGTTCACCGGATGCTGTCCTCCATAGGGTGTCCATCTGTGCTTGCTGGTTTATGAGACATCTCAAGATAGGAAATGGGTACTCGGCAGTATATGCTAACATGGAATTAAATAATGGAGTTGCTCAGAAATCTCTGTGGTTCCAATTGCTTAACAAAATATTGTTAAATCTATAATAACAAAGGCACAAGAGATTATCCTTTGTTCTTAACTAAATTATGTATACGTACAGACACACACACACACACATGCACACACACACACAAGCCTGCACACACACTTTCATAAAGCCTGGCTAAAAAAATGAAGGAAGAGAAAACTTTACATTGTTAATAATTACTCATGAAGCCTCAACGTCTAAGATTTAATGTTATAGACTTGTCAGCAGGTGCTCTGTTAATGCTGAGCTGAACAATGTTCTACCAAATCTTGCTGTGCCCTTTGGAAAAAAGCCCACAACAATAAAGGAAAGTAAAATTAACTAATAAGACACCTCAGGGGTACATTTTTAGAATTGGAATCTTAGCATTTTCTATTTTTTCCCTGTCAGAGATTATTCTTTGTACAAAGCAAAGAATTCACCAAGTGACACACGCTTTCTAAAGCTCCCTTGTGCTCCCTCAGGTATTAAAATGTGGACTTGAAGCCAGACTATTGGACTCAATGAAATAATATTATCTATTCTTTTTCCTAAAATGTATAAAAAGTTAAATTTTGAATTCGACAGCCTGTTGTCATCTCAGACTCAACATAGCTATTCTCAAATAAGTAACCTCTTTCTTTTTCTGTTTTTTGAAAATTCTTTTCCTTAGGAAACATGTGATGATTATATTCATTTCACTTAGGATGCAGAGAAAAGCAGTTCTAAAAGAATATTCACTTTAAAAATATTGACTGTGTTTGAAGAACTTTCCTTTACTTTTGTGATACTTTATGATTATTGGCAAAGAGAAGGCCTTCCACTGTGAAAGATGACTGATTCATTCTATGGGAGAATCTTTAAATTTAATCCTAACTTAGTGTCTTTGAGAATTCTTCTACTGAGAATGTCACCAAATGCAAAGAAAATGAGAGAATGGAATTCTATGGCATCATTGTTATTTTGACATCTAGAATACAGATGAATAAGAATTAAAAATATATAAACAACCACCTCATTTTGAGCTAATCCATAACACCCTGTTTAATGTTAGGTGTTGTAAAGTTTTTACTTAAAAAAGTGTAGGGATTTTATTGCTTGACTTAGTACATGAGGACTTTACAATTTATAAGACACCCAGGAAAGGGAAGAATCTTACTCCTTGGGACACAGGCACCTTCATTCTCTTCCTCACCACGACCCACACAGTGCTTCACAGGCAGCATCTGTAGCTGGATTGAGGAGCTCACCTGCACAAAAGCAGAACTCCATACAACACGCGGGACTTTCATTATGGCTTGCATCTGGAATGATCCCAAAGGCTCATGTATTGAAGGCCTGATCTCCAATTCAGCAATGTTCAGAGGTGGGTCTTTGAGGAGTGTTTAGATCATGAGAGTTCTGATTTCATTCAGGCATGAATCCATTGAAAGATTCCCATCTGAATGAACTCTTGGGGTGGTAAAAACTATGGGATGTGGGACACATTTGAAGGGTAGGTCTTTGGGAGAATGTCCTGGGAGAACGTAATTTTTTCCAGCTTGTTCTCTCCCTGCACTTCCACACATACTTCTCTCTCTCTCTCTCCTCTCTCTCTCTCTCTCTCTCTCTCTGCTTCCCAGCTGCCATGAGCTGAGCAGATTTCCTCTGCCATACCCTTCCACCATCATGTTCTCCATCTCCTCAAGCTCAGAGCAATGAAACTAGTCAGCCAGTCAACCATGGACAGAGTATCCTCTGAAACCGTGAGCCAAAACAAATAATTGCCCCTCTAAGCTGTTTTTCTAAAGCATTTTATTCCAGTGGCAAAAAGCTGACTAACACAACCATTTACTATTTCTCCTCAAATTATTGTGTGTGTGTGTGTGTGTGTGTGTGTGTGTGTGTGTATGCATGTGAAGATGACTACAGCAAGTTTTCAGTTTCTCTTGTCAGTGGGAGGTGTAACCTGGAAAATGGGTGACAGCTTGATAGTGTTTCTTTTCAGAGAGAAAGTAGAGAAAAAAAATTGTATCATTTCATTGGATAACTTATGTTAGGAACACAACTCAGAAGAAAAATTAGTTAATTGGACTTCTTCTCTCCAGTTCCCTTTCATCCTAGGTAAGCATATTTGCACTTAAATAACATCCTTTCTTGCTGTAGAAACACTTGGAGTAACTCTCTGAGCGTGGCAGAAGGGTGTGTGAGAGAGGTGATGCTGTTTTATGATATTCCTACCAACATTTGGGAAGTGGGAGAGATGAGGAAATAAGATCATCTATGTAGTGTGATTATAAAAGATGCATGAAAATTGAACTGCTATAAAGAGACACTATCAAAACCATCTGCAGATGAATAAGTAGTATATAACGGATTCCATTAGAAAGCTTGCTTTGAGATTATCTATAGGAAAAGGTAGGAAACAAGGAGTGTGCCCTGGTATGTTACTGTATTTGGAGGTGAAATAGGGGAAGATACTTCTGCAAGGAGATTGCCTAAGACATTTGCAGTGGAAACAAATGTAAAATTTATACTAATTCTAAAATTAAGGATAATTAAAAGATGTTTTGTGCTAATATGTGAGAGCTTGGTATAGATCCCCTGACCACTGGGGATAAATGATATAGCTTTTAAACTTTTTAGGGGCATTTTGGTCAAAATACTTGAGAAGAGTGCTACTTTTTCTAAGAGAAACTATTTTCTATTTTTACAGCAAAGGTCAGCTACTACCTTTAGTCAATATTCTTGGCTTCACTAGGTCATCTAAATCACAAGAATGGAAAGGTTTCTCAAAAATAGAGATGAAAAGGGTGTTGCCTTTTTTGAATTTTTTTCTCTCTTCAACTATTGCTTTATATATTTTATTGTTAATTTCTAGATCATTTATAGAGAAAACAAGAAGTTTCTGTCTCTGAAAAATTCAAAATGTTAAATAAAATAGGACCTTATGTATATGTACATACAAAATTAATTAATTTTAATTAAATTTGGTAAGTTAATTTAATAAATTTTTAAAAATCCATAAATCCTATTGTGTCAGGATGCTATATGTACTGTTCTGTTTCTACTACTAAGGAGCCATAGCTTCCCATTAAAATTATTCTGCTTCTTATTAAAATGTAATAATTCCCACAGATCATTTTTAGTGTATCCTGACACTAATAATGGATTTATCATCGGAAATGATAATAATCATTCAGATGATTAAGATTCACCCAAAAAATGGATATAGCAGTCCTGCAAAACTGGAAATCAATGAGAAAAGACAGCAAGATCCAGAAAACACACGTCCAAGAATCTCCCAGCCTATAGGAAACAGAGCATAGACATATGGCCTGATAGTTGTCCTAGGAGTTTGTAGCTGAACCAGAATACAAGATTGAGATGACAAGTGTTTCAAACTCATTAGTGATATTTTAGGTTTCTGTGCTCATATTAAGTGCTTGAAAGAAGCACCCAGTCCAGTGCTAAAGAAAATATAGAAGATCCATTGACAAACATTCTCTGCTTGAACAAATTTTTCTGTGACTCCTGATGCTTCTCTCTGGTCCATTTGTGTAGTTTTTTTTTTTTTACAAAATCCAGTTTTAGCAAGAAAACTTGATAAGTCAGTTTGGCAAGACATCCCCCACCATGGTCCTTGAATTGCAATAACCCCTGATAGCTGATCAGGTTTTCTATATCCTAGATGATGTATGATCGCCTTGGCTTATCTTCAGCAAGAATCTTGTTAAGTCTGTTTAGCCCAAAGAATCTTGTTAGGTATATTTAGCCCAAATCCCCCACCCTTGATCTTTCCTCTTAGTAATTTTTCATTCACTGACCCCCACCTTGTTCTTGAGTTGTAAATTTCTACTTGCACATGTTATATTTGGAGTTAAGCAGAGACCTTGGCATATATATTAAGCTGTTGATCAGTGTTCAGTATTAATACTCTAAAAACAGCAGAATAGTCTTAGTATTTTTTTAATTTGTATTCAAATACTAATTGTTTTAGTCTGCTTTTTCATTGCAGTAACTAAAAGATCTGACCAGAACAATGGTAGAAGAGGAAAATTTTATTTGAGGGCTTATGGTTTCCAAGGTCTTAGTCCATAGAAGTCTGGCTCCATTTGTTGGGGCTCAAGATGAACATCACGGTGGGAGAGGGTGGCAGAGGGAAGTTCACATCTTGGTGACCAGGAAGCAAAGAGAGAGAGAGTTTCTACTCTCCAGATACAAAATATATACCCCAAAGCCACAATCCCAAGTTACATCACTGACAGCCACTTTAGTTACCACTCAGTTAATCCCTATCAGGGGATTAATTCACTGATTGGATTGCCATCTCACATCCCAATCATTTCTCCTCTGAACCTTCTTCTGTTGTCTCACACGTGGGCTTTTGGATGCCATTTCACATCCAAACCATAACACTTATAGAACCAACTTTTAACCCACCTTGTTATGGGAAATGATGACAGATATTTTATAATTCACAGATGATATATTCAACATAGGTGCTCAGCTATAATCCTGAGCACATATTAGCACATCATAGAAGGAGGAAATTGGAAATGTGTTGGAAAGAAAGAATGATTGAAAATCATTCTAAGCCAGTCTACAGTCTCACATCAACCTGACTGCATTTGTTTTAATTTTCCAGATGTTATGACTAAGGTGTTCTTTAATAGTGAAAATAAGTCTGATGAAATAATGTGCCCACATCATGAAGAAGAAAGTCCAACTATTTAATATTTATTATATCACCTTCTGTTGGAACAGTAAAATGGGTGATTCTGAACTCCTATGGGGAACCTCCTATGGGGATGAGTAAAACATTACCCATCTCTGTAGGAGGTCCCCAACAGGCAGTAAAAAGCTCTCCACAGGAGATAAAAGAACTCTTGCAGAAACTAGACTACAATTTAAAAGGAGGAGCAGCATTTATTCAAAGCTAATCTCAAACTTCCAGCATTTTATTTTAGGTATCTGTCATCTGAAAAACAACAAAAACGGAAGTAAAACTATTTCATTTTCCTAAATAAAGCTGAATATTGAACAGTTACACAAAGTTCTAAGCAACTTTTTAAAGTCTGGCTTTGCAGATTTAAGTCTCCTGCATATTCAAAACCCGCTCAAATCTTCATCAAAATACACACACACACACACACACACACACTCACTCACGAGGATTTCACTAATTATCAATCCTAATGGTCACATTCTGAGGATATTCCAAATTGTTGTTGGTCTCTCTAATATCCAAAGGTTTCATGCCAGAAATGAAACACCTCAGGTTACTTATGCATTGCTTGGTTCTCATTGTACTAATGTCCTAAAACTACTGAAAAATTTATATTCCTTGAAATATTAAATAAATGATTCTCTTCTATATGCTGAAATACATTTTGTCATTGTCATAAATCAAGACTTAGATATGTAAGAACTTCATATTTACCCCCAAAGTAATGTTTGCAATTTTATTTCTCTTGAAAACTGACTGCATTCTAAGTTGTTCAAATGTGATAATAGTCAGTGAGACTCACCTGCTTATTACAAAAGTTACAACCATATTATAATATTATTTATGAAAGCAATTACAATAAAAAGGGTTACCATGATATCAAATTTGCTGCTTTTATCATCATAATCATCACCATCATATTTTTATTCTTATTGACAGTCCCATGTCTTATTGGCTATTGGTCAGCTTATTAGACAATAAGAATAAAAATAAGAGAGTTGTAATTATTCATTTCCCAAGGGAAAACTAGGCTACAGTATTTGTCCCTAAGGAAATGTTCAGACAGATATTAATAGAATGATTTTCTCTTTCACAACTCAGGATTCAGATTTAATAATATAGTAGGTTGCCTGGAATCAACTATATTCTACAATACCACTGTTGAAAAGTCTTTGCAATGTATTAATGAACTAGCAGGAAAGACAGCTATTTATCAGGCCAAATGATTTACTGAACATGGAAACCCAGATGGGGCTTTGGGTAAATTTTGTCACACTAAGACATTTGCTGATTTTTGGTTTGGGTTTTCATGGCCTCAGAGTACATAGCATGCCCAAGTTGGAGAATTTATTAAGAGTGTCTTAATCCATAAAACTGGAAATATGAAATCTACAAAATTTCTAGAAGAAGGAAAACAAAAAATACACAGAGGAAAATGCAAATTTCAATCTAGGATATGAAAAGAACAAAAAGAAGAGAAGAAAAAAAAATAAAAAAAAAAAAACAGCCCCTGGGAAACTGGAACAAATGAGATGTCAGCAAGTTTTGTGTCCAAATATACATTTATCACATGATGTTTAAAAATACTCAATGGAGGGAATTGACTGAAAGTGATAGAGTGCTAGTATATTCTGAACCCTTTAAAAAAAAAGCAACGTAAAGCTCTAGAGGAAAGTAACTCAGTTCTATAAATCAAAGGTAAAATTTTACTTATGGAAAATAAGCAGCTAACAGTAAAAAAATATATATTAGTATGTAAAAGGGACGCATGTTAGAGAACCAACAGTACTTTATACTCCTGCCCCTGGATTTTAGGCTTTCTGCTTCTTCTCACCTTCCTACGTAAAGGGATCTATATAGCCAGGTCATCAGAATGCAACTAATCCTGGAATTTTCTTGACTGCTCTAAAGTGTATGGAGGAATTTCAGACAAGTTTCTTGATTTCAAGTAATAGCCCAAACTATTCTCCTCTGTGAGGTTGTTTAAATCCCTGGCCCCTCTTCCAGAACTCAGGCTTCAGCTCCTCTAATTCTGTTCTAGAGATCAATAAGGTCATACATCAGTCATCTTTTCCTCTTCACATTACTAGGTGGTTTTCATATATGAGTGGGTTCATCTTTTCATTCAATGCACCTTTTAAAAAAAAATTAATACACTGAATGGGCTGAATGTTTTTGTCACTCTCCAAATTCAGATGTTGAAACCTAATCCTCAGTGTGATGATTCATCTAAACTGGCTAAGACATACGTTATCCACATTTGATTAGCATTTATAATAAAGGAAATATCCTGGTTACCCATTGCCTCATTAATACATGTCCTTGTCCATTTAGTGATAAATAGGCAAAAAATAATAAAACTCAGCCTTGATCAAGGTGAAGTTAGAACTTGAATACCATCCTAATGGAAATATAAACTATATATTATATAATAATATATGTATATAATAATATACGTATATTATTATATAATAATATATTTATATTCATATAAATACTTCATAGAAATCATATTGGCATTGTGCTTTAAAAACAAGTTTACTCATATATTCCTACATATCAGAAAGTATGTTAAGGCTAGAATAAAATTGTAAAAGATTCATTTCCTGCTCATAGTACAGACAGATTCCTCATTATATTGTGTTAAAACAAACTCCTGGCCAGCATGTGAAAACAAAATCAGCAGTAGTATCTTGGCACATAGCTATGTTGTTTATTATCCAATATTGGATAACTTACTACAGAATTAACTTATCTTGGTTTGAATATTCACAGATTCAATAAGCATATGTGAAATCCTGCTATTTACCAAATTTATATTTCCAGTCCAGACCCCTTCCTTCAAATCCAGGCTTGTATGGTTTCTGCTTGTTGGCCTTCCACTATGAAAGTCTAATAAGCATCTCAACTTATGTCTTGTACCGATCCCTTTCCTTTCCCTAAATTCCAGTTTCTCAGGCTAAGATATTTGAATCATCCTTTATTCCCATCAGTCTCTCATGGTGTATGTTCCATGTGTTGGTAAATGTTGTTAGTCCCACTGTTTTCTGTTATTTACCTCCATTGCTACAGGACTTCTAGAAGCCACTAATATATCTCTCCTGGGTTAAAATAAAACTAAAACTGACCCTTTATCCATACTTGGCCCTACAGTTTAGTTTCATCACAAGATGTGAAGTGATAATCATAAAATGAGTTAAAACATTATTTCTTAGATCAACGCTCCTCACTGGTTCCCCACTGTCCTTAGTATAAAAGCCACTGTGCTTTCAGAATCCCACATGCCCTACATAATCTCTCTCACCCAATATATTTCTAGGATCATCACCAATGACTTTCCCTATGTTTATTACATTCAAAGCTACCTTTGCTTCCTCTATATTCCTTGAATATGCCAAACACAGACCTACTTATTCTATGACTGTCTCTTGTCAGAACCCTTTCTCTTTGACACAAAACTTATTCCATCACATCTTCAAGTACCTGTTCAAATATCTTTTTTTTTTTTTTGTCACTTGACCAATAAAACCAATAAGAATGATGTAGAGGGGGAAAAGTTTATTTTGGTTTATGGTTTCAGAGGATCAGTCCGTGGCCATCCATGGCTCTGGGCCTGGGTTGAGAAAGAACATCAATGAAGAAGGGAATGGCAGAAGAAAGCAGCCCAGAACATGGCAATCAGGAAGCCAAGAGAGCTCCTTTAACCAGATAAAATATAAAACGAAGGCCGACTCCCAGAGACCTACTTCACCAGCACAACCTACCTGGCTGCCTTACCACTCTGTTAATTTATGTCAGTGGATTAATCCATGATTAGGTTATGCCTCTCACAATCTAATGATTTCACCTGTGAAAATTCTTGCATTGTCTCATCCATGTGCTTTTGTGGACATCTGGTATCTAAACCATAACAATCATTTTTTTTTCAATCATGTGTATAATTGCATAACTCCCAGAACTCCTTTTCCTCTTATTTTTCTTTGCCTTTAATCGTAACTTTTAGCTGTTATCCCCTTCCTTCCCTTTTAATACACTGTATATTTTCTTATTATTATAAATGTTTATTATTTGGCTACATCTGCCTTTAGTAACTAAAAGAAAAAGTCAACTTATGCAAGGTTTTATTTTGAGTTTCTTTTCATTTAACATTTTTCAAAAATTTATTTATGTTTTCCCTGGGTTGAAACAGATGCATATTAATTATTGGTCAGTGAGTAAATGTGCCCTGCCTCAAATAAAAGATTGCTTTATTTGTAGCATTTCCCATCTTTGATAATGTAGGACACAATACCTTGCTAAAAATCCATCAACCCAAACTGACAACGCACTGATGTTTTCGTTTGTTTTTCTGTATAAATTTCCTTGTCTACACTTGATATGGAAGCATTACATCCTCCTGCATCAAAGGAAAGATGCAGGCTTACACAAAGAAAACATCACCTAGAGGTTATAGTATGGCCCACTAGCTTGAAAGGCCTGGGGCTGTTTTCAATGCCCAAAACTCAGAATTTTTGCTTGGTCAGAGGATATTGATGAAGAAAACCTCAACAGTAACCAAAATTCATTTCCCTTTTGTCCATGAAGGAATGCAACTGATGTTTGGATTTCAACTTATTTTAGAAAAACCACTGATATTGTGGCAGCAAATGTTATTTTTAATACATTTACATTGCTACATGACCTAGGGTCTAAATTAATAATTTTATTAAGCACAAAAAACCCCCACTCATGTAGCTTTTGCATTTTCCAGATCTCTAGAGGAACTATGGTTTCAGAAGCAGTCTTGTTTAATCATTATACTCAATCCTACTCTCTAAAGCCACTTTTAATCTTGATGGGTATTGTCCCAAACAGGATACCTTGTTGTGATCACTAAAGTATCACTAAATTTAACCATTATTTTGTATAAATTGAGAGGAAAATTTATGTTCTATTTGGCTATTGGTATCTACAAAATTGAGCCATCCATTAGGCAAAAGGATTCTGAGGTTAAAAAAATGAGTATAATTTACAAAATTATAGAGAAAGGTATAAAAACAGATCTTCATATCTCCCATAGTTACACTCTGTCAAACTTTGAGGGCTATAAAATTCTTTGTCATGTCCAATCTCTGGAATACTCTGTTACTTCTTCTACCATATTTGTTTTCTGGTACAGTTTTGAAATTCACATTGTTTTATAAACCATCTATTTGTAAATTAATTTTTCTCTTGATAATGCCTTAAGTAACCTATTTTCACAGGCTTATGAATGACTTTTCAGACATAAGGACTGCATACTCATTTCTCGAGGTTGTATTTTCTTGGTTGTATGTTCAAGGTATTATCCAGGAATGTGGGGGCAGGAGGTCAGAGAAAACAAGCATGCTGACCTTGAAATTTATGAGGACACCAATTCAAAAGTCTTATTAACATCATCTTGCAGGTCCAGTGGCTGATTTTTTTCAGCGAAATTTACATACTCACATAAAAAAATGAACTGCTTTCAGGTAATATTTTAAATATTTCTCATAAAAGTCTGAAAATAAGTATATCATGAAAGGCCTATCTGAGAACACTGAGCCCACATTCCTCTGTGGGAACTGAAGAGTAACTTTCTACCCTTCAAATGAGACAAAAACAAAACAAAAACCTAATCCATGCCATGTAGATAAAAAAGAAAAAATTCATCCCAAACATTACCTTGCTGATCCTTTGGACATTTGAGTTTACAGCTTGTGTTACTGAAATCTACAATCTCAGCTAAATCTGTACTGAAGGCATTTGTAACAGGAATATAAACAAACAATTCAGAGAAGGGTTTGTGAAAGCCTGACATAACCCAAACTCCTCAGTTATCTAGAAAATACATTTCCTAAGAAGTCCAGATAGAGAAGATTTTATATTCTGTTGGATTTTAGCTGAAGGCAACCTTGCAGCCTAAGTTGAAAGTGGCAGGAATAGAATTTGTAGTACAGATTTATATATCGATCTAGAGGAAACTATAATTTTCTCAAGAGACAATCAAAGAATTCTAGCAACCATAAAGTGCTGAAAATTCTTTTACAACTACTTTTATGGTGGCCTAAATTGATTTAATAGAGTATTGTCAAATCAATTCATTCTCTTTACTCTTAGGCTGTGTCATCTTAATTTGAATTGTTGGTGAACCAGGCCATCTGGCAATTATAGGACTGCATGGTGTTTGATATATTAACCATAAGACCAGCCACCTGAAGAATGAAAACCAGGGCATAAAGAAATTGTGAACTGAGCTCCCCATAAATTGAATATACTGGAATGATGATTCTATATTTGCAGGTATGCTAAATGCATACCTTTATATTGAAGAAAGAATTATCACATACATTTATGTTCATAAAGTGTTGAAAGTGTGAGGATTATAGTTCATATAGCAGTAGGTAATACTGAATATACTCTTTTAAGCACTAAGGTAATATTTATGAGGGAAATGTAGGATGCCATATATGCCTTTTATTCTCTTAAATTGAAATATATGTTGGGGTTAAGTATACATGATGGGAAAGGCCATGTTTCAGCAGATACACAAAAATTCTTGCTAATGACTGACATATAACACATACTCAATGTTTTCCATGTCTTAAATAGAACTTTACATGTATTATCTTACAGTATAATGTGTAAATTCTTATTATAGAAGAGATAAATGAGGGTTGAAAAAGTGGTGTGACTTCCCCCAAATTGCAAATTTCATAGCCATTGGAATTGGCATTGGCTCCTGGTAAACAGCAGTCTCTGCTGTGGACCATCATACATGATGCCTCTCCGGTATGTCATGGCAGAATCAGAGGCTGTGATCCTGGAACCTAAATATTTCTTTCTTCGAAAGTTACTAGGTAGGTTCTAGGTACTCACAAGTGTCAAATAGAAAATAAACTAAAAAATTAAAATCTATTGTTTTTTCTGTTTTGCAACAGAAATTCAATTTTTTCTGTCAATATACGTTTCAAAATTTGTTTATTGCTCAAGGAGTGAACTCCCTATTGAAATATGTTTCAAAATTATTTAATAATTTTGCTTCTTTCATTCTTTAAATGTTTGTAAACATCAATTTGCTTTAGTCACAGTCTAGGCACTAAGAATACAGAAATGAATATATTACACATGTATCTTAAACTCTTGGAGTCAACTATAATAGTACACAATAAAATTCTTTTTAAGAACAATGTACAGTTTTCTAAGTGAGCATAAAGTTTACAATCTTTAGTTTATTAATAGTCTAAATGGAGAAAGCAGGGTCACTCGTTAAAGCAAAAAATTTAAAATTATATGAATATTTTTTTAAAAAAGGAAATACATTTTTATGCTGGCAATGAATCAGAATATGTTAGAGTTAGACTAAGTCAATTTGCTGCTCCACCAAAGAGTCCATGTCCAGATGAATCATTGATTTAATATCAAAAACTTTGCACCCTTACCATGGCATGTTGGATATTGAAATCTAAAGAATAAGACAAGGAAGAAGAAAAAGCAATAGTAGCATAAAAGATAAATGGACAAGTCTGGAAAGCTATATCCAGTTATCTTCACAATATTTATAAAATCCTGAGCTGTGCCCATCCATTTTAGATCTTCTGAGTACATATCCCCAGTTTCCTCAAAAAGAAAGTAATTTCTTTGAACTTCTAGTTTATTTCAGCTATACAGCTTTAATGGTAACTCTTGAAGTCTGCTTCATATTATAATTATCTATGCACCTGTTTTATTTCTTTTCTTTTACTATTAGTACTTTGAAGTCAATCCTACATTTTTCCATAACTAAATACATTATTTAAAGATGGCATGTTACAATAAGTATGTGTTCCATTAAATTTACATAATGTGGTTAGTCAGGGGCTGTTAAAATAATAAAAAAGGCATTAAAGTATTTTTTAGAGTAAATCTTTATAAAATTCCATGCATGTATGATTATGTCAAAATGAACTCATCTATTCTGTATAATATGCACTAATAAAAGCAAAAAGAAAAAAATAGTGAGGACTTGAAACTTTCCACTTGAGTAGGGTTAGAAAGACTTTTACTTCAGCCCACATTTGAGATGAATACAGCCCCAGCTGATAACCTTGATGCAGGCTTGTGAGAGAATAAATATGTGTTGCAGAATTTCTTCACCAAAGCCCAGATTAACGACATGTTAGTTGTCTGGCTACAGCAAATTCTTCCCATTGTTGTAGAACACTATTCCTCATCTGGAAAGTAAAAAAAAAAAATTAACTGTACATATTTCCTTGAGATACACTGAAATTTTAATGTGTTAACACAGTCTGATCATTCACCAAATGATTGGACACATACAGAAAAATAAAGGAGCCAGGATACTACAGATATTTGTGTACTTTCCTTTTTCTAAAAGAGAACATAATGTTTTCTAAAAACTGTACAGTGATGTACAGCCTTAGAATGGATTTTTAAATAAATACTTTCTCATATTGAGCACTAAATAATGTGAACATAAAGGCCAAAATAGTTTACAAGAAAAAAATAATTACAACAGGATTATTAAACTTCTAAAGGAAAGAAATAATTAGAAATATTCTAACATCAGTCAGTGATCATTTTACATGACATATTTAGAGAGATGATAAAAGTGTATGACAGTACTTACTGTGTGAAGGATTTGTTGCTAGTGTTCAACTATTTTCAGGTGATCAATGTACTGATTTATTATCCTTGGGAAGGTTCCTGAGTGGTATGCTGTAGGGCTACTTCACACCCCAGTAAGTTCTCTATCCTTGTTATCAGTGACGTGATATAGATTTCATATTTTCAGTGCCCAAATCCTGAGAAGTAGTAAGTATATTATGAATTTTTTAAGAAAGCACTTTCTGAAATCTATAATGCCACTAAAGATTAGAAACAAAAGAGTTTTAGCCAAAGTAACACATGTCAAAACAATTAGTGTTCCACACATATAGTGTAAAAAAATATCTTTATCACATGGTATATCATATGAAAATAGCTGTAAAATGATACTACTTGTAAAGTTAATAGAGCATCAACATCTGAAAAGTTTCTGGTATTTTTACCATATTTTCAAGTAGGAAGTTAGTCTGATATATTTTCATGGCCCCTGGCAGAAGATAATACTTCTGGGTTGAAATAGCATGCCATAGGGCTACTTCCTCTCTCCAATAATCTTAACTATTTTTGTCAATGAAATTATATAGATTTCACATTTGTCTATGCCAGAAATCTGAAATGCAAAATAGTTTATTACTCATCAATAACAACCACCAGAATATTATCATTTTGTACCAGGTCCCCAAGCTTTAGTTCCCAGGATGAGGCAAATAAGTTCAGGTGACACCTGCACATGTAATAGGATTCCATTACAGAAGAGAAATCCTGAGTTTATAATTTACAGAAAATAAGCCCTCAAAGGGACACATAGTTTTCTTTATTATATTGAACAGTAAATAAATCTGTCCCTGAGTGTTGATGTAGAAACAGTGTTTTCAAGGATTATTTGCTATTCGAACATTCTTGAAAAGGCAGTCTGGACACAAAGCCTTTGATTGCTTGTCATGGAGAAATGTAAGAATTGCATCTCAGCATTGGGGGTTTGAAAATGCAAATAGAATCTGGCATCCAGATCTTAGACAGCCATTGCTTGACAGTACATTGCACTAGTTTCACCAATTGGGGTGATTTTGTTCAATTTTGAACGCCATCATTTTGAAGTACATATAAAAAAGTACAAAATATCCATCCAAGCTTTCAAAAGAATGCCAAATGTGGAAGCCAATTCACTTGAGAAATTGTTGAACTTCAAATATAGAAGAAAAAACTAAAAGGAAACTTACTGATGACTTCCAATAATGAAATGACTGTCTTTTAGAGAAAGCAGAGATTGGCACCTTTTCTACCACTTCCCAGTTTTTAGTATGGCTGCTTTTGATTAATATTTTCCACTAAAAGTCATATTTCTTCAAGCATGTCCTCAGAATCACTTAAACTTGAATCAGAATATTTAGGAAATCTATAATCTCCCAAGCCCTTGATATCATTGCATAACATACACTTGCCTTACTACAAGATAGAAGTCATTGCTTTGGAAGGTACAAGTAGCATGAATTCAGGGTATTCCAAGGCTGAGGATATATAAAGTAAAAAGAAAAGAAATGCATCAGTATTATAAAATAACTCTGAGAAATTAATGTTAATAAAATAATAGTTTTAAAAGAAGTGGGGAAGAAAAACAGAGGGCAGTACCTGCGATTCCTAGTCATTATTGCATTAAGGATCCAGAATGGCATTTATGTCCAAGATTCTGTTTTGAGAAGGATTCTCACACATGGACTTTGTATCATGTCTTCTGATTCTTTTCTTGTAAACTGTAGAAAATACTGTTGTGGACGATTTCTAATCAAGTCCTGGAATTTTCTGGAGGATTCAGAAAAAGAAGTGTCTGACCTATAAATAAGAATGAGTAGGATAGATTGGGAAACTTATGAAATAAACCTCTAAAATATGCAGCATATTTTAATGGGGATGGTAACAAATAAGAATGAAATGAACAAATGACTGTACCAAAATATAATTTAAAAAACATTTAGTGCATAGTAGTCATAGATAATGAAATATGATTTTTAATCTTGTGTGGGTGATAAAATATCACTTTCAAAAGTGACCAGAACATTTTAATGATACATACTAATGCAAATCAATATAAATGAAACCTTGGTCCTGCAAACAATTCTAGAAAAAAAGAAGCAATACAGAGAAAAGGAACAAATCTGGAAAATATAATTTTGTCAAGTTTTTTTTTTTTTTGTTCTGGGGATTGAACTCAGTAGCACTTGACCACTTAGCCACATCCACAGTCCTACTTTGTATTTTATTTAGAGACAGGGTCTCACTGAGTTGCTTAGTGCCCTGAAGTTGCTGAGGCTGGCTTTGAACTTTCTCTCCTTCTGTCTCAGCCTCCTGAGCTGCTAGAATTACAGGCGTGTACCTCTGTGGCAGGCTATAATGTTTTTAACATGATATATACATATACAAGTATCAAAAGAAAGTTGAGGAATATTATTTTGTGTTTTCAACCTTTATTGCATACTGAAATCACTTGAGAAGCTTTAAAAAACTATTGATCCCCTAAGGATTCTGATGTAAGTAGCCAGATTTGTGACCTATGCTTCGGGATTTTACAATTTTACTTAGATATTTTTGTCATGAAGCCAAAGTGGAGGACTGTTATTCAGAAATAGAGTAGGGACTATTAACAAAAAGTGATTTTATGAACATGAAAATGCATAATTGCCCAGGAAATTATTATTATTAGGTAATACAGCTAGTTATTGGTGAAGAAATTAAGATATGAAAAACATTGATTGAAATACAAATTTTATCAGGTTGAATAAGGATTTAAATGTGTTGCAAATAGTACACAATCATAATCAGAGTTGACACTATGTATCACTAATGTCACAGGTTCCTATCCATAAAATATAGACTCCTTAGAGAGTACCTTATTCCTTATGTATAATGTACATACTGGTAAATCCCTATGCCCTCTATGTCTCTGAATGTCTTGATAATCAACAACTATTAGCAGAATGTCTTGATAATCAACAACTATTAGCATAAGTCAACAATAGCTTTCATGAAATATCTTCCCATTTAGAAATTGCTAAAACAAACTAGAGAGGGCATTTAAAATATCAAAGAGATGCCCAAGGAAGAAAAGTCTGCAGGATTCAGGGTCATCAGTGTATGGCATAGATTTTAATTATCCAGTGAAGGTCTATCAGATTTCCATTTGGAAAAAAACAGCTTACAGACACAAGGACAAGTAAATTGGAAACCATGGAAGAAATAGTGGTTAATATGTCCTAGCGGGGGCTAACAGCAGTATTTTTAAATATCCAACCAAGATTGCCATGATTTCTATAGTCACACTATAGCCACCACATGCAATATACTGTTAACCAAAAGAGAAGCTTGTTTTAGCAATTTGAGTTTGTAATCGTTCAGTATTTTGAACTCATGTGGTTTTATTATAATTTTCAATGAAAATTTTATATTCATTATAGGCTTAAAAACACTAGTTAAATTTAAACAATGATAAACAATGCAAAGAAGATTTATTAATTTTTTTATAACATTTGCCTTTATATAAGCTGCATATTAATTCACATATCCTCTAACATATTTTTTTAATTAGCTGTTATTGTAGTCCAAGATACTATACTGAGATACAGTAGTTGCCTCTAAATATATATGTATATATAATGTTTAAATCGACACACATATATATATAATGTTTAAATCAACACATATATATGTGTGTTGATTTAAACATTATATATTATATTATATATATATATATATATATATATATATATATATATATATATATAGTTAATACAACAAAAATTCATAGGGTAGCATTTGAATGTATATATAACAATTTACACATGTACATATATATAAACACATCACATAAAATAAGCTTTGATATTTATTTCATTTTCTTAACTATATATTTATTCTTTTTAAAAATTCCACTTCTTACTTTGATGTAACTCTAAATTGTTATATAGTTGCAACAAGTAACATATACCCTTTTACAGCCTCCCCAAATGTTCACATCTTGCAAATCTGCAACACTAAAGAGATATTAGTGAGTTTTTAGGCTATTATTCTTGGAATCAAGAATTCATCTAAGTTCTTGACTTTTTTATCCCATGGAAAAGGTTCTGAGAGCTTCTATCTGGAAGGCAGGATCTAAAAGCCAGGGGAGCCCCTCCATGACACTTGAGGGAGGAAATCTGACTGAAAGAAGGGTTATCAAACAAGAACACAAAATAAATTGTACCACTGAAAAATACAGGTACAGAATCTAACTTTATTTTCTCCTCAAACTCAAACCAGTTCATCTTTGTTTGGTATGAGATGATCAAACTCTCCTTTATCTGCAAAAGAGAAAAATGAATGATGTGTGGTTTTTGAGGAGAAAAAAATTCTTCTTATGGTTTTTATGGTTCTTTTGTACAGAATGTCTATAATGAAACAAAACAATAAATTATGGCATACCAAAATAGGAAAAGATATGAGTGATGATGAAAAGAAGTAAAAGCCAATTAGAGCAGAAGCTCAGTAAATCTAGATATGCAGAGTTATTAAAGAAGGATTTAAAAATAACTGTTAAAAGACTTTGGCTATCAGTCACCTAGAAAATAGACCAAAGATATAGAACAACTCATTTTAGACATACACGTATGGAGTTCCAGGGAATTGTTTAGGAATACAAAGGAAACACAGAAGATGTGTTCCTCTGTTCTCTGGATTGTCCTCAATCATGATGTTGCAGCTGCAGCAATTTTGTAAACCTAAAGAGAGCCAGATGAGGACAAACTTCAGTCAGAGGGAGGCAGCAGAACTGTGAGGTGGAAAAAACTATATTTTTACAACGTTAAGTGTTGAAAAGCCATACATGGAATCTGCTGTACCTCCTTTTCCTTTTCTTTTTTAATAAATGTTATAGTACATGCCCCTAACTACATTAAAAACATTAAAACAACGCATGAATTAGTTAATTTGCACAACATCTATATGCAAAGAAAACATAAAAATGGAAAATTATGATCAATTATGTCTGCCCTCTCTGCTGTTTTTTGCCCATTTCTCTACATGGCAAAAGAACAATGGCTTCTAGGCAAAGATATTTAATGAGACAGGAATGCACAAAATCAATTAGGGGAGTTGTGAATGAGTAACTCTTAAGTCAGTTTAAAGGCTGTGTGACTATTCTTCACATGATCCAATAATGTGCAGAATAAATATGATGGTATTAACTGAAAGTATTAAGAAAAGACATCAAAACTGGTAAAACAGCACCCCAAATAGTCCCTATTCTATCAATATCTTTTTCACAGCTTTCCATCGCTGTCACAAAATACTTGAGAAAAATCTACTTTTAGGAGGATAGATTTATTTTGGCTCAGGTTCAGAGGCTTCAGTCCATGCTTGCCTAGCTCCATTTCTTTTGAGATCACAGTGAGGTCATCCATCATGGTGAGGAGCATGTGGTGCACCAAAGGAGCTCACCTCCATGATGAACAGAGGCAGGGCAAATATACCTTTAAACACAGGCTCTCAGTGTCCCATCTCTTCCAATTAGACCCCATGTGCTAGATTCCACCACCTCCCAGAGCAGCACCTGGTGGTGACTCAGCCTCTGCTCAACACATGACTCTTTGGAAGACATTTAAAATCCAAACCATGGGCTGTGGCAATAGCTCAGTTGGTAAAGTGCTTGCCTTGCAGGCACAAGGACCTGGGTTTGATCCTTAGCACCACCACCAAAAAAAAAAAAAAAAAAATATATATATATATATATATATATATATATATATATATATATATCATAACAATATCATACTTCTTATTTTTATTTATCATTTATTTTATTTTTATTTCAATTTCCTTACAGGCCTACCTGAATGTTATTTGATTATCTAGTGTGGTGCACCCTCATCTGACTTGTTATTTACCATTGAAGGGAATAAAGATTCTGTGAAATAATGGAAAAACTTCAAGGTTTTTTTGGCTGGTGTAGATGCAAAAGATTCTTACTGAATAAAAATACAGTCTCCAACTAAGTGTATTATCAAACAATCCTTAACCAGTTTTCTGCTTAATTTTGCAAAATTATTTTATTATGCCTTATTGGGTAGCATAGTCTCTAATTCTTCTTTGAACTAATTTTTTCATTTAACTGGTTTCCTAAGTAATAATTTAAATAAATTTTTGTCACATACTCAGTTTATTTGTACGTGATGTTTTTAACTTTTTTTTTTTGCAATGACACTTTAACAAGAGAGGGAAAATATAAATATAAATATAGATATAATCTATAGGTCACTAGAAGCATGACTTTGGGAATTATATCTTGTCCCTGGCTCCTCACTCCCTCTCTCTCTGCTTTCCAGCTGCCATGAACTGAACAGCTTTCTTTCACCATACCCTTCCCCCGTGATATGCTGCCTCATCTCAGGCTAGAGCAATGGGGTTGGTGGACCTTGGACTGAGACCTTGGAAACTGTGAGCCCCAAATTGGCTTTTTCCCTCTAAATTCCCCTTGTCATGCACACAGTTATGAAAAACTGTCTTAACTAATAAAATCGCTCACATCCGAATGTGACCTCCTCAGAGAAAATGTTCTGATCAACACATCTATATTAGAATTTTGCTTCTTCAACGCCACCAGAAGTTTCAATCATAGCAAATTATACCTTGTAGTTATATGTGTGTGCATGTGTGTGTGTGTGCCTGTTGTTGTAAATCTTAAGGTAAATCAGACGTCCTTGGCAATGTGTAAGGTAAATACTAATTTGATCCACATTTTACAAATGATGAAGCAGTTGCTTAGAAAGATATTTAAATTTGTTGAGATCACACAGTTCATAAGTGAAGTGGCAGAATTCAAACACTGGTCTTATGAAAGGAGTGGTACTACTTCATCCACATTACTATTTCAAATTTTTTGCACTGTTTGCATATAAATGAGTTATGTGCATAAATTGGCCCATGAAATAGTACATTTATTTGGGTTGTTGTTCTGTGCTTCCCTACACACAGTGATGTCTATATAGATTAATGAGTAAATATATTAAACTACAAAAAATTAAAAAATGTGACTTGAGTAAGAAGTGCTTTGAAAATTTATAAAGCTAAATGAATTGTATTTTAAAAATGGCACTATAAGGTATATTATGAATGTACTTATATGTGCTTTTTTTCCCCAAAAAGGCAAATAAAATAGTCCATTTGTATATACTTCTTAACAAATCTCATAAAAAATAATTATAGAGATTTAACAATGATTTCACTGATTTAGAGAAAAGCACAGGAAATACTTATTCTCCTTTTTAATGATAAAAGAATGTAATAAATATAACAGTGGCTGAAAAGATAACAAAGTAAATTATTTCAAAAATTGGTATAATTATCTCAGTATGTCAAACAAGCTAATTTCTATTGAGTATGTTTTGAAATCTATTTTGTTTTTTCCTTAAATCTCTTCCATATGATCAAAACCTAGCTAATTTCTTTTTCTTCTTTCTTTCTTTCTTTCCGGTCCCCCACACCCCTGTACTAGAGATTGAACCCAAAGCCTCAGACAGGCTGAGCAAGAGCTCTATCACTGAGCTATACCCTAAGTCCTATATCTTTTTAGTTCCTCCTTTTCATTGATAGTTTTAGAGTTAAGATTTCCTTACTTTTTAGAAAATATTTCCAGCAAATCTAATTATTTTTCAATTTACTTTGGATAACTTAAAACATGGTTCATTGTTTTATCTTTTTTTAAAAATTGCTTTTATTTTTTAAATACATGACAGAGGAATGCATCACAATTCTTATTAGACATATAGAACACAATTTTTCATATCTCTGTTTGTATATAAAGTATGTTCACATCAATTCATGTCTTCATAGTGCCATTTTTAAGGTAAAGGAGAAAATGTGAAAAAATGAAAGGAAGGAAAAAATGTGGAAACCTGGTGATGTTTTCAATTGAGTTTTTAATTTGGTTTATTATTTCTTTCATTTCAAGGATTTCTGGGGTTTTTTGTTTGTTTGTTTGAGCATCTCTATCTCCCTATTGAGGTGATCTTTTGCTTCCTGTATTTGTTTATGTAGCTCCTTTTCGAAGTGATTTTTCACTGCCTGTATTTGGTCTCTTATAACTAACTCCCTTGAGCTCACAGAACATTTTAACCATGTACATTCTAAACTCCTTCTCTGTCATTTCTTCTGCGGTGGCTGCCAATGATTCTAATGATGTGGTGTCTTCATTTGTTTGGGGCACTTGGTCTTCCTTTGTCTTTTTCATGTTGCTCGTGTGTCTTCCTTTCCAGCTCTGTGGGTCTAGATTGTTATTGTTTTTACCCTATAGGTTTGTCGTGCTCTTGTAGGGTTCCAAGATCTCTCCTTTGTGGGGAAGGACAATGTTAACATTTCCCAATATTAAAAATATACCATCTATGAATAATTTGTTGTTATTAAGACATTTACAGTTTAGTCTCAATGTACAGAAATGTTGGATTCAACTATTATCTTCAATATAATCAGCAGTTTTGTAAAAATGTTTACAGTTTTTACGGTGGACAATAAACTGGGGGTGGGCTTAGGACGATATGTTGAGGAGGTCAGATGTGAGGATATAGAGTTAATATATCTTAGGAAGTGTGAAGGAGAAATCTGATGAAAAGGATTAGTAGCAAGAGAATAGACAGGAAGTAATTTAGGGTCAGCAAGTACGTGGGATGACAGTAGAGTACATAAAACAAACACACATATGTATTTAGAAAAATACAGATGTTAAAACAGTACAATTTGGGGGAGAAAGAAAAATGAAAGAATAAAAAGGAAAAAAAGGGCATATACAACACCTTTATATTACATTATTCAGATGACTTAGTCCTCAAAGTCCTATTTCATGCAAAGTTCTTGGTTTCACATATGTTGGGGATGTGAGGGCCGGAGGATAGAGGGGTAGAAGAGAAAGAACAAACAAACAAACAAACAAACAAACAAAAAACTTGAAGGAAGAAACCAGGGTTGTAGCTAGCTTTAGAGATCCCTATCTTTCCTGCTTCTTTTCTCATCCAATAGGTGGGGTCCTCTGTTGTAAGCTGGTGTCTCTGCCCTCCAGATGGTGGAGGTAACCAGGGTGGGAAGACTAGTCCTGGTGCAGGGTGCCTGGATGTGGGGAGTGTCGCCCGCCAGTCCCTGCAGAAAGACTGCACCTCAAGGGGTCTCTTTTTGTGACTGCTATTATGACTTGAGCGCCTGGTACTATCTCCCTCTCTTGCCTGGCAATTTCCCAGTTCCCAGTCTCTCTGTTAGGCTCCAATCTTTAGCCCCACCTCCCTCTCCCCCATCAGTTCCCAATTGAGGAAACTCTCACCCGGGGGCTGCCATGGGTGGCTCCCTAGTCGCACTGCACGCCTGTGTTGGGCAGCTACTGTGTTGGATTACTGCTGCTGGGGAGGGGAGAAGGTTGAAACCTTGGTACCTGGCTGCTGGAGATCCAATCTGGGAGCTGTCCCCAGCTAATATGGTGAGAATGTTAAGTCAAGATGGCTGCGGTCTGCTTTCAGCACCAGGTGTCTAGTGAGGTGGGGGGAGCTGGGTAATTGCGTTGCACTGTGGGTAGGCAGCAGCTCAGTGACTTTCCTGGGAGCAGAGTGAAGACTTGGTGATCTGCAGATGTGTTGATAGGTGATTCTGCTAAGGTGCTCCCCGAGTCTTTCATGGGCTGGAACTTCAGGCTTTGGGTCCTGCTCCAATGCTGGGCATCCTACTCAAGGGCTGAGGCCCTGAGCCCTGTGCAGGGTCACAGCGCTGGTGATTTCTGTGAAGAGCAGCTTGATAGGGGTCCTCTAATCCTATCAGCAATGCAGTATTCCAACTAGGTGAGATCTGTGGGCGTGGTGGCATTGCACACAGACACGGGTGGCTCACTCCTTTCCCGCAGCCATGTTTTTCCCCAAATGTTGGTCCATTTCCTGGTGCTCAGCAGTCAGACCTCATCCCTGGCAAGCTTCAGCACCGGACCAGTAGGGCAACTCAGGATCCTGAGCCTGGAGGGAAGCCTGGAGCCGGGGGAAAGGCTGACTCTGGAGAAAAATCCCCGAGTTTTCATTGTTTTATCCTTACATTGTTTTATGTTATTAATAACATATTAATAAAAATCCCCACTAATGATCATGACTTCTTTATCCTTTATACAAATGACAGGTTTTAACTGTATTTGAAAGGATATTTAACAACACAAGTAACTAGTTCAGTGTTCCTTAAGACCAATATAGCTTACACAGTTCTCAATTTTCAATTATTCAGTTGTTTTTCCCAAGATATTTTGACTTTTGAAATTTTTCATATTATATATCTAATGACCTTTATTTCTCCTTGCTCATGACAAAGTAGCTTCTCATAGTCACTCTTCTACACATTTGAATATCCTGGAAATGCTTTATTATTTAGGGCTATGAAACTCCCCTTTTATAACTAAATTTTTTAAAAGAATTTTTCATCATTGAGGCTGTTGTTGACCATCCACAGCTATATATCTGTAAAGATTTTAAAAATAAATAAAAAGGCCAGCATTGAGGATTTTGATGAAAACAAACCATTACAGCTTCAGAGATAAAGATGTTAGGCAAACAGAAAAAAAAATAGTAATCCTATCACAAATCACAAGTACTCATAATAAGGAAATGTATTTATTGATAATATTTTATTTTGTTTATTTTATTTTTATGTGGTGCTGAGCATTGAATCCAATGCCTCACTCGTGTGAGACAAGCATTCCACCACCACTGAGTCACAACCCTATTGATAATATTTTAATAAATACATGGATTTTGTTTCCATTTTATAGTTATTGACATTTTCAGATCTTGGTAGTTATTAAAGCAATACTATAATTAAGGATGATAATGCTTATAGTACATGAGGCAAAAAAAGAGTTACACCAATTCTAATAACTTATTAAACATCAATATGCCAATGCAATCAAAGAGAAAGAGCTATAGTTTATTACAACATAGTCTATGCAATATTGTGTTTATTTATATGACAAGATGTAATGGCAAATATTTTAATAAAATAAAAAAAACTATAATAGAAAAATATTATAACAAAACTGTAGAGATAGGAGACAGCATAAAGTGGTAGCTGACTAAAATCCTTCAGTGGTTTTTGCCCCTTGGGTACACATATTTTAGCAGCTAGTTACATATCATATTACCTTCACAAGGGTTTTGGCGAGAGACCATAGTGTTGGGTATGATAAAGAAAAGAACCATTGAAGAAAGAAGGAATGAATTTCCTCTGCCAGCCCACCTCCAACTCTAAGCAGAGTGAAGAGATATCCCTCTTCCTTGGATGAAAAAGAGAAATTAAGTCCAGGATTTTGAATTGAAACCCAGTACCATGCCCCCCATCACCAATCCCTGTTGCTGGGGAGAGCCTCATAACCCCTATCCACAGGCCAATATCCATGGATTTCATCACCCAAATTGCTTACTCAGGTGGCTGATGGCCTCCACCATTTCCAACCACAGACAGAAAAGAGGGGAACAAGACTCCACCACCTGGCACTGGACATGCAAGCTAGCACAAATGTTAGTGTTGAAGTTTAGTGCTGGTGAGACCCAACACCGGGCAGAACTTAATATCCCCTGTACACAGGAAATGACTCATAGACAGAGCCTCTCATCCTGCTATGGCATCTGGTAGAGACCTGTGTGTCAATGAAACAAAACTCAAGTTTTGGTCTGAATCACTGCCAATCTTGGAGTGCTCTTGGAGTACTCCTACTCCTACCAGAGGACCCTGGCTATGAGATTGACTTGTGACCTTGTTTAGCATCAGTCTTGATGACCAATGGATGGTCTCTGTTACAGTTTGGATCTGGAATGTACCCCCAAAGTTCAAGTGTTGATCTCATGCTCCCAAATCCAGCAAGGTTCAGAGGTGGGGTATGGCCAGAAGAAGCAGATCACTGGGGACATAGCTTTTGGAACTACATTTGTGCCTGACGCCTGTTCGTTCTCATTCATTCATTTCTCTCTCTCTCTCTCTCTCTCTCTCTCTCTCTCTCTCTCTCTCTCCTTCCTAGCTTCCTTCCTAGCACCTTTCCTCCACCATGCCCTTCTGCTTATTCTTGTCAGGAATTTTGATTGCACTTATGTAAAACTGACTAGTACAGTCTCCAACATCAGTTCTTCAACAACCTTAGACAACATAGCTATTCTTGCATCTATACTCACAGATGACCTACCCCAATGATAGGAGACATGTGCTCTGGTGGGATAAACTTGTGTTTTGACTTGCATCATGTCCAGCTGCAAAATCAGCCTTGTTGCATCCCTGAGACCATGCAAGGCATTGCAATTGTGAGACTCAGTATGACTCATTTTATTGCCAGCCATGGTAGGTAAGGGACTACCTTTAGCAGCACTACCCCAACTTCAGGAAGCATAGTGTGAAGCAAGGCTCCATTTTCTGTTTACAGCATAGTAAATAAAATAGGAAGTCAGTGCCAGGCTGGCAAAAGCTAATAGTGGGCAGATCCCAGTGACCTCTGTGTCCAGGCCAGTGCCCACTGAGAGAACCTTTGGAAGAGCCCATGTGCCAGGAAGAGGCATAAGGCCCCACCCTATTGGACTTCTATTTCATTCTGCATTGCTTCTTTCTTGTTGAAGTAGTCTAGGGCTATGTGTTCACTTCAGCAGTAGGCAACCTTTAGTGATGTGGGTGTTAGTGATTCTGAGCAAGACCAAGCAAAATCCTAGAATTTGTAGAAAGAGATCACTAACTATGGATGAAGAATTAGGGATTTTATAACCCCTAGGGGGAGAACAGTAGGAGTTTAAGTACTTCCCAGTATATTAACAATTAATATATCAGCTGTGGATTTGGGACAAACTTGGGCTTGGATCACCCTCTAGTGCTGAATTAGTGGCAACACACTGATATTGGACTCCTGGAAAATATGGAGTATGGCTCCAGCTGGTGCTAAAATAGAGTTACTACAGGGTCAGAGAAGATAAGCAGCCTCCTTAAAAATTCTGGAAAATTAGGAAACAACAACAACAAAAAGCCAGATTATGAAGACTAGAATAAATATCCAATCCCTCAAACCCAGACAATATCACATACTAACATGCATCAAGAATAACCAGGAAACCAAGATCTCAATTAATGGTGAAAATAAGGTGCCAGAAACTGACCAGAGGGTAAGCAGTAGGAGTCAATTCTTGGATGAAGAATTTAAAGCAGCTGTTTAAAGAAATCTCAATCAGCTTCAAGAAAACAAAAAAAAAAAATCATTCAATGTTCTAAAATTTAAAAAATTAACAGAGATATAGGAGCAATTAATAAAATCAAAGAGAAATCTTTGAGAAAAATACACTAAGAAAAATAGAAAAAAAAAAACAATGTAAGTTTTCAATTGCAGGATAGATCAAATGGAAGAAAGAATCATTGAGCTCAAAGACAAGCTGTTAGAAAATACACACTCAGAAGAGGAAACCTGAAAATGAAAAACTGAAAAGAAAAGAAGAAAGCACACAGGAAATTAGAACAGCATTAAAAGAACAGATATTTTATTACTACTATTCAGGAAGGATTTGAAAATTCCAAAGGATTTAATGTTAGAGATGTAACTGAGTGAGAGTATCATGGTTCAGATGGATGGTGTCCCCCAACAGCTCATGTGAAAGACAATGCAGAGGAGACATGATTGGATTATGAGAGCCTTAGCATTATCAGTACATTATTCCAGCTGAATGGATTAAGGGGATCTTAACTCTAGCCAAGTATAGTGTGGCTGGAAGAGGTGGGTCACTGGGGGTATGCCTTTGGGATTTATATTTTGCTCTGATGAGTAAGAACTGTCTCTCTCTCTTCTTCCTGGTGGTTATGTTCTGTGCTACTTTCCTCCCACACTCTGTTCTTCCATGATTTTCTGCCTTTGGTCCTAAGCAATGGAGCTGGCTGGCTGTGGACTGAGACCTCTGAAACCACGAGTGACAAATAAAATTGTCCTCCTCTAAAATCATTCTTGTCAGGTCTTTTGGTCCAAGTGGCAAAAAACAAAAGACAAAACAAAACAAAAACCTGACTAAAACAGAATGCTTGCCTAATGTTCATAAGACCCTACTTTCTATCCCCAACCTTATACATATACACATGAGCACACGTGTGTACACACACACACACACCATTGCCAAAGGGGAAGAAAGTTCAAAGAGATAACAACAGAAAATTTTCAAAACATAGAGAAGCATACAAATATCAAGGTACAGAAAGGTCAAATATTTTCAGATTTTCAGTTTTAACTCCACCAATTCTATTCCAATACATCCTGTAATAAATTCTCAAAGGAGAAAGATAAAGATAATATTCTCAAGGTATTGGGAAAAATGAAACAACACAAAAAGCAGTCCCACTGGTCTGACAAGAGATGATTCATCAGAAACCTTAAAAGCCATTAAAGAGGGGTATGGTAGTCAGCTTTGTAACACTGAGACAAACATCTGAGAAAAACATTTTAAACAAGGAAGGATTTATTTTGGCTCACAGGTTCATAGGTTTAGTTCATGTTCAGCCAGCTCCATTACTTTAGGCCTGCAACCAGGCAGAACATTGTGATTGAATATGATGGAGGCAAAAAGTTGCTCAGTTCATGGCAGCATGAAGCAGAAAGAGAAAAAACCCTTCCAGAGAATTCCCCATCTCACCCCTTGGACCTAATTCCTTCAACTAGATCCCTCCTCTCCGTAGTCTATTCAGACATCAATGGATTAACACACTGATCAAATCAGGACATTTATGATCCAGTCACTTCCCCAAACCTTGACCTCTGAACATCCTATAATAAACTGTGAAGTGCATTCCTTATCCAAACCATCATAAGTGACATGAGATTGATAAAGCACTGGGGAAAAGAATGCAAACAAACAAACAAAAAACCCAGAAAACTGGCAACCCAATATACTGTACCCAGCATTGTTATTCTTTAGAATGAAAGACAGACAAAACCATTTCCAGACAAACTAAATCTGAGAGAATCTATTTCCATCAGGACTGTCCTACACATAATGCTAAAGGGAGTTCTTCAAACTGAAAGAGATGTTAATGAAAAAGAATAAAACATCAGAAGATATAAAACTTAATAGTAAGAGTAAATATATAGACAAATTTAGAGTTTCCTAATACTATAAGCAAGGTACTTAAAACATTCATGCCTTTTTAAATGAAGATTAAAACAATTAAAAGTAATAGTTGCATTAATACATTAAAAACAATATAGAAGGACATAAAATGCGACATCAAAAAGTTCAAAATGTGGAGAGGAAAACAGGGAAAATTGATAATTTCTTATTAGCATATATCTGCTTCTTTTAAAATTTATTATCTAGTCTTTACAGTCATGTTAAATTGCCATCATTTCAAAATAGCTTGTTATAATAAAAGAATGTTATTTATAAATGTTATGGTAACCACAAAGTAAAAATCCATAATAACAAACAAAATATATTAAGAAAGAAATCTAAACATATTACTAGAGTAAATCACTTAACCACAAAGGAAGACTGTAACAGGAGAACAAATAAATCACACTAAAACTAGAAAACTAATTACAAAATGGTTGCAGCAAGACCTTACCTATCAATAATTACCTTAAATTCCCAATTAAAACAGATTGATTGACTGAATTTAACAGGAAACAAGATCCAACTATGTATTGTTTACAAGAAACTTGGTTCACCTCAAAGAAATGCAGACTGAAAGTGAAGAGAAATGAAACCCAGAAGGAAGCAGGAGTAGCCACACCTATATAATTAAAACAGACAAGTCAAAGGCAATAAAAGAGAAAAGAGTGGTCACCTATTCACCAGTTACAAAAATTCTCTCAAAATTGATTAAATACAGCTTTAATACCCGAAACAATCAAAACACAATAAAAAATAGGGGAAATGCTTAAGGACATGGAAAGGGGTAATTTTTGAACAAGTGATTTTTTTTTCTCACAGGAGAGAAAAGCAAAGACAGACTAATAGTATTGTATCAAACTAAGGAGTTCCTGTGTAGAAAATAATCAACAGTGTGAAATGGGAGAAAATATTTGCAAACTACATATCTTCAAGGGACTAATATCCAAAATAAATAAGGATTTCAAAAAACTCGATAGCAAAAAAACAAATTGCCCAAGTTTTATACATGGACAGTACATCTAAATGGATATTTCTCAAAAGAAGACATACGAATGATCAACAGGTGATGAAAAAACCTTCAACCTCACTAAGCATGAGGGAAATGCAAATCAAACAAAATTAGCTACTACATCACTGCCTTCAGAATACTTGTTATCCAAAAGACAGAAGATAACAAGTGCTGGTGAGGATGTGGAGAAAAGGGAACACTTGTTCCTAGTTCATGGGGATATAAATGAGCACATCTATTGAGAAAAGCATCCTGGAAGTTCTTCAAAGTTGAAAAAAGAACTACCATGTTATTCAGCAATCCCGTTACTGGGTATATCCAAAGGAAATGAATCAACATGCTGAAGAAAGACTTCTGCACTTGTGTGTGTTGTGTCCTTCTTGACAACATAGATGTAACTGGAGATCATTATATTACATGAAATAAGCTAGGCACAGAAAGACAAACACCATATGATCTCACTCACATATAGAATAAAAAAAATGTTGATCTCAAAGAAGAGCAGAATGGTAGTTGGCAGGGGCTGGGGAGACTACAGGGTGAAGGATAGTGGGAATTGATCAGTGGTACTCAATTACAGTTAGACACAAGAAGTTTTAATGTACTATTGCATAATAGTGGACTATCTATAACAATAATTTGCTATATATTTCAGAAAGTTACAAGAAAGTGTATTAAGGATTTTTAAAATATAAAAAAATGAAAAATGTTTGAGGAATCAGATTAAATTCACCTGATTTAATCATTATGCAATGTACAATGTATTGATCCCTCCCATGATTTTCTAGTGCCATAAACTAAATTCAAAAAGTAAATTATATACTTCAAAATGTATAAAAATATAGAGATGAAGAACAAATTGATCATTGTAAGGGATTAGGGACAAGGAAATGGGTTAGGAAAAGGGAAGTTTTGTTATATATAGAAAGGCTAGTATGAATTGATATCATTATATTCCAGTGAATTTGCAGTATACTTCCCAGTTTTGCATTTTCTCATGTGTTTGTGTGTTTGCATGTGCATACTTCTTTAAATAATTTTATATCTATAAGTTCATATGTCCATCACTACAGTTAAGCTAGAGAACAATTACATCATCACAAGGTGATGGAATTCCCTCCAAGACTCTCTCCTAAGGGCAATCTCGAATATCAGCCCAAATCTCAGCCACTGAAGAAATCCCACATTAGAAATTAATTTCCAATTTCAGTTCACTGAAGAACAGCTGTTTTCTTTCTGTACAATTTTAGTTCATTTAGTCATTTTATATCCATAGCTCTATGATATTTTCAAAAAATATGATTTTTTATGACTTAAATTTTTATCACTTAATAAGTGTTTTTAGTTACTGGAAAAAAATGATGGCTTATTACTATTTGTTACTTACCACTCTGAGGCAGATGTATAGTATTTTGTTTTCTGTTAATGGAGACACAAATTTATTTTTGCTAATAATAAAATTTAATCAATAGATTTTAATTTAAAAGTACATATGTATTTATATATTTAAATTTGTTGTATTTAAGGAAGAATATATTTAAATTATTATTTTCTTAAGACTTAGATGTATCAAAGATTGAAATTAAGGTTTTTTAAAATTTTATGTCTATATATTTATCCATTTGTTCAGCACAACAGGTTAAAACATTTTATTTTTTCCCAGGAAACCTACTTGACAACTTGGACAAAATCAAATGATTATAACTATGAGTCTATTTCTCATCTCAATATTCTATTCTATTGGTGGTGCATTCCTAATCTTATTCCACTACTACCCATAATAAATATTCTACACTTGAAAGGATACACTTGCTCTGGTGTTTGTATTAAGGACAGAAGATGCACAAACAACTTTCACATTTCAGTAATTTTGTTTTTCAGAATAATATTAAATTAATATCTCATCTGTCTAGAGTATGTGTAGCAAATCAGTAAGTAATACCTTTTTCAACATGTGAGAAAATAAATTCAATTTTAAATAAAATTGCCAAAGTTGAATAAGTTGCCTGCCTTAAACATTAATTTTAATCTGGAAATATAATTATGGACTCATATTTTTTCTAATATATATATGTTATATTTCATTACTTAGAAACAATAAAAACTCATAAGCAATGGGAATACCTAGCATCCACATTGCAATGTCCACATACAATTACCACCAAAACAAATGAGAGTCCTTGGAGAAATAGCTGATTTTAATACTGTGATAGAAAAGAATGAATTGAGCCCATGAAATTTTGAACAAAGCGCAAAGAGTCCATCAAAAACTGATGAGATTGTACCAAATGGGTACCGAAACCCATTTCAATGGGCCCCATTGGCCAAGGATGGTACAATTTGAACATCAAAACCATGGTGTTCAATGATTGAAACTCAGATATATAAAATTTCATGAGTTTGCAATAATACCCCCAAAATAAAAATTAAATATAAAAATGTAAAAAGGAACTCAAAACCTGATGTTTAGGTTTTGTTGCATAAGAGCTCATTCTGAAAACCTGTATAAATATGGAAATATAAGCATTAATCATGCTTTTTCTACATTAACTTCCTATAGAGGAACCAAAAGTGTGGTAAAATAAAATTATTGGTAGGATAGTTCCAGTTAAGACATGTTATGGATTATAAAGTATCTGAAAATTTACCTTCCTTGCAATCACAGAAGTTAGCTCTCTGCAATTTTGTGAATGTTGTTAGAAGACACGAGACTCCTGGGTGACTGCTAAAGGACAATTTATTACTCAGATCAATAGTAATAACTATTTTCTAGCGTTGGTTCCCCAAACCCCAATTTCTACAGGGAAGTGTGATGAGGGCCAGGTGCTGCCAGCATACACAGTGAACTGTGTTGAAGAATAGAAACTCTGAGTTTAAAAAGATGATCTTTTATAATGGACTTAAAACAAACGTATTCAACTTTTGCTTCTGAGTAGGACCTAATCTTTATTATTCTGTACAGCAAACAAATCTGTTCAAGTTATATATATATATATATATATATATATATATATATATATATATATATATATATATATCACATATATATCCTACATATATATCATATATCTTATAAGGTAGATAGATATCTACATCTAGACATTTATATAGATATAGATAGGATATATCTCCTTGAAAAGATATTGTAGGAAAAAGTCATTGGCCCGCCTGACTGGTTTCAAGATGTGACAATGTGAAGATAGGCAAGTGATCCATGGATCATTGTATCCCAATGAATTATACAGAAGGAGCAGAGTTAGAAAACCAAATCACCCTTTTGCACTCCTAATGAACTAATGCATGTAGGCAGCGATAACCAGTATATGGAAAACATTAAAGCAAGGAAAAGTGAGGAGTGAATGAATGGATTAGGCTGACAACACCTAAATCCACTGACTAAAGTTAAAATCATTAAAAGTGAAATAACTAGATGTCATGGATCACCTGGTATGGTATAATAACAAGTATAGGGCAACACCTCTATTGTATTCTTGCAAAAATAATCCAATCTGAATATTAGGAAGCTTCTGGATCTAACTTCTCGGAGGGAGATTATAAGGATAGATTTTTTTTAAAGAAACCATAATGATGGATCATAAATAAGTAGAAAATTCTATAAGTCAAATGTCCTAGTTCTATCAACGAGTAGATTGCTCTTCTCTGATAATATGTGACTGTCAAATTTCAAGGATTTATTCAAGTTTTGCAAATCTCTGTTTTGCACATTAAAGGAAAGGTTAACTTGTTTTGTTACTACAATAGTCTACATCAAACAAGTGGGAAAATTATGGCAAAAAAGATATGCAAGTCTAGATTTATTCATGTTAGCTGTAATCAGCCAGTTATCTCAAGGTTTGTGAAGAGGTAATTGTTGAGGGTGTGGCAGTCCAAAGAGGAGCCACTTAGTAAGAATCTGGAAGTCAGAGTGCACCCACCTACCTGGAAGAATTGCGCTATATGTTTTGTCTCTTTTTATTTTTCACTGAAATCCTTCTGAGGTAGCAGACTTCCTCTTTCTGAGCTTGTGATGCCTCCTGCTTTATGGAGGCAGTATACTCAATCTGATTTATGATTTGTTGTGTCTTCTACAAAGGGCAGATTTGGACCAAATGCTGTTTTGATTCTGGCCAAAGGATTTTCCAAGCCTCAATGAAATCACTTCAAATACTTGCTGATTCTGCTGCTTCTTCTTTTTCTTTTTTTCTCTAGGAAGATTGCTCTTTAGTTTTTTCAAATATGTTCATTGCTTCTTATTCAGCAAAGCAGCTTCTAGATGGTCCATCTTCATGAGGCACAGTGTTTATACATAGCTTAATAAGGAATGTTGCTCTCATGTACTGAATTTTAGCATCTGAGTGACTGAGATGATTGAAGAGTTCCATCCATCGCTGAGGATTTTGCTTTTCTCAATAGGTTCTTATTTCCTGCTTCTTCAGTGTATGCTTTGTAGTGTTTTAGAGTGCTCAACACTTAAATTATATATCACTTTGGTATTTAAATCAATGAATTTAAACTACTGCATAATGATTACTTTCAATTTACCTTCACTTAAGAAAGATGATATAATTAAACATGTTTGTTTGATCAGGTTTTGCAAATGAATGTATGCAGTTACATTAGGTCTCTGTAAGATGAGTTAATTCTCTTGAGCTTTTAATTTTTACCTTGATTAATTAATGCATTTGTTGTGGTGCTGGGTGTCAAACCCAGGACCTTGCAAGCATTCTACCACTGATCTGCACCAGGTGCCTTTCGTAAGCTTTTTAAAACTTTGCAAGAGGTAGTCAGTTCTATGGCCACAATAGTAGTAGTCTTTCTCTTCTCCCTTTCTCCTTCCTTTTCTTCTAATGTCCCTCCTTTTTAGCCCCTTTCTTTTCCTTATTCCTTTCTCGCATCTCTATTTCTACCCCTTTCCCCCCCCCTCTGTTTCATCCATTGCACTCCTGCACTATTCTAAATACTAAAAATAAAATATTGAATAACTCACGAACTGCTCTGGTCTTGTGGTTCCAATCAGGGGTCAGTTCAACTTGCCATCACACGCTCTATCCAAAGGACTTTGCAATATTGGTCAGATAGGTCTTGTGAAAGTTGGAAAGAAAAAGCAGTTTTAATGAAAGGACAACTCCAAAACTTCCAGGAAGTTGGGATGAATGAGAACTATAGAGACGTAACTTAGATGATTTCATATATATTATTTTATAATTAAAAATACAGTATTTTTGTATATCTTTCATGTCTCTCTTTAATGTTATCAAGCTTCATTTTACCTTGATAAATATATGGCATATAGTTAGAAAAACAATTTTATGTACTAATTTAATTCTGTCATTTGTGCAATGTCTTTAAGTGTTTCTATTGATTGATGTTTTTCATTGTTTGTTATTTTTTTTCCTTCTTTTATTGTATAGTGATTTTTGATTGGACACTGGACATTAGTGTTTTACCCCTTTGAGCAAGCGCTTTGTAATTTTGCAGTCTTTCAATGGTGAGCTTTCAAAGGGCATGTAATTAGCTTAACTGGAAACTTTTGACATGTTGATTTTAGGATTTGGTAGGTGGAACTAGAGAACTTTTAAGTCTAGGGAAAATTTTGCTTCATGAATGAGACAAAATCCTTCTAAGTACAATACTCTATGTTTTATGAGGTTTTCCACTCTAGATATCCAGCCTCATATATTTTCTTTACATGAACTGACTTCAGATACAATACTCAGCTGAGGGCTCATGAGGAACCCTTTGCACTTCTGAAGATCTTTCTGACCTTCTGTCTATCCATATCTCTCTCTTGCAGGTATATCTCCATGAAGCACTTGTTCCTTCATGCATTTTTTTCCCCTCCGTCTCGCTCTCTCCTTTTCTACAAATGTGGCCCTCTTGGCTTCATGGACTTTCTTCATGGTATCTCTTTCATTGGATCCTATTTACCTTATGTCTTGCTTTGCTTAACTGTGCTGTGTCCTTCTCAGTGGTCCATGTAGTCATTTGGACAATTTTAAGGATCATCTGGTTTGTTTCTCATATCTCAAGGACCACTGCCTCGTGCTGTGCTGAATTTATTACTCCATGTATTTTGTCCACATGTTTTAGATGTTTAAGGAATATACTCAATCATTGTTCCTCCACATTGATGAGAAATAGACATATGTGTTCTAACCCTCACAGCAAGAAGTACCTAATAAATCCACTTTTTTAATAAATAAAAGAGAAAAGCTCACTAACATCAACAACTCAAAATCAAATACTTGGTACAAGCAGAGCCAGTAGACAACTCTTGTCTTATCATACAGAAATTTATATTTATTTCTCTCTTGCATTGCACATTTTTTTGTGTGGGGGGGTGTTTACTAGGACTTGAACTCAGGGGAACTTAACCAATGCGCCACATTCCCTGTTGTTTTTTGTATTTTATTTAGAGACAGGGTCTCACTGAGTTGTTTGGGTGTTTAGGGCCTCACTAATTTGCTGAAGCTGACTTTGAATTTGAGATCCTCCTGCCTCAGCCTCCAGAGCCACTGGGATTGCATGTGTGTGCCACCACATCTGGCCACAGCACACATTCTTAATGTTACAAAAAAACTGTGGAACAGTAGGATGGATAGAAGCTGGTTGTCAATTTAGAAATAGGTGGTTTTTCTACTGAGGAGGATAAGTGTAAACATTGAAAAATTTTTCCACACTATTTGGTAGTGAAGGAAAAAAAGAGAAAGGAAATAAATGGATGATAACCTCAGAAGGGTGTGTTATGTAGGTACTCTGAACCAGACTGCTCACTTGTCACTCATAGAGATAAGCAGTGCCCACATACCCAGAGCTTACAAAGCTTTAAGGGATAGAGAGAGTTCTAGGAAGAGTATCAGAAAATGCTTGCTGGTGGAAGTGAGCACCAAATAAATTCCTGAATCCTCATTCAAAATGCAGAAGAAAATAATTCCCCAGGGAATTATTTGCAGTAAGATTGGAGGGAGGGGAGGCAGACACGTGAAAATGTACAAGTTGTGTATTTTCAGAACAGTAAGAAAATAATTGCAGGTAGAACAAGAAGTTTAGCTCATTCTTTCAGTTGTTGATTTTCAATCCAAAAACAAATTCATTAGAAGAACAGTCTGGGACTGGAGATGACATATCAGGACTGCCCACTAGCTTATCAAACCCTCCCTCCCCATACAAACACCCTCATCTATTGTCCAATATGATTTACTATCCTATCTTTACAAGACAACTTGCAAGTCTGGGGTGGAAATCGTTAGGAATAAAACTATAAGGCAGTGAATTTTAATTGATAATTTTTCTATGACTAAATGAGCACAGTTTTTGTATAATACAGGCATCTGAAAAATGATACTTACCTTTTGTCTCTATTCTGTATTATTCTCAGGAGAAATGCTTCATCCTGCCTGCCATACCTTTGCAGATTTATATGAGTCAAACCTCTACCAAAAACTCACCTTCAATCTTTTGTGGAACATAGAGGAGCTTTGAACTATGGGTAGGTGAAGGTTTAATTCATTTTGCTGTTTTGAATTCTTATCAAATGTCTATATTGCAACAACTTTTCATTAATTCAAACACACAGCGCATGCTAGATAAACATAGTATAATTGATGTGTGACAATGTATTTAGATCTGAGAGCATGCTTGCCTATGAACTCTATATGGCTTTAGTGGAAAAAGAAAATAAGAATCACTCCATTGGAAAGATGTTCAGATTATCTGATTTTCTTATCTTCGGGTTAACTAATGTCTTTGGAGGAATAGTATTTTAAGGAAACTAGAGTCCTGGAAAAATAGTCTAGTTTTAGGAAGTCAGTTTTATTGATCATAAAATCAACCAGTATTTCTGGGCCACAGATTACTCACCTATAAAATGAAGGTAAATTATCTGCCCCATTTATCCTGTAGACTCTTGTGCTCTTTTGTAAGGAAGCCATGCTTGCTGCATAGGAAACAGCATGCTCATAGATAAGGGCAGGGAGCAATGGCACAGGTCAAAGGGAAGACCACCTGCAGAAGAGAGGAGCTACCTAATATTGTGATCATAGAGTTTGAAGAAAATTATTCTGACTGAGATAAATAGAATCCAGAAATAGGACCGTTCCTTCTAAGTATTAGCTTTGGCTGGAGGTATCCTGAAGGCCTATTTTCTATTAAGATGGATCTAACTAACTATAGTTTTTTTTTGTTGTTGTTCCCCCAACCCCAAGTTTGATAAACATATTATAGTCAATGTTGAATTGCTTGATATAAAGTTCACAAATTTGAACATTGTTATCCTTTATTTATGTCACACCTGGGCTATCACCATTAAGTTTTATGAAATATAGAAAAGAAGGAGTTTTAATACATACCATGCATATAATTTATATAATACAGGATGCTAATATCTAGCCCTGCCTTTCTTCTAATTATAAAGATGATAGTTATAAAGATGACAAGAAGTCTGTGTTGGGATTGATACAATAAAGCTTAAAGTGCAAGTACTTGACCTGAAATATTTTTTTCAGTGTAGCAAGAGGAATAATACACAATTCCATCCTCACAGAACATGCAATTGCCCAGCCCATGCCTAGAAAGAATCCTATTATAATATGATATGCAAAGAATCCCAGTAAGAAACAAAGGTTCACTGAGGCTTTGACTGTGAGAGAAAAAAGTGGGCAAATGAAGTGTGAGGAAACCATAGCCAGGTTTTGTTTGTTTGTTTGTTTTGTTTTTCATTTTATAGGAAAATAAGAAGACATGGGTAAAAAAAAAATGTTTTCCAAGATATGAACTGAGTGCAATGTGTTTTGTTTTTATAAAGAGTATAGTTTTAACTCTGATTTCTGTATAAATTATCTGAAAGAACAGTGATTAATAAAAGAAAGGCCAATCTCACCCAAGAAATGCAGTAATATTCAGCCTATGCTAAGGGGTTATAGTAACTGATGGCAACTCTTTAGACAATGGAGGAGAAGGTACTTGACCTTTGGTTTTCGTGAAAACATTAAAAAAAATCAAGAAAATATAATTTACTTCATATGATTACAGTGGTAACCAAAAATAAATAAAAGTGGAATAGCAAGAAATAAATATTTTTTTTTCTCAAAAATTAGAACAGATCAGAAAGGAATGAACTTAGGAAACAGTTTTTTTGTTTCTGAACATATGTATCTACATCCCTGAAGTCCATAGATGGAGAGGCAAAGAGCAGAAAAGAAAAAAGAATGAAAGCAAAGAGAAAAGAATAAAGGGGGAGGGTCCAAAGGAAATGAGGCTAATTGGCTCACCTGGGATTGGACCCATGCCCTTGGAGGAGGAATTTAGAAATGGGAACATATACAACAAAGTAGGAATAGGAGTCAAAGAGCTATGGGAACCTGTGTCCAACAAAAGCCTTAAGGACTCATTAAAGTACCCATATATGGGCATGTCCAATGTAAATTAGATGTGACCAGGCGATATAAATCTCCCAGGGTCTGAGAAGGCTAGAGTTGATGCCTAAAGGAATATGAAAAAGGAAATTCAGATGTTTTTTATTTTAGAAATTATACAAAATATACATACTATAGGAATTTATTACCTATTTAGTTTCTCTGTATAACAACTATTTTGTAAAGTTCTCTGTATTGTTCTGAAATAAAGTGCATACATAATTTAGTTTACACACATAAATTTTATTAAGAAGAAATAAACAAGAAATTATAACAAATTAGTATGTATTTAAGCATACTAATTCTCAGCAGTGATAGTAGTTACAGACCTAATATATCCAGATGCTTTCTTAAGCTACTAGAAATGTAACAGAAACAAATGCCAAGCTAATAGGGAAATCATATAATGGTGACTCAGAACAAAATCAATAGTGGCATTTAATAAATGTGGTTAAAACTCTTGGTTATATATATAAATATTTATGTTTACAAAAAAAGCAATCTTTTTGTTGATCTTGTTATGATAATAGTAAGAATCCTTTTCTCCTAAATTAGAACTACAAGAGATTTATATAGGATGGACTAATTCTAAGCATAGATTCTACTCAGCTTATCAAACGTGTTAGGTACTGAATCAAGCTGTCTAGAATTAAAAAGAAAATTTAATGCCAATCTCTAGTCTCATAAATGTTAAGTCCATCAGAGGAAACTGGTGTATATAATAGTTAATATGTAGGTTAATAGCACTCTTACCTATGGTCTTATATGTTAACCTTACTTCTACTGGACATATTAAAAGGGCCCAGGATCTGGAATTGACAGTTTCCTTATCCTTTTTCAATGTACACGCTTGGTATTTTATTAAATCTTCTTTTAGGATATTTAGAACAAAAGGGCAATTTGTTGGCTTCTTCCCCATTCCCAGTGAATGTGTATACATCATTACATAAACTTTCAACATATTTGAGCCACAAAAGGCATAATTTACCCTTTTGGCTAAGTCTACCTTAAATCATGCTTATTCATTCTAACATATACCTCCTTCTCTCTAAACCTCACTCTAATTCCTAGCTCATTTTGAAATATAATATCTATCTGAAAAACATCCTTCAAAGGCAGTTAAGATGGAGAGGTTAAACCATTTTAAACAAAACTTATAAAAACATTAGTATTTATTATTTGAAGGTTCTAGTTCATACAAATTATTTATATTAATTAAAGAAAACCTAAACTGATACCTGGTAATATTAAAATAATAAAAGTTTTCTTTCCCTAATGTGAAATTGTTGGAAACTACTGTCTATTGTTCTTTTAATGTATGAGAGAGAAGATGATTGAATAAAATTATTAAAAATAAATTATTAAACTGACACTGAAAAATATATTTTTAATAATAGTAAGATTATAGAAGAATTTTTCTAAAGAATAAACATGAATGAAGAGGGTCAAAGTGGGTACTATTTAACTGTATTAACAAAGGGTAAAAAATATAAAATTAAAAATAAATCAATATTGAATATAAGGTCAGAATAATTGAATTTTTTTAAGAGGCAATTTGCATCTTTGACAGTCTGAGCAATCTGCAGTCCTCTATTGTTTTTAAAGATTTTTAATCAAAATGGGAACTAATATGGGTTTCAACCCATATAGGCTGAGAGGACCTTTGGAACAAAGTAGAGCTAATTACCTGATCCAGGAAATACATTAAAAAATATACTAAGTTGGTTCTTCTTTGTTTGCAAATGAGCTAAAATCTAAAGAGATTCTTAGGAGAGATTTACAGGAGGATATGTAGGTTTAGAAATAAGGAAAATTAAGATTCAAGTATCAGCTCTTGAAGGAGCCAACATTTAACAGTGTGATGAGTTTTAGGGGAAAATATCCACAAACACCTATGGGGCAATGTAGCTGCCAGTTAGGTCTAAATGAAGGCCTTGAAATGACCTTGAAACGTGAGTCAAAAACTCAGTTTTCAAAGGGTATAACTGATTTGAAAAAAAAAATGACCTGATCTTTTATCTATGTTCTGAACAAAGAAAAAGGATAAGGGGAAACAGGTTAAAGAAAAGCAGAGATTTTCAGGGCCCATGTTTCATTTACCTATTGCTATGAATAAAAAAGTCCCAAATTTAAAAAATTTATACCAGCAAAAATCATTTATTTTATCCCTTAACTTACAACATAAGCATGGTATAATAGGAAAAGCCCACCTCTGCTTCCCCTGGTGTTTCAGCTGGGAGATTTGAAAGGCCTCTCCCACATGGCTGATGTGTTGGTGCTGCCTGGTAGCAGTAGGCCAAGGACCTTGGTTCCATTCCATATGGCAATCTTCTTGGGGATTTTTGGTCTTCCTTAGAGCATAACATCTGGATTGAAAGAGTGAGTGTTCCCAAAGACAGAAAAGATAAATTGAATCGTCAAGCCCCAAGCCTGGCAGAATCACTTCCATGACATTGTTCAAAGCTTTTACAGAGCCCATGCAGACATAAAGAGGCCTGACTCAATGTCTCAAGGACAAGAGTTGGCACCCTTTGGTCTGAAACAACCCAACAGCCATTAGAATCTGAACAGAGAGCCAAAAGCAATATTTGGTTCTGAGAAAAGCAATATTCTGATGTGAAGACTAGAAAATATTTCTTGGGGCCAAAAAAATGCAACACTGTTTATTATTTAGGGGTTCAGACTAGGATGAACAGAAACATAGGAAGGCAGAAGACCATCTATATAATTGATGTAGAATGTTGTCCATGTCCACAGTTTCAGGAACTTGGGGCCACTTGGGGCAGAGTGCTAAAACATTTTTTTGGATGGAATTATAATCACTTCATATTTAATTGATATTACCACCAAGTACTGACCTCTATCAAAAAATCAGTTAATTTGGTCAGTTCTTGTAGTTGTTTCCTATGCATGTGAATTTTCAATTTATGTGGTGTTACCGGCACACAATATTTTTTTATCTTAAGTATAATGTGTAATAGTAGAAAGAGAACTATAATAATATTGCCTAGGACATTCAAATACTTTATTATAGTAATAAAAGCAAGACTAGAGTAAGCACTAAAAGGGGGAGGGGGAGCAAGCAAATATTTTTAATATCTGGATGCTCACAGTAAAATAACTTCTATTCACCAGCACTCTGGTGACCCATGTAGGCAAAAATGAAAAATCTTGGACTCCTCCCACAACCATTTTTTACCATATTTCATAGAAAATAACCATTTAATTTAATAATTATTGTACAAGTACAAAAATGTAATGTATAGAATGTACATTATAAGGGTTGTATAGAATGAAACATTATAAGGGTTGGAAATTAAGGTCTAGGTCAGGTAAATACACACAGGCATGAACATTGTGGAGGAAGATTTGATAAAATAATAATATAAAATATTAACTTTGCAATTGTTCAGTGAGAGTACTAACCCCCCCAAAAAAAAACCCAGAAGAAAAGATTTTTTTGGATAAAAAATGAATTAATAAAGGAAGTAAACCTCAGCACTATTTCAAAGTTATTAAATGAAGCGTTCTTAAAAACTGATTAATAAAATCATGTGATTGAAAAAAATTGAACATGTGTGTTCCAATATTCTTATTAAAGATGAGGATAAAATATGTTTTTAAACCTTACTTGAGAGAGAAAAGATGAAAATTTTTAAACTGGAGAAAAAGTGGTAGTAAAGAATTCAGTGGAATATATAATAGTTGCTGACAAGTTTAAGCCATTAAAGAGACACAGTGTGCAATGGGAGTTCAATTTTATTCCAACTGACAGATGAATCCTGTTTTAAAAATAGCTTTTTGTGATCTGAAAAATGATCAGAAGAAAATTCTGAGTATGCAAACAACTATAATAAATCATCTGCATATAGAGAAACAATATATCAAATGTTGCCAGTTTAAATATCTCAGGAGGCATTGAATTAAGATCAGCAGCAAGAAACTCAACTTAAATTTAAAGCTGAAGTTGAGATAAAATGCAGGCTAGTCAATGCTAGCCTTACTGCTATTTCATGACAAAGAAGAATCTTGGTTTGATATCCAGGATGCAAGAGCAAGATTTCTTATTCCAGCTCTCACCACATACTAGTTGTGTAAGCATGAACAGAAATGCAGGTGACCTGTAGTTGCATTCACATTCATCCAAATCACATGCAAAAATTTTATGCTGTGAAAAATGTTTGAGTCTCTAAAGTCTTGTTTCATTCACAGAGGTTACTGATTTACATATGATAATGACATATGTTTATAAAAGCTATTTCTGGAAACACTGTAAATTATGTATGTACATATCCAACATATGCACACCATACAGTTAAATTGATTTTTGACAGTTCTAAGTTATTTTTATTTTGTTTTAATTCTGTGAATTCTACCATGTAAATAGTTAGATAGATAGATAGATAGATATTCACATAATCATCATTACCATAATAAGTATGCAGAACAGTTTCAAAAACACATACTCATGCTTTCTACATCTACTCACATATTCTTCCCACCCTTAAACCTGACTAAAATCAATCTAGCTTCAATCAGATTTTCTTTTCCAGATGTCATATATAAATAGAATCATACAGCTTGTAATCACTGAGATTACAACTTTTCGAGACTGACTTTATTCACCCAGTATAATGCCTATGATATTCACCCAAGTTGTTGCATGCATTAATATTCATTCTTTTTTATCATTGGATGGTATTTTGTAGTATGGATATAACACAGTTTATTTATACATTTACCTGGGGAAGAATATTTGTTGTTTTTTCTTCTAGTTTTGAGAATTCTGAGTACTGCTGCTGTCAAGTTTTCTGTGAATAAAAGCTCTCATTTCTCAAGGATAAACATCCAGGCATAGGAAGGCTTGGTCATATAGGTCATATAGTATGTATCTGTTTAGATTGGTAAGAAAATGCCAAATTATTTTCCAGAGTTGCTAGAATATTGAAAACCACATCAGATATTGTTATACTTTTTTGTATTTAACTGTAAATTGTGCTTTAAAGTAATAAAATCAGAAAAAAACATCCACTATATTTACCCAAACATTTACCCAATCTACTGCTCTTCCTTTTTAAATGATATTTCATTTTTATTTTGCTATAATTTCCTTTTCTTCTAAGGAACTTTTTAGCAACTTATTTTTAAGATGCTATTTTGAGTCTCTTTTCCTTCCACTGAACTCTGATGATGCAAATATTATATATTTCCTTATTGTTTCACAATTCTTGAGGTTCATCCAGTAACTTTAAAATTTTGGTTATTGTATTTTTTACTTCTACAATTTTCATTAAGTTCTTCTTATGCCTTCTACATCTTTGCTGAGACTTTTTATTTTTGCTGTTCCTTCAAATTGCTCATGATAGCTTTTAGAAACTGTGTAATAGCTGTTTACAGTCTTTGTCAAATAATTCCAACATCTGTGTTATCTTGATTTTATTGTCTGATAATTATATTTTTTTCCTATGTTGAGATTTTTATTTCTTTGTAGGTCAAGTAATTTTGATTTATTCTGGAGTACACTGCACATTTTATGTTTGACCCTATGGGGTATTTCTTAATCCTATGGAGGATTTTGATACCTTTGTCTGAGTTAGCAATTTTTCTGGTTAGATTTGGCCACAAGCTGCGATGTGTATTCTGTATGCTGTGGTTCAGTGCTCCAATGCCAGTTAAGCATCCAAAGCCTTTTTAATGCTTTCACCCAGTGACTATCTGGGACCCGAATGGAAGTCTCAGAGTTTTTGGATGAAAATTAGAATAAAATACACATATGTACAATTAGTGAGGTAGAACCATGGGTTCATAGGCAACTTTGGATTGCCATATTACATCTAGGCCTAAGTAGTAATATGGGGATTGGGGTGGGCTTCAAGAAGAGGGAAGAGAGAGGAGAGCAAGAGAGAAATCAGTGTAATTGGCCTAGCCTTCTTGGAAGGGCAATTTTACTGAATAAAAAGGAAGGTTTTGTCCCCCAAAGTTTGACTCTAATTACTTCTTATCATTCCTGTTGTGTTGCCACCAAAGGATTGCCCAAGGACAGAGACATGATACCATAGCAAAGAAAAAGAAGTGGGGAATTGTCCACTGATTCTGAGCATTGATATATCCCTGCCCCACTCCTGAAATAAATGGTGTTTTTCCTGGTTCTGTCTTGATGATGCAATTGTACCCTTATGGGAATCAAACTGAATGGAGTCAAGGCTAGGAGACATGGTCAGGGGAGGACTGGTAAACCTTCAGATGGTTTGGTAGCACTTTGAATTTTCTGCTATTCTTCCCTGATCTGTAGGGTAAATCTGTTGCCTTTGAATCTCCAACTATTTGCTCCATGATCTGTCTCAAAAAAATAAAAAGGGCTGTGGATGTAGAGTGCTTGCCTAGAATACACATAGGTTCAATCCCAAATGCCATGAAATATAAAAAATAATAATAAAATAAATAAATATGAGAGGAATTGGATAGATTTTCAAATCCAATTAAGAACCTAAAACCATTCTCCCTTCATATTTATGAGTTTCACATTTAAAATATTTGGGAAAAAAATGCCATCTATCCTGAGCATGTATAGATATTTCTTTTCTTGCATTATTCCCTAAAGAATATGGTATAACTATTTATATAACATTTGGATTGTAGATTGATAGATTAGATAATCCAAGTGAGCTAGAGATGATTTAAAGTGTATGAAGGATTGAATAACTTGTATGCAAATATGACACAATTTTATATGAAAACTTGAGCATCCATGAGTATGAGTATTCTTAGGAGATTGCGGAACTAATTCCCCAGTCATACCAAAGGATAACTTGATGTGCTGTCTGTAAGAAACTTACTTCAAATATAATTACATAGGAAGATTTAAAATAAAATAATGTAAAAATAGAATATGAAAACATTGACCAAAACTGATTGGTATATTAGCATCAGATAAATTTATTTCAGAGAAAAAAAAATTACCAAGAACAGAGAGAAACATTACATTATGTTAAAATCAAAATGCAGCATTCCTAAATATATATACACATAAAGCATGAGAGTTACAAAATATATGAAGAAAAACTGATTGAAGTGAAATAGACAAATCCACAGTTTTGAATTGCAGAATAAATAGAAAATTAGCAAGGATACAGAATGCAACAATATTATCAACCTGTAGGATCTAATTCATATTTACAAAACATCCACCCAAGAAAAGCAGAAAATACTTTCTTTCAAGTACTCATGGAACACATAGGCAAATATGCCATACCCTAAGTCATTAAAAAGCTCACGAAATTAGGAAAATTGAAGTAATACAAAGTTTTCTTTCCTCATTATGGCAGAATTAAACTAGGAATCAATGGGTTAAGTAACAGGAAAATCTTCAGACACTTGAAAATGAAGCAGTACACTTCCAAATGATCCATAGGTCATAGAGAAAATAAAATACATATTAAATTGAAAATGAAAATGTATTATTTCAGAACATGTTGCACACAGGTAAAGCAGCACTGTGAGTAAAGTTTATAGCTCTGAATTATTAGGTTTAAAAAAAGACAAAAAAATAATAAGTTCTCAATTCAAGAAACTAAAAAATAGAAGAAAGACAACCTACAGTAAACAAAAGGAAAGAAATATTAAGTAGTGGAAATCAATTATATTGAAAACAATAGAGTAAAAAAATGCTTGTTATCCTGAGAAGAACAATAATATGGATCACTTTCCCAAGACAAAAGAACAAACTTGAGAAGACACAACTCCAAATATCAGGAATTGAATAGAATATCACTGCAGATCCAGAGGACATCAAATTATTAATTAGAATATCTGTTAATGACTCTCCATACATAAATTTTATACCCTAGAGCAAAATGACTGATTCTTTGCAAGATTAAAACTATAATAACTCATCAAGTATGAGCAGGCAATTTAAGCTGCCCTTTAACACTTAAGAGGTTGGATTTTTATTCATGGAGAATGTTTTATTTTATGGATATTGTACCCTAATATATCTGTTTAAAAACAAACTTTAGAAGTGATTACTTATTGCCATTTTATGTTTTATTTTTATATTTAAATTGCCATATGGTAAAACGAACTTTTTTATTTTTCTATAGTTAGTTCTATCAATTTTAACATATATGTACATTTATATAACTACCAATATCAGACTACATGATGATTTCACTCATTTCAGAAGCCTTACAGTGAAAACTTGGCCTTTGCAGTCACTCCTTCACCACCTTGCTAACCACTAATCCATTTTCCATTACTACTCTTTCGTATTTTTGAGAATATCCAATATGTGGACCTATATAGTATATATAACCTTTTGAGAGTGATTTCTCTCACTTGATGAAATGTTTTTGATCCCCCGTCCAAGTTACTGTCTATGTCAACAGTCAGTTTCTTTTGATTTCAGAGTAGTGTGCCATGATATGGCTATATTAGTTTGTTTATATATTGACCCTTTGAAGGTCATTTGGGTTGTTTCCAGCTTTTAGAAGTAAAACCTAAACCTGTTATAAACATAAATGTATGTTTTGACAAGAATAAATGTTTTCATTTCTCTACAATATAATACCCAAGAATGAAATGCCAGTTGAATGGTGAATAACTTTATGAGAATTGCCAAAGTACTTTTCAGAGTAGCTCTAACATTTCACATTCCTATCAGCAATGCATAAGAGCACTTGTTGCTCTTCTTCTCACTCTGTCCTTGGTATAATAATTTGATCTTAGTTATCACAATAATGGTGTAGTGATATCACATTGTGCTTTTAATTTGTATTTTCTTAACAGCTGTTTGTGTTAGACAATTTTCAATGTGATTATTTTCTATCCTTATATACTACTTGGTGAACTGTTTGTTGAAGTCTTTTGTTCATTTTTAATCTGAGATTTTTAAAATCTTATTATTGAGTTTTGAGGGTTCTTCATACAGTCATTTGTGGATATGTGGTTTTGCCAGTATTTTTTAGTAAGTCTTAAAATCAGTAGTGTGATTCTTTCGATCTTATTCTTCCTTTTGAAACTGTCATAGATATTACAGTTCCTTTGCCTTTGCATACACATTTTAGAGGACTAAGTCAAGCCATTTCAAGGAGAAAATAACTTTTGCCTTTATTTTATTTATTTATTTTTTAAATATTAATTTTTTAGTTGTAGTTGGACACAATACCTCTATTTCCTTTATTTATTTTTATGTGGTGCTAGGATCGAACTCAGGGCCCTGCATGTGTGAGGAGAGTGTTCTACCATTGAGCCACAACCCCAGCCCCAATGCCTTTATTTCTAACCAAAATCAACAGTGGCATGTAATCACAAGATCTTAAGTTTTAATCTGTCTTAAGAAAAAAGACTAATGTTTCCTGGTATTTTCTAATAATGCACATTCTATGTCTACAGAAACCTATTTACAAAACATTAACCAAAAAAGAGCTAAGATTCAAGTGGGTATGTGCATGTGTGTGTAACCTATCTACCAGTTTTCTCCTATTGATCTATTTGAACTTGTTTTATTTATTACATACATAAGTAATTTGGTTTATATGTAAATATGTAAGTACCATAATAAAAGTGAATTTAGTAGCTAAAACTTAAAAGTCTATAGCTGGGATAATGAAAGTTTAAGTACATTTCATCATTAGCAATAACAAGATTTGAGTTTAGGTAGCATAATGGCATCTGCTTGAAATACTTGATCTTCCATATGTCAGACATTTTCTGTGGTTCAGCATTCCACTCACTACCTTATTTCCTGTTAGCTCTCATTTACATTCACAGAGCCAAAAATTCCTAATTCTTTTTTTCTCAGACTTCTTTATAATGCTTCAGTCTGGATAATGAAATCAGTGGGAAAGCTCATTGAATTTATAGAAATTTTTTTTCCAATAAAAAAATACAAATATATGCCCATCTTTACCTTCCCAGATGAGGCCACATCCCATGTATCTTATGGAACAACCATCCAGTGCCATGGAGATGTGTAGAGTGACTGAATGTAACAACAGAAACTGACATTCCTGATGACCCTTCTGTGTTGCTTAAGACAGTTGTGTAATTGCCATCTGCCACTAGAAGTACTATTTGAAATAATAAATTACCTTATTTTCTAAGTCACTTTTGGTTGAGCATTCTATTATTTGCAGTCAAAAGTGTCCTAATAGATAAATGTCTTTAAATGTGTAACCAAGAGAAACATAATTTCATTATTTCCTCTTCATTTCTCTTTTGGAGAAAATCTGACTCTTTAATAGATTAAGACATCCACTCAGCACCTTTTAAAGGCCATGGAGTAAAACAATACTGTAGAAACATTTTTGCTTTCCTTTATCAGAAGACTACTTGATGTACCTGGAATTTCACAGTTGTAGTTTACAATTAAAGTAACATTCTATGGTGCAAAAACTGTTGCACTTGGAGGCCTTAGATCTTAATCCTGCTGCTGACATTGATTATGTTGATTCATCAAATATTCAGACTTCAGTTCCTATAACTGAAAATTATACCTGTTCTGGAAATATTGTAAATTCTCTGAGAAGTTAACCACAACAACGTCATATCATACCCCTACACACTCCTGAGGAACAAGTCCAAGAATAAGAAGTGATCCTAATATTGCACCTAAAATTGACCACAAATATTTTCTTCAACATGGAATCCTGTTTGAGATAGTTCTCAAGATCCCTATTTTTTTTTGTAAAACATGAGAATCTTCATACTCTTTTAGTTAACTCCTGTGTCATTGCTGGAAGGTGACAAGCATGACATTGTTTCCCATTTGAGATCACTGCCATCCACCCGGAGAAGAACTAAAAGAAACTTCTGTTACTGGACTTTCGTAGAAAGATTATTTTTGCAATACATTTTTTTATTCACATAGAAATGTCTAAAATTCCTGTAAGATTAGAGTGACGAGGCTGAGGAGTCCACTGAACCTTTAAGACAAAGGGGGAAAATAAAATCCATGTTAGTTTAAAAATCAGAACATCTTGCTGTGATGATTTCTTTTCTCTTGGTGACTTCCTCCAAACTTCCATGTATTTCTAGGTTCTCAAGTAATCAGATTCTATCAGTGATATCTGGGTCATCCTGTGCCAATCACCCTTCAGGTAATTGGCACAAGCTGATGGAAATAATAACCATCTTTAAACCAGAGGAGATGTGATCGTTGCTTTCTCATGGCATAGACCCCAATCTCTGAAATACACTGAAGGATTATTTTGACTAATACTGCATTTGTCCTCAATACATTTTAGAAAATGCATTAAGAACTTGAATGAAGAAATGATAAAGATATCACAAAATATCTAAAAAGATTGGTTTCAAAAAAGGTGAACTGAAATTGACAGAAGTGGAGAGAGTAACTGAAGAGCCATTTTGAAGGGTGCCCAAATGAATGACAATGTCGTGAATGTGAACAGGTGAAAATATCTCATCTGTTGGCTGTAAGAGTAAAATAAATTGAAGTTAAAGTGTAAAAGACTGGGTGTTGTAAAGTTTCTAAGCTGCAAAGCCTGAGTTAAAATGTAAAGGACCCAAAACCTGTCCTGTAGCTGTTAGGACAATTCCCGGGACTGCCCAGTAAATATTCCCCCTGACCATCTAGTTGTTTAATAACCTAGGACCCTGTGCAGCTTGGCACGTAGGCATTCAGGGCCCAAACCAATCAGTTTGAATGTACCCCCCTCCTTAGAACTCACCTATCACTCCCGCCCGACCTGTTCCCGCCAATGAATGTGCTAATCAAGTTTGAGAGTTGTTGTTCAATTTTCCTGTGCCTCCATGATGATTTGCTCTGATGTATGCAGAGCCCCTGCCCTCCCCCAAAAGTGTACTTAAGCACTGCTTAACCTCTGCTCGGGGCTCTTGGCCGCTCTCCCTTGTTGAGTGAGCACGGAGCCCCAGCGCGCTGGATTGGATCCTCAATAAATCCACTTTTGCTGTTGCATGAGCCAGTCTCTTGGTGGTCTCTTCCTCCGACGTTCGCTGGACCCTTACATTGGCAAAGATTTTCATCAAAATATCACATTATACAATTCTATAAGATAATTTGTCAATTCAAAAATATTAATTTTACAAAAGACTTGCTTGGACATCAAAGATAATGATTTTATATCATTATTAGTTCATGTTTGAGATAGCCAAATTTCTAATAACTAACCATGCTTTAAGGAGCAAGAAAGAATTTTTATTTACTTCTGAGGCACTCTTGGAACACAAAGTTATAAAGATTATAGGTCTTACTCTGTCACCAGAAAGTTTAAAATCTCAATAAGAAGCCTAATAAATGAAAGAGTGCAATGAAATGTTCTATTTCGTATAGGAAGCAAATACCTCTCATAAAGCATGGTCTATAATGAGGACTTAATGGATGTTTATTGAAAAACAAAAAAGTGAATTGATACAAGTATATGCATGGCAAACTCTGTAAGCAGAACAATGTTTAGAAAATATTTATTAGGCCCAGTGGTCTAGGAAAAAACAAAAGTTGAATGCAGAAGAAAACAACATTAGAGGCTCAGGAAGTTGTGACCAAATATTCAGAGGTTTATCTTATAGAACTGTATTTACATTTGGCAAAGATTGTCTCAGAGGATGCCTAGGTATTTTGCAAATGTTCTGAGGGAGTGTTCAGGTAACTCCCTACCTTTCCAGGATGAAAAGCATTTGCAGTCAATTGCCCATGGAAACTTTCTTTGATGCTGACAGATGAATAGGGAATTTGCCTAATTAACTTTAAGAAAGCTATTTGTTCATTCATGAAGTCATGCATTTTTGCATTCAAACACAATTAAGTGAGTATTTATGTAAAAATCTGTATAACTAAATCTGTAAGGCTTTGTAACTCAAAATGTTTTCCTTGGACAAGAAGCATCTATATCACCTAAAAGCTTGTTAGAAATTCAGATCATCAGGACCAGCTTCAAATTTACTCAGTCAGAATCTGTATTTAACAAGATTCCCAAGTAGTTCATAAGAAAATATATAAGGGATACAAAGAAAGCTTCTTTATAGCATTCTTGGACTTCTTAATCTAATTACATATATAAAAAAGATACATGTACAATTATACTATAATACCAGTGCTCACAAGCAAGTGCTAATATATCTAACAGAGCAAGTTTTATACAGCCTGGTATGGACTTTAAGGTCAGACTAACTGTAGTTTCAACACAAAATCCCTGTTGATTATTTTCTGAGTGAAATAAGACACATTATTTTTCCTTTGTCTTATTCAGTTTTTGCACCTGTAAATGAGAATTAATGATGATTACTTTATAAGGCTTATTAAGAGTTAGTAATGACCCATGTAAGTGCTTGGAACATTATCTGGAGCAGATTAAGCATTGATTAAATAATGATGACTATTATGGAAATTAAAAAGTTTACAGTTTGCAAGTAGCTATTCTGTTATGGATATATTTTCATGATAAAGTGACCTATATTCATATATTACAGGTAGAATTTTGATATAATAACTTAAGGATACATAAGGAAGGAGATACTCAACCCTCCAGTCATAATTTTCAACTATGGCAGTATTTTTTACTCTGTAGACATTGCTTGAGAGTCCAGGACTTTAGATAACAGAATATTCATTATGCTGTTAGAAATGATGTTCAATTTAGACTGATCATCAATTTAGACAAATCAGTCTGCAAGTTTAATAACAGCATAAATTAGATATTCTTTTAAAATACATTAATAATTTTATTATTGCAAAATATTTATAAAATGAAATGTTTTCAAAATAATCAAGTTTCCTCTTATAGTCTATTTTACCTTAGTATTAAAATTAAATGGGTTGACATTTTTATGTTTGAAACACAGGGAGACTAAAACTAATGAAATTTAGATGGGCATTTTTTTGGGAAACAGGGATTGAACTAAGGGGCACTCAACCACTGGGCCACATCCCAAGCCCTATTTTGTATTTTATTTAGCGACAGGGTCACACTGAGTTGCTTAGCGCTTCTCAGTTGCTGAGGCTGGATTTGAACTCATGATCCTCCTGTTTCAGCCTCTGAGCAGCTGGGATTACAGGCATGGGCCACCACACCGCACCTGGTTTAGATGGGTATTGATAGTGAATGAAAAAATCATGCACTTTTTAATCTGTCGCAATTTGTTCATATAGGATTTTTCTTGGTAAAAACATATTTCTATATATGATGCGTTGTTTTATTGAAGAAATTGTAGTAGTGTAAAATAATTTTATTAAATTCCCCTTGATTATCAAAGTAGCATGAGTGACATATAGCCTGCCTTCTCCTTCCACATCATCCATGCCAGCTGCTCCATACCAAGAGCTGAGAAGACAAGTGTTTAAATTGAGCTGATGAGACATGACTGATCCTAGTTACCCAATTGTCTCCTTGCAATTTAAACATGCTGTTTTTAATGCTCACTTTGGTATTGTCCAAATATATAAAAAAATTAGAAATGTTACCCAAGGAGAGGTATGTATTGTTATATACAGTTTTAAATCTTTCCTTCTCTCCCAAAGCCCTGCCCAACTAAAATAAAGGTGTCTTCAGAAAGCATTGGGACATTGCAAGGATATCAGACTTAGGTGCACAAAACAGATCTGAGGGTTTCCTCACCAAATATTCCATTGCCTCCAGGCTTTAGGCATTCCCATCTGGCTCAATTTCTGCTTTTTATCAATTACACTGGTTTTCTTTATGTTTTTCTCTTTTCCCCTTTGGGAGCCTAGAAGTGGAGATGTTAAGGACTTCCATCTGCCTTCAACCTGGTTACTCAGGAGAGTGCAATTTTTGCTATAGGCAACAATAGATGAGCTGCTGAAAGCTTTTGGGTTTTGGGGTTTGACAAAGGCCATAAAGCAGGAATTTCCAAAGTGCGTAAGGAGGCTTCTGATGGATTTTCAATACTACCAAGTGGTCTATAAACAGTTCAGCAGATTGGAATTAAAAATTAATGAAGTAATTTTTCCCTAATTTTTCCAGAAGTTTTATTAAATATAAGATTGAACTTTTCACCAAAATACTCTTATAAGGTTAAAAATCGCATCTGATTCTTTTTTTTTTTTTTTTTTTTTTGGTCAAGGACACATTTGAATGGTTTTTCTGACACAACTTTCAGCAACCAGGAAGTTTCTTGTCTCAGTCAAAGGATTTTCCTGTCTTTTGAGTGCTATTGCTTATATTTGCTAACCTGGCACTTTCATTGCTTTTTAAGCTTTATATCCAAAATTATAAGTTCAAAAACAATACGTAAGGCATAAAAGGAACAATAAAGCATGATAGAAGATTACAAATCTTAATCCTCCCACCAAATGAACATGAATCTGTGTGGGTTATAAAAAGTGAATTTGTTCATCCAGTGACTTTATAATGGTATCCGAATGGTATCCAAAACAAAAAGTAAATAAGCAGTAAATTTGAAAATTAGATTTTTTTTTCTTGTAAAGGCAGTTACTGTGCTCCTAGTCCTGACTGCTTTGTTTGTTTAAAAAAAAGGTGGGAGTTTATGAGGCCATAGATTATTGAAGTCATTTTCTCTATGAAAAAATTAATCAATTGCTTATATTAATAGCTTATAAAACAATGATGTTAATGTCCTTGTAAAAAAGAAAAAAGCAAAAGAAACCATTTCCAGAATCTTTTGTCAAAGGAAATTGTCTACCATCACAAATTAAGTGTTTTTAATAGAAAATGGAAGCATTATTGTGTATGCAAACTTACAGACATATAAACTTCTGTTTGGCTAAAACTGTGTATTGTATGAATCCATTAACTGCGCGTATATTGTGAGAATATATTTAAGGTTTGTAAGCCCTTATATAGATGTATTCTTTTTATTGAAATTGAGTGTAATACAGGAAAAATTAAGTCACATGAATAAAGGTTTGCATGTAAATGCCTGTGTACGCCCTGCATTATTCACAGAAAAGAGTTGGAAAATCACAAAATACTGTCTCATCTTGGTTATATGTTGAAGAAAATAATGCAAGTTGTTAGTATGGAAATCATAGCATACAGCATTATTTTTAGTATGTTATGGAGGAAATGGCAGTAAGCAAAAATCCACTTTGCTTTAGCCTTCTTAAGTAAGAAGAAGTGGTCAAGGTGCTCAAATAAGCAATGTAAATGATGGAGTAAATAGTGAGTGGTCAAGGTGCTCAAATAAGCAATGTAAATGATGGAGTAAAATTCCTTAATGATGCTAACAGTGGTGGTAAAACACCATTTATATGTACTTTGCTCAAATGCAATATTTCTATAATAGCATTGATTTCTAGAAGAGTTTTAACCTATTTTATGGAACTGAGATATGATTTCAATGTGCCATAAGAAATATCTAGGCTTTAGCAGACAGTTGAAAGTTGATGCAAGTGACTCAATTACCAAGAAATGTGTCCTTTTACAGAACATGATGCTTGTTTTTATTCAACTGCAAATCATACTTGAATATTAAGGCAGAACATGAGGGAATCCTTTCTGGAGCTAAAAGCAAAATGTAGGTGGGTTAGGAAATCTGTTCTTCCCTATCTCCCAAGTTGACTCATTTTACCCTCCCGTTTTTTTTAGTATAATCTTCATGCCAATTCTGCTTTTGATGGAACCTGTGAAAAAGTTTGATATAATAGAGAGTTTTTCTATTATTTTATGTTTGATGTTAATAAATAAATCTCATATTGCTTTCAAATAGTTATTCTCACTCCAGACCATTTGTAAATGTGAATGAGGCTAGTGTAATTTCACAGAAACAAATAATAATAAAAGAAAGTAAGAGGATCACAGTCAAATTGAAAGTTATTTAATCTAAGAGAGGAACATAATTATTAGTATACATAATTATGTCTTAGGATGTGATAAATAAGTGTTTTATAAACTGTAAGGTCATATCTTTTTGCTTAGCATGCATTTTAAGTAGACAGAGTTAGAAATTTGGGAATATTGCGATATATACCAACCTGTGGCAATTTCTTAGCTTTCCATCTCTCAATATTCAATTGTCATGCCAAGCTGGGTGTCTCCAGTTTACTTTATGATAAATGAGACATAGAGCTGTTTAAATGTGAATGAATACTATTTGTCAGTGTGTATGCAGATATTAGGGACTGGGTTTGGTTAATGTCAATATTCAAAGTTAATGCCTTCTAACTTTGTATGTAAAAAGTGATACTTTCACTATTTATTATACAGCATTTGTTAACTATTATATATAGAACCTGATGTTGTTTTCCAACCTAAACCTTTACAAAAACATTATTTGCATTTTTAGAATTTGTGTATTTTTATTCATTCATTTTACTTATACATGATAGTAGAATCCAATTCGATATATTTATACATGCATGGAATATATTTTATTCTAATTAGGATCCCAGTCTTATGGATGTACATGGTGATGCGATTCACTGTGGTGTATTCATATATGCACATAGGAAAGTTATTATTTTCATTTTAGATATAACATATTTTAACTATTCTATGATAATACAAATACTTTAGCATGTCATATAGTACTATAAACTGAGAGAAGAGCCAGCTATTTTCTCCCTCATCTATTTCCACTCATGAATATGCATAAATACATTCTTACACTCTCTTTTGGTATTTACTTCCACATTCTTAAATAACCTGTTGTTGTTATTGAGTCATTTGGACATTATTCTCTTCTATTCTTACAATTATCCAATTCATAGTGTTTTAATGAATTAAATTGCACTAGCACTAACAAATGTTAGTTTATTTTGCTATTTTATCTCATTTTTCCCACTGAGTTTTTATTTTTTATTGGTTCTTTTTAGTTATATGTGGTGATAAAATTTACTTTGATACAATTATACAAGCATGGAATATATTTTATTCTAATTAGGACTCTATTTTTATGGAGGTACATGATGGTGGGATTCACTATGGTGTATTCATATATGTACATAGAAAATTGTTTAAGATTCATTTTACTTTCTTTCCTTTTCCTGTCCCTATCCTTCCCTTAATTTCTCTTTTTCTAATCTACTGAATATCTCTTCCTCCCCTCTTCCTTATTATTGTGGGTTACCCTCTACATAGCAGCAAAAGCCTTTGCCCTTTGGTTTTGAGGGACCGTATTATTTCACTTAGCATGATAGTCTCCAGGTTTTTCTATTTCCTTTTCATTTATTCAATATATTCTCTCATTATCATATTATTTTTAAATATTAAAAATATCTTCAAGAATGGTTTACAGTGATCCAATACAACAAGCATGGTATCTGTTTTACTACATTTTCCTGTGGCCATTACTTCTGGCCAGTGCCCCTCTTCCAATCTACATTGCTGATTGTCTGCTCGGTGTGGTGCTGCTACTCTGAGAGTCTCTCCTCTGGTCTACTAATTCCAAGGTCAAGTATCTTTCATTTCCTTCTCTTACTCTTTTATGTAAGGACATCTTCTAGTAATAGCCTAAGAAAAGATGGAGTAAAAGTAAGATTTCAAGAATTTAGACTCCTGTTTTTATTCTGTGTGCATCATCAATGATTTTATGGAAATACAATATAAGGAAAAATATTTTTTCTTAAAATGTTCAAGATATTGTTTCGTGTCTTGTAGGCTTAACTGTTGACAAATTAGGTATCATCCCCCTTTAATTCCTTTGAAGACCTGCTTTTCTGTTGAAAGGCTTTTATATACCAAGGGTACTGATAATATGCCTTAATTTCAATTTATTATGCTGAACAGTATAGAGATCATTCAATTTAAAAGATAATATCTTTCCTGTCTGAGAAATAGTCCTTAAATATTTACTTATTTTGAATCAGTTTTATTGAGAAATAATTCATTCCATATGATTCAGCAATTTAAAGTATATGATTCTATGGTGTTTATTGTGTTCAAGGAGTTGAGTCTCCATTGCTGCAATTAATTTTAAGGTATTTCATTACAATACCCCTCTTGCAAGCAAACAAACAAAAATGTCCTTCTTGCCAGCCTAAACCACTCAGACCCCTGATCCACTCTTCTCTAGATAATCACTAATATACTTTTCATCTTTAATGATTTGTTGATCTGGACATTTCATATAAAAGTGTTCTTTGTGACTGGTTTCTTACACTTGGCATATTTTCATAGTTCATCCACATAGTTATATGTTTCATTTCAAGCATTATAAGTAATACTTATCAATCAATATATTATTGTATTGATACACCACATTTTATTTATCTATTCATCAGTGGGTGAATATTGGGTGGCTTTTACTTTTGGACTATTAGGAATAATACTGTTATTAAATATTTGTATAAGTTTTCATGTTGACAAGTCTTAATTTTTCTTGTGTATGAACCTAGGTATCAAATTGCTAGATCATATGATAATTCAATAATTGCCTTTGAAATGTACTTATTATTTTTCAAAACAGCTCTACCATTTTTTATTGCTGACAGTATTGAAAGAGGGATACAAATGACATATATTCTTGTCAATATATATTATCTATTTTTTTCTATTACTTCTTATAAATGGGTATATTATGATATCTCCTTATCATTATTTGCATTTTCCTGGTATCTAATATTTTCATATACTTTTTGATAATTTGTATATCATAGTTGAAACACTGTTCAGACATCTTGACAATGTTTTAATTGAACTCCTCATCTTTGTCCTATTGAATTTTATCAGTTCTCTTTATTTTCTAGGTAGAAATCCCTTGTTAGACATATGGTTTTCAAATATTTTATCACACATCTAGTTTGCCTTTTTACTTCTTTCATGATATCTTTTGAGAGGCAAATGCTTTTAATTTTTATTATGCCAATTTTATCATATTTTCATTTGTTACTTATGCTTTAGCACAAGAAACCATTGCTTAGACAACATTTTGTACTATGTCTTCTACTGATTTTACAGGCTTAGTTCTTACATATGAGTGCTTAACTCATTTTGAGTTTATATAGTGTGAAATAATGGCCTAGAATCTTTGTGTATTAATATCCTATTTTCCTATCACCATTAATTGAAAAGACTATTCTTTTCCCCATTGAATTTTCTTTACAAAAATTAATCAACTATAAATATGAGAGTGTATTTCTGATCTAAATTCTGTTCCCCTGATCTACACATTCATTCTTATGCCATTGCCATACCACATTCCCTTGCTCAATAGAAAGCTTTAGAAATTGGGAAATATGAGTTTTTCAACTTTGTTCCTCTTAATTGAGATAATCTTGATTATTATGGGTCTCTTGAATATTTGTATGAATTTGAATTCAATTTGTCAATTTCTGAATTGAAGTTAGATGGAACTTTTACAGGACTTGTATTGAGTCTGTAGAATAATTTAGGGAGTGTTGACACTGAACAATATTAATTCTTCTGATCCATGATGTGTTGAATTTTGACAAATACATTATTGTGATGATCACATGGTATTTGTGCTTTATTCAAGAGCATTTGATTTTTGGATTTTGGACTAATTTTGCATTCCCTGAACAATTCCATTTGTTTTCAGAATGGATAATTGCTAAATTTGAATTGCTAGTATTTTGCTGAGGATTTAAAAAAAAAAATCTCTATTCATAAGACATTATGCTCTACAGTTTTTTTTTTATTCTGATGTTTTTGATGTTTTCTGATTCTTGTTATCAGATTAATGCTGGTCTCAGAAACTGTTGGGAAGTGTTTCCTTCCTTTCTATTTTTTGGAAGAGTTTGCAAAAATTAGCATTAATTATTTCATTATTTGCTGAAATTTAACAGTGAAATCATCTGGTCCTAGGGTTTCCCTTTTGATAACTTTTTTGTTTACTGATTTTACCTATTTTCTTGTTAATTTTCTATTCAGATTTTTCATTCTTGAATCAGTTTCAGTTTTTGCCTTTCTAGGGATTTGCCTATTTCATTTAAGTGTTATACAATTGTTCAGAGAATTCTCTTATTATTTTTATTTTCTCAAGTCTGATATTAAATTCCACGCTTATTCCTAGCTTCAATATCATAAGTTTTCTCTTTCTTTCTTGGTCAGTCTAACTTTTTGAATTCTAAAATATTTTTTGAGAACCTACTTTTTATTTAGCTTACTCTCTTGTTTTCTGTTATCTAGTTTGTTATTTTTTATATGTTCTTTATTTCTTTCTTAAACTTTTGATTTATTTTTTTTCTTTTTCCACTGTCTTAGTTGGAAGGTAGGTTGTTGATTTGTTTCTTCTCTCCTTAGTACAAATATTTACAGCTATCAACTTCCCTTGGTGCACTACAGTAACCACATTCCTATGATATGTTATGCTGTGTCTTCATTTTATGCTCTCAAAATGTTTTTTTTTTTTAATTTCTATTGTAACTTCTTTAAACTATTTGCCCTTTAAAGGTGTGTTAATTTTCACTTAATTGTGGATTTTCACTTTTTCATGCAATTCATTTTTAATTTCACTTCAGTGTAACCAAAAGGTGTATTTTGGACTTTTCAATCATTTTAAATTTATTGAGCCTTGTTTTGCATCCTTGCACATGGTCTATCCTGAAGTTTTTGGGGGAGCATTTGAGAAGAATGCACATCCTTCTGTGTTTTGGAGCAATGTGATGTCTGTTCTAGTATGCGTAGAGTATTGTTTATTCCTTCTATTTTTATTGTTCATCTTCAGCCAGTGCTATCTGATATTGGGTAGTGAGGTCCTAAACTATTACTGTTCAATTATTTATTTCCTTCTATAATTCTGTGAGATTTTGCTTTATATAATTTGGCATTTTCATTATGTGTGACATATATGCCCATAGTATTTATTAATTCCTAATGAACTGACCCATCAACTATCATAAAATGTTCTTCATCTATGACAACATTCTGTTTTAAATTCCATTCTTTTTGATATTTTTATAACCATTTCAGCTTTATTATGGTATTTTTTGTGTGATAAAACTTTCACCATCCTTTTATATTAAATCTGTGTCTTTGAACCTAAAGTGTCCCATATTAATGATAAATAGTTGGATCTTATTTCTTTACCCAGTGTGTCTGCCTTTTCATTGCACTGAAAAATCTCTTCAAAATTGTGTTTTGATTGACATAATTGTTTTCTACTTTCTTCTTCACTGGATTTTTATATACCACATCTCTTTTTCTTTCTTCACTACTTTCTTTGCATTAAGACTTATCCTAGTATAACATTTAATTTTCATTTACTATTTTCAGCATATTGCTTTTTTTTCTTTTTGCCTAATGGCACTAGCTAGAAATTAAAGAATAGTGTTGCATAGAAGGTGTGAAAGCAGGCATTCTTGAGTTGTTCTTCATTGTCAGGTCAATTTTAAGTATGATATGAACAAGTATGACATCAGTGTTTAATATATGACCATTATCATGTTGAAGTTGTTTCCTATTTTTAATTTGTTAAGATTTTTTATTATAAAATTGTGTTTTATTTTATAAACACTTTTTTCTCACTTAAGATAATCATATGATTGTTGTCATTATTCTGACAATGCAGTGTATCAGATTCTAAATAACTTGTGTTGAATCATCTTTGCATTCCTCTAACAAGTTCCAATTATTTTATTCTCCTAATTTTCTAGTATTTTTAAAGAACATATCATCTATGTGCATAAAAGTCAGCTTAATATCTACACTACATAATATCTGTAGTGGTCTTGTGATGTCTTCAATTGAGTTTTTTTGGTAGGGTGATGTTGGCCTCATAGAATTATGTAGAAAGTCATCTGTTCTTTTAAAGAATAAGTAAAATAGTGGTTTTAATTACTTTTGTAAAATTTTAACCAGTGACATCATCTGATTCTCAATTTTTGTCATTGTTGAGAAGTTTTTGATTATTTATTTACTCTCAATTTAATGTATTTTTCTTCTTATATTTTCTATTTCTTCTTGTGTCAGTTTTGGTAATTTATGTTTCTAAAAGTTTTTCCATTTTATCAACTTAATCTAATTTGTTGACAAACACTATTATTCATAATATTATCTTAATCTATTTATGTCTGTAAGCATAATATTAATGTCTCTGCATTTATTTACAATTATAATAATGAGTTTATTCTTTTTATCAGTCTACCTAAAGTTTTGCTAATTTGTTAATTGTTTCAAAGTACATAGTTGGGGTTTCTCCTTTTTTGTTAGTTTTTCTCTTCTTTTTTTCATTGTGCTTATCTCTATCCCAGTTGTTCAATTTTACTATTTTCTTTCTTCAGCAACCTCTGGATTTACTTTGCTCTTTCTATTTTCTTGTGGTGCCAAGTGAGGTATTCATTTCAGATCTTTCTTCTATTTTAGTATAAATGCTTGCAGCTCTAATTTTTTCTCTGAGCCCTGTTCTTACTACATTCTCTAAATTTTTGTACATTGAGCTTTATTTTCATTCATCTCAAAGTATTTTCTAATTTCCCAGGTGATATCTCCTTTGACCCATTTGTTGTTTAAGAGTGTTGTTTAATTTCCACATATTTACGGAAATACATACTTCTCAAATTTCCTTATAATTTCAACCTCTAGTTTTATCCCATTGTTGTTAAAGAAGATACTTTTTATCATTTAAATCTTTGAAATTATTCTAAATTTTGTTATATGGAATAACATATGGTCTATCCTGAAGATTTTCCATATGCACTTAAGAAGATTATGTACTCTACTTAATTGGTAGAATGTTACTCACATGTCTGTTAGGTCCAATTGATGTATGGTGTGTTTCAAGTCCTCTAATTCCTTATTGATTTTCTGCCTACTTATATTTGTTACTGAAAAAGGGTCATTGCAGTATCCAGTTGTAACTGTAGAAATATCTACTTACTTTTGTCTTTTTCAATTTTGTTTTTATACCTTTCATTGCTGTATTTTAGGTGTATATATTTATATTTGTTATAGCTCCTCAATTGGTTGAACATTATATCAATGTACAGTATTGTAACAATGAGTTACTCAAAGTCTAAGTTTCCCAACATCTATATAACAACCCAGCTGGTTTTTGTCTACTATTTGCATTTGATATATTTTCCATATTTCTGCCTTAAATTTAAAGTGAGTCCCTAGAAGACAGAAAATAGATTCTAAAATATATTTATTCTTTCCTTCCTGATTTTTAATCACAAAGCTTAACATACTTGTTTTGAAATAATTACTGATAAAGAGCTTCTGGCAATTTCTTCTTTGTTCTCTTTGTGTCATATCTTTTTTTCCTCAATTACTTTGTTACTATGTTGTTTTGTGTTGAACTGATTATGTGTTATGCATCATTTTCTTTGCCTTGTCATTAGTTTTTTGTATATTTTGTAGCTATTTTATTAGTGATTAACCTGAGTCTTGCAACTTAAATTTTCAATAGGTACATTTCCCTGCTAAGGCTCTTAGCATATCTGTTTGCTCCTAGGTTATTTCTTTGCCCTATGTAGTTGTAGCTTATTCACTTACCTTTCAAAATATGAGAATTATTTTTGCCAAACTATTTCTCTTTTCTAATAGAGTGGCAAAGTAGGTGAAATGAAGTCAGCCTCTTTTATTACTCTTTCATGGATTTCCCCAGACAAGAAAACAGACAAACAGTTCCTTGGAAACAAGGTCCACTCTGCTTTTTCCTCAGTCTGGTATCCATATTGGGGTCATGCTGTCTCCAAAACTTTTCCTATTCAGTGAAGGAGGGGAGAAAAATATGAGTGAAACATTACAAAGCTTTCCTAGTGTGTTTCAGGGGACTTTATCTTGAATAAGCATCATCCAGCTCCTGTTAACCTCTGACCACCTTCCCAAGTTCCTGTGAAGTGGATTCTAGCAGTTTTAACAGGTTTTCCCATGTTTGGGGAGAGTCATGGGACCCTGGTTATTTCTATTCCACCTTTTTCATTAACACTACTTCTGTGATTGTCATTCTTCTGCTGGAAATGGGTTATGGATTTTGTGTCTAGGATATTTAAAAAATTCTATTCATGAATAGGATTTCTAAAAAAAAAATCCTATTCATGAGTGAGATTCATGAGTGAGATTATTCTTCATGATTTTACTGTGTGAAACAGTCCTTATCTTCTTTTCATAGCACATGTCTTCTACATTGTGACTGCCAATGTAGCAGATTTGAAAAATGTGTTACTGTGCAAATGGGTGTGACCTCATGGTGATAGCCAAAGTACAGCTAAATTTGCAAATGTGTTAGCAAATTTGTATTTGTATTATGCCTAATATCTGCTAACATTCTACTGGTGAAATAAATGGCAAAGTCAAACTCAGATTCAAGGAATGGAGGCATGACTATGAAGCCAAATAATATGGATACAGATTATATATATACATATACACTCACACACACACACACACACACACACACACACACATATATATATATATATATATATATATATATATATATAAAATACAGATATATATCTCCATTTGACTATATATATTTATATTTGCCTAAAGTCAGTTTTTGATATGTTTAGATGAAGACAAAAATCAGAAGAAGGAAGGATGTATTAATGAGAGAGTCTAGATTACTGCATAGCCATGAAAAAAAAAAAGCAGTGGGTGAGTAAAAGGCAAATTTCATTAAAATAATCGTCTACACATTGTCAGAGACTACTTGTAAAAATTTTGGATCAATGTACATTCCAGTAAATCAGAAAGCCCATATTTCCTGTCATATTTTATTAACTCAGTAAAGTTAACTGACATGATACAGTCAAGAGCAGTGAGTAAAATAATAGAGACTGAATTCAAGTCTTCTAAGGGTCTTTACCCTGCACCATAGTAAGTTAAATGTCCAGGAGCAGGTTAAAGCCATATTTGAGGGGTCACCTGAGTTGCAAGACATAGGTGGTGACTCACTCCAATGAGTCTAAGGTCAGTTTTTTGCTTGAGAACATCCTTTAGAGTGTCCAGTACCCCCTGAACCTTCAGAAACCTCTTGTGTCCACTGAAAACTTGTTCTGAATTCCTGTGTCATTTCTCATACTTATCAATTGTTTACTTATTTCTTTGTGCTTGGATTAGTTTTCATTTATTTGATTTATATTCATATCTCTATTTTTATATAATATGGCAAACTACTAGAACAAACTGTATCCCATTGGTCCTATATGCTTAATCAAAATGATGCTTTATTTGAACAAAACCATATACAATCATCTGCATATTACATAATGTGAAATAATTGACTATATATTCAAAACACTGATGACTGAATTGAATGGTTGCAACTGAGACAATATAGCCCAGAAATTTATAAACAAATAAACAAATTTGACTCCTGGTCCTTTACATACCCTTGTAATAAAATATAATTTATCCAAGGCCAGAGATTTAGTGAGTTTTTAAAGAACTTGCTGAGTGAGTTTTCTCATGTTTAAAAACATGTGATATTTTTATAGTGAATTTATTCAACCATATATAATCACCCTAAGGATACTTTGACCAGGGATGTCAGTCTTATTCGAAGAATCTTCAGACAAGCTAAAACCCAGTTGGAAAATTAAAAGCAGTTATGCATGAATTAGAGGTGTTATCAGATTCACTGCTGGTTTGCTGAAGTAAGCCTGGTAAGTTCTCATGGGACAGGAGCAATGTATTTTGACAATTTCCAATTAACAGACCCAAACTGATTCTAAAAAATAAAACTACAGCTCTTCAAAAGACCCATGTTCTCCCCAGGCACAGTTGAGTTACTATAAATCATAGTGACACAGTGCACTCACCCATAAGACCTAATATAAGGAGAATCTTCTAAAGTACATTCAATTCAGCCTTATCATATAAAGCACCTTGGGGCATACTGAAAATTCTGTGGCCACTCTAGTCGTTTTATCTGTTATAAGTGAATGATTTCTAGTACCAAACCCAGGGACAATTTACCACTGAACTATAGCCACAGCCCCACCCACTCCCTTCTTTGAGACAGGGTTTCGATAAGGTGTTTTAGGGCCTCACTAAGTTGCTGAGGCTGGCCTTAAACTGTGATTCTCCTGCCTCAGTCTTCAGAGCCACTAGGATTACTGTTGTATGCCACTACACCCAACCAGAGCCCAAACTGTGAAAAGTCTGCTCTAGGGAATTTACAGTGTTCTCACTGTGCTTTTAAAATAATCCATTCAGATTACTGATTATCCTGATAAGACTGTCATATTATGATGGGCTACAGTCTGCTGTTGCAAGGTTCAGAGTACTGCTGAATGTGCCCCAGCCTTGCCTTTTCTGTGTATGACCTTGTGTCAGCCATGTAACCCTGTGAGACTTTCTTTTAATATAACAGTGATTAGAATCACGGCAAGATAATTATATTTTCAGTTCTAAATACCATATTCTCCAAGATCCGAAAGCTTTTTGTCACATAAACAAAAGTAGGACTGACTTATACTGACTCAGCAATTCCTACTTAAAAGATAGCATCTCAAGAAACCTTATGAGTCAGACAAAATGATGAACAGAAGAAGCTAGTTACAAAAGAGTATACTGATTCTGTTCATTATGAAGCTCACAATCAGGCACAAGCAACCTAGCTGTTAGAAGAGAGCATGGTGGTTCCCATGTGAAGGTGGGAGTGGCAGCTGAGTGGAAAGATGGCCTGAAGGAGACTTTAGAGCAGTGATTCCACTTGAGATAATGATCCAAATTCATCACATTGTACACCTAAGATTTTTGGGCTTTTCTATGTGTATGCTGGATTTCAGTAAAAATCTTTCTAAAAAAAAATAAATTAAGATATCTTTAGCAGCCCCTCAAAGGGAAAACATGTGAGTAAAAGACAAGCAACCCAAACAAAATGATAATGAACTTGACTCTGCTGTTTTTGAAACTGAGATGGTTGAGGGGATAGCCACAGTGGAATTTCCCCACCTTCCTAGACTGTCATCATTCTCAACCACAGATCAATTGATATGTTTCAGGAAACACTACACGATTTTTCAACCCCAAAATGTTGGGAATTACATTATAAAATAAAAGTTATTTGTGTTTGGTGAGTTACTTGAAAAGTAGGGAATTTTATGGTGTTTTTCAAACTGTGGTACATCATCCTCTAGTGAACTGAGAGACCAAAATTTTTAGTGAAATAGAATTGAATTATTATTAAATAAGAATGCAATACGTATAGGAAACTGATGATTTGAGAGATTTTTGTTTTAGGTATATATGTGAGTGTAGTAAAAAAATGTACTAGTATTATGGATTCAAAAAAAGGAAAGCCAATAATTGACAAGAATATATTCCTGTGACAAACAAATACAACATGATATAACATAATGTAATAATGATGGAACAACATTTTTGTTCTGAAGCCACAAGAGGATACTACTGGCATGTAGAACACCTTGCATAATTGCCATCAGCACTATGCTTCTTCTATCAATGTATCACAGATTAAGCAAATTCTTATCTGCCCTAAAATCATGTGGGTAATAAAGAAATAAACTACTAAAAAAAAAAAAAAAAAAAAAATAAGTGAATGATTTCTAAATGCAAAATTTTGCGTTAGCAGAGCAAAGTAAAACCTGAATGTTTGGAAACACTTTAAGATTAATAGTCAGCTTCGTGGATGATGCAGGCCGAGTTCAGGATCATTACATTTTCAGTCACATCCAGAACTTCTAATCTGCAAGATTAAAGACAGTCTCTTTTCAAATTCTTGCAGCACATATTCATACTAGTTTACTCACAAATAGAAAGGTTTAGACCTTCATTTTCTTATTGATATAACATGCTTATTTCAGTCACACGGCCAAGAGATGTTTATTTAACTTTGCATATTTTAAAAGTATATCTGGTCAAACATTCTCAATTTATAGATGGGGAATCAGAATAGTAAAACTATTCTTTAAAATCAAATAGTATAGACAGTGGGCAGAGTACAATGAGGAACATTTTTCCCCAGTTTCTCATCAGACTACTACCCACTGCTGTCTTGATATGGTATTAATCCCCAAAGAAGATTCCAACCATTTTACACTTCTTTGATAAGAATTGGATGAGATTTCACTGAGTCTGATAGGAAGAGAAAGGCACCATTATTCACACATGGCAGCTAACAAAATTGAAGATTAGATGTGAGAAGTGATTTGCCCCAAGTCATGCTGCAGGTGAGGACTTGAGCACCTTCTCTCCGTCCTCTTCCCGGGACTCCCATTGTGGTTACTAGTTTCTGCATGAAAGCTTATATCAACAATTTTCATTTCACAGACAATCAAATGCTATATTTTGTAACTAAGTGGCCAGAGGGTACAATTAATTGCGGTTTGACTAATTTAGTTGTTGTGGAAATTAAGAGATAATTATGTGTCACTAAAATTATCTGCACATATCATCAATTACCTTAGACTCCACAGTTGGCAGTAACCCTGCCCTACAGATAAATGCAATGTGAGAAAAATCCGTTTTTCTAGAACAAAGTTTCCATTTTTTTGCTTATCAAGATGATATATGTTGCTCATATTGTGATGATCTGGACTTGTGCTTTTATAATTGGTCTAATCAATGTTAAATTATATTTTAAATTTAAACCAGTGTTTCATTTATCCAAAGTACATTGCATAGGCAATCCTTTAACCACAGTCTTATAAAATGACAGTTTGCTGTCTTTATTTCCCCCAAAATATATGTCTAGATGTTAACTGTAGCCTGCATAAACTAACTTTGGAGAATAGTTTTGGGGAAACAGAAACTTTGCGAGAACATGTATCAAGCCAGATGTAAATAAATAAATACAAATACAAATGCTAGTACGTTATCTTTACAGGACCTTCTTCTGAAACCACCTGGAATTATCCAAAGGTAGGTTCCAAGAGCCATTTCCCTGAATCACCCTCTTTTCCACATCTTTTTCATGTGTTCCTCTAGTTTTAAAACAACCTACAGGAAACATGAGGAAATGGAAGCAAGATCTGTATAGTCACTAAATTGAGCCTCATCTAAATAAACAAAATAAATCAGTTAAGTGTAAGTTACGCAGATCAATTTCTACATAGCATATAAAGATTTTTTAAAAAAATTTCAGGTTCTAATCATTGTTAAATTATATTTTAAATTTAAACCAGTTTTTCATTTATCCAAAGTATATGTATAAAGATACAAATTGGAGTGAATATTCTTTATATACAACCAGAGATATGGAAAAGTATGATCTATAAGTGTAATATGAATTGTAATGCATTCTGCTGTCATGTACAAAAAAATCAATAAAAAATAATAAAAAAATTAGAAATAAAACACAATATGTATACTATTCAAAAAAATTTAAACCAATGTTAATAATACTTGTAGGAGAGGATAGGAGAACTGAATGCATGACGTGTGTGTGTGTGTGTGTGTGTGTGTGTGTGTGTGTGTTTGGGGAAGAATGGCTACTGTTGATCAAACTAATTTAGCTGTCATGATGGAATTAGATATTTTTGTACTTAGACATGTTTTGGGCAATTAACATCAAATCACAGAATACACAGATTTTGTTTGTTTTCTGTGACAGATGTTTGTTTTATGATTTCTAATCCAGGGAAGTGGAATATATTTAGTTGTGCATCCCAGACAGCAGTTTTTAAAATTCTAGGTGCCAAATGTAGCTCCTCCTTCTCAGGAAACCATCAACAGGAAGCTATTTCTATATAGATTTCTCTTACTTTTTCTGTGTCGCCCCCTTCCCCCATTACAATAAGTTTGATATGGAGCCAGAGGCAATTATGAATTAACTGTCAAGGAAAAAGATCAACTACCAAGAGGCAGTTTTATATAAGAGTATCCAATGTGATATTCTATATTGAGTAGGGAAAAAATGAAATCAAGAAACACTAAAGAGAGGTGTGCGTCGAAAAAAGAGAACAGAAGGAAATTATCTTCTGAAAAGATTTAAAGAAAACTGCATAGAGTTATTGGTAAACCCTGAAGAATGAGAAACTTTCCATCTCATCCTTGAAATTCTGAGATATTCCAAATTTCTGGGAACAAAAGCAGCTTTGCTGTTACTAACATAATATTCTGTCGGTTCTGAATTCTTCCATGATTTCTAGAAATAAACACTCATTGTAACAAAGAGACTAGGCAATATGTGAAGCTGAGAACTGTAAAAAAGAAAGAAAGAAAAAGCCTATTTACTATACTTCACAAGAATACTCATGGAATTGAAAGGAAACACAGGTGTCATCAGTGTGAATCTTTGTATTTAGTGGTATGTACTCTACTAACCCAACTTTCTAGACTTATGTCAACCCTACCTTTCATTAGTCATTCCAAAATAGGTACCTGATGATCTGTCCATAACAGTTCATTCAGCACATTCAGTTCTTTTTGATCCAGCACTTTTCCTACACTCTTTCCCTTAGGTTGGACAAAATCTTCCCAATCTATTAAGGTCTGGCCAGAATGGCTCGCTCACCATCCAGTCATCCATGAATCATACCACCATTCCCCTTTACAGATGTGTATCCTTGGTATTGTATTTTGTTTCAGATTGCACTAATTACAGCCCTTATCTGCTTCTCTCAAGTGCTAATCAACTTTTTAAAGGACATAACACCAATTCTAAAGCTTTCTCTCTCACTATTATACAGGAACTAGAATGAAAGCTACCATGTGGTTGATGCTTGAGATGTGATGAATTAAATGGAGGTAAATTAACTCTCATTCTGTCAGTCCAGTGGCATTGAACTTGTCCTTTGATGGGATGAAAATGACGAACTTTATCTGTTTTTAAACATCATGTTTCACAATAAATATCTTTAATTCTTTTAAAAGTGGTTCATAGAAAACTAAAATTTTAAATGTCCTCTTAGAAAGCTATATAGTAACTAGAAAAAAGTGAAATATTTGTTAACCAGAGAACCATATAAAACTCAGCAACCAGAATGAGTCTTACCAATGATATAATACAACTAAATTTTGTTGTGTTTCTTATTAGTTCTGCCACAAGCAATTTTCAGATATGTCTCTGAATAATCGTCAATGTAAAAATGAATTATCTACTTAGTCATGAAGGGTATTAATGGCCCAAGACTGACTAAAACAATAATTGCTCTGCTTTGTTTGATTTCTTCTAAATGTTTTTTTTAAATGTAATTATTTATACCTCCTAGCTTTTGAGAGCTGGAATGAATTTGAGGTATTATTTGGCTAATATTGCAGAGAGTTAGTGACAAAATAGTAATGGTCTGTGGAAACATCTGTTTATAATTTCTCTTCTCTTTTCTTTCCCTCTGCCATTGATTATGCTGCCTTTCCCTGTGTTGCTGAGATTCTTTATGTCTCCATTCCTCCCACAGTAATTTGTGGGTGGTGTGTTTTTTCTGCTGGTCTAATCTTTACGTTCCTCAAAATCAGGTAACATGTCTCATTAAAACATTAATTTCAGAACTTTCCAGAAACCTACTGGACAATCAGTAGATACTTGGTGAAACAATGAAATGGCTTGTTTCAAAGTTCTATGTTTGTTTAATATCTACCAATTCCAATTGTGTACATATACACTCAATGGATTGCTTAAATCCAAGTTGAACTAAGCCATAAACAAAATGTCAATTATTCATTAGCCTTTCATCAAGCAAAAAATTACTTTCATCTTTTTTATCTTTTCTATTCTTACTCTAATTTTCTCTTTTAGAAAACTACACCAATTCAGTAATTAAAGCAAAGTGATAATAAATATATAATTTCCAGCAATTTTTCATTTAAAAATTCCAATAACATAGTTATAACCAACACTATTTAATCTCTAGATTGTATAAAACATTTTTTTCTAAAACTAAATTTATTCTAACCAAATGTACAATAAAACAAAATGCTGTCATGAACTTTGTCTTTTATAGATATAATAAAATATGTTCTCTCTTAATGTAAAATCATGTATAAAATTCAGTACTTTGAATATTTGCTTTGCATTATTCCAACAGTTTGAAAATGATAGATATTTCTAAAACATCTGTTCTTTAATTTTTTTGAAAAAAATTGTTCTGTCAAGATATATATGACAGGGCTGGGGATGTGGCTCAAGTGGTAGCTTGCTTGCCTGTCATGCATGCAGCCAGGGTTCCATCCTCAGCACCACATACAAACAAAGATGTTGTGTCCGCCGAAAACTAAAAAAATAAATATTAAAATATTCTCTCTCTCTCTCTCTCTCTCTCTCTCTCTCTCTCTTTAAAAAAAAGATATATAGGACAGTAGGGTGTATTTTGACATATTTTACACACATAGATTGAGTCTAACTTGTTCCAATTATAATACCGGTTTACTGAAACATAGTTTACTGGTTTTACAAAGTGACCTGTAAGAAATAGTTCTCTGGGATTTTTTTTTTTTTTTTTACTAAAACAAAAACTTGGAAAACACAAAGAGATCTAGCTTTCCAATTTGTGCAGAATGACCACAATGCCTGCCCTCCACTTCAACCTCTCCATTTTTACTTACCATAATGTAAGAACTCTCTATAGCTGAGCTCTATGCTATTCTGTGTGTGATATCAGAAGTGGAATTTGGAAGAAACAGTTTTGCTCTACAAGCAACTGCATAGCTGTGAAGAAGGAGGAAGTTATATTTTCCTGCTAAGCAGAAAAAGTGAATACATCATTCTGTTCTTTGCTTTGATTTGAGTGCTATAATTTATAGCACTGTTTCTACATTTTATTAAGGGATAAGGTAATACTTATGGCGATAGGCAGATCTTTTTTTTTTTTTTTACTTTTTACATATTCTGTTTTTATATGTACCCCCAATTTTATAAACATGTACCAACTGAATGAAAGAAAATAAAGCTCTGAGTTAATTATATTCTTTGGATTAAAGGAATCACATCTTATACATTTCATTTTGGGCTCCATCTTCACTCATTCAACCCTTAAATGAAAGTAATTTACAAAGATAGACTTTCTGTGCACAAGACTCTTTGCTTTTGTAACTTGAACAATCACCCCACCACCCCTGTAGCTTCCATGTTGTCATCTTCTAATCTCCCTTCTACTGAAGTTAGGTCTACACTGTGTTGTGTCTAATTTTACATTTCCTAATTTCAGCAGGCCCTAGAATTTGAAATTCAGCAACCTTGTCCCTCAAATTGATCTTCATCTGGATTGCTAATTTGGCTAGTGACATTTTAGATACTTCTGCCAGTTATTTTGGGATTTCCATTTCATTCTTTGTAGTGATGGTGGTTCTGTATTTTATAACTCAACAGTGTACCCCATAATGTTATGCCCCTGTTCTCAGCCCATTTTTATCCATTCATTTATAGCTACTCTAGGCCCTACTATCTTTATGATGCTCTATTGCAATTGTCTCTCAAACTAATTACTCATAAGCCAGCTCTCCCTGTCCCTATAAAACATAAGACAGACAACATCACTCCCTTTCTCAAGATTCTTTAATGTCAACTCATTGGTGCAAAATAAAATCTGAAGTTTTTTGACTGGCTCTCAGTGTCCTTTAATATCTAATTTGTTTCTCAGCCTCATCTGATTTTTAACATTCTTTAAAACCTATAGATTTTTGAGTATTCCTTAAAAGCATCATGTTTTAATATTTTCTGATTCAGCTAAATGGAATTGAAGTCAAATGCCATGTGCAGATGAACTCTTCCAGGGCCCTCTCTGCATTGTTTTGTTAGTCCTCCTTGGAACACAAATCTTTTTCCCTCTAACACAGTTGGTTATTTATGTATTCCTGCTTCTTTTTGCCTCTAAAGCTTCTGGGGAAGAGTGTAGAGTAATTTACACATAGTATTCTTTGAAGGATTTATCTGGGTGTGCCATTTCTTCCTCCTCAGAGACTAATGTGTTGCATTTCCAATCCTGTTTAGCTAACTGAAGCTCTCCACATGCTGTGCATGGCCAAAGTTACCTTCTAGGTCTGTTGCTATCTGCATTAGAAAATGTGTTAAGACAAATAACATGACAGTACTTTGTCCTTCAATACCCTCTAATATCTAGCCAATTTGCCAGCCTCACCTGATTTTATTTTATTTTTTAATTCTTTTTAGTTATATAGGACACCGGAATGCACCCTGCTGTCCTATACAATCATATATAGTGTCCATAATCACAAAAGTATGGAACCAACCCACTTCAGTTCAGTTCCCAGCACTTCCCTCTCCACTCCACCTATCCTTCTTCAATCCATTTACAAGCTTACTTTCTTTTCTTTTTAAAATTAGTATCTGTGGATACATCCCATGCTGGAACCCACTGTGCCAGACCCATGCATAGATAGGCAAAAGTTCTGTCTGTTTCATTCCACTGTTCTTTTCTTTTCCTTTCACTTTTTCTTCCTCTATCCCCTTTATGATTCTACTTATATTTCCTTTTGATAAAATTTCCTCTATTCCCTCTATGTGTGTTTTCCCTTTCTCTCTTTTCTTTTCTTTTTCTTTTTAATTCCCCACCTCTTATTTTGGATTTGCTTCTGCATATCAGAGAATACATTCCACCTTTGACTCCTTGGGAAAGGCTTATTTCACTTAGCACAATAGTCTCCAGTTCTATCCATTTACCAGAATAATGCCATAATGTCCTTCTTTTTGATGACTAATACTCCATTATCCAATATACCAACTTTTCTCTATTCATTCATCTGTTGTGGGGCATCTAGGTTTGTTTTATATCTTGGCTATTGTAAACTATGCTGCTGTAAACATTGATGTGGCTTTATCACTGTAGTTTGCTGATTTAAATCTTTTGGATGTATAAAGAGGAATGGAATAGCTGGATTATGTGGTGGTTCCATTTCTAGTTTTTTTTTTTTTTTTTTTTCGAATCTCCATACTGCTTTCTAGTGTGGTTGCACTAATTTGCAGTTCCATATGAGTGTACCTTCCCCCCCACACATCCTCATCAAGAATTGTTATTATTTGAATTCTTCATAATTGCCATTCTGACTGGAGTGAGAAGAAATCACAACGTAGTTTTGATTTTCATTTTCCAAATTGCTAGAAGTGTTGGCCATTTTTACATTTGTTCAATTTTTCTACCTATTTATTGGTTAGGTTATTTATTTTTTTAGGAGTTAATGCTTTTTTTTAGTTTTTTGTATATTATGAATATTAATGCCCTATCTGAGGAGCAGGTAGCAAAGGTCTTGTCCCAATCTGTAGGTTCTCTTCATGCTCTTGTTTCCATTGTTGTGCAGAAGCTTTTTAATTTGATGCCATTCCATTTATTGATTTTTGATTTTTATTTCTTGTGCTTTAGTAGTCTCGTTAAGAAGGTCAGTTCTTGAGCTGACATTTTGGAGTGTTAAGCCTACCTTTTCTTGTAGTAGGTGCAGGGGTTCTGGTCTAATTCCTAGGTATTTGATCCACTTTAAGTTTTGTGCAATGTAAAATAGGGCATAAATTTCATTCTTGTGCATATGAATTTCCAGCTTTCACAGTACCATTGTTAAAAAGGCTATCTTAAAGAAAGAAATAAAAGAAGAACTTAGAAGATGGAAAGGACTCCCATGTTGTTGGACGGGTAGAATTAATATTGTCCTATTAATGGCTATACTATCTAAAGTGCTATCTAACACACTCCTTATCAAAATTCCAATGACATTCTTCACAGAACAAGAAAAAGCATTTATGAAACTAATTTGGAAAAATAAGACACCCAGGATAGTCAAAGCAATTCTTATCGAGAAAAGCAAAGCAGGGGGTATCACAATACCAGACCTCAACTTAAGGTACAGCACTATAGTGATACAAACAGCATGCTACTGCACCAAAATAGGCAAGAAGACCAATGGAATAGAATAGAATACACAAAGACAAACCCACATAAATATAGTTATCTGATACTAGACAGAGTTGATTGATTTTAATCATCCTAAAATTCATAGAACTTTTTTTTCAGCAATGCATTGTAGTTGAGTCCACTATAATTTTCTCAAGAAACATTATCTAGCAAAAATTTGTCTTTATTAAAGTAAGTATTCTGAGATGTAATCACAATCATAGCATGACATGACAATGTATAACTAATGGTGTGGAAGGGTCTTATGGCCATCTCTGTTATCATCAATGTTTTTTAAAGCATATAAACCTAATTACTCAATGGGTGAAACAGATACCAAAAGACTATGCCTTAGCTAATCTTTTCTGCAAGAGCATTTCCTGCATGTTTATTTTTAGGTCTTGTTTATTTCAATTTATAATGTATTTAATATATGTAAACATACACCAGTTCCAATGATAAACTGCCTCAGGTAGTCATTTGTGGCAATCAGAATCCTGAGTCCTAAAAACTGCTGAGCGAAATAGATGTAAATAAATAAAACTATTTAATTTGTGAAAATGCAAGTAAAACACATTAGCCTGAGGCTTAATGTTCACGAAAGAGTAGGCTTATATTTAAGGGTCATCTGTGGAGGTTTCAAATAGTTATATTGGCTTTAAAGCCAACCATGGTAACACAAGAAAAAAACAAAAATTGTTCTAAAGGGAGGTCTCACAATGGAAAAGAGTTTCAACTGAGACTCTCAGGAAATGAAACCAATGATAAAACAAGCAAAAAAAAAATTATAATTGAATGTCCTGCTCAAGAACTTAGAAAAAATAAAATTATAGGTGTGTAGAGGCACCCTTAGTCCATATGATGGATCCATATTGAAAGTTAAATAAATATCTCTCCATCTTCTGTAATCCATCAATACTATAGAAGAAACTGAATATACAACAGATATTTCTTAAAAACCCAAACCAAGTGTTTTCATGGTTGAAAGAGCAGCAGAAACATTTGGCACAAAAGTATCTCTGCATGGAAATTTCCTCTGGGTGCAAGGAGGATTAGTGGCTGATGCTCTTACAGTACTTTCTACTGAATGCTTTGATAAAGCCTCTCCCATTATAGTAGATGCTTATTTACCTATGTTACTTCCCACCAGACTGCAAATAACTTTATTCAACTGGTATCTGACATGAAATGACTGGATGAATAGAGGGAGAATAAATTATTGTGTGAGGTAGAAATGGTGCTATTTATAGTATACTCCATTGACATTTTGTCTTGGGTTACCAAGCCATGTGTGTTTATAATCACAATCCATAGGAGCTTTTATTAAACAATAATGGAATAAACATCCAAGATACAAATATAGGTAAGCTTGATAGAGATTATCTTGTACAGGAAAATTGTGAATTTCAAATTCTAAAATATGGAGAATGGTTTTTAAATGAGATTAATAAATCCTTATTTGCCCTAAAATTCCAAAATTTGATGTGGGTAAGCCTACCCCAACATTGAAATGCTACTTTATGTATAAAAAATTATTAATTGCAAATCTTTTGCCATATATTTAAAAGGTAAAACCATTAATAGATTTGTAATAAGCATTTGTCTTACATTAAAAGAAAAAGTCAATAAATATTTTAATTTTAATTATTTAAAGCAATGTTCCCATTGTGGGAAGGATGGTAAGCAGAGAATAGTATATTTAGGAGAGTGATTTCTTCTTTTAACTCTCTGAGCATTTTTATGTGGCCAGTATTTGATATTGTATGTGTGCATCTCGTGTGTGTGTGTGTGTGTTTCCTTGTGTGAGTCAACACTGAGGTTCCCAAATGGATGTCCAAGGAGAATATAAATCATTCACACTAAGGAAAATCCTGAAGGCACAAAATCCACCTTGGACTATTATTTGGTTACCAGTTTCTCGGATGATAAGTTGGATTGAACAATTTAGGTTTGCAGAATGCACTGCTGGAAATTATTGCATTTCAATTTCCTTAAACCGAACGGAATGAGAGGTAGGATTTACTAAGAGATAGTGATAGTTGTTTGGCGGAATCACTCATCCATTAGAGTAAAAACCCCAAGATCACTGAACATGTCTCAAGGTGCACATAACTGGTCCCCTATACAAAGCTGATTTGTGTCTTCATGGTTGAATCTATTGGAACTATCCTGTGAAACATACAGTACTATATTTTGTCCATACTGCATGGATCCCTTTATTTACTCCTAACTTTTGATACCAGTGTTTGAGGATCAAGAACCTATACAGAGCTCTGAAGCCCTGTAGTTTTGGGAAATACTAAGCTTTAATGAAAAGGAGTGGGGGACTTGATCTGAGAGCAGTGGGGAAGAAAAAACAACTGGGTACTGACTCCGTGTTAATTTGGAATAATACCCTTCCTCCTTAATACTTTAGAAAAAGATTATCCTGGTGAAGCTAGGAGTAGTGGAGGTCAGAAGGGAAGCATACTGAGATGCAGGTTGCATCCACATATAATTAAGGATTTTAAACAGGTGTAATCCTGGCTACTCAAAGTGACACAAATAGGACTTTTGCAGAAGTGGCTGGTTGGGAAAAGTTTATGGCCACTCCATGATTTGAATGAAGTCTTGAAAGAATATAGCGCTCTTGATTATTGTTGATAAAGATATATATTTAAGAGAAAGTGAGATGTTATAGTTCAAAGAATAAATTGTTTTATTTTACCTTTGGAAATAACACGAATGAGTGGTAACTATGTACATAAACAAATTTTACTACAGGTAACAGTGACATGATTGACTTACTTTGTGCAATCCCTCCTATTAAGATAGGTCTTCAGTGGCTTCCTGTAAAGCCAGCAGGAATCTATGGATGTGTTTCTTACTCTGGTTCCAGATGAACATAGAGTATCAGAATAAATAGAAATGTTTAGTTAATATTTCCATCTCTTTTATTTGTGTAATATTATAGGCCAGATATTAGCACCATCAGGTAAATACTATAAAGAAAAGTAGCAAAATAATATACAGCACATTTTCTTTATTGAACAGCTATTATCAATTCCTTACCATAGTAAGTCAAGTCAGAAACAAAATCTACCATGACTGGGTGCAAGGTTTTCTCATACTGTCTCATTTTTTGCTCTTTTTTAGATTTAGACCAATAATTGTCATTTACTACATTATTTGTCAAGTGGATAACACTGATTTGTGATGATTTTACTACCCACTTCAGAGATGTGTCACTATAAGCTTTATACTGGAATATAAATTGGTCTTTCAAGTACTACTATTTGCTCTGCAGCATTTTTTTTTTTTGCCTGAGGTCTTCTTTAAATCTAAAGTCTCTATAGAGTCTCAGGCTGCATTTGGAAATGCCATCTGCTTTAATATGATATTTAGCTTTTCTTCCATAATGAAAATATTTTTCACTTATTATGCATGCCTAAAGTTCCTAAATTATCATAATTGTGCAATACTAAGGTACATTATGATGAAAAGTCATTTTTAAACAATATTTTTTTCCTGAGTACTAAAAAGGACATATACATTTCAAATCTGAAAGTTTACATTATTTCCCCTCATAAGAGAATTGAAGCTAGCTAAGATTAAAAGGAGGCAATCTAATTTAATGGTTTGCAATTATAGTTGATGAAGAAAATGTGTTAATCAGGAAAAAAAAATAACTCAGATGACTTTCTATTGGGAAAAAAATGAAATTAAAGAAAGTAAAATGAGAATTCTTGCCTTCCATTCACTCTTTCCCATATTGACATAGTAGCAAAGACATATGTTAAGGAGACTATCAGGAAAATGGAGTCCCATTCCAAAAGTGCACACAGATTCTCTGAAAATGATATCTTTATGGAAGGAACAAAACTATGAGTGAAATTGTTTAGGCTGTTATGAATATAAACACTAAGTTTGGTATTATAGCTCATGAAAACAGAAATAAAATGAATCATGGAATCAAATTTATGAGTGCAAACTGAACAGTCTATTCTATCACTGCAATTGCCAATAACATGCCATCTTAGATTATGAAAAGTTTGTATAGGATTTGTTTAATTCTGTGAAAAGATGGGCTATTCAAAATATGAAATGTTTTTGCAAATGATGTAATTCAACATTAATTCATGATCCATGACTGTCAATTTCATTATGATGATGAAAAGGTAATATCTAATGTGCATTTTCATGAAATCATATACAGGTTGAACATAGAGAGTTAGAGAATTCTGACCTTGCATTGTGCTTGTGGACTGTTTTCCAGTGATAAATGGAACTTGTTCTCATAGTAAGGTGTCTGGAAAACATATTAGCTCAAATTCTTGAAAACATAAGAAATGGTTTTCTCACTGCATTGAAAAAAATGTATTAAATGGATATAGAAATGATTTGGAGCTCACAAGGAATACAACAAGCCACTGAGCAGGACCAGTGTAGAATGTTTTGTAGGTTGTCAAAATGACAATGGATATTTGATAATGGGAATAATGTAGAATTTAAGATACCTACGAAAATAAGCTAGAAGAAATGTTTGTATTCTTCATGTTGGATTCAATAACTTATTCAGATGCAAAAATTTAGGCCAACTATTTTTTTAGTCTTCTACCTAGGGTGAAATTAAAATAAAATTAAAGGTGACATCCAATATTCTCATTCTTGCCACAGATTTTCATTTGGCCTATTATATTCAAGCACATAAGCAGAAAGTGCAATTCCCACATTGCTAGTCCCTGGATTTAAATGAAAGAGTTTCTAGCTCAAGATAATAAGAATGGTCTATTTAGATGGTTTGAACCAAATTTCTAAGTCATTCTGTTTTCCCAGAACACCTATGAGGTGCTTCCCCTTTACTCTCAAACACAGTACAATTGGAAAACAAGGTCAGTATATATTTAGCAACCCTGAGACTGGCATTTTCAAATTCACTCCACATGCACGTTTTCTTCATGGTTTGTCTACATTCTGTTTCTTATTGCATGTGTACCTAGGTCATATTGCTTACAAGAGATGTCTACTAAACATTCATTAAATAAAAATGTATAGTTTTTGAAAAAAATGTTTCAGTTACTATAATGTAGAAACATCTTTTCAACATTTTTAAACATATGGTATGTTTTTGTTGTGTTAATTTATTTGGCTTTGTTCATGATCGCAGATATAAGTCTGCTTCTTCACAACATATCAGGGACAAGTACAATTTGTAATGATAACAATACATTTTTTAGCTATTTATTAAATAACATATGTATTATTTGTTTGCTTATGCATTGTTAAAAATACTTTGAAGGTGTTATCTCAATCCCCTACTCTCCATGTCATGCACCTCTGCCTTCAGTCTATGCAAAGTTAATGAAGGCATTTACATACACTGTTCCCTATAAATATTTGTTTATAATAAATGCTTAACATTTAGATTAGTAATAACTAACAGCTTAGTATAATAAAAGAAGGAAAAGTTCTAGACAAGAGTCAGGAAATCTGTATTCTAGATCAGAATTCATTATCAATTAGTTTGATAACCACAGGAATAAATTTTCCTAAATATGGGTCTCAGTTTCTTCTTCAGTAAAATGATAATAACACTCAACTTTTTAAGCATGTCCAGATTATTGGAAAAGTAACAATAAAGTCCTATACAAACAAATCTACCATCCTATTCTCTCACAACTGAAGAAAGATTTGTTTATAATAACATGAGAATTCTTGCCTTCCCTTCATTCTTTTGTGACATTTCCATGTTTCCACATAAATATTTATGCTGATACCAGTTGACCAAGGCAAGGACATAAAAAACTAGAGGGTGAATCCACTATTATTTTCCTCTAAGGGTATTCATTTTGTTGATTCTAGAGTTTTGCTCAGTCTCTCCATTTTACAGTCATACAGTCAGACTGTTCACTCATCAAATGAATTAAGGATGAGCTGGTGGCATGTTTCCCACCTTTGTCTCATCAAGGAGGTGAAATATGCTACAGGGGTCTTTCTAAGGACATGCATCTGTGCCCCTAGAGCAAGATGTTCCACTCCTCCCCTTCTCAATGTTCTATCTAGCAGCATTGGATGCCACTCCCGACATCGGAAACTTGTGCCCTGCTTTCTGTCTGGGTTTTGAAGACATCTCCTTACCCCGCACATTCTCTCATTTGTTTTCTGTTCATTTTTACCAACATAGGTACAGGCAGATGGAGCTCGGAAAAGCAGTGTATGGAATGGAAAAGGTAAAAGACACTCCAGGAGTTTGAAGCACACTTCAATTGGCCTTTTCTCCCTTTCTTTGCTTTCTCACAAAACAGTCGAACTGACATTCATTTTTTTCCACCGATCCTATGAAATACCGCAGCCATCCCTGGGCCAGCTGAGGAATGAGTCCAGGGTTGCCATTAGTTCTAGCTAGCTGGTTCACATCATGGGCAGTGAGGCAACCCCCTGCTTTTCATCTCTGTGAATAAGACCAGCCAAGTCTTTGTTAGTTAAGCTCTCCTGGTTGACTGAATGCCACAGTAATATTTCCCAAAGATGTTCAGAGAGGAATTGAATGGGCTTAGAGTAGGAAAAGGCAAATAAAATCAGTGAAGAGTGACAGACAAGTAATCCCGAGTCTGATTGCTTGCCCATATTTAAATGTTGAAATGGAAATTCTCAATTCTGCCACAATGCAGCTATCTTCCTGGGACCCATGAATTCAAAGGCAGTTGATATAGTTGATCTAAGAGCCTCTTTGTGGCTGCAAATAAAGAGGCCTAGGTAGTTTGAAGTTCTTTGAAATGTTTTCTTTTTAATGTTGGGATACATATTTGGTATCATTTTAAAAATTTGTTTTAGATTTTAAAAAATTTTATCTCTATTCATCAATGCCAGATGGGAACAATAAGCAATAAATAGTTAATTTAATTGCTATTTTAAAATAAAGCATGTTTTATGTATAAATTCCCAGTTATTTGGGCACTTAAAATTTATTTAGTCTACCTTATCATCTAATACCACTTCTTTTGCAAAAAAGTTCTTATTCAAAATTGCTTGGTTATTTCTCAAAATAAATACCCATGATCCTTTTTGGTTGTCCTTTGAATACTGAAAAGTTGTAATCTTATAAGAATCTGTTTTAGGCATCTTTTTCAATTGTGTGAATAAAAGACCTGACTGGAACAATTTTTTAGGGGAAAAAACATTTATTTGAGATCTAACAGTTTCAGAGGTCTCAGTCCATATACAGCCAGATCCACTCCCCGGGGGCTTGAGGTAAGGCAAGACATCATGGTGGAAGAGTGTGGTGGAAGGAAGCATCTCACATGATAATCAGAAAGCAGAGAGAGAAAAACTCCACTTGCCAGATACAAACTATATATACCCCAAAGATATGCCCTCCAAGACCCCCCTCTTCCAGCCACAACCTACTAGCCTTCAGTTACCTCTCAGTTATTCCAATTTGGGGACTAATTCATTTATTGGTTAAGACTTTCATAACCCAATAATTTATCCTCTAAGTCTTCTTGCATTGTCTCATACATAGGCTTTTTGGGAACACTTCACATCCAAATCACAATACTATTACATGTCATAGTTTGGGGGGGGATTAAACAGATCATTCATAAACTATATACCTATATTTTGTGTGTGCATATATAAACTATGTACCTATATATATTATGTATAAATAATATATATATATATATATATATATATATATATATATATATATATATATATATAAAACAACATGAGTCAAAAAAAAGTGTGGCTAGCTAGCATCCTTGTATCCATCATTTGGAATCAGCCAACATTAACAGTCTCCTCTTTGCTTCAAATTAATTCTATTATAAAATAAACAATAGAAGAAGGTTAAACTCCCTTTATAGTCATTCGCAAACTGATTCCTTTCACTTATATTCCCAAAGGAAACTATTACTATAAATTCAATGTTAATTATTTTAGTCCATATTTATATGCTCAACATATTAAGGTGAACCCATAAAAATATAATTTTACATGGATTTTTAATGTGAATTCCCTCCCGTCTTATGCACAGTTTGCAACTATAGTTTGTTCTTGTTTGGGTATTTATCCATGTTGTCTCAAATAGATTTAGTTCACTTCTTCATCTGAATGTTTGTGTAGTAGCCTACTGAACGATGCTACCATTGATTATCCATTTCACAAACACTGCTCATATAGGTCATTTCCATTTTACTGCTAGACAACAATGGTGCTTGAACACCTCTCTGCAAGTGTACTTCTAGAAAACTAGATGGAATTTCTGGGCTGATGGAAGTATTTTCCATTTTATTGAAAATTGTGAAAATCCCTATAAATGCATGTAGTAAACTGTGTCCCTCCCTCAAAAGCATATTGCAAGTTCTTGTTGTTTCACATTGTCACCAATAATTGGAAATTTGTAAATTATTCAATCAATTGGATGTTCAATAACAAACTATCCCTGTTGTTTTTCTTAGAGTATTGAACCTGAACATTTATTTATGTGTTTATTGTCCAACTGTTTTTTTCTTTTTATATAAAAGGCCTTTCCTTACACATTGCTCAGATTGAGCTTTATGATCTTTCCTTATTGATTTAAGGAAGATCTCTAAATTTGGATACTAGCCATTTCTCAGCAAGAAGCAGTGTGACATTTTACCATCTGGCACTTTTTTTGTAGTTTGAATATAGAGATTTTAGCAATAAATTGATTGCAATTTTGTAGCCAAATTTAGTGTTCTATTCCCTTGTGTTTTGTGCTTTCTTTTTGTCTGTTTTAAGAAATTATTTTTCTCCAAAATCTTAAAGATGTTCACATATATCTCGTTTGTTTGTTTGCTGTACAAGTGTTTATTTTTGCATTTTTAACCTATAGTTTTTGAAATGAGAATTATTCTTTCTTTTTTATATGGACAACAAAAAATTTCTCTGAGCAATTATCCATATGGTAATCTTTCAAATACTCAATTATCAACTTACTTTGAGTCTTCTTTATTCTAGGCCTGGCAATCCCTGTTTCTTTAACGTTTCTTCTTATAGTTTTACTGCTTTGAATATTTAATTGCTCTCCTTAGATTGTGCCCAGCTTGTCTGTATCCACTCATGAATATGCCAAATAGAAATTCACAGAGTAAAGCATGATTGCTTTATTCAATGTAGCACAGATTTATTCCTACTTTGCTTTAGATGTTGTATTGCTCTTAATGCAACCAAATTCCAATGTATTTTACTAGTCACAATTCACACTTGAGTCCTTTGAGCTTCTGACAAAACTCTGTTGTCCTATTGTAAATGGCTTAGTATTAGCAGCATATTTCTTTTCCAATAGTTTCAGAATTGGCTGGAATTTAATATATTAAGTTTAATTAATATTATTTGTTTAATTAATATTAAACTCTTCATTTGAAATGAGAACTCTTGGTTTTATTGACATGAGGTAGTTAAATACTAATTCTCTTATCTGATAATTGTCCTATTCTATGGTGTGTGTGTGTGTGTGTGTGTGTGTGTGATTGTGAGAAAGAGTGTTTTCCCTTTCATAGTTGTAGCTCATTGTGTCCCAGTCTTAGAAATTATATGTATTTGAGAATTTGTCCATGTTCTATAGCTTCTGTAAAATGGTAACCTAAACTTATTTTTCTCTGCGTTTTATAAGTCTTAGATACTATATGAAAAGATCCAAAACAAATGTCTGAAAATGGTGTTTCATTGAATATTATTTTTCCTCAGTTTTATACTACAAGATTGTTTGTGTTTGTTTGTTACAATTGCTTTTAATTTCAAAACAGATTAGCATGATTTTTTATGGGTTTACATCATCCTTTGCTGAAGAGATTTCTTCTTCCCTTTCCATGAGAACTGACTTGCTATTAGTCATATTCCCCCATAGCTCTTCGACAGCAGAGCCCATTTCCTCTACTCTGCCATATCACAGCCTAACTATGCTGTAGACAATAGCAAGTATTAGTATTATTATATAATTTACCAATGGCTAATGAGTTGATGTTAGATAGCATTTTGACATAACGTACATAAAGTATTAAAGCAATTTTAGTATTTGAAGAGATATAAATACACATTCATATATAATGTGTGTATGTGTGTGCGCATAATTTTTTTTTCTTATTGTTGACCTGTGCTGTGAAGCCAATACTTTCCCCATTGTCTCTCAAATAGCTGCATGAGTAGTTGTGAGTACTGAAAGCTTCAATTTAATATTCAGATAAAAGAAGTAGAAATAGATATTTTAAACCTGATGGAGGCATTAGATATATTATTGAAAAAGAACAGTGCCATAGTTGTCAGAGTTGTTTCTGGCTGTGTATTACAATGCATTATATGTCACCCATGGAAACCAATCTCCCCTACCCCACCCACTCACCTCCACTGAAGAAGGTGAGGAAAGAGGAGGAGGAAGAGGAAGAGAAGAAGAAAAAGGAAAATGAAGGAGAAAGAGCAGGAGGAATTGGGGTTGGAAGAAATTTAAATATCCCCAAAGCTGGTGAACTAGAGAATAAATGAGTCTTGGGAAACTTCCCATGTACATCAGTGCCAGTGGCCTCCCTATTTTCCCCAACCTGAAGAGGAAACCTTGGCATCTTTAGGCCTAATTGGCATCTCCCCTTCAGGGATTTTTATTGAATTTTTCTACTCTGCTGACATTTTTGAACAGTGTTGGCACCAATATTTGAAAGGGAGTTTTAATCTCATGAAGGCAATGAAATACTGTCATCCTTAGAAAAAGTGTCAGTCACAAAGTGCTCAGAACAATACAACAAAGAAGTCTGGTGCCAGGTTGGTGCTCCCTCTTGGGTTTCCCTTTCTATTTCTCAGATAGTCTCATCTTGTCTACCTGCAACAGAGTGAGTGATTCTTTACTTCTTGGTATTTGGACAAGACTTTGATTCAAACATTGCATTCACATAAATAAACACATATTAACACATATTCATAACAGTCACTTTAAAATATGACATATTACTAAGTTAATTATTAGAGTTTTGATTACTGTCAGGTCTGAACTTTCTTAGAGATCAGAAACCTAACAGAAACTTCTGAAATTTAAAAGGTATATTTGTCAAATGACTGGCTACATTTAAAAGCCAACAACTTTATGGATGATACCTGGCATTTTGCTTTCAGTGTTAGAGTTGATTATTTAATTCATGGCTACCATCTTAAATAAAGTTTGTTCATACCTCAAAAATGTTTTGATAGAATTGAGAAAAGGGCATAGATTAAAAATCTGTGGCTTCTATAGTTAAGTACCAATGACAAATATCACTCTACTGCTTTTAAAGGTCTTTAAGTTCTTCTATTTCGTTCTTTAATGCATATAGAATGTGTTAGCAGATACTTGTAAGGTTCATAAAATGATCAACTAACTGAACTTGGCACAAAACCATCAAAGCCAGCAAGATTGATGGTTATTTATTCATTTTTTTTAGTCGGTAATTCAACAATAATTGAGAACCAGTTATTCAAAATTCATTTATGTACATCGAGAATGATACAAGAATATGTGGTTTAGAAATCTTAAAATCAGGGAAACAACTAGCTGGAATACACACGTATGCATACATTAACCATATGAATGTGCCATGACTTTATATAACCAAACATGAAAAACATGAACTCAGTTATAAATTTTCCTGAGGGAGGACAACTCTGAGGTAGAGGGGGACAGAGGAAACTCATGATTAAAATGAATGTAAATTGTATCCTAAATGAGAGATAGGATTCAAGTAGCAGAAATGGGGTTTGATAAAACAGTTTTTTTTCCCCCTATAGCAGGATAGTAGACATAAGCATAAGGCATTTCTGGGGAGTGCTAAGCACTTCAATTCCAGAACTATAATTTGGTTGATTTGCAGAAGGGAAAAATATAGGTTGAGTACATAAGAGAAAGCTTTGAGCACTAAATTAAAATGTTCAGATGTTATTTGAAAGACCAGAAGGAGCTCTGAACAGTTTTGGAGTAGAGGAGAACTTATTTCTTAAACAATCAACTTGGCAGTTTTGTGTGAACGTGATTGTGGGATGAACAATGAAAGTGAGGTAGGAGATCTGCGGTCAGCTCTTGACAAGAGCCATAGAAGAGGTCTTGGTGACCTGAGCGGAGGTTGGACAGTGTATAAATAGGGGACAGTCCACAGATTAAAAACGAATACTGCATCAAGGAGCATTAAGTGTGACTCCAAGTCTTCAGACAATGATTACTGTGAGACTGACTACCTGAATTTAAATTCCTACTGGATTCCTGGCTACCTGGGGTCTTTGCAGTATCTCCATATGTTGCAGTTATAGTATTGTATCTCATATGTTGCATTTTCCTTTTTCTAATGATTGTAGTTGTAGTATAGATTGTTGTGGGGATAAAATGAACTAGTGCTTGTAAAACTCTTACAGTGGCTCCTGGTCCTTGGCAAAGGGAGTAGTTGGCATAGTGCAGTCTAACTCTGTCATTTTAGTCCTGAACATCCCCAGTGATAAGGCCAAGTTTATGTTTAAAGACAGGAAGCAGCTTTCTATTTTGTAGTTTTATAGTTTAGTTTGTAAGATACTTGGTAGAATTTCACCAAAACATTTTCTATGTGGAAAGATGGTATCCAAAATGATTGCTGGTGAGTCTTGTCTTATGCTTGGTTTCTACTGTTTAGCCACTGCCACAATTAAGGGTTTTTTTTGGGTGGGGTATATTTGGCATCACCATTATATATACTGGAAAACAGTATATATAATATATTACTTGGTGGGGCTGAGATTGATCTGAGTTCACACCTACAGAGAAGCAGGTATAGGACCTGCTCTCTCTGTAACTCAGAAGCTTGTGAATCTCTTTCTCTGTCATTGAGCCCTTAATTTCAGTTATGGAATTGCTTAAAAATTAGTATAAAACCGCTTTATAGTTTGCAACACAAGATCTGTAGTCAATTTCAAGCTGTGTCGTGTAAATCCTACTAGAAAAATCAAAATTGGTTGATAATAAAGACTAGGGAGCTTCCCTCCTGACTCCAGTTTAAGACTCTTTAAAATAGGACTGATTTTAAATGTCTATTTTCTCTGTAGACAAATGAAACACTGCACACACATATACACAGTGGGTCTGTGTCTAACCAAACAGACGGATGGCAAAGAACTAGTTCAATTTGTTTGCTTTTCCTTGCCTTTGATGCTTTAACCAGTCACCTCTCTCCAACTTGTGGGCACCTATTCAGACACATTAACCATGTTGGACTGTTCGCTTTTCAAAATAAATTGCAGGAGGGTAGTTAAGGTGGAAGATTCCCACATAGAGCATTTATTTCATCAAAAAATTAAAATCACTGTGCAATTTTTAAGGGCAAACAATGAAGGGCATTGTACTTCCTATGATCAAGTAAGTGGCAGAACATTTTTTTTCTGGGACTCCACTGCTATTCAGTCATGTAAATGGCCTGTAGCAAATTGGAAAGAGCAAACCATTCAACCATGTCAGATCTCAAGGGCCTGTATAGACACAATCTTGGAGCCTGGCAGGCTTTCCACCAATCTTTTACCACCATGCTATGCCCATGTTCAGGATGATAATTAGCACCATCAGGAATGTTCTCAGCTAAAAGCAATGCATTCATCTGTTACTTTAATTTATCTTCCTTTGGGGCTTTTGCTGACTGAATAATGAAGTTCTATTTTTATTATTTTTGACAGATCAGTCTTGGGATTTTGTTTCTCTAGGGAAATTTATACAACTATTTTAAGTTTAATTACTTAGCTTTGTATTAAAACTGCCAGACACTGTGGGAACAACACCACTGAAAATTTCCTTTTGTTTTTGTTTAAGATGAGCTCTTAATCCTCCTCCCTACCTTTCTTCCCTCCTTCCTTAAAACCCTTACATGTTTTTTCATTTCTGAACCTTTTTTTATTGAGACATAATATTTGCACTTATTTATGGGGTACATTATGATAAATTGATACAGGTCTACTAATCAAATTAAGGTAATAAACATTTACATCATTTACATATTAATCATTAGTATAATGCTGGGAGTTTTGTTCTCTTCTAGTCATAAAATTTTTCAAACTCTTTATCATGCATTAAGTCTCCAGTTGTTCTTTTTAGGCTCCCCAAAAATTGAACGAAAGTACTTGCAATTCCCCAGTAGTGAGCTTCCATTAAAAAACAAACAAAGCAACAATGACAACAAGAACAAAACAAAACGTTGCTTTATTTCCTTAGACCTATGCTTGATTTTATCATGGCTAGCTCCTTCTTCACCAGGTTTTGTGAAGTCATGATTAACACAGCATTTGTTTGTCTTGTCACAACATCCAATGTCTATTTATTTAACTTCATTGTAGCTTATGTTTTTCTCTTTCCAATTTTTAAGCTTATTAAGTTTGTCTTTTGCTCTTAATATAGTGGTTAGCACACATTTGACAGTAAATGATGTCACATTGATAAGAACCTTGGGAACATTTTTGGAAGGGAATAGGACACCCAACTTTGTGAAGATGTTGACAGTGGGATATCTCATGGACACCTACCCCATCCTCAGCACTGGCTGGAGGGTGACCTTATTGCACTGTTTAGGACCACGGCATCTCCGTGGAGCAGAAATAGAATGAAACACACAGAATGATGGCTGGGGTGAAGTCAAGCTCTGCTGTGCTTCTGGTCTCAAATTAGCCAGTGTTTCCCAACTCTGGCTACATGTCAGAATCATCAGAGACCTTCAGGCACACATGCTTGTCCCCATTCTCAGTCAATTAAAATGACAACTGAAGGAGTCATGAGTATTGTGTCTGAGCATCATTTTTAAAAACTCTCCATGCAATTCTATTTCAAAGCAAGACTGGAGACTATGGAGACTGTGTTGACCAAAGTACTCCTCATACTTGGGAGCTATAGCAGACTCCTTGCAGCAAGCTCGGAGCTAGAGTAGATTTCCTGCTCTTGAAAGAGCTTAATAAACAAACAGGTATGTAAATAAATCTTATCGTTTGAAGCAAAGGATTAAAGATAATACATGGGTATAGGGAGGAAGGGACAACACCGACATAGCTGGTGACCAGAAGCTAAAATATAGTTTTCTCAAGCTACAGGGTAAGGCAGCATCAGTGATCTTACAATGGGACAGAAATCCAAACACCAGGATCACAGTAGCCACTTGAAATTGGAATGATAGATAAATCTCCATGTTTCCTTGAAAAATTCTCCCTCTGTTGCAGGCTTTCAGAGACTTTTTTCTCTAGTTGGAATCCAGAGATGAGAAGTGGTATCTGTCCTCCATCCACTGGTGACCAGAGAAGCTGGTGACCAGAGAAGCTCTCAGACTTTGATCTGGTTACTGGACTTGCCAGTCTGAATCTTCTGTCCAAGCCAAGTCTTTGAGCCAGCAGATTTCTGGGCCTGTTTCCCATCAAAAACTGTGATCTCTCATTTTCTTCACAACAAGAAATTTAACTTGTAATTACAAGGTTCTCTTTCTTTGTCAAGCCAAGGAAACAGATTCATTCATGAAGGTGTGCTTACCATTGGCGTTAGTTTACAGAAAATATTTTTTTAACAGCATGATGCCCTGAGTTAACTTGTTATGGTTTCACTGACTTCAAAATACTCGCCTTACTATGGATAAATAGCCACTACAAGAAAATATGTCAGTAAGGTGGAATTATGATCTTCTATGTATTTTGTTATCAACTCTCTTCAAAAATCTATATCATAGCCAGGTGTGGTGGCACTTGCCTATAATCCCAGAAGCTGGGGAGGCTGATGTAGGAGGATCAAGAGTTCAAAGCCAGCTTCAGCAACGGTGAGGCGCTAAGAAACTCAGTGATACCCTCTCTCTAAATACAATACAAAATAGGGCTGGGATGTGGTTCAGTGGTTAAGTGCCTCTGAGATAATCCCTGGTATAAAAAAAAATCTATATCATAAAACAGAATCTAAAAAAAAAACAAACTTTCATATTTATCTTTCTATTTCTACCATTCCTGTGTTATTTGTTCTCAGGATGTTTTCCTTTCCGCTATAAAGATGATGAACGAGTAGTCTTTTTTCTTGAATTGCTAAAAGCCATTGTTTAGAAAGAATAAATGAGGAAATAGGTTATATTTTCTGCTTTAAATATACATTATAGTGAAGATTTTTATTTGATTTAGTTATTGTAAGTTTAAGTGCTTCTTTTTTTTCCAAACAAAAACATTTTCTCCACTAATAAAAATGTACGTGCTTTTGCAATATTTTGTAAAAAATATAGCACATGTGATCAACAGGACTTTATAACCTCCATAATTTGTACTATAAACGCCATAATTAATAGGTGATAGAATACTCCTATTTGTAAAGCATGACCAACAAGAATTTTTTTTAAAATTTTTTCCTTCTTTTGTCCTTTATTTTAAAAAAAGGTCTGTGAAAGTCTATTTGTAAAAATTATATGAGGCTTACCAAATCTTTGTTTGTATTTATTTTCTTTTCCCAGTTTTTCTTGGTTATTCATTTCTTTCTCATCTCTTCCAGGAGTCTTGATTTTATTTTCTCATTTGTTGTACAAGGTGCTGACCACTAGGTGGACCCTTGTGAGCTGGATTTTGTCAAGGGTTTTCCTTGGTCTTCAGCACTATATTTTTTCTCTGCCTAATATGAAAACATCCCTGCATGTAATTAGATAATTGGATTATTATGTGTACCAATAATAACTTAAGATCTTCCATGAAGTTAATTTTTGTAAAATGGTTGTCTTATACTATACATATACATATATATATATATATATATATATATATATATATATATATATATACATATACATTTCATACTTGAATCTCATAGTCCCGAGAGATATGCTCTATTACCTATGTATTTGGACAAAATAAATATATACCACCTGAGGAACTGGTTCTTTATTTTTTAAAACTTAGAAAATATGAAGGAAATAAAACACTCAAAATTCATTAACATCTGCATCTACATCTATATATCAAAATGAAAATAGAGAAAGCAAGAAGAAAGGATTATGTTATTTTTATACACATAAATATTATGGTTAAGTGGTTTTTTATTGTCTACCCTGACAAACAAGGTCTATTAATTTAGACATTCTTCTTTTCCGTTAAAAAACAATCAGCATCTCTATGTCTTTACCTATTCAGCTTGTTATATATGCAATTCCTTTGTGTGCTTTCTTCCTTCTCCAAGGGATTTATAAGAATCCCTTGAAGAAAAAAAAAAAAAACACAACAACAATAAAACAATAAAGTGCATTGGGACTAACTAGATCTTTGGTCATTAGTGATTCCCATTGTTATTGTTGTTTATTCCACTTCATGCCCTGCGTCAGGTGGTGTCCTGTGCTTCTCCCTATGTAGTACTCCATAACTGCTCACTCAGTCTGGATATCAACCTATTTATTTTTGTAGGGACTTTTGCCCTTGTATATACCAATGAATCAGGCAGAACAAGTATCTTCTTCCTAGGAATGCATATACTATTGGGACATATGGGGAAGAAGATAGAAAATAATTACATGAGAATCAAGGCTCTACAAATGTCACCAAATAGGTGATAGGATAGAAAGTTAAGGATGGCAACTATTTAGCTATAGTGATTGGGAAAAATCTTTCCAAAAATTTCCTGTTGAGCTGAAGTTTGGATGATTAGAAAAATAAATTAAACATATTTTTGACCCTGCTATAGAATTGTCATAGCGAAGCAGTGGTGTACCATGGAATATATACAAAAGGCAATTTCATTTTTGCTTCTCTCATTTTACCTTCATTATGTTAGGTTACTTTTTTTGTCACTGTATAAAATTTCAGGCGGATTCATGATTTTCCCATCATTTCAGGAAATACCACCATTATTCTGAGTCATAAGTCAGTAATTGCAATTGTTCTCTCCAAAGTATTCATCGGTTTCAATCTTTATTCACAAATAACACTTCAGCCATTTAGGGCTGATACAGGGAAGCAGTTATTCCTGCAATTTATTTAGGGATGAGGCATGGTTGCACTCTCTCTTTCTTACTTGTGTTGTTTCTCTTTTTCTTTCTTTTTTTTTTTTTTTCAATCAAAGTTTCTCATCTCACCAGCATGTAAATGGGAGTTGAGAGAATAGGTCTAAGAGATTTGATATTTACACTGACTGGGACGTTCTATACATGTATTTTTTTCTCTGTGAGTCAGGTACATATTTAAAGTTGAAGGAAGTTTCCAATGGATGAAATTCATAGAACATCCCTGCTTAACCCAGTTGTGTCCCCTGTAATAACAGCTTATGTTTACAAAACTCTCTGTCGCTCATCATTCAATACCTCCTTGATTTCTTTTTTCCTGTTTGCTTAGGTTCCTTCTCATAAGTGAAAATATGCATACAGATGGTGCTTTGGGGTTACATATTAAATGATTTCTTGCAGGATTCTCATCTGCTGGTGCCTTTACCCATTCTGTTCTGTGAAACATACATATGTCCCCTGCCATTAAAAGTGTGGCTACTTCCCAGTGCGACAAAACCCATCCCTTTCTATCTCCCTGTCTCTCCTCTGCCCACTTAGGTTCACTGCTCTACATTCTTGCTTTTAGTGTCTTTAGATCCATGTCACACATACATATGAAGACCTGTGTCCACTTTTCTCCATATGACTCCAGGAAATGCATGACATCTTCACTTGACTTGAGGTGAACACGGGAATCCCATGTTTTCCCTTTAAAAAGAAAAATATAATAATGTATCAAGTATAGACATCACTGGTCTAAAACATTCTCATGAAAAAAAAGGGACTCCTAAGTATCGAATTTGATGAGGAAGAATGGACAAAGTGAGTGATTAGTCCTAAGATAGTGGTGAGGAACACATTTTAGTCTTTCCTACTCCACTTTGCTCCTCCTTCTTCAAGGTACCCCTTAAATAAAGAGCCACCTTGAGAAAGACAAATTGAAAGGGCAGAACATCGTTTATCAGGAAAGAGCATTTCTGCCTAATGGCCCCTTGAGTAAAGTGTTTCTTTAGGACATCACAGCTTGTGTGAAGACAGATTTAAAGGCCAGGGCATCAATTAGAAATCCACAGTCTTGCTGCCTAATCGTTCTTTGTACAGCTTCTTTTAGCAAGATAAAAATACCATCAAAATGGAAAATGAGACTTGCCAAACAATTTTAACACTTCCCGTAGGCCACTAGTGCTCAATACTGACAGACACAGCATTTCTGAATCCCTGGGAACATTGGGAAGTATTACATTATATTTTATGTGGTCAGTCTGTTACTATCTGCAATGCTGATTTAAAGAGACAGACCTCAGCAATGAGCAACTCAGCGCTGACACATCAGCACTGGTCATGACAAGTTTTCAAATCAAAGGGATTATGCAATGAATAAACAAAATGCCCACTTCTTTTTTTTCCCCATAATGCTGTAATTGTCTGCATGCATTGGCAATATTTACGAGCTGCATGTATATATAAACACGAGTGCATACATGCATATGTGTCCTAGGTATGTACACATTTGTCATATGTATGTATATATTTGGCTTATAATTTCAGAAAAAATTAGCTATGTATCCTAAACAAGTGCAATATGTATAAAAAAGGAAAGTTCCCTGAAGTCCTGTAAGTACTCAAAATATTAGGGAATTTTTTTTCTTTTTATTTTCTTCTTATTTTTTTTTTCTACTGAGGATTTAACCCAGGACACAAAGTCAATCCAGGACTCCAAATTCATTTCACTCCAAACTGAGTAGATGAAGGAGAAGCCTTGCATACATACATTATTCATCAAAATATCACCTTTTGATATCTCTTATATCTTTTTTTCTTTACTTTTATAATTGAACAAAAGAAAAAATTACTTAGTCATGTTTAAATATTATAGTTTATAATATATACATTTATAAAGGTCAACATTTCATACCATGAATATCCAGACCAATGGGTAAAGTCCCTGAGGTAGAGAAAGAGAAATGATAGCTTAATTTGTTTTGTTTTGTTTCTAGTCAAAACATAAAATATGAAGTTATGAAACAGCTTAAATTTATTGTTTTGTATGCTTAATAATTAATTTTATAAAAGACATGGAAGTACTAATACATTTTAAAAATATAAATCCAATTTTATCTTTTATAAAAACACAATTATAAATTTGGGCTTCTGTATAAGAAGAAAACATGACATATACAATTTTCATTCTTCAGATGCTATCTAAATATGACTTTATGATTTCTACACATAGCTTAATTTTCAATGTAACATAATCATTACATTTTTATGCATTAAAAGTAGTACTTTGATCTTATATCTCATTCAGGAAAAAAAGCTGGAATATTTACTAAAACTGTGATAAAAGTGCAAATATCATTTTGAGGTCTTAGTTTGAAATATAAAAAGAAACACTCCATTTAACTAAAATCACTCACCTAGAAGGAACAGTACCAGTGTTTCAATTAGATTGGGTAACAAAAAAATATATATACTCAACCAGACAGCCAAAAGCAATAACATTCAAGAGGATTTAATGTACCGATGCTAATTCTTTTGAGCAGTATTAGAACTCACCTTCAGTATGACTTACAACACTAAGCACAACAGGAATGAAAAATATGATGTGTCCAAATGAAAATCCTAATGGAATCTCAGAAACTATTCAAACTTCTCTGAGCAAGGGGAATTGGAAGCCAAAAGGACTGGAGCTCCAGAGGCCAGCACAAACAGCTTAGCAAAAACACGAAGTCAAAAGGCAAGAACAGCCTAAATCCCTAAGGACTGTTGAGAACGAATATAGAGAAACCAAGTCCACAGTTCAAGAACAGGAAAGAAAAAAATATTATCTAAGAACAAATTGACATAAAAGAAACCAGATGGCAGGCAAAAATGTGTAAGCCTAAGCTTTCACCAGCTTGGGAAGCAAGAAGTCACAAGAGCATGTCCTTTGCACTCTAACCACAGAAATTTACCAGATAATCTACAAAATCAGAAATAAGAAAAGAAAAACAAATCAGAGATTGAGTAAGCAAAGAAATACAAATTAACTAAATTACAAAAGTGGTAAAGGCCCTCTAAGGGAGAAAGGACCCATGGCTTCTCCCATCTTTATCAGAATATTGTTAAGAAGAAAAATTCACCCTGAACAGAAATAAACGAAAACTCTCCAGACATTTAATGAATTTGTTATAGTTTTGTGGGGCCAGCATGATAGATTGATAGTCTCAGCAGCTTCAGCCAAAGAAGGAGTGTATATCTACCTGCCATTTTTTTTTCTCACGTGCCTTCTCACAGGCAGGTTGCAGTGTGAGAAAGAATAGATTCAAAGAGAGCTCAGAGAGCTTGTTCCCGAGCAAAATGGATTTTCCCCATTGAGAATCATTCTTTGTAAGGTGGGATACAAGGAAGAGGAGCTCAGAGAAATACTTCTGAGATACTCTGAGTTGACCTGTTTAGTTGCAACAACCTTTTGAAAGTAAAGTAAAGCTGTAAGGGGGAAAGTAATTTCAGTAAGTGCAGTAAGTCATGGGTGGAATGAGAGCAGAATAAACTATTCAGGAATCCAGAAAAAATAGCATTCAAGCTGAAAAAGAGAGAGAAATTTCACACACTGCAGAAAGTTGAGGACTGGGTTGTTAATTAAAATGAAAATCTTCATAATGTTGTGCATGCTAACATCCCAACATATACTGAAACAGAAGCCCTGATTGTCTTTAGTGTATTTAAATTCAATAAAGAAGTGGATTGAAACTAAATATGCCACAGGGCCAAGATCATCTCAATGGCAGACTAAATTGACGTAGTATCCAAACTTGTAGCATTGCAGAAAAGACTTTATTTTACTAGGAGGTAATATTTTTCTTCAGTCACTACATTTTTTTTCTGACAACATCTAGCTTAATAGCAAAACAAAGCACTATAAAACATTTAATGGAGCAAGAAAATATGTTCAAGAAATAAGAGAGTCTGGAGTCAGACACAGACATATAACCAATTTCCTAATTTTCAGAAAGAGGTTTTAATATTAAAACTATGTTAAAGGGTCTTCTATTAAAGGGGAAGTATTTTTGTAAACTTAAAGAAAAAAATCAGCAGAGAAAGAAGCTTAAAAATAGAAGAAAATTGAAATTTTTAGAAAAAAGTATGATATAAAAGCAAAGATCTCACCAGATGTCTTAATAAAATGGTACAGCATGAGAAAAGATGAATAAACTAGAAGGCAAATTGATACATAAACAAAAGAATAAAAATAACCTTTTTGTCTCTACAGGATAATATCAGATCTCCTGAATTGTGTGTGTGTGTGTGTGTGTGTGTGTGTGTGTGTGTGTGAATTCTCAAAAGAAGAGGAGCAAAAGAATGAGACAGAAAAACATACTTAAGGAGAATAAGGGTGTTGGGAGGTATAGGGTACACCTTGGCACATCTTAGCCAATGTGCTAAAACCATTGGGAAGAAGATGTCTTAAAAACAGCCTTTTTGGGATGGAGGGTGAGGGAGGCAAACTATAGATAGCATAATATTGGGAAGATAATGGCTGATTTCTAATCTGAACAATGGAGATCAAAGATTGTAGACTGAGAATTTTAAAGAATAAATGGAAGGAAGGAAATACAGGAAGGAAACTAACACTAAAATGGTTAAACTTGAATCCCATACGAAGAAAAAATCTTTTACAAAATGATGATAAACTTAACATATTTTCAAGCCATCAATTATTTGGAGAATTAATGTTAGACTGACTTCAACACCATAAGAAACACCAAAAGATGTTCTTTGAGATGAAGATAAAAGAAATGAAAGTCAGTAACCACAGAGGCAGATAGATAAAGGGTGACAGCACAATTGTATGTGTGTATAGAAAACTTTATTGATTATGGAATTGTACTATTGTTTTGAATGTAGACAAATAAATAAATGGAAGGGTTTAGAAAATTCAAGAAATATTTTTGCAGTGTAAATTGATTTTGAATGTTAAGCCAAGTTAATTAAACAAAAAAAATCTTTTTAACATATGGTACTAGAACAACTAAATATCCATAAATAAAAACTAGATAATAAAACTTTACCCATCTCACTTCTTATATAAATTAGATAGATCATTGACTTAAGAATAACAGAAAGAAACATATAAAGTCTAAAAGAAAATAAGGAGAATATCTTAGTGTTTTCACAATTAGGAAATCTCTCTTAGACAAAATCAATAACTTTAAATATAGAAAGACAGGAATTTAGGCCTAATCAAAAGACACAAATCAAATGAGTAGAAATTAGAGAACATAAAATATTGATAACACATGCATACACAAATCGGAAGATTGTGCCTTCTAAATCTCATTATGTTTTGTCCAGTGGTAGCCAGCTAGACAAGTGCTTGCTTCTGCATGATGGCCTTTTTTGCCCTGGTTACTTCAGAGAGAGGCGTTTTATAAATTGAGCTACAGAAGCAGTGACACCATTGATTTGCTTAGTTTGCATTGTTCTCTGTATGAACAGTCTGCTAAGTACCAGCTATCATGACAAAGCTGGAAAAAAAAAAAAGCAGCTTTCTATAGATAACACTGACTTGCCCTAGTTCCCAGTAGCATTCATGAGACTCAATGAACTTCTAGATAATACTTATCTAGGCATTCTGGTCCAGGCCAGAACTATACCTGAGGGCTATAAAAGAGTACCTCCAAATGAGGTTTAGATGTAGCTAGGCGGTCAGGATAAACTTTTCTAAAGATGTGCTGCATAAACTATAGTATAATTGTTTTTAGGAGTTCAGATATGAAAGGGAGAAGAATATTGGCACAGAGGAAGCAAGACGATCCTGGCAAATATAAAGGTACTGATATAATGCAATCTTGAAATATCCAGGAAAGCCACCCAGGAAGTGTGATGATGATGGATATAAAATAAATTGTGTGGAAAGTTCAACTTAAAACAGGATAGGAACAATAAAAAAATGTTTTGGGAATTCATTTGAATATCTAGGGTACTTTTCTTTAAAGACCTCAAAATGTGTTCGGGGAAAAGCCATGAATCTTTTGATTTCTCATTGTGATCCTGAAAATATTGTTGCTTTTAATTAGGTAGACTTTCACTGACATGACACATGGAGTGATAAAATATTTTGAACAGAAATTTAGGACAATTGGCTTTCAATACTGCTGTGTCAGAAAATAGTTATAGAATCTTGGTCAAATTGTCTTATATTTCTTGGTCTTCATTTCTGCACTTATAAAACTAGATGATTAGAATCAATTCTGGCACACTTCCTAAATCTTCCATCACATAACTATAAAATACTAAATTCTAATTGTGCAATTGAGGAAAATATTTTAATATATTGGCCTGATAAGAGCTGCAGCCTCTTGGACAATGAGTCTAATTAATTACTTTGGCCAGAAGTAATACCAGGAGATAGCTATGCGACTCATTCACTAACATATAATATGGTATTCTTAGAAGGTAACATGTATTTCAAGTATTCATTGTTGCCAGGGTGACACTGTTGAACTTTTTATATACCTATACATGTACTTATTTAGGTTCTTATTGATAGACAAATATACATTCATATGTCTAATATTTGTGTATTAAAATCTATTAGTTAAAACCGACACAAAGCAATTTCAATCTATCAACCTCTATTTCATTCTAATAGTTCCTTTATCTGTAACTTGTTTTTCTAATAAATATGCTTGCAATATTTCAAACATATTTATTTATTTGTTCAGACTAGAATGTGAAGAATATAATTTCAGAATTGTTAAGGCATGAATCTGTAAAATGAAGCCTACTGACCAGAGTTTAATATGTATTTATTATGTTTTTCCATTTATTCTGAAGCATATAATCTAAACCTTGTGTTTAAATTTGACTTTGGTTGGTTGTATCCTGCAAGTTCCTGTCCGTTTTACAGATCTGTATTCCAAACTCATCTCCTCAGCTCATTCAGAATAGCTTCCAGGTGGCACTATTACAGTTATTTAAAAAATGTTTAACTTTTTGGTCATCCAACTTCAGTATCTAGATAATTTGCAGATATGGTTTATAATGTTTTTATTTTCTTTTAAGTTTTCAAACACATGTTGGGTCTTGTGAGAAAACACAAAGATTTGGATGTCAAATCAGTGTAAAATATAGTAAGCAGTACTAAATTTTCTAATGATTCATAGGTTACATCAAAATTAGAAAAAAAGCTGAGTTTTCTTCTCTTGGAGATATCTGAATCAACCAAGCAGAACTATTTATAAAATGTTTTTCATGTGTCACTGTAGGATTCATTCTGCTCTTGATTTAATCAGATATGGGCCTAAGCAATGCATAGTACAGGTTGTTTACATAGAATCAGCCAAGTAACTTATGATACATCTTGTTTATATCCTTTTAACTGCATAGCTTTCCTAATATTTTCCAAAGAATGTACTCACATGTTCATAAATTCCAGTTATGTACAATAAGGAACCTGCACAAACAAGATAATTTTTTTTTATTAAAGATACCCTCCATATAAAATTTTCTTGTAAATCAATGCCAGAATGCCTGTTATTAGCATGTTTGCATCTCATCTTTTTTATCCCAAATGTCCCCAGCAAGATTAAAGAGTTGATTTGGGGATTCAGCATCTCCTTCCGTATCTGTGTAGTAATTTTTGAGTGTTTGTATATGAAAGCCTTATACAGGCTCAAGATATTACTTTTTCAGGGAATAAGTCTCCCATCGCTTCTACTCCATGCTAGGGCAGTGGTGGCTAACCACCTTTATCAAGTCAGGATGTGATGTGCTGAGACTGGGTCTTTTTCATGATGAAGATCAGCCTACGTCTAGGTTATCGGTGGTTTTCCTGTGCTTTCAGCTGAAATTCTCTTATATTGTTTGACATCTGTTCCTCTGACAGGTCCAGATCTCCTTTATTTATACCCGCTTCCTTCAATAAGCTCCACTCTACTTTTCTAAGTTTTATGCTTAAGTTTTTGCTCTTTCAGTATCATGTAAATTCTGTGAGTGGTAAAGTGGCCATAAGTTTAAAGCTTCTGGTCTTCACCAAGAGCTCTCTTAAGTTTTTTTTTTTTTTTTTTTAACCCCAGATGGTTTGTGCTAACTTGAATTCTCAGCCTTCTTTGCACACAGAGTGTCAGCAAGTAGCCACCTGACCCAACCATCTCTATAATGCTTGTACTCTCCACACTCTGAGATCTTCCAGTTCTACTGGCCTCAGTGACTTTTTACTGCATTCATAAAATTGACTGCTATATTATTTACAGATTTACTTATTCTTCCAGTCACATTCTGTTCTTCTGCTTGTCCTTGTCATATTCAAATCTGGTCCCATTTCAAAATGGAAAGCCTAATTTGCTTGATTATTAAGTGAGGCAATGTTTCTCAAAATTTCAGATTGCAAGAATCCTAAAAATAATATAAATCTCTAAACTATATAGTTTCTTAATGAAGTATTACTTCTAAAACTTTTTATGAAACCACCTTATCTAGTTTTATAAACCCTAATCGAGTCTTACTACCATAGAAATACATTTTTATGGAAAAATTTACTCATGCTGATAGAGCATTCTGATGTTTTTTTTTCTAATGTGTTAATCACATGTAAATTAATTATTTCAATAAGCGTTTTCCAATAAATAAAAAGAAATGATCATTACTGTGAATATAACCTTTCATGGTGCACATTGACTTTGGAAAAATATATATGATTAGCTTCTATTAAAATCTGCACTTTTAAAAAACCAATTTAGATAAGTTATCATGTAGACATATAAATTAACAAATCCTTCAGAGAGAATAGTATTGTGAATAATTAGCACCTGGATACTAACTGGTGTTTGGTATCTATGGTTCCCGTATCATTGCTAAAAGGTCTCTCCCTTCTGGTAGAGCAGAGTGAACTCCTTATCTTTTCATCATTTGCATTAGTGAAGGGAGAAGATGTCAACATATGAAAATAAAGAGAGGTGAAGTCTTCCTATTTCACATCACATCCTTTCAATGCATGTAAACGATTAAGGTGTTTCATACAACACTGAGGGGGCAGGAATGGGACAGGTAATTGGCTTCTAGTGGAATCACAATGTGAAAAAATTGGGAAAGACAGCAGAGTTTTGGGATGTGGGAGTGCTTTAGATCAATAGGGGCACTTGGCAATACCTATCTCATTAATGGGAAAGAGAAAGCAGGAATAAACAGATAGATGGATTTATTCATAGAGGCAATTCAATTAATGACAAAAATTAAAGAAATCAGCCAAATGAAAATATTCTATAAAAAGTTAGGGAAAGTAGAAACTTAAGATATTTTTATTAAAATAAATAATAACTCTTTCATTTCCAAAACTTTTGTGGAAGAATTTCTCAACAAATATTAAAATCATTTATTCTGTTATTTTTAATTGAAACTATACTCAATCTGTATGTTTTCTGAGTGCTATGTGGTTTTGCTTATTATGGCTCTAAAATATTAATACAGGGTACATTTAGAAATAATTGTATTTTATTTATTTAGATTGTATTATAAAATACACTATATTGTATTCCCATTTGTTCATACATATGCATTTTCATAGTTGCAAAAGTTTTGTTAAAATTAAATTTGCACCATTGTGAATTACTGCTATTTCCTGTCATATTTTTGAATGCATGCTTCAGGAATATGTGCTTTCAATTATTTTTTATGTATGTATGCTTTAATTTTATTCACTCATTTTTCCAAATATTTTTCATTCAATTATGTTACATACAGGTGAACAAAATTTGTCTCAGTTCTATTCATTGTTCAACTCTTATTTCTATTTCAAATTATACTGAATTAATTGAAAACTTAAAATTACATAATCATATGGGCAGGCCTTTTTATGTTTCTTTTGATTTTAGTAGGGATGCTTCTATTATTAGCCCTTTAATGTATTTTACCTTATGGCTTGAATCTAAAATTCTTTCTTATACTTAGGAATATACTTATATTCATAAGTATATTCTTATATTCCTAAGTATATTCCTAAGTATATATAAAATATATAAGTATATTCCTATGTCTCAAACATTCCAAGATGTGTATGTTTTTATATGTGTATGTGTGCTTAATTATGAATGAGTGTTGAATTTGAATTTGAAAAAATATTCTTTGCTTGAAGTAATGGTAATAATATGGGTTTCTTACCCTTCTTTGACACAATTGTGTACTTCACATCAACTGACACAGGTATACTTTATAATATCAATATGTTATCTTAATATAATTTATTAAATTAATGCAATTCATCTATATAATTAAGTTATTGTATCATGACATTTAATTTTCCTTTGCTATATAAATATAGACCCATGGATGGTAAGTCCATAGTAGAGGAACTGATTTTAAATGACAATTATGACTATGAAACATGAAACAATGCTCTAAGAGGAAAAAAATGCTTTTATGTTAATGAAGAGTGGGCCAAATTTAGATGGTTGGTAGAAAAGGAGCAGTAACCTGAGGTGACATTTAATCTGAGACGTGAATAATGCGTAAGATTCTCGTGATTCTTTTTCTAATGTTTTCTCACAGACATTTAATAAACCACTAGAACCACTTTTTGGGGAAAAGTCATCCAGGTTACAGAAACCACGTGTATGAGTTACGACATATGTGCTTCTTCTCCAGAGGAAAAACCATGACAGCCACTTTGGTGCTGCTATTGTGAAAACACCAACCTGAAATATCAAACCAGAAGCAAAATCACCATTATTTTATTGGGCTAAGCACTATTTGTGGTAAATCACTCAAATAAAGTATAGGGAATTTTGAGTTATCAATATTTATTCTAAATGATCAAATCTGTATTATTGAATTAGTGTGGTCTAGAGGCAAATGCTTTAATCTTCTGTAAGGATCAAAGATTCATTTGAAACTTTAATACAATTTATAATCTTGTTCCACTCTGTACTGTTTATAAGTGATTGCCCTTTTGCTGACATATTCCATTTATTTTGTGTTATATTCATCATTGTTTTTAATGCTGCTTGCATTTTGTTCTTTCTTGGTGTTTGTACTTCACTTTATCATGTTGAACATTCCAATAATAAATGATACATTACAGTGTTTAGATAACATTTAAATATAACATATTAAAAGTGATATTTAATATAAAACTAATGTTTTCTCACAGACATTTAATACACCATGAGTAAGCAAAAGGTAAGAAATGAAAAATCACTCAAGTGCCTCAGGTGAGGCCACCTGACACTCTATGGGCAGTATTGCATTTTTATCTGCCAATTTAAATGCATTTTAACAGAAACAGGTATTGCTAATGCTTTACCTTTTACAATGCAACATATCAAGAATATTTTGACAATTAAGTATTATTATAAAATATGTTTTAATAACATTGATACATGTTTCATAGACTTGTAAGGGTAAGAATTTTAGTTATTAGGCAGAATTTTTTCTCCAATTGCCTATCCTCTTAGCTATGTGATTACTTGGTACCAATATACTTTATTAGATAGTGTAACAGCAATATTAGCTATATTTAGCTGAAGGATCAATATCTCTGAAAATTAAGTGTAAATTTTCATCTCTGTTTTCAAAAATAGCTTCTATTCTCAAAGAAGCAAAGAGGAGATTCTGTGGAAAAGAAATATATACTTTTTAAAGTTTCAAGTGAATAAATATATTGAAGTTTCAGAACAAAATACTTCTGAGAAAAGAAAAATAATTCAATGTAATATGAAAATTAATGTCCTTGGTAAAGAACCCAGATATCTTCCCCTGGATCATATGGCTGAGATTTATCATATGATAACTATGACTTATCATGTTGCTGAGTGTTTTGGGGGTTCCGAAAAGAGACAGGACTTGTTCCTTGGGAGAAAGTGATGGAGCCAGCAAGTCTGATGGAGAAGTTACCTTGTCTAGTGTGGTACTATGGAAGTCAAATATTCATGTTGGCAAGCTCTCAGTAGGAAAATTTAGACTGAGACATGATCACAGATCTGTGGAAGAAGACCCAACTGTTCATTATACTACCAAAATTTTAAAAAGATGATTTATACGAGGAAGAGGAAACGAACAACACAGTATTGATATTTGCAAAGCAAAGGAGAGTGTGGATAAGTCAGCTGCAGATACATTTGGGTGAGTTACAAATGACCAAAAGCCACTGGAGGCTTTGAATGGAAAACAGCATGCCCAGATGGTACTATACAGAAAAAAGACTTCTTTGTGCTTCAAGATTTTAAGCCCTTATAACTCCCAATATCTTAGGGGAAAATGAAGAAGAGGAAATAGAATTCTGAATTCATTTGTTATTTAAACAATACAACATGTATGCCAGATATAATCCAATTTTTGATTTAATATTTAAAATAGCTTAATTTTCACTGTTGAGATAAATGGAGACATGAAAGCTAACTTTGGTCACAGAGTAAATAAAACATTAAATTATGACTCTAGACCTCAGATCACCATAGACATATCATAATATTTTATTATAATTCATACAATGTCAAATTGTCCAATAAGAACTGGCTCAATCATATAGTCTAACAGGAGGAAATAGAAACACTAATGCACTCAAATGATTGTCAAACATCTGGATTATAGTCACAGTGTGTTTAGACTTGCACCTTTTTAAAATATTTCACATGTATGCATTCTATTGTAATTTCATTGCCTATAAATCTTTATAATTAATTCTTCATTAAACATATACCTCATAAATATCAATGTCACATGTACAACTTTGATTTCTTTATTCTGACCTCTGATTGGAAATCAATAACAAAGAGATAACAGGAAAATCTTTAAGTACTTGGAAATTTAGCAAGCAATAAATTAATTCATGGTAAATATTAATAACACATTTTTAGTGTTTCTATCTTTGCTCTTCTTTCATTTTCCATTAAAGCAATAACTTTAGACCATGGTTAAATCTCGTATTTTCTTTCGTATTTTTTAGTGGATTTGAATGCTTTTACTACCAGTCAAGATAATTGTGGCCTCATGAGTTAAGAGGCGTTCCTTTCTCTACTGTTTCCTGAAAGAGCTTGTGGAAAATTGGTATTATTTTCCTTAAAGTGCTTAGTAGAATTCACCATTTAAATTGTTTAGTCATTGACATTTCCTTTGGAAAACTTTTTAACAATGAGTCCTTTTTTAAAATAAAAAATAAATTTCGATAAATGTTATTGTGTATTTTTTGATGAGAGAAAAATTTAGGGTTGAGTATTATAGAATAAATATGTTAGAAAGGTTAAATGAATTTATTGTCAGTGTATAGTGCTAGCTTTTATTTCAAATTAAATTTTATCTTGTTGGAGATTGGAGAAAATTGCATCATGCTTTTAATTATATATGAGGTGTGATACAACTGCACGATTGTGCATTACTTTTATTTAATGCAATAATATAACCATTGAATATTCTTATGTAATTTGCTTCTTTTGTTAGTAGCCAGAAATGTCAAATGATATAAATTTGAAATCAAGCACTGAAATTATATAATAAATTAATGGCAGAAGAGTTATTTTTTTTAATCCAAAATGAACATATAATTTGAGTAACTCAAATTTTCATAGAAATTATTTTAAATCAAGATGGCAACTTGTTGTAAACTTTTAGAATTCTTAATTAGACTTTTAGAGAAGCTCCGAAGACAACTGGAAAAGAAGTTTATTTTCCTCTAGATCCTTTTCCCAGACGGGGATGGGTGTCTGCCAGAATAGTCAATTTTGACATATCAAGTGACAAAGAATCTACTTGTAAAATCATAAATACCTTCTTTACACCTTCGTACTGTGGTATGTGCAATTAAAGTATTCCCTTGGGCATAGACAAAGAGTGAGGGAGGGAGGGGGGAGACAGAGAGAAATATATATATATATATATATATATATATATATATATATATATATATATATATGAATGAAGAGAGAGAAAGACTTTCATGTGAACTTGATTGTTTTTCTTTACTTACTCTCTAACACCAGAAAATCAACATGGTCCAGCATTTCTAAAGGACTGTCTTCACATACAAGTAAGGACCCCTTGTCTCTGGCTCTCCCTGGAGAAGTCTACTGGGGACATCTTGACCATTGGGGGATCTGATTTCACTAATTTAAATATAACATTTACAGAGCAGACAGTTTTTAAGGGAAAAGAAAGGAAAATTATTTTCAGCTATGCACTTTTAGTAGATAATGCTTATTGAACATATCATTTTTGAAATCATTTTCTGAATCCTCTGAGGTTCTATTTTATTTAATCATCAAATATCCTGATGAGGTTGTTAGATTTACCATCCCAATTTGTACCTGGAGGAATTAGTTTGTCCATTTTTATGGACAAGAAATGGTGGAGGATATGTTCAAACCCAAGTCTGTCTTAATCTAAGAGTTCATTTAGGAATATATTTGTTTAAATACAGTCTAAAAGTTCAAAGGTTATATTTGTATTTGTGTAGAAGTGGAGGTTTCATAGGACTCATTAACTATAGAATAAAATGTAGTATTTATTGGAAGACTTAAAGTTGAATTCTCCATGCTGTGCCATTCCATTATTCAGAATAGCAATAGGCAAAAATGATCAAGATCCCAATGTTTAAAGAAATAGAAATCTCAAATACAGCAGCCTGCAAAAGAAGAGGGCTTCTCAGAAGCTAAAAAGATCCAGATAAATGTATGCACTTTAAAGATAGCTTTGACTGACCTCACTTATGTGTGAAAGATTAATTCCGATGGAAAAAAACTTACATTCTCCACAAGTGTGAAAACCAAGTCCAAATTCCTCAATGTGATTAGGTCACCTTTCTTAATTTACTAGATTGCTTGGCCTTGAAATTGAAATACCAAAGGGCAAGCATACAGTAGCAGCCCCAGCAGCAGGAGCAGCAACAGGAAAGCAACACACATTGAACAGTTGTTAAGGGACAGGCAGAGTGCTCACTGCTTACACGCATGAGCTCATTTAATTCGTCAGCAGTGCTTGCAATGTAAGAACTAATTATTCCCATTTTGTAGGTGAGGAAACAAGCTTAAACTTGGTAATTATCATTTCTAAGTTCACATAGCTAGGAAATGGCATCAGTGGCATCTGAGTATATATGTTGTACTACTATGTTCACACTCTCAATTGTTAAAGGAATACTTGATCTTATATATTTAAAAGGAACTCAGTGTATGACTATATGTAATTATTCAGTATAGCAGGATATGTGTAATTAAACAACTGGAAATATTTTAGTTATATATATTTATATATTATTATAACTAAATATTTAGTTATATATATATATATATATATATATATATAGAGAGAGAGAGAGAGAGAGAGAGAGAGAGAGACAGAGAAATGTCTAAAATAAAATAAAGACTCTTTAAAATCATGTAATGATGGTAATGTTTGTTCTACTACTCAGTGGTTAACACCCATAAATTCTAAACCAGCACAAAATACATTTTAATATTTCAATACATACTTCAAAAATTTTCCAGTTTCATTTTTGTGTGTTCAAAAGTGCTTCCTTCTGTGGAATAAAAGTTGCCCTTTGTTTATTATATTATTACCCCCACCTTTTTTTTTGTTTTGAACACCCTGCTCTGTGTCTGTGAGATCTTTTTCAAAAGAAGATAATAAACATGAAATAGTCTCACATTTTGAGGAACTTTGAGCAAGTATTTTCATAATATTTCAAGATGGCAAAATGTCTTTAAAAGCCAACAAACTTTATATCTAACCCATCAACAGTGAAATCAGGCAGGGAACTGCATTGCTGTAGAGTGGGACTCATTTTTTTGATCCAATTATCTGCATTTCCTATGACCATTATACCTGTCAGCTATGTTCATACAAAATTGCTGAAGTTCATTGACTCTCATATTAGTTCTGTCACACAGAGCCTCAGTTAAGTGACTTCAGAAGAAGTTGACAGATTGTGAATAGGAATAGGTTGCTATTCTGCCAATAAAAATTGGTATTGACAAAGTAATGTCACTAGTCACTACTGAGTTAAGGTTATGTTCTAATGACACTCCCTATGTCAATCAAGAAAGTCTTCTGGTACCAAATGTAATGCATGTTAATTTAACTCAAGATACTTGAAGATAAAGGAGTTGTTTCTAGTGAAGATCACCCTCAAATAATGATGGGAATATTTGCAGACTGAAAGTGACCCATTCATCAGAAAGATAATAATTCCATATAAGCTTCTCTTTTTCTTGATTATGAAAGCTATTGTATTTTATTAAGTGTGAATTTCCAACATAATTATTGCTATTAGTCTTTCAAATGATATTTTCACAGACCAGCTTTCTTAACTATTTTGACATTTTGAAGGTCCCTAATCATTTTCCCTTATCTTACTAAATGTATGGCCTAGATAAAAAGCTAATCTCTGCCAAGCCTAGGGACATGACAGTTATTTGTTTCTAATAGTGTTTTTAAAATGTTTTTTATTTGTTCTAATTAATACATGTTCTAGTTAATACATGACAGTAGAATGCATTTTGACACATCACACACAAATAGAGTACAGTTTCTCATTCTTCTGGTTGTACATGTTGTAGAATCACTCCAGTCATGTAATTGGATGTGCACATAGGGTAATAATGTCTGATTCATTCTACTATCCTTTCTACCCTTATACCCCTCCCCTACCTTCACTCCCCTTTGCCTCATCCAAAGTAATTCTCTTCTTCCCTATCCACCACCCCCATTGTGAATTACCATCTGAATATCAGAGAAAACATTTGGCCTTTGTTTCTTTTTCACATTGGCTTATTTTGCTTAGCATGATATTCTCCAGCTCCATCCATTTACTGGCAAATGCCATAATTTTATTCTTCTTTAAAGCTGAGTAATATTCCATTGTGTATATATACCACATTTTTTTAATCCATTCATCCAATAGGTTTTAAATATCATAGGTGGCATTGGTGCTGAAACACACAAAAGGTGACTCACAACTTAACATGTCCTATGTTCTGTTTGAAAGGTGGAGCCTGCAACAGGGAGCCTAGAATCATCTGCTTGCTGATTGATCTTCATGGTGAATGTCAGAGTAGGGAAGATTAAAAAGAATTCTCTTTATAAGCCATAAGAATAGTCAAATGAGGGAAATCAGGTTTATTCTCCAAAAGCTCGTCTTCAAGATATGTCCTTAGATAATGTTTGTCCCAGGACATAAAATCATGAAGAGGTTATTTCTGTATTGGATCCTGGATCATGCAACAGGTTATGATCGGAGAAAGTAGAATGGGAAAAAAAAAGGAAGAAAATTAAGATCCACCTTCTTTCTGTTTACAAACTTCTATCACATTACCACATAAATGACACATAAAACCAACCTGAAGAACACATAATATGAATTAGAAAATAAGTGTTCTTATATGAATGCATGCAGTAAAGTTATCCTTCTATAATTATCCAAATGCTTTTGTCCTAAATCAAATTCTTCACCATAGGTGTTGTGAAATCTTACACATATTATAAATAATGGATCCTCTGAAGCAGGCATATTCCATCACTGGAGAACCCAGTCACGGTGTACATCCTATAACACTCTCTAGGTTGCATTTGGCAGAATTCAACCTTTTCACACAGTCGCGGTGTATGTTATCATTTCTTTTATCCCTTTTGGTGTCTGGTTGAAGGAATATCTGTGTTTGTTGGATACCAATGGCATAGATTCATAACTCTTTTCACATAACTGTTTAGTTTCAATCTAAATAGTATATTGGCAGTCGACAAAAGCAGTTTCTAATTTCCAAATGGATTCTGTTCCAAAAATTCATCTATGTGTTGGATGTCTAGAAGTTAGAGTCAATTTTCACATGTAATCACTGTAATAAATTGTGGTTTCCCTCTCAGATTTTGGTATTGTTAATTCTATATCCTGGAATCAATGATATCACAGTGTGGAAAAGAGTGAAAGGGAGAGTGCATCTTTGCCTAAAATAAATATAGTAGAATTCTGAAAGCAGAGAACTGTGATTCTGGTCATGTGACCTGTCCCTTAAGGACTGTATCCTCACAGATTCAGTCTCATTCTTCCAAACCCCTAGCACTCCCACCCTGCCTGAATCTGCCCCATCTCAGCAGATCTCCTACATTTTCTTCCACTTGCAATTTGAAATCCCTATCCCCTCAATCTTATTGCTTTGCATTTGCAAAAAGACCAATTCAGCTAAGAGATGAAAGAGGTTAAATTAATTTCAACAAGGCTGTGAAGGACATAATCTAATTTAAGGAGGAGACATGCTTATTTACTTATTGTTTTCTACTACTTAGGAGAGTACTTGGCAAATACTTAGCATATTCTAAATTTTAAATATGTAACAGCATGTGTTAATTGTATGTGTAATAATATTATTGATCACAAATAATAGCTATTCTCTAACATTTATAGTCTCTAAGGACAGGGAGGGATTTACAGATTTTTAAACAGTAGGTTTACTTTTTTTAAAGAAGTTTGGCAACATCTTTAAGTGAAGCACTCAGTTGCTCAGTAAATGTTATTCCTCTTTATCAGGTGCTCAGTAAATGTTATTCCAGGCGCTTTAGTTATCTTACAGAACTACCCAAAGCAAGATCCATGGAATAAAGTTCATCCAGGATTTTAGATTGGGAAAAAGGCTTTGTGAGTCAAGAAACTAATCCAAATGGTCACTTTTAGGATTGGCATTTAAATCCAGTTTTGTCTGATTTCAAATCCAATATTCCTTCCATTAAAATAAGCTAAGCAAGGACATGTTTTAATATATAAATTATGGTAAGTTTAGAAAAAATTAATAATTTCAGAAAATGTGGGGAAAAAGCATGTTGATAAGTTTCACCTTGTTAGTTTGTGGTGGAACCAGACAGGTTTTTAAATGTTCTAGATTCTGCCCCTCTGGTTGTGGCTCTTTTGCTTTCTTCCTTTCATTGGAAGCCTTAGACTCTCCAAGGCAGTGCTCTGAGGACAGGTACTGATGCCACTCCTTTCTCCACCTCCACAGGCAGCTCTGTGCCTAACTGCTCTGTTTCTTAATAATGACTTTTTGAATGAATGAGAATTTTTCAAATCTTCAAGTAGAACACTCCCACTTTTTCAAAGAAAAAGCTACCCTTTGTTTATGTCATTTATCACTTAACACATTCATTTGTATATGTTATTATATCTTTCCATGCTCTGCTCTAAAATACCTTTCCTTTTACTTAGATACTTATAAATGTCAGTTAATACACTCCGTATATGACAAAGCTATGGCTTTTGCTAAGAAGAGACACCACGGACCTGATTTTCTGTTATATGAATGAAAAATGCAAATGGCTCACAGGCAATTTCTTTGTAGAGGAGGCAAAGTAGAAATTTCAGCAATTTCCTGATGATTTGCATCAAGCCAGGCAGTTAATCTGAACAGTTCAGACACTTTTTGTATTAATTGAAACGCATAAAGGCTCTTGCCTGAAATTATCTCAACAGTTGACTCTGAACACGTAGGTTGGGACATCACTTTGTGGTCCTGAATCATGTGTAGCAATTAAGCACTTCATTCATTTTCTCCCTAGGACATCATCTAAATGTATTAAGACAGCATCACCCAATGGTATATAGCCTTTTAGACAAGTGGAGAAGAATTAGACCAACACCATTTGACTCCTTCTGATTTGGCTCTTAAGTGCCAAGGGGCTCTTTCAAAAGAGAGAATTGAAATACAACATTTAGCCACAGAAATTTAACCAGTAAGCTTGTTACTCTGTGTGATATTTTTGAAACTGGTAAACTAATTTATTATTTCCTGTATTTTGGGTTGCAGAGATTCTTATTTTGGATTAATCTAACTCTGTTAAGAAGAGAAACCACCAACCTAGTTTTCTGTTATATGAATGAAAAATGCAAATGGCTCACAGGCAATTTCTTTGTAGAGGAGGCAAAGTAGAAATTTCAGCAATTTCCTAATGATTTGCATCAAGCAAATCATTGAGTAAAAGAAAAGAAAATGGTACCTCGTGAGTTAACTTAGGTAAAGAGACTCTCATTTCTTCCAAAGTTATCTTCCTTGTTTATTTAATACTGTATTTTATCAGGTTAAAGTTAATTATATTACCAAATATCAGTTGATTTACATAACAGAAATGTGTTTTTTTCTTGTTCATATTACATGAATAGCATGGTTTAGCATATGTGCACAGAGAACCAACCTTCACAGCCATGGATGAAAATGTAGTAAATCCGAATTATATATTGATTCTTACACTTCAAATGAGACACTATAATGTAACCTTGTATTTTGTTGTCCAAATCAGTTCACTTTACCGTGCCTGGCCTCAAAATCAAATAGGCATTGGGCATGGTAGCGCACACCTGTAAACCCATAGATTCAGGAGGCTGAGGTAGATAGATGACAATTTCTAGACCTTGTTTCAAAGAAAAAAAGAAAAATAAAAAAGAAAGGTGCTGTGGATGTGCTACAGTTGAAGAGCAGCCCTGGGTTCAGCCCTAAGTGCTGGAAAAAAAAAAAGAAAGAAAAAAAATCCAATGGGAAGTTCAGCCTACCACATGTCCTGGAAGGCAAAGTGTCAGCAACATTTGATGATCATTACCAGTGATTACCACAGATTTCTTGTACCCCAGTTTCATAGAGGTTGAATTATCAGATATCACATCAGACGGTTTGGGGTCAAACCAGACTGGCTTCTGCTTGCTAGAGTATCTTGAGCAAGTTACTAAAGCTCCCTACATCTGTTGAACGGTACAGTGTGACAATACCTGAACATCACACAGGTGTTGGCAATAAGTATGGAGGTAAAACACCCAAAGCTTCTTAGTACACATTGAACAAGTATTTTTAAAAGTAGAATGAAATGTGTCATGATTGATAGTGTTTCTTTCTTTCCACACTTTATTCTTCTGAATTAATGTAAAATGCATTGATTCTGCCTCATCCTTGCCTGTTTTCTAGAAAGATATGTGATTCGAATGTTCCAGAAAAAAATATTGTTGAAATACAAAAGGAATTTTTGTTACTGATTCTTTGATATTTATCGCTTTCATCATGGTCCTATATATAGTTGGTTTTTCTGAGAAGCATTTTGGAATATGTAATAGTATGAGATGTTCTATATGTATACGTTTGAAAACTGTGTTGTCTCTGTCTTGTGTCATTATTTTAATCATTCATCAACATCCTTATTTTTATTTGCTTAATGATTTAATTACAGGAATTGGTGTCTTAAAACTCTGCCAATGTGATATGATTTCCTTAATTTCTCTTTATAATTTGATCACTTTTGCTTTAAATATTTTGCTGATATTTTGCTTCTCATATATAATTTCTTTCAGGATTACATGTTTGGCAACTTATTTCTCTTATCAATGTGTAGTACATTTTAAAATTCTTTTTAATTACCTTGAATTTTTAATACTTTTTTGACATTGTTAAAATAACTTCTCTACCCTTTTGTTATTTATTAATTTCTTCTTTTTAATTTTAAACTGAATTTCTGTATTTAACTATTTCTTTTTTAAATACTTAGATTTTTTATTTTGCAATATAGTAAATTAGCTATATTACAGTTAGTTTTATTTGACATTAATATACCTGTGGTATTCTATGCTTACATTTATATAGTATATCATTTCCATCTTTTGTTTCCAAGATACTTGGGCCTTGTTTTTAAGGTTTATTCGTTATAAATATTATACTTTTGTTTTCTACCTAATTTTCAATGTGTACCTGTTACTAGAGACTACACTTATGCACTCAAGTGTACAGTTATTTTGGAAACAAAGGATGGAAAAGTTATATAAACTGTAAGCATAAGAAAGATACCATAGGTTTGTTAATATCAAAGCTAATTGAAATATGCAGAATTTACCAGAGCTAAAGAGAGACACTTATGATGGTAATAGTGTTCATCTACCAAAAGATTCAATGATTATAAGTGTTCATAAGCATAATATACACAACAAAATAACACTTAAAATAAACATGGTCAGAATTAAAAGAAAAATAAAATAAATCAATGGTATTATTTGGACATTCAATATCCATCTCTTTATAGGTGATATCTATCTATATCTATATCTATATCTATCTATCTATCTATCTATCTATCTATATATATATATATATATATACATACATACATATATATAATAGGTCCATAAACCATAGGGTAGAATGGTCTATAGTAGCAATGTCAATGCCTATGATGTATATGGCATTTATATATGTTACACAGCAAGTAGAATACATATGATTTTATTGTTCTACATGAATCTTACCTCAACAACAAATTTAAAACCACTGAGCATTTTTGGGAGAAACTAAAGCAAACATACACAGGAGCTTTTATGAGAATTAAATGAATGAATATATACAATAGAAATAGAATATTACCTAACATTCAGTAATAACTCAACAACTGGTAACTACTTTTAGTATTTCCAAACACAGTTTGGTTTTAATCCAAAGTATCTTTTCAATATTAGAAAAATTCCTTACCTTTTTTAAGTTTCAATTTCTTTATTTATAAAGCAGCCATCTGATATATTTTAGGTTTTCAAAAAATCTGCCATTATTCTCATAGCAATTATAGTATTATGTTAATTGAGCCCAAATTTGGCTTATTAATCAAATAAAGCTAATTTAAGAGGTTGAAATTTAAACTAAAACATTAGAATTTGAATCCTAGTTATTAATGCTCAGCCCACCCAATTATCCCAATAATTGTAATTTTTCTGAATGTCTTCAAATTATTCTGACCCTTCAGATCTGAAGATTCCCTGATTCCTCACTGTCAAAAGTCTCAGCTTTCTGACAAGTCTAATGCCTTCAGTATTCATTCTTTTTATTTATATCATTGTTTAGCTTATGCCACTAACAAATTTCTTTGCTCCTTTGATTTTGGTAATAAATCATTTTGTCCAGTTGCACACTAGTTCTGGCCTTATCTACAGGAACTTTACCCTTTCCTCCCCTTGTCCAGTATTACCAAGCTGTGTCTATCAGTGCCTTATGGGCATTTTAAACATGACCTGAAGCTAAACCAACAATCAGCATGACACCAAAATGTCTTGCAGGCTAGGTATGGTGGTGCACACCTGTTATCCAAGTAACTTGGGAGGCTGTGGCAGGAGGATGGCAAATTCTGGGCCATCTTTAGCAACTTAATAAGACACTCAGAAACTAAAAAGACCATGTCTCAAAATTTAAAACAATAAAAAGAGTGCTGGAGATGTTACTCAGTGTAACATGCACCTGGGTTCAATTCCAGTACTGAAAAAATAATAAATCAATAAATAATAGATAAATAAGTACATATGCAATCACTTTGTATTAATGGGGGTTCAGAGAACTGAAAACAGAATTATTGCCTTTGTGTACCATATCAATCAAAGTATATCAACTAGCATTATATTAAATTCTGTCACATTTTGAAATAAGGATTGAAAAAGAAGAGAGAGAGAGAGAGAGAGAGAGAGAGAGAGAGAGAGAGAGAGAGAGGAGCATCCAGAATGGGGAACTGACGGAAATATTGTCTGAGGCACAATTGGGAAGAGATAGGGGGAACTAGAGACTTTTGCCTCCAGAGAAAATAGGTCTTAGTGGAGACATGACAGATGCCTTCAAATATTTGAAGTGTTGTCAAGAGAGAGCAAGAGGGCACAGAATTATTCATTGACACTGCTGAGAGTAGAATCAGGATTAATGTGTGACTTCAAAAGGTCTAGTTCATTGTAAGCAAGATCTTGGTCACAGTCACAGTCATCCCAGGAAGGCATCACCTGCCTTGAGAAGAGGCAAATCCTCCTAGACTTCTGTCTGTAACAACACATGACAGATTGTTAGAAGGCACAGGACCTCCTGCTATGATTCAATAGCTATGGTCCCCAAATCCTACAACTGATAACAATATGTAATTTAATATGTATACTTGGAAGACCTGGGAGGATGTCACTATCAATAAAGACAGGGATTTTGAGTGTTTCCACAGTCAGGGAATATGTATCCTTAGTTGTCTTCTTAAAGTGTGGTATTAGTTTCTTCAGGATTGTTTTTAGATAACTTGCTTTAGCCACAGAAATATTTTCTCTTCTTCTTTACAGCTGTAAATACTGTATGATTGCCTTGAGCCTTCCTAATTTTTTAGGATTAGCCGATTATAAATTTGCAAAAATTTACAAACTGTATATAGTTATATAATGATTCAGAGATAGCTTGTTTTTAATTCTGAGAAAAAAATGAATGAAAACATCATGAATTGGTCCAGTTGAAAAGTTAATAATGAAAATCAGAGGCTTACTTTTCCTATACTGCAGCAAGAAAAGGAATTGAACTACTGCTGTTCAAAACATTACATAGTTCTTGATATATCATATTTCACAATTTGATTCAAGTGGGTTATGAGCTCCCGTTTTTACCCCATATACAGATTGCAGAATCACATCAGTTACACATCCATTGATTTACTAGTATTGCCATACTAGTGTCTGTTGTATTCTGCTGCCTTTCCTATCCCCCCTCCCCTCCCCTCTTCTCTCTCTGCCCCCTCTACTGACATTCGTTTGTCCCCCTTGTATTATTTTTCCCCTTCCCCTCACTTCCTCTTGTATGTACTTTTGTATAACTCTGAGGGTCTCCTTCCATTTCCATGCATTTTCCCTTCTCTCTCCCTTTCCCTCCCACCTCTCATGCTCTTCAACCCTACTCTGTTCTTAGTTACTCTCCTTATATCAAAGAAGACATTTGGCATTTGTTTTTTAGGGATTGGCTAGCTTCACTTAGCATAATCTGCTCTAATGCCATCCATTTCCCTGTAAATTCTATGATTTTGTCATTTTTTAATGCAGAGTAATACTCCATTGTGTATAATTAAAGAGCAAATCCGGCATTCAATTTAAAGCCAAATCTGGAAAAGGCCATTATAACTTTGAGATTCATTATGATACCTGTTTAAGAATTCCCCAACACTGCTGTGTGCTAATTGACACTGGAGAGTAAAAATAATCTCCCATGAACTGGAATTTGTTTCTATCAATGTGGTATATAGTCATAGACCTTTCAGGCAATCACACTACACTGATGCCTCAAAGATGAATTATGGTCGGGGGGGGGGGGGCTGGAATTGTAGCTCAGTGGTAAAGCACTTGCCTCACACACGTGAGGCCCTTGGTTCAATCCTCAGCACCGCATGAATAAATAAATAAATAAACAAACAAACAAGTAAAAATAAAGTATGTGTCTATCTACAACTAAAATAAATTTTTTTAAAAAAAAGATGAGTTATGGTCAAGTGAAATACCAGATTTTGCAACTGAAGTCTGTTTTCAGATCAGTTTTCAGTTAATATAATAATTTTTTAGAAGAAATTTTAATTTATTTCTATTAAGTTATTTATATTACTTTTTCCCATATAGTATAAACTTCAAATTCATATGGCTCCATGAAGTACATATTGTATCCATTCACTTTACAGATGAGCAAGTTGTGTGTTGAGAGAGAGAATGAGTGAAATAATCAGTGAGTGGGGTAAGGAGGAGGAAAAGGAGAAGGAGGAAGAGAGGCAGTGGAAAGGGAGTAGGAGGGAAGGAGAGAAGAGAAGCTTTTTCATGCATGTGCTGGTTTGACATGGGTATGCACTACCTTCATGGACAAACATAGGAAATGTTTTTGTACTGATGCATCTCTTTCCAGAATCATTACGTGGAACAGGATATGTCAGTAAAATTTGCCACTGCTGTTCCTGATTCAGCATGATAAAATAATTGTTTTTCCCTATGCCCAGTATTGAATTTATATGACAGTTTCCAAAAAAAATAAAATAAAATAAAATAAACAAAGAAACAAATAAAAGTAAGAGTCAGGTAGTCATTTTAACTCTTGTAAAAGATTGTCTTTTTCTTTCAGTTTCAGAAATTTATTTTAAAATAATGTTTTGACTTGAGTGGTCTTATGAGAATTGCACTGACTGAGGTAGAGATGCCTTACCAAGGGTCCTTTAAGAATTTCATAGTTTAAGAGTTTATATTTGTTTCAGTTAGGGAAATCTTACCTATTAAAACAGCTTATGTTGGTGTGAAATCGAGCGGAAGTTTGGAAGTATTGCTATAGTAGGGTTTAAGAAAGGAAGCAGAGCCTGGGAAAATTTTCCTGGAGAAGAGTGATAGCATGACATTGATAGTTCAACCTCAAAGTCAGCAATACTTTGACATTTTTCAAGCATTCCCCAAATTCCTTTACAGGGGACACCTGTTGGTCATTTGGGATTGTTCTAAATCAGTGGTTGTCAACCAGACATCTTTTTGTTGTCACACTGTAGATAGGGGCATGAACTGCTATGGATACCTCCTGATAGAGCTTGGGGTTACTGCCAAATATCCTACAAGGCACAGATTGGCTCCCTGCAATGAGAATTATCTAGACCCAAATGTCCCTAATGCTCTACTTGAGAAAGCCTGGTCTAACTACAAATTATCCTTTCTTTCTTTTAATATTCTCATGCAAATATTTCTATTCCAGAATTTAAATGATAAGGTTGCAAACTATTTTTTTGAGAAAGATAATTAAGACTTATGTCTATGTTAGTGATGTATCATTGTTCTAGTCTAAGTCATTTAGAACATTAGACCATTATATAAAATGTATTATCACAATTAGATATTCAATGCCTTGAGAATAAGCATGATGGAATTTATCTCCAAATTGAACTTGGCTGAGAAATTTGTGGATTATTTTCATATCTCTCTGAATTATTTTGTGCACAATAACATATACTTATGTTCATGTTTAATATATTTAGTTGTAATTTTTACACATTTTGATTTTTTTTCATAGGCCAGGCAATGTGTTGTTTTCTTTTAAATGTATTTATCTTCACTTAATTCTCAAATAGTCAAATGTCATATACTTATTGCTATGAACATTCTGCAATGAGAAAACAATGTGTGAAGGCCAGATGACTTGCTCATTTAAATGAGTAATTCATTACAAAACAATGTTGGAATTCTGATCTTCAAAGTTTTAGATTAACTTCATCATTTTCAGAGACTAGTTATGAGAACTCATGAGAACCCAAACTTAGAAAATGTGGATCCTAAAGTTAGCCAGGTCTGCTGGATGCAAGTTAGTTTACTAGTTCAGTGGGGTAGGGCTAGGGGGATGGAGGGAAGCAAAGTGTAAATAAGAGAGAAAAAGTGGGCATTCTTTAGGTGGGCATTTAGCCTGCAGAGACCTACTATGCCAATCACAAGTTAGAGCGGGGATTCAACCAAGAGCATGAGGGAGTGCATATGTGAGATGTGGTAGGGGGCACTGCAGGACCTCTAAACATATTGCAAAGGAAAGAGTGGCCCCTGTTATTAGCAAATGTGACCCAATTATGTCACAGAATCAGAAAATAGGGGAAAAATGTGTCATGTATTAGAGATGAAGGAAGATTGGGATAATTAAAGAAAATTTTGAGGAACTCTGTAATATCTTAGCAGTGGGTGTAGGAGGATTTTAAAAATTGAATAACATCAGCAAAAAGATGGTAGGCAGACACATGTAACTTGGTACTACAATGAAAATGAACTGCAAGGTGTTTGCATACTGAAGAAGGGAAGAAGGATAGTGAGAGCAAGATCTCAAAGTTCTTTGGGGCAAGAGTCCTAGTTTCCTTTTGGCAAAGGGAAAACACTTGAAGGCTTTATTCAAGAAACTGATTACTCAGATGTGCTCTTGAATCTGGAAGAATAACATAATGCATCAGTGCTGAAGTCTTCTTTTTCTGCGACTCAGAATATATTTTTGGGCAAATGACAAATTTTTACTGTTACAATGGGAGTAGAACTGTTACCTAAATTTGTTTGTGTATGTTCATTTATATAATCAATGAGATTACCTATGCTAGATTGTGCCTGAATTGTAGTAAATTCAGAGTAGATGGTAGTTATCACCAACACCTGCTTAATAACAAGCATTACTTACACATTTTTGTTATGGAAATAGCACTTCAATTGTAATTCAGAAAAAGCATGAGGAAGAGCTGCACAGGGGCAGAGACCATTTATAGATGCCTTTTAGTGTACACAGTTAAAAATTAATACACTATAAAGTAAGTAAAAGGTAGAAGATGTTCTAGAAAGGGTGTAGATCAACTGAATGCTAAAATTAGGTTTGATAGATTTTACTGACCAAGTGGATATGGGAAACAAAAGTAAGAATTATTAACTTTGTGTATTTGGAAAACAAATTTAATAACGTTATTCATTGGGAGAATGGCATGAGAAGAGAGGATTGATGAGAGGATGTCTTAAGTTAAATTTAGAAAATATTGAATTGAAACATTCAGTTACAGAATTGAGTACAGTTATTTCTATCTATATGGGATTGCAAATACAGATTTGAGAGTTTTTATAAAAGTTAGATGGGAAAAGGAATTTCTTTGTGGAAGAAGATCACTCTCCCTATATCTGAGTGCTTGAGAGGAAAATCTGAGTGTTCAAAACTCAGCATCTCTGATTGCCTTTGTCTGATTTGCTATTCTGTCTTCAAAGAGTCTGTACTATTCAATTTTCTTTCTCATGTTGTATGCTTTGGAAAAAATTGGTTCCACAGAGCAGACACATTGGTTCACGGCTGCCAATGATTGGTTTGGTAGGTCCCTATTAACTTTGAGTTTGCTGCTTGAAATTCCACAATGGAAAGATACATGCTATAAAGATATTGACATTTTAAATAATATAAATATGTTATTTTGTTTCCATATATCTATGTCTATGTGTCTTTCTTCTTTACATGACCAGAACTCAGCTCCGAGAAAGTGTGTCAATTATTGCATTCCTTTTAGGACTCTTACCTGCATGTGGATAGCAAAGAAAGCTATTAGTTCAAATGAAGGAAAAGCTTCCAGGAGTGAAGTAACTTAAACATGAGGAGAAGATGAAAGGAGGCAAGGAAAATAAATTATTTTGAAAAACAACAAGAAGAAGGTCAAATTCTAAGGGAAACCAATATTGAAGAGTCAGGAGTACAGTGTCATGAGAAGAAAATGTGATGAGATGCACACAGGGCGTCTGTTTGAAAGTTGTAATGTTACAGAGACATCAAGAAGGAGTGTGGGGAGGAGGACTGGGACTAGTCAATCATACCAAGGACTACAGAGTTGTCGTTAGGAGAAATGTTAAGAATTATCTTTGAGATCTGGTAATTAGGATGCAGTTGGAAACCTTAGAGTGAACTATTCAACTGAAAAAAAAAAAAAAAAACAGAAAGGGAGAGTAGTGGGTTGGATCAGGTTTGTGTCATTTTTGATACTATAATTGTCTGTGCATATGTGTGTAGGCGAGGTAGATAGATAATGTGCATATTTTCATCTTCTTTATCTTGAATATTTTTAAATCAGAAAAATCTTCTAAGGATTCCCACTAAACTTATTTGTCCTTAGAATTTTTTAATCTAGTAAACATATTATAGATGTTCTTTTATTTATTATATCAGTGATATTAGTAGCCTTATTCCACACACTGATTCAGGGACAAATGTCTTCTTGAACATAGAAGTGGTCTGTAACAAACCACAAAAGGATATTGCAGAGGACAATCCTAATATGTATTCTGTCACCTGTTATTATATTTTTAGAGATATTTACTTTTTTATTTTCATTAGGCATAATTTTTGGCCAACATATGTGGTTTACACACAGTCTGCAAAACTTTAGATAAACCAATTTGTCAATCTTATGTTAGCCACCATATGATGCAAACCACCATAGATAGATGTTAGGTTCTGCTAGTATTTAAAGTACCAGCTTTAGGAATGTGAGGTCAAACTCTTTCCTATCATTACTTGTGTGACCTGTAGCATGTTAAGTGAATTTGAATATTTAGTCAGCATTGAAAATTTTAAAAAAAGATAAATAGAGCCAATAGGCTATTATTCTAAAGAGTGTTGTTTCTGGAACACTGAGCTCATGCTTTTTCAAGGAGCACAAGGATAAAATTGCACATGATTGGGCTATAGTCTAATTTATGGGGGAGTCTAAAACAATTTTAGGAGCTTAACACTGCAATAGCCCTCAGGGGTATTAACTCTGTCAACTGGCTTGCAAATCAGAAAATTGATAGCTCTATTATAAAGGCATGTGAAATATCAAATACATGAACTGGATGAAATGCTTAACTGTTTTATGGGGTGACCAGAAACTGCTGACTGATTTGTTGGCTTAAATTCTGTTGAATGGGTCCCTTTAATTGCCTTAAGAATATCCTACTAAATAATTCAAAAGAACTGGGCCTAATAGGAAAGAACTACATAAATTTGAATGGATTTTATTTAAATTAGAAAGTTTTTTGAGGTACAATTTAACATTAAAATAGCTTTTATTTCAAAACTTATTTAAAAACCAAGACCTAAGAACTATTTAGGACAGAAGAAAGACAAAAGGAGTGTTTGTGTTAATACCCCCTGTTCCTCTCTCAATCAATCCCACCATGCTTAGGGTAGTACATTTGTAGTACATTCCTAGTAAATCAAGTTTTTTTAGCATTGAACTTCATACCTACTTGCTAGCCAAAATCCAAAAGGAGCAAAAAAAAAGAATATATTTATTGAACATCTACCATGTACCATGTTTTTCTTAGATATTCAATATACTGTGGTGAATAAAACATGGCCCTTGCTTGAAATCAGCTTATATAACTCATATGAGATTCAGTCTTCAAATAAATTTCACTGTGGGAATTTTTAAAGACATTATGCCATATTACATCTTTAAAAAAAACTTTTTGAAAAAGTTAGTTTCAAATTACCAAGTTCAAAAGGCAGTGAAGGCATTTTACATAAATACAAATTGCTCATTAGAACAAAGTAATTAGATAGAGATAGTAATCTATAATGAAAGCAAGAATAGGGTTGCAGTGCCAATATCACAAAAATTAAGTGGACTCAATTGACCCCCTTCTCAGTTCAAGGCAGCCTTTAGCTTCCAACATTTTAACCCAGTCCTTTGGATTTATTAACAGAATGGGGGGGGGGGAGGGGGGCAGTACCTGAGGAAAATAGCAGGATGTTTCTTAGGATAGCTCTAATTTTATTTGAAATATTGAGCTATCCTTAGATGAATAAGAGACATGGTGACTCATTGCATGGAGCCCCAGAAGTTTCCATCAAATGGAAGAAGTGTCTCTTCTAGTACATTCTGGCTAGTTATATCCATTCTATGTTCTATAGGTATGCCAAAAGATACACCAAATAACGATGGACAAGGAACCTATCTCAGAAATTGCTAATATAATGTATCCTGAAAGCATGTCATAATTTACTCCCTTGCTCTTACCCTGCCTTAGGAAATCTTTGGGTCATCAATGCTGCCATTTGTTTAAATTCATTTGCCATTAGTGTGTTTCCATTTTTGTTCCCTGATGCATCATCTCACATGGACTACCAAACCATTAAAGAAAACTAATATTACCCCTTCTTTCCAGTGATGCATGCATCTTAATATTGACACTTAATATTCCCAGGTTTTCATCATTCTATTCATAGTGAAAAGGTGTGTGGCTTTCCTTTTATTTTCATTTTGTTTCAAGTCAGACATCTCTTTCACAGGGTATCATGAAAAATCCCTGAGCAAAAGTTAATGAAGAACCTGTAACAAACAAAATGAAAGAGAAATTGCAACTTCTCCATTTTTCAAGCATTTAGAACTGATTCATAATTAATCCATTGCCTACTGAAATATGTTGTGACAATTGGGTTGAGCATGTGAAGTTGAATCTTTCCAAAATGTGATAGAACCTGGCCCTGTGCCTTGGTGTTAGAATGTAGAATATACTTGGTTCAAGTGGCTCACTGGCTCACTCCTATTGTGCCCTTATAACACAACCTTTAATGTATGAAGTCTAGAATTAGCATAACATTGGAGGTACACTTATTAAGTGCCTACTCCAACAAAATTCCATTTTGGCACATTATTCTTGTCTTTATTTTGACTGAAAAATGTTGCACATCTAAACAAAGAAACCCAAACCAAAATACTCTCTCAACACATGAAAATCCTAAGACTGGTCTTACCTTGCTCTAAGAATTACATGCAGTCTTAGGGAAGCTTTATTCTTCATTTGGTTATCTTTACTCTTATTAGGTTACTTGAATCATATGATAGAAAGCGCACATCAGGATAAAATAAACATGAGGCAGTTATAGGTTCTTCTTCATTAACTTTTGCCCAGGGATCTTTCACTGGTGAAATATGGGAAAGACTTCTGACTCAAAAAAGACTGCACATATCTTCTCACTATTCATTGAATAACTATATTCAAATAGTGCTAAAGATTAAGATGCATGGATCACTGGGGAGAGGAGATTAATATCAGCGTTCCTTAATGTTTTGATAGCCTATAGGAAATGAGGCATTAGGGAGCAAATGTGGGATAATTCATAATGGTCAGAAAAGAAAGATTTTCATAAAATCATTTCTACCAGTTTCATCTTAGGAAAGCAAGAATATTCATTCATGCCTAAATAATAATAATAATACGATAGAAAAATGACTATTGAAAGTTTATAAAGTTTCTTTGATACTTAGATAAAAAGTTAAAAGTGTTAATATAGAAATAAATAGTACTTGGTTAGGCTATATCATGGGGGCATTAGGTTAAATTGATATATATTTGCTACTTATGTTTATCACAATTTATCATTTTATATAAATGATGGAGTTATCCTTTTTGTTTGGGATTCATCTTATTATATGGAGATAAAAATCTCTTTGACATTTTTTTCCAGATCCTTCACAACTATACATTCTTCTACACTCAGGGCTACTCTGATATCCTGATGATAGTAGGTTTCCCAGTCCTATATGTTAATAACAATAAATTCTTTCCTTTATAGTGTTTAGCATAGCTGTTTATTTTATTCTAAATGATGGGATTATTCACTTATTCTCTGACTCTGACCATAAAACTCAAAAAAATGGACAGGATTCAAAACTTGTATCTACGAATGTTCAGCTTCAGGGTATGATCTAGCCTCCTAATATTTGACCACCACACCAGAGACACAAGTTGTCATTCTGTTGAAGTATAACCAGATTATTATAAAACTAGACCTGGTATTATTTAGTGACACTCTGTTTTTTAAAAAATATAGAAAATTATTAATTCTTTATTTCGTCAATTTGAAGACATTCTCATTGTCTTCTAACTTGCACCATCACTATTGTAAAGATAATTGCTGTTCCATTGTAACTGCTGTCTTTTTTTTCTCTTTTATGCAATGTTGGATATTCTTAGTCTGCAGTTCAGCTGTTGGTTGATTGATTGATTGATGTGGTACCAGGGTTTGAACCCAAGGTCACTTTACCTCTAAGTTAAGTCCTCAGTCCTTCCTTCCTTCCTTCCTTCCTTCCTTCCTTCCTTCCTTCCTTCCTTCTTTCCTTCCTTCCTTCCTTCCTTCTTTCCTTCTTTCCTTCCTTCCTTCCTTCCTTCCTTCCTTCCTTCCTTCCTTCCTTCCTTCCTTCCTTCCTTCCTTTCTTTCTTTTTAATTTAGAGACAGGATGTTGCTAAATTGCTTAGGGCCTGGCTAAGTTGCTGCTGCAGGATTTGAACTCATGATCCTCTTACCTCAGCCTCCAGAGCCACTGGGATTACAGGTGTGTTCCAGCATGCCCAGCTTGATGATTTACTTTTATTAATCAACTTTATGATATTTCAAACATATTTTTTTAATTCAGAAATATTATTTATTTATTTAATGACTTTTTTCATTTTCTCTGTTCTGTTTTTATATTAGGAATATAATGAAATTTTTGGAACTAGTCCTTAGGTATCTTAAATTTTTATGTTTTAAAATTTTAAGCCTATTTCTTTTGAATTTTCTTTTATCCAATCCTTGTATATATATATTGTTATTATATTTTCCTTCATCCTTGTTCATTCTCTGATTTTCAGCTTTTCAATTAAAACAGTTTAGTTGAAGCAAGGAATTTCTTCCTAATTGTTCATGTTTAGCTTCTTCATATCTTACAGATGTTACATTATTTCTAAAGTAGTTTGTTTTACTAGTTAATGACTGATTACACTGCACCATGCTGTTCTATGTTCCTTAAGTTAAATCCCACATCAACCTCATGAGCTACCCTATTTTACCAATTGTAAAACCTAGGGGAAGAGGGTTAAATAACATGGCTAAAGTCATACAGACAGTGAGTGATCCTCAGTCTTAAGATTTGACTTTGTAGATTTACATTGTCTCATCCATAACCCTCCCACCCCCGTTTATGGATGTTATTAATCCCTTTATTTCTTTATACATATCAATTATTATTTAAAAATCCTTCTCAGGTTACTCTAATATCTCTATTTCCCAACTATTCAATTATGGTTGTCTTTATTGGCATTGAATTTTATCACAGGAGTATTGGTTATACTGATATGAAGCCTGGAATTTCATTAGGGTTAGATCCTCCAAAGTTGCACTTAGGGAGCATTGGAGAAACTGCAGAATGTAGGTTCCCTGCTTGCTTCTGCCTGTTTCCTAACTTTTTACCAATGCTAAAAGATTGAAAAATTTTAGTCAAGGTTTCTGAACCACATAATTTGAACAAAAGTGAGTCAAAATTTTTCCTTTTTAATGGTCAGGGTTTTAGTTATTTGTGAGCTTGTTTCTCTTTATTTCCTGAATACAACTCTAGACCAAAATCCATCATTTCCTGAGTCTTGCATTTAGACTGGATCCTTGTTAATGGCACACTTAATGGCACACAATTCTCCATTCTCTCCTTGTAGAAGGCTCACCTTCATCTGACAGTACATGTCTAGTTACAGTGCTGTACAAGTTGTTCAGTTTCAATTGTTGGTTAACAAACTGGTGAAGAAGTGCTTTTGTTATCGTATTACTATGTAGTTTTTAAAGCACTTACACATTTCCCTTTCATATCTGTGTGGCAAAGTATATTTTAATAGTTTAATTATATGTAATTCCACATTTTCTTTGATTTTTAACCAGTGAACATTTCCATTTTCTTCAATATGACATCTTTAGTAGAAATTCAACCTTTTACATTTATTTAAACCTGGTACCCAGTAAACCTCTAGGAATAGTAGATCCCTTAAAACTCTCTAAGGTAAGTGGATGAATGTTTAACCCATCTATTGATTTTTCTTCTGAATCTAGGAAAAATATGTTAATTTTAGTGTAGGAATAATTTAATTGTAGCAATTACATCTCATCGTGAGCAATGGGAACACAATGGAATTGCTCATGATTTTACTATTTCATAGAAATATGTATATTCTTCAACATTTATTTTATTCTCCATTGGCTTAGATACTATAGAATCAGGCCGAGAATACTGCCTGTGAAAAAGTACACCTAAAATGAATAGCTGTCACAGTAAAATGTGAATACAGGATTTTTTATCAACATGAAAGTTTGTGTGTGTAATTACTGAGTAGGGAGTTTCACTGTAACAGTGAGAATCTAGGATTAGACATCTGGAAAATATTTGCAAAAATCCTATAACAGAAAAAGAAAAAAAATTCAACCAGAGTTTTTTCTCTTAAGTATTGTTTTGCTTTATTTTCATTATCAACCTGCCAAATATAATAAATGTACAATTAAACAAAATAAAGATATACTCAATTAACCCCTTTATTTAAGAAGTAATTCCTTTTTTAACAGAAGAAGAAATAGCAGGGAAGTGATATCTTTGTAAACATCTTAGAATATTAAGAAGTTTTGTCAGTGGCCAAAGGCTAACAATTTTACAATGTTTCAAACTACCAGGTCTCACAATAAATCTGTAAATTGTTCTGTGCCACCTACATTAAAAATATAGCCTTTTCTTCATTATGACTCTTAGTTTAAAAAGAGAGATAATTGAAAAATAGTCCTCAACCAAGTATTGCACTTCAAGAAATCCTTTCATGAGAACTTAGAAAATGTCCCCTATACAATGTGTTTAGTCCTTTGATGTTATAAAACATATAGAGAAAAGTTGGAATGGGCAAATCATCAGGTTAAGTTTGACAAACACTTATTTAATGCGAACTCTGTGCCAAGTATTCTGATAAATTTTCTAAATGAGTAAGAGTCCATACTTTGGAAGAGATCCCATACTTATTAATGAGATATATGTAGAAGCAATTAACAATAAAGCAATGTACTAAGTGTTATAATAGCAGATTATAACAGTACCATCATTGCAGGTTTGAAAAATCAATCTATCCTGTTTCCAAGAAATCAAATTCTAATCTGTAAGCATGTTAAGATTATTTGAGGATAGAAGGATTAAATTTTATCTGTGAGTCCAATATTCTGACACTCCTCTTAGCAGGTGAAGGAATAAGGTGAGCCTTCTACTACCAGTGAGAATAATTCTCCGTGTCCACATTCCATTCCTGGAAAGGATGCAAGACTTCCATTCAGGTATAATGTAGCCCCTCCCCCAAACAGTTAACTTTGATTGACTTCTTATATCCATATGGGGGCAGCAGAAACCTGAAGAAAAATCAGTCAAACACATGCAGAAAACCATGGAGCACTGAAATACACCTGTTCCTATAATTCATTCATTTATTCAACACCTACTATAGTGGTGTTGAACTAATTTCCACTTCATTAATGTGTACTCATATGTCAGACCATACATGAAAACATTGATGATGAATATCATTCTTTACTCATTATTACTCTACCCTTGTCACTTTAGCCCTACATGATACACACCATATGTGTTTCCTTAATTGTTATTTGTCTCCTTCCTATTGGAATAAAACTCTCTGGGAACAGAAATGTGCTGTACCCACTGCTGTATTTGTAAGCTGTGAACATTCTCTCTCTGTCAGGATCTCAGTGTACAATACAGAATGGATCACTGTTAATTATATTAAAAGTACCTATTACACAACAGCTTTTATGCTAATATGAAGTCTAAGTTGATGATTTCCTGATTTGTGAGGGAACTTTAGAAAGATGATTTTTGATCCCAACAGAAAACACAGAATGACATGTAATAAATATGTACACAAAGTGCTTTGAGCAGTAATGAAAGAAATGGCTACTAAGCCAGGAAAAACTGGGAATATGTCTGAAAGAATGAATTATACTAAGATTTTGTCAGTGGAGACCAATATGTGAAAAACTGAAGTTCATTACGGATGAAGAACAAGCCTATGGAAGTTCTTAAAGGAACAAACAAACAAATAACTAAACATCTGTTTGCGGGCAACAATTAGAAGTGCAGAGTACCTGGATCTTAGTTCACCTAGCTGAGATGAAATCAGGAGATGAGACAGGAAATATCTGTTACAGATAATCCTCAAATGACTGTACAAAACAATACGTGCTAAATATGGGATTTTAATCTAAGCCATAAAATATTGTATATTTGATTGATACACTTGATGAAATTTGTTTTATAATCAATTGTTAGCAATAAGTAAAAGGAAAAAACATAAGGGATGGTTCTGACATATGTAGGAAGACTAGAGTCTTTAACAAAACTATCAGTGGTACCTCTTCGTGGCTCAGAATTTTAGATAATATGCTTTCTAATATGCTTTCATAGGGGGAAGGAAGCATCTCCTGGAAGGTTCTGTAAATACTCTATATGCTCTGAAGGTGGTACAGATCCAATAAATGTGCTTGCTGTTAATGAGATGTCATTTTCCCTGGTGGGAATGGCTTTCCTCCTCAAGTGCTCTAGAGCCATGTATTTCTTCAACAGTTTTTCTCCATGACAACATTCTGGCTTTTATTAAGAGAAAATATTAAATTAGAGCTACTAGTGGTAGGTAAAATCTATACTGCTGAGAAGGCATCTAAGATTTAACAAAGCAAGGGAAGTTCACTAAATGAAGTAGAAACTGAGAGAAGACAGATCTCAGGGGAGTCTCAAGAGGACAGGATAAACTCAAAAAATTTCACTGAGACTTAAAGACATTTAGAGGGGTCAAGGAATAAACATCCAGAAGACCTATGTTTTTATCCTAACTATTGAAAAATATTAATCATTAATAGACACTTTCAAGTTTTTCCAACAATATTTACAAGTAAATATAAAATTTATGAGTAAATGAAACTTCCCCATTAGAACCCGATTTCATGTGTGGTCAAGGACTTCACTGCATTATAAAATTTTTACCATAATTCTAAGACTCACATAAAACAATTTTTTACTTCATTTTTATCTTTTATTGCTGAGATAGGAGTTCTCTTTGTTTGTTTTGTTTTTTATGACTGCTGTTTGGATTTTCAATATCCCACAAAAGTCCATGTGTTAATGGTATGGTCCCCACCATGACACTGCTGGATGTTGGTGGAATCTTTAAGAGACAGCCATCACTGGGAACATAGCCTTGAAGGTATTATGAGACCCCCCCCCCCCCGAGTTTCTTCTGTCTTTCATGCCCAGCCATGAAATAAGTGATTCTGTCCTACCATGTGCTCTCAGCCATGAATGTGCTGCCTTACTACAGGATTAACAAGATCAACTGATAATGGACTGGAACCTCAGACATTTGTAGGTATTCTGACTGTGGAAGCGTACAGGGAAGCGTTCCTCTGGTGAGCAAACTCCCAGGGAGTTTCAGGCACTCTGTTTCCCACGCTTGGAATGCCCATCAATTTTTCCTTGAAGCTAGTAAGGTGCACTATCTAGTTTCTACAGTGATATCCTTGGAGAAATGGGCTCTGTGTTTTAATTAACCTGGACTTGATCTCAGTTATCCAGCACTTGGGATTAAAGGAATACTAAATCATAGTGTAGTCATGGCACTAAGAGCTATGTAACTTTTGAGATAAATAAACGTAGCTGCTTGGAGGAGCAGCCACTCCTTTTCTTGCCTCTGCATCTTGTCTTTGTGTCTCCTTTGATTTTCTTTACAGAAAATGGGAGCCAAAATATCTTTTTTTTCTCTTTATAGGTGGATTTTATCAGATATTGGTTACAGTGACAGAAAGCTGAAGGACATAATAATTAAGTAGGAGTACTGTCATTCAGGTGAAACATTTGGTAGCCAATCCTATTATACTGAGACTTTGGGGAAATTAGCTACCTGCCAGTTCTCATTTTTGGTTTGTTTGATTGTTTGTTTGTTTTTCCTCTATGGGCTTCTTGTCAAATTCTGTGAGATTTTCCCAGTCATCCTACAATCAAATGCATAAAGCTCTAGAATCAGAAGCCATTGAAGCTTAGAGAAAGGTCTTAAAGTACCACCTTTAAGAATACAATGTTTCAAAAGCTGGGTAGATCTGGTTTCAAAGGCTGGTTCCACCATCTCACTCATTCTGGGGATTACTTAACTCTGTGTCTCCATTTTTCTCTATAAAACATAATATCCATCTCCTAGGTAGACAAATTTTCTGCATATAGGTCATTAAGTCTAGGTTCTGGCATATAGTAGATGTGCAACAAACAAAATCTTTCATAATTTTTTTTCTCCCATATTTTGCAGATTTTCCATTTTTTTAAAATTTCTACTTTCCCCTCTTGTACCATGGTATGTTTTTACTCTTTCCCAAGTTAAAATTGCTTGTTTCTCTTTTCTGCCTGGATATATTATATCTGCTTACTCCTCTTATATCAACTGCCTCACTGTACTTGACCCATTGTTCCCCTGGCTGCACCTGTTACATGGGTCATAGCTCTCCTGCTTTGTTACTTCCAGAAGGTTGTATGTCTTTGTGTGTAATTTCTATCAGGCTGCCAGAATCCATCTGTTCATGGAACACCAAAGAAGGTGTCACATATAAATGGGGTTACCACATAATTTATAATCAAGCAGGGATAATTTGGGGAGCAAAGTAAAAGCCATTATCAATTACAGCAAAGCATCTGGAATAAAAAACATTACTCTCTTAGCCAAACAGGTATGTATAGGTGCCACATTTATAAGCAGAGTTACTGCTGAAATTTCACTTTGAAAGTATAGTACTGTGCACTTCCTCATTGTGATCTATCATTCAGGAACTTGCAAATTGTTTCATTTTCTAAAAGTGCTGAGTTGGTATGGTTTCTGCATGCTCAGATCAGCTTTATGTAATGAAATGGGAACTGGCTCAATGCCCCAAATAGTAGTAATCAAAAGATGCAGGTGATAGTATCAACAGTAGAAAACCCAGAGGGAATATAAGGCCAGATAATCACTAACTCTATATGTTACCAAATCCCATCGACCATTTAGACAGTGGGATTTTATAGTAAATCATTCAGTTATTCATATAAAGATTGATGTCTACAGCCAAAAATAAATTCCTCCAGTTTTGCTTATCAAAATACAGACTGCCAAAAATCATGAGTGACTGCAGTAGCAATTAGTCTGAATCACTAACCAGATAGCTATGGTCTGTGCAGTTACTCTGTGAATGTGCTAGGTTTTGATTTTAAATGGCAAAGCAAGGGTAAAAGAATCAATAGGTTGTTCTTCTAGATTTCTGCTATGTGTATAGAGAGGCTGAGTGCGGGAATTGGCAGAAGTTCCCATCATGTCAGGGAACATTCACTGAGCAGATACTATGGGTCAGGCACCATGCTAGACACTGAAGACACTACCTTGGTTTTCTGCAGCAAAACAACAAAACAAAACATTGAAGTGCCTCTTACTTCACATCCCTTAGCTCACTGGTACATACTATCAACTAGAGTTTTTCCACATATGAGAGATATGTAGGGTGAAGGGGACATATCTTTCTTCCCCCAGTTTGCAAAAAGAAATACATCAGTTATACCACTGAGGGGAAGTTGACAATATTTGATGAAAAAAAAGTAAACTTGGCTTCCTAGTTGTTTACTACCAGTTTATTCCCCGCCTGGGATTTTATGTTGCTAGAACTCACTCTTCCCCCGGGCAGATGCCTCTACCACTACCCAGTCTCACAGGTTTGGGATGCTGGATGCCTGCCAGAATGGTGATTTGTGTCTTGAACATAGTTCTTTCCTCTGTCTTGAGGTAATTTCCCCTCCTTCTTAAGAACAGAATAACTTCCTCCATGAACTTAGATTTAAATTATACCAGAATTTTGGTAGCCAGGCTGCTATAATGATATGCAAGATTTGTTCTATGCACTCAGAATTCTGGTTGTTACTGGTACTTTGCTCCTCTGTGGCATTATAACATCCTTAGAGTTCCTGGTCAGTCTGTGCACTAATTTGCATTGCTACCTTTACATATCACTCCAAGGTTGATGGCTTAGAACAACAGGAACTTAACTTTCTGACTGCCCTTTAGGCTAAAGCACTGAAGTGAAGCTATTTTCAAGGCCATTTTCCATCTTGGACTGTGAATAAAATACTTTCTTGCCTCTTCCTAGTTTCTGGTGGTAGCCATCAATCCTTGCTATTTCTTGACTTGCGTAGTCTGAATACTAACTCCAAGAAGGAATTACAGCTCTTGGTTTGTTAGACATTTTTTAAGCCAATTTTTGAGATATGCTCACAGGGAACAAAAAGAAGATAATTTCTTTAATTTTCTTGTAAACATGATGGTATTTACATCCTGGTAAATAGACTGCTCATACTTGCTAGGAGGAGATCTGTTATCTATCTAATATTCTGAATAATTTCTCTTGGTTAGGATAAACTGAAATATACAATCCTGTTATCCCATGGTGTTCCCCCTCTCTGTCCACATTTTTATGGAATTTTCCTTCTTCTGAGGATACCAATCATCTTGGATTAGGACTCACACTGATGACCTCATCTCAAATTGATAGTAGTGTCTTCAGAGACTTTACTCCCAAATGCAGTCTCAGCCACAGACACCTGGGGGTGGAAGTTCACTGTGTACTCTGGGAGAACAAATTTCAACCTTAACAGTCTGAGCTATCTTAATCTGCTCCTGGAGAGAGCTACTGTGCAGGGAAACTGAATAATTAAATGAGGCAAACTCTCCATTCCCTGAAAGTCTTTCCTGATACAAAACTCAAAGTGAGTTTCTCTCTTTACTTATACATGTGTCTACCATGATAGTCATCACCACAAGTTATGTTTGTTTGTTCTTAGTCTAACATTCTTGGGGAGGTCCTTAGGGAACAAGCATGATGGAAATAAAAAGGTAGTCTGTGGAGAGGAGTTCATTTTGAGCTCTCATTTCCTCACTTAACAGGCTGTCTTGTGATTCCACACTGTGAGTTCTCAGTCAGGGCTCACTGTCTTGATCTCCTGAGGAGACACTGATGAAGCTCATAGCATTACAAAAAGGCTATAACACAGAGACCTGAACTAAACGGTAGCTGCATTTGAAGACTGGACCTGCAGGGGTGACCACACATAGGCCAGAGCTGGGATATAAGTCCAAAACCATAGACCTAGTTTTATAATAGTGGAAGCTCTGAAGAGTGAGCAGGTAAGCAAGATTGCCTCTACCCTCCACCTTGACTTTAGTCCATGGCAAAGTTGTTTCTAATAGTGAGAGAAATCAACATAAGCTGAATACTAACTCCAAGAAGGAATTAAAACTCTTGGTTTGTTAGACATTTTTTTAAGACAATTTTTGAGATATTCTCACAGGGAACAAAAGGAAGAAAACTTCTTTAATTTTCTTGTAAACATGATGGTATTTACATCCTGGTAAATAGACTACTGATACTTGCTAGGAGAAGAGCTGCTATCTATCTAATATTCTGAACAATTTCTCATGGTTAGGATAAAGTGAAATAAACAATCCTAGAAACTATGGCTTTATAATACATGGCTTCTTGGAAAATGTCACATAAGCTAAACAATTACTTGTGATAGAAAAAGACCATATTTTAGAACTTAAATTTTCCCTGCTGTGAGATGTGATTTTCGTCCATTACCCTGAAGCAAACAGTGTCCAAGGACACCTGTAAATGCAGACAGCCATGTGGGATATCCCTCTCTCCTGCTTTTTTTTGCATTCTTTTAATTTGTTTTCTTGATGTTATTAGTAAATCTTAACATGGCAGGATTTCTGATCGGAGTAAGCTTTATTAATCAATATACTCTTTTAAAATTTTTTTTGTAGTTGTAGATAGATAGAATGTCTTTATTTTATTTGTTAATTTTTTTTAATGTGCTACTAAGGATCAAACCCAGTGCCTCACACATGCTAGGCAAGCATTCTGCCGCTGAGCTACAGCCCCAGCCCTCAATATACTCTTCTATATAAGCTCTCTAGCTGTGTCCCAGGTAGAAACATTTGGAAGCTTCTATGTCCTCTGTGGGTATAGCAAAACCGAAAAAATGGGGTCAGGGACTCACAGTCTGTTCATAAAGAAATGTAATTGGAATTTATTTTAGACAAAAAGAACTAGTGATCAATAGAAACTTATTTAGGTAAACATTTTGGTAGGCTCAAAATTCCCTAAAAAGATTTTTTTCTTTGCTCAATAATGAATGACACACCAAGTTTTAGTTTTGATTACAAAAATAATAAATGAAAATTAGGGTAATCTAAAAATCTATGGTGAAAACATGCAAAAGTATTCAAAATAATGAGAGAAGGATTTTAAACTTCTAATAGCTCAATAAGCTTCTCCCAGGAGGCAAAATAGCTGGGGATATTGAGAAAAATATTCTCCAATACGCTGTGCATTAGCAGGATTATTTTCTGTGAATATATAATGGAAAATTATGAAACATATTTCGTTTTATTTTTCTTTGTTTTGCACAGGTGCTGATAACATCTAGTTTTATGGTGACTGGATTTGTCCTTACCTACATATATTTTAAAGTACCTTAGAGTACAATTTGACATCTATTATTATTGTAGATGTTACTTAAAATGTTTTGATTTTCTATGATATTTGGCCTGTTGTCTGTGGGTTAGAGATTGAGGGGATTCAAAATCCATGTTCCCTCTGCCACCATCTCTCCTCTATACTTCTTTTGATTTTATTTTGTTTTGTTTTTTTTGAGAAAGTGTAATTGGGATTGAATAACAAACTACCAGGATCTGTGCATGAGCAACTAAGGTGATCATGTGAGCCTTTAGACATTATTGTCTTTCTCCAGTATCAACTTTGGGAGTAAGTTCAAAAATAGGGCAATTGTATTAACCCAAGAGAAGATGAGGTTGGTAGGGCTGTAAGACCTCGTCTCAGTGACTGACAATTCCTTCTAGATGCAGTTCTTCAGAAGTTCTAAATAGGGTCTTGAAGGTTTGGTAGAGGGGCTTCTCTTTAACAGGAACTTATTTTCATCCATTGTCCTCGAAACCATGTAAATCCTTCCAGAAACTCTTAGTGTTTTTCTTGTAATTACATGTCATGTTCATTGATTTGTGATCCTTGAATTCACCTTGTATTCCACATGAATGACATATTATCCATTTTATATATTGCTCAATTTGATTTATAATATTGTATTAATGAGATTCATGTCCATATTCATGGAGGACATTGGTCAGTAGTTCACTTGTAATGTTTTTATCTGGCTTGATATTGAAATAATATCATCCTTATGAAATGAGTTGGGAAATATACCTTATACTTCTATTGATTTGAAAACGATAATGTAGAAGTGGAATGATTTCTTTCTAAAAGATGTGGTATGATTACTTCCTTAAATATGATTTTTCTCTTTAAATATTTTTCTTATTTAAGTATTTATTGACCAGTAAAATTATTCTGACTTGTTGTTTTCTTGTTATTGCCTTGTTTTATTTTTAGACTGTATTTAACTACCAATTCAGCCTTTAATAGTTACATGAATGCTTACGTTACCTACTTCTCTTTGGATGTGTTTTGATACTTCTCTTTCCCTAAAATGATCCATTACACTTTCAAATAATCAGAATTGATCAGAGTATTATTAATTTCTGTGGGATCTGTTTTGATTACTGCTATTTAAAAAATTTCTACTATTCATAATTTCTCTCTCTTTTTCTGTCTGGTCATCCTGGTCAGTGGTTTATCAATTTTTATTTTATATTTCCAAAGAACAAGATTTTTGTCTTCCTAATTTTAGGGCTGAGAAGGTAACAACAAGCCCTTGGTTTACTAATTTTTCTGTTTTCCTGTTTTCAATTTCATCATTAATTTTTATTATCTTCTTTCTATGCCATAAATTTAATTCATTCATCTTTCTTCTATGTCCTAATATGAAAGCTTAGATTACCAGTTTTAAGTCTTTGTAGTGTATTTTCTTTGCACGTGTGCGTGTGTGCGCGCCACACACTTAATGTTATAAATACACCATATATCATTGAATTTTGATGTTCTTTTTCTGATTTCATCTAGTTATAAATACACTTTGTTTTCCCTTGGGATATTTTTAACCATGAATTATTTATAGATGTGTTATGTAGTTTTCAAATAGCTGGTAATTTTTAGCTACCTTTCCGTTTCTGAATTCTAGTTAAATTTTGTATGGTCTTAAATGTAATTTGTGTGATATCTATATTCTTATGTTGGTTAAATCATGTTTTCTGTTCTAGGTTACAGTTTATCTTGGTGAATGTTCTTAGTGACCTTGAGAAAAATAAGTAATCTGTAGCTGTTATTTGAAGTATTCCATAAATATCAATCAGGTCAAGTTGATACATGGTGCTGTTCAGATCATCTATATTCTTACTGATTTTCTGCCTGCTTGATCTATCAGTTGTTGAGATGTGGTGTTGAAATTTCCAACTGTAGTTCTGGATTTGTTTATTTCTTTTTTAATTTCTACCCTACCCCAACTACAGTCCCTGGATAGAGGCAGGTCAGCCCATCTTCTCAGTTGGCCAAGTTCATATGCCCAATCATGTGGGGCTCTACCACTTTAGGTCACTACAGACCACTCCCAGCTTTCAGATAACCAGGACAATCCTCGTGCCTGCTCCATTCAAGCTAGATAAATCTTAAACTTGCTTTCTCTGCCTTGTCCTTCTATAGAAATCCCTGCATGGCCTGCTGAATTATTTCCAGGGAAATGTAACAAACTATAAAACTTTTTCTAATTCTTCTGTCTCTTCATCTGTGACTGTTCTCAGCGTAACTCACCAAAAAGAAACCATATGTCTAACTCAATTGGGTAGGCACACGCTGAAGACTGTAAAGTTCTTTTCTGGATATTTGACTCTTTAGTCAACATATAACATCCCACCTTCTTCCTGATAAACTTTCTTACCACATGGCTTTACATAAAACTAATATAGCTACTCCAACTTTCTATTAATTAGCATTAGTATTTTGTATCTTATTTCATCTCTTTTAATCCATCTTATTTTTAAATATTTATCAAATTTTTCATGTATACATCATTTACATGCAACCAGAAATATCTCTGGTTTAAGAAAGTATCTTTATCTGTATGTGGTGGCACACACTGGCAATCCCAGCAGTTCGGGAGGCTGGGGCAGGAGGATCATGACTGTCCTAACTATCAAAAGGAAATCAGGTTAATTTTATACTGTGGGTTTTTTTCCACAGCCAGCATCAGCAAAAGTGACTCCCTAAGGAACTCAGTGAGACCCTGTCTCTAAATAAAAAACAAAATAGGCTGGGGATGTGGCTCGGTGGTCGAGTACCCTGAGTTCAATCCCTGGTACAAAAAAAAAAAAGGAAGAAAGTATGTTTATTCTTTTGTTCAATTTGGATATGATGCACATTGATATAGTTTTGTTCATATTTCTTCCACTTGGACTTCATTTGGTTTCTTAAATCTGTGGATTTTGTAAGTTTCAAAAAATATGGAGATATATTCCCATTATTTTCTCAAACAGTTTTTTCTTTTTCATATCCTTTGTAAACAAGTTATACATATATTAGGTTTTTAAAAGTTTTAACAGATTGTTCATGATATTTTCATAATATTTTATATTCTCTTAATTTTGTACACAGCAGTTTCTATTGTTATGCATTCAATTTTACTAATATTTTCTTTTGCTATGTCCTATGCTGCTGTTAATCATGTTCAATGAATTTTTCAGTTGATACATGAAAAATGCATGTCTTGAATTTTTGATATTTTAACTTCCTGTGTCTTACTCAGATTTTTGAAAATACATATTTAAGGCATAGAAAAGGGGAAAATAGTTAAGCCCCTCTTAGTCATAATGATCCATTTGCAGCACTGTTGATACCTTACGTGCTGCTAAGTCTAGGTCTTTATTTTTTGTTATCATTCTAATTAGTTATACATGATGATAGGGTGTACTTTGATGCATCATATATAGATGGAGTATGATTTTTCATTCTTCTGGTTGTACATGATGTAGAATCCCACCAGTAATCTAGTTATATAGGTACATAGGGTAATAATATCTGATTCATTCTACTATCTTTCCTATTTCTATATCCCTTCTCCTCCCTATTCTACCTTCTACCTAATCTAAAGTACCTCTATTCTTCTTTAGCCACCCCCCCCTTTGTGAATTAGCATATATATTAGAGAAAACATTGGGCCTTTGGTTCTTAATTACAACAGTAGACTTACTTCTATCAGATGATGTAGTGATAGTTCCAGTGAAGTGGAATTTGCTAATCTTCAGGATATTTAGGGTGCTTCATACCAGAGAATCCACAGACTGTAATGATTGGGGTGACTGGTCCTAACTACCAAAGGGAAATCAGGTTAATTTTATATTGTGGGCATAAGGCAAAACATTCTTGGAATGCAGTCTCCTAAGGCATTTCTTACTCTTCCCATGTGTTATGATTTAAGTCAAAATAACCCAGTTCAGGCAAGACAGCTACCAAATGAGATCATTCAAACTAGACCATCCTAAGCCTGATTTTTTGCTGAGAACAAAAGGAATGTGGAATTCACAGTGGAAGAAAGTAGTTATGTGTACCAACTACAACCATGTAGTTGTTAATGATATGAAGGCTCTGATTGTTATGAGGATTCGTAAGAATATGTTTGTATATGTATAAACCAGATATTTTTGTTGCTTAATTTATTTTACCTACTCATGATCTAACATAATATTCATTAAAAGAAGTTAAACTTATAACTTGCTATTGAGTACTACAAAGGTGCTCTTGGCCAATAATGATTCCATTCAAACCCCTGCACTAATAGACTTGACCAAACTTTAGCATGACCAATTTTTAAAGCCATTTTTCCTAGGATGACCCCAGTTCCCCACACCATATTCCTGCTGAGAAAGAATAATTTACTATATAGCTGAAACCTGCTGATTGGCAGATAGGCTCCCACTCCTGTTTTCTTTGAGATATGACTCATTCACCACTCAGAAGGTCCATTCCAGAACTCAGAACTGTCCCTTTGAAATGCAAATACTTAGAGAAATAAGTGTCACTGTCCCTGAGGGACTGCAGGAGCCCACGTTTGGCAGGTACCAGCTAGCTCCACTTTTCACCACTGCCTCTGGTCACAAAGATGGAAGTTTGTCATATGTGTAAGTGCCAATTAGCAAACTCAGACCACCTCCTCACATGGACCCACCCTCCCCTTTTTGGCCTTCCATGATTTTCCCCTGGTGTCCCCTGCCTCATGAAGTTGAGTTTATCTGATGAACTATATTCTCTATTGCAATAATTATTATTGAATATAATGTGTTTTGACCACTCAAATTAGGACCTGGCTTTGTTTATGTTTAGTGGGTGCTTCGTATTGAAATGATGGTGTGATCAGGAGAAAATAAACATCACTCTATGGCTAAAATAAAATAAGAATATAGAAAAATAAATAAAATCAAAAGACCTATGTGCCACCTTCTGGAGGAAAGCTTAGCATGTTTTTGGTTGATGTGGAATATCCACATCTTTTAAGACATAGGGCTGTGCTATTGTCTTGGAGGTTAAATGTGGTTAAAGAAAATGTGCATGAGTATTGATGCAGATGAACTGTGAAGGTTTTGTTACCTGCTACCTTTGTCAGTGAACTGAATTTCTCAGAATATGGTCAGTGTGTACTTTTGATTAGGGTGAACTATAAGAGAGATTCATGAGGAAGATTTGCAGAGCAAGAGGGAAGCAGCAGCCACTTTTGAAGCTTACACATGATGTCACTTATCGAAGGACTCATCTTGTTGACATAAGGCAGCAGCTGGATGGCAACAGTTCCACATTCCCAGATTGTTCTCCAGCAACCTCAACTTTTGGCCTGGATGTGTGTGCTTAACTCCATAAATAAGGTTTCCAACTTCAGTAAGGACTGTGAGCTGTCAAGGTCAGAGTTAATGAGAACTGAATTCTAGAACATGCTGGTGTGTCCTAGCTTATTGATATTCTCCCCATTTTATGTCCACCTTCCCTTTCTGATTGTTTATCATCCTGTAGACTTCAAGCTCCAGTATCCAACACAGAACAGCCTTACAGATACGGCAAGGCAGTTCTTATGATCACAAAGGAATCAATTCCTGTGTGGCAGTCTGGGTACCATCAGGAGATGAAAGCCACACACTAGGTTAAACCATGAAGTTGAATATAAGATGTTTATATTACAAAAGAATAACTATAAGGAAATTGCATGATACTTTGGGCTAACGGAGGAGTACCCACAGGAGGACAAACCTGGAAGGGATTCTGATTTTTGTTGGAAAATGTGTGTTTCTTTGAGAAGAGACACATTTGAAGGTTTGTCCATGCTAGAACTAATCAGGAGTTGCTGAGCAAGCTGGAGGCCACCTGTGGAGTATATACAGCCACCAGCAGGTTGTGTAGTAGCATTCAATGGGAGTCAAAGGATCTGTGGGGCAAGAAACCTTTTGAGACTGCAGGCCATGTGGGAACTATGGAAGGAACTGCAGCTCATTGTGACCCTTTAAGCCACAGGTGAGGTGCCTGCTTCCATCTTGCTTGGGAAATCCAGGTGCCAGCACCTTTGGAGGACTTTAGAATACAAAGTCTGGGGGAAGCAATGTCATCTGACTACAGCTTGACTTCCAGGAGTGTGCAGAAATGAAGGGGAGCCCTTCCCTCCAGCAATGGCCCTCCTGCACTGTCTATCAAGGAAGTTTGACAATGCTCACTTAGAAGGAGAAATAAAGAACAGTGTTGCAGGTCACAGAATATGTATGAAGGGAGTGTTTGGAGCTGAGAAGCAACAAATTAATAATAACTGACACATCCAATAAGAAACTTCTTAATAATCTATTGGTTTCATTGAAATGTGGTCACTGGTGAGATTATAGACACAATTCGTGGCATGATTGTTAGCTCTGAGCAGACGTTAGATCTTGGCATTAACAAAATAAATATAAGCTTAAATTTTGTAAACAAGCTTTCTTCATACAAAATAAAAGAATAAATACACAGATATTATTAAATAAATGGGATCTGGGAGTTGATGACTGATCTGGCTCTAGAAAATAAATAGAAATTTGGGTATGTATAGATCTGTAGCAGGACCTCTTCTTAGAAAAGAAAAAAAAAAAAACTGAGCAAGAGACTATCTGGAACAATATAAAAAGCCATGGATATGATTGCTGCCCTTTGAAATGATCTTTTCTGAAAATGTGTGGGCATAAGAAGTCATAGACTAGGGTAGTGACTACCTCTGCTCCACGCAGTCTATAGGGGAGGAGCCTGGATGTCCTTTTATTAAGCATTTAGATCTCAAGATCAGACAGGGGTGCATCTGCTTACTTAAGAATACATGCGTGTGGCCCAGGTTCGATCCTCAGCACCACATACAAACAAAGATGTTGTGTCGACCGAAAACTAAAAAATAAATATTAAAAAAAAATTTTAAAAAAGAATACAGTTACTGACTAAAATTGTAACTTTGTCAATGATAAAAAAATTGCAGGTTGAATTTCTTTCTTAGTATTTTAGAGATTAATTCATATACCTGTACATTTCTCCTTATTATATGATGAGTATTCTCCAACTTGGATACATTACTTTGTCATTGGTCCTTTGTGGATTTATAGAGATTCTTTATCTATGTCCATTATAAAATATTAGATCAGGATTGGTCCAGAAAATTATAAGCACATGAAAATAACTTTGTTTATTCTCCTCAAAAATTTTTATTCTAAACTTGATGAAATTTATTTTCTTTCCTCAAATCTGTTTCCTTTCTTTCTGTTTCTCTCATCTTTCATCTCATTTTCATGTATCACAGAACTCTCATGCTATAAATTTTTTTCTTTCCCTGGAAAATTTACCTGGGCTTATTGTATTACCTCATTGAACCATTTGGCAAATACTTAAAAATTGCATGGTAAAAAGATCTTCATTTCTCTAACCCCTCACAAAAGGTAAAAATCATAAATAAATACAACCTAACCACCATTAAACAAACAAAAGAAGTAGAAAATAATCAAGTTATATTTAGATCTTTTTGAATATAAATGCTGAAATATATTAAACTATCACTTATTAATTTGTGTATCATTTACCCAGATGTAACCATATGCTAATAAAGTCCAAATTGTTTAATGAGGTATAGACTACCAGCCAAAACTTTGCTTTGGTTAATTTTTTTCCTTTCTTTTTTCATGTTTTTAGTGTTTGCTTGTCCTTAACTGTGTTTTAAAATCTAATGCTTGCTTAAAATAATAATTATTACTTTTCATCATGTATTTAAATTGTTTGGTCACTTCATTTTACATAGCTAACTCTTCAAGTTCATGCCTAAAACTTCCCATTCATCACTGTTATTCTCTAAAATGGATGTTATTTGATGCCATCTTCCTTTACTAGAGAAGTTAAATGTCAAATATGGACACAGAATGGTTTATAGATACAATAGTAGAAATAATTGTTTAAAATTCAAACTCTTTTTCTCCCAATATATAGTCTGCAGAATTTATCTTAATGATAATTTTTTTGAGCCAATTAGTTTTTAGAACTGCTTTTTAAAATTAATTTGTTTATTTTAATTAAGTATATATGACAGTAGCATGCATTTTGATTCATTGTACACAATCACAGCACAACTTTTCATTTCTCTGGTTGTATACAATGTAGCATCGCAACATATGTGCAGTCATATGTGTACCTAGGGTAATGATGTCCATCTCATTCCACTTTCTTTCCTGCCTCCATACCCTGTTAGAATTGTTTTTGATGTGTGGGCATAAGAAGTCATAGATTCTTACATGTGCAATGCCATAGAGTTAACTCAAACCATCTCTATATTTGGAGAAATTTTTATTATAATCTATTCTTCAAAGGTGAAAATTGTTTGACCTTTATGGATGAAATAATCCTTAAATGTTACAAGAAAACATATCAGGATTGAACACTATGCACCAGAGCTCATGTGAAAAAAATACAAACAACTGTTAAAAAATATTGCAAGTTAAGAAATCTGGATTTCAATTTTAGTATCCTAGGGATGCCATTCTTAATTGATTCTAAAATATAAAAGTTTGTTCATAATAATAATAGCAATATCTTAGAATATTATTGCTTGTGCATAAATTAATTATTTAATAGCAATATTATAAGTGTTGGGAGGAAGTAATTAGAAATTCTTCATTATAAGGTACCTGCACCATCCATGAATTTACATATTATAATTTGAATGTGAACTGATATTAGTTGTAAATATGTATCTTATGTTCCAGGGAAACCACTAAAATCAATTTCAAAAAAGTACAATTCATATGCCAAAAAAAGGTCAAAATATAATTATAGAAAATGCTCAATTAAAACTAGACAAGGCAGAAAATAAGTGGGAGGAAAAAATAAAGTACAAGTAAATTAACAGAAACAATTACAAATATGGAGAAACTTAACTATATTAATAATCGCTTTAAATATTAACATTTTAAATCTACCAATTGAAAGGTATTGACAATGTTGATTTAAAAAAAATATAAGACTCAACTCTATATTGCTTGCAAGAAAACTATTTTAATGATGAAATCACAAAAAATATATAAAGTAAAAGGATAAAGAAAAATAAAACAAGCTAACCATAATTAAAATAAATCGTTCTTATGAATTCCAGACCAAAAAAAAATTAGAGCTAGGAGAATTTTCAAATGAAGGGAGATTGGAAGAGGGGAAAGGATAAATATTGGTTGAAGGATACAAAGTTCATCTAAACAGGAGGAATAAGTTCAAATAATCTATTTTACAATATGTCACATACAATATATTGTCTTACTGAAAAATGGTAAAATAATGGATGTGTTTTGCCACAAAAATGGTAACCTTATGAGAGAATGCATATGTTGATTGGCTAGATATAAACATTTCATAATCTATATTCTTCAAAACATACATGCTATGTGTGGTAAATGCATACAGTGCATAATTTGCGAATGTAAACATTTAAATTAGGTTAAAGTGACAAATAAAATAGTAAACATTTTTAAAAATTAAAGAGGCATTACATAATGAAATGGATTGAATTTTCAGACACATTATGATATGCGTGCATCTTGTGAGATAGTCAAAATTTGTGGAGTATAATCCAATGAAATTGGGCTTGGGTTGTGGCTCAGTGGTAGAGCACTTGCCTAACACCTGCAAGGCCCTGGGTTCCATCCTCAGCACAACATAAAAATATATAAATAAAATAAAGGTATTATGTCCAACTATAACTAAAAATAAATATTTAAAAAATCTAATAAGACTAAATAAAACACTTATCAAATCTACCATTAAAGTGATGACTTCAACATTCCTCTATCAGTAACTGGCTAATCCATCAAGCATAACATTAATGAGGATATGTTGAACTTTAATTGAGCACTTCATCTGATAACATCTGATTATGTATTTACACATTCCCCTTAAACTCACATGAATAATTTGCCATGATGTACCATATTCTGAGCTTGAAATCACACTTTAATAAATATTATTAAAATATAGTCTCTGGCCATGTGGAATTAAACTATACATCAATGGTAGACAGCTGAGAAATTCTAAAATATTTGTAGACTGACATTTTAGTAGATAACACATAGGACTCAATTTTTTAAATATTAGATCTAAATGAAAATGAAAACAAAACATAAAAATTTGTGGGACTCATGATTTGTGGGATCTCCTTCAATGCAACGATTAGACAGAAATTTAGAGTAATTAATACACATATTAGAAAAGAATAAATATCTGAAATAAATAAGTGTGCATGTTGGGAAACTCTTTAAATAAAGAGGGAAAATTTAAGCCTAAACTACCAGAAGACAGAAATAACATGAGTTGGAGTAAATATTTTAAAAATTAAAACAAAAGTAGCTGAGATAATCAACAAAATGAAAATCTACAAGTATGAAAGAATCATTTCTGTTATTGCAACCTACCCTGTTTGTGCTGTTTTATTGAGGCCATCCTAGAAAATGCATATAACTAACAATAAATTATTGAAATTTGAGATATAAAACACAACACCATTTATATTAATACTCAGAAAATAAAATGCTTAGGTACAAATTTAACAAATTATTTATAAGAACTAGGTAAGAAATATTTTAAAACTGATAAAAAATTAAAATGAGTGAAAAGATTCTCCACATTCATTGGCAAGATACCTCAATATTATGAACATGTCCATTCTTCTCAAAGTGATCTACAGATTCTACGTGAATCACATTTCAACTTCAGCAAGTTATTTTTGTGGATGATGAAAAAATGGTTCTAAATCATATGTGGAAAAGCAAAAGACCCCGAGTGTCAACATCATACTAAAGAAGAGCTCTCATGGGAGACATTAATCTCAACTTTAAGACTTATTATATTTATATTGTTAATTATGCACGAAAATATATAAAAATGAATAATACTATTATATAAACATGGTGCACGAATAAATATGTAAAACAATACAGTGATAAAGACAATGTTGTGTTGGTGAAAGAATAGACACTTATCAATTAAACAGAGAGCCCAGAAAGAAACCCACACAAATATAGACTAATGATCTTTGACATGATAATGGAATGAAAAGAGATACCACAAATGTTTACAAAATATATATCTGATAAAGGACTTGTAACCAAAATATATAAAGACATCTTAAAACTGAAGAATAATAAATCAAACAATCCAATTAACCATAGATAAAATATCTGATTTAAGCTTCTCCAACAAAGATGACAGATGGCAAATAATCCTGTTAACAATGTCATTAAAGGAACAAAGTGGGCCTAGATACTTACTGAAATTGCTTTCATCCAAAACACTACAATACTACATGCTGGCAACGATGCAGAACAATAGGAATTTATTCATTTTTTGGTGAGAACATGCAATGATAAGTCACTGTGGAAGAAGTTGGAAATTTATTACGAAGCTAAACAGAGTTAACATTCGATCTAGCCATTTACTTTGTTAGTTATTTACTCAACGGAGTAAAAACTTAGGTTCTCACAGTCTGTGCATACATGTATAAAAACTTCATTCAGGGTTGGGGTTGTGGCTCAGTGGTAAAGTACTCGCCTAGTAAATGAGGCGCTGGGTTCGATCCTCAGCACCACATAAAAATAAATCAAAAAAACAAAAGTATTGTGTCCAACTATAACTAAAAAATTTTTTTTAAAAAAACACTTCATTCATAAATTCTCAAATTTGGAAGTAACCAAGAGGTCTTTCAATAGGTGAATACATAATCAAAATAATACATCCATGTAATAGAATTTTATTGAGTGATAAAAAAATGAGCTATTAGTCTATGAAAAGACATGGTGAATCTTAAATGATATTGCTAAGTCAAAGAAGTCTCTTTGAAAAGCCTAAATTCCATGGTGTTCTGAAAAGGCAGACTTACAGAGACAATGAAAAGATCTATTGTTGCCAGAAGTTCTGGAGGTTGGAGTGAGAAATAGATGAAGAAAGGGATTTTTTTGTAGGCAGTGAAATTATTCTGTGTGCTACTGAATATAGATACAGTAGTATATATTTGTCAAAGCCCATAGAACTCTACAACAGAGTGAATCACAGTATAAACTACAAAACTTAATTAAGAATAAAGTATAAATTAAGAATAAAGAATAAACATTTGGAAGCTTCTATGTCCTCTGTGGGTATAGCAAAACCGAAAAAATGGGGTCAGGGACTCACAGTCTGTTCATAAAGAAATGTAATTGGAATTTATTTTAGACAAAAAGAACTAGTGATCAATAGAAACTTATTTAGGTAAACATTTTGGTAGGCTCAAAATTCCCTAAAAAGATTTTTTTCTTTGCTCAATAATGAATGACACACCAAGTTTTAGTTTTGATTACAAAAATAATAAATGAAAATTAGGGTAATCTAAAAATCTATGGTGAAAACATGCAAAAGTATTCAAAATAATGAGAGAAGGATTTTAAACTTCTAATAGCTCAATAAGCTTCTCCCAGGAGGCAAAATAGCTGGGGATATTGAGAAAAATATTCTCCAATACGCTGTGCATTAGCAGGATTATTTTCTGTGAATATATAATGGAAAATTATGAAACATATTTCGTTTTATTTTTCTTTGTTTTGCACAGGTGCTGATAACATCTAGTTTTATGGTGACTGGATTTGTCCTTACCTACATATATTTTAAAGTACCTTAGAGTACAATTTGACATCTATTATTATTGTAGATGTTACTTAAAATGTTTTGATTTTCTATGATATTTGGCCTGTTGTCTGTGGGTTAGAGATTGAGGGGATTCAAAATCCATGTTCCCTCTGCCACCATCTCTCCTCTATACTTCTTTTGATTTTATTTTGTTTTGTTTTTTTTGAGAAAGTGTAATTGGGATTGAATAACAAACTACCAGGATCTGTGCATGAGCAACTAAGGTGATCATGTGAGCCTTTAGACATTATTGTCTTTCTCCAGTATCAACTTTGGGAGTAAGTTCAAAAATAGGGCAATTGTATTAACCCAAGAGAAGATGAGGTTGGTAGGGCTGTAAGACCTCGTCTCAGTGACTGACAATTCCTTCTAGATGCAGTTCTTCAGAAGTTCTAAATAGGGTCTTGAAGGTTTGGTAGAGGGGCTTCTCTTTAACAGGAACTTATTTTCATCCATTGTCCTCGAAACCATGTAAATCCTTCCAGAAACTCTTAGTGTTTTTCTTGTAATTACATGTCATGTTCATTGATTTGTGATCCTTGAATTCACCTTGTATTCCACATGAATGACATATTATCCATTTTATATATTGCTCAATTTGATTTATAATATTGTATTAATGAGATTCATGTCCATATTCATGGAGGACATTGGTCAGTAGTTCACTTGTAATGTTTTTATCTGGCTTGATATTGAAATAATATCATCCTTATGAAATGAGTTGGGAAATATACCTTATACTTCTATTGATTTGAAAACGATAATGTAGAAGTGGAATGATTTCTTTCTAAAAGATGTGGTATGATTACTTCCTTAAATATGATTTTTCTCTTTAAATATTTTTCTTATTTAAGTATTTATTGACCAGTAAAATTATTCTGACTTGTTGTTTTCTTGTTATTGCCTTGTTTTATTTTTAGACTGTATTTAACTACCAATTCAGCCTTTAATAGTTACATGAATGCTTACGTTACCTACTTCTCTTTGGATGTGTTTTGATACTTCTCTTTCCCTAAAATGATCCATTACACTTTCAAATAATCAGAATTGATCAGAGTATTATTAATTTCTGTGGGATCTGTTTTGATTACTGCTATTTAAAAAATTTCTACTATTCATAATTTCTCTCTCTTTTTCTGTCTGGTCATCCTGGTCAGTGGTTTATCAATTTTTATTTTATATTTCCAAAGAACAAGATTTTTGTCTTCCTAATTTTAGGGCTGAGAAGGTAACAACAAGCCCTTGGTTTACTAATTTTTCTGTTTTCCTGTTTTCAATTTCATCATTAATTTTTATTATCTTCTTTCTATGCCATAAATTTAATTCATTCATCTTTCTTCTATGTCCTAATATGAAAGCTTAGATTACCAGTTTTAAGTCTTTGTAGTGTATTTTCTTTGCACGTGTGCGTGTGTGCGCGCCACACACTTAATGTTATAAATACACCATATATCATTGAATTTTGATGTTCTTTTTCTGATTTCATCTAGTTATAAATACACTTTGTTTTCCCTTGGGATATTTTTAACCATGAATTATTTATAGATGTGTTATGTAGTTTTCAAATAGCTGGTAATTTTTAGCTACCTTTCCGTTTCTGAATTCTAGTTAAATTTTGTATGGTCTTAAATGTAATTTGTGTGATATCTATATTCTTATGTTGGTTAAATCATGTTTTCTGTTCTAGGTTACAGTTTATCTTGGTGAATGTTCTTAGTGACCTTGAGAAAAATAAGTAATCTGTAGCTGTTATTTGAAGTATTCCATAAATATCAATCAGGTCAAGTTGATACATGGTGCTGTTCAGATCATCTATATTCTTACTGATTTTCTGCCTGCTTGATCTATCAGTTGTTGAGATGTGGTGTTGAAATTTCCAACTGTAGTTCTGGATTTGTTTATTTCTTTTTTAATTTCTACCCTACCCCAACTACAGTCCCTGGATAGAGGCAGGTCAGCCCATCTTCTCAGTTGGCCAAGTTCATATGCCCAATCATGTGGGGCTCTACCACTTTAGGTCACTACAGACCACTCCCAGCTTTCAGATAACCAGGACAATCCTCGTGCCTGCTCCATTCAAGCTAGATAAATCTTAAACTTGCTTTCTCTGCCTTGTCCTTCTATAGAAATCCCTGCATGGCCTGCTGAATTATTTCCAGGGAAATGTAACAAACTATAAAACTTTTTCTAATTCTTCTGTCTCTTCATCTGTGACTGTTCTCAGCGTAACTCACCAAAAAGAAACCATATGTCTAACTCAATTGGGTAGGCACACGCTGAAGACTGTAAAGTTCTTTTCTGGATATTTGACTCTTTAGTCAACATATAACATCCCACCTTCTTCCTGATAAACTTTCTTACCACATGGCTTTACATAAAACTAATATAGCTACTCCAACTTTCTATTAATTAGCATTAGTATTTTGTATCTTATTTCATCTCTTTTAATCCATCTTATTTTTAAATATTTATCAAATTTTTCATGTATACATCATTTACATGCAACCAGAAATATCTCTGGTTTAAGAAAGTATCTTTATCTGTATGTGGTGGCACACACTGGCAATCCCAGCAGTTCGGGAGGCTGGGGCAGGAGGATCATGACTGTCCTAACTATCAAAAGGAAATCAGGTTAATTTTATACTGTGGGTTTTTTTCCACAGCCAGCATCAGCAAAAGTGACTCCCTAAGGAACTCAGTGAGACCCTGTCTCTAAATAAAAAACAAAATAGGCTGGGGATGTGGCTCGGTGGTCGAGTACCCTGAGTTCAATCCCTGGTACAAAAAAAAAAAAGGAAGAAAGTATGTTTATTCTTTTGTTCAATTTGGATATGATGCACATTGATATAGTTTTGTTCATATTTCTTCCACTTGGACTTCATTTGGTTTCTTAAATCTGTGGATTTTGTAAGTTTCAAAAAATATGGAGATATATTCCCATTATTTTCTCAAACAGTTTTTTCTTTTTCATATCCTTTGTAAACAAGTTATACATATATTAGGTTTTTAAAAGTTTTAACAGATTGTTCATGATATTTTCATAATATTTTATATTCTCTTAATTTTGTACACAGCAGTTTCTATTGTTATGCATTCAATTTTACTAATATTTTCTTTTGCTATGTCCTATGCTGCTGTTAATCATGTTCAATGAATTTTTCAGTTGATACATGAAAAATGCATGTCTTGAATTTTTGATATTTTAACTTCCTGTGTCTTACTCAGATTTTTGAAAATACATATTTAAGGCATAGAAAAGGGGAAAATAGTTAAGCCCCTCTTAGTCATAATGATCCATTTGCAGCACTGTTGATACCTTACGTGCTGCTAAGTCTAGGTCTTTATTTTTTGTTATCATTCTAATTAGTTATACATGATGATAGGGTGTACTTTGATGCATCATATATAGATGGAGTATGATTTTTCATTCTTCTGGTTGTACATGATGTAGAATCCCACCAGTAATCTAGTTATATAGGTACATAGGGTAATAATATCTGATTCATTCTACTATCTTTCCTATTTCTATATCCCTTCTCCTCCCTATTCTACCTTCTACCTAATCTAAAGTACCTCTATTCTTCTTTAGCCACCCCCCCCTTTGTGAATTAGCATATATATTAGAGAAAACATTGGGCCTTTGGTTCTTAATTACAACAGTAGACTTACTTCTATCAGATGATGTAGTGATAGTTCCAGTGAAGTGGAATTTGCTAATCTTCAGGATATTTAGGGTGCTTCATACCAGAGAATCCACAGACTGTAATGATTGGGGTGACTGGTCCTAACTACCAAAGGGAAATCAGGTTAATTTTATATTGTGGGCATAAGGCAAAACATTCTTGGAATGCAGTCTCCTAAGGCATTTCTTACTCTTCCCATGTGTTATGATTTAAGTCAAAATAACCCAGTTCAGGCAAGACAGCTACCAAATGAGATCATTCAAACTAGACCATCCTAAGCCTGATTTTTTGCTGAGAACAAAAGGAATGTGGAATTCACAGTGGAAGAAAGTAGTTATGTGTACCAACTACAACCATGTAGTTGTTAATGATATGAAGGCTCTGATTGTTATGAGGATTCGTAAGAATATGTTTGTATATGTATAAACCAGATATTTTTGTTGCTTAATTTATTTTACCTACTCATGATCTAACATAATATTCATTAAAAGAAGTTAAACTTATAACTTGCTATTGAGTACTACAAAGGTGCTCTTGGCCAATAATGATTCCATTCAAACCCCTGCACTAATAGACTTGACCAAACTTTAGCATGACCAATTTTTAAAGCCATTTTTCCTAGGATGACCCCAGTTCCCCACACCATATTCCTGCTGAGAAAGAATAATTTACTATATAGCTGAAACCTGCTGATTGGCAGATAGGCTCCCACTCCTGTTTTCTTTGAGATATGACTCATTCACCACTCAGAAGGTCCATTCCAGAACTCAGAACTGTCCCTTTGAAATGCAAATACTTAGAGAAATAAGTGTCACTGTCCCTGAGGGACTGCAGGAGCCCACGTTTGGCAGGTACCAGCTAGCTCCACTTTTCACCACTGCCTCTGGTCACAAAGATGGAAGTTTGTCATATGTGTAAGTGCCAATTAGCAAACTCAGACCACCTCCTCACATGGACCCACCCTCCCCTTTTTGGCCTTCCATGATTTTCCCCTGGTGTCCCCTGCCTCATGAAGTTGAGTTTATCTGATGAACTATATTCTCTATTGCAATAATTATTATTGAATAGAATGTGTTTTGACCACTCAAATTAGGACCTGGCTTTGTTTATGTTTAGTGGGTGCTTCGTATTGAAATGATGGTGTGATCAGGAGAAAATAAACATCACTCTATGGCTAAAATAAAATAAGAATATAGAAAAATAAATAAAATCAAAAGACCTATGTGCCACCTTCTGGAGGAAAGCTTAGCATGTTTTTGGTTGATGTGGAATATCCACATCTTTTAAGACATAGGGCTGTGCTATTGTCTTGGAGGTTAAATGTGGTTAAAGAAAATGTGCATGAGTATTGATGCAGATGAACTGTGAAGGTTTTGTTACCTGCTACCTTTGTCAGTGAACTGAATTTCTCAGAATATGGTCAGTGTGTACTTTTGATTAGGGTGAACTATAAGAGAGATTCATGAGGAAGATTTGCAGAGCAAGAGGGAAGCAGCAGCCACTTTTGAAGCTTACACATGATGTCACTTATCGAAGGACTCATCTTGTTGACATAAGGCAGCAGCTGGATGGCAACAGTTCCACATTCCCAGATTGTTCTCCAGCAACCTCAACTTTTGGCCTGGATGTGTGTGCTTAACTCCATAAATAAGGTTTCCAACTTCAGTAAGGACTGTGAGCTGTCAAGGTCAGAGTTAATGAGAACTGAATTCTAGAACATGCTGGTGTGTCCTAGCTTATTGATATTCTCCCCATTTTATGTCCACCTTCCCTTTCTGATTGTTTATCATCCTGTAGACTTCAAGCTCCAGTATCCAACACAGAACAGCCTTACAGATACGGCAAGGCAGTTCTTATGATCACAAAGGAATCAATTCCTGTGTGGCAGTCTGGGTACCATCAGGAGATGAAAGCCACACACTAGGTTAAACCATGAAGTTGAATATAAGATGTTTATATTACAAAAGAATAACTATAAGGAAATTGCATGATACTTTGGGCTAACGGAGGAGTACCCACAGGAGGACAAACCTGGAAGGGATTCTGATTTTTGTTGGAAAATGTGTGTTTCTTTGAGAAGAGACACATTTGAAGGTTTGTCCATGCTAGAACTAATCAGGAGTTGCTGAGCAAGCTGGAGGCCACCTGTGGAGTATATACAGCCACCAGCAGGTTGTGTAGTAGCATTCAATGGGAGTCAAAGGATCTGTGGGGCAAGAAACCTTTTGAGACTGCAGGCCATGTGGGAACTATGGAAGGAACTGCAGCTCATTGTGACCCTTTAAGCCACAGGTGAGGTGCCTGCTTCCATCTTGCTTGGGAAATCCAGGTGCCAGCACCTTTGGAGGACTTTAGAATACAAAGTCTGGGGGAAGCAATGTCATCTGACTACAGCTTGACTTCCAGGAGTGTGCAGAAATGAAGGGGAGCCCTTCCCTCCAGCAATGGCCCTCCTGCACTGTCTATCAAGGAAGTTTGACAATGCTCACTTAGAAGGAGAAATAAAGAACAGTGTTGCAGGTCACAGAATATGTATGAAGGGAGTGTTTGGAGCTGAGAAGCAACAAATTAATAATAACTGACACATCCAATAAGAAACTTCTTAATAATCTATTGGTTTCATTGAAATGTGGTCACTGGTGAGATTATAGACACAATTCGTGGCATGATTGTTAGCTCTGAGCAGACGTTAGATCTTGGCATTAACAAAATAAATATAAGCTTAAATTTTGTAAACAAGCTTTCTTCATACAAAATAAAAGAATAAATACACAGATATTATTAAATAAATGGGATCTGGGAGTTGATGACTGATCTGGCTCTAGAAAATAAATAGAAATTTGGGTATGTATAGATCTGTAGCAGGACCTCTTCTTAGAAAAGAAAAAAAAAAAAACTGAGCAAGAGACTATCTGGAACAATATAAAAAGCCATGGATATGATTGCTGCCCTTTGAAATGATCTTTTCTGAAAATGTGTGGGCATAAGAAGTCATAGACTAGGGTAGTGACTACCTCTGCTCCACGCAGTCTATAGGGGAGGAGCCTGGATGTCCTTTTATTAAGCATTTAGATCTCAAGATCAGACAGGGGTGCATCTGCTTACTTAAGAATACATGCGTGTGGCCCAGGTTCGATCCTCAGCACCACATACAAACAAAGATGTTGTGTCGACCGAAAACTAAAAAATAAATATTAAAAAAAAATTTTAAAAAAGAATACAGTTACTGACTAAAATTGTAACTTTGTCAATGATAAAAAAATTGCAGGTTGAATTTCTTTCTTAGTATTTTAGAGATTAATTCATATACCTGTACATTTCTCCTTATTATATGATGAGTATTCTCCAACTTGGATACATTACTTTGTCATTGGTCCTTTGTGGATTTATAGAGATTCTTTATCTATGTCCATTATAAAATATTAGATCAGGATTGGTCCAGAAAATTATAAGCACATGAAAATAACTTTGTTTATTCTCCTCAAAAATTTTTATTCTAAACTTGATGAAATTTATTTTCTTTCCTCAAATCTGTTTCCTTTCTTTCTGTTTCTCTCATCTTTCATCTCATTTTCATGTATCACAGAACTCTCATGCTATAAATTTTTTTCTTTCCCTGGAAAATTTACCTGGGCTTATTGTATTACCTCATTGAACCATTTGGCAAATACTTAAAAATTGCATGGTAAAAAGATCTTCATTTCTCTAACCCCTCACAAAAGGTAAAAATCATAAATAAATACAACCTAACCACCATTAAACAAACAAAAGAAGTAGAAAATAATCAAGTTATATTTAGATCTTTTTGAATATAAATGCTGAAATATATTAAACTATCACTTATTAATTTGTGTATCATTTACCCAGATGTAACCATATGCTAATAAAGTCCAAATTGTTTAATGAGGTATAGACTACCAGCCAAAACTTTGCTTTGGTTAATTTTTTTCCTTTCTTTTTTCATGTTTTTAGTGTTTGCTTGTCCTTAACTGTGTTTTAAAATCTAATGCTTGCTTAAAATAATAATTATTACTTTTCATCATGTATTTAAATTGTTTGGTCACTTCATTTTACATAGCTAACTCTTCAAGTTCATGCCTAAAACTTCCCATTCATCACTGTTATTCTCTAAAATGGATGTTATTTGATGCCATCTTCCTTTACTAGAGAAGTTAAATGTCAAATATGGACACAGAATGGTTTATAGATACAATAGTAGAAATAATTGTTTAAAATTCAAACTCTTTTTCTCCCAATATATAGTCTGCAGAATTTATCTTAATGATAATTTTTTTGAGCCAATTAGTTTTTAGAACTGCTTTTTAAAATTAATTTGTTTATTTTAATTAAGTATATATGACAGTAGCATGCATTTTGATTCATTGTACACAATCACAGCACAACTTTTCATTTCTCTGGTTGTATACAATGTAGCATCGCAACATATGTGCAGTCATATGTGTACCTAGGGTAATGATGTCCATCTCATTCCACTTTCTTTCCTGCCTCCATACCCTGTTAGAATTGTTTTTGATGTGTGGGCATAAGAAGTCATAGATTCTTACATGTGCAATGCCATAGAGTTAACTCAAACCATCTCTATATTTGGAGAAATTTTTATTATAATCTATTCTTCAAAGGTGAAAATTGTTTGACCTTTATGGATGAAATAATCCTTAAATGTTACAAGAAAACATATCAGGATTGAACACTATGCACCAGAGCTCATGTGAAAAAAATACAAACAACTGTTAAAAAATATTGCAAGTTAAGAAATCTGGATTTCAATTTTAGTATCCTAGGGATGCCATTCTTAATTGATTCTAAAATATAAAAGTTTGTTCATAATAATAATAGCAATATCTTAGAATATTATTGCTTGTGCATAAATTAATTATTTAATAGCAATATTATAAGTGTTGGGAGGAAGTAATTAGAAATTCTTCATTATAAGGTACCTGCACCATCCATGAATTTACATATTATAATTTGAATGTGAACTGATATTAGTTGTAAATATGTATCTTATGTTCCAGGGAAACCACTAAAATCAATTTCAAAAAAGTACAATTCATATGCCAAAAAAAGGTCAAAATATAATTATAGAAAATGCTCAATTAAAACTAGACAAGGCAGAAAATAAGTGGGAGGAAAAAATAAAGTACAAGTAAATTAACAGAAACAATTACAAATATGGAGAAACTTAACTATATTAATAATCGCTTTAAATATTAACATTTTAAATCTACCAATTGAAAGGTATTGACAATGTTGATTTAAAAAAAATATAAGACTCAACTCTATATTGCTTGCAAGAAAACTATTTTAATGATGAAATCACAAAAAATATATAAAGTAAAAGGATAAAGAAAAATAAAACAAGCTAACCATAATTAAAATAAATCGTTCTTATGAATTCCAGACCAAAAAAAAATTAGAGCTAGGAGAATTTTCAAATGAAGGGAGATTGGAAGAGGGGAAAGGATAAATATTGGTTGAAGGATACAAAGTTCATCTAAACAGGAGGAATAAGTTCAAATAATCTATTTTACAATATGTCACATACAATATATTGTCTTACTGAAAAATGGTAAAATAATGGATGTGTTTTGCCACAAAAATGGTAACCTTATGAGAGAATGCATATGTTGATTGGCTAGATATAAACATTTCATAATCTATATTCTTCAAAACATACATGCTATGTGTGGTAAATGCATACAGTGCATAATTTGCGAATGTAAACATTTAAATTAGGTTAAAGTGACAAATAAAATAGTAAACATTTTTAAAAATTAAAGAGGCATTACATAATGAAATGGATTGAATTTTCAGACACATTATGATATGCGTGCATCTTGTGAGATAGTCAAAATTTGTGGAGTATAATCCAATGAAATTGGGCTTGGGTTGTGGCTCAGTGGTAGAGCACTTGCCTAACACCTGCAAGGCCCTGGGTTCCATCCTCAGCACAACATAAAAATATATAAATAAAATAAAGGTATTATGTCCAACTATAACTAAAAATAAATATTTAAAAAATCTAATAAGACTAAATAAAACACTTATCAAATCTACCATTAAAGTGATGACTTCAACATTCCTCTATCAGTAACTGGCTAATCCATCAAGCATAACATTAATGAGGATATGTTGAACTTTAATTGAGCACTTCATCTGATAACATCTGATTATGTATTTACACATTCCCCTTAAACTCACATGAATAATTTGCCATGATGTACCATATTCTGAGCTTGAAATCACACTTTAATAAATATTATTAAAATATAGTCTCTGGCCATGTGGAATTAAACTATACATCAATGGTAGACAGCTGAGAAATTCTAAAATATTTGTAGACTGACATTTTAGTAGATAACACATAGGACTCAATTTTTTAAATATTAGATCTAAATGAAAATGAAAACAAAACATAAAAATTTGTGGGACTCATGATTTGTGGGATCTCCTTCAATGCAACGATTAGACAGAAATTTAGAGTAATTAATACACATATTAGAAAAGAATAAATATCTGAAATAAATAAGTGTGCATGTTGGGAAACTCTTTAAATAAAGAGGGAAAATTTAAGCCTAAACTACCAGAAGACAGAAATAACATGAGTTGGAGTAAATATTTTAAAAATTAAAACAAAAGTAGCTGAGATAATCAACAAAATGAAAATCTACAAGTATGAAAGAATCATTTCTGTTATTGCAACCTACCCTGTTTGTGCTGTTTTATTGAGGCCATCCTAGAAAATGCATATAACTAACAATAAATTATTGAAATTTGAGATATAAAACACAACACCATTTATATTAATACTCAGAAAATAAAATGCTTAGGTACAAATTTAACAAATTATTTATAAGAACTAGGTAAGAAATATTTTAAAACTGATAAAAAATTAAAATGAGTGAAAAGATTCTCCACATTCATTGGCAAGATACCTCAATATTATGAACATGTCCATTCTTCTCAAAGTGATCTACAGATTCTACGTGAATCACATTTCAACTTCAGCAAGTTATTTTTGTGGATGATGAAAAAATGGTTCTAAATCATATGTGGAAAAGCAAAAGACCCCGAGTGTCAACATCATACTAAAGAAGAGCTCTCATGGGAGACATTAATCTCAACTTTAAGACTTATTATATTTATATTGTTAATTATGCACGAAAATATATAAAAATGAATAATACTATTATATAAACATGGTGCACGAATAAATATGTAAAACAATACAGTGATAAAGACAATGTTGTGTTGGTGAAAGAATAGACACTTATCAATTAAACAGAGAGCCCAGAAAGAAACCCACACAAATATAGACTAATGATCTTTGACATGATAATGGAATGAAAAGAGATACCACAAATGTTTACAAAATATATATCTGATAAAGGACTTGTAACCAAAATATATAAAGACATCTTAAAACTGAAGAATAATAAATCAAACAATCCAATTAACCATAGATAAAATATCTGATTTAAGCTTCTCCAACAAAGATGACAGATGGCAAATAATCCTGTTAACAATGTCATTAAAGGAACAAAGTGGGCCTAGATACTTACTGAAATTGCTTTCATCCAAAACACTACAATACTACATGCTGGCAACGATGCAGAACAATAGGAATTTATTCATTTTTTGGTGAGAACATGCAATGATAAGTCACTGTGGAAGAAGTTGGAAATTTATTACGAAGCTAAACAGAGTTAACATTCGATCTAGCCATTTACTTTGTTAGTTATTTACTCAACGGAGTAAAAACTTAGGTTCTCACAGTCTGTGCATACATGTATAAAAACTTCATTCAGGGTTGGGGTTGTGGCTCAGTGGTAAAGTACTCGCCTAGTAAATGAGGCGCTGGGTTCGATCCTCAGCACCACATAAAAATAAATCAAAAAAACAAAAGTATTGTGTCCAACTATAACTAAAAAATTTTTTTTAAAAAAACACTTCATTCATAAATTCTCAAATTTGGAAGTAACCAAGAGGTCTTTCAATAGGTGAATACATAATCAAAATAATACATCCATGTAATAGAATTTTATTGAGTGATAAAAAAATGAGCTATTAGTCTATGAAAAGACATGGTGAATCTTAAATGATATTGCTAAGTCAAAGAAGTCTCTTTGAAAAGCCTAAATTCCATGGTGTTCTGAAAAGGCAGACTTACAGAGACAATGAAAAGATCTATTGTTGCCAGAAGTTCTGGAGGTTGGAGTGAGAAATAGATGAAGAAAGGGATTTTTTTGTAGGCAGTGAAATTATTCTGTGTGCTACTGAATATAGATACAGTAGTATATATTTGTCAAAGCCCATAGAACTCTACAACAGAGTGAATCACAGTATAAACTACAAAACTTAATTAAGAATAAAGTACCAGTATTGGCTCATCAATTGTAGCAAACGTAGCTCACTAATGCAAGAGGTGAACAGGAGGAGAAACATGCAAACATGAAGGAGAAGGGGGCATCTGTGAAGGATTTACCTTCTAAACATTTATTTTTCTGTAAAAATGCTCTATGCTGTAAACCCTATTTTAAAAAGAAGAAGAAAAAAACTGTTATAATCCCACAAATCATTGATGATCAGTATAAATATCAGTATTTTTTATTCCAATATTCCCCCTATATTTTAGAAGCTTATATCATATTTTCATAGAAATGTATACTTTATTTGAATCTATATCATAAAATTCCATATGAAGTTAGAAATTTTTCTGTTTTTGTAGATAATTCACAGACTAATATACCATAACTCTTCTTCAAAGTATAAGAAAATTATGGAGAGCAATACAAATGTACAGCTAGTTGTTTGAAGTTATATACTCACACATATTATGTATATATACATATCACGTAATATAGGTAGAAGTGATATTATTGATTGCTTAGCAATTTAAAAATGATGGGAAAATTGTGCTATTAGTTTGTGAAAATGTTTAGAATAAAAGTCACTAAATATGGTTACAAATTGATAATGACATTAAGGAATATTATTCAACCTGTATTCTACATCAGGTCTCAGTACCTCCTTTCATGTATTATATGAGAACATCACAATAAAATGTTTACAAAAGGAAAGAGTAGTATATTTCCATTTGACAGCTGGGGAGACTAAGTCTTAGAAGTCATCTTAGCAGTTACTTGTGCACTATAAATAAATAGTAAATGCTCTATTAACATGTAAGTAAATAGTAAAAGTTCTAAGGTAGCTAAAGAGTTATGGTTATCACCAGAATTTTCTACTGTCTCACACCACTGACTGATCTACAGCTGTGGCTATGGGAAAACAATTACTATCATTATTTCTGTCATGAAGTCGAACCCCAGTAAATATTTAATATGACAAATAGGTTGAGTTCAATATTAAGTGTCATCTGTGTTAGGGCACCTACTTGTAGTAATGCATCTGTTCTTCTGATTCTTTATCCAGGTCACCTGAGAGATAACTATAAGGTTACTTTTGTTCAAATTAATTATAAAAATGAACAAAAAGGAGATGAAAGATTGAAAGAGAGGAAAAAATGAAGGAGTAATTGATGTTTAAATTATCAAGGTGTTTAAAACTTAACCTACAGGTTTACATTTAAATGGTCCCTCAAGAATTAAAATATATGTATATATTTATATAGAGAAAAGCAAGCAAGCAATTGAGAGAAATCAAGAAAATTTGTATGTGTGTGCGTGTGTGTGCGTGTGTGTGCGTGTGTGTGTGTGTGTGTGTGTGTGATTCCTTTCCTTGTATAGGTTAACTGTGATTTTAAAAGTCCTTTCCTTTCTATTGTAACAATTAAGATACTTTTCTAAGTGAAATGCTTAAAAATGCTACAAAAAATCAAAATAAATTTTAAAGCAACACTCTGACATATGCCAAGAGTACAACCCCAAATATACCTGAGTTTCAATTTATAAGTTTTATTTGATGGATTTCCTTGAGAGATTTTTTTTTTGTTCTATAAATTTTATATTACATAATGTTTTCCATCTGCTACAGAACTTTCAAATTGTTACAGTACAGTTGTACAAAAAAAATGCATAGGACCCTTTTAATATGTGACTTGCTCTCTGGTAGGAAATTACCTTGTTGCCATGGTTCCCTTGATAGCACTTGGTGGGCCAGCAGGTCATGGTTTAAGGACTCACGCCACAGTGGCAATCCATAACTTGTTCTCATTGTACTTCAGTATGGTTCTGGGTCAAAAAGCACCATTATCCTTCATTTCAAGTTTATATGTGTTTTGACCCATTATTTTTACTTTGATAAATCTTCTCTTGAGAATAGAAAGTGCTATTTATCTTGGAAAGATATGTGTGAGGCTAAGACTGTAGAGAACAATTCACTCATTAAAATAAAACTTAAATTTTTAAAAACTTATTCCATTTAGTTTATGAACACACACACACACACACAGGCACATACTCTTAAACACACACATAGGAAAGTAACAACAATGGAGGAACTCAGTAGACCAAGGAAGTAATTCACATTTCCGTTTTTCAAATAGCATATAATATCTCTTCTGCATACCTCCTCTTACCGGCTCCTCTTAGTCGATGACACTACTACATATTTTATTGAGAAAATATAAACACCAAGGGAAACTTTCTTTGATCATTATGTCCATGCATATATATGCACTTGTCACTCTTCTAAGTCGAGAAAATATCTTGTTCCTGTCATTGCATTATGAAAGAAATAGTAGTTAGTAGACAATCCTCAGCAGAGGAGATATATGATCTAAATTATCTTAACAGAATGATCTGGGGGCATCTATGGTTTAGGAGGGTAAAAATGAAATCAAGGGACTGAACACAAGACTACTTCAATAATGCAGGAGAAATTTGATTAGTATTGCAGGTGGTAAAAACTTGATTATATTTTACATATAAATCCAACATGTTTCTTGATGGATTAAATGAAGGGAGTGAGAAAACATGGAATAGAAGATTACTCCACATATTTCTACTTGAACAAATTGTAGATGGTTGTTATTGATTAAGATGTATAAGTCTATGGGTGGAGCTGGAATGGGAAGCTCATTACATATTTAAGTGATGATGAGGGCTAATGGTTTGGGACTATTCAGGTTACAGGGAGTGATCTCTATTGAAGATGTGAATTTGTACAACATCAGCAAGCAGTTGGTATAAAAACCAAGGAATAGATGAGATTAAAAACCAAGTAAGTGGGGCTGGGGTTATGGCTCAGTGGTAGAGCATTTTCCTGGCGAGGCATGGAGTTTGATTCTCAGCACTGCATAAAAATAAATAAAGGTCCATCAACAACTAAAAATCAAATATTAAAAAAGAAAACAAGTGAGTGAAAGTAGGTAGAAATAGATATCTAAGATCTAAGTATCTAGTAACCCCAAACTAGAAAAGAAAAATTGAGACTAAGAATCATTAAAGAGGTAGGAGGAACACCAGGAATGGTGTTATTGATATTTTCAATAGTAGAGCATAGTAGAATAATAAGAACAGTGAACTAGATTTAAGGGAAATTGGGAGAAAAGTTATTAGACCATATATGTGGAACAGAGGAAAGCATTTGAAGAGTTTTCTTTTTTCAGTGAAGGGAAGAGAGAAGGAGCTGCAGAAGGAAGCAAGTTCAAGGAAAGATATTTATAATATTACATATTTGCTTTAGGTGAGGGAAATAATTTAGTGGGTCTTAATGACAATAATGTAGAGGGACAAATTAAAGTTGTAAAAGGTCAAAGGAAGTACTCTAATATTTGCTCTCAAGCAGTGGAGAAGGAAAACCATGTTAGTCCCCTGTATTCTTTTCCCTATTCATCTTATCCAACCCCTTTTTATTGACATGACTTTCTTCATGACTTTCTTTACTGTCACCTTTTGTCTCACTGATTTCCATTTTGGAAGCCACGTTAAAAATTAAAAGCTTTCCAGCTTCACATGCATTTTTTTTAACCACTCAGTAATAATTTCTGGAACTGCTTCCAAAAATAATTCCATAATCTTATGCCTGGACTATTATAGTGACTATAAAAATACGCTGATTAGCACTGGGTCACCAGTGCTGGTTTCTGGTGAGGTGTTTTTCATTTTTTTTTTTGTCATCTTCCTCGATTCTCACATACTCTTTTCCTTAAACAGAGAAACAGATGTCTTATGATCACCTTTAATCTTAATTGCCTCCTTGATGACCCTGTCTCCAACTGCAGTCACATTGGGGTTTACTATATGAATTTCAGAGGCACACAAATTAGTATATTACAGAAGGGAACATCTAATTTGGAATTGTCTTCCTAATCTTATACTTTATCCACAAAACAGGATGATATTGGATGCCAACTGGCCAGTACTTGAACAAAAGTAGACAACCCTGATCCTGATTCCACTGACCTATTCCGGTGTGAAATTAGCAAGCTTTCCATGCTCCTTGCTGCTTCTCCTGACACTCTGTCTTCCTCTCCAACCACCTGCCTAGTCATACCATTTCTACAATGAGCCTGTGGGAAAAGAAATGAAGTCTTTAGCCACTCTGAACCGATTTCATTGAGGGTATGCTGGCTTCTACTGTTCCAACAATGCCCCTTCTCCTGTCCTTTGCTAACTCAGAAGTTCTGTCTGAATGCCTTCTAGGTCATCCTGTAACTGGTATTTTACTAGACAATTACAGTATTCTCTTGTTTTCAGGAAGTAGATTCCATAAGTCTTTCCTAATGCCACAGAGTGCCCTGAATCTTCCCATTTCAACACCTAGCTCCAGTCCTGATGTTCCACACAAATTTCTAGGTTGGGAAAGTGTAGCTCTGATAGGGAAAATAATATAAGGGATCATAACAAGGAGAAGAAACTGATGAGATTGGATCTTGTACATTTACTAAGAACCTTTTGGGAAAAACATTTCAAATCGTTATTGCTGAGTGCTCATTATATAGCATTTTATTGCAGGAGTAATAATAATAGTAGCTATTCATTGAGCATTTACCATGTCCTAGGCACAGTCAAGTGTATTATAAAATTACTTTATGTAATCATCATAACAAATTTAGAGAATATGAGATCACTTCTTTTTAAAAAAATGATAGATTGTCAATTTACATGCACCTTTTGTCAGTATGTTCAGAATTCTAAAACAAAAATCTTGGACTGGGTAACTTACAAACAACAAAAATTTATTTCTTGCATTTCTGGAGGCTTAAAAGTTCAACATCAAGGTGCTGACAGATGTAGTGTCTTGAAGGGTTTTGCAGAAAACACCTTGTTGCTTTGTCCTCATGTAGAGAAAGAGCAAGGAAGCACCTTTCAACAGCTTTTATGAAATCATTAGTCTTATTCTTGAGGGAAGAATTCTCATGACTGGGTTAATTCCCCAAAGTCCCCACCTCTTAATACTTGAACTTAAGTGTTAATTTCAAAAATATGAAGTGAGGGGAGCACCATCATTTTGACCATAACACTTTGCAGGTTATATGAATTAGCTCTGAGAACACACTTCTCGCCATGCTGAGATAATTGCTTCTCATTCTCTAGCTTATAGTATTATTGTTGTCTAGAACTCTTGGGGACAGTTCTCTGACTGATAGTCACTCCATGTTTTTCCTGACAAATATTTTTATGACTTTAAAAATTTGTCCATCTGGTCCTTTATGGTGAATATGTGGCTTTGTAGGATGGAAGACATGTGTGACATTCTCTGGAATCTATTGAATTATTAAGCAGACATGTAATCCAAAGTAAAATATAAACTTAAGTGCAAACAGAACAAATTTCTAGTGGAAGTTAAATTTGTCAAGTGCCATTAAAAAAAAAAAAGGACATAGGTTCCGTGATAGATAAAGGTCTGTGTACCCACTAAAGCCTCATTCGAGTTCATATTGATGCTTTGACATCAGTTTATCATATGACACAGGCTCCTGAATGTTCTGCCTATTCCTTTCTTTTTGGAACTTATCACTGACTAATACACACGGTTTCAATCTAGATAAAAATGCAAAGGTAATCTATCTTAGTCTTCTTTCACCTTATATTAGGCCACTCCTCATCTAACTGGACATTTGTGAAACTAATTCTCTCTAAATATGTGTACATAACTTTCTTTTAAGCACTAAACTGAAAGCAGAGAATCACAACAAATGTCAAGATTGTAACAGAAGTGTGTACAAAATCTAGGAAGGAAAGACTTGATTTGTGTGTGTGTGTGTGTGTGTGTGTGTAGTCAGCTTTTTGTCACTATGATGAAAGAATGTGAGATAAACAACTTACAGGAGGAAAGATTTATTTTGGTCCAGTTTCAGAGGTTTCAGTCTATGGTAGGGTGGCTTCACTACTTTGAGCCTGAGATGAGGCAGAATATCAAGGTGGAAGGGTGTATGTAGCAGAGGAAAAGTGTTCAGCTCATGACAGCTAGGAAAAAAAAAGAGAGAGAGAGAAAGCAAAAGAAGGGGTCAAGGACAAGATATAGTTCCCAAAAGCACAACCCGAAGGACCCACTCCCTTCTACCAGGCCCTACCTCCCACAGCCTCCACCATCTCCCAGTAGTGAATTCAGCTACCAATGAATTAACCCAATAATGACATCATAGTCCTCTTAATTCAATCATTTCCCAAAGCCCCACCTCTGGACGTTGCGGCATTTGGGTCATTCCTTCAACACATGAGCCATTTGGGGACATTCCAGTTCTAAACCATAATAGTATACAAGTGGTTATAGAGGCGGAATAAGAAGGGATAGGAAAAATATCTGTACTGAGAATTACTCATAAGGAATTCAAAACATGCAACCCCACAGAGGCTTAATTTATTTTAGTCACCAGAAATACACAGACATAAGTAGATATGACCTATTTTATTGAGTATTATCTATTCAAGTTTATTATTTTTTGATACACCTTAGATAGTTCAGCTAATATTTTAGGGCTCTGCCTTACTTAAATGTCATAAAGCATCTTTAATGAGCAAATATCTCTTTCTTCTTATTTTCTAGGTCAAATTGGGGTCCATAAAAAGATGAGAACCCAGCGGTTAAATTTGAGAAGTTAATGAAAGGAAAAAAAATCATAAACATATTCTTAAAAGGTGTGAAAGGAAAGAAATATTTAGAATTAAAGTGAATAATAAAAGGCATAATAGTGTGACTAATTTTATTATGGCCCTAGGCTTTCGTTTTATTTTATTGCTTTCCAAGTTGAATAAAAATGTTCTCAATCATACTTTTCCTTTGTAAGTACATGCTGCTAGTCACTTGTTAGACAACTCTATAAAAGTTATTTTACATTTTATCTTTGCTATTACATTCTACAAAATTTAATCAAAGCCAGGTATGGGGGTGAACCACTGTGCCCCTATTAATTGGAAGGCTAATGTGGAAAAAATCGCTTCAGTTCATGAGCTGGAGACCAGCCTGGGCAATGTAGTGAGACCTTGTCTGAAAAAAATAAATAAGTAAAACTAAATCAATATAACAGTGTGTAAACAACTATGGTCTAGTCTTTGACTTTTTTTCAAAGCCTTTTCTGTATTTCAAATTTTATTTCTGAAATATATAGACAATTCTTTACTTTGTCAGTAATTTTCATTTGTTTTAGGTCTACTAACAGTAAGTAAAATTTAAACATTTTAGGTTTATTTTTAAACTGAAAACTAAATGAGTTAGCTGGGTAAAGAATATTGTATTTTAATTTTCACATATTTGCTATTTATTGTCAATATTTGAGTTATGTCTACTACGCATTAGTAAAACATGTTTAAAAATCATCAAAAGTCTATTTCCCATTACTACTGGCAAATGAGATGACTTTATCTTTACTCGAACACTGTAAGATAAAAAGTTTTAGATCCACTTAATGTAAAATTCCTTAAGTTATTTTCTAATTCACATATCATCTTGAAGATAATATCTGGAGTTCATATTCAATAATACACACTTCTAAATCCATCACTGCCTGAACAGCTTTACAAATAGGAAGAAAAATTGCTTTCACATAATTCATAAGAGAAAATGCAAATTCAACTCAAACATTATAAAATACAAAGCATGGAAACAAAAAAGCCCGATTGCTTTCATTTACAAAACAATAAAATCTGATTGGTCTAAACTTTTCAACACTCAAATGGAAATAAAGTGCTGGTGTGAACTATAAAAATTAAATCTAGGACAGAGAGAGCTAAACATTGCACAGCCATTCTCAAAATTGGACAATTCCTATTGTGGTGTTATCTAGAGTGTTTATTTTCACCCAGGTTATTTTCATAGCAAAAAATACTATGGATTGTATTCATACATACTTCAGACAAACTGATAGTACTGTGCCTACTGTCATTATTTAGTAGAGAATTGGTCTAGTCATTTTTAATGGAGAAAAAGTCCATATGATCAGAAAATATTTCTTTTGGGCAGTTAGATCCTCATTTTAGATATCCTTAGCAGAGTATATTTTCTTGGTTATTTTTTTCTTTTCCATGCTTTGCCAATTGCATCTTTCTGAACTAGAAGAAGTGTGAAAGGTATTTATTAGTGACGTGCATGAAAAATGAGTTCAGAACAATTACAGTTCGAGTTTTGTTTCATTTTAAGCTAGCATAGTACTGTGATAACTGATTTACAGTGTAGATTAAGTACTTGACAATGAATTAGGTGAATCTCTGACATATTACCTATTATTGGTAACATTTCCTACAAGAAAAAAAAAAAACTGTTTACATTCTAGGCATATTTACCCTGAGGGTTAGAAACTTAAAACACATGAGGTAAAGGGGAAAAGAAATATTTATCTATCAGTAATGGCTAGTCATTTCATTTTGAACCAAAAGGACGTATGTACTTTTCAGTAATAACAGAATCTATCTCCAACTGTCAGTCTCAGTGAAGAAAAAAAATGTTGTTCATATAAAATTCATAGAACTAAAGAAGTTCCTGTCATAATGCTTTCAAGATAGCATTGTCAAATCTCTCTGGGCCTTTAGTTTAAATGTCATTTCTAGTCAACTGTAGGGATTTTTAAAGTGTTTTAGCACTGGCTATTTCCTAGGGGTATATTGGGTCTTTCAGAGAATTTATGTTTTTTAATAAAAGACACTCTAGTGCCAATTCTTATAAAATACTCTCCTACATAGTGTCATTTGCAAATGACTTATAGAAGAACTTATGCAGGAATTTTTAATTGGTTTTCAAGTGGTGGAAAATGGTCAATGATTTTCAGGATAAGAGCTTCAGGGATGATAAAATCAACCATACAGGCACATTATAATGCAATGTTCTCATAATCTCACATGCTACAGGGAAGACTAAATGATGAGTCTGAATTGTCCTGGGATTGTCTGAGGGGATTCCATGAAGGAAGGTTGGAAATGATTCTGCACTAATACTGGATCTATATAAAAGTCATCCAGCTATGGGAAGCCTAAAAATGGCCTCATAGGAACTTTCTAATATCTTTGTCTATTTAATCAACTTTTCATCCCACAAATACTCATATAAAATTGTGATAGTCTTTTCAACATTTCAACTTATAATTCTTTAGAACTTTTATAACTACACAGCCTAAAATGATTCTTTCCTTTCTTCCCCCAAAATATTTTGGAGTGATTTATTTTGGTGAATGGGGGTCTTAGGTAGATTGTTGACTTATATTCAAAACATTTATGGAGCCATTTTCATCTACCAATCTAAAAACAGTCTTTATTGTTACAAAAACTATATCAATATTCATCTCTATGTATATTTTCATTATCTTTTGTATTTTGGTTTATTATTTATTATTATTATTAAATCACAAATTCTTATTGTGATTTAATGAACAGCAACCAAACAGGATCAAGCAAATTAAATATATGCTGTGTGAATGTGGAGAAATGTTGTGGAATTTAAATCTAATGGAGGTAATATCCCCATGATCGCTAAACATATTAATTGGTTGGCATCCAGTCTAGAGACAGAAACTACACTGTAATTTAAACAGAGGGAATTCGATATATCTAATTATTAACGTATGATAGAGTAAAACATGAAAATGACTTAAGAATTTCCTAGAGCTGAAGAGTGTCCAAGAAAGAACAAACTGGAGAGGAATTGTCTATATTTAAGTTATGTCTACTAAGCATTAGTAAAACATGTTTGAAAATCATCAAAAGACCATTTCCCATTATCACTGACAAACGAGCTAACTTTATCTTTACGCGGACACTTTAAGAACAAGGAAGAACAAACAGGGCTGTGGTCAATACCTCCTTGAAGATGTTGTGGGGTGTCCCTCTGGATGGTCAGGAAGTTCCCTGTTTGAGGTACCTTTTCCAAGAAATCAGGAAATATCTACCTGGAGCAAAGGTGACCAAGTCATACAGAGGGGCTCAGAGTGCAACTGTAAATAGGAGAACTGGGGTACAAGGTCTCTATGTCAACAGGGACAGGAAGAAGTGATCACTGGGACCAAAATCAGAGCCCTGTGGTCACTAACGAAAGATGTTTCCTCTTGACATGGTTGGGTGTATCTTCATACACCCAAATCACTGACTGCCCACAAAGCAGGCATTTAGGGATGCAGAACAAGCAAGAAAACCCCACTTTTCTTGAACTGACCCTCTAGTAACCTTCACTGACAAAAACTGTTCTCACTGTGAAGAAGAGTGCTCACATTGTCCAGTTACAATCAAGGAACAGGTACTGAGGAATCAACTTTGAGCTGAGAAATAACACACTGAAAGCTAACATGCTAAGATACTGAACTTTTTATAGTTTGCCCTAAATCTCAGAACTCTATTATTTGCAGTAATTAGTCAAAGAAGTAAATCTCTGGTCTTGATCCCCTTCTTTGCTATTTGGAATAGGTGAGGCAATGTGATTTGAGACATCTTGCAAACTGCTAAGTTAGGTAATTGGTGTTGCTGTGAATATAATACTTGTATAAGAACCATTAACTGTAAAACCATAATGTCTGTTTATTCTTATACCATTTTTCATGGTTGTTTCAAAGACAAAGAGAGCATAGTTGAGCATAGCTGAGCTATGAGTGAATTTATCTAGGAATAACTTCTAATTCCAGTAATTCTGTTTCTTTCACATGTTTACATAGTGATTCAACTTTGAGTTTTGCTACTTCAAAATTAAAATTTGCTAATTTGTTTACTTACTATGATCATAAATCATCAATGCAATAAATTTACATAGATAATTTGAAATTACAAAGTTTACCTTGAGAACACGATACCTGTTTTTGCATTCTAGCATTTACATTTCATGGCTTTTTAACCTAGAGCTTGTTTTATTTCATTACATAATATTTGAAATGTGAAAAAGTAATTTATATAATACATAAAATTTAAAAAAAATAGCAGATGACACAGCTTAGAATGATGGAAAATAAAATACTACTAGGGCCAGTCAAGATATCTTTGAGCTTCATTCTCATCATTTACCTTTTTTTATGTTCTAGAAGTGATGGCTAACCTGAATGATGCATTTATCATTATTTTATTTTAACATTATATTTGTATTTCATAGACTTATTTCTAAATATTATTTTTATTTCTTACCATCTTTAAAATTACTAACATAGCATGATTTCTTCTTTTCTCCAACTTTACTTCATTCCTTCACACTTACATTTCTGAGATTTTTCTGTAATACTGCATAACAGTTCATTTACTTTTTTTCTTTTATATAATATTTCATGGAGTGAGCATAGCATCACTTATTTATACATGTTTCTATACATAGTTATAATAGTTTTCAATAATTTCTCTAGGTAGTAATTCTAATTTGAATATCCTCCTACATATTTCCCAGAAAAAAACAGAGAAAGATTTCACATACTTTATATATTTAGCAGGATAAATACAAGGTTAAGTCTTATGCAGGTTGAAAATTCAAAACAACTGTACCAATTTATACTTCATGATTGAAGTATCAATATGGTATAAGTGATTTTGTTGCTTTATGTTTTCCAGACACCAGATATTTTGCCAATCTAGTACATATAGCAGTGTGTTTTACTATTAATCTAAGTTATTTTTCTTCATTATTAATAACTGATTTTCTGCTCATATGCTTATTTGAGGTTTATTTTCTCTAATGTGAAATCCCTAATCTTATGCTGAAAAATCATTAGGCATCAGATAAACGACATGTACAAAAATAAAGAAAATATATAATTGTACTTAATGTTAAAATTCAAATACTGCAAGCTGGGAAAAAAATGGAAGAATTCTTGTTCTATCCAGTTTATTCTCCATTTAATTATAATTTTTAGTCAGGGCACTAACTGAAGGACAAAAAAAACACAAAGTTGTCACAGATTAAAAGATGAGAAGTAAAATTTTTGTTTACAGAAGACATAACTGTTTAGGTAGAGAGCTATAAGGAATTTGTAAAAAGCTACAGATCAAACTCATGAATGCATGAAGATTTCAGTACACATGATTACCATTCAAAACTAATGTTTACTTAAGCCTAAGAATAAAAAATAAAGGATTACTGACATCCAATATAATATAGTTAAGAATCTATTCAATCAACAAGTGTAAGATTTGTACATGGAAAATGTTGTAAAGAGGAATTGATAGGAACAGAAGCAAATGAAATAAATGCATCACACTCAGAGATTGAAAGATTCAATATTCTTAAAAATGACCTTTCTCTCCAAATTGATCTGTGGAGGGAATTTAATCCACTCAAAATTCCAGTACACTTTTTGAACTTAATTGACAGGCTGATTTAAAAATTTGCATATTACCAAATGATCCAGGAAAGCCAAAAAAAATATTCTAAAAACAGAACAATTTAGATGACGTTTTTAAAAGTGCTGTAATTAAGACAGTCTAATTAGGACAAGACAGTGGTCCAATTAGAAAATAGAAGAAAACAGATCCCCAAAATAAACATACATTTACACAGTCAATTAATCATTGACAAAGTTGCCAAGATAATTCAATAATTTTTTTTTCAACAAATTTTGCTGGGACAACTGAATATCTTATTGGAAGAAGGAGAGATGGTTTTTATCCTTTCATTAACTCATGCATAAAATAAATCATAGATCTATACCTAATAGTTAAAATTGCTAAGTTCTATATGAAAATATGAGAGAAATATTTTTATAATTAGGATAGACAACTATTTTTTACATAGTGAAGACAAGCACAAACTAGGTTTAGGGATGTGGCTCATAGGTAGAATGCTTGTGTAGCATAAGTAAGACCCTGGATTAGACCCCAAGCACTGCAAAACAAAAACAAGTAACTATTAAAAATAGACGAACTTGACCAAACTTAAAAACCTTTCTCAAAACACATAAATAATAAAATGAAAAGACAAGTCACAATTAGGAGAAATTATCTACAAATTATACAAGTTTACAAAAGGGTCATATCTAGAATATATAAAGAACATTTTAAACTCAAAAATGTCAAAATAATAAACTCAATAAAAATAGGTAAACAACTCAAACGGACACTTTGCAAAGAAAATAAGTGGCTACTAAAAACATGAAAAATTAGGGAACTACAATTTATGACAACATGGCCATGCCAACTGATGCAAAACAACTACTCAATGTATTGAAAAACTATTGATGCTAAAAGTTCTTAACACATTAAGGTAAAAGAAAATATCTTCAATTTTGTAAGGGAAATCTACTACAGTTACCATACTACTGCTTAACAGTGAAATAATGATAAGTTGTGCAAAAAGTCAAGATGCATATTCATGTCATTTTTAATATTTGAGGTCCTAGCCAGTGCAGTAGGCAAGAAAAAATAAATGCATGCAGATTGAAAAGAATAAAACTGTTAACTGTTTTACTTGTAAAAAGCCTACATATGTAGGGAGTTTTGTTAAAATCCTTTGTAGAACAAGTGACATAACAATGTTGCGGGTTACAAATTCAATGTAAAAGATCAGTTGCATTTCTATGTAGCAGCAATAAATGACCTGAAATGATATTGAATACATGTCATTTACTATTTCACCTAAAGTATAAGCTTCTTGTTTACCTAAACTAGAATTATTATTTCTGATTTTGTTTAACACTTTGATTTTTTATTTCCAGTAAGAAGTGCTTTAGGCTTGGTGGGTACCAGATCCCAATTGTAAATGTTGTAGTCCATGATGGTTACAGGTCTACAAAGGGGGTAGTATTTATTTGTTTGTACTCTAGAATGTCTTTCTTCATAATATTTTCTAGATTATCCTCTGGGGAAACTCCTCCTTCCCCAACATACGCATCCTGTCCTTTGGCTTAGAACTTGTAAAAAATCTTTAGGGCATCACCAGTATAACCTTTCTGTAAGTCTATAATGTAGTAATGCAACAACATATTCAGGAAATCTAAAGTTCAACTTCTGACAAATCAACATGATGTAATTCACTTTGCAAAAACAGTTTAACCAAGCAAAATCAGAGTCTACATTAAACATGAAAAAATCCTGTCAAAACTTAAAATCTATCACTCATTACATGAAAATAGAAGTCTGGTCATTCTAATTACTATAAAATTAAGGTTTGGTACTCAGTTTACATAAAAAGATGCTTCATATGTCTGACTTATTTTAATAGAAAGTCCAACAGGGTTTAGCTTTTTCTGTGAAACCAAGTATATCTCAGTTGACTTCATGTTATTCATTTTATGATATTACTGTGTTTAATGTTTTTTCTTCTTTGATCTGCTAGTTATAAATTTCTCATACAGTAGATGAATCAATTTTGCCTTCTTATTTCTCATAGCAGTAACTCCAGTGCTTAGTAAATGTTGACAGACTGAGTTCTTATATAAATAAAATTGATCAGAGATCAGAAGCCAAACCATTTTTATTTATTTTATTTGTTATTTATTTATTTATTTATTTGAGATTTGGTCTCACTATATTGCCCAGGCTGTCCTTTAACTCCTAATACTTCTGCCTCAGCCTTATGGGTAGCCAGGATTACAGGTATATACTACCATGGCTGACTTCAAACCACTGCTAAAAAGAATATTTTCCAACTCATTTTGAGAAAATGAAGGATTCATCAGTTAAGATTATCTAATAAATTATACTTTTAACCTCTTCACATTAAATACCTGCCAAATTTTATGCTCAGGTCTCTACCCCAGGAGCCCTGAAAGTATTGTCTGAAAGTCCTGCTCCTGTTGATCTTCAACAGCTACAACAAACATATGGCCTTCCACCTGTAGGCCCAATGCTTGCACCTGATATTTAGTTTGATCCATTCACAAATGTATGGACTAAGCCTTATGATACCCATTTCAAAGATGAAGGATCTGAGATCCAGTGAGTTAAAGTAACTCATTCAGTTTATTGCAGCTAACAGAGAAAAGACAAATTGAATCCAGCTTAACTTGTGGCCCAATAGCATTGTGTGGCTCTGTGGCCTTAAATTGATTGAACTGACCACTGGGTCAAAGTATAGAAGATATTCTAGGCAATCTCTTGGTCAGTTTCTCTTTCTCTCCTTTTAATTTTTTCTCCCTCTCCCTCTCTCTCAATACAGATGATATATTCCGATGAAGAGAAGACAGTGTGAGGAGACTTTTTAAAGGTTTATATGGGAACATTCATCCCAAGACAAAAACAAATAATGTTCAATGTTGGATGTACTTAAAAACCTAAAAGAATATTGCAAAATTTTCTCCAGAGCACAAGCCAAATAATGGATGGGCTGGTGTTAGGTGCAATTAGATAGTACTAACATATTTGCAGGGTTTCACTCATTAATTCAATCCTTAGTTTATTAAATAAAAAACGCAAACGCTTGAAAGCAAAACAAAAACAAATGCTTCACTTTTCTGTTTAGCATTTATTGCTATACCGTGTAGACAATGGTTTATATACCTTGTTTCTTACACCCATCAGATTGTACACTGCATGAAGTCAGGGGTTTCTGTTTCTGTTTTCCTCCTACATATCTACAGTATTTTCAGCACACAACACTCTTTGATGAATAAATGAGTGTGTGAATAAATGTGGAATTAATAATATTTGTTTCAAAAAGGAGATATATTTGCAAGAAACTTGCCCAGACATTTTTCCCTCTCAAAGTGGATCTGAGGAGAAGAGGACATATTTTCAGCTCTGTGAACTGGTTTGGTTCAGCATGGGAAAGTTAGCCACCTGAGACCTCACACTACCCGCCGCACCCCCAACCCCTATGTGCTCAGAGACCTTGCCTGAATCCCAGCAGTGCTATTGTCTGGTTACATGAGTATCAAGACGAGTCATCCTTATTCAGAGTCTCAATCTTTAACAAGCATCCACTGAATGAACAGAGCAGATCATTTATGATAGGAAACAAACAAACAAAAAACAAGTATAGTCATCCCAGCCTTGTTGCCTTTTTCTGCTTATACAATAAACTTTTCTGATCACTAAATATGGTGGAAGAGGGTAAATTAACTCAGAGAGAGTTCTTGGCTTGACTGCAAATAAGCAAGGCAAGATAACACATAAGTCTGAAAAGCTCTTAAAGACATCCTTAGTGAAACATAAAATCCATATCAACTGTGCATATATATTGGGATAATTCAGGAAATATTGATAACGAAAAAATTAGAAAACTTCCTGTACATGGCAAGTTCTATGCATATTTTGTAACATGTAATGTCTAAAAATATTTGATGTTATAATTTCACTATAGTTTTCGTTTGCTTCTATAAAAATTTATTCAAAATTTGTGTCTTTAAACCACACAACTTAGCATTCCATATGTTAAAAGAATGTCGTGATTCTCGCAGTGTCAGGAGGACTGCATTCCTTTCTGGAGGTTCTGGGTGAAAATATCTTTCCTTGACTATTAATGGTTTAGATATGAGGTATCCTCCAAAATCTCATGTATGAGACAATGCAAAAAATGTTTCAGAGGTTAAATGATTAGATTATGAGAGCTTAAACCTGATCAGTGGATTAATCCACTTGAATGAAATATTTGGGTGGTAACTGTAGGGAGGCAGGGGATGACTGGAGGAAGTAAGTCACTGGGGTTTGTGTTTGGGCTTTTTAAGTTTTGTTCTGGTGGAGCGGAGCTTTCTCTTCTTCCTGGTGCCATGTTCTGAGCTGCTTTCCTGTACCACAGCCCTGTGTCATGATGTTCTACCTTACATCATCCCAGAGCTATGGAGTTGTTGACCATAGATTAATCTCTGCAACCACAAGCCAAAATAAACTTCCTGCTTTATGTTGTTCTTGTCAGTTCTTTGGGTCACAGCAACACAAAAGCTGACTAAAGCATTGACTTTTCCAGTTTCGAAAGGCCACTCAAATTCTTTAGTTCATGGTCCCTTTTCTCCTTTTTTAAAGCTAACATCACATCTCTCTGACCATTCTTTTATGATCATATTTCCCACCTAATCCAGCCAGGAAAGGTTCTTTTATTTTTAAGGACCCTGTCAATACACTTGAGCCCACCAAAATAATACAGTAAAATCTTTCCAACTTGAAAACTAATCATATCTGCAAATTATCTTCTTGACAAGAAAGTAACACATTCCCAAATTCATAGGGAAAAAAATACTAATTCTCACTCAAAGGTCAAGAATTGGGACATGGACTTCATTGGACACCATTATACTGCCTGCCATAGTCTGCCCTCTGGCTTTCAAAGATTTCTGTCATCTCACATGCAAAATATATTATCCTATTCCAATATCTTCAGAAGTCTTACTCCATTATAGCATCAATTCAAAGTTCAAAACCTCATCTAAATTTGATTAGGTCAACAAAAGCCACATCTTCTGAAAATAATTTTAATCAGATTCATTAGGTATGAGTAAGACTCTAGGTATGAACCACCCTGGGGACCAATTGATGCACCTGTGAAACTCAAGAAGCAAGGTTTCTGTGTCTACAATATGTTAACAGGACTGGCATAAGATAATAGTGATGGGTGTTCCAGGTCAGAGAGCCTACATTCTCTTTTGTCATAAAAATAAATTTCCCTTAAATTGTTTTGCATATTTTAAAATTAATATTTATATCCTCAGATAAAACACATAGGAGTAAATTCAAATATCAGTTCTACTGCTGAAATAGCAAAAATATCTAGGTATTTCAGGAAGCTTTCTAATTATTTTATATGTTGAGCATTCCAAGAACCACCACCCCCCACCAAAGAAGGAAGAAAGGAAGGAAAGAAAGAATGAAAGAAAGACAGACATTGCTACATCAGGCTGTGTAACCAAGGATATTCTCTGCTAAGTGTTGGAATCAAGGTGGCAAGACATGTGTACCTCCTTCAGTTTCTTTAAATGCTTTCTAATATTTCATCTTAACTCATTAGGGATTCTTATGCAGCTTTTCATTTCATTTTATTCATGCTTTGGTGCTGGGAATTGTACCCATGACTTGATACATGCTAGACAAGAAATCTATCACTGAGCTACTATCCCAACTCCTCTATTAGGGTTTCAAATGGGATGCTGAAAGGAAAATTAAGATGGAAAAGATTATGTTAGATGGATGGAACAATATATGAAGAATTTGACTTAAAGGTTAGTTGAATTTAATCCTTTTAGAAATAGGCTTGAGAAATTCCTGCCTCTGTGCCATGATGTTGCAATAACATGATCAATGAACTTTCTAAGTTGCAGTGGGCCAGAACAGAATCTATCTCTTCATTATCTCACAATGTTCATGGACTGCAGGGATGCTAATAAACAATGTTAGGGAATAATGTCATAATTTATGTTTTTATATTTACTATATATGGTATAATCATAGTGTATGTTATGTAATTATTTCTTTCATTATATCTATGCCATTAAAGAGTATGCAATTATATTTATAAATCTTGGTTTATAACTAAGATAGATTTTGCCACTGCAAAATGTAAGAAATAAAGATAACATACTTCGTCCTTTTTCCCCTCTAAATCTTATCTTTTGGGGTAATAAAAATACTACCAGTATTAGAGTTACTAAGGAGCTTTATGACCTCTTTGGCACAAGAGGGATTGGGAATATTCCCTCTAGGGACTTGCCCACTTGCCTAATCCTCAAAGGTTTATTCCTTGTTCTCAGTGGCTCCATTAACCAAACCCCATAGTCTGAGTAAATTTTCTTCTCTGATAGGAGGCCAGCTTCAAGAATGCATAAAGATCACTACAGTTATTTGCCAAGGGACTCTGGCACTTGCAGCACTAGGCTGATCTACACTGAGAAACACCACTAGGCAATATGTACAAATGTCTGGCATAAATATGAGTAACCCTTAGTCTGGATATCTTTCTGCAGATTGGAGAAACCCTGTACCTACAAGGCCTTTCTTTCCTCCTTTCAAACCAGGCTCACTCTCCCTGTTGAGCTTTATTGTTTCATTGATTATAATTGAATATTTATTTCTTTAGTTTCATAATACAAAAATTAACCTTGGGAGACAAGATGAAAAAATAAAAATTAAAACATTTGAGATTTGTCATTTAAAAAATCTGCCTAAGCTACTAGGCCACTTATGATCAAGAACAGAGTTTTATTACATTGTTAGGATATTAGATAAAATTAACAAAGTCCATAAAGTAGTAGCTTACATGTGTTTAGTAAAAAATCTGTTTCACTGTAGCAAATTCACTCACATTTTTGAAATTTTGCCAAAAATGGAGTTCAGCTGAGGCTACTCTCTGAAACCTTTTTCCTATGTATCAATGGGTTAAACCTAATTCCCAAGCACTCTTCCTGTTATAGTGCTTTTCCTACTAATGCACTCATCATTTTGGCTTAAAAAAGCAATAGTCAAATTATACTAAAGATAGATGCCTGCTTTTAGTAGCAAACAATCACTTAATGGATTTGTTTTAAAGTTTAACAGGTGGTCAGTTATCCTCTGATTACAGTGTACCAGCTTTTATTTCAATTTAAATAAGCATGCCTATAGCAGAACACAGAATATACTGGTGGTACCAAGTTCTAATTAGTACTTTCCATCTAATTGATGCTACTCTGTTTCTCATCTGCTGAACCTGCATTATATAGTTCATTAACTTTAGAAGATTTGATTACAAAATTGTGCACTTGCCCCCTTACTGCGGCTTACTGTGGAATAGTTCACTTAAAATACAACAACAAAACAATAATAATAATAATAATAATAATAATAATAATAATAATAATAACAATAATAATAAACTTTCAAAATCAAAAGATTAGAACAGAAGTTCACCAATAGGCTTAAAATGCATCAGATGGATAGATCATTTCAAAGGAAGAAGAAAGACAAATACTGATTGTGAGTGAAGAATCCACATCAAGGGATTTATACACTATATATACTGTTGAAAAAAGAAGATTGCTCTCCACTGTGAAATTGACTTGTTTTTTTCTTTGATTAGATTTTCCTTTAATGTAATCCCTCCCTCTGCTAATTTTTATTGTCTTTTTTTTTTTTTCATTTCCTCTTTATGGAATACTTTGCCAAGAATGTTCTGTAGTGCAGGTTTTCTAGCTGTAAATTCTTTTAACTTTTGTTTATCATCAAAGATTATTATTTCATCATACAATCTAAGCTTAATTTTGCTGGATACGAGATTTTTTGTTGGCATCCATTTTTTTTTTTTTTCAGAGCTTGAAATATGTTGTTCCAGGATCTTCTAGTTTTCAGGGTCTGGGTTGAAAATTTTGCACATAACGTAATTGGTTTCTCCCTATATGTAATCTTGTCTCCTTCTCTCATGGCTTTTAATATTCTCTCCTTATTCTTTATGCTAGGCACTTTCATTATAATATGCCTTGGTTTGGATCCGTTGTGATTTTGTACATTTGTCTTCTGTAAGCCTCTTGTATTTGGTTTTCCAATTTATTCTTCATGTTTAGAAATTTTTTTATATTATTTCATTGAACAGATTGTTCATTCCTTTGGTTTAGTACTCTTTGCTTTCCTGTATACCAATTAATCTTAAATTTGGTCTTTTTATGCTATCTCATATTTCTTAAATATTCTGCTCATAGTTCCTTGCCATTTTCATTGTGTGGTCTACATTCTTCTTGAGATTATATATTTTGTCTTCATTGTCTGAGGTCCTGTCTTCCAAGTGATTGAATCTGTTGCTGATGCTTTCAATTGAACTTTTAATTTTGTTTATTGTTTCATTCATTTTAAGAATTTCTGTTTGGCTTTTCTTTAGAACCTCTATCTCCCTACTGAAGTAATCTTTTGCTTCCTGTATTTGTTTATGTAGCTCTTTGTCAAAATGATCTTTTGATGCCTGTATTTGCTCTCTTATATCATCCTGTAACTCATAGAACATTTAATCATGCACATTCTGAACTCCTTCTGTGTAATTTCATCTGCTGTGCTGGCCATGGATTCTAATAATGTGGTATCTTGGTTGGTTTGGGGCACGTTGTTCCCTTGTCTTTTCATGTTGCTCATGTGTCTTCCCTTCTAGCACTGTAGTTCTGAGTCATTATCGTTTTTATCCTATAGGCTCATAGTGCCTCTGTAGGGTTCCAATACCTCTCTTTTGAGGGGAAGGACAATGTTAATAGGTTCCAATATAAACAATATGCAACCTAAAATCAAATAATTGCTATTAAGACATTTACAGTTTGGTCACAATGAACAGAAATGGTGAATTCAATTATTATCTACAATATAATCAGTAGGTTTGTAAAAGGGTTTACAGTTTCTGATGGTGGACAAAGAATTGGGCTTGAGGTGTAGGAAGATATGCTGAGGACGTAGGAGGTAAGGATATAGAGTTATTATATTTTAGGACGTGTGAAAGAGAAATCTAAAGAAGAAGGTTAATAGCAGGATTATAGAGAAGAAGTAATTTTAGGTAGACAAGTAAATGACAGTAGAGTACATAAAACAAACATATATATTATGAAAAAAAAAATTTAAAGTTAAAATAGTAAAAGCTGTAATATACTATTCAGTCGTCCAGTTCTGAAGATCCTAATTCATGCAAAGTCCTTGGTTTCACATATGTTGGGGAAGTGAGGGTGGGAGAATAGAGAGAAGAAAAAAAAAGCTCAAAGGAAGATACAAGGATTGTTTTGGTTGGAGATCAGAATCTTTCTTTTGTTAGATGGTATCTCCGCCCCCAGAATGGTGAAGGTAGCCAGAGAGGGAGGGTTGGTTCTGGGTGGATGTCACCTGGAAGTGGGGTCAGGCACCTGCCTGATTCCTCAAGGGAGACTGTACCTCAAAGATCTCTTTTTATGAGTGCCTGGTCTTATCTCCTTATCTTGCCTGAAGACCTCACAGTTCCTGGTCTCTGTGTTTGTGTAAACTGTATCACATTCACCTTCTCCTTTACTGCTTTTTTTTTTTTTTAATTAGCTACACATGACATTACAATGATCTTGGCAATTCATACATTTGAATCAATTGGGGTATAATTTCTCATTTTTCTGATTGTACAGATTGCAGAATCACATTGGTCATAGAGTCACCTATATACATACAGCAATCATAATGTCTATTCTATTCTGCTGTCCTTATCCTTACTGCTTCTTAATAAGGGACCTTTCTCTCCAGGGCTCTTGTGTGTGGCACTTTGGGTGCAGTGTGCACCTGCCCCTGCTGAGAGCTGTTTTTTTGTTGTTGTTGTTGTTGGGCACTCACTTTGCCGGGTTAGTGGCTGCTGGGGAGAGGGAGGAGTTAGAAACTGCATATCTGGCCAGCCAGAGTTCTAAACTGGAATTTGCCCCCATTTAAGATGGCAATGAAGGTGACCCAAGCCGGAGGCATTTGCTTTCAGCGCTGGGGTGTTGGGTCTGGTCGGGGGAGCTGGGCGCTGGTGTTGTAAGATGAGTTCAGAAACTAGCTCTGTGGCAGGCAGCACGTGGCTGTGGCTATCTTCAGAGCGTCTGTGAAGTTCCCCCGTGCAGGCGGGCTATGGTGCATAAGGGACTATCTCTGTTGTTGCAGAGTCCCAAGATGGAGAAAACCAAGGGAGCCCCACATTGGTTGATGGGGATCCACACAGGAGTGATGGCTGGAGATCCCGGTAGCTGCCAGGTGTCCTGCATGGGAGCTGCGCCTGGGATTTCTGCTTGGCTGGGTGGCCAAAAGTTCTGCCTGGGTGTGAGGCCAATGGTCCCTCTGGAGCTCCTGGTAGTCCTCCTGGGCAAGTAGTTGGGAGACCTACTCAGATGCTGAGGCCTGGAGCCCTGCATGAGCACAGTGGCCCTGATTCCTACATGGGAGCAGGAAAATTGCTCTCATAGAAGCAGTATTCTCACTACTTGAGTCCCAGGTCACAGAGTGACACAGAATGCTGCCTCCTTCTGGCCCGTCATCTTGGATCCCTCTATACCCTCTTTCACTTTTCAAATAACATGGTGTTTCCCTTCTTTGAAGCATGGAATACTCAAATGGACATTTGAGTATTCCATGCTTCAAAGATCACTAAGGGAAATATTATTACAAAACCATGTTTGATATTTATATTTGGCATTCATATTGGATACTGAATCAAGTTCAACTATATTTCACCGAAGCTTTCGTTTCAATGTTCATTAGAAGAACTCTACCAAGCTATGAGTCGAAAGAGTGAATGAACCTAAGCTGAATATGGATAACATTCAAGTTGCTAACTTTACTCTCCACTTCTACTGCCTTCAGAATTATGTAATTGCTTGACTTCTGACTGACTGATAATATTGCCAAAAATTTATAGGCAAAACTACTAATTTCTCGCTGAGAAGTCAGGAAATGAGAGTTGAACATGTGGGAACAAATCTTCCTTCTGCCATGCTGTGATGAATTTGAGATTGATCAAGCTTGCTTGGTAATGTGGCAGTCGGGGAAATGAAAATGGGATGTCAGTTCCAATAGCAATTAACCAGAATGATTACAAATGTGTAAATGATGAGACATTAGAGTTGACATGTTTTTGACTACAACTTGACATAGAGTCATGCAGAATTTGTCCTGTGTTGACTCCAAACTTTAATAGAAGCTGCTAGCATAGGTAGCAGCATGGCAGTTGTGCTCATTTAGCAATCGTCAGGCTTAATGTCAAATGCATTGGCCATACCAGGTGTGTCACACATCAAATGTGAAGGCATTCATAATCACACTCAAGTGCACTCATTTCTCAAGAGTTAGAATAAATGGATAAGGTTTATCTCTCAACTCTGTATTTTGGAGATGAATTTGAACCCATTTATTTCCCAATTTCCTCCTTAGAAAAAAGGACATCTCAAAAGATGCTCAGGGAATTGAATTGTCTTCAAGGGGGTGCTGTGGGCTCTTGTCCACACTGTAATAACAAAAAATCCATAATGTCAAATCATTTCCTGCTTGCATTTTAACCTAGGAGAAAACTGATGAATTAGGTATAATGACTCACATTTTTCTTTTTTACTTCAGGGAAAAGAAAAAGAACAGTGAATATTTTAAGGTCACAGTGAATAATAGAACCAGGACCTGAACATATGTTTCCTCTACCATAGTGTTCTTGAGTCTGAAACTCTCTGCGTAGTTTTAAAGTAAAATTTGCTGTAAAGGAGTAAATATTTGCTTGACAGGAACTTCATTCTGAGCGTAGGTACCACTGGCAGGAAAGTATGACTTTTCTCTGAGCATTAAATGTTATTTTATTTTTTTTAGGTCTGGATCTATTTTCAGTTTTTATGTCTTCGGTGTAGATAGAGATGAGTTGTATTTTGCTCTTAGAAATAAAGTCGATATTTGATATAATTTAGCAATAATTTATTGAGTACAAATTTTCCATTATCAGAGAAAATAACTAAAATTTGAAAGAAAATCCATGCCCAGCAATAGCTAACAATTTCTCTGTGACAAGAGCGCATGATAGGGAAAAAATATGTAAGTTCCAAACAAAATAATAGAGACACGTATATAAGTAAATGTCAAAATAAAAATATAAAGTAGTGCTTTTACAGCTTTCCTGAGATAAATTGGTATACAAAACTGCACGTAATTAATGCATGTAATTTGGCAAGTTTGGATGTGAGCTCATGTTATCATCTCCATAATAAATGTATTAATCACCTCCAAACATTTCCTTGTGTCCCCTTGTTTTCTTTGTTTGGTGCTAGAAATGGGACTCAGGGGCACTTTACCACTGAGTCGGATCCCTAGTACTTTTTTTTTTTTTTTTTTTTTTTTATTTTGAGACAGGGTCTTGCTAAGTTGTTGAGGGCCTTGCTACATTGTCCAGGCTGGCTTTGAACCTGCAATCCTGCTGCCTCAGCCTCTAGAGTTGCTGGGAATACAGACGTGCTCCACCTGGCTGTTTGTTTTTATAGGATTTCAGAACATGAGATCTACCCTCTTCACAAATTTATTTTTTTTAAATAAATCATTATTAAATATAGTCAGTATGTCATAGAGCAAATTTGGAATTTACTCACGTTGTGTAGCTTTAAATTTATTCTCATTGAGTGTAATTCCACACATACCTTCACTTCATTTCCTGGAGACCACCATTCCGTTGTCAATTTTTATATGCTTGTCTATTCTAGATACCTCATGTAAGGGAAATGATGCATATTTATTCCTCTGTGACTGACATTTCTCTTAGTATAACATCCTCACGTTTCATCAATGTTGTTTCAAATGGTAGTTTTTCCCTTTTTCAAAATTTAAATAAACTATTTTTATAAATTTTCTATTAAGGGCAAATAACATTCCATTGTATGTATGTGCCACAATTCTTTATCCATTCATCTGTCAATGGATGTTAAATTTACATTTATAAGTTGGCTACTGTGGAAAATAGTGTTCCAAATAAACATGGGAATAAAGATATCTCCTCAAGATGTAGATTGCAATTATTGTTGATATTCACTCAAAATTGTGACTGCTGGTTGCTGTGATCGTCCAATGTGTAGAACCGTCCCAATATTTTCCATAGCTAGCGACTGTGCCATTTTGCATTCCTACCAACAGTGAACGTGTGTTCTGATTTCTCCACAAACTCATTAATATTTGTTATCTTTGCTTATTTGATAATAGCTATTCTAAAATATATGAGGTGATGTCCCATTGTGGTTTTGATTTGTGTTTCCTAGATATTTTGTGATATTGATTTTTGCATAATGATAAAATACTTTTGAAAATGATGCATTCCTCATATTTTCACTTGCAAATAAATTATTCATAAATGTAACTGGTTTAAACTTTTACATTTTTGTGTATATAAATAAAAGCTAACTTTTTACTTACTGTGACAATGATATTCTAAGGTAAAATATGTGTATATATTATGTTATTGGGATTGATCAAGCAAAACTTTGTTGAACTTTATTTACTATTAAGCATAAAATACGAAACATTGAAATCTCTTTTTTTCCGGATTAAAGGTCTATTTTTTTATTAATTCTGATTTGTCATACATGATGGCAGATGTAATTTATTTCATATTACATATAAAGAACAATTTTTCAAGACACTGTTTTTACACAAGTAATTTCACACCATTCATGTCTTATACATGTAGTTAGGGTAATAATGTCTAACTCATTCCAGCATCATTCTCACCCCCTTGCCCCTTCCTCCCCTTTGCCCTATCTAAAGTTGCTCCATTCCTCTCATGCTTTTCCCACATCACCATATGAGTCAGCATCCTCATATCAAAAAACAAACAAACAAAAAAAAAAAAATTCAGCCTTTGTTTTCATTTATTTATTTATTTTTTGACTGGCTTGCTTCACTTAACATTATATTCTCCAATTTCATCCATTTACCTACAAATGTTATGATTTTATTCTCTTTTGGTGCTTAGTAATGTTCCATTGCACATATATACCAAAGTTTCCCTATCCATTCATCTACTGATATTATTGGTAACCAATATTGGAATACAATGTATTACTAGAATATATTGCTACTTCAGCATGAATTTAATTTTTTTTTGTTCCACTTGCTTTCATATTTGAAGTACTGGAAAGCCTTATTTAGATAAGAAATAGATAAAAATGAAGGGAGCTTAGATTTGATAAAGTGACTCAATTATCTGAATCTTTTCAGATTACATATCAAAAACTTGAATTTTTACAAATAACAAATATTTGAATAGAAGCTGCTGTAAAAGCACATTTGTATTTTCCTTTAATTTTGTTTAAATCAAATTTTAAAATGTGACCTGTGGGAGAATTGTACTCAGTCATTACTTACTTGGATTTGGAGATATGTATATATACATATAAAGTTTAAAACTTGAGTCCAACTTTATATGTGTGTGTGTGTGTGTGTGTGTGTGTGTGTGTGTGTGTGTGTAGGCTTTAGTATAACTAATGATATCTAATAATAATATCCATTATTTTTTTCTATTGGAGGTACCTTGTCTTAAGTTCGCATTTTAAAAAAATGCTATAAAATTGGATATATTTTAGACATTTTATAAATAATTTGGTTGGAAACTCTACTTTTAGGATTATGACTTAATTTATTTTGAAGATGTTAATAAAACTAGAAGACTTCTAATAAAATTTAAAAACATATATATTTTGAAAGGAGGTATTTATCCTGTGTATGTTTGAGGCTCTTTCTCAGAAATTATGAACTCTTCCATATTTGTTGGGAAATTCAATAGTTACTTTTACAAAAACAGAGCTATAGATTCCCCCACCACTTCACTCTAAAGTGCTGTGGGTCTGGATTTAATTTCAAAACATGCTGTTTCACACATTTCACCCCATATGCCATGTTTTTACTCCAGACACACATATGAGCCAGTCACAATCATAAAGCCCTCCCCAGGTCATGGGACTGTCAATGAAAGAAGGTGTTCAGATATTGTTAAGTAACTTATTTTATGAAAAAGAAGATGGACAAAGAAAATCAATAGAAATCTTAAAACAAAGATTTTCTCCACAAGGTCAGTTTCCATAAGGGATATAGCTGAGTTTTGTATACCACCAAAGATTTCACAAAGCCCTTCCAGCCTGCTTATTCCAAGGAAATTTGTCATCCATCTAGTGGAAGGCTCATAAAATATAAATGTTACAGATGTAAAATTTTAAATATATAGAATTGGAAAGAAGGAAATAAATCTTTGTAGAATTTGATGTCAAAAAGGGGTTTCATATGGAATGTAATGATTGATGTGTACTCATAAATATCATAGAGGTTAGTAGATAAGTAGTTTGAGAATAGGGCATTTCAATGACAGGTAAACAAAAGTTTTTGTTTTCACAAAGTATGTATTTAGAGGAAATGAGGAGAACAGTGTCGCTAAAGTAAAGACCTTGCTGAGCTGGACAAAAGACATGTGAGCAAGGTCCAGTGTATCTTTAATTGTGACAGACCATGTTTAAACTTTACCCTGTGGGAAAATGCTTGTCACCAATGTTAACTCTGGATGAACTGCTTGAGAATCACCAGGCAGTAATACTTAAAAACAATCTTGGCCACACCACCTTCTCAAACAGAATATTTATAGATTGTCTCTAGGTGTCTGGCATCTCCATTTAAATCAAGTGCCCAAGTGGTATTTGTTTAATATAAACATACATACATTTGAGAATATTGGATTTGAGCATGTTAGAAAATGTATACCACAGATGTTTGAACAGAATCAAACTGGTTGGGAAAAGATTGGAAAGTAAGAAAATCAGTCGTGATGTACAATAATTCCACCTGGGTTCTAGTTCTTTCAGTAGAAATACAAAGGCAGGAGAGGCAGAGAAATATCTTCTTGGATGCATTCGTCTGATGTGGTGAAAAGTTGAGGGCCTAAGTAAGAGGCCAGAAAGCAAAGATGGCATTGTGGGGGAGGAGGAGGGTTTGGGGAATGGTTAGGGTCCCGGTTTATAGACTCATCTCTTTTCTATATAATCAACTTTTAAAATTTTATTTATGTTCCATATTAACTCCAAATAAACCAATCATTTAATTATTCATACCTATCTTTTTTAGGCTATTTAGTCAAATTTCCTTATATGCCATTTATGTTTCTTAGAGCAGAAAAAAATCTGAAATCTATTTATCAGTACACGATATTCTAAAACAAACTGGAAAATTGGTTTAATGATTACTTGTCATTCTGGTATACATCTGAGCTGTATTTTATAATATTCTGTAGATATAAAAATAAAGAGATACTGTTCAATTTGCTTTTCCTGGTGCAGCTAAGAAATGCATCGTTCATCCTTCCTTCTGCATCCGTCACCATTTGATTTGGCCTTTCACTGACCTTAATTTCTCTGGGAACAGGCTCCTGTAGAAATGCTTCATGTCATGTTTGCTCAAGGAAGGAGACAAGGCAGGGAAAAAAATAATTGTAATAAGGGTTTAGTGAGGAACTAACTGACATTAAAATGACCTATTCACTTCAAAATCTTGACTATTGGCTAGAAAGCACAGAACAATATTAGAAAAAAATACAAAGGTTAATGGGAGAAAGAAATAAAATAATAAAAACTAATTTTTATGCTTTAATTCCCTATTTTAACTCAAAGGGAAAAAGCAAACTCTGGGCAAATAAATATTATTCGTAAAAACCTATTTTCTTAAATTCTATTTGAAAATATGTATAAATTCATCAGTATGAGTAGCTCAAATGTAAGATCCTTAGTTTGCTTTCTGAACACTTTTTTGGCATTTAGGAAAGTCTCTTTCCCCATGCTGAATAAGCACCAAATTTGTCCTATCTCAGTGTTTCCCAAGCACCTCTATTTCACCCTCTCATCCTTAGATGCAGGTATTAAAATACAACCAGGCAGAAAATATATTCATATAAGTTCTACATATTATGCACATACGTGATTATGAGAGAGAAAAATGATGTATAATGAGAATATTCAGATATTCATGTAGGAAGAGTTTCAAAAAATAGAGGTTTAAAAAATTTTTTCACCATCGTTCCTTTCATCCCCCAATGCTTCATACACATGCATATTTTGTAATCTTGTTAGAGATATGACTATTAATCCACATACTGGTGTTAGTTTTAGGATTCTATGTACAGTGGGAAGAGTAGAACATTCTAATTAATTAGGAGAGATGAAAAGAGAGTCAAGAGAGAAAGGAAAATGGCAGCAACTCCCTGTTCAATACAATTACTGAGCATCAGTAAATGCGAATACATCAAAAAGGGTTAAGAGTTCATGTCACCTTATGCGTTTGTATTACATGGCCTATCTGTGGTGAAGATGCCTAGAGATACATGGGAATTCTTAAGGCAAAATCTTTTAAGACTCTGAGGTGTTTACCTAGGGAGGATGCCATTGGCCTAAAATAGAGACTAGATATTAAAATATGCATTTAATTGGGGTAAGGGTTTATATCCCAAATATTTCAAATAGGAATGTAGGCTTCTATCTAGGCAATGAAAATATTCAAGGTGAAAGGTTTATCAAACAAGATAGTTCATATTAATAGGGAATCAAATCCCAGAGTGTTGAGATACATGTGACCACTCCCTACGGAAAGAGTTTGGTGAAGTTGAGGGAACATTGCTACTTCAAGGCCAAAGGATGACAGAAACCAGGCTTTGAGATGTCAGAGGATGAATACCATGTCTCACTCTGCTTTTTATCTCAGTACCTGGAACATAGTACCTTTCATCAGAAAGTTTGACAGAGTAAATGAAGAAGTAAAGAAAGACAAACTAAGTCATGTAGATCAGGCTCACACATGAATGGTTTCTTATGTGTTCGTGATTTGTTCTTAGACACAGTGTGGTTTAGAAATTAGACTTAGTGGCTGAAAATAGCAAGATGAATTTCAGAATCTGCTGAATCGTGGACTGACTGAGCTTCCTCACGTATCTCCTGTTTCAGTCAGTATGCAGAGTATAAGTTCTCAGTTGCAAATAGATGAACTGGTTAGAGAATCCCAGGCTGACACAACAATTTTAGGACTTTATGACTCACTCTAGCACGTACTTTATTTTCTGCATCCATGTGGTTGTTAGTCAATGTGCATCCATCAGGATCTCCCAGAGATAACTATACAAAATTATCCTTTAGAAAAAGAGAAAACTGCCTTATGTTTGCCTTCAGAAATCCTCTTACATTACAGGGAGGTTTTCTCTCCTGCTTTATTTAGAATGTTACAGTTTAGGACACTGTGTATAGGCCACTCCATATGCATTCTTTGGACTCCAATATCATGGAGGAATTGCTTGGAAATGCAGTATCAGGCCCACCCTAGACCTACTGAATAAGATATGCATTTAATGAGATTCTCAGAGGAGTCACCTGCACAGTCACCTTTGAGAAGTAATGGCCTATTAATCTTAGACCTGGATGTCTATAGATGTCTTCTGAGTAAATCAAGTAGGAAGCAGAGAAATTTAACAGATATTTAGTTATTTCTTAGTGTTGAGATTTCATAAATGAAAGCCTAGGTGTCAGTTTGTGGATGTAGGGGAGTTGTGTAATTTTTTTTTTCTTAAACATAGAATATGGACAAACAAATAAGAGCAAACACTTAATGATAAAAGGAAACTCATACTCTTGTTCTCTGTAGCTGAAATGACACTAAGTGAAAGAGCTATAACTGATTGGGGACTTGAAGTTTGTGAGTTCAAAGTCAAGAAGACCACTAAGAAGCCTTAACAAATTGGAGGTGTCTAGACATGCTGTTCTAGAGTTGTCCGATCCTCAAATATTTCAATATATGGAAATAAATAGACTTGCCAAATTGACAAGTATTAAAATGTAATTTTAATGCAAATATACTGAGTGTAAATATTAAAATATAATTCAATTTAATTTAAAAGAGTAAAAAAAAAAACTATATACAATGATCAGATCTAATGCACAGTTTGCCTTCTGTGATTGGCTTCAGTATCACCAAAATAAAACCAAACATAAATATATACTATAAAAATTCATGTCATGTAACAAGTGTCTCATATTTTGCCTATATCATTAAGTTCCGTAAATAATATCCCAAACTACTCCTAGGAAACCTACTTTTAAGTCTTTGTTGTCTGTAAGCTTCATATTGGCATTTACAAGTTATTTTTTTCAACTATTCAATGTGTACCTATAAACCTGCATTATCATCTGTATTTCTGTGAAACTGTTTATACGAAAGTATTTCTGAATGCCATTTATTGAGTTCATGCTGTATGTCAGTCATTCCTTTAAAACTTAATAAACTCTTTTAATCTTCATACAAGCCCTGAAGTGGTATTATTTTTTTCTATTTCACAGTTAGTGGAACCAAGGGTGGGGGTGCAAAGACATCTTCCCACTGACTCCCAGCCAGGTGAGGCCTCCAGAAGGTACCTCCTTGACCTGACCATCCACAGTATTAGTCCTAGATTATGGCAGTTTTCTGAATGATTCCACTGGTTTCTCTGTCATATCTCCTAAGTTCCCATCAATATCTGCCTTGCTTCTTTTCATTTGCTTTTCCACGTCTCTCTGGTCTAATAGCCCATCTTAAAAACAGTCATAACTTTCCTTATAATTCTATTATCAAAATTTTCATAGGTGTTTACAATGTATTTTTTTAAAATGAATGGATGAATGAATGATTAAATAAATAAATAAATGTGCTTGAAATTCCTTTGCTAGAAAGGTGAAGAAACTTTTTTTTTTTTTGGATAAGGAGAAATTTTTAAAAGCTTCATAATTCAGGTGAACTGAGAAATAGGAAAGTAACTGGACAGGGATAAGGAGGTAATATTTAATTAAAAAATAAAAACATGCTTTTATTTGATTGGATTTTAGAGATACATTAGGGGGACAAAATGAAAAATCACATCAAAGAGGACATTGGCAAGTGCAAAGCCCTGAGTGGTGTGGGTTCAGAAAAAGAGTAGGAAGGTCCAGGAGGAATGAGAAGTGAAAGCACCAGTATGTGTGCCTAAGGTGAATACAGGTAGGTTGGAGCGTTTGGAAGCTCTAAGTTATGTCAGTTAGGGTACTTAGTAACAAACATGATAGAAACTAACTCTGACTGATTTAAGAAAAAGCAATTTAATGGGATTTTTATCAAACAGCTCAAGGTATTGCTTGAGTCCTGGAAACATAGGTTGATGGATATCCAGGCAAGTATAGTATGAAAAATGTCATAGTAGAACTGGGGCAATGGAGATGTCGCTGCTTCTAAATAGCAAACATTATTCATCACAGTATAATTAGACATCTTATGCAATGATAATGGCTAAAGCATCACTAAAATTTAGTATTTCCACAAATTTTGTTTGACCTGTCATTGGGAGAGTTCTCTGTAGATCCCTTAATCCTAAAATAGAGAGATTTGGCAAACTCAAAAGCATATGCTCATAATAAAGGGTGTGAAGTAAGGTGTGGTCCTCATTTCTGGTAGACCCTGCAGGCAGCCAGTTATGAAATAAAAATATAAACTCATGAGGGCTCAGCTAATAATATATCAGAAAAGCCACCTCCAGGAACTACAAGTACTTTGTAAAGTATTTAGCAAGTATCCTTTTTAATTTCCACTTTGAAATTTTTTCTTTTGAAATGGTGAATATCACAAATATCACAACCTCATATTTCTTCAGTATTATGACTGGAAAATCAATAAGGCAAATAAGAAGGAATAAACTGTTTGAATATTGAAGTGGAAAAACATGGCCAGTATTACTTGAAGATAATGATAATAGTACATAGGAAATCTTGAGAATCAACAGAAAAATATTAAAATAGTGAAAAATGGTTGCTCAAATTTATTCCATAAACAAGTATATAAAAATTATAGATGAATGTTGTTAACCATCACAAAACAGGACAAAAACAACACATGAAATCATCAAAATATTGAACAGTCAAGAAACAAATCTAAAATATTTGCATAACTCCTTTTTGTCCTCCTCCTCCTCTTCCTTTTCCTCTTCCTCCTCCTCATCCTCTTCCTCCTCTTCCTCCTCCTCCTCCTCCTCCTCTCTTCCTTCTCCTTCTTCTTCTTTTTCCAGTACTCAGCCCTAGCACATGGTATGAAAGTTTCCTATGACTGAGGTACATTCCCAAACCTTGCATGAGAATTTTGTAACAAACAAAAATAAATGAATAGGTTTATTGTGATCATGGATTGCATGTATTGATTCTATAAATATTAACTACATTCAAACTAAACCATATTAAATAAAATACCATCAGAATTCCAACAAAATTTGTAGCAGTGTTCTAAAATAAATATCATGATGCAATAATTAATAATAGCTGAAAAATACTTAAGAACAAAGTTGAAGCATTCACCCTAACAGTTACCAATATTTATTTATGTTCTGGTTAAAACAATGAGCATTGCACAATAGTAGTCAAATAGATCTTTCTAGCAAAATAGTCTAAAAAAAGACCTACAGATAGGTAGGCTATATATATATATATATATATATATATATATATATATATATATATATATATATCTCAGTTGAAATTTCATATAACCTATGATCCAGATAGTTCAACCTCTTTAAAACACAAAGTTTCATGTGCAAAGAAGAAATGTACAATTGTGATGGTGATCAAAATTTATTTATAAAAGTCCCACCTGGAAACATTTCAAATACCTGTGAATAGCAGAGTTGTTTAAAAAAAAAAAAAGGTAATACCTTATTTCAATGGACTGTTAAAAGCAAAGAAACTTAATTAACTTCAGCTTCAGGAATCAGTACACATAAATTTACAAATATAGTACTTAGAAAAATGAACTTTTAGAATAATTTTTGTATATTTATAATGAAAGATAATAAATAGCCAAATTATTTTCAAAATCTGTGTTTTTCTCAGGCTTTGATAGGGAAATATGAAGAAAAACGTGGGGATTTAAGTTACTGACAATGTGGTCATGAATTTTATGTGTAATCTTGAGTCAACTAAAGGACTCTAAGATATTGGGTCAACCATTATTCTAGTTGGTCTGTGAGGGTGTTTTAGATGAGACTGATATTTTGGCCGATAGACACTATAAAGAACATTATACTTGCTAAGTGGGTGGGCCTAATTTAACTGGTTAAAGGTCTGAATAGGATAAAAAGATTGATCTTGCAGAGTAAGATCAATATGATTGCTTTCAACGTAGGACATAGGTATTTATTCTGTTTTCAGACTAAAACTCACATTGACTTTTGCTGGGACTTGAGCCGAGTGCATGTACGCATATATTTGTGCAAACGGATGAATATGCAATAATGATTATATAGACATGTTATTATTTTTATTATTCCTTCATAATCAAATGCATTTTGTTTCATTTATATATTAAAAATTAGACTCACTGGCCAGATACACTCAAGAAACGGCAAGAATCGTAATACTTTAATCTTTGTAAAAATATACACTGTACAGAATCCTTTGACACATCTGTGCCATTGAACCATGTTTTGATGTTTCCTAAAGAGTCAAGCACATACTTACATTTCCAGTTACTGAGGGAAAGAAAATGAGGACACATAGCATATGTCAGGTAACAAAGAGATTGTCTAGTTATTTGAAGCATTTGTTTTTCAGTCTGTTTCTTCGTCTATCTTGGAACCAAAACAAAATATAATTGATATAAAGTTAGCTATCCTTTATACTCTACAAATTTCCACATCCAAGTGAAACTTAGGATGGCCTCTTTAGCATCAGCAGTCATCACTTCTCAAGCACAGAAATTATAACAGGGTTTGCCATGTCCCTGTAATTAGCACTTCTGTTTGTCACCAATTTCCAACCCTAATCCAGTATTCCATTGGCAATTCCAATACAGTGTTTAGGAATCATATAAAGTAACTAGCACTATTTGTACCTCTAGAAAATTAAACTAATGTTGCATCATAAGGATTCTAGAATGCCTTTCAGAATATGATGGAAGTCATATATTTTCTCTCTAGAAATAGACTACAAGCAAAAAAGTTACATAAACTATATAGAGTTTGAAGATGCTTTGAGGCCACTGTAGTCACGGGAGGCTCCATCTGCCCACTGAGCTTTCAAGACATGTGGTAGATTTACCAGCTGAGCTACATTTATCCAGTCAAGGAATATGCCATAAATATGTTCCTATCAAAAGCTTTACCTTACCTTATGCTAAATTAAACTATGCCTTTTTCATAGTTTTTTAAATTTCATTTTCCCACCATGTTTGCACATAAAGGGCAATCTTCTGCACAAGAAGAAAATATTCATCTATCAAAGTTTTATGGAAGCAAAACTCGCTACCTAAATTCCTAAAAAATTAAAGAAATGGAAGTGAAAATTTGATTAACATATCTGATGAGAATAGAAAGTTTAACTTCTAGAGAAGAGTTATGCTTAGATGCTAGCTTTTTATATACTAAAACATAAGGCAGATTGTGTGAGAGACTATCAGAGAAAAGAATGTAGAAAACCCATAAGTATGCCTCTAGAGAAAGAATGGTAACAATTTCTCGCTTTGTATGTTTTATGTTTTATTGCACAACATATTAAAAAGGCAATAAGATATATATGTAGATATGACATATATGTTATTTTGAAGAATAATCTATAAATTAAAAGTCTTTATTAGTATTCCTAAATTAGCATACTGATTGCAGTGTATACTAGCATTGCCCAGAGAAATGAAATCAATAGAATTTATATATGTACTGAAAAAGACTTATTATAAGGAATTGACTCACACAATGATGGAGGCTAAGAAGACCCATGATCTTCACTCTGCAAGCAGGGGACATAATATATATATATATATATATATATATATATATATATATATATATATATATATTTATAGAGACATATTTGAAGATAAATGTATTTTAAAAAAACTAAAAAGAACAAAACATATAAAAACATATCTTTATATATGCTTGTATACATGAATGTGTACTAATGATTAAGTTTAAAAGCAATAATTATAAATTTTACTCTTCCTACATAAGTGTTAAAAATACTAAATAAATGATATTTTATATTATCATGATATTAAAATTATTGCATACATTCTGTTCGTAAACACTATTTAGTGCTTTACTCAAAGTACCTAGTTTTTGAGAGATAATTATATGTTTCTAAATAACTAATATTAAATGAAATGTATTTCATTCTAAAACTATACTGAAAAATAATATTTGGTAACTTAACTAACATGATATTATCAGTGCTTCAGTTTAACTATACTTGCATATACAAATTTTTCTTATAAATGTAGAGGCTTTCAGATAATAAATTTTAATATGTATTATAATTTTTATAAAATTTTAAAATACACAAAAGTATAAATATTAGAGTGGAAGTGAATTTTAATTTCTTCAAAGAAAATATTAAATAACAAAAATGTGAATGGAAAAAGTAAATATTTAAAATGGTATATAGAAAAAGTTGTCTAAATTCTGACAAAGAAGTCCAGTGTATACTCTTTGCAACTTGTCACCATATAGATGTGGGGGTTTATTAAACTTTGATGTCTTTTTCTAATATTTATTGGTCATATTCCAATGATATTTTAAATGGATATTGTTAAAAGTGATGCTATATGTGTAGTATAATGTTAGGAAATATTTTAAAGTTATTTGTTATGGAAGTATACAGCTTCTATAATATTTTACTCCTATTGAAAGTGCTCAGTTTTCCAACTATGGACTTCTTGAAATAAAATTTTCATTTTAATTTGTTCTTTATTTTTGTATGTTTTCTCACAGTAAAGCATTTCTGGGATATTCCACTTACTGGTCTGTTTACATGCACATTTGTGTGCCTGTCTTCTGACAATACATGGAAGTGTCATGTCCCATTCCTACGGATATATTGTTTCTTAAACAGGATCAAAGTCTTATCTACCAAAGTGATGAAATATTAATGCTTGTTTTGTCTTCTTTTGGAAAATTAGAAAGAAAGCATGATGTAATGTTGGTGTCAGGACCCTCTTTATATCTGAAGTGGAAAATGTAGTAATCTATTGCTCTGCTTAAAATTTTGAATGTACTAAGAGATTTAACTAGTAGCATTCTGTATCCATAACTGAGATTACTTAACCAAACAAAACTTTTCCCAAATATAACCACCATCCATCAGCATAAATATTCAGACTAATAGTTTAAAAATACATAGTGACACTTGGAATTACATAAAAAAGATGAAAGGTTCTTGTACCTATATATTTTTAAAATACTAACTACTTAATTCTTATGTGCAAACCAAATTGACACTTATTTTGAGATTTTAGCCTTGGTTTAATTTGAAAAGTTGTGTTTTATCATACAACTGATCTTTTTGTTTGTGCAATAGCATTGAAAGTCTTCACAATACTGCAATTTTACATTGCTTAATTAAAATTTTTATTGACCAGAATTAAGCTCAATATGAGTTTTACTATTTCCAAAACTTAAACGCATTCTTATGTATTAAAGACTTAACTATCATTATAGATATAAAAAGGAGGCATCAATCTCCACTAGCTCCTAGGAAACTGTTTCATACAATGATCATATGATTCCAAGATTCCTGCTAGAAATGGACCAGTATTTTTGGAAATGGATAAGTTCTAATAACATTTTAAACTATTATATAATGTCATTTTATAATGACAGCTAATATTATAAATAAGAAAGCATAAATTAAAATTGCCCTCAAATTGCTAGTAATAATGGAAATGGTTTATATTTTAAAAGTTAACAATTCAATTCTCCTAAATTGAAATTGCTGAGGTTTAATCTGGACTGAGTTTATATTTACTGTTGTACTTTTATTTTGGAACGGAAGCTTTAAACTGCACTGGAGCATATAAGATTTCAAGGGACATGTTTTAGCATACATAAAAGAAATTAGTTAAGAACATTAACAGCATTATGACTAATTAAAAGCATTTTTTATCTCATACTGAAAATAGTCTTAAAAAAATTAACTTTTTTCAAAATTACTTTATCAGCAAGACATTTGAAGAAATATATGTTTGTTTTTTTGAAAAATTGTGCAATATTTTGTAGTATTATTTTCCAAGTATGATATTTGTATTGACAGAAAGACACCAAATGCAGCCACCTATGTCAAATTATAATTTCTCTTTTAAAGCTACATATATACACTTCCATTTAAAATAAAGTAGCCACCCGCATTAGAAACAGAGGCAGCATTACACAATGGCATTTTTCATAGATGCTAAGCAGGGGAGGCTGCTGCTCATGACCTTAGAAATGCAAGAAAGGTCCTTAGCTGGGTTCAGTAAGCACCAGCTTGCTATGCCACTGTTCTCTGAAACATGGAGCTAAATAAGTCACGCTTGTGAAAAACTGCCACAAATAACTGGTGCACAGACACCTTAAAAGGAAATGCTCAGGTGTATTCATGACTCTCACATGTCACGTCTGGCATCAGCCCAACCAGACAAAAGAGAACAGTGCTCATGAACAGTATCACTACCTTCTGCCTTAGAGAATTACACAAAGTCTGTTTCATCACAACTGTTATTCTGATTATGAATTAGATCCAATGACCTACTTGTTTTATCTACATAGATATTTTATATTCTTTATCACATTTGAAAGACCATCTCAATTTCAATGCTAATAATTCTTGTTCACTATTTGGCTTACAAATGTAGTGTCATCTAACTTAAATTGTTTCATTCATTATTTTCAAAGTGTTTATATGAAGCAGAACTGACATATATGTTATACACCTATATATAATACCCTTAAACAATCACAATGTATCTCAGGCTAGGGATCAATTCCAAATTAATTCATTGGATTCGTAGAGCAGTCATTTTCCCTAGAAATATTAATTTATTTTTTGCAGCATTATAGATCCTCTTGTGGCATTAAAAAGTGAAATTTTTTTTCACCTTTATAAAATTAAAGTAATGTTTGTATGCTAAAGGAGATGATTTTTGAGAAAGATATTGAGATGACTGTAGGAGCTTGGACTTCTTTTTGAATTCATCTTCTTATTTTGCACATTTTAAGACTTCCAAAGTGATAAGGAACATTGAAGGGGAAAAAAATCTATTACACATTTTTTTATTGACTGTAATTCTCTCTATAAAAATTCAATCTGAAATACTTGATAAAAGTTTGTGCAAAATTTGTGTCAAATATTTTGATAGTTGCCAATTCTGTAATCAAAAATATTGATGAGTTAACAGAAAAAAAATTGTTATGTTAAAGTTACTTTCTATGTCTAAAGTAGGGGTTTATAATGTATGTGTGAAAGTAAATAGTCCCTTTGGGGTATAGTGAATTGGTTTTGAGGTTATCTGAAAATTCGGAAATTTTATGAATACATATTTATATGTGCATATACACATGTTCTTGTCTGTTAAGAGACTTCACCAGACTTTAAATATATATTTGACAAATAACAGGATTTGATTTACACTTGGCATTGCATGTGGTATTCCCTTCAGAGGTATGATGGGAGTACCTGACTCTAAGTGTGTATTAATTAGAATGATAATAGATCCTGGTTTATTCAAACAGGAACTATTTATACATGATGTGCTTTTTGTTTTTTTGTACTAGATATGGACGCCAGAGACCCTTTTTACCACAAGCCACTTCCTGGCCCATTATTTATTTATTTTTATCTTGAAGCAGTGACCTGCTAAGTTGCTTAGGGCATCTCTGAGTTGCTGAAGCTGGCTTTGCACTGCCTCAGCCTCCAGAGCACCTGGGATTATAGGTGTGCACCACCAGGCCAGGCGAACATGCTGTTCCTTCTTAAGAGGATAAAATTCATTTGGAAAAATAAAAAAACCCAGAATAGCCAAAGCAATTCTAAGCAAGAAGAGTGAAGCAGGAGGCATCACAATACCAGACCTTAAATTATACTAAGAGCTATAATAACAGAACTGCATTGCAGCAACACCAAAACAGACATGTAAACCAATGGTACAGAATAGAGGACACAGAGACAACCCCAAATAAATACAGTTATCTTATATTAGACAAAGATGCCAAAAATATACATTGGAGAAAAGATAGTCTCTTCAAGAAATGGTGCTGGGAAAACTGGAAATCCATATGCAGCAAAATGAAATTAAACCTCTGTCTCTTACCCTGCACAATGCTGAACTCAAAGGGGATGAAGGACCTAGGAATTAGGCCAGAGACTCTGCACTTCATAGAAAAAAAAAGCAGGACCAAATCTATATTATGTCGGCTTAGGACCTGACTTCCTTAACAAGACTCCTAAAGTGCAAGAAGTAAAATCAAGAATCAATAAATGGGATAGATTCAAACTAAAAAGACTCTTTTCAGCAAAAGAAAGAATTAATAAAGTGAAGAGAGAACCTACAGAATGGGAACAAATTTTTATCACACACACATCCGATAGAGCACTAATCTTCAGGATATATAAATAGCTCAAAAAACTTAACACCACCAAACCAAATGACTCAATCAATAAATGTCTGTCTATACCCAAAGAACTTAAAGTCAGTACACTACAGAGATCCAGCCACCTCAATGTTTATAACAGCTCACAATAGGTAAACTGTGGAAACAGCCAAGATGCCCTTCAATAGATTAATGGATAAAGAAACTGTGCTATATGTACACAATGGAATACTACTCAGCCTTAAATAAAAATGAAATTATGGCATTTTCTGGTAAATGGACAATATTAGAGAATATTTTGCTAAGCAAAGTAAGCCAATCCCAAAAAAACCAAAGGCCAAATGTTTTCTCTGATAAGTGAATGCTGATCCATAATGGCCAGGGGCAAGGGTAGAAGGCAATAACATTGGATTGAGCAGGGGGGAAGGAGAGACAGGGAGGATGAGTTTTTGTGTGAGAAGATAGTATACTGATATGAACATTATTACCCCTGTGTATGGTTATGGATACACAAATGGTGTAACTCTACATCAAGTAAAATCAGATAAATGAAAAACTATGCTCCATTTGTGTAAAAAAAAATAAATAAAAATTATTAATTTTTTTAAAAAAAGTTGTTTATGTTTGGATGAACGATTGTAGAGCTATTCTTAGGAGCAGAAAGTCTGAAGCCAAAGCACCCTGGAGCAAATGTCAGCTCTGCAATTTCTGTTGTGACCTGGAGCAACTTAGACAGGATTCACTTTCTTCATCCAAATTGAAATTACTGAAATTTGTTCAGAAAGTTGCTATAATTATAAACGGTCTAATGTTTACAAAATTGTAAAACAGTGATATATACATGTAAAATATATGCTTGTTAAATGACAATTTCTAGAGAAAATAAATTTGATTCTAGTCCCATTATGAAGAGAAACACTCTTTGTCCCTTCAAGTCTTTCCTCATTACATTGGTTCTGAAACCATAGAGTCTTTTTCACTCTAGTGATGAATACTCAGAGACAAGAAATTGGGAAATACCTGGAATATTATTATCAATACAATAAGCTAACCACAATTGGAATAGTCAACTTTAAAAATGAACACATTTTAAGTTTGATTACTCAAAGGGTAGGAAGCAATCTCACTTTACATAGGTCAGACTAAGTTCTTGGAAAGAGAAAGTGGTCCCCTTCTCCCCAAATCCTTCATTTTAAATAAACATGCTACATGTTTTTATACCAGAATCAAGGAATCATATGAATACAGCAATATAAATACAATAACTACAGCAATATAAAGAGATACAGCTAATATGAAACTAAGACTAGTTTTTTTGACTCCAAGTTCATAAAAATCATTTCCATCATCCTTTAATTTAATTAAGCCAGGCTTTGTTAGTTATCATTGAACCTTGTGAAAATAACCTTCATGAAAACATTTTAAACTCATTTAGGTTTTGATTAGAATAGTCATAGCAATTTTAGATGTGAGGATAACAGGTTAAGTATTTTTCTTTCAGATTGAATGGAGTTAGCATCTCCAAAATAAATCACCAGAAATGCCTAAAACTTTGATCACATATTTCAGAAAACAATTTATAAATCATAAATGCATAACACTTAAAAGTTACATATCTATCAATGAAAATGTTGATCATCATAATGGTAAATATTACTTTTATTGTTAATAAATATTTCTAAAAATTTTAATATTTTCTTGGCCTAATTCATCATGCTTCACTATTTTAATATGAAAATTAGATCAGCACATGTATTCTCTCATTATTATTTCACATGGGTTGTAATTTACAGACTATGAGGTTCACAAATCCACTTAAAATTTTTTTATAGTTGTAGATGGACAGCATGCTTTTATTTTATTTGTTTTATTTTTATGTGGTGCTAGGGATCAAAACCAGTGCCTCACAACATGCTAGGCCAACACTCTGCCTCTGAGGTACAGCCCTAGCCTCAAATGCCACATTTTTATTAAATGAATTTTTATTGGCATAAAAAATATCAAAATAATATTTATAGAATTTATAGAATGTTATTCTATAAATGTTTATAAATGATGTTTCTATTCATATGTACATCGTGTAATGTTTAAATTAGGTTAGACGTCATTATTCTCAAACATCATTTCTTTATAGTAAAAATTTAAAATCTTTTCTTCCTATCTTTTGAAACATGCAGTACACTGTCTATTTATCATTGTCTATATATCTATAATCACCCAACTATGCAATAGCTCAGTGCTCCTATCTGATGGTTGAAATATATCCATTAATCAACATTTCCTCTTTCCTATCTCCTCTCTATTGTGACCAGTTTCTGAAAATTCAGTCATTTATACTACTGTCATATTCTGTAATTATCAGTGTTTTCTGTTTTTTCATCCAGTTTTTTAAATTTTCATCTCTCCTAATATTTCAGTCTTCACTTGGAATTGAGAAAGTCCAATGCAAGTTCAATCATTTTACACTCATAATACTAATTATGGATATAATCAGGCATTTAACATTTGCCAGGATATGTATTTTATTACTTGTACAGTATAATAATTATGTGTTTCCTACACCAAAAAGTTGTTGTAAGAAATAAAGTGTAGCATGTTAAAATCATTCAGCATCTATTAAGAAAGGCAAAGAGTGTGATGTCTGTTGAGTACTTCTTAAATTGGAGGCATCAAATTAAATAATAACTTTGCATCAAACTAAATTATAAGTCAGAATTTAATAAAATTATTATTGTTTTTATTATATGCCTTGAAAAAGTAACTGTATCAAAAAGAGGAAGATTGCTGCAAATAGATGTAGAAAATGTGTCTTAATGGTTGAAGAGTTACAGCCAAAATTGCAAAGAATTTTGTACTGGTAAGAATATTAAGAGATATGTTCAAGCCATTTAAATTAAAATGGACTTCCCAATAACTTGATTTCAAAAGTAACTTTGGATGCCCACATTACCATTTCCTAAAAGTTTAAATTCGAGATCAAGGATAAATATTGCATCAAAATTTTCACCCACTTTCTCTACAGATTCTCCTGAGGCTCTCTCCCACTACCATTGCCTATTCACAAATGTGTATGTGCTTTGTCTAGGGCACGTATAGCTGTTTCTTCATTCACAACTCCATATATTCTTTTATAGTCTCCAAAGAGAGTTATAGCATTAGCCTAGAAGAAAGGAGTTTGGCAATAATTATATCAGAATATTAATTTTAGCTGCTTCTAAATCAATATATTTATGTACTTCTCAGCATATATGAGAAGTAATATCTGACACAAGAATGAAATTATTTCCCCTTTGATATTCTTATATGATGAAATAATTTCATTAGTATCCCTACCCAGCCCTCCAAATCATAAGCTTGCAGTAAATGAAAGTGGAAGGAACAATTTACAATTTACGTTACAAAGTTTATTACTATTTTGTGTTTTGACACACACAAAACGAATGACATTAAAGAAATGCAAACTGCATGCCAATATGTCTGACAAATAACTGCAGAAACAAATGGAGGAGAATAGAAGCCCCAAAATAGGCCTGTGCAAAGTGCAAATATAATATGTTGGAGACATATTCAACAAATTTCAGCAATATGTGCTAGAAATTTTGAATATTCACAAAGATTGATATATGAATGAATGAATTAAAAAACCAAATAATCAAAGAAATAAACAAACCCAAACCATGCATAGTATCAAATCCAAAAATTAACTTGAATCATAAACCTTGATATGAAACAAATTTATTAATAAAAATAACAAAAAATCTTTGTGACCTTGATTAAGCAAAATTTTCTTGGTCATGACATTAAAAAAAACAGAAATGCTATTCTTTGTCAAAATTGAAACAATACTAGTGGGAACTTAGATTAGGTTCCTGACACTAGAATCTATGATATACACACAGGCAACAATTCCCCTAACTCTTTACTATGAACTAATTGTGATGTTTCATTGAAAACATGAAGCAAACTATGAGGCACACCTAAACAAGAGTTCACTAAACTAACAAACATTGCATTAAAGTGGAAAAAATTAGAACAAGAATATTAGAAGAAAACAGTAGGATTTTACAAATATTTCTTCCATTTTATGGTGGCCATATTAAGAGTAAGTTGCCTATAATACACATTTTTTTTTGTTTCTTTATAAAATGAACTGATTATTTCTTTGCATTTTTTTCTGATACTGCTTCTATAATATGATCAGCAGTAAAAATAGAATACCAATAGTATAATAAGATTTGAATATCTAAGTATTTTAATGGAGCAGAAAGGACATCATTAAGATTTTCTTAAATGTTTTGTTTTATGAGGCTTAACAAAATAACTAATATAAATATAATGTGGTATAGTTTGCAAAGTGCTTTTCATACTAAAAAGAAATTAACCTTATGCAATATTGGCCAATAAACTGCATAAATAAATTATTTTTATTGTTATTATAGTTATTTCCTATACTTATTTGAGCAAGACATATTAAACAATTTCCCTGGAGAACTACAATGGACAGCTCCTCAGAAGAATGCCCTGTTCATGTGAATTGCTAGGACAGCTTCACTCCACAGCCCAGGAATACAGCAAGGAAGATTTTTTTCTCCCCTCAAGCTTTTATAGACAATCAAAAAACTGCATCCTGAGAAATGGAAACCTACCTTTCATGCATGTGGCATCCAAATTTATTCAACCCTTGTGCCTGAGTAATCCCAAGCTGAGAAACAAAACACGGATACTGCACTGGCTAAAGCACCAGGGTGGTAATGAGAAGCTGATGTAAAGCTACTCTCAGGGAACTTACAAATGGATAACACAGGACTCCTATGGGCAGAGAATTGACAATGAAAATTATGAGCTGTAAGAGGAATCACAGGATGAAAAAATGAACATGAATAGTAACAAATGACTAAAATGTTCTTCCAGAAATGGAAAACTTCAACACAATTTACACATAGTGAATGAGTTAAATATTAGATTATATATGCAACTGAAGATTATTAATGCATGGGAAATAAATGCAAATAAATTATTTAGAAGGCAGCACAGTGACTTTGAAAGTGTCATTAAGAACCATAGAGAATGGGATAAGATATCCCTAAATGTAGCTAATAGGAGTTAGAAAAGTGAGATAAAAATAACTTGGTGAGGATATATTCAAAAGATAATGCAAGATAATCTCAAATAATTGAAGATAATTTGTTCATCTTCACATAGGCAAAGCACACTGGGCATATTCAGTGAAAATGTGGAAAACCAAAAACAAAGGATTGCCTTAAAAGTAATCAGGAAATAAAAATTCCACAAGAATGGCAGTAGACTCCTCACTCACTAGTTCTGAAAGAATATGAAGTTTGAAAAAACAATATCACTTCTATCCTCAAGTTTTGTATACCCCAAATTATCACTAGAAAGAAGAGCAAATTGAATATATTTTCAGTAAAAACAAAGAAAGAAAGAAACAATAATAGATCTTCTCTAGGAAGAAGATGATAACTTAGAATAAGTGAGCTAAAAAAGAGGGCAAATACCTTGTAGTTCATATGGAATAAATAAAAATTACCCTTATTTTATTTATTTATTTATTTATTTATTTATTTATTTATTTATTTATTTATTTATTGTGGTACTGGGGATTTAACCCAGGGCCTCACGCACGAAAGGCAACATTCTACTAACTGAGCCATATCCCAGCCCCCTTAACTATGAAGATAATAAAAATAACGACTAATTGTGAAGGTTGAGTACATTGTGATAAAACCTATATAAATAAGAATCATGTGGAGGATGGTGATGAATATTTTATAGCATTTAGTTCCTAACAGTTTGAGGATCACAGTAATTTTTTAAAATGCTTTAAACTTTCACTAGTTTAATGTTAACATTAAAATAATCCTTCAAATAATTAAAATATATACCTATGAACCAATAAGAAAAGCAAATAAGAATGAAGTATAAAGAAATTAATAAATCCCAGAGAAATTAGGGAAGGACAAAAATGCTTTTAACATTGTCTGAGATAAATAATACATGTGTGATTTATATTTACATATTTAAAAGCAATAAAATATCAGTCTTCCCAAAAGATTTCATTTAAATTTCAAAATATATAATTAAAGAATTTTGCTTTTTAATGCATTGCTTTGAGACAAAGCACATGGGGACATTTTGTTAGAAAGCTTCGAATATAGTATAAATTATCAATTTGGAAATATCAACAGAGTATAAAACATTGGTTTGAGTAAAAGTAGCATATTGTACATAAAGTGATAATTTTCTTGGCTAATATGTTAATAGTCAATAGCAGTGTATACTATTATTTTCTTGTTAGAAGGACATTCCATTATCACTCTACAGCCTTTAAAACTTAGTACAATGGCTTGAATATAGCAGGAACTCAGATAACACAGTAGTATTGTACTACTACTATTTATTGTTTAGGATGTGATATAGGACAAGAATAACCTTGTCTTGTTGTCTGGATTTTTTCTATGGCCAATGATGTAGAACTTTGCTTAATTATGTCTCCAAGCTTTGAGAGTTGGAGAACATAGTCATTAGAACCAGCTTAAAGACTGACCTAAACTTATTTTGCAGAGTAAAAATTCAGTTTGCTGAAGTACATGCACTCAAGTTTTAGAAGGCAATATGTTGACATAAAAAAATCAGCCTCCCTGATGAGTTAGCCTAATGGCGCTATCAAAAATTCTGTTTTCAATATAAAATTTCTTTATTTTATTAAAGACTTCTATTGAAATTCTAATTTTGTTTAGTCATAGTAATAGAATCTAAAGTAACATTAGTTTATACTGAATTGTTATAAACTAATTAGCATAAAGTAATACTGACGTGTTATAAACTTCAGTATCAACTAAATTAACTTTAGTGCTATTATTACTGGGGCAGAAGAATAATAAATTATAATGTAAAATGAAAAACAATCAACAAATGGAATGTTGAATAATCATCCTGGTTGAGGTGGGGCAAACTATATCCCAGGGCATATAATTTGATAGGCATTCCAAAGGATGGAATGCACACTGAGCAAATTTTAGAAATATGTTCGCCAATGTTTCCCTCTTAAGAAGGGCCTAAGTCAATCCTTAATAATTCTGTTTTATGTTGATTTTTAACGTGTTTTATCCTTTTTGAAAAATTATTGACCTCTTAACTTGAGACTGAATATATACATCTAATAAACATGTACAGAGAGAATAATTTGGAAATAGTCACACAATATAAAATATTGGGGGGCTGGGGATGTGGCTCAAGTGGTAGTGTGCTCACCTGGCATGTGTGCTCTGCTGGGTTGATCCTCAGCATCACATACAAATAAAGATGTTGTGTCCGCCAAAAACTAAAAAATAAATATTAAAAAATTCTCTCTCTCTCTCTCTCTCTAAAAAAATAAAAATAAAAAAAATAAAATGTTGATTTGGGTAGAAATAGAATGTACCTAAAATAGCATTTTTTGTTGGTTGAACAGACATTAACACTATGAATATTAAGGAATAGTATGTTTAAACACTGGGGTAAGAATAATGGGATCAGAAAATGAAAGAAACACAATTCCTATCTTTAAGGTTTCTTTTTCTAAGGTTACCACAAGTAGTAATTATAAAATACATAATAGACACATTGCAATATTTAAAAATAAATTGTTGCATAATCCACTGGTGTTAGATAAATCCAAAGCTGAAAATCCCAGCATAAACATTTTCAAGGCCCTCATGGCTCATCATTAGCCAGTCAACACAGTATTTTATCTACTGATTAATTCAGTTATTCAACAACTATGTACAAAGCACATTTTATTACTATATATGATAACAAATTTCGAGAATATACTCAACTCCATTGGGATTACAGTACAATAGAGATGTAATTTTAAGTGATGTAATGTGTTACTGGAGTATACAGTGTAGGTAAGTGTTGTCAGGAAAAGAGCATGAGGATAAAGTGCTATGCAAAGAGACTCCTAGCAAAAAAAAAATAATTGAAAAATCTATAGTTTTCTTGTGTAATCTGATGTAGACTGCTTTGAAAATTTTACCTAGAAAAAAATATTTGATAAAGTAATTGTGATATGATACTGATGTTAAAATAATCAAAAGAGATATTGCAATATTTTAATAAGAAATAGCTCATGTTTTGTTTGCAAACCTCTAACATCATCTGAAAGGGCTCTTTCTTCTCTTACTGGAGTAGTAAAGAGGAATGCGGTTATTTAACTGTATAACAAAACACTTGCTTCTAGCCTTTTTAATGTTCCCTAAAAAAGAATTTTAGTTCAGATTATGTAATACTGCTACTAACAGTAGTTAAAAGCTGAATTTTGGCACCAGGCTTATTTAAGTTTGAGCCACAGACGTTCCTTTCTCCAATTGTGCCCCCACGAAACTCCAGGTTCTGTGTGCTTTTCTATAGAATGAAAATGCTAGTGTTTTCTATGTTCCAAGCTTATTTTGTAAGTTCTGTGATATCTGTTTTTGATATTGATGACCTACCACTCTCTTTTCTCTTGCCAGTTACTTGTCAATTCTGAATCACCATTACTGTTTTTAAACTGTTTGTTACAAGGAATGAATTTTTGTCAGCTTCACTATTATCTATTCAAGCTAATATGAATTTACAGTGCATCAATATGTCTAACCAGGGCTTAAAACAAATTTTTTATTTTAGATTTGGAAAACAACAGCTGTTTTATTCACATTCCCATACTAGAATAAATCACTGTATGTTCTTTGTCTGCCATTTATTGACTATAATATCTCTCTATAAGGTATAGCCAAAATGACAATAAAATATGAAGAGAAAAGTATATTTCTGGTATGGTGGAAATACGGCATAATTCAAACCCATGAGATATTTATAATATAGGGGTAACAGCAATTCTTCCATACGTTAACATTAAAGTATAGTGATTTTTTTTAATTCTCTAGCATCATTACGGTTTTTATCTTAGAAATATCATAGACTTTCAGATATTGAAATAATCTGAAAGACTATAATGCTTAAGGCCCCGATTTTATAGGTAAGGAAACTAAAGATTACACAGAATATTTAATGGGTTAGAAATGGTATTGAAGGATAGAAGTGTATTCAATTTAATTAGCAGAGATAGACTATGCCAATTCTATTGACAGAGTAGGTATTAAGAGAGAAGGTGATAAGACTGAAGAGCATGTGTGTGCTGGCTGCCTCCAACATAAGAAAAGCCAAGAATTCTTTTAGAGTTCAATGAAATGGAGCCAAGGACAGGGCTAAGGCTGAAGCACAAAAGCACCTCTCTAGTTGCCTTGGTTACAGTAGTTAGCTAAATATAATGAAAAACACTATATGCAAATGAAATAAACAGTAATTAGCAACATAAAGTCTTAGGGGAAAAAATGTGATAGATTTGTTCTATCTTGGAGGAAAAAATGGTCTCCTAAGAGGATGAAATTTATCTTCTGATAAGAAAAATGATAATACTGAAACATCACTAAAGAACTTCTGGAGTCCTGTCAAACTTTGTATTTCTCTCTGTTTTGTGTAAATAAACTCAATGTGGTGGCCACCTATTTGACCTGATGTTAGGTGGAGGAATTCTGGGATGACAAGGGGGGCTTGCTTGTTTTCTGGACATTTTGAGGAATTGATTGAGTTACTAACAGTTGTAGCCTTTCTGCCCCTTGAGATAAAAGCAGCAGTGAGAAGTCAGCTCAGCTCTGTAAGGTTGTATCCTCTACAGAGAATTAATCCACTGATCCACATTACCTCAGCTATCTGCTGACTCCAACCATGATTTGGTATTTTATCCTACTATTCTAATTGTTTTAGGCAGGAGCATCGAATTTGAGTAAGTGAGTTCCAAGATAATAGCAAGAAATTAATCTTATATAGAGTCATTATAAAAAATGCTAATGAAAAGTGCACATCATAAACAAAAACAAATATAAGCCAGATCCTATTTTACTTTGAGTTTGGCATTTCTTTATTTTTGAAAATATGAGAGGCTTCAAAAAGTGGCTTACGTGGTTTGTGCTGGGGGTTTTCTATCTGTGTAAGGATGAAAAAGAAGAAAAAAAAAAAGATGCAAAAGTACACAAGATAATTCTCAGAAAAAAAAAGCATTGGAATTTGGCTCAAATTCATTTACTGCTATTTAGCGCCTCCTGGCTCCAGCAATCTGCATCTCCATTTTGAGATGAGCCAAGCTTCATCATGCCCTTATATCCATAATGACATCCTTCCCAGACAATGAGTAATGCATTCCTGTTTTGAGTCTCATCACTACAACTCGGGCATGGTGAGACATGGTTTCCGTTTTTGATACTCAAATTGAAAAAATTTAAAAACTGACAATGGGGAGTTTAGCAGATGTTACCAATGCCATCCATATGCCCCAAGCTCTTGCTCTCCCTGTACCATTGATGATGTATTTCTCCCAGTGCCTATGAATCTCTACTGAAGGACTCTCAGGTTGATGGACCATATTTGGACCATGAGGGAAGCAGACTGAACAGCTTGAGTGCTAATACCTTCAGTAGCAGCCTTCAACAATGGTGGATGGGAGTTACTAGGTAAATTGCTCATCTTTGATATTCAGGTTGAAATCTCTGGGAAATGTTAATGCCATCTTCTAGAGGTTCTGGAGTCAACTGTGTCCCTTTTGTCCAGAGCAGTAATTGGCTCCTGAATGCATCCTGTATGGACTTTTTTTTTTTTTTTCATTTGCTGTCACACTTCTCATCTACCAATATTTCCCAGTACTATACTTCAATGATGCCACTTAACTACCTCTCAGAGAACCCATCAAAGTTTTAGAAAAAAAAATTTTTTTTCCAATGTGTCTTGACAAAAGGGGGCCTTAAATGTAGCCTTTGGTGTTTGAGGAATGAACCAAAACAAAATAAATTGATAAGAAATTGAGATGTGATTTTACAGCTGTCATTTTTTTTTTTTTACTAGAAGCTAAAATATATATCAAAGCCTATTACCAAGATGAAGAAATGAATACTGAAGAGGGATGGTCAAAATAAATCTTTGTACTCTCACCCAGAAAATGAAAGGCAAAAGAGTATAACAGGCAAGTTTTTCATTTTGACGTAGCTGTGGCAGGTAACATGAATAATATAATGCACATGTCTTCTTTGAGCTACTGATGTCATTCATCAAGTAATTTTGCTACCCCAAACTTTCAACCATTTCTAGTAGACAGGGTTTACGACAATTTTCTTAGACATTAATCTTTTCTTGAAATCTTTTCTAGTTTTAAGTATTTTAAAATTCATAGGAATTTACTACAAAATATATGGAGAGGCCATACATTCCCTTCACCCAGTTTCCCCCAGTAGCAATATTATCTATGACTACTGTACATTATCAAAACCAGAAAATTGAATTAGTATGACCCACCAGGCTTATTCATATTATACCAGTTTAGAGCTATTTATGTGTGTGCGTGTGCGCGCGCGCGTGTGTGTGTGTGTGTGTGTGTTCTATGCAATTGTATTACCTATGTAAAATTGTGTAGCCAACACCTCAATCAAGATTAAAAAATGTTCCATCACTGAAAGATTCCCTTATGCTGTGCTTCTTCTGACCCCAAAACATTCCCAGTATTTTGTAACTGGCTTTTTCATTCAGTATTATTTCTTTGAAATTACATCTAGGTTGTTGTATGTATCAATAGTTCATTTTTATTGCTCAGTGGTATTCTGTGATACGGATGTACCACGGTTTGCTTAACCATTCACATTTGGATTGTTTGCTTTTTGCAGGAGCTATAAATAAAGCTGCCATGAATATTTGTGCACATGGTTTTGTATGTACATAAGTTTTTACTTCTCTGGGATAAATGCTCCAAAGTTCTATTCCTAGGTCACAGAGTAAGCACACATGTGTTTTTGTTTTGTTTTGTTGTTTTCTGTTTTGTTTTGTTTTGTTTTGTCCCAGGGATTGAGCCTAGGAGCACTTTACCAATGAGCCACATCCCCAGCCCTTTTTTGTGTATTATTTAGAGACAGAGTCTGACTGAGTTGCTTATGATCCTGCTAAGGCTGTCTCAGCTGCTTAGGACCTTGCTGAGACTGACTTTGAACTTTTGATCCTCTTGGCTCAACCTTTCAAGACTATGGGATTTTAGGGGTATACCACCATGCCTGGCCACATGTGGTTTTTAAGTAATTCTTAATCTTTTTTCCATAGTGATTGTATCATTTTATATTACCATTGACAAAGTATGAGAATTATCTTTTTCTGTATGCTTACCAATATTTGATCTATTGCTATTTTTAAAAAAATTGTACATTGTGATAGATATTTTATAATTTTATAAACTTTATAAGGTGGAATAAATATATTTAATTGGCTATATGAATGAATAAGTTGGGTATTTTTACATATAGTAAAAGGAAAAAATACATGCCTATTGACTACCTGATTATATACTACAATAAAACAGCAAATAAAAACACAGAAAATAAATAGCAAAAAAGTGTTGGACCTGAGTATAAATGATAAAATTTCATTTCCTGGGAAAGCTGGGAATGGAACCACCATTTGACCCAGGTATTGCCCTTCTCGGACTATTCCCTGAAGACCTTAAAAGAGCATACTACAGGGATACTGCCACATCGATGTTCATAGCAGCACAATTCACAATAGCTAGACTGTGGAACCAACCCAGATGCCCTTCAATAGATGAATGGATTAAAAAAATATGGCATTTATACACCATGGAGTATTACGCAGCACTAAAAAATGACAAAATCATGGAATTTGCAGGGAAGGGGATGGCACTAGAGCAGATTATGCTTAGTGAAGCTAGCCAATCCCTAAAAAACAAATACCAAATGTCTTCTTTGATATAATGAGAGCAACTAAGAACAGAGCAGGGAGGAAGAGCAGGAAGAAAAGATTAACATTAAACAGATACATGAGGTGGGATGGAAAGGGAGAGAAAAGGGAAATTGCATGGTAATGGAGGGAGACCCTCATTGTTATACAAAATTACATATAAGAGGTTGTGAGGGGAATGGGAAAATAAACAAGGAGAGAAATGAATTACAGTAGATGGGGTAGAGAGAGAAGATGGGAGGGGAGGGGAGGGGGGATAGTAGAGGATAGGAAAGGTAGCAGAGTACAACAGTCACTAATATGGCATTATGTAAAAATGTGGATGTGTAACCGATGTGATTATGCAATCTGTATTTGGGGTAAAAATGGGAGTTCATAACCCACTTGAATCTAATGTATGAAATATGATATGTCAAGAACTTTGTAATGTTTTGAACAACTAATTAAAAAAGAATAAATTAAAAAAAATTTCATTTCAGATCTATGCTCTATTCTTAGTTGTGCAACCTTGAATGTGTCACCTTGGACTCTGGACCTCATTCTCCTTATATGTTCCTGGGTAAAAAAATCACTTCTTTCCTGTTCTTTTTTCTTTTGTACATCTTTATTTCTAAAATAGATGTATCAATTTTCAAAGTTTTGGTGATAATTTAACAAAATAATACAGTTAACATACTTATAAATACTAAAGGACCACCATTATAAAGTTCTTAATGCATGAACATCACACTAAATATGGATTCATAATTTTTGATAAGGAATATGATACTGTGCTCCTATAGGAATCCATAAAGTTAAGTTTGAGTGAGTACATGTGACAGGAAACATTTCAGGTATATATGATAATAGGTAAGAAGTAACAAATATCTTTTATTCTAAATATGCCTTAGAAAAAATAAAGAAATTCTGTGTTAAAACACATCTATTCTCTTATATTATTTTCAAGTTTTAAATAAATGGATTCAAAATCTTTTTAATTATTTTGAATGCTTTGTAGGTGTATAAATGATCCACAAGAGACAAAAGAGAAGAGCAGAGAAAATCTAACAAATAGATTTATTGTCTCATGTTGGTATAAGAATCAAGGGGAGAAAGCTGTTTTTCAATTCCTACAACTCACACATAGTACATTATTTTTGCAATTGTTAAGAAGTCACCCAGAAAATTGTAAATTCTACCAAAAAAGCAACATCAGCTTATTTTAAATTGCTGAGCTAAGAGATTTTATAGCCAATACAAGAAACAGGTGTTATTTTATGATAGTGCTACTCCTTGTAATAACTATATAAGCATTTCAAAATAAAAATTTTATTAATACCAAATAATTCCAATGATGATGATGTAATGGCCAATTAAAGGTAATTCGTTTTGCTTATATTCTATGGTAATATGGGTAACTTTAGCAATTATTTTCATCATAAAATGTTGATTATTTCCGTGTATTAATGCCTTCATATTGCCTTAAAATATGTAAAATGCAATAGTACATAAAATGTTACATCAATTTCATTCTATTAATTGTTTCCATAAACTCTTACATAGAGTGTTATTGCAGCATCTTTTTTATTGAGTCTATTTTATGCTGAGCATATTGTGAATAGGTATTGCTTAATCATTGTAGTACCTCTATCTAATTCAGTTTCAAGTGGTATCACATGAGGACTTACCTCAGAAAAAATCATGATTTTAATTAAAAAAAAAACAACTTTTGTGCACTTCTCCCTTTCTAACTGCACTAAAATTCCTTTCACCCTCTAGACATTCAGTCATAAGAAAACATCTCTGAAAATAATTTTTATGAACAATTTAATTTTTAGTATCTGCATTTATTAATATAAACACTGGGATATAAACTATTATTCAACATGTTTGTTAGATTTACTCCTTGAGGTATTTTTTGTCTCCTATCTCCCTAGCCCCTTTTCTTCTTTCTTGGTCTCCAATTACTTTGAGACTTAGAATACTCTTGCCTCATCTTTACACAACAGCATATTTTTATACCCAGATCCCTTAACAAAAAGAAATCTTGTTGGAAGGGGCATTTGTCTTCCTTCTTCAATGTCTTCATATTGTTTATAATTTAGTTAGCTCTGTTTTCTCCCAAGGCAAAAAAAAATTAATGGATGTATGTTATATTATAAGAATGTATCATAATAAAATTAACCAAATCCAACTAGTTTATATTTGGTAGTTTCATATATTTTCATATTGTAACTCTCATAAATACAGTTCTTATTTTTGTTCTATAGAAAATTATTGGGGCATATTTGAGTCCAGCTAATTTTTTATAAAATACTTCTCAGAAGGGTTGTAGAAATTCATAATTACACACACAACAAAACAATATCATCAACAATATATACATACTTCTAACAGCAGAGTAGGAAACCCAATTTTCCTCCACACTGGTCAATCCAGGAAGTTGTGATTTTCATAGTCTATACTTCTGGGGAATCAAAATATGAATCTCAGCATTTAATTGTGTTTATTTAATTATTTTGAGGTTTAAATTTTTTAAAAAGAAGAGAGAGAGAGAATTTTTAATATTTGTTTTTTAGTTTTCGGTGGACACATCATCTTTATTTTATTTTTATGTGGTGCTGAGGATGGAACCCAGGGCCTCGCGCATGCCAGGCGAGTGCGCTACCGCTTGAGCCACATCCCCAGCCCAGGTTTAAATTTTTTACACACTATTTTAGTCAGCTTTTACAATGCTGTGACTAAAGGACCTGTCTAGCAGAGAGGAGGAAGAGTTCATTTGGGGGCTCATGGTTTCAGAGGTTTTAGTTCACAGAAAGCTAGTTCCATTCCTCAGGGCTCAAGATGAGACTGAATGAACATCATGGCAGGAGAGGGTGGCTGAAGGAGGCAGCTCACATCTCCCTTGGAGGGAGAGGGTGGTGATCAAAAAGCAGAGAGAGAGAGAGAGAGAGAGAGAGACACTTCACTCTCCAGATACAAAACATATAACCCATAGCCATGCTTCAATTCGTATCTCCTCTAGCCACAACATGACATTTCAATTACCACAGTTAATCCCTATCAGGGGATTAATTTACTGATTGGGTTAAGACTTTCACAACCCAATAATTTCTTTTCTGAATCTTCTTGCATTGTCCTACACGTGAGTTTTTGGGGGCTACCTCACGTCCAAACCATAATATACACCCTACTAAAAATTCAGTATGAATTATCCTATGTACAGTAGGATGATTATATATCTAATATACTGTACATTTCAAAAACCTAGAAGAAAGTATATTGAAGTTTTTACCATAAGATATGTTTAACCTAATTTGAACATTACACAAGCATTTACATGTATTTAAAATTATGATGGTCCATTAAAATGTATATTTTTATATTTTATTTATTAGTTTAAAATGAATGTTAAAAATCTATTATTATAGAATTTGCCTATGAACTTATGTTGATTCTCCATTTTCAGTAGCAGAAAAAAATTCTCAAGAATGTTATTTTGGTGGCAACATGTTATAAAGATCAGTCCGGAAGACAATGCAATGTTCCATGAATGAGTCATGAGTACATGGATTTGGTGCTAGGATAAAAATACAAAACAAAAGAAATGGAGGAATTGTGAATCATGGATAAATACGTGGGCCTCTAGTGACTTGGACAAAGATGAAACATTAAGTGGGAGGAAAATCGGTCTGGCATAATGATCACAAATTTATTGATAGAGGATGTTTATTATGAGAATTATATATGAGAGAGGACAGACCCTATTTTTAAGTTTATTTTTGTATAGAGTGGATAGAATCCATTATTGAGCTGCATCCTCATCCCTTTTTATAAATCATTTCTTTTGAGACAGAATCACACTAAATTGCCTAGTCTGAAATTGAACTTGTGATCCTATTGCCTCAGTCTTGTGAGAGTCTGGAATTACAAGAAGGGGTCACAGCTCATGACCCTACAAATTATGTAGAGATAAATACCTACTAAGTATCACCATATTTGGACAATCAGAACAGAGTATTGTCCTAGCAGAATATTTTCTATGTAAGTCAAGTGTTCATCACCACCCTGAATATGATTTAAATCTGATAAGTCATGAATGGCGCATGATTACATTCTAATGTAGAAAATCTAAGTCAGTGTGTAATTCTAAACAATAGGATTTACATTCTGCCTTATGAAGCCTGAGTGAAATTATTATATTTGTAGTCTATTAATGAGTTATGATTATTAGAATATCAGCAAATGCAACAAATCATGATATGAAGATATGATACAAGAGGATTTGAAAAATTATTCAAATTTCCTATTCTGCTCCAAACCTTTTATCCCTTTCAATTGCAGAAACTAAACTCATTTCCAACTAAGATAAGGTGGCTGCAAACAACAGTAGTTTCCCGCTAAGCCTGCTTTACAGTTCTGTTTAACACTTCCTGCCATAAACATCAAACCCAGAAACATAATGTGCTATAATGGAGAAATGGGTGAATTGGTAAAGAGTACAAAAGCCAGAGTGCAAAAATCCTACTGTAAATTCAGACTGCCTCAATTTTGTCAAATATCTAAGAGACGTCTGGGAATGTGTGTTTAATCTGTAAGTAACAGCCTCTAAGGCATCTGTCTAGAGAGGACAGGATGGAAAACAGAAGAGCAAGTCTAGAGGTCTAAGCAGTTCTGTCTTTTCTTTCAGAATTCTGCCCTCGTTGGTAATGTAAAAGCTGTTTTGGGGGAATAAAATCAGAAGCAGAATCTAGCTCTGATAACACAAATTAGGATAAAAAAAGACAAGAGTTTTCAAAGTTATGTCAAATTCTACAGGTACAAATACCAAGGAAACATGAAAGATGAAAAGACTTCCCCGAGATTTCACCTGAATGTAGAAAGCATCCATGCTCTCAGACATAGCTCTGCCTGTCCCTAGCCTGTGAAGTACCTGGATTAGATGGTCACAGCTTCTCTATAGGCCCTGTGTGATACCAAAAGGAAGTCAGCTGTGCTTTTCAGTCTGAATGTTTATGGATTCTGAGGCAAGGGATAGCTATTTCTCCACTGAGTCCTATATCCTATTAACATCTCATGCTGGCTGAATAGAGCCTTAGAACATTCCAAGGCCCTGAGCAATATGCATTATGGGGTTTGGAAAAAAAAAATTGTCCCCTGCTATATTTTAGATTGTACAGACAAGTAAAGTAAAAACTATAATAAATATTCAGACCACCGAATTTATTCACTAATTGCATAATGAATTCTTACAGGGGTGATTTTAAACACAGGATCTGGGAAGCACTTAACCCAGCAAAGTATAACCAAATATGAACATAAGAAAAGACAATATTTAAACTGTGGAACAACCTAGATGCCCTTCAGTAGATGAATGGATAAAGAAAATGTGTTATGTATACACAATGGAATATTATTCAGCATTAAAAGAGAATAAAATCATGGCATTTGCAGGTAAATGGGTGGAGTTGGAGAATATAATGCTAAGTGAAGTTAGCCAATCCTCCCCAAAACAAAAACTGAATGTTTCTCTGATATAAGGAGACTGATTCATAATGGGGTTGTGGGGGGCATAGGAGGATTCAATGAACTCTAGAAAGGGCAAAAGGGAGGGAGGGGAAAGGAGTGGGCTTAGGTGCAGAAAAAATAGTGGAATGAGATGGACATCATTACCCTAAGTACATGTATGAAGAAACGGATGGTATGACTCTATTTTGTATACAACCAGAGATATGAAAAATTGTGTTCTATATGTGTAATATGAATTGTAATGCATTCTGCTGGCTGTCATATATAACAAAATTTAAAAAAAAAAGATCTCAGAATGATTCTAAATGGCACACTTACAAACTCTTTTGTTTTCATTTCCAATAGTTGCAAGTTAAACAGCCTGCAATTTTGATAAGCACATTTCTGCATGGGTATTTCTAAGTACCTTCACTTCTCCTTGAAATGATGTTATATACAGAGGTTTAAATGTTTCCAATGTTATCACTACAAATACACTTTTTTATATAATATAATCATTCTTTTATTGCTTTTTTGCAACTATAGAATCATTTCGTTTTCAATATAGCCTATCTGTTTTCTAAATAGGTCTTCTAGTAAATCAGTAGTATGGCTTTATTTTTTCAATGTAGGCTTAAGATTCTTATTGATTACTTCTGGAAAAGCAAGAATCTACAAATTGCATTAGCTGAAAAGATCAATGGCCCATTAGACTGGCATTTTACAAAGACCTAGACTAGATGCTTCAGTGGAAGGCTAGAAAAAAATTACCTTTCATAAAGCACCTGTCCAATTGTTCAATATTACACTACCGGGGAAAATTTTTTCCTAACTCCAGCTGGTTATCATTTTATGCTTTGAAACACAAGGATTGATGACCCTTGTAATTTTAGCCTGGCTTGTAAAACTGCACATAGTTTATTATTTATATTCACATAAATGCCCATTCTATTGTTTTGCTCTTCCTAAGATATTGGGTACCATAATTTTCAGCAGAGGCAGATTTCAAAAAATACTTTAAAAATGATTTCTGAGGGAAAAAATGGAGAATAATTGAACAAAAAATAAATAAATAGGTCATCTATCTGATATTAGTGCATTTAAGATTGTCCCACCCCAAATGTGAGATTATAGAGAAAAAGGTGAATAGAGGGCAGGCATGGAAATAGTTTTTCTAGCAATAATAATAACATCTTCTATAATGTCCTATTTTTCTATCACATATTAGTGTCGTCAATGTGACCTATTCTTGATTCTGCTTACCTTTCTAAAATTTGCATTGATTTCCGATCGTCCCAAATAAGGGACTGAAAGTATAATTTGTCTCTGGCTAGTTTTGTGGGGCTGTAGGAATTGTTTTCCTCTAACGAGTTTCACTTGTTTGCTGAGTCTCATGGTTTACATCATCTGTAGACACTGACACTTTTCACCTGCCAAATCAACCACACCTAAATTGTCAAGAAGTCATTTCTACCAATAATTTCAGACTTGAATCAATAAAGCAGGATACCCAGTGAGTTGAGTTGGTCTTGGGTTCCAGATACTTTACAATTCCCCATTTCCTCCACTTTTTTTGGATACTTTGTGTAATTTAAAGTGTACATTATATCCTTGACTCACACAATGTCCACTTTAGGGGATTTTACTGAGATTCTGCTATTTTTACTTCTGTTTCTCCAGGAACTTTCATGAATCCTGTCCCCTACTTCAGAGTCTTTGATGAGATTCCTGTTCCCAGAGAGAATTGGTCATGTTGAATCACCATGCTAGCCACCCATTTGTCCTCAAGTACAATCATTATGTGAGAAACCTTGCTTTCTATTCCTAGGCATTATTATGGGCCTCTTTCTATAGCAAGAAAAAAGTGAAACCCACTTTCAAGTGCCAATCTTTCTAATTTTCTCAAAGGGTACCCTAGAGCTTGCTCTACTGCCATGTGACTCCAATTCCAGCTCCTTCCATCCCAGCAGTCTGTTGAAGGTTTGCCAATAATTTTGAGGCAAAGATTGCTTATGATATGATGTTTCTTCTTTGTTATATAAAAGGATTGAATGAGATGAACCCTGAAGTCCTATTTTAACCCTCACTATATGATGTATGACTTCAATATACAAGATGTTCATGATACATAAGATGTTCCAATTAAATATCCATCATTTGATCAATAACAATAACTAATAGTATATCACAAAGTCTGAATAATCGCATTTTATAAAAATAAAAACGTTTTAATTTACTTAACAAATTAAGTTGACTGCCAGATAAGATATTTCACTGCTTTTTTAAAATTTTTTTATTGGTTGTTCAAAACATTACAAAGCTCTTGACATATCATATTTCATAATATTTTTTCATAATATTTATTTTCATAAATATTTCATAATATTTCATAATATTCCCCTATTTCACTGCTTTTTAATGGAGTGGGAGTCACAACTTAGTTCAAATAAACAATGGAAAGAAATCATACTTTCTAGGGATGAGTGTAAAGGAAGTGTGGTTTTGTGTTTGTTTGCTTGTCTCCCCTGTTACTTTTCTTTAGCTTCCCTGGTATATTTGAAATCAGATCTAAGAAGGGAGCAGGATAATGGACTTTTATCAACATGGCATTTACAGAGATTATTGCTTGAATGAACAGCAATGCAGAGGCTTCAGAAGAATTTTCTTATTTCTGACTATGATAGAGGAAAACTAAAAATAATAATATTTAATCCTTTGTACAAGAATCCTCTGTAAAGAAAGTACATGTCTGAATATTTTAAGTAATAGTAAACAGAATCCCAATGATCACCTAAGCATTGAAGATACAAAAAGAAGTAATAGATGTTATAAGGCTTATATTGTTATATTTGTTTACAGTTTAAATAAAAAGAGTAAACTATTAAATAAAAAGATTTTAATTTTAAGTATTGTAAAGCTCATATGTATTGTTAAATATTAATTTGGGAAGTATTTTCAACACTGCTTTGGTAAGTAATCCATAGATAGAGAATATTTCAAAATATTCTGGCCCAATAACCTCCATGAGAAATTTTTCTGCACATCAAATGGAAATTATTTAGGTTTGTGATATGTTTTGGAAAACAATTCTAAATTCAGATAGAGATTTGTGAATGTATTTATAAACAATTATTTTCTGTTTTATGAATTCAATTTTGATGTTTTGACATGATGCTGTTGTGGAGCCAGTTCTTGTTTAGTGACTTGAAAAATAGTGTGATGATTTTCAAACTCTCCTATGTATAACGATAACTTTGGTGCTGGTTTAAAAAGTAAATTCCCACAGTTGCTGTCACAGAAAATTATATCCCATAGTGTGAAGTTGGACTCATTGCACTACCTTTTTTTTTTTTTTTGAAACAATCTTTGCAAGTTGTTTGTTTTTGAAAGTGATTCAGAACATATCTTGAAAAATGTGAAATATGACCAAGGAGATACTATTAGCAAAAATAAGAAGTAATAAAAAGGACATAGTAGAAGGAACATACAGAGTCTAATCTAAAACATACTCAAGAGGATGTGTCCAGTGAGGGAGAAAATATAGATTTGGAAACTGTGGCCATAAAAGACATGAATTTTGAGAGTTTGTATAAGGTTAAGTGATATAGGGAGGAAAATTAATTAAAAATTAATTAAATAAAACATTTAATTAATTATTTGTCCTGTATTATATTTATGGGAATTTTGTTTCAAACTGCTGGAACAAGAATGTTTTCTATTATTCAAACTAGATATCCTGGGTAAGGAGAAAATGCAAATATATTTTTAATGTATAAGATTTTACATTTTCATTTACATATTCTGCTTAATCAAGCAAACCCACAGCAATATAAGTTCATCTCTATCACTACAATTCAATTCCAACCAGAATTGTTTGTAATGCTAATCAAAATGAACACAAAAATCCAAGTACAGTTTGTAAAAACAGCTGTTACCCAGTCTTGAGGAAGAAGGGAGTTACCCTGGTGTATTCTGTAACTAATTCGATAAAAATTCTATAAAATAGGAAGTTCTAAGAGCCACTTACTAAATCAGCCTTTGGCTATTCCATAATCATGTTTATTATAAGTTGAAATTAAACAGTTATAAAGCAAGCATAATTTCATGTCTAACCACCCAAGATCTGGAGAGAGTTAAAAGCAATATAAAATCTTAGAGGTAATGTTATTTTTGAATGCAAATGAGTTTCACCTTCTTTTGCCTTAAGGAAGAGAAATGCCCCTGGAATTGTGTTGTCATCAAGAGTAGCTGAAAGGCATCATGATCAATTTGAATTTCTAATATGAAACACAGTAATGAAATATGAGTGCATGTAATTCAATATAAGAACTTGTGTGTGCATGAATAATAGGTGGTGTATATGCCTTTTTTCTCAGCTATTATTAGCTATTTGGTTGTGTTCACAAAAATACACATAGAAGAAAAAGGTTGTATCAGTACTTCTCTCTATAGACCATCACTACTCCTACTTATAGGGTTATCATCAGTAAACCTATAAATGAGGAAGGTTTGTAATATGACATAAGTATATACTCAAAAAGATCTCCTTTCATAGCATACTTTAATTACAAAGAAACTGAAATGGTCTATCGTAAATGTTATGTATGTAGAATTCACCTATTTTACCACTTCATAGGAAAGACTCAAGAAACCCAGTGAATGAATTCAGTCACAGGGAATACTAGATATTTGTAATTTGGGTCAAGTTTTTTAATATAAGAAAGAAATATATACTGCTGAATCATTTAATTCATTTATAATAATATTAAATATTTTTTGTTCCTGAATGTAGATGTCTTCTAGTAAGCCAATATTTTTAATTCAAATAGGTGAAAGGTAAATAGCTATGGCTTGCACAGTTTATTATTAAAAAAACCCACTTTTCTCATAAGTAGAACTAAGTATATGAATTATTACAAAATGCATATTTCTCCAGAATGTTATGATTTCATGATTTTCCAGCAAAGAGTAGGATATATTAAGACATTTAAATTAAAAATAACTATTAACTATGTACTAAATAACTATATAACTATATTAAATTTTTACTATGTCCCATACTACATAGGTGGTATGTGATAGTTAATATAATAAGAGCCATACAAATCCATATTTGTTTGCTATTTTTATTAATTTCAATTTTGAAAAATAAGAAAATGTGCTTTTTTTTTTTTCTTTTTTGTACCAGGGATTGAACCGAGGGAGGTTTAATCATTGAGCTATATTCCCAACTAACTTTATTTTGAGACCAATTCTCACTAAGTTGTATAGGGCCTCACTAAGCTGCTGAGGCTGGCTTTGAACTTGCCATCCTCTTGCTTCAGCCTCTGGAATTGCTAGGATTATAGACATGTGCCATTGTGCCAGTATAAGAAAATAGATTATCAGAAATATTAAATGATTTGCCTAACAGATTTTTGGTAGGCTGTAAAACTAGCAGGAGATATTATTAAGATTTCAATCAATTTCCATATTGCTCTAAAATCTGTTATTTTTGCTTGTTTATTGTATCAGCCTTTTTTGAGTGTTTGTAAAGAACACGAGTCTTTGTGAAAGCAAATAGATATTACATAGCAAATATCTTACCACACAAAATTGGTAATAATTTTGTAAATGCCAGGTTAAAATTAAACAGGTTGTTTTAATATAATATTTCCCAGAATTTTAATATTTTAATGAGCAATGCAAATCTCCAAGAGGAAAATAAATAGTGTGACATTTCCTAAACTAGTGTGAAAACAGATTGCTTTTCAAAAGAAATAATTTTCTGTGAACTATAATTTTGTATACTTTCTACTCTGCTATTACCAGTGTATGGTAAATTTATTCATTAGATTAATTTGTAGTATGTACAAATACAAGAAATAAATATTTTTTGGTTGGTCAGCTGATCAAGTAACTAGAATAAATATAAATAAAAGGGTATTTGGGGCCTTGGCCAGTGTTTGCTTAATTCTCCAGATTTTACCTTTGACATCTTCTCATAAGGCCATGAATTGCTGACACATAAGTTCAGCCTTCCTCTCATCATTAGGACGATGTTTTACCTTGGTCTGGAGGACTCACCCAATACTATGTGTCAATATAGATACGTCCAGATGGGTGGTGTCAATGTGACTCAGACCTTGCCTTGTGTGATGAAATGAACACTCACTCTGATGTCTTTGGTCCAAATCCTTGCTTTGTGCTCGAAATTAAATATTTGTGTTCTTTAAAATTCATAGGTTGAAATCCAATCCCCAGTGTGATGGTATTTGGAGGCAGGGCTTTTATAAAGTGGTTGGGTCTTGAGTGGAATTCTCATGATTGATATTTGTGCCTTTATTAAGGTTCCAGAGAACCCCCTGCCCTTTATGCCTGTTGAAGACACAGCAAAAAGATGGCCATCTGTAAACCTGGAACTGAGACTTCTCCAGACACTGAATTTGGCTGGTCTTTGCTTAATTACCCAAACTTTATCTTGGTCTTGGATTTTCCAGCCTCGAGAACTATAAGTATTGAATTTCCAAGGTTTATGAGCCACCTATTAAGTAAGTGGTGTTCTGCTTTAATGACCTGAGTGGACTAAGATACCTTGATAATATTTGATTAATAAAAAATAGGAAAAATACTCAGTCTAGCTACCAAAGAATAGGCAAATAAAGTGATTATGAGAAAAAAGTTCTACTTGAACAAAAGTTTTTTAGAATGGCAATATTCAGCATGAAATAGCACATGTTTTAAAAAGGACATATCTTACCCTGCAGGTGAGAATGTAAATATGTACAAATTTCATAGGGGATTTTAGAATATCAGTTAAGATATTCAAAAGGATTTCAAACCTTAGAGGTAGTAACTTTTCTGGAAATACATCTTAAAATAACCACAAACAAATATTTATCCACAAAATGTTTGTTGAACTATATTTATAAAGGTGAAAAATCATACTGAATGAGTGAATTATGGTATATCCATGCAATATGAAACATTATAGTTGCTGAATGATGTTTACAAACATAGCAATGCCATGAGAAATATTTATGAAGAAATACCATATTTAATATAAAAGAAGAATATTTTATTGGTAGTTTTGTTTTTCAATTTGTACCAACAGGTAGATAAATGTTCTGAGATAGCTCCACAAATTGTTTATGACTGTAAAATTCTGATTTTAGTTCTTAAATTTCTGAGTTTAAAAAATTTCCCCAAAGTACTCTAAAAATATTCAGACATAACAATACACAATTGGATAAACATTTGTATATTGTTTTGATAAATCTATCTATTTAGTTGAATTGTTTTCAAATCACATTTCCCCCTCATTTGTATGGGAAAATGCAAACCACTATGTTTATGTTTTTATCCTCCAAAGTTGTTTTGGAATTAAAATTTTCAAATGTTAGTTTTTAATTTTTATAAATTTTTCCAAATAATTGTTTTTAAGACAGAGTTTTTACAAATATAGATCCTTGCAACTCTGGAAAAAAAAATGCATCCAACGTTTGGTTGCCTTACTATCTTTTTTAAATTAAAACTTTACATTTACATCTCTGTCAATATTCAGATGGCCTATGGGGCAGGGCAGGGAGATAAGTAATGTACTGGTAACAGTCTTTTCAGGAAAACCATGTCAAAAATTCTGATTCTTCATTGTCAGGCAAACTATATTTGATGTTACCAAATAAAACCAAATCAAAGTTTGAGTAGCTTTCACAAGAGCCCAATGACTGTCTTAGGTGCCCCTGTATTTATTTATCTTACCAGCCAGCCATACTGTTCTTGGTTTCTAGAGAGGGCAGCATTATAATCCCATCTCCTGTGTCTAACCTGGCTTCCACCTCATGAGTTCAGAAACATTGGATTACCAATATTCTACTCTGAAAGTTTTTTTTTTCTTTGTGCTTATTGTGCTTACAAATTGCTTGAAAATATTTTTAAGCTTTGTCCACAGGGACTTACTGTATCCCACTGGATTGTTCTCTCCTAGGAATTGGAGTCAAAGTCTAATTTTTCAAGATTCTTTGGCTTCTACTTCAGTTTCTGCATCATAATATTTGCTCAGCCTCGGAAAAGTTGTTCACATAATAAGGACTGACTCACTAAGGAACCATATCTACTGATAAAGTATCATTTGAACTAGGCACAATTTCAACTCACATTTCATATTTTGGTACAATATGTTCAATGATTCGCTGCTATTGACAGTCTTCTTCTTGCAAGAATATTTCAATTAGCCTTTTAAGCTAGCTATTTGAGGCAAGCACCTTAGAAGCAAGTCTAGCACCACAATGACATTCAGACAAGTGATTCAATTTCCTGGCTCACCAGTTAGTCGAGGAATCAGTCTTATTATGTTTCAAGGAATTTATGATAAGAAATGCCTGCTTTAAAATACTCAAACAGCCGGAGAGCCCTGCAGGTTGCCAGGAATTTAGGACATACTTTACAATGGCTCATTTACATCTATGGCACAATAAAATCAATTTTAGGAAGGAAGTGGATGATAGGGGGTTGGCAGGGGCAAAGAAGAACATAATAAAATTCAAGTAGTTTGCCTGTAAGAATTTGATATTTCATGAAAAACACAAGAAAAAAATCTCTGATGAATCAAATGAAAAAAAATTAATTTTAGAGTTTATAGTTTTCTTCTTGTCTGCCTAATATAAACCAAACATTGTGATTTATATTTTTCATATTAATTTAAAACTCATTCACACTGTGGAAAGTACATATTGCTAACCCAGGCTTCTCAGGTACAGAAAGACTCTGACGTTAATGGATTAGTCTAAAGTCACACATTCCAAATTATTGGGCTTCAGTTTGTAATGCAGAGTTCACTCTGCAGCCCATATTATTTCTATAACAAACATAGCACCTTCTACCAAGCCAGTAAATATTTGGGAAGACATTCTTTGAGACATTAAATGAACTGTAAGTAATGGTTTCAAGCATTACTGCTGAAATTTCATCAATGCTTTGGCAAAATGTGTTTTTGATTATAGAAGAAATGTATATGTGTGTTCATTTGAAATTTACAAAACATGCAAAAGAATAAAACAATATGAAAAGAATGCCAAAGATTATAGTCAGAATACAGTTTTTCTCACTTATAAACCTGTTACTGAGATGCAACCAGATGTGCTGCTAAATGCCCATCAATGTGAGATTACCGGCTCATTAACATTCCACAGTACACTCCTAATAAATGTTGGAGTACAAGAGAAGCCAGATGAAGCTGACCCAATCATTGTTATATTGCAAAGATACATCCAATTAGAATGAATTAAGTGACTTTTCTCTGAAGCTTAGTTAAGAGATAGACATAGATAGTGAGTTTACATCACAATCTAATCTCAGACAGAGTTGGTGAGAATTCTAGCAGAATTAGAGACTACAAAAACTGTTTTCCATGGAGAGGATACATTAAGAAGGTAGATTTAAGCAAATGAATAGCATTAAATTATTTTTATAATTAACAGATAATATTGCATATATTTGTCATGAACAATATAAGGTGTGGAAGAATATATTTATATTGTAAAATGCCTAAATCTAGACAATCAACATGCATTATTTCACATGCTAATCATTTCTATGCTGAGAACACTTTACATCCATTCTCTTAGCACTTTTCAGGGATAAAATATATCACTTACTATAGTCTCTGTATTGGACTATAGATCTCTTGAAGTTGTTTCTCCCATCTGCCATTTTCTATCCTTTCACAGGCTTCTTCTCAACACCCCCCTCACACACCTCAGTCCCGGATAATGACCATTTACCCTCTGCTTCTCTATGGTCAACGTTTTTATATTCCACACGAGTGAGATTCTTTGGGTTTTTTTTTTTTTTTTGCATCTAACTTATTTCACTTTACATAATATCTTCCAAATTCATTCATGTTTTCATAAATGATGGGATTCCATTACTATTTAGGGCTAAATAGCATTCTTTTGTGAATGTTTATCATATTCTCTTTATCCATTCATCTATTGATGGACGTTTACATTGATTCCACACCCTGGCTGTTATGAGAGTGCTACACAGACGTGGGAATGCAGCAATGAATACAACAAACTGATTTCATTGTCTTTGGATGTTCATCCTGTCTTGAGAAGGCTGGGTCATATGATGGTGACCATAGTTTTTGAGAACCCTTCCCCTTTTTTCAGTGTGTGTGGTTTCCCTTTTCTCCACAGTCTCACTGTCACATGTGAACCTTTTCTCTTGAAAGTAGCCATGTTAATAGAGTTGAGGCAAAAATCTCATTGTGGTTTCATTTTCCTGGTAACTAGTGATGTTCCCCATTTTTTTTCACATACCTGTTAGCCATGTGTGTCTTTATTTGAGAAATATCTATTCAGTTATTCACTCATTTTTAAATAGGGTTGTTTTGTTTTCTTGCTACTAAGTTGTTTGAGTTCCTTATACATTTCAGAAGCAGGTCTAGCATCCCTAATACAAAAAGATAAATTCTTAAACATTCCAAAATCTGAAACTTTTAAGATCAACATGATATCACAAGTAGAAGACTCCACACTTGTTGTCAAATGATGGGGTCATAGCTAAACCACAGAAATACTAAAACATATTATACGAAGTTACCTTCAGGTTATGTTTACATAAGGTGTATATGAAAAACAAATGAATCTTGTGTGTAGATTTGGGTCCTATGTTCAAGATGTTTTAGTGTATTTATACAAATATTCCAAAATAATAAAAAATTGAAGTGTTTTAGGGAAACTTCTGGTCCTAAACATTTCAGATAAAGGATATTCAATATCTGCAAGTTCTTATCTGATATAGTATTTTAAAATATTATCTTGCATTCTGTCGTTTGTCTCTTCATTCCGTCAGTTGCTTCCTTTGCTCTTTGTTTTTATCAATCCCATTTGTCTGTTTTTACTATTCTTGCTTGTACTGTTGTGTTCTCCAAAAAGTCATAGCCTAGATCAACATCATGGAATTGTTCGTGTATATTTTCTTCTAGTAGTTTATCAGCTTCAGTTTTTACCTTCAAATATTTAATTCATTTTGACTTTGCTTTGTATATGGTCTAAGAGTATAATTACATTGCTTTGCATCTGGATATCCAATTTTGAAAGGACTTTCTTTTTCCCATTGTCTGTTCTTGGTGACTTTGTTTAAAATTAGTTGGCCTTAACTATGTGAATTTATTTTGGGGTTCCCTGTTCTGTTTCATCAGTCTATGTGTTGATTTTTGTGTCAATATTATACTGTTTTGACTATTATAGGTTTGTACTGTATTTTTAAATCAGGTAGGGAGAAACCCCAATTTTTTTGTTTATTTGTTTATTTAGTAGACCTAGGATTGAACCCAGAGATGCTTAACCACTGAGCCACATCCCCAGTGACACCGCCCCTCCCTTTTTCTTTATGAGGCAGGGTCCCATTAAATAGCTTAGGCCCTCACTAAGTTGCTGAGACCAGTTTTGAACTGGAGATCCTCCTGTGTCAGCCTCCCAAATCTCTGGGATTACATTCATATGCCACCAAGCCAGGCTTGTTGATTTTGTGTGTGTGTGTGTGTGTGTGTGTGTATGCGCACGCTTGTACCGTCAAGATTGATTTGACGATTTGGGGTCTTTTGTGGTTCATAGAAATTTTAGGGATTTTTTCTCTATTTCTGTGCATAATGTCACCTATATATTGCTTGGAGTAATATGGACATTTTAGCAATATCAGTTCTTCCAATCAATGAACATAGGAATATTTTTCTATATTTTTATTTCTTTTTCAGTTTCCTTCATTGGTGTTTAATAGTTTTTAAAGTAGGGATCTTTCATATCCTTGTTTAAATTTATTACTAGGTATTTTATGCTTTCCCAGAAGATGATTTGCTCAACTAAAAACATTAGCATTTAAAATATTCTTGATGTACATTTACAGTTTTTCCTTCAAAGAGATAGCCCATTTTTACAACTCCTGGCAGCAACAGAAGTTATCTTTTCACAATACTTTTGCCAACATAGAATATTATTATGGAAAAATATATTCAGTGTCTTAATTTAAATTATTTTGATTATTGAGACTGAACAGTTTTATGCTTATTTGCTTTTTCTAATTTTTTCAGTCATAAAATAATACAATTACATACTCTCTTTTTATTATCATGGATTATGATATTGCCACCCCCAATTTCCAAAAGCCATTCTTAAGAAGCAGCATAGAATAATGAAAAATGCAAGCACATTGGCTACAGAATGACTTAGTATTCCAATTCCACCTGTGATTCTTATATGACTCTAAGACTTAACAAGTTAATCTCCTTATTAATCTCTGAAGCTAATATTCCTTATCTTAAAAATGGTGATTATATTTTCAATTCCTAGTGATTTCTGTGTATCTAAAATGCAACCATACACAGGCATACTGTGTTTTATTGAGCTTCTGTTTATTTCACCTTGTAGATGCTACATTTATTGTAAACTGAAGAATTGTGGCATTTCTGTGCCAAATAAATATTTCAGCACCATTTTTCTAACAGTGTGTGTTCAGTTCACATCTCAGTTCCACTTTTGCTAATTATCACGTGATTTTAAACTTTTTCATTATTATTACATTTTATGGTGATCTGTGATCTCATGAATTGTGACCAAATGGTGAAGTTAATCCACAAGTGGTATTTGTGTTCTCACTGCTCCACTGACCAGCCATTCCTCCAACCCCCTCCTCTTTTGTCTCTATTCCCTGAAACACCCAGCATTTAAATTAAATCAACTGATAATCTTAAAGAAAGGAAAAGATGATCCTCTCTCACTTTAAATCAAAAGCTAAAAATGATTAAACTTAACAAGGAAGACATACAGAATAAAGCTTGAGCTAGGCTATGACTTTTGTCCTATTATTTAGCCAAGTTGTGAATGCAAAGAAAAAGTTCTTGAAGGAAATTGAAAGTGCTCCTCTAATGAACACATGAATGATAAGAAAGTAAAACAGCCTTATTGCTAATATGCAGTAAGTTTTAATGTTCTGGATAGAATAGCAAACTAGCCACAGTATTATCTGGAGGCAAAGCCTATCCACAGAATGGCTCAAAACCTCTTTAATCTATTGAAGACTGAGAAAGGTGAGGACGCTTCAGAAGAAAAGCTTAAAACTAGCAGAAGTTGGTTCACAAATGTAAGAAAAGAACCCATCTCTACAACATCAAAGTGCAAGGTGAAGCAGCAAGTGCTGATGTAGAAGCTACAGGAAATTGTCTACAAGATTGAGCTAAGATCATCAATGAAGGTGGCTAAACAGCAGGGACCACCTGAAACTAATATACAGAGAAGAGAAGTCATGCCTGGTTTGAAAGCTTAAAAAGACAGAGTAAGTCTCTTGTTAGGGGATAATGAGGCTTGTGACGTTAAGTTGAAGCCATCACTTAGGTAATACTCCAAAACTCCTAGGGCCTTTAACAATTGTCGGTGCTCTATAAATGCAACAACAAAGCCTGGATGACAGCATATCTGTCTTCAACATGGTATTCTGAATGTTTTAAGTCCCCTGTTGGAACCTGCTGCTCAGAAAAAAATATTCTTTTCAAAATATTACTGCTCAATGACAATGTGCCTGGTCATCCAAGAGCTCTGATGGAAATGTAAAATGAAATTAATGTTGCTTAGTGCAGGGTGTACACCTGCAATCCCAGAGGCTTGGGAGGCTGAGGCAGGAGGATCAAGAGTTCAAAGCCAGCCTCAGCAAAAGCAAGGTGCTAAGAAACTCAGTCAGACACTGTCTCTAAATAAAATACGAAATAGGGCTGGGGATGTGGCTAAGTGGTTGAGTGCCCCTGAGTACAATCCCTGGCAACATAAATTTACTTCTAGTTTTATAAGTAAGGGCCAAGATATTTTATAAAATATAAAATCTCATATAAGTCTCATCAAAACTCTATGGGATACACTTCCATAAACATTTAGTATCATCCCTATTTTTTTTTTTAGTTTAGCTACTTTGATATGTTTGTAATGATAAGTTATTGTAGTTAAAATTACATTTCTCTAAAGATTAATTATATTAAATATTGCCTAATATACATATACTACCTTACTTTGACTATACATTTTACATTCAGATCCATGGTTGATTTTAAATTATTTGTTGTGTATTATAATATATATATATTAGGTTTAGATTGTAGTCCTTGAACTCTTCTCTTTTTTTTTAATTTTATCTATTGAGGAGCCTTTTCATCTTCTATTTTAATTGTTTTTGCACTTTTGTCACATATGGATTGGACATATTTACAACAGCTATTTCTAGGTTGTCTATTCCATTGATCTTTTTTCTACTACTCCATCAAAATCACACTGACCTGGTAAAATAGGCATATGATGTCTCAACATAAGATTGAGAAATTTTTATTACTTTGTTTTAAGCATTTTATGTTATCATATTGGTTTCTTTATGTAAAGAAAAGGCTTGCATATATCTACAAAATATTTTGCTAGGATTTTCTTTAAAATTGTATACATCTAAGTATCAATTTGTGCAAAAATGACAAATTTATTATACCATGTCTTCAATTATATGAATACTGTACACCTACATTTAGGTCTTTGATTTCTTCCATTGACGTCCAGTAGATCTGAGCATACAGATCCTGTATGTGTTTTATTTATTTATCGATATTTATAACTGTATATGTATTTTACCTTCTTTTTAGAGTGATTTTAAATAGTATGGTTCTTAATATTTCTTTGCACATGATCTGCCCTTGAGTTCACATATCCTTTATACTCTTTTTAACCTAATATTGAGCCTGTCCATTTTTTTAAAAAACATTTTAGTCATTTCATTTTTGTTATTTTTCTTTGATAATTTTATATCTGATATTTATTCACAGTTTTTTATCTGTTTTTTAAGTAATGTTTATAGTTGCATGTTGAAGCATTTTTATGATAGTTGCTTTAAAATCTTTGCCAGGTTATTTTGACATCTATGTCATTTAATAGGCACCTATTTATTGCCCTTTCTCATTCAATTATGGTTACACTGGTTCTCAATATAATGAGTGACTACTGATTATGCCCTGGACATTTTTGTTATTATGTTGTATGTCTTTGGGTCCTTATTAATCTCATTTTCAGCACATTATCTTGATTAACTTATGGGCAAATTCTGATGCAAGTATATGTTCATCTCCCTGCTAGATCCCATTAAAATCACCCTGATAAAAGTAGAGCATCAGTTCCTTCTGCTTCATTGAAAAGAATTAAGGTTGAAGTGCAGCTCTTCCCTTAGGTCCACTAAAACCTTCCCAGCAAAGGCAAAGCATCTACTAGACTGTCCCATTGTCTCAGGAGTGGTGTAAGCTCAGCTTCTTCCTGAACATTTCTGACAGCAGCAGCTGGAAATTGGATGATTATCTCATATCACCTCATTTTACTTTATTGATGCTTCATGAGAACAAGTGAGGACTCTGTTCCTTGTTGGGCCTTCCTCAAACTAGTTCTAAGGGGAGGTTGACTCTCAAACAATCTATTCAAACCACATCATTTCACTTTGTTGCTGCTAGGTGGGGTCAAAGCTTAGTGCTCCACTGTGTTCCAATAATTTGGCTTTGTATGTATGTATGTGTGTGTGTGTGTGTGTGTGTATGTGTATGCATGCTCTGAAGGTTCGCCTTCCTGTGGGTGCTGGGCTCCGATGACAATGAGAAAGAATTAAATGTAGTGAGGTACAGGCTAACCTCATCTTATTCCATCTCCCTCACTCTTGATGCTGCTGGGCAGTGACAGGCTCAGCGTGCTACGATGTTCACTAATACCCCGTGGGCAAAGTAATTGGGTAAGAGAAGTGAGAGCACTGCTGCCTGTTTCATTGAGCTGTTAAAATCCATTCCCCACTTACCTCTACCAACACTATCATGATAGAGGAGAGTACTGTAGCCTGCTTCCACCAGGAATCTCCCCACTTAGTCTCATTAAAAGTGTAATCTTGAGGTCAGTTTCTTCCATTGGTGTTTGAACAAAATAGGCCATGCATTGAAAAAGACTTCCTGTCCTGAGGGCTGTTCTTTCTAGATCCTTTTAGCTAGGAGGAGCCGACTTTTCTTGGAGGCTTTTGTTTGTTTACTGTGTCGGTTCCTGTTGGCAGTTTTGAGCTAGAGGTTTCTAGAGCTCCCCATCTGTACATGAAGTGTATCCCCAATAAGAAAACCCAGAGAACCATTTCCATGTTCTTCAAACACCAAGATCTCTATGAGCTATTCCCCTTTCTTTCCACTTACATTAGTTTCCTAAGGGTGCCATAAAAGTTTCTGCAAACTCAGTGCCTGAAAACAAACAAAAAACAATGTTCTCTCTGAGTTCTGGAGTTAAATGTCTAAAATCAAGGAGTCAGCAAATCTCTGCTTCCTTCAAAGTCCCTAGTAGAGAATCCTTTGCCTCTCAACTCCTAGAATCTTAATGTGTTCCTTGGCTTAATCCCAGTTTCTGCTCCATCTTCTGTGTCTTCTTAAAATCATACTGGTTGTTTAGGGCCCTCCTAATCCAGGATAATCTTATCTGGTTCCCCTTTGTATCCATTTCTACAAAGATAATTTTTTTTCCAAATATAGCCACATTTTAAGAGTTCCAGAGGTTAGAACTTAAATATATCTTTTTGAGAGGCACTATTCAACCAACTATACCATCTTTCAGAGATGTATGTTTGTTGTGTTATTTGCTGATGCTTTAGTTACAAGATTAAGAACTAAGAGGAATGGAGCTATCCTGCTTGGTCAAAATCCTGTTCATTTTTAAAACTTAATGTATTGCTTATGTGTCCTATTGAAAACTGTTATGTTTTAACAGGTGTTTTAATTATTCTCTTGAGTGATAGAAGCAGCCTCTGGGGAAATCCTGAACATGAAGACCATCCCTGATTAAAAGGGAACATCATTGCCTCGAGGGCATTTAATTTAGTTAATTAATTATGTTCTCTCCTCTATTCAATGCTTGTAGCAGTTACATTTTGCCACCAGAGTGCTCCATAACAAATCCCAAGTTTTGTGGTTTAAAATAATATTAATTTAGTAGTGAGCATATAGATCAGCATTTACTCAGAGGTCAGCTGAGTGGTCATTCTGGTCTCAGCTGATCTAATGTGGTTTCAACTGGGATGACTGAAATGGTTTGCTCTGTGCCATTTGTTCTTCATCTCCCTGAAAGCTAGCCTGGACATGGCCCTGGTGATCAGAGAGCATGAATGAGCAGAAGCACACAAGTGCTTTGACAAAACTCTGCATCACCTAAGCTACCATCACACTGGCCAACCAAAAGTAGTCACGTGGCAGTACTTACAGTCAGAGCAAAAGGATCAGGTTACAATGTAACTGAGGCCATTCATGCAACAGTCTACCATGATGTCAATGTAGGTCTGGGGTACCAAATAGTAGATGTGCTATGATATCATCTCCAATAAGAGATAGATTTTCTTAAAATCCATTCACTTACCTCAAACAAAAATTTCATGTCAATAAATACTATATTGACCTCTCCATATTTCCTGCTCCTTTTAGTTGAATATCAACTTCGAACTATAAATAGTCATTAACAAATTGAGAATGAGATCTGCGTTGTTTAGAAAACATTTGGGAATCATAATAGGGCTCCTTTTCTCTTGTTGGCATGAGACGGAACAAGCCAAAAATCACTCTTTTTTTTTTTTAAACTGAGAATACAACTAGAGCTGACCTTCCAAATTTTTAAACTTAATTTACTAGGTGGAATTAAACTTAAGAAATATATTAGGGCCACAGCACCGTTATCACTTTTATTCTGATTACATTTTAGCAGAAATATTTTAAATAAAGTGAATTTCCTTAATGTTTGTAAAATTATCCCAGATTTACCATTTTTTGTACAGAGTATACATAAGACACCCAGGTCTTATTTTAAACATCTGGCAATTCCTTGATTATCAAAATCATTATGTTATAGGAGCAAGCTCAAAGAAAACCCTCTTCATTCTCTTAGACTAGCTTTCAAAATTAGACCATAAGTCTTTCTGAAGGGCTAAATATGCAACTAAAGTCATAGAAGGAGTCTAAAGTATCATTAATTCATTTAGTACAGAACAGATATCTTAAATTTCTGTTTGTGACCCTCATTTGGGATTATGAGAAAGACAGGGAAGATCAATCTGCATAAGGGAAATTTTCCACAATGTTTTTAAATCAATTTTCTTTGCAAAATATAATGACGCATCAAACTGAATATGTTTAGCTTCACATATTTTGAAAGTTTGTTTCTTTGACAGAATATATAAAATAGAGTCTGAGACAAATTTTACAAGTACAATGATCTGGACTTAGAAAATCATTATTTTTCTCTTGGTATTAATATAACTTGCCTAAGAAATAAGATAAACTAACTGGGTCAATAATTAAATTTCCCATTCTTTAAAAAAAAAAAAAAAAATATATATATATATATATATATATATATATATATATACATACATACATATATCTAATATCATATATATATATTATACCTTAGATAGTAAGTGGAAAGACCATAAGAAACCAGTCCTTCTCTTATATAAGATGCTTCAGTGAAAGAAATTCATGAGGGCAAGACGCTGTTCATAAGATTAGAATTACGGTGGAGGGAATATCATCAATGCAGAATCCAGATGAGGAAATGGAAAGCGGAGCTATGTGTTTGCATAATTAGGTGCTGCTTTAAAGCCCTATTAGACCCATAGGACTTTCACTGCAGAAATAAGGCAGCTACATAAAGAATACCAAGAGTAATGAATCTTGTGGCCCTAACATTATCACAACTATCAAGTGTATCAACCACATTCCTTTGGAAAGCCAGTGCTTGAGTTGCAAGTAGCATTAGAGGGTTCTTTTAAAGATAAGAATCCCTCTCTTCCTTTTGTTTCCTGATCGCTGCATCTGGTAGATAAATCCATATTTATTTGTAACTGTCTGTTTTAAGTATGCATACTTTTAGGCAAACTATGGAGAAATTTTGAAAGTTAGTTCCTTATACCATCAGTATTCTAGCAACTCATTCTCAATCAATGTCATCATGATTATTACACAAAACTTGCGATTTTTTTCTAGATCCTATTTTTGTATATATATGGATATACTTTTGTGCTATAAAGTATTTTGACAAGCATATATTGTTTTTGTTCAAAAGCTTTAAAGCAGTCACCCATTTTATGTATGAATACAATGAGTGATTACTCAAATAAAAAATTTAAGTATCTAAGGAATTTTTGTGATGTTATTCAATCCATATTATTAAAATGAGATCTTATATAAAAAAATTTTAATACTAGACTAAATTCAGATTCAGGGATTAACAAATTGAAAGAGATATTGTAAGATTGTGTAAGTAACATTTATGTTGTGTCCCTGAAGAGGTTAACTTAATTTCAGGAAAGCAAACATGCCTGAAATTAGTTTTTGTAATGTGTTTGATTGTTGCCTTCCTTGGAACCATTGTGAAAGCATTTGAATTCTCCCTGCCTCTTTTTGAGAAGAAAATAAATTATTTTCTTTCTATGTACTGCCTATGATTTTATTACAGAATCCATGAGGTAGGACCTAAAAATGAATTTGAATATCTTCAAAAACAGGGAGAACTATGTTAAAAACATTATTATTATTAAAATCCTTAAATAAGAAGTTACCATGATATTTAAAATCAATATCACTTTTTCTACCAGCAGCATGCTGTGCCCTATCAAGCAAGTTTATCATTCACTGTTGGAATTGCTCCAGCTGTGAACTCTCTAATATGAGCTGTTCTTTGCTTCAAACCATTCGGGAAACTACCTCTCTCCTTCCATGATGTTAAAATGACTCTTCTGGCAATTATTCAGGCAGACTTTTTTTTTTAAGAAGAAAATACCCTTTTCATCAAAGGGCTAACCCCTACTGTTTTAACAAATATTACTTCTCTTCACTTAATGCTATGAGGGAAGATTATTGTAAACAGAAGCTGTTTTCATCTGTATAAAATAATTTATAAACTCATGACTTATTACACTGAAAACACTTTAAAGCAGCAGTGCATCTGGCATGTGAAGATGATGAGGCATTATTCAAATAAATACTTGCCCCCCAGACACTAATGGATGTGACTGACACAGCTCTGGTTTTAAGCCATGAATCTATTTTTAATTTTTAAATACTTTGCTATAACTAAGGCAGGGAGCAAACATGAACACAACCAACCAGAGATTCATTCAAATCCTACTTTAATGTTCAACAAACTGAATGCAATTTTGCATTTTTAAAGTTTATGTGGTCTTTCTTAAAGGTTTTGTAGAGAATTAGCCTATGTGTTTTCCAATTTGTAGAGAATTAGCCTATGTGTTTTCTGAAGGATTAGCTCTTATAGCATCCAATGGTTATTTTCAATGTACAATTGAAATACAGAGGAAAACTTTTCATTTTGAATACCAGCCAACTTAATTATAAAGTCCTTTTCCACTCACTGATGAATTATTTCTGGGCATGACGAATTTTGTAGTTCTAAGTTATGATGCCCTACTTGAATCAGTTTTCCTGATAGCCATTGTCAGGAACTGAGGATCTATGAGAGCTCTATACTAAGCCATGTGCTAACTCTAAAAATGATAATAGTCTTTTACCAATGTAAATCCTTGGATCTCCTCCTAATTTGTCTATTAGGGCTCATCATAGGATTTATCAGAAATCATAGGCCAGAAAAGATAAATTCTCAGAAGACTAACTGAACAAAAAAAAATATGAATTCACTAAAAAAAACTCTCAAAAATTCTGATTCACAGATTAAGTCTCACCTAAAGTTTTGTGACATGCCAAGCTCATGAACTTGATGAGTCATAGACTTCCTATTGGTAGACCCACCTTCTCAGTAAGCCTGTACCTTATAGAGAGTCTCCCATTCCTGAATCTGTCTTATTTCACTTAGCATGATGTTCTTCATTTCCATTGATTTGACAGAAAAAAAATGCCATAATTTCATTCTTCTTTATGACTGAGTAGACCTCCATTGTGTATATATAACACACTTTCTTAATAAATCTATTGACGGGCATCTGGGTTGATTCCATAATTTAGCTTTTGTGAATTGTGGTGCTATAAACATTGAAGTGGCTGAAATACTATAGTGTGCTTACTTTGGTTCTTTTAGTAAGATAATGAGGAGTAAGATAGCTAGGTCATATGGTGATGCCATCCCTAGTTTTTTGAAGAATTTCCATTTGGTTTTCTAGAGTGGTTGTACCAGTCTTGCAGTCAGTCCCACCAAATATGCACAAGTCTACTTTTTTCCCCATATCCTTGCCAGCATTTATTATTGTTTATATTCTTGATCCTTGCCATTCTGACTGAAATAAGATGAAATCTTAGTGTAGATTTTTAAATATCTTTTTCTTTAGTTGTAGACGGACATAGTACATTTACTTTATTTATTTATTTATTTAAAAAATTTTAGAGGTTGATGGACCTTTATTTTATTCATTTATATATACGTGGTGCTGAGAATTGAACCCAGTGCCTCACACATGCTAAGCAAGTGTTCTACCTCTGAGCCACAGCTCCAATCCTACTTTATTTATTTTTATGTGGTGCTGAGGATAGAACCCAGCACCACACGTGCCAGTCAAGCACTCTACCAATGAGCCATAATTCTAGCCCTTTAGTGTACCTTTGATTTGCATCTCCCTGATAGGTGGACATTGAAAATTTTCTCATATATTATTTGCGCATTTTTGTTTCTTCTTTTGAGAAGCATCTGTTTAGTTCTTTTACATATTTGTTGATGTCTGTTATTTGTATTTTTAGTGTCAAGTCTTTTGAGTTCTTTATATATTCTGGATATTAATCCCCTATAGGTGGAGTAGTTGGCCAAGATTTCTTCCCATCCTGTAGGCTCTCTCTTCACACTCTTAATCATTCCCTTGGCTGTGCAGAAGCTTTTTAATTTGACGCCATTCCATTTATAGATTCTTGGTTTTCTTTCTTGAGCTTGAGGGGTCTTGTTAAGGAAGTCAGTTTTCTCTCATGTAAAAGAGTACAAAAAGGGAAGGAAGAGGAAAGGAAAGGATATCAAAAAGATTTAAAGAAGATCAGTAATGTAGAAGAAGGAGATCAAGAAACACAGTGGAGGGACAGGAAAAGGGATGCAGTGCAGAATGAATTATGGAAAAATCATGTAACTTGCACATATAAATACAATACAGGGAATTTTACCTTTATGTATAAGTCAAAAGAAAAAATAAAAATAAATATCAACATATTTATATATAATATGTGAATTATATGAAATATAAATAAATAGATGAACAAAAAAGTTTAGCAGAATAGAGGTATTTAAAATAGAGATATTTATTTATTTATTTATTTTTATTGGTTGTTCAAAACATTACAAAGCTCATGACATATCATCTTTCATACATTTGATTCAAGTGAGTTATGAACTCCCATTTTTACCCCAAATACAAATTGCAGAATCACATCAGTTACACATTCACAGTTTTTACATAATGCCATATTAGTGACTGTTGTATTCTGCTGCCTTTCCTATCCCCTAATATCCCCCCTCCCCTCCCCTCTCATCTTCCCTCTCTACCTCATCTGCTGTTGTTTAATTCTCTCCCTTGTTTCCCCCCCTTTCCCCTTACAACCTCTTATATGTAATTTTGTGTAACATTGAGGGTCTCCTACCATTTCCATATGCTTCCCCTTCTCTCTCCCTTTCTCTCCCCCAACTCGTCTCTGTTTAATGTTAAACTTTTCCTCATGCTCTTCCTCCCTGTTCTGTTCTTAGTTGCTCTCTTTATATCAAAGAATACATTTGGCATTTGTTTTTTAAGGATTAGCTAGCTTCGCTTAGCATAATCTGATCTAATGCCATCCATTTCCCTGCAAATTCTATGATTTTGTCATTTTTTAGTGCTGCGTAATACTCCATTGTGTATAGATGCCACTTTTTTTTTATCCATTTAAAAACAACATTGCCTTCAAATCCATTCCTGATTTGGAGAGATGGAGAATGGGAGGGGAAAAGGAGGAGGGAAAAGGGGGATTGTGATCTGAAATTTTGTCAGGATGAACCCAACTACTATGTATAATGATGATAAAGCTCTAAAAAGAAAAAAAAAACCTGAAAACAACAACAATGACAAAATAAATCTAAATGACAAAGAGAGGGAGAGAGAATCCTGTTGCTCTGGAGCCTACTCAGAACCATGAAGGTCTTGAAATATTTGAAGAATGAATCAGGGATGTATGTGTCAAATGGGAATACACTCCAAATACAAGGTGAATGGGGCCCAGCAATCATTATTTTTTCTCTCTTAATATTAAAGCATAATACATATGTTTTTCACCATACAAAGTCCCTTATATAATGGGCATTTTTAAATTGACAAGATTCTAAAATTTCAAGGGAAATATCTCATTCTAATATGCTTGTTATGTCAGTACATTAGGTATCTCAGTAGCTTTTGCTCTTAAAATGTTAGATTAGCTCTAGGTCCAGGAATTCAACTCATAGATACACACAGAAGCAATAATAATATAGGTATATACAAACACTCCAGGGCAAGTGTCAATCACAGCATCATTCATAACAGCCAAAATGTGGCAATAACCCCAACGTTTACTGAGTAATGAATGAAACAAATAATGTGGCATATCAATTCAATAAAATGTTATTTGTCAGTAAAAGGAATAAAGTACTGTAAATGTTACAACATGATTGCACTTTCAATATACTATGGTAAGTGGAAAAAAATATGCAAAGGTCCAAATTTTAGACAATTTCATTATAGGAATTATTCCAAAAAGGTAAAAATTGCAGAGACAGAGTAACATTTGCCTGATGCTGTGGTTAGGGACAGGGAATAACTACCATAGTCATGAGGTTTCTTTGTGGGGTGACAAAAATATTCTAAAATTGGACTAGGGAGGTGGCTACATATTTTCAAAATCAACAAAATGAGTGAATTTTATAGTATGCTAATTGTCTTTCTCATTTCTTTTTAAAAATTCTATCCTACAAAGTAATTTCGGAAATTTTTTTTATTAATTGAGAATAACAATAATTTTCCTTCTAAAAACACAAAGGGCATTTGATTACTCAAAATAAGAAGTCCCAATTTTTTAATTTAATTGCATTGACTGGGGTCTCAGCAGGACTGATTAAATAATATTCTGATAATTTTTTCTGTATGTTTAAATCAAATGGAATTAAATTTGAAAAAAAATTACAGGGGTGAAAGAGGAGTTAGCAATCTACAGAGAGAGTGAGGCAGAGATTAACAGATAGCTGCCCAGCTTCTCTTCTCTACGGACAAATGGATAGTATAATTTACCATTTACCACTAGGATCTGGAGCCTAAGGTCCAGCCACTGCTATAGAAATCACCAGATACAGAGATGGAACCCATTTTAACCTCACATCTCTCTTCTTCTCACCTACCTCATTTCTTCCAATGTTTCCAACTAGTTTAAACAGTATATTTAGAGCACTCCTCTCCCTTGCCACACACTGTACAGCAAAGAAAAAACAGGAACGGATCCTAAGACAAACATGTCCAGAGTTGGCACATGGGTATCTAAATAATTTCACCACTATGTTCAACCTAACTTCTTAAGCACACTACCTCTTGTAACACTAAGTGTTCTGTAGGCTCCTTCTGTTATGTTACACCAGACACCTCTTCACAATTTTCTTTGCATCACTCTTTTATAATCTTCTGTGCATTAGATATTCTATCATCTTAAAAAACTTCATTTGCTGCATACATACTCAGTGATAATTTTACCACAAAGTCACTGTAGAAGGTGAATATCCTGTCATTCAAGTGATAAAAGTTCAGCTTCTCATTTTTTAAAATTATTCTGTTTAATCCTCCCCAGTGGACTATAATCACTATGAAAGCAAGGAATATGTCCTAGATACTAATATCCAGAATAGCTAACAAACATAATGTGCAGAAAATTATGGGTTTTTAAAAAAGGTTATACAATGATGTGTCATTTGTTTCCCAAAATGTGTGAAGGGTGAAATTAAAGCATGATTTTTGACTCATCGTAAGAAACTAACATTCATGCTTTCTCTTGTACTTCCATCTGCTAATTTTATTTTGAAGAAATGACAGATTTGGAAAGGTTCATTGCCTGATGCACAGAAAGGTACAAAGCAATACCCAAAGCTAGCATGTTTTCCTCCTTACCATCCCATTAATTTTATGCAATTAATGAAGTTACTCAGGTGATAGCAAATTCTCTGAAAACCTGTGATGTAGCATAGTATGTCCTGGATGAGAAGCCATTAGAAGTGAGAGTATAGCTCAATGGCTAGGGAGGCTGTTGGAATACCCTCAGAAAAGCTAATAGGTTTTCAGTGGTGAAAAAGGAGATTGATAATTATATTCACAGGAATGTGAGATTTTGTCTATTAGATCATGTCCATGGTTTACTGAGTAAGCATTCACTTTTTTTGTTTTACATTTCTTTTTTTAAACTTAATAAAGTTTATTTTTCCAAATATGCCATTGATTGGCCCAGTTCATTCATCTTCACTAGTAGCTGGGGCATCTCTGCTTGTGGTATTCCTTTTTTTAAAATTTAATTTTTATTTTAGTTATACATGACAGTACAGTATAATTTGGCTTATTTACACAATCATGGAAGATATCTTATTCTAATTAGGATCCCAGGCTTGTAGTTGTAGAGATGATGTAGAGATTCATTGTGGTGTATTCATATATGTATATAGGAAAGTTGTGTCTTTCCAATATACATATGAGAAAATATTATCACTGAGTATTCATGCAGCAAATGAAGTTGTTTTAGATGACTATCTTTCCTATTCCTTTTCCCCTCCCTTCCCTTCATTCACCTTTGTCTAATCTACTGAACTTCTCTTCTTTCCCTACCCCTTTGTTGTGTGTTAGCATCCACATATCAGAGAGAACATTCAACCTTGGTTTTGGGGAGGATTGGCTTATTTTGCTTAGCATAATAGTCTCCCAACCCATCTATTTGCCAGCAAATGTCATAAAGTCATTCTTCTTTATGGCTGAGTAATATTTCACAGTTTGTATATACCACATTTTCTTTATCCATTCATCTGTTGTAGGGTACCTAAGGTTGCTTCCATAAGCTTAGCTGTTGTGAATTGAACTGCTATAAATATTGATGTGGCTATGTCACTACAGTATGATCATTTTAAATGCTTTGGGTATATACTAAGGAGTGGGATAACTGGGTCAAATGTTGGTTCCATTCCATTGATTTTAATTCTTGTGTCTTGTTGAGGAAGTCAATCCTAAGCCAACATGATAGTGTTGGGCCTATCTTTTCTTCTAGTAAATGTAGGATTTCTGGTCTGATGTTTAGGATTTTGATCCTCTTTGAGTTTTCTGAAAGGTGAGAGATGGGGGTTCAATTTCGCTATGCTACATATGGATTTTCAGTTTTCCCAGCACCATTTGTTGAAGAGGCTATCTTCTCTTTTAATGTATATTTATGGCACCTTTGTCCAGTATGAGATAACTGTATTTATGTGGGTTTTTTTCTGTGTCTTGTATTCTGTGCATTGGTCTTCATATCTGTTTGGGTACCAATTCCAAGCTGTTTTTGTTAGTATAGTTTTGTAGTATAATTTAAGGTCTCATATTGTGATACCTCCTACTTCATTTTTTCTCACTAAGGATTGCTTTGGCTATTCTTAGCCTCTTATTTTTCCAAATGAATTTCATGACTACTTTGTCTATTTCTATGAAGAATATCATTGGAATTTTAATAGGAATTATGTTAAGTCTGTATACCACTTTTGGAAGAATGTCCATTTTGACAATATTAATTCTGCCTATTCAAGAACATTTTGAGAGCTTTCCATCTACTAAGGTCTTCTTCAATTTCTTTCTTTAGTTTTCTATAGTTTTTACCTTTTTTGTTAGATTGATTTCTGTTTTTATTTTTATTTTTTTTTGAGGCTATTGAGAATGGGATAGTTTTCTTAATTTCTCTTTTAGCTGATTTATCATTGGTGTATAGGAATTCAATTGATTTATGGGTGTTAATTTTATATCCTGCTCTTTGCTTAATTCATATAGGAGTTCCAGGAGTTTACTGGTGGAGTTTTTTGAGTTTTCTAAATATAGAATCATGTTGTCTGCAAATAGGGATAGTCTGAGCTCTTCTTTTCCTATTCATATGCTTTCGATATCTTTCTTCTAATAGCTCTTGCTAAAAAGTTTTCATCCCTATGTTGAAGAGAAGTGGTGAAAGAGGGAATCCTTGCTCTGTTCCCAGTTTTAAAGGGAATGCTTTAAATTTGTATTCATTTAGAATGATGTTGGTCTTGGATTTAACATATATAGCTTTTACAATGTTGAGGTATGTTCCTACTAACCCTAGTTATACTAGTGTTTTGAACATGAATGGATGCTGTATTTTGTCAATTTCTTTTTCTGCATCTGTCGAGATGATCATATGATTCCTGTCTTAAAAATCTATCGATGTGATGAATTAAATTTATTGGTTTCCATATTTTAATCCAATCTTGCATCTCTGAAATGAAATCCCCTTCATCATGGTGCACTATCTTTTTTTAATATGTTTTTGTATGTGATTTTTGTATTTTATTAAAAAATTTTGCATCTATGTTCAATGTTTTGTTTCCTTGATTGTGTCTTTGTCTGGTTTTGGTATCAGGGTGATACTAGCTAGCTTTATAGAATGAGTTTGGAAGAGGTCCTTCCTTTTCTATTTCATGGAATAATTTGAGGATGATTTGTGTTAATTCTTCTTTGAAGTTCTGGTAAAACTCAGTTGAAAATCCGTCTGGTCCTCAGCTTTTCTTTGTCAGTAGACTTTTAATGGCATCTTCAATTTCCTTGCTTGAAATTGATCTGTTTAAATTTTCTATGTCCTCCTGGTTTTATTTGGGTAGCTCATTTTGTCTCTAGAAATTTGTCAATGTCTTCAAGATTTTCTATTTCATTGGAATGTAAGTTTTCAAAATGGTTTCTGATTATTCTCTGTATTTGCGTGATGTCTATGGTGATGTTTCTTTTTTTCATAACAAATTTTATAAATTTGAGTTTTTTCCCTCTTTCTCTTGGTTAGTTAGCATGGCTAAGAGTTTGTCAATTTTATTTATTTTTTTCAAAGAGCCACTTTTTGTTGTGTTGATTTCTTGAAATTTTTTGTTTCAATTTCATTGATTTTGCCTCTAATTTTAATTATTTTCTGTCTTCTGCTGTTTTTAGTGGTTATCTGTTCTTCTTTATCCAGGACCTAGAAATGTAATGCTATTTATTTGGTGACTTTCTTTCTTTTAAAGAAAAGAAAGTGCTACAAAATTTCCTCTTAGAGCCACCTTCATAGTGCTTCAGAAATTTTAATATATTGTGTCACTCTTCTCACTTACCTCTACATATTTTTAAATTTTATCCCTAATTTCTTCATTCAACATTCAGCAGTGAATTATTTAGTCTCCAGGTTTTAGAGTAGCTTCTATTTTTTATTATATCATAGATTTCTTTTTTAAAAAAATAGGATTACAGCTGGTTAAATTTAGAGGAAGCAAAAAGAATAAAGGAAATGGCATTCCATTCAAATGGTAGTGGATATTCGATTATTTTGTAGGAAAAAAATTTTGAGCTCCACCCCACTGCAGCAAAACTGAATTGCAAATCAGTTAAAAAGCCACATAAATGCAAAATACAAACCCACATAAAAACTGTTACACATGAGCAGAAAGGCAGGAAGGACTTGAGAGAAAAATGTAAAAGATTATGAGTGAATTTATTTTTCCTTGTTGTATTTTCTGTAGTAAGCATGTATATTGTTGATTTTTAATTTCATTTCATTATGATCTGACAAAATGCAAGTTATTTTTGCTTTTTTTTTTGTATTTGCTAAGCGCTGCTTTGTGACCTAAGATGTGGTCTATAATAGAAAATGTGTGCTGCGAAGAAGAAAATGTATTCAGTCATTGATGGATGAAATATTCTACATATGTTGGCTAAGATATTAATTGTATTGTTTATTTCTATAGCTTCTTTGTTTAATTTTTGTTTGGATGATCTATGCAGTTATGAGAGAGGTGTGTTAAAGACACCCAGCATTATTGTGTTGTGGTCTATTTGGTTGGTTCTTGAAATTGAGAAGGGATTTTTGTTTGTTTTGTTTTATGTATGTAGGTGCTCCATTGTTTGGGACATAAATATTTATGATTGTTATATATTATTGATGTATAATTCCCTTAATCAGTATAAAATTACCTTATGTGTCCCTTCTGATTAACTTTGGTTTGAAATCCACTTTATCTGATATGAGGATAGAAACCCCTGATAGTTTCAAAGATCCTTGTGAGTGATATGTTTGTTTGTTTTTTTTTCCCCATCCTTTTACCTTTCGTTTGTGTATGGCTTTGCCTACATGATGAATCTCTTGGAGACAGCATATGTTTGGGTCTTGTTTTTTAATCTAGTCTTCCAGTTTGTGTCTTTTGATTGATAAGTTTAGATTTATGTTCAATGTTATTATTGAGAGTTCATTTTTATTCCCTGTCATTTTGATTTAACTCTGGTTTTTAATTTGCATTAGTTTCTCCATTGATTAACTATTCTTCTAGTGTGATTCCTCCCTTTTATTTGTTTTAATTGATTCTTCATGAAATATTTTATTGAGTATTTTTTTTTGTAGTGTAGGCTTTATAATTGTGAATTCTTTTAATTTGTGCTTATCACGGAATGTTTATATTCTATCACCAAATCTGAAGCTTACTTTTGCCAGATATAGTATTCTTAGTTGGCATTCATGTTTTTTTTTTCAGAACTAGGTATATGATTGGTATATTCCAAGACCTCCTAGCTTTTACGATCCCGATGAAGACACAGCTGACATACAGATTGGTTTCCCTCTAAATTTGACCTGTCATTTTTCTCTATTGATTTAAAAATTTTATCCTTATTCTATATATTGGGTACTTTCCTAATGACATGCCTTGGTGTAGGTCTGTTGTAATTTTACATATTAAGAGTTTGGTGAGCCTCCTGTATTTGGCTTTCCATTTCATCCTTAAGGTTTGTGAAATATTCTGATATTATTTCATTGAAAAAATTGTTCATTCCTTTGGTTTTTATCTCTGAGCCTTAATCTATTCCAATAAATCTTAAATTTGGTCTTTTTATTTTATCCCACATTTATTGAAAGTTCTGTTGGTGTTCTCTTAATGACTTTTCTCCATGGTCAACTTTAATTTCCAAATTACACATTTTGTTTTCATTGCCTCAAAATCTCTCTTCCAAGTTGTCTAGTCTATTGATGATGCTTTCCACTAAGTTTTAAATTTGTCTTATTGATTCCTTCACTTTGAGAATTTCCAATTTATTCTTCTTCAGGATCTCTATCCTATTATTAAAGTGATCTTTGACTTCTTGGATTTTCTCTGTGATTTTGCTACTTACATCATCTTTTACCTCACAGATTAGTTTAACTATGAAATTTCTAAATTCCTTCTCTGAAGTTTACTCCCTTGTGATATTACTGGATTTTGTTAGTGAAGAATTTTGATTTGTTTGGGATGGTTTATTTCTTTGCATTTTCTTGTAGTTTATATGTATTCCCCTGCATCAGTAAGGATTTGAGTGGCAGAGCTTCTACCCTATGAATTTATAGTGTTCCTAAGTTTTCTAGTACCACAAGTTTTAGGGGGAGTCAAATAATACAAACAACCAATGCAATCAATATTCAGCATTAAACTAAATATTTCTTATTTTGGTATCTACATGTTAAGCAGGACTATAAACAGACATGGTATGGCAGACAATTTTCAAAGGTAGGTATATTATATTTACTGAAGGGCATCCTATTTCAAAAAAGTGAAGAGGGACAATGCAGAGGAGATATAGGATGTAATAATTGAGAGGGAGTATGAGAGAGAGAATAGTAGTGAAGAGTTAAAGGAAGAACAATAGAAAGAGGGAACAATAGAATTTGGCTGTCAATGAAAGAAAAGAAATGAATAGAATCAAGGGAAATAGGAGAAAAACAATAAAACAAACAAACAAACAAAAAACAATATAAAACAAAATCATGGTATACTAATCAAAAATCCAAGTCCCCAAAAGACAGATTAAAGAAAATAACTACCTTCAAGAAATGCTTAAAATAAGAAGAGTGAGATAAATATATAAATTTACAAATGTCTATGGACCATTCATCACCCAAAAGTTAAAAAAAAAATCCGGGAGGAGGATCTTTATGAAAGATTAAAGGATTGTCTACATTGCTATGGTTGAAAAATTGTCTATATATTTTATGTTAGTTCCCAATTGTCTTTCATTCTGGTTTTTTTTTCTTGAGGTATGCATTATGCACAAGAGTAGAACTTGGGGACTGTCTGTTCCTTATTTTTGTGGAGCTCATCATTGTTTTTCACTTTCAGCTTCCCTTCTTGGCAGTATGAGATGGGGTGGGTTGGAGGGTGTTGTCTACTCCACTCACAACAAGGGGTCGCTGTAGAGTTCTGAGAAAGATGTTCCCAGAGGTGGAGCTCATAGAGGTGGGGTTTGGTTCTACTAGCCCCCAGTGCTATGTGAAATTATGTTTGGTGAAGCTTTTAATCAATACATCTCCAGAGTCCAGATGCTTCCTGTCTGCACTGGGTGACTGACTATTATCAGTTGACTCTCCCTTGAGTTCCACTCAAACATCAGAGGAGCCAGTCCTTTGCTGCCCTCTGCCTGCCAAAGCACACATTTACTACCCCAACCCCCATCAAGTCCCTAGTTGTCCCCAGTGGGTCCTGCCAACCATGAGATTCAGATAGTGAGAGATGTCCAGGATCTCTTGGTTCTGAATGTCTCCAATTCCCCTGGGTGCAGCACTTTCTATGCCTGAATTTCTCCCGGTTTTCTAATCACACTCTGCCAGGTCAGGTTTTCGGACCCAGCTGGAATTACACAGTTCTCAGAGTCTGGGTTTGGACCCACACCCACCGGCTTCCATAGCACAGTGGAAAAGGAGGGCGGCTAACCCTGCTCTCCACAGATCACTGGGAGACTGTAGCATGTCTTTCTCATGAAAACAGAGTGCAGTTCACCCACTGGATCAGCTCAATAATGTCCCCTGATCACTGTAGTCTCTGCTGCAAGACACATCTTATTGCCATCTGAAATGCAGGCTCTCTAGTCTCTCTCTCTGAACTGCTATTGGTGGATCTGCATCTGTATCTTCAGGTGGGTTTCTTCTTTATTTTATTTTTATTTAAAAAAAATTTATTCTATCTAACCTTCTGTGTCCCTAGGCTGTTCTGAGAGTCCAGTATTAAATCCCAGTGGGATTTCTATCTCTTTATTACTGATCTCAAAGAGAAACTGTCCTCTTTCATGCTCCCAAGCCATGGAGCAGTTTAAAAAATATCCTTCTCTACTCCGCCATCTTGAACAAGTCAACATTCACTTGTTAACAAGACCCACAAAGAAGGATAGATGTCTTAGTACTTACGGTAGTCTCTTTTCTTTTAGTATCTATTTATGACTCTTTTTATAAATCAGCCCAAATGTTTCTGGAATCCACTATATATCTAAAAGCACATGGCTTGTTGCAATGTGTCCTATACATTTTTTTTCCAACACTGTCTGAGAAATCTCTGGGTTCAGATTCAAAAGATGCCAGTGTTATTTTCTAGCTTACTGATTCATCTGTTCACTGTTTTTGTTTGTATTTTTTATGGAAGACCTATCAAAATGATGCATTACTCTCGTGCTTTCAGGTCTTACTTTGTTTTGATAGGCCAGCTGGTAATTTGAGCAGCAACTACCAGTTCAACAAAGCCAAGAAAGTGTTAGTCATTTCAGACTTTTTATTTACTAATTATTTATGAATATGTTTGAAGGTTGATAAATTATGGCTTAAAAACTTTTCTGGGATGACATACACAATTTTTTGATTTACTCTACTGGTAAATTAAGGATAAGTGTTAGACTGGGAAACACTATGAAAAGGACCGATCATGAGAGGAAATTAAGCATGTATATGTAACCAAGCAAAGTGGAAAAAACCATGAAACCAATTAGTCCAGTTGGCTAATGGTCTTCTTAATGAGTGATCTGTAATAGCTGCCCTGTTAGTGTAGGGAACATAATCTATATCAGATTGAACTTTCTCAATTACCTTGACTTCTTCTAACATGATACAATTTACTCAAGAAAACTGTGCTAACTCTGGTTTTATATTAAATATAATGTCAATGACAGCTTCTTGGGATTATGTTTAATAATGAGCACTATATCTGTGAATACCATATTTGCCAAAATATAGACAAGATGCACTCAAACCTATAGAAGATGTGTATCTATATTGTTCAAAAGTGACCCAGGTAAGTTACTTTACCTTCATTAATCAATTGACTTACTGGACATAATATAATAATTTATTAGTTGACTTATTAGAATATGTATTAATATCAGGTTTTAAAAATACTCAACTTCATTATGTGAAGAAAGTTCTGCAATTACAAAGAAAGCTAGAGTCAAAATGAAATTCCACACCTTTGAGAACTTTCAAAGTTTATACCTGAATTTCAATATTGAAGCTTCTCAAAATTAATCAGAATATATTAGAATATAATTATGTAGCAATTTTTATGGAGAAAGTTCAAATGCAAATATTGCCTCTTTGCTGAGTACAGAGATTGGTTAGTTAAGAGAACTGTAATTTAACTGAGAGTACTATGTTCTTACTAATTTATTCAAATTTATGTAATAATTATCTAACTAATTAGCTGGAAATACGACTTGTTCTATTATTCATTAAATGTAAAAATTCCTCCCAGAATAAAGGAGTTAAAATAAAAATTATTTAAATTCTCTAAAAATACTAATAGAAAGTAGATAATACTACTAAATAAATAGCAGTAATTTACTTTAGAAATAATTTTAGTTAAGCCAAATGGAAAAAAAAAAGGAAATAAATTGAATTCTACTATTGATTAGTTATTTAGAGGAAGGTCACTTTGATTAAAAGAAGCAAAGAATAATTTTAGCACTCTGTACTTATTTCCATAGAAATCATCAAATGTATTTGTCTTTCAATATTGAGATGATTATGGGTTACAAATTAAAACTATCAGACCATTATAATCTACCTTCAATTACTACTTTTATTTCTAAATATATGCCAGCAGCAATAAAGAAAGAAATTAAATTCAACAATTAAAAATAAAAGTTCATAACATGAAGACAGCTTTCAGTCATTAATAATTCCATATTGAGAATTTTAACAGGAGAAAAAAAAGACACAGAATTGTGTACTTTCATTACAGTTATTGTATTTGATGTTTTTTTTCCTCTCATTTTTTCCTTTGGGTAAGAGGGAATGAACTCAGGGGCACTGAGTTGACTGAGCCACATCCTCAGCCCCTTTTTTGTATTTTATTTAGATACAGGGTATCTCACTGAGTTGCTTGGTGCCTCGCTGTTTCTGAGGCTGGCTTTGAACTCTCAATCCTCCTGCCTCAGCCTCCGGAGCTGCTGGGATTATAAGCATGCACCACTGTGCCCAGCTAGACATTTTCTTAATTTATAAATATGTTAATTTTCATTATGTTTTGCATTAAGTCATATGACCAAATTGTTAAGAACTGTTAAATATAAACACAGAATCTATTATAACTGGCAAGTAGCAGAAACAGTGAGATTTGAAGTAAGATTTTCTGACTGTTTCTCATGATTTATCAAAAGATCAAGATACCCAAGTTCGACGATATACAAATATGTCCATTCTCTTCCCTCAGACCCAAATACCTGCCTAATGTAAACACTTAGTATATGTGTGCATTCTCCACAATGTCATATGATTGAAATCTCATGTAGTACCTGGCCTTTGGGTCTGTCTTTTATCACTCAGCATACAGTTTTGGTGATTCACCAGTATCATTACATGCTCCCGTAGCCCTTCCCTTTTTTTGCTAGGTAGAGTTGTGCTGAACAGTTGCACTAGAACTTGTTCATTCGTCCATTGTTTGATGGATATGTCCATTGTTTTTAGTTTTGGGTAATTTTGAGTAAAGCTGGTATTAAAATTGGCATAATGCCTTCTGTGGGACACTAAGGTTGGAATGTCCTTTCCCAAACTCATGTTGATATTTAATTGCAAATGTGAGGGGATTGGGAAGTGCAACATTTAAAAGATCACAAAATTCTTAGTGGATTCAGGCTATTATGACTGGAGTGGGTTAATTATCATGGGAGCAACTTTGTTATAAAATTGAGTGTGGCTTTCTCTAGCTTTCTCTTCTCCCCACCCCTTTGCTCTTTCACAGTTCTCTGGCCTTGTAATACTGAAAGTATCTGTTGTTCAGATTTGATCAGTTCTTATTTTCAAGCTTCTGGTTCACCCACTCTTCTGTCCTTCCATTTTTCCTGTTGAGCTTTTCTGTGAATTGATGCACATATCAGTTTGGTAAATGCACATATCGGTTCTAGAATAACCATGAAAAATTATATCTATTGCTTTGTTAATTTTCATAGGCATATTTATAATTGCTCATTGAAACATTTTTACCATGGTTACTTTAAAATGTTTGTCCAAAAATTCCAAAATGTCTGTCATCTTTGAGTAATAATTTATTAATATGTCATTTAATAAAAAAAAAGTTTGTATGAGCCCTCCCTGGTTCTGTTATTAGGTGATATTGTACTGAAGCCTGGGGAGAATGGGTCTTAACTATTCTGGTTTGCAGGGTTCTTTTCAGTCAGGTCTGGGAAGGGAAGGAGAGATTACCCTATTACTGCCAGATGCTGTTAGAATTCTGGATTCTCCACTTAGCCCCTGATGACAGCTGAGGGGGTGGTTCATGTTATTGCTGGTGAGAAGCTCCATTTTCCTACATGGTTTTCACCAACATTAATGAAGGAAGGTACTATACAGAAAGAAATATACAGCAAGTTACATAGCAGAAATTCACAGACACCACCTTGGCCATGAGATTTAGATATCTTCTTATATCTGGGGAGAGTGAATATGCAGCTTTCTACTTATCCTTTGCTGGTGGGGGTGGTATTGAGTCCATAATAAAAATCTTCTGTGCTACTGGTCTACAGTAGAGTGGTCATTGTTCAAAATTTTCTGTCTTGCTAGTTTGCCCCATTTCCTGGTTCTTCGACTACAGAAAGTAGACTTTGGGTTATTGTTGTTGTTTTCTCCTCCCTCTGTGCATATTTGTGTTCTGAGATTATTTAGTTCCAATTTTGGAATTTATGTAGCAAAAAAAAAAAATAGCACAGGGAACACAGTTATGTTCCATTGACATTCCTTATATTCTGAGTCCTCTATACACTGTGTCTTCTTCCTTTCAACTTCCAAATTGTTATAGTTGCTTATGAAGTCTAGAGCTTTTAATCATACTTAGTGAGAGATAAAGGAAAAGCACATCTATTCCATTTTCCTAGAAGCAGAAGTTCATAGGGATTATTTTAAATCATATTAATTGAATCTCTTTTCACTGACACTTACACACATGTATATATATAAATATACAAATAGAGACACATATCATATAGATGCAGTACTCAAATACTCAATTGCAATAGATTTATCAAAATATAATCATTTTTAAAACAAGCACATCTCCAGAAAAATATTTCCACTTTTCTAAACAATCCAAAGCAATATTCAGATTAGAAAATGCTATCTATTTTTTAATGAGTTCTGTTTTTTAATGACTGTGGAGCCCACCACTACTAATAAAGTATAGTACATCATCTTAACTTTTATTTTACCTTCTACTATTTTAGATAAAAAGACCATAAACTTTTAAAATAATCTTCACACATAAGCAAAAATCACTAAGTAGAAGTCAGTTAGCACAAATCATTGCAGGTTTTCTTTTTCCAATTTTGTATTTAGTGATTAATTTTCTGTTACTTTCTTGCATATATGTTGTGTTAGTTGACTTTTCATCACTGTGACTAAAATATCTGACAAGAACAACTTAGAGAAAAAGTTAATTTTGGGCTCAAAGTTTCAGAGGTTTAGTTTATGGCCAGCTGGTTCCATTATTCTGAGCCTGAGATGAGAGAAAGCATCATGGTGGAAGGGCTTGGTAGAGGAGGGCTGACCAGCTCATGACAACCTAGAAGCAGGGAGAAAGTGAGGATCCAGGGCCAAGATACCAAATCTCCAGGGACACAACCCCACTGACTTACTTCCTCTGACTCTGTCTCACCTGCCAACGGTAATCCATTTAGGTCTCATAATCTAGTTATTTCACCTTTGAACATTCCTGCATTGCTACATGAACTATTTGGGGCACATCTCATATCCAAACCATAACATATGTGGATAGCTTCTTTATATAACTCATCAATTAATGAACATTAGAGTTATAAACTATAGGCCAAAAAGGACCTTAGACATTCACACTTTTACAGACGAGAGAGTTAATACCCACAGAGGTCAAATTTTGAAAAATTGAGTAAAAGGATTTATAATACTTAAATTAATGTTAGATTCAGTCTGGAAAGTAGCCCTCCAGATTACCCAGAATTTTTAATTTTATTTTTCGTTCGGTTTGCCTTAGGAAAAGAAATGCTTATTTTAAGAAATCTAGAAATCAATCTAAACTACATGTTATTAATTCATATTTTAAGAGCATCAAGTAGAGGCTTTTAAAATTTATCTTTCTGTCATAACTGCACAGGTGATGGCTGCACACAAATATTGCTTCCAATCACCAAGAAACACCTTTCATTTAGTGAGATCTGAGTTACACCCTCACAGATGGCCATGTGAGATCATGCACTGTCACATATAATTTTGTCTAACTTCAGTGTGAACCCATCCTTTCCTATAAAGCACTTCTTTCACCCTAATTGGGATTACCCTTCTCAGTTCATTATAAAAACGATTAGCTTCTCACTTATCATTCATTATCTGCTAGAGGCAAGCCCAGAGGAACTAGTTTTTATTCATTTTTATTTCATTTTCCTGAGATTAGTTCTAGTATTTTACTATTAGCTGTTTGTAATGTTGGGATGATACATTAATAATGTTATAATTTTTCCTGTAATGAGGTGTAATGATGAAAGTATAAACAGTTCTTACTTTCCTGAAAATATTAGTTTGGACAACTGGGTTTCTGTTTTGAAAAGCTGCTTTCTTGGTTTGAAATTGATGCCAAATTCCTTCCAGTTTTTTCTATCAGACCACCAGATAATACCCTAGCTTGGTTAATGTAATTTTCTTCCCCTTGTATTGTACATGTATGTTGCAGCATTTTTCAGACCATTCTAAATGATTTTTTTTGCAAGAAGCCCATTTATAAATAAGATATATGGGTACATATATTTATTTAAGTAAAAATAGTCAACTTATTATATATAGTAATTATGTACAAGGTGTGCACTTAAGTTAAAATGTCTACTACACTGAACACTTTTGAACTATGTAAGTACTTTTATTAAGGTATTTGATTGACTTAACCAAAATTTCTTAAAATTTTAGAGTGTGTCAATAGATAAATGCAGATTCTTACATGTAGATGCATAAAAGTGAACTTAAATAAGATAAAAGCAATTTTTGGAGTGAGAGTTAAATGTGAATTGGGCTACAGATATATAATTAAAGAGCCAAATTACAAATCCACCCTCTTAATTCTCACAGTTAATTATGATAATTGCAGTCTTATTGTAGAATAACTATTTCTTTTTAAAAAATAAACACCAGGCTATGGTATTTAGATTAGCAGAAATAGGAAGATATTTTTGGCTGTTAGGTTTAGAAACAACGTTTTATTCACTTTGGGATAGCTAAATCTACTGGGAAAAAAAATGGAGCATGCATTGAAGGCTCTGGAAGAGCCTGAAGTAGTGGATGGCAACCAGAAATGTTTTGAGAATGAGGAAAGGACCTTGCATTCAGAAAATAGTAGGCATAATTTTCCCAATTTCTCTAAGTACTCTTAAGAGCTTTGGAGTTATATGTAACATAAGCACAGGAAGGCATAAAAAGGTGCAGAGAAGAGGATAAATCCACTATGGGTACTGGGATACAAGTAATGTCATGGTGATGAATCCTTGTTATCTTAATAAAGAATCCAGTTATCTTTTTTGCCTTATACAATTCAGACTGGATGACAGAAAGTAGACATTTCAAAAACACCCAAAGTCAAAGACCAAAGAAAGACCCCCAGAGCTTTCTTTCTCTGTCCAAAAGATCAGGAGATGATCATACTATCCAGATAAAAATATGTGAAAATTAAATATGGTACCTCTGCCCAACACCACAGGGAGAAAACAGCAGCAGCAACAACAACAACAAAACACAACCTGCAGTTCAATTATGTCCCCTCCTTTCCCAAAATAAAGAGCAAATTACTTCTAAAGAACCTAGAAAACCTGGATTCCCTCCCTTACAAAGTTTTACCACGTGACCCCAACCCCAGACAAAAGCCTGGCAAAGAGGAAGTTGTGGCAATTTGGGATTTTGTCCCCACAAGACAGCAGAAAGACAGCCTCCATACTACAATGTCAGCAGAAACCACCTTGGCAGCAGTGAGGCACCTCCTGCCTTTCCCATAGTGGTGGTGTCAGAGGAGGGTGAGTGATGATCAAGATGTGAACCAGACTACTGCTCAGAGAAATGCAGCCATTCTCCCACACTGTCACAGAGTCCATAAAGGAGGCAAAAATGAGGGGTCCTGACATGTCCAGAGTGAGATCACTGAAGGCAAAATGAAGAACCCCAAATCCTATTGACCCCCAGAAATGAAAAGGACCCCTTTCCTGGTCACAACTCAGATGAGACTAGGCAATCTGAACATGAATTCCATACTGGAGTGACACGGGATCCCACTTGCACACAGGCACAGTCAGAGGAGGCCTGCTGTGAAAAAAGATAGAGCATTATCCAGGAACTCAGACCAGAGCAGACCAAAGTTCAGGTTTTCAACAGAAAGTCACTCCTCAGACTATTAACCACTGAATGAAAAAAGACAAACTATCAATGACAACATTGCAAGGAATCAAAATTGAATTATCTGACAAAGGTTTTAGAACCGCATCATAGAAAGTCTTAAAAAAATTACAAAAGCACTTGAAACAAACAACAAAAAAAGGCAAAACAATTTTCAGAAAACAAATGAAGACACATGGATTGTTTTTCTTAATAATTGAACAAATGTAAAACGAAACAAAACAAAAAAAACAGACAAGCCAATCAGTATAGAAAAAAAGTTGAAACAACCCAATCTGAAGAACAGAGACAAAAATAAAAATGAAAACAGGAACAGAGCCTCAGGGACTTGATAAGTGAAATAGTAAAGATCAAATAAAGTTGTCACTAAAGGTCTAGATTGAGTTGAGAAAGTGAGTGAGCATAAGACATATTTGAAAACAATGTCGGCAATTTTCCAAATTTGGCAAAGTAAACCTACAAGTTCAAGAAGATGAGAAAATTCCTAACAGGATACCTCTGAAGGTTTCCATAAGTCACTCCTCTGCCATAAATAAATTTAAAAATAAATAAATAAATAAAATCACTCAAATTCCTGAAATTTAAAGAAAAAGAAAAAAAATATTGAAAACAATGAGGGGCAAATCCTAGGGGTAGGAAAAAAATAGATTACAAATCCCCAAAACCTCTAGATTTCACATTGGATACCATGGAGGCCAAAAGGAAATGACACATTTTAAATGTGCTGAAGATGGGGAAATTGTGAATCTAGAATTGTAATTCACTGAAAATAGGCTTCCAGACTAAAGAGAAAATCAAAACATTCTCAGTCGTGGAGAAACTGAGAATTTGTCAATAGTAGATCTACCCTTAATAGTGTCTAAAGGGAGTTCTCAAAAGGAAAAAAAAATAACAACAACAAATAATAAAAAGAGCAGTATTGGAACACCTACAGAAAGAAATGACAATGGAAAAAGGAAAACTATTAGTAAATATAGTAGAATTTTCTTCTTTAGAATTCCTAAATTATGTTTAGTGGTTAAAGCAATGTAAATGCAAAGAAAAACAGGAAGTACTGGATGAAAATGAAATACATTATATCAAAAATATGTAGAATACAGGTAAAACAGTGCTCAAAGCACATTTACAGCTTACAATTGTAAATGCTTGTATTGAAAAATTCTTCAATCAATAAGCTAAACACATCTCAAATAACCAGAGGAAATAAAAGAGTAAATAAATCTAAGCAAAAGGATCAAAAGAAAGTCTAATTTACCTTTTTTAAAGTGTTATTTTTGATTTATAGATTCAGTACCTAACACCAACATAAATGTCTTTGAATATTATTAGATTATTGTTTATCTTTTTCATCCTAAAATATTTAGAAGTTTGCATCCTGGTATATCTTGCTGTCTCTCTGAAACTCTAGCCTTCCCTGCACAAGTTAATGCTTTTAAATCTACTCATATTTTAGAATAAAGCAGAGACATCTGCCTCAGAGACTGCTGTATGTAGTTGTAGCATGTTTATAGAAAGTAGCTGGTTGTTAGGTATTTGGAATTCAAATGGCAAACAACTAGAAGGCTTTCCTTTAATGCAATAGTGGATTAGTTCCCAGAGCTGCCATAACAAATTACCAACAATTTGATGTCTTAAAAAAACAGACATTTATTTTCTTTCAGTTTTGGAGGCCAGAAGTACAAAATCAAGATGTTGTCAGGGATGCACTCCTTCTGAAGGCTCTGAAGAAGAATCGTGCCTCATCTTTTCTGAATTCTGGTAACTCTAAGCAATTCTTGATGTTTCTTGGCATAAGGTGTGTGACAGTGACCTCTGCACTTCCCTCTTCACATGGCTTTCTTCTCTGTATTCTCCTGTTTTTATAAGGACATGTCACTGGAATTCAAGTTTATATTATCTTGAGATCCTTACCTCTGCAAAGGCTGTTTTTTTTTTGTTTTGTTTTGTTTGTTTTCTTTTACAAATTAGAGCACATTCACAGATCAAGAGTGGACATGCCTTTGGAGAGGTCACCATTTCAACCACCATGAAACTGAAGTAAGTTAGGTTAGTTTTCTCCTTTTCTAAGGGGAAAAGTTTGCTTTGCAATTTGAGATTTGGTGACAAATACTCTTGCTGTATGATTTAGAGTGGAGTGGTTGACAGATTACATAAAGATCTTCGGTTCATCTCATTCTTCCCAGCCTTGCTTCTCAATTATGCTCTCTGTTGCACCTACAATCCTCAAGGATGAAGCTCTTTGGATGCTTTGCCACACCAGTTAGTATTTTGTCAGTGCCTTTCATTCCTGTGAATTTCATAGCCAGAGTTTCCTTCTCTGACAGTCAATATTTGCATTGGTCCATCTATTTTCTCCTCTCCAGAGAATTTCCAAAACCTGGTATTTATCAGTGGTTTCTCCCATTTTTTTGTTAGTAAATAATTATAGTTAAAATATATATTAACTGTCATTCATAGGAAATCTCAGAAATGAGAGATTAAAAATGCTTATTCTGTTTGATGTATCAACTTTCAAATTTCAGTGTTCTTCTGTATAAAATACTACTTAAAAATCACTTCTCAATATCATATGTATATGCATGGATTATATGCATTTCCCTCTTATTGTTTGAAGATTAAGTGAAATAGAATATGTGGAAAAATGTATACATGGTATGAAGTATTCAATAACTAACTATTGAAGAAAGTGAGTCTATACCCAGACAATGGAAGAATTAATAAATAATTTAAAAATTTATTAGAGCAAATATATTTACTTAAATTTAATAGGTTTTTAATTGTACTTTACTCAAAAATATAGATGTTAAAAATCAGAGAATATTTGCCTCCAAAGCACTAACTAATGCAAAGATTCTCTATTTTTAATCTTGACAGAATGTAATATAATTTCCTGGAACTTGTCAAAATATCATTTGTCATTTTCCATACTCCAACTTTGAAAGGCATATACATTAGTACATGAATATAATTTGTGCAGTACTCTTTTAAAATATTTTCATGAATTAATCAGTTTCAAAGAGTGTTTGTGCAGATCATACCACTTGATACTTAAAAATTCATGACTACAAGCTGGCTTTTGAAAGACAGCCATAATTTAGTGTTATGCCTGAATATATTACATGGCATTCAAGAAATGTTGTTGATTATTTTAGAAATTAGGCAACTCAATTCCCCCTCAGGAAAAAAAAAATCTGATTTTTTTGTTTACTGATGTTAATTAAAGTGCAAAGTTATAATCTTCTCACTCTTTGCTAGACAGAAAGTGACTTAAATTCTGAGTAAGTATTAGTCATGCCAGAGCAATGAGAGTAATTATTTTCTTTTATTAACCAGTAGTTTTTGAAGTATAAGATCTTTGATAGATGAGAATATATTTTCTTTTATTCTGTATTCCTAACGACTACTACTCAACACACAGTAAGCATTCAATAAATATGCATGATTATAATCACATTACTATCTTTTACAGTCAAATTTGAGTCAAGAGAATTGTGTGAAAATGTTTCCCACATGAATTAGTAAATCTAAGATCATACACACATATGAAATATTTCTAATCTAAGACTATCAACTATATTCTATATGTACGAGGTATTATTTAATTTTGAATGGGCAACAGATATGTTCTCCATCATATTTCCATTTTAAAAGAAACAATAATCTGAGTATACATTATATGTATATGTATTGAATACATATTAGACTAAAAGAACCAAAAAAGAGACATAAGAGAGAAAAAGTCATCTTTCCCCTATGATATTAGACTGACACTTCCTTAGAGAGATGCAGGACTTGTCATGAGAAACAACTGAAGCATCTAACAATCCATTTAAATGGAATAAAGTAATCCTATTAAATGAATTAAGCTTACTATGAAAATATATCTCACATTTGGATATTTAGTAACATGGGACATATTTATGACTCATTCAGTTATAAGAATAGTTTAATACACACACACATATATAGTAATACCAACTCCATAATATATAAACATATGTATCTATCTGTACATATGTATGTATACATAATATATGTATCTACTTATCAATCTATATAACATACGAGCAAGTTTATTAAAAGAATAAACAAAGCACAATATATGCTGAAATTAGTATAGAAAGTGTTTGTATTTTAAATAGTTTTCATAATCTATCCCTTCTTCACTTAATTCACATTATTTTTCGGACCAAGAAATATGAGCAAATAGTATTCAAACAACTGATTCTAGATTTAATTGTTGAATGGGTGTAGTTAGGTTAATACAATTTTAAAAATTAAGGATGTTAAAGCAAATAAGAGTCATTTGCATGAACTTAGAAAAAATATTTTTATCCTGTGACAAACATTTTGTACTACTAAGTACTTACAGAATATATATTTGAATATACCATTCTGATAAAGGTACAATGGCATGGATGTTCTCATGAAAATACCTTCATGTAGGATAATTTTGATAGGACATTGTACTAGTCAGCTTCTCATTCCTCTGATCAAAATACCTGACCAACAACTTAGAGAATGAAAACTTTATTTGGGTCTTGGTGTTTCAGAGGTCTCAGTCCATGGTCAACCAAATCTATTGCTTTGGACCTGAGATGAGAGCAATATGGTTGAAGATGTTGCAGAGAATAACTGCTCAGTTCATGGCAACCAGGAATGTGGGGTGTGGGAAAGGGGTTAGGGACAGATGAAGTCCAAGGCTATACCCCCAGTGACCTACCTTCTCCAAATAGACCCCACTGCCTATAGTTAACTCTGAATAGCCTATTCAACTATCAATGGATTAAACCATTTTCTGGAGTTACACATACACACACACACACACACACACACACACACACACACACATTTTCTGGATTAATTCACTGGTGAGGTCAGAGCTCTAATGATTGCCTAAAACCCCAACTCTGAACCTTGCTGCATTGGAAACCATGCTTTCCACACATGAGTTTTGGGGAACATTCTAGGTTCAAACCATAGCATACATAAAATATCATTTCTATTGAACTTCCAAAATACATTTTCATAAAGAAATATGTAAAACAGACATTCACTAATCACCCACCAATACTATATATATCACTAATTCCCATGAGTACATGTTAGTCATGGGTAGAACACAGAGGCAGGATATATTGGACTATTGATCTGAAAGAAAGAAGGTGCAAACATTTCCATTGAAAATTATCACTTTGATAGGAAAAGCTAGTTATTTTGCATTTTATTCCTCCAATGTAGATTCTATCACCCTGACCCTGCCTATATCAAATTGACTTATTGAAAGAATATTAGATACCACCCATAGTGGGATGGATGCATGGTATAACTGAGATTTGATTGAACCTCTCACTTTTTATTTCTAGAAAACTGTACAAAATATATGAAACTCTATTCAGGCAGACAAGAATGGCTAATTATCAGGAAGAACCTACAAAAGCCATACTCTTCTCAGTTAAGGTATATTTCCAATTGCAGTGCAGGAAGCATGATCACACAGAGAATACAACAATGCTGCTGAGTCAGGAAGGTGGGTTACAGGAAGACAGTTGGTGTGTCAGTAGTGAGAGAAGTTGTAGGACAGTGTTCCCAAGATGAGGGGGGTATAAACAAAGCAAGTTCAAATCTGAGTAACTGACCCTTTGAATCTTTGATGAATACTCAGTAGCATGTATGTAGACTTACACACTGTTAGTAGGGCCACATGCAGCCTGGGAACAGTAAGAAACATTGCTTGAAGTTTTCCGAAAGCTAAGAATCATTTCCTTTCTCAATAGCCAGCATATATTCCTTGCTAAGCAATTAAGGCACTTACTACATAATTTAGAAAAGCCATTTCTTCACATTGCAACTCAACCATTTATGGAGGAAAGACTCCAATAAATTTGCTCTTTATAACAAAATTTGAATGGATTAAATCAAACCAACAGTAAATAACTGTCCAGCAGAACATAGTGTAAACTATTAAGATGGCAAGAAAACTCTAATACTCAATAATGTAAAATTCATAGCAACCAATCTAAAGTCATTAGAAATGCTAAAAGGCAGGAAAGTATGATCTAGAACAGGAGAAAAAACAGTTAATAGGAACCAATACAGAATTAAGGAAGAAGTAAAACATAAAAGAAAGATGTTAACTATATTCAAGTATTAAAGGAAATTTAAAAAGTGAAAGGAAAATTACAAGATTTTCAAGACATTTTCTAGAGTTGAAAATTAAATATCCAAAGTGGAAATTCTGAGGACAGAAACGTTGGAAGACCACATTTATTAATCATATCAATACCCATCATAAACAAAATCCTGAAAATTAGTGTTAAAGAAAAAAATACTTGACTGCAAATTATACAACAGAGACATAGTAACAAAAATATCATGGTGCTGGGTTTAAAAACAGGTACATGAATTAACTGAACAGAATTTGAGACAGAGAGACAAACGCACACAGCTATAGTCATCTGATTCTTGACAAAGGGACCAAAATATACATTGGAGAAAAGACAGTCTCTTTAGTAAATGGTGCTGGAAAAAATTGGATATTGCTATGTAGGAGAATGAAACCAGACGCCTATCTCTCTCCCTGCACAAAAGTCAACCCAAGATGGATCAGTGATCTAGGAATAAGATCAGAGACTTCGCAACATTTAGAATAAAAATAGGAGAAATACTTCAACATATAGGCATAGCCTATACCTTCCTGAATAAGACTCCTATAGCTCAGTAAATCAAAGCAAGAACCAATAAATGGGATAACAACCAATTAAAAAGCTTTGAACATCCAATGAAACAATTAGCAGTACAAAGTGATGAATGCAAGAGAATCTTTGCCAGCTACTTTTCTGACAGAAGATTAAAATAATTAAGAATTTTGGGGAGGGGAGGGGAGGGGGGATAGTAGAGGATAGGAAAGGCAGCAGAACACAACAGACACTAGTATGGCAATATGTAAATCAATGGATGTGTAACTGATGTGATTCTGCAATCTGTATATGGGGTAAAAATGGGAGTTCATAACCCACTTGAATCAAAGTGTGAAATATGATATATCAAGAAATTTGTAATGTTTTGAACAACCAACAATAAAAAATTTAAAAAAAAATAATTTATAAAGAATTCAAAATGCTCAACATCAAAAACCAAATAATCCATCCAACAAATGGATGAATGAACTGAACAAACATTTCTCTAATGAAGAAATTTAAAATAGCCAATATTTATGTGAAAAAAATGTTCAACATCTTTAGCCATACGGAAATGCAAATCAAAATGACAGTAATATTCTAGCTCCAGTCAGAATTGCAGTCATCAAGAATACAAATAATAATTAATGCTGAGGGAGATGTGGACAAAAAAAATTACTTTTATACATGGTTTGAGAGAATGTAAATATAACTACTATGAAAATCGGTGTAGAGTTTTAGCAAAAAATAAAACTAAAAATAACCTCATGATCCAACTATCCCATTCCTTGGTATTTCTCCCAAAAACTAAAGTCAGCATAATTTAGGAATATATGCATATACATGTGTATCACCACAGAGTTCTGAAAATCCAAGTTATGGAATCAGCCTAGATGCCTGTCAACAGAAGAACGGAAAAAGAAAACGTGGCATATAAAAAAATAAAGCTTTATTCAACCATACAGAAGAATGGAATTATATTATTTGCAGGAAAATGGATGGAACTGGAGAGCATCACATGAAGTGAAATAAACCAGACACAGGAAGATAATTACTCTATTTTTCTCTCATATGTTGAAGCTACATAGGAAAAAAAAAAAAAAAAAACAGAAAGAAAAGAAAAAACGGGATGTTATGAAAGTATAAGGGAATCCCTTAGGGTAGAGGTAGAGGAAAGAGCAGCAGGCGTCAAGAGGAAGGAAGGACAAGGGATGGTATTGGGAGTAATATTGACTAAATTATTATATATGCACGTATGAATATACACAATAAAATCCACCATTCTGTATAGTTAATATGCACCAATAGGTACATTTTTTAAAAAGTACCTAAGGGAAAATGATATATATTTATCCAAAGACACTGTATAAAAGGCAGCCATCATGAAAAACATGTCATCCAAATGAAAACTGAGCAATATTTTTCAAGCAAGAAACACTTAAACTACAATTCAATTTTATAGAAGTTTCTTTTATGAAAGAAAGGTGCAGTAAAACTTCAAACACCAAAATCTGAGAGAATGCATTGTGAGGAATATTAAAGAGAATTCTTCAAGCAGAAGGGATAAAATCAGGTGGGAACTTGGAGTTAGGTTTTAAGAAAAATAAAAATGTAGAAATAATATGTAAATAAAGAATTTTTCACACTTCAAACTTTTATTTAAAATGATTGGTTAAAGCCAAATAATCACATTATGGTATTTTTAACACGTGAATAAGTAAAATAATTGACAAAAGTAGCACAAACAGTGGGAGGGCACAAAGAGAGTATGTTGCTGACATGCTGGGTCAATGTTCAGTGATAGGGTAGAAGGTCTCCTGCCCCCATGGCTGCTTTGCTCCCCATGCCCAGATCAGATCCGTGGGACCCAAGTGACAGAGACCTAGTCAGCAGCAGCTGCCCTCTCAACACAGCAGGAAACAACTGCAGCTACAGGAATGGACCATGTCTGCATCTTTTCCCTTTTCTCTTTCTTGGTTCTCTCCCCTTTTTCTATGCTTTTCCTTCTTCCTTTCTTCTCTCATCATGGTTCTCCTTCAGCAACAACTTTAATAAAAAGGAAGGAAAGGTTGAAATAACTTTCAGTTTACAGCTAGCAGCTAGCAGCTAGGAGCAGCTCGGAGTGCTTGAAGAATCTACACTAGTTCAGGCCTGATAGGAATGCCTGCAGGATGGGATGCTCTGCTCTAGCGAGCTGTTAGTGAAACCACAAACTTAGCACTTGTGGTTAGCGCTGCCAAGCTGCCAGGCCAGAAACCCACAGCCAGGAGCTTCAGGCATGGAACTCCTAACTTAGAAACCCCCTCCCCTAGGGACAAAGACCCTTCCTGATGATAGCAATATTTAGAGCATCCTCATAGTGTGGTCACATTAGGCATAAGATGATGGGCTTATGGATATTCACTCACTTGTGTATGATTGATGGGATCGCCCCACTCAGACCCTATAACAATTATATGCATTCCAAAAATAAACTGAGCTACTGGACAATGACCTGAGGTGGGTCTCCAGCCAGATCTCTCACGAAAGAAAGAAAGAAAGAAAGGAAGGAAGGAAGGAAGGAAGGAAGGAAGGAAGGAAGGAAGGAAGGAGAAAAAAGAAAGAAAAAGAAAAAAAGTCATATGACAGAAGACAACTACCTAAGCCCACAAGCAAGTTCCCAAAATAAGCACAGATTTACAGCTTACAATCTGAATGCTTAAAAAGGTTTTTTTTTTACTCTAAAAGAAGTCATAAAAAGGAAGAAAAAGGACAATAAATACAACAGACAGATATAAGATAAATACAAAGTGGTAAATTTAAATCTAACAATATTGTTATGACATTTAATATTAAAAACAAAAAGTGGAGATTATAGACTTAAAAAGAATAACAATAATAACAAAACAGAACAAAATAAAATAAACCTTCAACAGTATAGCTGTCTAGAAGAACTCCACTTTAAAGGCAAAAGCATAGGTAACAGAGAAGTAGAATAAGTCCCATTATATAAAATCTAATTATAATAAAGTAAAACTGCTAATAAAGTAAAATTATATGAAAATCAATAAATGTAATTCATCACATCAATAGACTTAAAGATAAGAACCATATGATCATCTCAATAGATGCAGAAAAAAACATTCAAGACAGCACCCTTTCATGTTCAAAACACTAGAAAAACTAGGGATAACAGGAACATACCTCAATATCATAAAAGCTATCTATGCTAAGCTCCTGGCCAACATCATTCTAAATGCAGAAAAATTGAAAGCATTTCCTCTAAAAACTAAAGACAGCGATGCCCTCTTTCACCACTTCTATTTAATGTAGTTCTTAAATATCAATAGATTCTATTATTATTCACTCTCAGTTACTCCCAATGTTGGTGACTCAATTTTTTAAATTGAATCAGAGCATAATATAATTTTGCCACTTTTTTCTTTGCTTTGATTCTGCTTCTATTGAATGAAGTATGTCATAAATATCATTAGTTCCAGTTTATAATATTGTCTCCTTTGTCCCCAATGATTTGAGTTTACTTGTTTTGTCAATTATTTTAAGAAGGGTATTGAGATATAGAACTGCTTTTCTGAATTTATCTATCCCTTCTTTTAGTTCTACCAGGTTTTGCTTTAAAGCTTATAATTATGTACAGTATCTTAGATTGTTATGTCTCCTTGAGTTACTGATTTCTTTTTCTTCTTTCTTCCTTTCATTTTATTTCTCTCTTGCCCTTTCTCTCTTTATGATTGAGCTACATCTCCAGTGTTTTTTTTTTTTTTGAGACTAAGTTGCTTGGGGATTTGCTAAGTAGCTGAGACTGGCCTAGAACTTGTGATCCTCCTGACTTAGTCTCTTGAGTTACTGGAACGATAGGTATAAGCTACCATACTCAGCCTCAAGTTATTGATATATTTATTGTTAACTTTGTTCACTTTTATAAAAGGAAAACCAAGCCCAACAAAGCATCACATTGTATTCAGTTATTAAAAATAAGAAGGATAGAAGGAAAGGAAGAAAACAAGGAAGGGAGTGGGCTAGAAATTCTAAGCCTGAATACAAAGACAAATAAAAACAAAAAAATGACAAATATATTTAAACCTAAAATGTCAGCATAATTTTCAACAGAAAATGTAGCCTCATTGTTTCAAAGTATGACAATCGACCGATGCGGACTTATGTGGGGACTGCTGGACCCCATGTGCTAAAAGCAAATATTATCCACATCATAACCTCTTGTTTGAGTATGTGATTATTAAACAGTCCCAGCAATAAGATCAAGAAGGAAGGTAAGGGGGCTGAGGTTATGGCTCAGCGGTAGAGCGCTCGTCTTGCACGTGCGAGACCCTGGGTTTGATCCTCAGCACCACATACAAAAATAAGCAAGTGAAATAAAGATGTTGTGTCAACTAAAAGCATAAATATTAAAAAAAAAGAAGGAGGGTAAGGAGGAACAGAGAGAAAAAAGCACAGAAAGTCTGTGATTAAGAAGGAGAAGGTGAATATCTGTGAATATAAAATGTTTTAAAGCCTAAACCTGAAATGTTTTCAATATTTCTTACAATTTTTTTCGAACATTGTCAGGGGTCCTCCCATTCACAGAATGTCATTCTAAGGTAAACTAAAAACTAAAGTTGCAGAGGAGCTTTAGCCATGTAGAGGAAACTGCACTGGAGCAGCTGCTTCAAGATCCAAGGTTTATTGTAGTAATTTAATGTTATAAATTGTGCTTCCAACCTTTGATACCTGTCTTATTTTTATCCATTTAAGTATATTGTGAATCTCTCTGTTACTAAAGGAAATCCTTAAAACATAGGAGCTTAAAATAATCAGGATTTATTTTCTAAATTATATCTCACTGTTCCTACCAGAAATCATAGAGGAAAATATCTGTTATCCTTTCCAGACTTCCAAAATAGTGTAAATTTCAGATATCATCATGGAATCTTTTGGTATCATTCTTAGACAATACTTTTTCCTGTTTCTCCATTTCCTGATGCAAAAGCCATTGGCTAAAATATTAATCAGATTATGATAAACTTAATTGTGAAATAAATATAAAATGCCTCACAATATATAGTAAAGATATATCTCCTTCTAACACCATGAATTTGCTTTAATGTCAGATTAATATTTATGAATAAGTTTTGTTGACTTTTCAAGCCCAAATCAGAAGATAGTTTCCAAACAAACTCTAAAATCCTTTATATTTACATTTCAGTAAGCACACAGATTTTCAAATACTAGAATGTCAAAATTTGATAATATAAGTTTTAAACAAGAACATGAATATACTATAGCAAAATGTGAATATCTCTCAATATCTGTGTAGTCAGTTTGGATTTGTGTGGAATATTCGCATTTGTTCATCTAACGGTTTGATTATATGAGAAAGCAGTTGACTGTTTTAGTGCAGCAATTCTAAATTTTACATATAGTTGTAAATTCAACAACATGATCATTTGTGGAGTAATTATAATCATTTTACAAAACATAATAACTTTCACTACATTATGTAAATAATTGAAAATCCTCATTTGTAAAATTTATTATGGTTTGTGATCATGACAACAGTTTATGACATGGACATTGTCATTATTTTTAATAGCTAAAATTATTCCACTTACTACTCTCATCTACTTTCATTGCCAAACATCTTTATCATAGAAAATGTTAAGTTATAATATATTTAAACTCCTGATCAGGGAATATATTTTCAAACATTTTGTCTTATCAATCAATACTAGCAAATTTCTTTCTTTTTAAGATTCAGTGTTTTAGATATTTCTGTTTGGGTTATGAAAGTAGTGCTATGCTAAGAACTTAGTTACTGCTCTCTTAATTACCCTCCCCAATGTTGTAGCCAAGTTTTTTTTTTTTTTTTTTTGAATTATTTCCTCTTTCATCCTTTAAGAAAATGTTTATTCTGTTAGGTATATTTAAAATTGTGTAAAAAAAAAAAGCTAATACTGTAAATATCTCTTCAAGCTAACCAGATTACCTCCATAATTACTATATTTAATCCAACTGACATGAATAAATATGACAAATAAGCAAAAACTGCAACTATAGGCTATGAAAGATGCACTTTTCTTCCCATAACTAATATAGCTGTAGAGTCATTGCTATTTTGGTCTTTTCTGACTTTTGTGTACACATATTAAATAACCATTAAGATATCTTACTGGTTGTTTTATTTAAATATACGTTGTAGTTCTCCTCAGCTAATTGCCATACACATCTCATTTGTGATTAATTTTAAAAATTAAGACCAAGGATTTAACTATTAAATGATAGCTTTATTTGTGTAAAACACCATCTGAAGAATAATCTACAGTGCTAAGCAATTTAATGATGACCAAGAATAAATCAATGTGTTTCAATTTAACCTTTGATGTTAATTCACAATAGGATTAGAGTAATTAACTTAAATTTACCACTTTCCTCTTCTTCTGATATCTTACTTTGTATGTGTCTAAACTAGAGATCATCAGTTTGTTTATTTTTTCTGTAAAGGTCTACACAGGATGTTAGCTGCAGAGCAGGCTGAACAAATGTTAGCTGCAAGGTGGGCTGAACACTCTTCCCCCATCTGTCTGGTTCCTTATCGCTTGTTTGCCTCAAGTCTGAACACTCAACCCCATTCAAGGCAGAACACTTAACCCCATTCAAGGCTGAACACTCGACCCCCACCTCTCTGGTGCAATGGAAACCCAGATCTGACCCCTTCCCTGTCTGCCTGAGGGTAGAAGATGACACCCTTAGCAACTACTGTGTGATACAATCCAATCACCGTAAGGCTACAAGGCAGCTTGCAGACCCAAAGACCCCATTAGATTTTGGCTATAAAAACTCTCCCCTCTCCCCTCTCCTCTCCTCTCCTCTCCTCTCCTCTCCTCTCCTCTCCTCTCCTCTCCTCTCCTCTCCTCTCTTCTCTTCTCTCTCTCTTCTCTCCCTCTCTCTCTCTCTTTCCCTGCTCTCTTTCTCTCTCTTTTTATCTTCCTTCCCTGTTAACCAGACACTGCTGCAATGAAGATCTCTTGGTCGCCGTGCTCACAGTAAACATTTCAAACTTTGTAGTGACATGTGATCCCTGTCATTTATTCTTTTCTGTTTTGTAATAACCCTTCAAAATGTTTTAAAAAAGTGTATTTTTGATGGTAAGAGAAAGATAATGCATGTGGTATGATTCATGGGAAACAATCTGTCAAATCGTTATCTAAACAGTGCAAGAATAGACAAATTTTATTTACACTATATGCTTACTATTCATATATTACTAAAGTAGCCCAAAACAAATCCACTGTAATATGCATCAAGTCCCATCCACCATAGAGTTACTCATGGTAAATTCAACATTTGAGACACTCATGTGTAATACATATGATGTAAATGTTAAACTCATTTACACATATATTAAATTACTCTGCAATAAGTAGAATACAGTGCTATGAAAACATTTTATATAACTGTGTGTGTGTATATATATATATATATATATATATATATATATATATATATATATATAATAATTTAATTAGTGAGAATATCTGAATTTTAATATCCTGGGTTGTCAACAAAACCTTAACAGTATATTAATGTATGTCACATCAGCAAGTACAAGATGGATGTCCAGTCCTCTCAGAAGCATAGTTGAAGACAGGTGGAAAGAATTTAGAGGAAAATCACTTAACAACAGATCTTGGATGCTGGGGATATTCAAAATATAGCAATTTGCCTCTTATAAAATAAAATTACAGTGATGTTATGGATCTAATATCCAATTGGATTATTCTTTTAGGATTTTATATATAAATTTTAAACATATTAAACTTTACTTGCAAATTTAAATGCAGCTTAAATTTTGCAAAAATTATTCTTTAATTTGTTGCTGGCATCTTAAACAATATAACCAATGATCTGGCTGATATAAGATTAGATATTTCCAGATGCATCCCACTAGTGTACCAAAAGAAATATTTGCCACAAATTCTAATCTTGATTAATATGAATTTATTTTAATATGAATGCAATTTAATGTGATTTAAAGATTATAAAGTATGATTATAATGAGCAGTCTAAGTCATAATAAGTAACAGTGAAAGAATAGAACTGGTATTCCAGAATAGAAAAAGGGTGGAACTTAATATACATCTTACAAAATGATAAAACAGGCACTAATTAGCTTCGGAATGGGGATTGGAAAATATTTCAAATTAAAGGGTAGAAAGAACTGAGACAGAGAAAAAAATTGTATATGGCACTATCACAGGACAGTGACTAAACAGGACTAATGAACCTTCAAAAAACAGAATTTAGCTGGGAAATCATGTAAAAACTCATAGATCCTGTTGTGATTCAAGAACATAAGGTTTTGAAAAGCTAGTGATGAAAACTAGATTCCCCTTCCCCATCCACACACAGGGTTTAGGAAACATTAGAATAAATAAATCAGGGGTTTTTGTGTGTGTGTTTACTTTGACAGAAGAACCTTGGCGGTGGCAGTGGCAGCAGAAGCAGCAGCAGCAGCATCATCATCATCATCATCATCATCATCATCATCTTAAAAATAGCAGTGAGAAAGCATTTGTTTTATTGCTGATTGTAATTAAAATGAGTTTAGGATTTCATAAATTAAAATAATATTGATTTTGAATTGGGGGGACATATTTGTCATATTTAAGTATTTTCCTTTCATTCCAGTTAGACATGGAAGAAGATTTTTATTAAATTTATAATAGTCTCTATGAATATGTACCTTATATAATATGTTATGTTGATATTTTCCTGAGTTTTAACCATCCTTGAATTCTCTTAATAAACCATATCTGTCACAGTACATCTTTCAATAAAGTATTGCTACATTTCTGTTACTAACATTTTGTTCACAAACTTTGCATCTGTAATTTCATTGAGTTTTTTTTTAAAAAGGTCGCTCAGAGTGTGCTGTAGAAACTATACTAGAATATCAATCAAGTTGTTAATTTTGATCCAGAAATAAGCAAACTTTAAAATTACTGAGTTTTAATATAATAAGTTATATATTCTACCATTGTCCAATTATTAGTCATCTAGAGCTCTGCTTTGTATCATGCCTGTTCTCCAGCTCAGAAAAACAGAGCAACCACTGTTTGGAATATTGTTCTTCATCAGAGTAGAAGTTTAGAATCCTGAAATATTTTGTGCAAATCATTCCTGAATATTACTGTCTACTCTTATGGCTAGCAAATGGTGACTCAATTCATTTTCCTTTGGGTAAAATATTCTCACCCTCCTCAAGTGAGCTAATCTAAAAATTCTTCTAAGAATAGAAGTCAGCTCTAAGGCAAAATTCCTAGAAGATATTCAGTAGCTTATACACTGTGAGGTGATCTGGATCTGGAGAACTAGAAAATGAAACGAAATGTTAATAACACCTCTCACGTTCATTGTGTAGTGACGGAACTATAACCTCAAAAAATGTTTCCTTCTAGAATGCAAAAAACACACATATGGAAGCCCCTTTTATTTTAGCAATTCTGAAATCTTACGTAGTAGATATTTTGAAAGTATTGCTGTCTTGATACAAGCAGTATTTCACTATTTGGCGTGAATTACACTTACCGGACATCATTAAACTTTTTAATTTTCATTGTTGATCTTTGTCTTCAATCTTGAGGTATCCCCTCCTTTTTTATGATCTCTCTTTGCCACATTGAAGATTAAATTATTTCTACATTATATTTAGAAATTTGGTGCCAAACTCAAACAACAGAGATTATCTCCTGGACTTTTCCTGAAAATTTTATACATAAAGTTATTTCTTTGAACTATGTTGAATTAACTTTTGTATATTATGTAAAGAAAGGGTAAACTTCTATTGCTTGTATTTAGCTTTTAAATTGTTTCAACATCGCTTGCTGAAAAGGTTATCTTTGCTCCATTGAAAGACCTTGACAATGCAGTAAAAGCCTAATTGATTTTATTATGTGACAGGTACATTTGTGACACTCTTTTTCTATTTCAGTGATCTCTATATTACACTATCACTATCGTTTCTTGATCAGTGTAATTCAAAATAAGGTTTATAATTTTTGCAAATTTGTTCTTTAAAAAAATCAATTACGCTGATATCATATACTTTCTGTTTTTAATCCACCTATCAATTTCTAATCCCCCCAAAATATTTATAGGTATTTTATTGAAATTTTCTTTAATCTATAGACCATCAAGTGGAAAATGGATTTTAAGACCAATGTCTTTTGTCAATAAATCTAGTATATCTTTTATTCAGTAATCTTTATCTTGACAGTTTTCTGCATTTTCAGTGTAAGTATTGCAAACTTTTAAAAAACATATTCCTAAATAGTTCATGTGTTCTCTTAAAGTTTAAGTGTCCAATACTTTCTGGTTTATGTATACAAAATAAAATTAATAGGCTTGTTTTCATTTAATGTTCTGAGGTGTTAATAAAATATTGTAATTTTTCTAGTAGGTTTTTATATATAAGATCCCTTTCAAGGAAGATAATATTCTTTGCACTATATATTATTTTTCTTCTTTTTCAGTTTGGATGTAATTTTGGTTTGTTTATTTATTTATAAATAAACATTCTGAGGATAGAATGTAGGGCCTTGTACACACAACACAAGCTCTCCACCACTGAGCTACATCCCCATCCTTGGATTCCTTTTTTTCTTTTCAATCATTATTCATTGATAAGGATCTATAGACTTATGCTAAGTTCAACTGAGAGTGACATATTAAATTCACATTAAGGATTATGTCAACTATAGTTTCATATAGACTTCTTTTATTAGGTTGAGAAACATCCCTACTGATCCTAGTATACTGAGATCTTACCTTTTTTTTAAACAGGAGTCTATTGAATTTTATTTTAGCTTTCATAATCTGTAATGTACGATTGTTGTTTCATTATAGCATGATTCTGAATTTATAAATTAACTGGAGAATTTCTTCCTTTCTTATATTTTCTGAAAAAGAACTTTTGTAGGATTGGTGCTATTTCATTCTTAAATTTTGATAGAATTCTCCAATAAAGACAAATAGACATGGATGTCTCTTGGTGAAATGTGTTTTAATTATGATTCAAATTTTCTTAATAAATATAGAACTCTTTTTTCATTCAAAACAAGAAAACAAATCATTTATATTCACTGATATCCACTATTTTCAGTCATTTTTATTCCTTTGTACAGATATAAAATTTCTTTTGGTATCATTTTTCTTTCCAGTAAAGAACATCTTTAATTTTTTTTTAAATCTAGATTCTGCAACCTGTACACTTGAAAAATGAGAATTCATACCCCATTTGATTCAAATGTATGATATGTCAAGATCATTGTATTGTCATGAGCAACTAATAAATAAAAAAATAAAAAATAAAAAAGAACATCTACTAAAACCTCCCTCATTTTTTTTTGAGTGAAAAAGCTTTTTCATTTGCTATAAATTTGGAAAAATATTTTCACTAAGTAAAGAAATCTAGCTTGACCTTTAAATTAATCAGTTGTTTAAAAGGATCTTACATTATGTTCATATCCTTGTTTCCAAGAGAATTTGTAATATCCTTCTTAACTTTATTCCATTGTAAATCCAATGTTTTTCTCTTTCCTTTTATAAGATTTATTTCATCACAATTTTCTCAGTGATTTTAGCCTAACATGGCCTGCCATGATTTTCTCTGTTTATTCTTTTTAGAGTCTCCTGAGCTTCTTGAATCAGTAGATTTATAGTTGTCAACATTACAAAAAAATTATGATAATTATTTCTCCATAGACATTTTCTCTCTCCTATCCCCTTATAGGACACTAATCACAAAGATGGTAGACATTGCATTTCAGGGAAATGCAAATCAAAACTACATTGAGATTTCAATTTACTCCAGTCAATATGGCATTTATCAAGAGTACAAATAATAATAAATATTGGTGAATATATGGAAAAAGGCACACTGGTACTTTGTTGATGGGATTTCAAAGTGGTGCAACTACTCAGTAAAGCAGTGTGGAGATTTCTCACAAAACTAGGAAAGAGGTCACAGTATGACCCAGCTACCCCACTCCTCAGTATATATGCAAAAGATCTAAAATCAACATACTATAGGGATACAGTCATATCAATAGTTATAGCAGCATAATTCACAATAGCAAGCTATGGAACCAACCTAGATGTCCATCCAGAGAGGAATGCATAAAGAAAGTGTGATATATATGCACAAATGGAGTTTCACTTGGCAAAAAGAAGAATGAAATCATGCCATTTGTTGATATGGACAGAACTAAAAAATATCATGCTCAGTGAAATAAGCCAGGCTTAGAAAGTCAAGGGTTGAACATGGAATCTAGTCCATAATTAGGAAGAAGAGGCAGGGGTGGGGGGATGGGGAATGCCACAAATATGGAAGAGAGATCAGTGGAGTAAAATAAAAGGGATTGAGGAGGAGAGAAGAGGGATGGGAAAAGGGAGGTACAGTGCAATAAAATTGACCATACTATCCTGTGTTCATATATGAATATACCACAGTGAAGTTCACCATTTGTGCGTGTGCGATGTACACACACACACATATATATATATATATATATATATATATATATATATATATATATATATATCACTAAATTTTAAGAAAACTATAAATAAGTAGAAGAATGACTGGTAGAATAAAGGAGCAGTGGGAAAAGGGGAAGTACTAGGGAATTAGAGCAATTTAAATCAAATGCTTGTATAATGATGTAAAAAAGAACTGCAACATAAAGTATAACTGCAATGCACTAATAAAAAGAACATTTTTTAGAAGTTAGGAAGGTTTGATGGAGTCAGGAGCTATAAATATATCTTTATTTTAAAATTTCAGTTTGTCAACAATGTTTAGAAAGTGGTTGAGATTGTTATAACAGAGGAAATATAAGGAGTCTATTGTAATTTTGTAAAATTCAAGAAAAGTTATATCGTAATGCATTATACAAATTTCATCGCAGCAACTCTAGGAGTTGAGGGGGAAAAATACAAAGATAACAAATCTTTTGCACTGTTTTAGAGAAATTTCTTACCAATTCAAATTTTAAAAATGATCTACTTTATGTTTTGGGTTAATATAAAAGTCCCAAAAATGAAGTTATAGTGCTACATTCAAATATAGAATAACACTTTAAGCCTGTCTCCTAAAACAGAATGAAAAGTAGCATCTAAATACACTTTATTTCATACTTTTGTTGGCATATATTAATTACATAGAATATCGAGTTTTACTGTGGCATATTTATGTATACATAAAAACATAATTTGATCCATTTCACTCCCCAATAAAAAAGTAACTCAACGAAATTAGAAGGAAGAAGACCAAGGGGAACAGGATGGTGGCAGAGAGTGGAGACGGGTGGAGGAGTTCTATTAATAATTTTGATTGATAATATGTATTTTTAATCAGCAAACAGGAATTTTTATTCATCATTAAATTGTGACTGTTATGCCAAGGTCTGATACAAGTTATTAGTATCAGGTCCATTTCTATATCATAAACTTTACTGTTCTGGGGACATGGTTTGTGATTTTATGACAAACATCAAATTAGTATCCATAAGTGCTGATGACTACAATTTTTCCTTGGTCTCCTTAAAAAAGGCATCATCTGCACTATGTAAAGTTAATTATATCAAAATAAAATTTGTGTCTTAAAAATGGACCACATAATGATTGACTTTATTGTCAACCTTTTAATACACTTCATCATGATTTTTTCTCATTAATTTAATCAATATCAATTTTTTTTCTGATAATAAGTGTGCTTGCTTGTTTTATAAAAACCAATAGGTTCATGCTTTTGAGTTGGGGGTTGAGCAACTGAAAACTGACATAATGAAAACCTCATTGTCCAGGTGAGAGCAGAGACAGAACTAACTCCAACCATGGTGTCTCCAGCATTGCCATTATGCTGGATGTGCTGAACCTCGAGTTTCTGGCAATTGGTGACATCATGCCCATCCTCCTACAGAGACATTGCTCCCAGAACTGAGAGATGGTAAGTGGAATGAATTCATGTCACCAATTCCAGTAAAATAAAGACATATTTAAATTCCCTCTTTTTCTTAGATTGCATTCTGTTGGAATTAGCCTGATATTTCTCATGCTTGAAAATTTTAGGAAACATCCTCTTACCATTATTCAGTTCAGACTTAAAATGAAGCAATAGTTACTATTGATTTTCATTTACTTTAAATACATAAGACAGATTAGGCCAATTCTGTGAAAAGAAATACATTTTTAAAAATCAGAACATGACAACAAATGGTCAACATACAGAAACACACCCCCTCTGTTGGAGTTAGAAGCAGTTAGGTTAACCCATTGGAAGTCAGCTCAGCTTACAGATTTGGAAACTGCAGAACTAATATTAATAGATTTCTTTTCAGTTATAGCATGTCAAATTCATCTGTTAATATATCTTCTTTTTATTAAATGTATATTCAAATTCTTTACTGAATTTGGTACTAGTTTTCTTGTTATTGACTTGAAAGTGCTCTTTATACATTTGGCATGAATGTCATTGATGAGACATGTAATTAAAGAAAATTTTCTCTCATTCTGTGGCTTGTGTTTTAATTTTATCAGTGATAACATTTGAAATGAAAATGTTTTTAAAGCTTATGAAATTTAATTTATCACTAATTTTTGATACCTTTGTCAATAATCAATTGGTCAGAAACTTAATGATTCAATTTGTACTTTTAAATCTGTTAGAATGGTCTCTCTACTGAACTTATATAGTTACTACAGTCTAGAATCCTGAAGCATAACACTAAGCTTTGAAATTGCATAGTATATATCATCCAATCTAGCTTTTCTATTTCAAAAGTGTGCTAATTCTAGGTCTTTTAAATTTACATATTATTTGAAAGATTACTTGTCAATTTCAATAAAACAAGCACCTAGGATTTCCAGAGAGAGTGTATTGAATCTGTAGATCTATTTGACAAAAATTGTTATTTCATCAATATGAGTTAGACCACCCAGGGACATGGAATATTTTTATCTATGTATATTCTAAAAAATTTCCCTTAGAAATATTTTGTATATATATCTATATCTATCTATCTATATCTATCTATCTATCTATCTATCTATCTATCTATCCATATAATTTTAAACTTATTCCTAAAGATATTATTCTTTTTGATGATTTTGCAAATACCATTTTTCTTTATTTTTATTTTTGGATAATTTGCAGCTAGAATGTAGAAATGCAGTTGATGTTTGCATATTGATACAGTCTCATTTAAATTGTTTATCATTTCAAGTGACATTGTTTCTGTACTACTTAAAAATTTATACATATAGGATCTTTTCATCTGTAAATAAACACAGTGTGAACTCTTCCTTTCCAGCCTGGATGCCTTAATTCTGTGTTATTTTATTTGCTGGCTAAAATCTCAAGTAGAACATTGAATACAATTGATTTGTTCTGTTTCACTTTTTTTTTTTTAATTTTTTATTGTGGGTTGTTCAAAACATTACAAATTTCTTGACATATCATATTCCACACTTTGATTCAAGTGGGTTATGACCTCCCACCTTCACCCCATACACAGATTGCAGAATCACATCAGTTACACATCCATTGATTTACAAATTGCCATACTAGTGTCTGTTGTGCTCCACTGCCTTTCCCATCCTCCACCCTCCCCCCTCCCCACCTCTCCCCTCCCCTCCCCTCCTCTCTCTCTACCTCCTCCACTGTATAACCCTGAGGGTCTCCTTCCATTACCATGCAATTTTCCTTCTCTCTCCCTTTCCCTCCCACCTCTCATCCCTGTTAAATGTTAATCTTCTTCTCCTGTTCTTCGTCCCTACACTGTTCTTAGTTACTCTCCTTATATCAAAGAAGACATTTGGCATTTGTTTTTTAGGGATTGGCTAGCTTCACTTAGAATAATCTGCTCTAATGCCATCCATTTCCCTGTAAATTCTATGATTTTGTCATTTTTTAATGCAGAGTAATACTCCATTGTGTATAAATGCCACATTTTTTTTATCCATTCGTCTATTGAAGGGCATCTAGGTTGGTTCCACAGTCTTGCTATTGTGAACTGTGCTGCTATGAACATCGATGTAGCAGTGTCCCTGTAGCATGCTCTTTTTAGGTCTTTAGGGAATAGACCAAGAAGGGGAATAGCTGGGTCAAATGGTGGCTCCATTCCCAGCTTTCCAAGAAATCTCCATACTGCTTTCCAAATTGGCTGCACCAATCTGCAGTCCCACCAGCAATGTACAAGTGTACCCTTTTCCCCACATCCTCGCCAGCACTTGTTGTTGTTTGACTTCCTAATGGCTGCCAATCTTACTGGAGTGAGATGGTATCTTAGGGTGGTTTTGATTTGCATTTCTCTGACAGCTAGAGATGTTGAGCATTTTTTCATGTACTTGTTGATTGACTGTATGTCCTCCTCTGAGAAGTGTCTGTTCAGGTCCTTGGCCCATTTGTTGATTGGGTTATTTGTTCTCTTATTGTCTAATTTTTTGAGTTCTTTGTATACTCTGGATATTAGGGCTCTATCTGAAGTGTGAGGAGTAAAGATTTGTTCCCAGGGTGTAGGCTCCCTATTTACCTCTCTTATTGTTTCCTTTGCTGAGAAAAAACTTTTTAGTTTGAGTAAGTCCCATTTGTTGATTCTAGTTATTAACTTTTGTGCTATGGGTGTCCTATTGAGGAATTTGGAGCCCGACCCCACCGACTGTAGATCGTAGCCAACTTTTTCTTCTATCAGACGGCGCGTCTCTGATTTGATATCAAGCTCCTTGATCCATTTTGAATTCACTTTTGTGCATGGCGAGAGAAAGGGATTCAGTTTCATTTTGTTGCATATGGATTTCCAGTTTTCCCAGCACCATTTGTTGAAGATGCTATCCTTCCTCCATTGCATGCTTTTAGCCCCTTTATCAAATATAAGATAGTTGTAGTTTTGTGGATTGGTTTCTGTGTCCTCTATTCTGTACCATTGGTCCACCCGCCTGTTTTGGTACCAGTACCATGCTGTTTTTGTTACTATTGCTCTGTAGTATAGTTTGAAGTCTGGTATCGCTATACCGCCTGATTCATACTTCCTGCTTAGCATTGTTTTTGCTATTCTGGGTCTTTTATTTTTCCATATGAATTTCATGATTGCTTTCTCTATTTCTACAAGAAATGCCGTTGGGATTTTGATTGGCATTGCATTAAACCTATAGAGAACTTTTGGTAATATTGCCATTTTGATGATGTTAGTTCTGCCTATCCATGAACAGGGTATATTTTTCCATCTTCTAAGATCTTCTTCTATTTCTCTCTTTAGGGTTCTGTAGTTTTCATTGTATAAGTCTTTCACCTCTTTTGTTAGGTTGATTCCCAAGTATTTTATTTTTTTTGAAGATATTTTGAATGGAGTGGTTGTCCTCATTTCCATTTCAGAGGATTTGTCGCTGATATACAGGAATGTCTTTGATTTATGCGTGTTGATTTTATATCCTGCCACTTTGCTGAATTCATTTATTAGCTCTAATAGTTTCTTTGTAGAGCCTTTTGGGTCTGCTAGGTATAGAATCATATCATCTGCAAATAGTGATAATTTAAGTTCTTCTTTTCCTATTTTTATGCCTTTAATTTCTTTCGTCTGTCTAATTGCTCTGGCCAGTGTTTCGAGAACTATGTTGAACAGAAGTGGAGAGAGAGGGCATCCCTGTCTAGTTCCAGATTTTAGAGGGAATGCCTTCAGTTTTTCTCCATTCAGAATGATGCTAGCCTGAGGCTTAGCATAGATTGCTTTTACAATATTGAGGTATGTTCCTGTTATCCCTAGTTTTTCTAGAGTTTTGAACATAAAGGGATGCTGTACTTTGTCAAATGCTTTTTCCGCATCTATCGAGATGATCATATGGTTCTTATTTTTAAGTCTATTGATGTGGTGAATAACATTTATTGATTTCCATATATTGAACCAGCCTTGCATCCCTGGGATGAATCCTACTTGATCATGGTGTACAATTTTTTTGATATGTTTTTGTATCCGATTCGCCAGAATTTTATTGAGGATTTTTGCATCTAGGTTCATTAGAGATATTGGTCTGTAGTTTTCTTTCTTTGAAGTGTCTTTGTCTGGTTTAGGTATCAGGGTGATGTTGGCCTCATAGAATGAATTTGGAAGTTCTCCCTCCTTTTCTATTTCCTGAAGTAGCTTGAAAAGTATTGGTATTAGTTCCTCTTTAAAGGTTTTGTAAAATTCTGCTGTATACCCATCTGGACCTGGGCTTTTCTTAGTTGGAAGTCTTTTTATGGTTTCTTCTATTTCCTCAATTGATATTGGTCTGTTTAGGTTTTCTATATCCTCCTGACTCAATCTGGGCAGATCATATGACTTAAGAAATTTATCTATGCCTTCACTATCTTCTAATTTGTTGGAGTATAAGGATTCAAAATAGTTTTTGATTATCTTCTGTATTTCTGAAGTGTCTGTTGTGATATTGCCTTTTTCATCCCGTATGCTAGTAATTTGAATTCTCTCTCTTCTTCTCTTCGCTAGCATCGCTAAGGGTCTGTCGATTTTGTTTATTTTTTCAAAGAACCAACTTTTAGTTTTGTCAATTTTTTCAATTGTTTCTTTTGTTTCGATTTCATTAATTTCAGCTCTGATTTTAATTATTTCTTGCCTTCTACTTCTTTTGCTGTTGTTTTGCTCTTCTTTTTCAAGGATTTTGAGATGAAGTATGAGATCATTTATTTGTTGGTTTTTTCTTTTTTTAAGGAATGAACTCCAAGCAATGAATTTTCCTCTTAGAACTGCTTTCAATGTGTCCCATAGATTCCGATATGTTGTGTCTGTGTTTTCATTTATCTCTTTGAATTTTTTAATTTCCTTCTTGATGTCTTCTATAACCCATTGATCATTCAGTAACCTATTGTTCATTCTCCAAGTGATGTATGCTTTTTCCTTCCTTCTTTTATCGTTGATTTTCAGTTTCATTCCATTATGATCAGATAAGATGCATGGTATTATCTCTACTCCTTTATATTGTCTAAGAGTTGCCCTGTGACATAATATATGATCTATTTTTGAGAAGGATCCATGTGCTGCTGAGAAAAAAGTGTAACTGCTTGATGTTGGGTGGTATATTCTATATATGTCAATTAGGTCTAGGTTATTAATAGTGTTATTGAGTTCTATAGTTTCCTTATTCAACTTTTGTTTGGAAGATCTGTCCAGTGGCGAGAGAGATGTGTTGAAGTCTCCCATGATTATGGTATGGTGATCTATTAGACTCTTGAACTTGAGAAGAGTTTGTTTGACGAACATAGCTGCACCATTGTTTGGGGCATAAATATTTATGATTGTTATGTCTTGTTGGTGTATGGTTCCCTTAAGCAGTATGTAGTGTCCCTCTTTATCTCTTTTGATTAACTTTGGCTTGAAATCTATTTTATTTGATATGAGTATGGACACTCCTGCTTGTTTCCGAAGTCCATATGAGTGATATGATTTTTCCCAACCTTTCACCTTCAGCCTATGTATGTCTTTTCCTATCAAATGCGTCTCCTGTAGGCAGCATATTGTTGGGTCTTGTTTTGTGATCCATTCTACTAGCCTGTGTCTCTTAATTGGTGAGTTTAAGCCATTAACATTTAGGGTTATTATTGAGATATGGGTTGTTCTTCCAGCCATATTTGTTTATTTCTGTTACTAAACATGGTTTGTTTTCCTCTTTGATTATTCCCCCCCCCTTTACTGTCCTACCTCCCACTGTTGGTTTTCATTGTTATTTTCCATTTCCTCTTCCTGTAATGCTTTGGCGAGGATGTTTTGAAGAGATGGTTTTCTAGCTGCGAATTCTTTAAACTTTTGTTTATCGTGGAAGGTTTTAATTTCATCCTCCATCCTGAAGCTTAATTTCGCTGGATACACAATTCTTGGTTGGAACCCATTTTCTTTCAGTGTTTGAAATATGTTATTCCAGGATCTTCTAGCTTTCAGAGTCTGTGTTGACAGATCAGCTGTTATCCTGATTGGCTTACCCCTAAATGTAATCTGCTTCCTTTCTCTTGTAGCTTTTAAAATTCTCTCCTTATTCTGTATGTTGGGCATCTTCATTATGATGTGTCTAGGTGTGGATCTCTTATGATTTTGCACATTCGGCGTCCTGTAGGCTTCTAGGATTTGGGGTTCTGTCTCATTCTTCAAGTCTGGGAAGTTTTCTTGTATTATTTCATTGAATAGACTTCTCATTCCTTTGGTTTGGAGCTCTGTACCTTCCTGTATCCCAATGACTCTTAAGTTTGGTCTCTTAATGTTATCCCATATTTCTTGGATGTTCTGCTCATGGTTTCTTAACAGTCTTGCTGAGCTGTCTATGTTCTTTTCCAGTTGAAATACTTTGTCTTCATTGTCTGATGTTCTATCTTCTAAGTGTTCTACTCTGCTGGTAGTATTCTCCATTGAGTTTTTAAGTTGGTTTATTGCTTCCTGCATTTCTAGGATTTCTGTTTGTTTGTTTTTTATAACCTCTATCTCCCTGTATAGTTGATCCTTTGCTTCCTGGATTTGTTTGCGTAATTCGTTGTCGAAGTGATCTTTCATTGTCTGATTTTGCTGTTTAATGTCTTCCTTGATACTCCAGATCATCTGAAGCATGTATATCCTGAATTCTTTATCTGACATTCCATCTGCTGCAGCTGTTACCTCTTCTAAAGTTGCGTTGACCTGCATTGCTTGTGGTCCTTTCTTTCCTTGTCTTTTCATACTGCTTGCGTATCTTTCCTGCAGGTGCGGGCGGCGGCTCTGCTCTCTCCTTATTCCAATTGGGGTGTCGTGGCTACCACGCCGGCAGGTCACTGGGCCTGTTCTGGGAGCTGGCGGCGGCTCTGTTCTGCCCCTCCTATCACGCCCATGTACCACTGGGTCGCGGGTCTGCCCACCTTGCGGTTGCGGGTGGCGGCTCCGCTCCGCCCCCTCTCCAATTGGGGTCACGCGGTCACCACGCTGGCGAGCCGCTGGGCCTGCTCCGGGCGCTGGCGGCGGCCCGACTCCTTCCCTCTGGCTCGACGACAAATTGAGGAGACTCGGGTGACTGTGCCTCACCCCCCCCTACCAGGAGACCAACTGCTTATGTCACCACTGGTATTGATGAAGTTCCCTCCTCCGCCGCTTTCTGCAGACGTCAGATCTCTGCCATGTTGGTATCCTATGGGAATGGCAGCATTTCGTTCCCCTTGCCGGGCAACCAAAGCACCGGGTGAGTCCTGACCGGCCCTCAGCAGGACCCGGACCGAGAAGCAGTTTCCGCGGGCTCCTAGCCCCGGGCCAGGGAAGTTCCGGGAGCCGGAACTCGGCCGCTCCGTGCTCGGTGTAAGCTCCTATAAATGTAAGCTCCAAGAAGCAGTCCCCGCGGGCTCAGTTCCGGGAGCCGGAACTCGGCCGCCCCGCGCTCGGTATTCACTCTGATAAGATCAGGTTCTAAGAAGCACCCAGGCGCTGAGCCCTAGCAATCTGTCTGCAAGCCGCAGGCGAATTGCAGCCTGAAATTACCTGTTCTATGGCTGAATGAGCTGCGGTCAGTCAAAAACAGGGGTGGTGACGTCAGTTTACCAACATGGTGGCTGCTGGCCTCCTCTGTGGTCTGACCGGTGTGGAGAACCGAGATGGACCGCTTCCTTCCCCCGTCTCGAACCCAGAATTCAGCCCTGAGTACGGTGCTTGCGCGGCTGGCAGAAACTGCAGCGCTGTAACCCTGCGTCTCTATCCCAGCGCAAGCTGCAGATTCTAGCCATGGGGCGATTTGCTGAATAAGCAGTGTTACCCTCCGTGCGACAAACCTCTCGCGTTTGAGTCCCCGTAGCTGATCCTCGTGCGATGGAAATCCTTCCTCCAGGTTCCGGAGCACCCCACTATTGCTGGAAATTCCTAACAAGATATCCTTTAGCCGTCCTGACTTGTCATACTCCCACACAGTGAAGCAGCACACGGGGGCAATGCACTCCCCTCGCCGCCATCTTCCTTCCCCTCCTCTGTTTCACTTTTAAGGGTAAAATATTTAGTCCTTTACCAGTAATCTAAGCTTTAGTGTTTCATGGACACTCTTCTTCAAATTCAGGATGTTCCCTTTTATTTCTTAATGCTGGTGGTTACATTTTTAAAAATGAGTGTTTGATTCTGTCCAATTTTTTGTTGTTATCTCTTGAGATGACCATGTCTTTGTCTAATATAGTGTGTTCCATTGCTTGATCTTAGGCTATTAGACCAACTTAGATTCCTGCACTAGCTTTCATTTGGTAATGAAGTATAAATATTTGTGTATGCTTCATAATTTGGATTACTATTATTTTCCTATTAACATGTTTTTTTTATAAATGTTCCTAGGGATGTTGTTCTAGAATGTTTTTTTTTTATTCTGATGGCATTGTGTAATATTGATATTAGGATGCTGGCCTTACAATTAGTTGGGAAGTGTTCTCTATACTCTATTTCGTGAAACGGTTTGTGAATATTTGTTTTTTTAAATGTTATAAATATGTTGAAGCCACATCACAGTATGACTGATCTTTCAGATTTATTGTACAATTTTTTTCTACATGATAGAGTAAGATATGCTAAAATTATGATTTATAGCTACCTCAAAATATTGTTGAGGATCAAATGAAATTAAACATGGATTAAATGTATGCCACTTCTACTTAACCTTAACTGTAGTTATGATATCCAGGGATTTCTGGAGATTCTCAGCTTGCTATCCAATTCAAGGGCTCTGAGACAGAATAGGATAATATGTCTGACCAGAAGTTTATAATAGTATTTATGATTCAGGAAAAATAATTCGGAAACAAGAACCAAAAGAATGATGAACATAATACTTGAAAGCTGGATAAAGCAAGAGTGTGAGAAAAAGAACAGACTATGGTTATGTTATTATCATGTTTCAGAAGTAATTTATATGTCTATTTCAGACTCTGCAACAGTCTTCAAGTATGTTTAACCTGTTGCCTTTTAAATGTCAGCTAGCAAGGGGTTAGAAATGGAAAATTATGAGCAAATCCTGACATTAAAAAAAAGTATGACCATACTTGCCTTTAATTATTAATGAGCACATGGAAAGCTCTAAATACCATTAGTCACTAAATATATGAATACTCAATCCACAATACAATATCTCTACATCTTCTAAAATAGCTAGAATGAAAAAAATGAGAAAATTACAAGTGTTGGCTAGGATATGGAGCAACTGAATTCCTGAGACTTTTTTTTTTTATAGTTGGGAGTATAAAATAAGAGAGCAACTTTGGAAAATAGTTGCACAGTTTCTTACAAAGTTATACACAATTTTACCAACCAGGACAGAAATTCCATTTTCAGAAACCTACAGGAGAAATATTGAACTATACAGCTATACATGGTCTGTATGTAAATGTTAATGTTGGCATTATTTGTAATAGCTAAAAACTAAAAGTAAAACAAATATCCATCAACTAGTGAATGAAAAAACAAAATGAAATTATGCATTTGAATACTATTCCATAAAGCAACAAATTCCTGATATGTTCATTAATATGAATTCATCTTAAAACATTTTTACCAAATAAATCAGTTGAAAAAAAAAGTTGAGATGATGTGTTATTTTCTTTATATGAAATGACCAAAATAGGAATAATATTTTGGCACAAAGTAAATCAGTTATTGCTTCTGGGTGGTGGAAAGTTGGGGTGGAAATTCTCTACAACCAACTTCAAGGGAGTTTTGGAGGATAATTTTAAAGTTAGATTGCCTGATGTATAGATAACTGCATAAATCTACTAAAATACATTTATTTCAAAACTTAATTTGGGTGAATTTTATGGTATAAAAAAGTCACCTCAATAAAGTAAGGGGAAAAACTGAAATGTTTATTTAAATTCCTATGCTGGAATCCTCTTATCCTGTTATATTCAGATGAAGTCAAGGGGCTCTCAGGTTGAAACTGAATTCTTAAATATGGAAAGAAGAGGGTCTTTTTCCTAACATCCTAACATGAAGCTGTTGCTTACTGGCAACTGACAGATGCATCTATGATACAAAATCTGTGTTGGAATCCATTTATATGTTTTTTCCTCTAAATCATATGGTGTTGCTAGTAGAATGACTTCTTACCTCTATAATTCAGTCATTGGTGCCTTGACTGTACTATTCCCTTCAAAGCCATTGAGTTATTATTCTTTGAAAGGGCAGGAACCTATTTTACCAACATGCTTTTATTCAAATTATCTTTGAGGATGGTACCTACTTTTATATTTTCACTAAGCTGAAAATTTATAAATATGCAAAGCATTACAGAAAGGAATACTTTTGATTTTTAGAGTGAATGGTGCAGTCTGGACCATTAAGCCTTCCTAGGTGGTGTTGATTAACATTCACATCAACATATTACAAAAACACTGAAAAAGGAAAAGAAAGCATCAATGCAAAAGCAGTTCAATGTCAAATATGAAAAAATTTCATTATTCTCCTCATGTAGGCATTCAGTACACACCTATCTACTTCTTATAGACTTATAAGTAATGAGAATAGGTCTGCTATCTGTTAATCTGCAAATTAAATGAAGAGTAAAGGATCATATTGAGTTAAGTCGTTTTTCTCATCATCCTAACTGACCTATTTGATCATATACACTTATCACAATGGGGCTTGACACTCATCAGCTTCAAGTTACCACCTGGGAACATGGTGCAGTGATTGTTTCAATTAAATAATTTAACTAGAAGACATCTTGAGGAGGCCTAGGGTCTTACTAGCGAGGTGGATAAATATTGACATGGATGAGACCATGAGAGATCAAAGTACTACCTTTGATGAGTGCTGTCCATACTGTGGTCTGACCTTGATTGTATCAGGATCTGCTATTTTTTGGTCATTCAGTATTTTTTCCATTCCTATTCGTGTGCTACCTGACATTTAAAGGCAGTAGTTTAAACATACTTGAATGCTCCTGCACAATTTGTGATAAATCTCTGAAATCTTTCTGAAAGATGAAAAAACACATTACATTAGCAGTGTCTACTTATTTTTTGCATAGTCTTGCTTTATACAACTTTCAATTATCAAATGCTTCAGCCTTTCATCATCATTTAGATTCTTATCCCTGAATTATTTTTTCCTGGGATCCTAACTACCATCATAAACTTTTGGTAATGCAAATTATCTTACTCTCTTGGTTACCAAATTCATGAAATCTTTGCATGAGAGAGCAATGTGAGAAACTGGTGAAATCCCTAGAGATTGTGGCTACAGTTGAGGCTAAGAAAAAGAAGCATACACTTTACCATGTTTAATGTCATATGATTCTCAACAATGTTTAGTGGTAGCTAGGACTTATAATTTAACATATTTACTCTGTCATGTAGGCAAATATTATAAAGTAAATCTGAAAAGCCAGTAATAACTCAAAGTAGCTTTATTTGATGGAGCATGGAAATAGAACATGAGATTTCAGTAAAAATATATTTATTCTAAGGGAGTAAAATGAGTTTAAGAATGCACAGATGGTCGGTTATGATAATCTCTATACATCATTGCATCAGGCTATAACGTCAATATCTGTGGAGTAATCAGTACACTTCTTGCATATCTCTGAAATACCTAAGAAAAATCTGTGCCTTTAGCAACCAGATTGTATATTGTTGATTATGCCATGTTTTTCTGATAATATTACGGAATTCACAATTAAACATATTTTAAAAGTTTGTGTCATTCATGTCAAATCAAAATATGTCAAGAATAAGAAACAATATAGACATTGGTAGAGGGTATATTTCTAGGAAATATAAATATTAAGGGAATCCAAGCAAAAAATATTTAAAATCTAAGTAGAGAAAATATGGAAACACATAAGCAAGAGGAGACAGATTTTAAGCAATATATCAAGAGTTTCCAAGTAAAAAATTACCCTTGCCACCACTCTACCCTGAGAAAACCTTCACCTCCCTGCAAAACAATTCAACTGCCAAGCTAGCAAGAAAGTGCCTCAAAGAATCTGATACATAGTCCCATTAAAAAAAGTCCCTCCATATTATACAGCAGTTTATACACAGTGATCATGAAACCAAGATTGCCCTATCTTAGTATGCTAATCAATCTTCAAAGGAGGATCATTTTAAATCCAAAAGAAAGAAAATCAACCAAAGTCCAAATAAACCAAGGATTTTCTCTGCCAAGATCTCTTAAGATTCTGGTCTCTGAGATGAAGATAATTCAACCATGAAGTAACCATGCTCAAAATAGGACCAGCAATGAAGCTGGTAATCAGGCAAACTCTTATGATACAGGGTTTTACATACTCTCCAAATGGTCCAGAGTTCAGTCAGAGACCAGAGGGTTTAGACATGAGGTTCAGACATGAATGGAGCAGAAAAGCTTGGCAGCCAAGAACTCTGTTCTATCACCTGTGCTCCACTGAGCTAAAAGCAGCAGCATTTTACCTACACACTTCAAAGCAAAGGGCACTTTATCTCAGTAACATTCTCGATTTCTGATGAAACACAATAAAACCTACAGTTGCACCATGTTAAAAATCTACTGCTTTCTCTTTTAAGAAGCCAGTACTAGTACTAGTTTTAATTTAATCAGAGGATTTCACCAACTGATGATAGTAAGGTACAGGCCTAAAACCACAGATTGGGGTTTTCAGGTACCAACTACCACAGCAAAACAATCCAGTGCAGATTTAATGTGTTACATCAAGTTTCTGTAGGTCACATTAATCCATAGCAACACAGACACTTGGCAGAAGCTGCAGAACCTTAAAATATTATTTGAAAAAAAAAAAAACTTTTTAATCAATGCATTCCTTAAGGAGCTCAGAGACTTTACCCAATGCTTCAGACATCAAAAGAGATTCTATTCCTGGCAGATATTTCGTGTTTGGATGGGAAGAGAAATGTAATACAGGAAAGCCTGATTGGGGAAAACTGTCAAGCTCCTTATTCTTAGATTTCTAGACCCTAGAGGCCCAAGAATCATGTATGGGTAATAGGAATGTGCATGATTCTTTATCCATGATTGACTGTAAAATAGGTCTCATGTATCCTTGAATTGCCTAGGTGGAAAACTATCCATTCAGGAAAATTCCTTGATACAAGGAATTTAAGCATGATATTTTAAAATGTTATAATCTCTGTATTAAAATGTTACTATTAACATATAGAAGGCATACAAAAAGCAGGAAAATCACTTGCAGTAACTATAAAGACAAAAGTTTAATATAATAAATAGTTACTTCATATCAATAAGAGAAAATTGCAATACTAATAATAAACAAATGGCAAAAGAAAGAAGCAGCAGAAGCAAAGGAGTAATGATAAGTATATAATAAAATAAAATTCAGATAAAAACAAAAATAAACCCAGCTAATAAAAATTAAAACAATTTTCTACTAGACTAGTATGAGGATATTTTTCAAACATAACATCTCATTACCTGTCAGGATACAGTGAGGGGGTAATACAACATTGTGTTGGTAGAAGTATAAAATATTTCTCAAAAAACTTCCAGCAATAGGAAACAAGGGCCATAGATTCATATCTGCATATTTTACACACTACTTTAGTTTGAACATATATGTCCAAAAATATTGAGATTTGATCAAAATATGGAAGATATGAATTACAGTATAATACTAAAAATTTCACAAATGAAATTATAACTGTAATCATAAAAATCGATATGAAGTCGAGGATTTTGTAGAATAACTTAAAATATGGAAAAATATTTAATGTAGAGTTAAATGACTAATTAAGCATGTAATATTCTATACAATTGCAAATACTGAGATTAAAATGTGTTGTTTTTGTGAGGGGGAGGGATTAAATACCTAAACTTTTTATAATGATATTATGTTTACACATTCAAATATATTCAACTTAACATAATCAGATAAAAAGCAAAGAATAATTAAATTTTAATAAAGTTTAAAAAACAGCCAGTACCTCTAACTCTCTTTAGGTATAGCATTACTATTATCTTAATTTGGCTTATTTTTTTTTTACATATTTTATTGTGCTATTTGAATGTTGTGAATATTTCCCCAATGCATTGTTCCGCTTTTTCTTACAGATAAACAAATACTCAACTTTCTAAATCTATTTCCTGTTGTAACTATTTAGTATTAACCACTCCTAAATCAAAATTCTACTATCTTTTTGGGAGTTCTAATAGTGTCCAAATCTAGATGAGGTAATGACAAATGCTTTGCATCTTGTACTCACTAAGGGTAAAAACCCTGTCCTGACTCAGAACACACATATATCTCTACACACTTGTCCATAATTCAAAATACTCTAAATCTTTTTCAGTTGAAAATAGGAAACTAATTTTTCTGAAGTTTTAAAATATTAACTTTAATTTTTGAAGTACATAACATACTTTTCAAAGACAATCAATTTCAGTGTTTTAAATTCCAAGATTTTGTTGTTTAAAATTGAAAGAAATAAATATATAATTTTATGCAGTTTATAAGTACCTAAAAATGCACTGTTCATCAACTATTACTAAATCAAATTATACTTATATGGCTAGGTAAAATTGCTATCAAAAATAATTTAATGATAATTTATTTTGAATCTTAAGAAGCTATTTTAGAACAAATAATTGCTTCCCCCAATGTATCTTTTATGTAAATCAGGAAATTCATATCTTGGTTTTGCATATTTTAATTTAAGTTCTATATGAAAATGTTCTCTCTATTTAGAACACAGTGTTCTGAAACTTTTCAGGTAGTCTCAGAACAATTTTGTCAGATTCACTTAATATATAGACATTTCACAGATAGGTAGCAAGTGATAATCAAGAAGGCTGAAACTTTTGCTATCATTCAAATACATCATTGGACTTCTGCCTCCTCATTATGTATTACCAGTTCCTCCAATCTTTCAATATAACTTGATCCAGAGTATCAAAACTTAGTCTCATGTTTTTAATTTTGTTTTTGCTTCAACTTTTATTTTTCTTCTGACCCTGTCCAAAATTGGTTATATAGTGTTTACTTATCTCTCCATTCAATAATAGTTATATTTATATGTTAAGATGGCTCTAATTCATTTTAAAACATCAGAATTCTTTCAAATACTTTAGAAGTAATGGATTCACTACTGCTTACATAGAAGTTATTTTCCTCATCTGTCAGAACCCCAATTGTAATCCAGTTTACCTTTTCAATATCTCTCTCCTCACTTTCACTTGTTTCTCTTCTGATTCATCTATATCAAATGAATGGTATTTAGTGACTAACAGCAAGTAATTTGGAGCATCAGAGATATCTGGCCTACTGTCCCTGCAGCGACCAATCAAGGAGTGGGCCATGGAGCAAGTGCAGTGACTGCGACATGCAGACTCACACCCAGGGCTGTGCCTATGGGGTAAGCAGTTTGACACTCACATGCCTAGCACAGGGGACTGGTTTGCCACTCAGATGCTCTTAACGTATGCCATATATGCAGTACTCCATGCACTTGTTCCCACATATTGAGAGTTGAGTGGATACTGTCAACTGGTTCTCAGAGGTTAGGTTGTGCCTCATCGCAAAGCTAAAAAGAAATCCAGAAGCCACAGTGAATCAGGATGGCTTTCCTTTGGGAAAATAAAGCCATAACATATAGATACCACAAAAAGAGGCCTCAACCTAACATTAAAAGAAGACAAATCCCCACATATTATAAGGATCTCATGTGGCAGCTGGTGAATTTGACAGTTATTCTATAGGTCAGATTTAAAGGTAAAATCATATACCAATAGATATTTCTCCTTTTAGGTTTTGTCCCCACTGGGATGCTCTGTAATGAAATTGGTGTTTTGCAGGGCTTTCTGATTTTACCAGCTCTGCTGGCCTATACTGCCACTTCACACTGAACTCCTTCAGCATGCCTGCATATCTCTCTGATCAGACTATTTGTTGAGAATTACTTTTCCCTAAGGTTGATCAATACAAATTTGATCCTGCCTTAAGACTCAGACTTTTCCTAGAGATAAAATTAAAAGGTTTAAATTGCTTTGACCTTTAAATAATACTTAATTCCAATTATGTTCCACATAATATTCTAATGGAAGGGTCTGAACTTCCATCCAGTCAGAATTCAGAAATCCAGTGATTTTCATATTTTTCCCACATAATTGTCCCAATTTTCTTTCAGTTTTTGTTGAACCCAGAGTTCTCCCACAACTAAGCCAAATCCCAGCCCTTTTCATTTTTTATGTCAAGACAGGGTCTTGCCAATTTGCTGAGGCTGATCTGGAACTTGCAATTCTCCTGTTTCAGCCTCCCAAATTGCTGGAATTATAGACATGTGCAACCATGCCCAGATTAATTGCCCAATTTTAACAAAATATTATATTCTGGATTTTTAATTTCTTAAAGATAGGCCTACACCTTACTTTGGCTATAAAATTTGCAAAACAGTATATAATCTCAATTTATAAGTAAACATCAATTGATGTGTCTTATATTATTAGATCAATTTAATAGTTCAGTCACTTTTCATTCATTTTAGTGTTTAAACTAATAAATGACTCCTACAAAACAGCTATAACTCCCAAAATCACAATATAGAAGTTAGTTTTTTTGACATGCTAGTTTATGATGATACATATCCTATGACCCCAAAGAGGTCAGATTGTGTAAGTTTTTATCCTCATGTTTTTCATGACCAAGATGACTATATATCCAGTTTACCTAAGACAGTTCCAGTTGACAACAATTGCCTGAAATAATTATCATCACCATTTCTTTCATTCTAAACAGAACCTTTGTTTGGATGATAAAGTCTCTAGTAGCCCATTGTAGAGCATTAGTGGAAGAAAAATTCTCTGCTTCTGCTGTATTAACCACACATCTGGTTTTCTTCTAAGTCATCCAGGCACAGGTCCTCTGTGAAGAAGGGGACTTGTTTTGCAATCAAGTATGCCCTTAATTATTGTCTATTATGTGCAAATTGAAGTCCAAGTGTGAATATAGATTATAATTGAAATGATTTCATAAAATACCTGGTAGTCATATATGCCTTACTGAATTTCTACTTTCAAGGAAAGCTACTGCTACACCTTTTAATTAGAAATGACTTAGAGCAGACAATTGGCAATAAAATTCAAGGCAAAGAAAGGATGTGATATATTCCCCTTTGATTTAAAGAGAAAACTAAAATAGAATTTTCTTACTAGAAAAGGAAGAAAAAATGAGAATTTAAGCTACATATTAGACAAAAACTTCTCTATGGAATGAGCCTGTTAGTCCATGCCTATCTTCTAAACAGCAATGAAGACAACTTTATATTTTTTAAGACCAGACATTTCCATATCCAGGCTTAAGAGGTTGAATCAGTTTTCAATGAGGGCTTAGGGATAAAAACTAATAGGAATGTAGCATCTGAAGTATCATCATTAACAATTTTAATATAATTTATGTACTTGTGTTTTCCAAATGAATTCCTAAAATATAATAAATATAATTAATCATTGTCATCAAACTTAAAAAAAAAGATGTTTTATAAGCTTTCTACAAAAGCTTTACTCACATAACATAGAAAATTCAGTTTAAAAAAAAAAACACCTGGTTATATTGTTAAAGGATAAATTTTCCTCTTAATTAGTTATTCTTATTTATAAACTTTTTGGTACATTAAATAACTTTTTAAATATATATATATATATATATATATATATATATATATATATATATATATATATATATTTACTAGGCACTGTAGCATCAGTTTTACCCCTGTAAAAACACAAGTACCATTTTATTATGTAAATTAGTTTATTAATGCTCTAGATCTCAGCTTTTTTGAGCTTCTTAAACTTGTCACATTATCTTACTTCAAACTTACCATTTCATTTTTTCTTGACACACTTTCCTACATTCTTCAATGAGCCAAAACACACCCATCGTTGAGGTCTCTAATGTAAGTTACTCTAAGATGTTCTCAGAGTTACCCATTTGGACCCATTAGTGCTCAATTTACTTGGAGTTATCCTTGAATTTGTAATTATTTTTCAGAGTCTTATTTTGCAACCAGAATGAAAGCTCCGTAATAGGCAGAACCAAGCCTATTTTTGCCCATTTTTTATTGTATGTTTTAAAAGCTGTTTTCATCCTTTTGATTGCATAATTAAGATCAGAATGGGCTTTGATAACCAGTGAATAGTTTATTATTGACTAACAATAAAAGATTCCTTGAAAGTTTAAATAAACTGCTAGATTCCCAGCGTTCTCTCTCCACCAAGCTATTACTCACCTAGAAAGCAAATCATAAGCCTGTCATCATTACTTTTCTTCTGTATTACAATTTTTTCTTCTTAATTTTCTTTCTTCTTTTATTCATTTGTCCATTTGGAAAGAACACTTACTACCACTCAAGGATGATAAAAGCTGGGCACGGTGGCCCTTGCCTGTAGTCCCAGCAATTTGAGAGGCTGAGGTAGGAGGATTGGGAGTTCTAGGCCAGCCTCAGCAACTTAGCAAGACCCTAAGCAAGTTAGCAATAATAATAAATATTTTTTAAAAGGCTATAGATGTAGCTTGTTGGTAAAGTGCCCCTGGGTTCTATCCCCAGTACCAACACAAGGATGATAGAAAATATAGGAAGGGAATCTAGTTCTGAGCTCTTCTCAGAACCAACTAGAGTAAGACATGAGTTATAAAACTTAATTTCAGCCTTTACTATTTTTATGTTATTGGACAAGTTTCTTAACCTTTCAAAACTTATGCAATATTAAATGGAAATGTTAACCTCAGAGTTATAAGAGGAAGTACAAATAACACACTACATGATAGATTTGAGAAATAAGAAGAAAAAGCATTAAAGAAATGCCTATCATTAAATGGAGCCTTAATTTTCAAAAACCTAATTCAGCCTCATATGAGTTGTTATTAATGGTATACAACATTGTTTTGTGTCATAGCAATCTAAAATCTTGCATTTGAACATAGAAAATTGAAAAGAATGAGGATGAGCAATGTGTAAATCACTATTTTTAAATTTATTTCTTTATTCTTTGCCTTGAATTATAAGTTCAGTTGATCAAAGAAGGGTTGCCTTTTTTTTTGTTGTTATTGTTTTCATACGGCTTTAGAGCTGTAAATGTCCGTAGATATAGATACAATTTTATTTCTTTCACCTTTACCCTGATATTTCTAGTTGACCCCTTTTAGGCAGTTCCTTTTTGCAGATAACATGTATCATGAGACAGCTTTAATCATGGGTATTTAGCCCCTGTGATCTCTTTTTGTCAGTAATTACAACTCTTAACATTTCATTGGCTTTCTTAGTACTAGTTAGCATTTATAAACCATTTTATTTGGTTACTGCTATACAGCAGTGTATTAGTTAATGCAAATTCAATACAAGATTGCTCTCTTCCATGAAGGAACAATCACTTCCTTCATTTCAGCTCAGCCCAGCAGCTCAGTTATTGATCTTTTCTACTCTACAGTGAGTATTTTTCAGAGCTTAAAATATCGCCTTCTTTTCCTTTTTCTACATCTCTTTGGAAAACATCTTGTGTTCCATTTCAGTACCATATATAGATATGTAATTTAAAAACAAAGTTATGTTTGGGCTGAATTCAATTATACTTACGCTATATTCTAAATACTTTAAAGCAATAAAATGAGGGAAAGCACTAATTAAGCTAGACATGAACACATTATATATATATATATATATATATATATATATATATATATATATATATATATATACACACACACACATATATGTATATATATAAAGTCTTAATATTATTGCCAATAATACTAATAATTTTAATGTTCTGAAAATGGTTTCAATGTAAATCAAATACAAAGTTTAAAATATGTCTTTTGAAGAAAAGCAAATATAAAACTTTTTCATGACAAATAATTTGCTTATTTTATTGAGGCAGGGAATTTTCTACTAGCCTGATAATCAATGTGGGAATTAGAGATATTGCTATATGTGTGAAACTAAAAGAGATGCATTCCCTGGGTAGAAAAATATCTTGTAAGCAGCTTAAACCTCAAAATTATAACAGTCATTTAGCATTTTTGTTCATTCATAATTTTACACAATAATATAGGAAAATATAAGACAATCATCAACTAATTAGTAATGACTAATGTTTTAGCAAATGGCAGATTTGGTTTTCATTGCTTCTCATTATAAATAAAATCCTGTATTGCACTTTGAAATTAATTCCTTACAACAAGCGAGTTATGTTTGTGTTTTTGAAAGCAATATGAATATAATTGTAATCTGTCTTCTTAATTCAAGCAAATATATGTAGATAATAACATCACTTTTGCATTATTTGCCATATAATAAAAATAATGATAATTTTGTTTCATAATTATCTACATTCTTGTAGGAAAATGACTGTGTCTGTGATCTCCACGTTTTTTGATGCCAGATATTTATTGAATGCTTATTTTGTGCCACACATCGTGCAAGGCACTGAACCTAAGATAGATATTCAATTATCAGTTTCATACATATACTTTAGTAAGAAAAAAATAGAAAGTGCGACCAGCAACAAAAGTGCTTGAAATCCTCCAATAAAAACTACATCATTCCAAATGCATAAAAGACTAATTTGATGTCTATATTTTGTTTGCTTTGTTTCCTTTCTAATTATTAGCTTTTTTAAAATAAAAAGAACACTGAATTAAAGAAAGGAGGCAAATAATGGTGGTGATAATCACTTTAAAGGTAAATCTAGAATGTCTAAATGTAGTAGAATCCAGAACAATAGGATTTCTCTCACTACAGATGTGATATTATACAAAGTTCCATAGGGACCTGCAGAAGTCACTGATCAAGTCATTGGTCCACATCATTATTTTTGTCTTACCCACATTTTACCTACAACAGAATGGACATCTCTACTCACTATGTAAGTTGAGGATCATGTGTATACAGGAATGAATTAATGCTCACATTTTCTCAGTCCATTTTAAATTAATGTGGTGTGGAATTGTCAAGAGAGATTCCTTTGTCTTTCTGATGGTTGTTCTCCTGCTCAATGGGTTGCGTTAAATGATCCTTTTAAGAGACATCCTTCATTCCTGGCTCACAAAAATTGAGTTCTGAATAGTAGTGTTTTTGGTCTATGGAATTCAACAGATGGTACCAAATGGTCAATATATTAAATAACTTCCTGAGGGTAGATCTCCAGCTGCACTTCCCTATTAGCCTAATTTTCATCTGCTTTTATTGTGTTTATTCACTTTAACACTATCCTGTGAGCATCATTCTTGTTACCCTGGAAGATATAATTGTGCATATTAGCAACCCTAGCATTTAAGAATGAGCTTAAGAATGGCTGTTCTTCTGCTGGTGTTGTCTTTAAACAATGTCTTACTTTGAAATGATGGTGTTGCTCTTTAAATTGGAAATGGTGACTACTCATGTTTTCAAAATTCAGTTCACCAAAGAAAACATTATAGGTAGCCACTTTTTCTTAGCTATCAACTAGATCTTTGACGGACACCCTCATCTTCATTGTCAGGCTGAAACATTCTGTTTTGGAACAGAGGAATAAACATTCTTCACCCAGTGCTTGAGTCCCTGAAGTCTTTATTGGTACTCTGCACACCTCCACACCTCCACAAGAAGAAAAAAAGTAGATTTATATTAGAAACTGCATTGAAAAATGTCTACTTCAAATGCACTCTAAGGACTTTCCAGTTGTTTTATTGCTATTCCAGAATACCTTCATATCACTGAAATAACTTGGGCTAAACAAGGTAGACACTTCTTTAAATTTGTGGGAGGCTACCTTGAAAGAAATGATGGGAAAATAAATAGGCTATATTCTGCTGTTGTTATTCATGTTAGAGTTAGAGCCTTCTAGTAGTAAGTTACTGCTAAGATGGAGTAATATCTGAACCTCAATAAAAGATGAGCATCTACCATATATCTATAGCCAGAAATTCCACCTTTGCAATTCAAACACAAGGTCAGTAGGATCAGATACACAGATATACACTTCCTGTATACAATCTGTAGAAAAAAATAACAAATAGCATCCCAAGGTTATAGTAATAAAATTTCATTCTGTGTTTTATAAAAAGGTAAAAAATAGTTACTTCCGCCAAAAAAAATGTTGACCTAAAAACTTATGAGAAATAGTAATGTTATGTTAAAATTAAGATGAACAATGGAGAGTAGTTAAATATTTTTAAATCAACTGCGCATGGTCGTGCCTGAATCCTGTGTCTCTTTTCTTCTCTGTTTTGTCTGTAAAGAAGATGGCTAAGGCTCATGTTGCTTATGTGTCTATAGTTCTCACTCATCCACTTGCCTGTGTGAGAAAGAATACTTTAAATTAAGCACAGGCACAATACAACCAAGGACGTGACGTCAAACAGGCACACACATCTTGTCACACGCATGCTCCAGGTGCCATCCTTTCAAAAATTCAATTTTACTTTCTCATCACTGGAGCTTTTGCAATCTGCTGCAGATGAAGGGATATAGTGGGAATGACTTATGGGACTGCTGCCTATAGATCTCAGTGATAAACTTTTGATGATTTGAATTGTCTGTTTTTGGAAAATGAAAATATAGTTTTTAATTCCAGTTGAAACATTCTGTCCTGTCTTTCCCTCTAAAGTTCCTTTAGCTTAGAGAAAATAAAATAACTGGAACTATATGAGATGTTTGGTGGATTTTTTTCATTTTTCTTTCTTAGAAGGGTTGGGGGGAACAGGCCAGGACTGGGTCCAATACTGAAGTAAAGAAAGGTTCTTGTTGGTGAGCTCCTCCCTCTCTCCCTAGAGCAATCTCCTGATCTTTTCCTGCTTGCTTCTGATGCCACGGTACTGGATTCAATGAAAGGAATCAAAACCAATGTCAGAACACAGAAAGGACACATTGATTATATAAGTGCTTAGGAAGTTAGGTCGAAGACACAGAGAAATCATTAAAGATAACAGAAACTCATTCTAAATAATAATAACAGCAAATGCATTCATACAACTTATTTCTTGCTTGACAAGAATTCTAATAGTCCAACTGCTTTAGATATATTAAATCATCTAATATTCATCAGTACCTTATAATAGAGCTATATGTTCATCCTTATTTTATAAGTGGAGGAAATAGCAGAGCAGTTGAATTACTCATTCACAAAATAGATGGAAAAGATAGAACTTGAAACCAGGCAGGCTGGCTCCTGAGCCCTGAGCTTGTGCTATGTTGCCTTCTACCTCAGTGGGTTTGATCAATATCAACAAAGATATCCGTATGAACATGGTGAAATAATCTGCAAGATGGAGGCTTATTTTTTTTTGTGGGGGTGTGTTGTAATCAAGGGCACAAATAGAAAGGAAACATCTAAACATGTATGTCCTGTGCCTACAAAGTAAACACTAATTATCCATTGAACCTGTTGTGACAGGAAAACTAATCATCCAGTCAGGATATTGGAATGAGTTCCCAGCTTTCTCTCTCATCTCCAGCTATACTACTCTTATCAGATGAGAACCAGTTCTAAATAGCAGATCCTTAGAGAACTGCATACCTAAGTGTCTGGAGGCAAGGGTGTAGGGTAGAACAGAGAGCGCTTCCCAAGAAATCCTTTCCATTTATTTCAATTAATAATCTTCTTCAATGCTGAAACATGCCATTCTGTAGATATTTCCCTGAGATCTCTCACTGCCCAACACTTTTCACTTACTCTTCATCTTAAGAAATGCTCCGGCAAGGGTTTGTGACTGCCATTTGTATGTGTCGCTCTGGGTGATGACAACAGTGTTCTTAAACAGGGTAGACAGAATACTACCTTTGCATTATTTCCTCTATTGAAGAAATACATACACAGAGGGAAGAACAAAAGGAAAGAAGGGAATATGGAGGGGTAGAGGGAGGAAGATAGGGAATGAGGGAGGGAAGAAAGACAAGAGAATTGAATTGAACTTTTCAATGCTGGTAAGGTCATGGGAATGAGATAAGTTTGTATCAGAGAGTAATGGAAAGTTGGGAGACAACTTTTTGCCAGGAGGTTAAGAAAGTCTTTCTGCCCAGGTAATATGGGAACTTGTCTTGCTTTTCGGAGATAGCCCTCTAATGATTTTAATGAAAAGGTTTCTGAGAAGATATAATGCATGCAACATCCTTTTACACTGAGTAATGTTTTTGGACTCTCTAGCACATTCAGAAGTCTCTTCCTCTGATGGAGAATTTCAGATTAATGAATCCAGTCCTCAGAAGAAATTGCCCCCAAATCTGGCTCTGTCATCCTCCTGAGGAGGAGATGAGGTCTCACCAACCCCAGACACATTTTGGAGACTTTGGCTTGGAAGTGCTCAAGAAAAGGAAACAGGCTCTGCCTTGGATCTTCACTTTACACTGAGGTTTATGCGTAAGTTGTCCAGTCTGGGGAACAGTATTAATTTTTCATTTGGGGTTGTTACTATGAAAGTAACATCAGTCAGTGAGAGCCGCAGTTGCAGCTAATATCCAGTCCAATTTCTAGCAGCCACATAAACAGCAACATGTTCTATGGCTTCTCCATTTTATCAGTTAGGTGACACTGATTTTAATACAATTTTTTTTCAAACCTTACACTCAATCTTATTTCACCTGCCCTTCTAACAATCTGTGAGCCCAATATAATTTTCTGCTTAATTAACTAGCATCAAATTCCATGGTTTGACATTAAATATCCTCATTGATAAATGCTGGATGTATTTCATGACCAAATCAATGCCAGTGTGGCTTTTGCTTCTCTCTAGTCTGTGTATCCTACCTACTTCTGCCCTTTACTATGATTATTCATGACCTAACTCCACTTTTCCATGTTTCCTTCCCCTAGTTTCTTCAAAACTCATATTTTCTAAGAGTTTCTCAGATAGATGTTAAGAGAAGAAAATTAACAGAGTCCTACAAGTTGTCTTTCAAGTTCTTCCATTTCCTAGGCACACTTCTGCTCTGAACCTATCAGAAAAAAATCCTATCCTGCTTTTCGTACTGGTCTCTTTCAGCCTGGTTGTACCTTAAGTTGTACCTTTTATCCATGTTTCCATCTTCAGTGAAGAGAAAAGTTCATAACAGTTCACTTCTCTTTGATATACTCTAAGTGACCCACAAGTCTTTTAATGGAGTGGAGTATTCGCCAATCTGAGCACCTGAACTGAGAACACAGGATCCCAGCAGCCTCAGCACAGTCTTGTTACCCTAGACATGACCTAAACCCAGGAATGTTGGGCTTAATTGTTTTTTTTTTAAGCTAACAAAAAATATTTTTAAAAATTTATTTGAACTTCATGCCATGGCTGTTTATGTTCCACAGAGCTAAATGACAGGTATTTTTAGAAATATATATATATACAGAAGTCACTTCACTGAATTTTTCCTTGGAATGCAACTCCAAATGCAGTTCTTGTGGCTTATATAGCAAAACCATAGACTGAAATGTTTAAAAATAGCTTGATTGGCACAAATTTTTGGAACTTTGTCAGTGACAGAGTTTAGACAGAGACAGTCATTGGCTTATATAGAATGCCTAAACCAATTATTTTCTAACTTTTTGGCGGTGGCCTATGGTAAAACACATTCACAATACAGCATAGGTAAAATTTTAAATGTAGACATGCATAGATAATATACACACATTTATAAAAGATTTATATTTTAATATATAAAAAATTTATATATTAAAAGTTTCATAAGTAATTCTTTACAATATAAAATTAATAATGTTTTTTGTTTTTATTTAGAAAAAATGGTCATTACTTATTTAATTAATTGAAAGTCCATTAGTGGGATCATGTCCTGCAATGTGAAAGGAACTATTTTATTTTTGTATATTTATTTATTTACATATTTATAAACACATGAATTCTACATATTTACATGGGTACATGTGATTTTCCTATACATGTATGCATTTTATAATGTTCAAATTAAGGTACACATATTTATCTCCTCAAACATTTGTCTTCTCTCTATGGTAAAGACATTCAAAACATTCAAATTCCTTTCTTCTTGTTCTTTTAAATATATAGTACATTATCATTACCATTAGTCTCCTTAATGTGCTTTTTAACTGGTTATGTTATAGTATAGTTTAGGTCTATATTCAGACCTACTAAGAAACCAAATATTCCCATGATTTCCATGAGAAGGAAAATGTTTTCCAAGTTCTAAACAAATTATTTGCAAACAACTTTCAGAGCTCAGTTTATTTATAAATTATAGTCTGTCCAAATATTTTTCAAAGTGTTCATTTTTTGATACATATCCATATTTCTCCATCATTCACACTTGAAAACTAACTCAAAATAAAAGTTTGAAACTTCTCTCTTAAATTTCACACTAAAGTTAAGCAATTATACTTGTTTTTGTTAACATTTCTTTTGTGGAGTATAAAAAGCTAAAAGAAAGCTAAATCTAACATCTGGGATATACTGCAGGAAATAAATGCACCAGAAAGATATTTTAGAAGTCACTTCTAAAGTGTGATGATTTATTTTCAAATAATAATTTGAATTACATTTAATGACATTTTTGCACCATTTTGCACCTACTCTTAGCAGCAAAGGAGTAAACTCAACATTTATTCTCATCTATACATCTATAAAATAGTCTTTCAGTAAACCTTGTGAAATGCTCATTAAAAGGCTCACATGTTTAGAAACAACAGTGAATTAATAGGAATGCAATTAAGTGCTTATTGCTTTTGTCATTTAAAGTAAGTTAACCAGATGGCATGAAATTCTCCAAAAGAGATTTTAAACAAACAATGGGGATTTAATTAATATGCACCAGTTAACTCATTAAATATATAGCAACTGCTCATTACACATAAGGTAAATACTTAGTTGAGATGAATTGTATCTTCTTTTTTACATTTATCTTTGGTTGTTTGCTTGACTAATCACGTGATAATGACTTTGCATGCTAAAGCATTTTAAAGTACAAATATTTTGTACTAATCATAATTTTTCCTCCAGTGCCAAAATGGAACTTGACATTATTTTCATGGAAAATGCATAATAATAATGCATAACAATGTATAATAATAACAACCAGAATAATTTGAATTTTTATTTAAACTTAATAAATAAATGTTTGTATATTATTTTATAAGCAAATAGGGAACATTTTCCATCTATTCTTAGTACCTTCACATGTATTACACAGTAATATTCATGATGAATTTTAAATAACTATGTAACTTTCCTACTTTATGCCTTTGTGCTCTTTATAGTAAAATTGAATTATGTATATTTGACCAATGAATGACTCTTTATTATCTTGTGATGCCATCATCCTTATCTTTTGATTAAAATAAACATGGAATGGCCATAGAGTAGGAGAATACAGGGCTGGGTCAGCCATCTAACCCAGGGCAATGCGATAGGTTAACATGAGACTGGTCCTTACAGCCAGAGCCCTCTACCTCTATGAAGATAGCCTTCCTGTTTCTGTACTCTTAAGATTTTAGGTATTTCATACTTTATGGACTCAAACTAATGATTCCCTTGGATCCAGTCTTTTTGATCTATCTTATCATTGGAATTCTTTAAAATAGCCTAAAATTATATTTATAGATAGATAGATAACCAAATCCACTCACATATTTTAAGATTGTTCCTTCCTTAGGACATCCCCAAGTCTGTGAATTTTATGTTATACTAACTAATATGTCTTATTTTCAGCTTTGCTTTGCATACTAGATGATCAGTTCCATTTAAAACATTTTCCTCCATTTTTATTAGCATGCACACACACTCTGTACTTGATATCATTAATCTTTAAAATTAAAAGTGAAGAGAAACCCTTTCAGATGACTCTTTTTCTAAGACACTTAAAACTTGTTTTTAATCTGAATATAATATTAATCATTAAATAATAAATTTTTGAACATGCACGGTGGTGGTGCACTCCTGTAATTTCAATAACTCAGGAGGTTGAGGCAGGAGGATAGCAAGTGCAAGGCCAGTCTCAGAAATTTAACCAGAATATAAGCTCTATGAAGTCAGGTTTTTTTTTTCCTGCTTTATTCAGAATAGATTCTTAACATCTAAATCATGCATGACATATCTTACATTTCAGTAAATGTTTGCTGGATGAATAAATATATGCACATTTTAAAAAAAATGAAATATTATAGGAAATTCCATAGTAAAAATCTTTAATAGGAAAAACAATATTATCCCACATTTTTCTCTACTTATTTCATCCCTGGTTTTATTTCCTGTATACAATTATTTATACTCCTATTAGCTAACACCAAATAACTAAAGATGTTATATTTCAATAATAGATATTATGTATTAACTATTTTGAAAGAAAATAACCTAATTTTACTGATACTATTCTCAGTAGCCTTTCCTCTTTCTTCTATTTGTTGAATGTTAAAACATAAATTTTAATTTTTCCTTTTATATTTCATATACATAAATCTTAACTTTTGCCCAATTTTCTATAGTATATTAATTAGCATAGGGTATATGATGATATTCTATTACCTCCATTTCTTCCCTTCTACCATACAAAGTTCGTGAGTGAACCTTTCCTTTTACATTGTCAAGGTTATTATATTTACATACTCATTTGCAACCATAAGTGAACCATCTGTGCATTGACCATAAAGTAAATGCAAAAGTTACAAATCCTAATAATCCAATGTCTGTTTATTGCAGACTCATCACAGTGTGGATACTTTAAAAGGTATTGCCCTGGAAGTAAATGCAATCTTTCATTAAATATTTGCCCCACCTTTACATCTTGCTGAGTTGAAACAAAGTTAATGATTCTTCAATGTCCAAAATGAAGATAAGAGAAAAAAATTGAAGTAGGAAGCTAAAATTGGAAGGCTGGGAGTTATGCAAACATTGAGCTGGACTTCACTGAGTCTAGCGTATCCCTCTAAGCTTCTCTTTTGATGGCTGCATGTGGCATAGGGACAAAATAAAACCCATGGCCAACCTAAAATGAAGTATTTAAGAGAAAATCCCATGTAAAACTAGATTAAACCCCAGGGTTCAATCCTCCATGTAAAAGTATGCAAGAACTTAATTCCCTCTTTAGAGGAGTTAACAACAATTGCCAGAATCATGTCATGGGATGGTTCTTAACCAGATCTCAGCCACATATAGGTCTGTGTGCTTACAAGTTCACTCTTACTGCATGGTCTGGAAAAACCTCTAAAGTAAAATTAATATATAAAGTCTACACAGTGAATTAACAAAAAGGATCACATGGTGTAACCACCCCAGTGCTGACAAAAGCAAACATAGATGCTTTATCCCTGGCATCCATGGAGAAAGGCAAGGAAGCAGAGAAATAGGATCAATTTGGGGCATGGGAGTGGTTATATCAGACTTTCCTGAACAGGAGGAACATGGGTTCTCCAGGGTAGGTATTAAAGTGGGCACCCAGATTTCTAAAAATTTAAATTCACAGTCATAAATTTTAAATGCAATGGATACATGGAATTTACATTATTAAGAACAAAATATTAATGAGACAATATTTATTGAATGTTTTCTGTGGTTTTCATATTGTGATAAGCACTTCATAAGGATGATATTATTTTAATAATGTCTGAAAACAGTCCTTTGATATAAACAAACTATTTCATAGTTTAGGATTGAAAGATGACTTTTACTCAAGGTCACAAATAGTCTGTGGTAGAGTCAAGATTTTCCTTCTTTATCATGACTTAGTAAAAAATACTTATGGAAAAGGTAATAAATGCATATTTCCTTCTGCATTTCATTTCTTCCTAATGTCAAAACATCCGCCCTATTCAAGAATAATACTTCTGATGGCAAAATCAAAAATCAAATGAATTCTGCTTCTTGATGGTCCTTAACTTGCTCTAAAACTTTTAGAGAGCCTAATAATTAATCTATATTATTTTCCAGATTTTTTAAAATTGCTTCTACCTGGTCAAAATGAGTATCACTCAAGAATGTGAGAAAACACAGAGAAAGGAGATATGAGAGCAACACATAACTGTGTTGCCTTGAAGATGTGAGCAAGGAAACAGAAAAAAAGCAGTACTTTCCCTTGAGAAACAGCCCAGGTAGTGCTACATGTTTTTTTTTTTTTCTTGATTTGATTAGCATCATTAGGATCATCTGTTCTTTATTTTCTATTGCTGCCTCATCCTCACCTCCAAATTCTACCATCTGTTTCCCCCAAATAGAGAAATGTTACAAGACACAGGTGAGTTAATTAACAAGAACTCTCAATAACAAGAGGGCTTTGGAAAATAGTGTCAATGATATAATCAGAATGGACAATGTCCTTCGGCTTATCATACCATACCATGAACTTAATTTTGTTACCATTAGCATCTTAGTCATCTTTATTGGATCAAGCATACTAATGTCCCAGAGCTAAAGTGCAATGCTCCTTATCCTTTTCTCCCCTCCAGCATCTCCATAAAATTTGTCTCTTATAGTCCTAAAAATGTTTTACTGTGTAATTGAGGTCAGTTTGCTATGACATTAAAACATGCATAGAGATTAAGTGAGATCAACAAGAATTCTTTAAACAAGTTTATTGAGATGAATAAGAAGAAGCCTTTCTTTTGTTCATATCTTGTAGGTGAAAAAAAGAAGCTATATTGGTATAATATGAACACATTTCTACATGGCAGTAAATAATCCAGAATCATCATTATAATAACTGTGGTGGGTTCACAACTGATCTACATATTATTTGACTTTCTTCCCATCAGACTTTGGAAGCTCATTTTCCCTCTCTTGAATATAAACCAGCCTTCGTGACTTCCGACTAATAAGCAGATTGTGGCAGGAGAGATGCTGTATGAGACTATGTCTTTTAGTATGATATCCCTGCATTCTATCCCTTGCTCCTCCAGCATAGGCACCTCTGGAACCCTGAGATGCCATGTATAAATCTCTATACCTGGAAGCCACTATCATGGAGACATCATGTGAAGAGACACATAGAAGTGGAGAGAGATGACCAACAAGCACCATCTCTTTCAGGACTCACCTATGTGTGATTTCCAAGCTCAACTCCAGACTCCGAGTATATGAGCCTTCAGCTAATTCTAGCTCCAGCTGCAATTTGACTAGAATCCAAAAGGGACAGGAGGGAGTACAATCCAGCTGAGTTCAGTCAACATTCAGAACCATGGAAAAAAATAATAAAAGTGAGTATTATTGTTTTAGGCCTCAGAATTTGAATGGTTTGTCCTGCCATGATATATAACAAATGCTATGGATTGAATATGAAGTGTCTCCCCAAAGCTTCTGGGTTACTGCTTGCACATTCAGAGGTGAAATTATTAGATTATAATAGCTTTACCTCATCAGTGGATTAATCTGTTTACTCAATTAATAATTTAAAAGGACTACTATATTGGGTGGTAACTGTAGGTAGATGAGATATGGCTGGAGGAGATGGGTGACTGGATATGAGTCTTAGGGATTGTACATTTTGTATCTGTCTTCTTCTGCTCTCTTCCTGCTTCCAGGCTGCAATAAGCTAAGCAGGTTTTCTCCACCATTCCTTTCCATGATTATGTTTTCCTCAGATCTAGAGCTATGGAGCCTGCAAACCATAGACTGAACCTTTGAACCATGAGCCAAGATAAACCTCTGCTCCTCTAAGTTGTTCTTCTCAGGTACTTTGGTCACAGTAATAAAAAGTTGATTAACAACAAATTATTTACTACTGTAGCTCAGGAAATAGCATAGTAATCGTGGGCAAAAGATACCTAGTGCCTTCAGTCACAGGTGATCACAATGCATATGTTTGATTTCACTTGTCTTCCATATGTAGTATTGATTACACACTATTTTTTCAGAATTTATGATAATTTAAACTTCTGAGAGTAATTGGTAATCTACTAACAATATAGATAATAAATTTCAGAGGACTTATAATTTCATTGTAGCATTTCTGCCCCTATGGAAAGCAATTGAGGATATTTTGGGACACACTAATACATATTGTGTGTTAGCATTTATGTAATAGGCTCATATGATGTGTTTCAACATATATAGAAGTCTGTTTTCAATATACCTCTATATCCAAAGAATAGAACAGATGTATGCTATATTCTCACTCAATTAACCATGCTGAATGAATAAAACAAGAATAAATTTGGGTTGGGGTTGTGGCTCAGTGGTAGAGCACTTGTGTAATATGTGTAAGGCCCTGGGTTCGATCTTCAGCACAACGTAAAAATAAATAAATGCAGGCATTGTGTACGACTACAACTAAAAAATATTTTTAAAAAAGAAATAATTTTTGCACTTAAGTTTTTAAGTATTAGAGTTTTCTAGATGCTATTGTTTGCAGTGTATACACGATTACATAGTTACAATAACTGTGAGGTGGGTAGTGCTATTTCTAATTTACACATTAATGAAATAAGGGCTAAAATGGATTGACCCATTTTGTATCTAGTATCATCTCACACAAAAAAGTATCATCTCACAAATGTAAAACACAGTTACCTCTCATTAAACCTTTCATAAATTTTATAGGCCCTCCAGAAGTTATTTTTTAAAATATTTTTTTAGTTATTGACAGATCTTTATTTTATTTATTTTTATGAGGTGCTGAGAATCAAACCCAGGGCCTCATACATTCTAGGCAAGTACACCACAGCCCCAGCCCTTTTAGAATTCATTTAAGACAAATCCAAAATAGACTAGGATTATTTTTGGGTATATATTTATGCATAGTATATATAGTGTTTGTGTATAATATAAGACATATTATATATATATACATATTATATATATACATATTATATATATACATATTATATATATATATATGAAATATATATATATATATATTATATACATATTATATATATATATGAAACATGAAACAGTAACCAAGAAAGACATATTATATATATACATAATATATATATATATATATATATATATATATATATATATGAAACAGTAACCAAGAAAGCACAGTGAATTTGTAAGGAAACAAACTAAAAATTTCCAAACTTTGGTATTTCTTAGCATTACAGTTAATATCCTCTACTGAAGAAAAAAGAAATAAAACATCTTCCTCCTTTATCAGTTAACATTTTATTTGACTATATATTTTTTCATATGTAACTTCCAAACAATATAGATAATCTTTGAGGTTTTAGAAGGCTATCTTAAGGAAGATGGCTAGAAGTGAAAACTGATGCTATACTAACTGAATATTACCAAATAGTGTTATAATAACCTGACCCCAATGCAGTCCTTGAGGTTTCATTCTTGAGAAGCTAAAGGCAAGGGAAGAAGGGAGAAGGATTCTGGGAAGGAGATGAGGATGAAGTACTGAATGAACACAAATCTGAATCCAGTACTGTTCTAAGAGCTGACAGAAAACCAGGGGCCATGTGATAATTCAAGTTAGCAGATGTTTTGTGAGATACTTTTATTCTCACAAATTTTGGGTAGGAATGAAACCTTGATGAACTTAGTCATTCCTTTCATGCTTCTTAGACAGTTAAGGCACATAAATAAATGTATTAAAATGAATTTTTAGACTGATTACATTAATATAATTGTAGATCTAATGGTGATATAATAATGATATTTAGGGACAATTACATGACATTATAATATTGCCCTAAAATTATATTTTCTGATGTCTGAAAACATTAAGTGATTCTCCCACAATCAGAAAAAAAACGAAAGCATCTCAGCATATTATATTATTAACTGAATTTAAACCCTTTGAATTAAATCAACATTTTAACTGTTTAATTTTAAAAATTCAATAAGATCCTCATTTTTAAATATTATCGTTTCTTAATAAGGCTCAAAATTTGTTATCAAAGTAATACCATCTTAATTAGCAGTAAATAGTAATAGCCATAGTGGTAATAACTGGTAATAATCCATTAATAAACAGCAAATGCTTTGCAGTGCTCTAAGATTCATGATTTTTAAAGTACATTATTTCACTTAAATATTATAAAATGTATTTGAGGGTACATAATCCCTGTGTTCTGTCAATGTTTCTAATACCGAGAAGTCCTTGATATCTTCCATTGAGCAAGAAAACAGGCAAAACCTGGTATTGTATCTCATAAGGTAAACCACAGGACTACATGAGATATAAGAACTTGATGACTCATCCTCAAAAATCAGTATGGCTGAACAACTGTTAACAGTTAAGCATGTATATCCCAGGAACAGGTGACATGGGTGCTGCAGTAAAATTATTACACTATTCTCCTATCAACTAGGAATGTTTCCAAGTGCAGACTTTTTACCCACTAAAGTATAAAATTAATGCTTTGTTCTCAATTCCTTAAGTTATCACAATCAAAAAATATCATGACAATTAGGGACCTATCAATTTCCTAAAGAAAGGGAAATACCTGTATTCATCATCCATCCATCCATCTACCTATCATCTCAAAGAAAACCTGAAAAGCCTAATATCGTATATACTTCCTCAAAAGGGTAGAAGTAGCCTGATCTTGGTGTTTGTAATAACTTCCAACTCTGCTTTGATGTTATCAGATATTTTAATGTGCCAAACAGAGTTCTTCTGTATGAAAACATCTTGTTCTATTGTGTCTAGGGAAAACTAGTTTTGAGCATTTACGGATATGCTGTTTATCTAAGAAAAAAAAAGAAAAGAAAGAAAAAGGGAAAAACAAGATTAAGGAGACTTGCCTTTTATAAAACTTTGACTAATTTGACTTCCTAGGGTTTTAATTCATACCTTATTTTTTGTTACCATAGCAACTAAAATAAAGAGCTGCATCAATTGAACAATATTCTATGAAGAAAACCATGCTAAGCAGAGTCTTTAAACATTAAAAAGGAAAAACAATTTAATTCTTAAGAAAGACATTCTCAGGTGCTTATTTAAAATGCACTATAATGGGAGAGGGGAGTTATTTCATAGTATAATATAGTAAAAGTAATTTTATTTCTAATGACAAAGCCCCTGTATTTTCTTAGTTGATTGAACTTGTTTATTTTTTTCTAGTTATTTAATTTTTTATACAATTTGATTTACTTTTCTTGGATAATTAATTATTTTTTAATCTGTTAATTTATCAATTCCAGAAACAGAAGAAAAAATTGAGTTTAATGATTATAGTTTCCTGCTTTGAGAATGGTCAATCAATAATACCTGTACAAGAAGACTGGCTTTTGAAAGTTCCTCCACACGCAAATGTTTTTTCCAATGCAATTGAGAATGAGAACATTCTATTAGATGAAATCAGTTCCAGTGAACAGGGAGGAATTACTAGGAAATATCAACAATGTTCTCAGAGCTCTAGAGAGACAGGACAGCCAAATGTTCAAGAGAGTTGATGATTTTGCTAAAGTGTCATGTTCTAAAGCAGGTCAGGAATCAAAGTCTTTGGTCAGATGTTGCGGGCATCCTGGTTCCACAGAGCACACATCCTGCCTGTTAAGGACTAAGGGGCAAATGTTAGCGTCACCTGAGAACAGAGAACCACACTCCAGCACCCATGTAGAAGATCAATCAGAGGAGAGTGATATAGGATGGAGGGGTGGAGTAGAAATCACAAGAGGAAAGTGTTCCTGTCTCTAACCTAGAAACCATCCTTATACCAAACATGCTAAGACAATGTTGATTTTAAGATCTTTCTATTTCTTGCTTTAATTATCCACATTAGATGTGTTAATCAGCTTTTCATTGCTGTGACCAAAATGCTTGACAAGAACAACTTGTTTATCTTGGCTCACAGTTTCAGAGTTTCAGTCCATGCTGGACCAACTGCATTGCTCTCGTACCAACATGAGGCAGAACATCATGGTGGAAGGTCTTGGTGGAAGAGAAATTCTCACCTTACAGCAGCCAGAAAGCAGAGAAAGAGCCAGAAGAAGAAGAGGCCACTGTGAAGATGAACCCTTCCAGGGCCTGGCCCCAGGGATCCACCTTATCATGCCCACCTGCCTAAAGTTACCACCCAGTTAATCCATTCAAACCAGAATGGCCTGAGTAGGTTATAGCTCTCATAATCAATTCATTTCACTTCTAAATAATTCTGCATTAAGACAGGGACTTTTGGGGGACACATCATATCCAAACCTTCATATTACACTTAAAATTTCTAATATCTTAGGTAATAATTTTATATTTCATTAACATTAACTATTACATAAAAATATACTTTTTAATGTATTATTATTATTATTTTGTTTTTTGCTTTGAGCAATACTCTTAAGTACCTGGTAAATTAGAAGAGTTGACCAGGCAGGCCATTTTGTATTTTCTACATATACAATCCTATCATTGATAAATAATATTTGTTTTTCTCCTTTTTCAATCTGTATGATGTTTAGCTATTGTTTCTTATTTTTTTTAACTAGTTGAACATTTATCTTCTGTTGTTGCTGGTTTATTTTGTTTCTTGATTTTTCTGTTCTTTTGTTTCTCTATGCCTTACTTTTGGTCAATTTAGCCTGATCTTTCAGTTTACTACCTCTTTGTTTAGTTTTACTTATTTCATTTATTATAGATTTCATAGTTTTAGTATACAATTTTTATTGAGTTGTTTTTCTGGTCTTCTTTTTCACTTTTTATAATAGTGTCCAATTGCCTTGCCATTTATTTTGTTAAGTAGAATTAGATACCCAGAGTTTCTGTTAGTATTTTTGCTCATCTTCTTGGGTGTCTGATTGTCTTTGATTGCATGTTAGACATTACAAAATATTTTAATAAATATCCTGAAGTAATAAATGTTGCTAAGTTTCTGCTTTTTTCATGGAATTGAAGACACTTAAGCATAATTCTAGACCAATTTCTGAATTTGTGCTATTTAGGTAACAAAGGTAAGTGGTATTCCAACTGGAGATCTGGGCAGTTAATTTGGCAGTAAGCTTACTCTAGACATATTTTTCAGAGTCCCAAGTTTTGATTTAACAGTTTCTTACTTTTTAATCCCCTGCCCCACACAAAGGAATGTAACAAAGCTTTTTAGCAATCTTATCTGCTAATATCAATGCTGTCAAGCAAATATGGTTCACTTATTATACAAATCATTTCACTTTTTCTTATATACCAAAACATATATCTTATATTTATACATTCAAAAAATATCTAAATATCCAAGTCAGAAATTTGGTTTCATGCCCTCTCTCCCATCTTGGCCAGTTAATTTTCATTATCATATTGAATGGTTTTGTGTATTTATGGAGGTTTTCTAAAGCATATATGAGAGGAATCTACTTGTATTTTTTCATTCAGTAAGAGGGTTGATCAGAACAGCATAGTGTTATTAGAAGCAAAAGCCTCATTACTTGTTTCTTTTAAGTTTTTTTGTAGTTGTAGATGGACAGAATGCTTTTATTTTATTTGTTTATTTTTATGTGGTGCTAAGGATCAAACTCAGTGCCTCACTCATGCTAGGCAAGGGCTCTGCCACTGAGCTACAACCCCAGATCTCGTTATTTGTTTTTAAGTTCTCAAAACCTTTCAATAATATTATCATCTTCACCAACATGTTTTTCATTATTATTTATAATTGATGAGTGCTTTCCAGTGTATTTGTACACCATCACTTTAATATGTTCATTGTTTCTTCAGTATTTTTCAATGAAATTCAATCTTTTTAGTCCTCTAAATGAAAAACCATGTCTGAGAAGTGTTATCAGTCTTCACTTAAAAATATTAAATAGTGTCTAGAAGTTGAAATGAAGTTTACCTGGATAAAAAGATTGACATCTATTTTCTCACAGCACTTTGAAATATGAAATTCATTTCTATTGTCTTATGGCTTCTTTTCCTGCTGATGACATGTCTGCTTCCATGTCAGATTTATCACACATTAATTTTCTTTCTATTTGCTTTCATGATATTGTCTTTGTTTTAAGTGTTTTGCATATTTTGTATAATACAACTGGTCATGGATTTAATGTTATGTGCTGTTTCCAGAAGCAAATGTGACTTTATCAGCCTGGATATCCCTATCTTTCTTCCATTATTGAAATTTCCAATAATTGCTTCATTAAATATTTCTTAAATGATATTCTCTTCTGGAATTTTTATTAATAGTATCTATGACATTTTCATTCTCTTTTCCATTTTAAAATGCCTCTCCTAATTTCTTCTTTTTTAAAAAAAAAATTTAAAATTTAATTTTTTTGGTACCAGGGATTGAACCCAGAGGTGCTTAACCACAGAGCACTACTTCCAGCCTTTTTTAAATTTTTTACTTTGAGATAAGGTATTCCTAACTTGCTTAAGGCCTTTCTATGTGCCTAATTTATAATATTTCCATTTGTGATATAAATTCTTTTTATATCACATTTTATATGCTGAATCACTCTTGAAATTGTATTTAGCAATGGCATTTTAACCATTTTATTGTAGACTCATGTCCATTAGCAATTGTGTTATTCTGTCCTTCCTCCAGATTAATTCATTAACATGCTTATTTATTTATTTTTCAACAAAAAATTTGCTTTGTGCTAGGAACTCATGTGTTCTAGGCACAGTGCATAAAGTAGAACAACAACAAAAATGCCTGAAATGTTGGTTTTGTAGAGGTGCAGTAAAGAAGAAAACAAAACAAAACAAAAATGATGCTTGCCCCTGACACTTCTTCAAGTGTTGCATTGGTCCTGGATAAGATTTTTTCACTGATTATTTGTCTTTGTGTATTGTATTCTTGATGATAGTTTAAATTTTAATATCATATAAATGCGTGGTGTGAGATTTCTATAAATGTATGTGTCATTCAGACTTTGCTCAAGTAATTCTGAAAATGAAATATTTAAACTTTACAAAGACAATCATTTGTTATGGTATTGATCTTAAATATCCCATAGGTCCATGTCTTAAAGGCTTGGTTGCCAGCCTTTGGCACTATTGGAATGTGGTGGATCCTTAAAGAGGTAGAGCCTTGTGGAAGGAAGCTAGGTTATTAGGGGTATGTCCTTGAAGAGATACTGGGATCTTGACCTCTTCCTCTCTTTTTGCTTCCTGGCAAGTTACCATAAGGTAACTAGGTTTGCTCAATCACATTCTCTCTGCTATAATGTGCTGCCTTACTGTAGACTGCTAAATAACAGAGTCAACAGAATATGGACTGCAACCTCTGAAACTGTGAGCCAAAATAAATCTTTGCTCTTTATAAATTAATTATTTCACATATTTTTGACACAGTGATGAAAATCTTACATTCCAATTTAGATGCCTAATTATACAAATGCTTTTATATCTTCTGTAAAACTCAAATTATCATCTTCTTTAATTTTTATTTTAAATAACACTTAATAACACTATGTATTTATGGAGTGTGGTATAATAACTCAATACATGCATGTGATATTTAAGGTTCAAATCAGGGTACTTTTCATTTCCTTCTTCTTAACCAAATTATCATTTCTTTCTGTTTGAAATCTAAAAACACCCTTCCTCTAGTTCTTTATAAAATATACAATTGTTGTAAACTAGTCACCATACTGTGCTGTATTAATTTTATACTCTGAATTTACTTTTTTTTCCCTAAAGCAGCATCATATGAGGATTCTTTATGACTCTTAAAAGCATTTGAAGTCATATTAATTTTTCCCCTAGTGTTTTTTTATTGGTTGCTCAAAACATTACAATGCTCTTGACATATCATATTTCATACATTTGATTCAAGTGGGTTATGAACTCCCATTTTTACCACGTGTACAGATTGCAGGATCACATTGGTTACACATCCACGTTTATACATGCTGCCATACTAGTGTCTGTTGTATTCTGTTTTTATTTTTAAGATTGAGATTTCTCTTTACTTTGATTTATTTCTTCAACAATCTATCTTGAATGCTTGAGCTCAAGTTTTGATACCCAGAACTGGAATCAGGAGTCTAGAGCTAATATAAATTGAAAAAAATACTGTGAAACTAATGTATTTCTAGATATTGAACTTTTCATTTGCTTCATTTAATAATATAAATGTAAAAACAAATGGCTATAAGAGTTACTGTTTTTGAAAGCAGCTGCATTCAACTTTTGACTGAAAATATTTTTGACCAGCTGAAATATCTCAGCTAAATGTTAAATGTTTCTTTAACATAACCTTGCATCAATTTTATTTAAAACTGTGTTTCTGCAAATAATTACTTTGACTCAAATACAACATTTCGCATTCATCTATCCAGATTTTATCTTATCTTTGGGGCTGTTACCCCTTTATCAGATTCTCAAAATGCATGACACTTGTACTATTATTTTCTCAACCAACAATTGAGCAAACTCTTACCCTAAATTTTACACCCTCTTCTCTATTTTTCAAGTATTTATTTACAATATAGATATAACAGCTATAAATTATACAGGCAAAGATGTCATTTTTTCAATAGTTACTAGTTTTATGAGGAAAATATTTTGGATATAGCTATAAAGCATAATTGAAACTAGCCATACTAATTTTCAATCCACATTTTCACATCCAGGTCATGGAGTAAATCGTTAAGTATACTTCCAAATATATTCATAAAATATACACAAGATTACATAATTCTCCAAAACGAAACAAAGCATTTTAAATATTTGTTTTTACATTTCATTTTATATATTTAAAAAGCTTTCAAGACCAAAATTAAGTAATTTGTTTTCATTACTGATTTCCGGGTTCAAAGTCGCTAATCCAATCATTCAATAATTTATAATGTCCATACATTTTTATTAAAGCATGCTCAGTAATTTGCCTTTCATCTCCCTGATCTGATTGTCATCTACCAAAATGGAAGGATTTTTTGCAGGGTAGGCATTCATCATTTTGTTTTTGCTCTGAGAGTCTCAACTCTAACATAATAGGCAATAAATCTTTCTTTATTTATCTTTTAATATGAGGAATGATCCAAGACTTATTGTGATCACATAACTGAGAGGTAGTTTTGTAACTTACACTTTGTGACCTTGATAAAATTAATAAGTCTACCTCTAATTACCTAGCCTGTGATTTTCTAACATGTTCCTCTTCTATCATTAGTTAAAGTCTATCAGCTTGGTTTCAAAATAATTTCTGATAACTGTTCAAAACCAAGGCCCACAGCACAAGTAGAATCAAAAAACTAAAGCTATTTTTATGGCACTATATGTAATTAAGGGGCCATTAGAGATTTAATGTAAATGCTTCAGATATTGTATGTATTGATCAGAATCCTCATTTCGTGATTTATTACTTCTGTTAGTCCAGGAAGATCATGCATGATTTTATTTTATTTTAATCATTTACTTTATTTGTAACCCTTTCTATCACCACTTGAATTTTGTCATCAGTCCTTTTGGATATTAAATGCTAATGTACTTTAAAAATTTTTCCTGAACATCCATCTATCTTTAACACTGATGTTAATCTATAATACCTATTCTATTTCTGTTAAGTCAACAGGTCATTCTTTTTGTTGTAGAAGAAAAGCCATCTGGATTTGAAGGAGGTCTTTTTCTGTTTAACCTCTTTATATTTATTTCAACTCTCCAAATAGGGCACGAGCATTTCCTTGTTAACACTTCTTGCCTTTAGCAAGCCAAATAAAATTTATTGACATTAATAGAATATGAGGGTGAGCCTAATACATCCTGAATTTTAATGTTTCTTATATCATCTGTAGTCCTTTATTTTGAGATAATCAGCAGTAGACCTTCCCCATGTAGGGAGCATAATTCTGTCACTCTGAATGTTAGTCTGTTACTGTTTGTTGTTTTGTTTTTTTGTTGTTGTTGTTTTGTTTTTGGTTTTTGTCCTGTTACTTTAAACTGACAGATATAAGTTAAACAATTTATTTTCCCCAAAATCAATTCTTGTGGTATTTTTTTCTTCTTCTGTTTCATATAATCATCCAGCATTTATACTATCTGTGGTTACATTTTATAAGCAATATGCTCTCTGTATATTTTTATATGACAGCATTTTGAGAAATATCATATCTCTGATTCTTTAACAAATGTTTCCTTGAATAACTGAAATGTTCAGTGATAAAAATGTAGCATAATTGTATAATTAGATGAAAATAATGTTTGCATCTAATATCCTTTAGATTTGAGCACATTTTTATGAAAAATAAGTATGTTAGTCAAACTAACAGAAAAGACACCAATAATTTTTATAACATTTCAAATTACTGAATTGTGAATAAAGAAGAACTATTGTTTTCATAAATAAAAACATAAAGTCCTAAAAGTCAAATGTTTGAGATTTCTTTGCATGAAATGTGTCCCAGGCTATTTTAAAGGGTTCATCCTAACTGCCCAGCTTTATCCCACAGTGTAGGTAAATGTTTGTTTTGTGTTAATTAAGAAGTCATTTAAACATCTGTCTTTATTTTATGGACTTCCTTTAAAGTGTAAAATGTGTTTTTCTCATGAGAGCACGTTATGTTCCCAAGTGGCAATTTTAAAGTAAAGTGTCTCTTTTTCAGATATAAACTCTAATGTTCAAAGGTTTTGCCATCTGTTCTAGTAGTTGCACTTGTGAGTTAGTTGTTTGATTAGAAACAACAAATGCATAGAAAATGCATCTTCAATCTAGATAAAGAAACTACAAATACTATAGTTTTTAACATTTGGTTTACAAATATGTTTTTTTTTAAAGTTTTTTTCAGGATTAGTTGGCTCTCTTAAGACAAAAAAAATCACTAAATTGAATTGCATATCATTTAGAAAAATAAAAACTCAATTCAATCTTTCAGTACACAAGGAGTTCTTTGTATCAGTTCAAGGTAAATAAACCAATGCTACTGACCACTTCTATTCAATAAAGAGTTATAAAACCAAAAATAGATACTCTAGTTGTTTATGATGCCTCTAAAAGTAAGTTATATCTAATGAGATTTGAACCAACTCTTTGAGATATAAACCAAATTTTGTCAGACTTAGACTCCAAAAGCTTAGTAAACTATTACTTAATACAAAATTTGTTAGAGTAATTATCAATCATTTTTAAGATTCATCAATGAGTCACATGTTTAGATATTTGGACAGAAATTTATTTTAAAAATGGAAACACTTAACATTTTGCCTTATAAATTGTGGGGAGAAATGCCTAATTCAAATATTTTGCTCCTATTGAGACCAGAATACCAATTCCTATGAAGAATATTCTGGAATCTGTATTAATTCTAGAAACTCTTGAAATTGTTTTATTATTATGGAGATAAATTTTATCCCAGAATTCTCTATCTTTAATGAATATTCCATTGATATTTCAGACATGGTTACTAGAAATACATACAATGACATTAATAGTTTCTGTACTCAAAAATAAATTGTTTTCCTTATTTCGTGAAAGTTTTGCTTTAGAATTGTGTCAAGCAGATGTATCTGCCTAACATTCATATAATTAGAGATTATTTTTGAAGCAGCAGCCATTTTTAGGTATTTCTGGATCCTAGATGATTTTTGTATTGATCCTGAAATTCATATGTAGTAGTCGCTTCAGAAATTTTGATCCTGTCAAAACCTTGATCAGTTATTACCAATCAATGGGGGCTACTAGAAATTCTTAGAACACTAAGTAGTTCTTGCATTCACAGCAGTATTTTCTGTTTGTATTGTGTACACAGCCCTAACAGCACAAATTTAAGGTTACTACAAGGTAGTATAATTTTGCTAACCTATACTTCACAATGTTGGTGGGGAAAACGGCATGATTAAACCTTACATACAGTGCACATTTGTGAAATATACAGAGTCCAAGAAGTCAATGCCAAGGCATAGTCTGATTTTTGTAACCAATAACGTTTTTATGAAGATACTAGATAGTTTTTACACTGGACTTTCAAAATTAAATAATGCTCCAAAAACAGATAAGAAAAGAATGAGAGTGGCCCATCCCCCAAAGTAGGAAAAAAAAAACAGAGGAAAAACAACAACAACAATAACAACAAAACATTAAGAAACATTAAGGAAATAAATAAAGTTAATTAAAATAAAGGTTTATCTAAACCATGGGAGATGATTTAGAAATGCAGGGTGAAAGACTATCTTAAATTATAGAATTGTGATGATTTTAAATTAAAGTCTACTGCAAAATTTGAAAGGCTGAAGAATAAGATTAAAACTATATTTTTATGAAGATTAATCAAAAGATTGTCTTTTTAAACATTGTGCAATATAGGCTTTTAATAAATATGTCTTAGTTTAATTAACATAATTACTTGAAGGGAAATTCTCAAAACAGTCAAACCTAGTAGAACTTGATTACAATAATTTTACAAATGTAGAGATGGGGATATAATATCACATAGTTTTATATGACTACCAAAGAAAGAATCCCATGGAAATTTCTCCAAAGACTTTATTATGTGATTTTTAAAATATATAATTGAAATTTTCACTTGCAACCAAATATCTATTTGCTTAGTTGTAATTATTATTATTGTATATTAATATATTATTATTATTATTATATGTTAACATGACAAATATATGTTCAAATGAATCTGTTGATTTCCCTTACTGTAAGGTTTTTTTTTTTTTTTTAAAGAGAAAAACATTCAAATTTAATGTAAACTATGTGACATAGGAAATTTCATAATGAAATAAAGACCCAAGGAATTAGGTTCACTTGTGCATTTTTATGCTTAGGTTTGATGAACTGTAACAGGCAAATATAATGAAAGACCAAAGGGTCTGGTCCGATGTAGTAAGCAGGGGGAACTTGGTGAGTCTGGTTGTTCATATTCCTCTTAGAGTCCCTGTGTCTTCAGAAATAAGGATATTTCTTCTTCTAGGTACTGGAAGGGCATCTCTCCAATGAGGATCTTGTGACTTGCTTCAGGGAATAAGTAAAAGAAGGTGAGCAACGACCTTCCTGCCCTTGCTGTTTTCTTAAATACCAAGGTTTCATATTTTTTTATTGGTTGTTCAAAACATTACAAAGCTCATGACATATCATCTTCCATACATTTGATTCAAGTGGGTTATGAACTCCCATTTTTTACCCCAAATACAAGTTGCAGAATCACATCGGTTACACATCCACATTTTTACATAATACCATACTAATGACTGTTGTATTCTGCTACCTTTCCTATCCCCTACTATCCCCTCCCCTTCCCTCTCATCTTCCCTCTCTACCCCATCTGCTGTTGTTTAATTCTCTCCCTTGTTTTTTTTCCCCTTTCCCCTCACAAACTCTTATATGTAATTTTGTGTAACAATGAAGGTCTCCTTCCATTTCCATAGTTTCCCTTCTCTCTCCCTTTCTCTCCCCCCACTCGTCTCTGTTTAATGTTAATCTTTTCCTCATGCTCTTCTTCCCTGTTCTGATCTTAGTTGCTCTCTTTATATCAAAGAAGACATTTGGCATTTGTTTTTTAAGGATTGGCTAGCTTCACTTAGCATAATCTGCTCTAATGTCATCCATTTCCCTGCAAAATCCATGATTTTGTCATTTTTTAGTGCTGCGTAATACTCCATTGTGTATAAATGCCACAGTTTTTTAATCCATTCATCTATTGAAGCGCATCTAGGTTGATTCCAAAGTCTAGCTATTGTGAATTGTGCTGCTATGATCATTGATGTGGCAGTATCCCTATAGTATGCTCTTTTAAGGTCCTCAGGGAATAGACCGAGAAGGGCAATAGCTGGGTCAAATGGTGGTTCCATTCCCAGCTTTCCTAGGAATCTCCATACTGCTTTCCATATTGGCCGCACCAATTTGCAGTTCCACCAGCAATGTACAAGTGTACCCTTTTCCCCACATCCTCACCAGCACTTATTGTTGCTTGACTTCATAATGGCTGCCAATCTTACCGGAGTGAGATGGTATCTTAGGGTGGTTTTGATTTGCATTTCTCTGACTGCTAGAGATGGTGAGCATTTTTTCATGTACTTATTGATTGATTGATTGTATGTCCTCCTCTGAGAAGTGTCTGTTCAGGTCTTTGGCCCATTTGTTGATAGGGTTGTTTGTTATCTTACTGTTTGATTTTTTGAGTTCTTTGTATATTCTGGATATTAGGGCTCTATCTGAAGTGTGAGGAGTAAAAATTTGTTCCCAGGATGTAGGTTCCCTATTTACCTCTCTTATTGTTTCTCTTGCTGAGAAAAAACTTTTTAGTTTAAGTAAGTCCCATTTGTTTATTCTTGTATTTAACTCTTGGGCTATGGGTGTCCTATTGAGGAATTTGGAGCCCGACCCCACAATATGTAGATCGGAGCCAACTTTTTTTTCTATCAGGTGCAGAGTCTCTGATTTGATATCTAGCTCCTTGATCCATTTTGAATTAACTTTTGTGCATGGCCTAGGACTGGGGCAGGGACTCAGTGGTAGAGCGCTTGCCTTGCCCATGTGAAGCGCTGGGTTCAATCATCAATACCACATAAAAGTAAACAAAATAAAGATATTGTGTGCATGTATAACTAAAAAAAATTTTGAAAAAAAAGAAATTTATGCCTAGTGTAGGAAGGCTTGATCTAGTATAGTAAAATGCGGTTGATCAGAGACCTAGCATAAACTGTTAGGAATTCTGCTAATGGTAGGGAGATGGAAGAACAGATGTGTTCTTTCAACTCTTTATCTTTGCCTCCCAGGTAGGAAGGTCTCTCCCGACTCCTGAGACAATCCTTATATACTAGTATTACCTCAAGCACAAACTGTCAGGGGACCTAATCATGAAACATACTCTGTATATCTCCTAAATTATCAGTTTTATTATCCTTACTATTTTTATCTGGTTCTAGCTCCCTAGAGTGTCTTCTCCCCAGTTCACACCATTCCTTTTTCTGTGATTTTCAGTTATATAATCTTAAGATTTTTAACAATCTATTTCATTTGTTGTTTGACACTTTTTAAAATGTTTATGAGAAATTAAATATGGTTATTTCCATCAGAATAATCATCATTGCTTTAAAGTATTTGAAAACAACAGCATGAGAGGCTTTTTCAAATGAATAGAAATCAAATTAGTAAATGAGTAAACAGAAACTCAAATCATATGAATTATAAGAAATACTATGTAAACATAAATTTGTCAAGTTTTCATTTTATTCTTTCAACAACTAAAAGATCAAAAACTGGGTCCAACATCAAATAATTAATATGCAATAGGGAAGATGTGTATTCATATAGTGTAACATACTAATTTTGTAAAAAGCATTAAAGCATAGTAAATGTTACATAGCATGGGTCTTTGCCACAACTGTTAAACTCTGCTCTTGTAACCTAAGTAAATTCTGAGTATATAAATAAATAGATGTAGCTATATCTCAATATAACCTTATTTAAAAAGAAAAGCAAACAATAGGCCAGATTTGCCCAATTGGCCATGATTTGCTATATAATAAAGCATGAATGTGGTTATACAAGACTCCATTAATATATGAAATGTGGATGCTGAGCTAAAAATATAAAAATAGCTTATTTTCTGTTATTTAACCTGAGCAGATAAGTCAGTATTTTACACTATTAAGATAGCAAGCAGAATTTGTATTAATACAAGTAACCATAAACATTGGCAAGGATGTGGAGAAAAAGGTACAGTTATACATTGCTAGTGGGACTGCAAATTGGTGCTACCACTCGGGAAAGCAGTATGGAGATTCTTCAGAAAACTTGGAAGGGAATCACCATTTGACCCAGTTATCCCACTCCTTGCCATATATCCAAAGGACTTAAATTCAGCATACTATAGTGACACAGCCACATCAATGTTTATACCAGCTCAATTCACAATAGCTAAGCTATGGAACCAAACTGAACACCCTTTAAAAGATGAATGGATTATATATATATATATATATATATATTTTTTTTTTTTTTTTTCCCACAATGGAGTATTACCATGCCAGCAAATGGATGGATCTGGAGACTATCGTGATAAGTTAAATAAGTCAATCCCCAAAAGCTAATGGGGATTTAATGTTTTCTCTGATATGTGGAAGCAAACCCACACTAAGGGGACAGGGGAGAATAGAAGTTCAGTAGATTAGACAATGAGGAATGGAGGGAAGGGATGGGATACAGGAAAAGGAAAGACAGTGGAATGAATCTGTCATAATTTTCTCATATACGTATAAAAACAACAGTGAATTCCACCATTGCGTACATCCATAAGAATGGAATACTAACTAGAATGAGATATATTCCAAGCTTGTGTAACTATATCAAAATAGATTCTACTGTGATGTATAACTAAAACATAAAAATTTTTAAAAATCTGGAACATTTGTTTTAACATTGAATAGTTATCTGATTATTCATAATATCAAGCACCTAATATTTATTATATTAATTTAAAAATCAGTGTGAAGGTACATATATGTACACATATCCATACACACATATGTACAAGCATGTGCTAAAATCTAGAGCTCTAATTCTGAGCCATCTTTTAATCTATAATCTAATATTTCAGTCTATCTATAGCAGCTCCTTTTATATTACCTAATGTATTTAAAATGTCAGTGATATTCCCCCATGACAATTTTATCCTCCTAATTTTCTTATTCCTATTCCTTATAGCATTATTTTCTTACTTTCTAAAGAATTAGTTCCTTCCTCTTTACATTTTTGTTCAGCTGTGTAATCATTCATAAGGTGCCAAAGATGATATTCCAGCTCCAAAAAGGACCTATCTATGTACCAGAGGACCTTTGTTCTAGATCCATTGATTTTTTTTGTAAACACTTGTATTGAGGGTTTTTTTTTAGCTTTTTTGCTGCTGTGACCAAAAGACCTTACAAAAACAATTTTAAAGGGAGAAAGTTTTTTTTTTAAGTCTCATGGCTTCATAGATCCTGATCCTTAGACAGCTGGCTACATTCCTTGGGTTCTGAGGCAAAAAAAAGAACATCATGGTAAAGGAGTGAGGTAGAGGAAATTGGCTCAAGACATCACATCAAGAAGCACTATTCAAGAAGGACAAAATATATACCCTAAAGGCAAGCCCCCAGAAACCCATCTCCAACAGCCACATCTTAACTGCCTGCAGTTACCACTCAATTAATCCCAACAAGGGATCAATCCACTGATGGGTTAAGGCTCTCACAACCCAATCATTTCACCTCTCAGCCTTCTTGTGTTATCTCACATGTGAGCTTTTCAATGACACCTCACATTCAAACTATAACAGAGGTAAATATCCCACAAATCATATATGTTCATTTCAAACATTTTCAGTAAATATTTATTATTTTTAATTATCAGTATGATATAGTTTTTGAGTATTTCTGTCATATCTAAATTTCTCCGATTCTCATTTACTCTTTAATTTTGGCTATTCTGGGCATTTCATATAAATGGATCACATAATACGTAGATTTTATTCCTGGCTTCTGTGAGCTAGCACAATACATTTGAGGTAATCCATATTTCAGCATATCTCAATAAGGCATATTTTTCTGATTATTATTGTTTTATATAGATACACTATTTGTTTACTACATGATGAAATTAGGATTAGTACCAGTTTTCAGCTATTATAAAAATGCTACTATGAATATGCACAAACAAATCTTTGTGTTAACATATATTTTCATATCTTTGGGCTATAAATCTATAAGCAAAAACAATTCCCTATTTTCATATAGACATTTTATTGTTTTTAACTCCTATATTTGGGTTTATATTTAGGTTTATGATCCACTTCAAGTTTTTTTCCTCTCTTTTTTTTCTTTCTTTGCATCAATATGGTGAGAGCAAAAGCCATTTTAAAATGGTTATCCAATTGTTCCAGCACCAGTTTTTTAAAAAGACTGTCTTTTCCCCATTGAATTTTCCTGACACTTTTGTTTAAAATCAATTAGTACATATTTATTTCTGGACTCTTAATTCCGTTCCATTGATCTGTATGCCTATTTGTACATTACTATACCCTGTGCTAATTACCATAGCCTTAAGTAGTTTTGATTTGGGGTAGTGTGTTTTCCAATGCTGTTCCTCTTACAAAATTATGGCTATTCTAGATTTTTCATATTCCCTTATGAATAGTAGGATCATAAGGAGTTTGTCAACTTGAAAAAAAATAAAGCTACATGTAATTTTATCAGGGTTTAATTGAATCTATATATTATTCATAGAAAAAATTTATCTTAAAAATAATGAGTTTTTGGTTTTTTGGGGGGTCGGTGGCTGAGGTTGTGGCTCAGATATAGAGTGCTTGCCTAGTATGTGCAAGGCCCTGGGTTTGATCCTCAACACTACATAAAAATAAATAAATAAAGTAAAGGTATTATGTCCAACTACAATTAAAAAATAAATATTAAAAAAATAAAAATTGAGTATTTTAATCCAATAATTTGTAACATCTTTCCATTTATTTCTAAATTCATGATTTTCTCAGTAATATTTTTAAATTATTAGATGTCAACACTTGCACTTGTTTTAATAAATTTATTTGTAATTACAGTTGACCCTCATTATGTGTATAATCTGTACTTGTGAATTCACCTACTTACTACAGTGTAGTCTTAACCCTCAGATCAATACCTGTGGTACTTTTAAAGTCATTTTGTATGTGGAGAGTGACAAAAATATTTCAGTCACCCAATATGTATGTGGACAGTGGAGTTTGAGCAAAGCAATGACCAGACTTCTTGTTTCAGCTCTTGTACAGAGATAATCAGCAGATGGAGAAGGCAGCAAGCTATGCAAATAGAACAGGAAACTCCATGTCTGTGGCCAGTGGACAAGGTTTGAATCCCAAGGCACCTGTTTTAGGGTGGCTTCAGGTAAGTCACTTAGCAATTATTAACTTTGTTTACTCTTTGGTCAAATTTTTAAAAAGTTAAATCTGCCAGGGTGAATTGATTTTAGAATTTAATATTATAATTTGCTGTATATATTACATAAATTATATAACTATATGTGTGTGTGTGTTTGTGAATGTGTATGTGTATAATAGTTTCTAATATATTTCTTCTAGGAGCAATGACTTAATATTCACTAATTCAGGGTTACTGGGCCTATGTAGAATATAACTCACTGCAAATGATGAAAATCAACTATGTATTTTCCTAAGGTTATCATGAAGGAAATTGTTTTAAAAGTGTCACTTTTTGGATTATTTCTAGTTTAGAGAAATAAAATTCATTCATGTATTTTGGACTTGTTGAACCTTCTCTCTTGCTGAACGTATTCATCATTTCTAATAATTGTATGTATATGTGTATGTATGTATCCTTCATGGCTTTCTATATAATCATGTACTCAAGTAATTTTACCTCACTCTTTCAGTCTGTATGTATGCATTTATTAATGCACTATATATATATATATATATATATATATATATATATATTCATTGTACCCATTGGAAACTCAATTTCAATATTGAATAGAAGTTAGAAGTATAGGTAGATTGCTTTCCCTGATTTTGGTGGGGAAAAAGCATTTCATCTTTTATAGGCTTTTCATAGTTGTCAATTATCAGAGTGAGAAATATCCCTTCTATTGCGAGTTTATTAAAAGTGTTGAGGGGTGTTAGATTTTGAGGAATGTTTTATGTCTCTTGTGATGATCCTGTAACTACCGGGTTGATTCTGTTAACCTGCCATTTTATCTTAAATTAATTTCAAAAAGCAAAACAATCCTGAATATCTGACATGAATCCTACTTGGTAATGATGTAGAATTTTTTTTAATGCCTTCCTATTGACATTTTTGTTTGTTAAGGCAGTATTGCCTTAACAGTTTCCTTGACCAAACTTTAGACAGACTTCTTTTCACCTCTCGGCTCCTGATCTTCTTCGCCTTGGAGTACTTGTTTAAGAAAGCTCTTATATTAGTCTCTGTCCCTTTGAGTTGTAAATCTGTTAAAGCATCCTATGAGTTTTGCAACTCAGTATGTCTTAGAGACCTGGAAGCTTCCTTTGGAAATGCAATCAAGGAGTATAGATCCCTTTCTTTCAGTCTCTGTGGGAGAGAGGGGCTTAATTATGTAGGCATAATTCTCCATTTTATAAAACTACCTCTTGCAATCTTGTCATAAAGATTATACACTTTCTGTATTTGCTAATTTGCCTCATGCAAAAGAAAACGTAAACCTTCTCTTGTTTGTTTTTGAGGTTTCAGGTTGATGATCTTCCTCTTTTGTTTCTTTCCTGCCTACTTTTTTGCTGAATAAATACTTATACCATTTTAATTTCTTATTAATTTTAACTTTTTATTATTATTTTAGTGGTTGCTCTACAAACTATATGAAAATAAATATGTCACAGTCTACTTCAGATTACTACTAATTTTATTGCAATATAGAAGTTTTGTTTTAATACATCTGTTTTCTTCTCATTCCTTTAACTGTTGTTGCCAAATATCTCTATGATATAAACTCAATATGACTTATATATTCTGATATCTCATTTGAAGTTGGAGAACTTTTTAGTATTTATCAAAAGGTAAGTTGACTGGCAATACATTTTCTCAATTCTGTTTATTCAGACTCTTTCACATATATTTTTGAAATATAATTTTGATTTTTTTTTGTACAGGAGATTGAACTCAGAGGCACTTGACCACTGAGCTATACCCTCAACCCTATTTTGTGTTTTATTTAGAGACAGGGTCTCATTGAGTTGCTTAGCGCCTCAATATTGCTGAGGCTAGCTTTGAACTGGCGATTCTCCTGCCTCGGCCTCCCCAGTCACTGGGATTACAGGTGTGTGCCACCATACCCACCTTGAAATATAGTTTTGATAGATATATAATTATTGATTAATAGTGCTTCCCCTCACACTTTGAATATATCATCCCCTTATCCTGTCTTCTCTATGATTAGAAGCATTCAGCCATTATTCCTCTGTAAGTGTTGATTTGTTTTTCTTATTCATTTTTAAAAATTCATTTTCTATGTTTTGGTGTTCAATAGATTGAGTATGATGTGTATGGATAAGGATTACTTTGTGCTTATCCTATTGATATTTGTGGATTAATTTTTTTAAAACCATGTTTGGGAAGTTCAAGACATTTTTTCCCCACAATTTTTTTGCTGTTATTCTGTGAATCTCAGATTCCTATTATTTATATATTGGGGTGTTTTATGTTGTATCAGGCACCTCCAAATATTTGCATAAAAATTTTTCTCTAATCTTTTTATCCCTTCTGTGGATACAAATTTTCTAGATCTATTTAGCATCTATCTACAAATTCACTCATTTGTTTTTTCTACTATCTCAAATATATTGTTGAAACCCCCAACTTTTAAGCTGTAGAATTTTCTGTTTTTTTTTTTTTTTTTTTTTGTGTGTGTGTGTGTGTGTGTGTTCATGATAGTTCGTAACTATCATGGTTAGTTGCAAAAGGTCACTTCTTCCTCTGTCAAAACTTTTCCAACTTGCCAGGCATGGTGGTGCACACCTGTAATCCCAGTAGCTTGGGAGGCTGAGACAGAAGGATCACAAGTTCAAAGCCAGCCTCAGCAACTGCGAGGTGTTAAGCAACTCAGTAAGACCTTATCTCTAAAATACAAAAAAACGGCTGGGGATGTGGCTTAGTGGTAAAGTGCCCCTGAGTTCAACCCCTGGTACCAAAAAAAAAAAAAAAAAAAAAAAATCATACCTTAAACCTTCAAGAATACAAATTACCTTCCCATCTTTCAGTGAAGTAATTCCTACTTTAAATTAGAAATGTTTTATCACTATTTTTGAGTATCCTTCTAACCACTTGGCTGTTTTTGCTATGGTCTGATTTTCCAGAATACATAAAAATCTCTGAAGGCAGGAATTGTATTTTTCTTAGTTCTATATCTTTTGTACCATCTATTATATTATTTTATACTCAATAGCTGCTCAGCAAATAAGTCAATTGAATCAAGCTCAATAATTGCATTGTGGTTATTGCCAAAACTTTTACTATTATCAACAATATCCCCATAGTCCTAACCTTTCAGGGTAACATTAAGCATTTAGGAATGTTTAACATTACAAGGTCCTAACTGTAGGTGGGTTACTAACCACTACATAATCTAGGGTGATTTTTTTCCTGAAGCAACAGAACTCCTGCATCAGGGCTATCACGGTAAGCCACCAAGGAGCAATCCTTCAAGTCTCAGTCTATTCAAAAGCTTCCCCTGGTGTTCTGTAGACTGCAACCTGTACAAAGATGTGCAGAGGGTCCTGATCTTAAATAAGAAGTAAATGTACTATTTATTTAGTTGGAAGTTCAAAAGTAGAATACATACACATTTGACTTAGTTCCTATAGCTATACTTTCAACTCTGGTATTCCTGTGCTGTACACTCCTTTCCATACAGTGGGGTTTTTGTTTGTTTGTTCATTTGTTTTAACCTCTGGTGAACATCTCTCATCATAGAAAATGTCTGTCAGTAGCCCAATGTTTGCAACTATACATGATGACATCCTGCAATTTCTGAAGATAATGGGAATTTTCTTTTTCTTATAATTATTCATTTTTGTTTGTTTCTTTTTGGCACAAGGGATTGAACTCAGAGCCTCACACATACTAGGCAAACACTTATCACTTAGCTACATCCCCAGCACACAGTGATTCATTAAAAAAATATATTTTCTAAAAGTAAATTTATTTCACAGGAACCGTGGCAAATCTACTCTTTCTCAAATAGATATACATTTTGTTGCATGCCAGTTTTTATGGTCAAGGAAATGCCATTTTCTAATTGGTTTAATTAGAGTTCCTAAACAGGTTACTCTTAACCAGAGATTAAGTTTACTCTCAGATCAGTCAGAACTAAGTTTGGAGTTGGGAGTTGGGCAAGGAGATGGTTATATCTTGAATGAAGAAGAGATAGCAATAGGAACCAAACAGATTATTTGATAGAAAGTACAGAAATTAGTTCAGCAACACATTATATGAATTATACATAGTTATTTAAAAGATGTCAAAGATTCATACTTCATATGCTAATAATTGTTGTCATTAGCATAATGAATAATGTATCTTACCTTGCATTTATTCTTTTAAGATTTATAATCAACCATCTTCCTTCCCTTTCTATTCTTGGTAAAAATTGAGAATAACCTAATGCATATCCTCAATCAGAACTTTATCTGTATTGTTTACTGGATATAATCAGATTACAAATATTTTCAGATACAAAGTAAAATGAGTATTGTAACTAATTATATTTGATAGTCATGTAGTACAAACATTAAGGTTTAAGTCTGTTCAACTTACCATTTTTTTACACTTGTTAGCATTGAAAGGCCTTTCATATTTTTAATTAGCTCTTTCTTCTTCTATTCTTGACAAGTGGAATATCATCAACTTAATAGAGGAAGATACTCATCCACCCGAAAATTTAATGAACTGACCAAGGACAGAATGAGACTGACAAAAATTTAATATCCACAGGAGCTGTGTTAAAATTGCCCTACCAAATCGAGCATAACATGCTTGATTTGGAATTTGGGGTCACATTAAAGACCGATTGCTCAGCAATAAATCTAGCCAATGAGGAAGCAATATTAATAAGCCATTAAGATGGCTAAACTTATTTAACTGACCATGCAGCATTCTGTTATTATATATTTTTTAATTTAAGGGGACAGTCATTATCAAGGTGTGGCAAAGTAGAAAATATATGTATTTTGATGTCAAGTATATATGTTGATGGTCAAATAAAGAAGGTTATGTATCATTATTTATGCCAATTTTTCATTTATTTATCTTAAGCCAGTTCCTAATAGTCAAATATGATAAAAGAACATATTCTGGTATAGCCATTCTGAAGAGTAATCTGGAAATAGTCATTTAAATATATATATTTAATATATTTATATATAAATATATATATATATATATAAATATATATATGATATAAATTATATATAAATTTATATAATTTATATATAAATTTATATATAAATATATATATATAAATATATATATTTATATGATATATAAATATCATAAGCTAGGCTAAACATACAAACTTAGGATTGAAAGTGAGTGTTATTTATATTACTCTGAGACATTAAACTTAAACCAAGTCTGCTCTGAGCAAGCAAATATGTGTCTCAACTTACTGAGACCCAGTAATTTTGTTCTTAGGTGTTAAAGAATTTCATTCAATCATATACAGATGTAGATGCACAAGAATCATCATAGGAAAGTAAATAAGTAAATATTTATATTAATCCTGAAATCTTAACTAAATACAATTAGATAACTTATATTAATACCCAATCTTAATTATGATAATTTTATAATGTGTATTTTATTACTAATTATATAATAGTTTAAAATATAATTTTTTGTTTTAAATATAAGTATATTAATTATTATTTCTTTCTTGTAAGTATTCATATTCTTTAGTCAATATCTTAGTGCTTTATATTTTGTTTACATAAACTTCCTCTGTTTTTTCCAATTGTGTAAGAAGTTTCCCTTTCATTTTTGTTATAATATTGGGCTTTTTATTAATTCTTCTAAATAGAATTGATTAGTTTTAGTTTTAAATATTATTGAAATTTTTATGAGATTTCCCTAAACCTATAATGAATGTTAAAATTTACATCACTTATGTTATTCAGTTTTCCACAGGAAAATATTAGTCCTTTATTTAAGTTCTCTGTTTTATTAATGTTTCTCAGTAGAGGTATGCTATTCATCTTGTTTGATTCTAACATACAGCTTCAAAAATCTGAAGTCCCCACAGATTACAATTTGTCACCATTTTTATTTTTTCTGTTACAATTTCAGTTGAATTATTATTATTGATTAATACAAAAAATTAAATAAATGTTGAAAGTATGTAATTGAAGAACTGCCAACCATTTCTCCTGCCTAGAAATTCTGAGGACATGGTTTAGGGTACTTGAGAGAGCTAAGTAGAAGAGATTTTTTTTTTTTAATTTTTAAAAATTTTGTTAAGACTCAAAAAAAAAACCTTCAAATACAGCTTTACTGTAGATCGTTTTATTTTATCTAGATGAAAAAAAAATCATTTTTTAAAATTTTTACCTAAAAACCAACAAAAATATGCCACAGAGCAATCAAGATTCTATCTAAATTTAGTTGTGGTTTACTTAACTCCCAAAGAAGTAGTAAACACATATCTGATACCTTTCTCTATAATAAAGTTTTAGAGCAAAAATAAAATAAAGTTACTGCTGTAGTAGATTCTAATGGGAAAAAGAGACAAAATAATGAGACATAATAATAATGAAAATATTTAATAATAAGCAGCATAATCTTAGAGGGTGATTCTCTGTAAAGACAGTAGAAAGGGTTGCTGCGATAGCATAAGATAGAGAACAGCTTTAAAGGAGCACGTGAGGAATGTCCTTTTTGAGGAGGTTACAGTTTAGTAAGAACATGATTGAATAAAAAAAAAAGTCACTTACAGAAAGAGGAGAAGAGCACCCTTTGCAGAGAGGCAACAACAAAGGCCCTAAAGCAGAAATAAGTTTAGTAATTTTGCAAAAGCAGAGAAAGCCACCTAGATTGGAGAGCGAAGCAATGACATAGGGGTAAAAAACAGCATTGTATAGGTAGGCAAAGGTTCCACTTACTTCACACAAGGTAAATGTGATTTAATCTTATTTGAGAGATTTTTTTAATGTATAGAATTAATTATTAAGTAGACACATGGAGATGTTAGGTGGCTATTGAGGTAGTCCACCAGAGATAGGAAGGTCATATAAACCAGGTGATGGTATTAAGGATGATAAAAATGGTAAGATTCAGGATATTTTGGATATAGAATTGTTTGTTGATTAGATATAGAGATTGAAGCATTGCAACAAATAATGACTTGTAAGGTATTAAATTAAACAATGGGGAATTCCGTGCAGTTGTGTAGTGAAATGGAAATGTAAGGAAGTTTAGGACTAGAGGAAAAGCTTCATTAATTTTACCAGGCATCAACAGTAAATGACAAGTTGAGAACTGACTATTTTTGGTTCTGGAATACAGAACAAACCACCAATCACATATGGATGGATCATCAAACTGTTTCTTCCTAGGTGCTATTTCTCTAGCAATTAATCACATTGGCTTATTTATTGTACAACCACATAGAAATTCCATCAATTACCTCCTATAAGATGGTTTTCAGTCTGAATCCAGTGTCCATGTCTTACCTGTGATTAAGAAAACTGAAGATTCTGGCTTGTGACGTGGCATGATAGCATATAGGGGAAAACTCCTAGATAAATAAAGTTGTGCACATATTTCTACATTAAAGCTAAAAAAGAGGATAATATCACATTTTCAATGAAATTTACAACTTCATCAGAACCAATGCTGAACTCCAAACTTAAAGGTAAGTCTTAATATCTACAAAGAAGTCAATAAAAGCATACATCAGTTTTCCTCAGAGGAAGTTTATGTAAAATGTTGATTGCCAGATTAATATTGATATAGTAGAATCACAATAATAAATGAAACTGACATTTATTAGAAAACTACATATGATACTATTATGTCATGATTTAAAATATATAATCCTTAGGTATAATATGTGCTTTAAAAGTATAAATAAATATATGGAATGGTAAATACTAACATTAAAATACCTTGTGTGTGCTTCTAATGGTGCTAAAAGAATGCAATTAGGAAATTTTATATTAAAGCCATAGGATTATATTTGTATTATTTTATTTATGAGAATCATGGTTGGCATATCTTGGTGTGATAGGTAAAGCAGTTGCAAATTTTTAGTATATTTCTCTTAAATTTTTATATGAAATATTTCTAATAATTTCAAACAAAAGTTTGAAAGTAGGTAGAGTTCTAGCAGATACATAAGTCAGCAATAATTTGAGAGATAAAAATGTGTGTCCAGATTATTTTTGGTATGCCTATAAATTAATACTAAAGACAAATAAAATAATCCCACAGTAAAATGGTTAGAAGTCATGTAAACACACTTAAAAGACATATAAATGGCTTCTAAATCCATGAAAAGTGTGCCTGGCACTATTAGACCACAGAAAAATCTAAGATAAAAATCACAGCTATAGGCCATTTCACATCTCTAAACTGATTATTATCAAATAGATTAATACCAGGTATTAGTGAAGATGTAGAGGAGGGGAAATTTTCATATATTGGTGGGTATTATGTAAAACAATACACACAGTCATTTTGGAATTTTTTGACAGTTTCTAATAGTGATCAGCAAACACACCCATCTCATGATATAGCAATTCTACTTCCAAATGTATGTCGAAGAGAAACTAGGGCATATATACATAGAGAGATTACAAGAATATCTGGAGCAGTATTATTCAGTGGAGAAAAATAGGAAAAAATCCAAACTTCTATGAGTAGGAGAATAAATAAACTGTGGTGTATAAATACAATAAATCCTGTTTAATAAGACAAGAAAGAACAACTGCACTGATATATACACAACAGCATATGTCAGTGTCAAAAACACATTGAAGAAACCAGACAAAAGCAATAAAACCATGGTCCTTTTTATGGTTCAAGATATGAGGTGTTCCCCAAAAGCTCATGTTTGAGACAATACAAGAAAGTTTATATATGAAATGATTGGATTATGAGACTCTTAACCTAATCACTGCATTATTCCCTTGATAGGGATTAGTGGGTGTAAACTGTAGGCAGGTAGGATGTGGCTGAAGGAAATGGATCACTGGGGGCATGCTTTGGAGTTTACATTTTTTTTAAGCCACAGGAACATCAGAGCATTAATCTCCAGAATATAATATAAAGAACTCAAAAAACTGAACACCAAACAAACAAACAAACAAAAACAACCCAATCAATAAATAAGCTAAGAAGCTTAACAGACACTACTTCGAAGAAGATACACATTTAATCAACAAATATATGAAAAAGTATTCAACATCTCTAGTAATTAAAGAAATGCAAATCAAAACTACTCCAAGATTTCATCTCATGCCAGTCAGAATAGCAGTCATCAAGAATACAGACAACAATAAATGTTGGTGAGAATGTGGGGGGAAAGGCACACTCATTCACTACTGGTGGGACTGCAAATTGGTGCAACCAATCTGGAAAACAGTATGGAGATTCCTTAGAAAACTTGAAATAGAACCAGCATTTGACCCAGCTATCCCACTCCTCTGTCTATACCAAAGGACATAAAATCAGCATGCTATAGTAATGCAGCCACATCAATGTTTATAGCAGCTCAATTCACAGTAGCTAAACTGTGGAATTTATATTCCCTCCTGGTTGATTATCACAACCTGAGCCACTTGCTTCTGCCCTGATGTTCTATCACTACACACTTGTGCCATGATGTTCTGCCCCATCTCAGGCCTGAAGAATGAGGTTGTCCATGTATGGACTGAAACCTCTGAAACTATGAACCCCCAAATAAACTTTTCCTCCTCTTATTGTTATTGTTAGGTCTTTTGGTCATAGCAGTGTAAATGCTGGCTATAACATTCCAATATATATGAAGTTTAAGAATGGGTAACAGTAATACAAGTATTGAAGTCAGAACAATGGTAGAGTTCTGACAGGATATTGAAGGTAGATTGACTGGTAAATTCCAGGACAGAGTTTCCCATGTTCTCTACCTTAACTTTATAATATTATTATAAATCAAGATTCTCTGAACTTTATATTTTATAACTGTATTTTATTGCATGTAAATTATGACCTTAACAAAAAAAATAATTATAGTATTATCTCAATATAAGGGCTATAAATTTTTAAAGAAAATTGTATAGCTTTCTTTGTCCTTAGTTCTAAAGGATATTTATGGCTCAGATCTTCAGGGCTCTGATATGTGGCCTGTTGAATCATTTTGCTCTATCCTTGGATGTATGTAGGAGCAAGACACATTTTACTCACAGAATTATAGCAGAAGCTAGCTTAATGAATCTTGAAATATGTCTGTCAAATGATGAAAAAGAATGTGTGTGCATGATCTGTGAAATACAGAAATGTTTTGTGCTGTGATTTATGGCAGTACTGCATGAAACTCTAAAATCTTAGGGCTTTGTATTTATACAACATTAAGCCCCACAATACCTGCCTTCCAGCGCGACAGGACGATTATTCTCTATTGTCATTCATTTTCTGTTGCCAGTGTATAACTGCATTATCAATCACACGTGATTTATCTGTTTCTTGATCAAATCACTACTGTATACCTGGTTCAGGTGACACAATATAGATTTTGGAATGGAAATGCATCACTCTTTGTGAGGCAAAAATTAAAGAAGAAAGATGAAATCATTCTGAAGTAAACAAAGTGAACCCAAAGAAGCAAAAGTAATTTGTTTAATATTTTTAAAGAAATTTTTCTCATCTGTGTAAGTCAGAAGAAAAATTAAATACTTAGAAGATTATTTTTTTAGTTGCATATTTACCTTCCAAACCATTGTAGAAACAAAATGGCCTTACCATGTACTCGAGAAGCCCAAACCCTCTCCTCATGTTTGGACCACCATAAAAATGCTGCTCCATTTCCATGTCCACAGAGGAAGGACGTAAGGAAGAGAGAATATTTTCACTTTTTGACCGTGGTCAACATATGACCTATGGTAAAAAAACAGTGTCAGAAAAAGGGACTAATTTCTAAAAACAGCTTATCTGAGGGATTTATACTGGGAGAGAAACAAAAAATGACTGGACCATACATGCGATTAGAACGCTGACCACAGTCCTACAGTAAGCATGGCAGGCAAACAACCACTGAGACATTGACCTAAAAGATCAGGCCCTGGGTAATGACTGTCAGCTTTCTTGATTTTATCCCTGTGTCCTTGCCTCCAACTCAGGATCCACCAGGGAACACTCAATAAACTTCCTGATCCAATCATGTCTGGTTGCTGGATTTGTAGTTAGTTTACCTCCAGTGACTCCAAACCAACAACCTGCAGTCAAGACATAGCCTTTAGGTGTTCTCACTGTAGAGATGAGCAATAAGATGCTGGGTTGAAATGCAGCTGGGAGGACGAAGAAGAGACAGTGAAATGGAGAAATAATAAATATGAAAATAATGCTGAGAAAATACTTGCTGCTAGTGTGGAGAGTAATATAAGGACATAAAACCAAGCAAGGGAAAATAGAAATAGATATTTACATCAGTAAGGGACCTTGGCAGGAATTTAATCTCATTATAGTTTAACTGAAGAGATCACAGAAGCTCACAAATTCATGGATGAAACAGGCAAAGAGGGTCACAGAATTCTAAGTAATAGAGTATTTTTTTTTTTTTAGCATTTCTTATTACCAGTTCAAACCATAAACTACTTTAATGGTTTTTGAATTAGTCTAGACAACACTAGTACATTGCTGGTCATAAACTGAATTTGTTTTTGAAATAAGTGCAAATATATTTAAGCAAGAAAATGTCTTTTAAAAAACCAGATTTTGAAATTAGTGCAGACTCTCATTTTTAAATCCCTGTTGTGCCATTTGCTGTCAGTATAATTTCTGGTAATTATTTAGCATTTATGAATCTCAATTTCTTCTTCTAGAAAAGGAGAACAGCAAGGTTACCTCATAGTGATAAAGACAGGCAATTTAAGTAAACTTTTTAGCATCACAGATGGCTCAGAAAAGATGGTAAATATGAAAAAGTGCTTCTATATTTGGATAAAATATAAGAATACAGTTCATTGATTATTTCTTAGCAGCTTTAATACATGTATGCATACTTACATGAAAAAACACATAGATACAATTCAACAATACTGAGCAAAAGGACAAGAGCTACCAATTCCATTTTCTATAAAAGGACCTTGAAAGTCAAGAATATTAAGGGCTTTGCCAAGAGTCTACTACTTAATAATAGAAACTGAACTTAAGTCCATGACTTCTGATTTTTCTGGGACCTTGAGAGTCTTAGATTCATATATATGTTCTTGAGATTTCATTCTTCTAAAAAAAAATTGCAGCATTCTACCAATGACCCTAGAAATTTTTCATTGTTTCAGAGATAACCAGAATGACTATCAGGGATCTTTCCATCCAAGTATTTATGCCTTAGTCCTGTCATGTATATATAACTGTGTTTTAGAGCATAGAAAGATCCTTAAGGATTGTTTTGACTGACGTCTTATTTTGAATATGATGAAAAGAATATTTCCTAATTTGCATCAAAAGAGTTCCTGGAGTTAGGTCCTCTAACCAGGAATTTTATCACTGTAAAACCTCTGTGTAATTTGCCAAGTACAATGTAAAAACTAGATTTTGATGAAACGTTTGCCAGGAAAATAATTGTCAAGAAATTGAGAAATGGAGTCTAATGGAAAATGCTATGTGTATTTACAATTTTCCATATTTATTACCCTATAAATGTTTGCCATCTTTTAAAGGAGCATCGTGTCCATTTCTGACTATCATTTAAGGTACATTTATTCCTGACCTATAAACATTTTGCTGACACATGCCAATGGTAATGTCCCTTGTTTTATAGTTTCACATACATTTTTACAAAACTAAGACAAATGTATAGTGATACTACATAAAGGCATTGGTGAAGTACTTCCATTACAATGAACTCAATGAATATCAATGAATTCCTAGGACACATTTATAAAGCAATTATATGATTTTCTGAAATTGATAAATAAATGTGAAACCTTCAAAAATGGATCATTTTTATTAATAACTGTAAAAAGTAATTTCTAGGACAGGAGTTCTATACATTTGTATACAAAAGCATTTGGGCACATTTAAAATATAATTTGTGATTTAGGCTTTAAAATATAAGAATTATGAGAGTTTATTTTTTTCATTTTGCTACTCTGCTAGATTAGAGCTTCCTGTCTGTAGAAAGTTGTACGAGGATTTACCAATCATGTGCACAAGCATGAACTCCAATTACCTGCTCTTGAGAGCTGCAGGAAATGAGGAGAAAGGAAATTTCTTCTTCAAGGCTAAAACAGTAGAATACAGGCAAAATGGACACTTAGGTTGATTCCACATCTCAGCTTTTGCTACAATGAACATACTTGTGCAGATTTTTTTTGAAGTATTGATTTCATTTTCTTTGGACTTATGCCAAGAAGTGAAATTATTATATTGTAGTTATATTTTTAATTTTTTGAAAAACCTCCATACTGTTTTTCATAATAGCTATACTAATTTCTATTCCCACCAATAGCATATAAGATTTCGCTTTCTCCACAGCCTCACCAATAGTTGCAACTCTTATCCTTTTGATTACAGCCATCTTAACAGTTAGGAGGCAATATCTCATTCTGGTTTTAATTCTTATTTCCCTGATGACTAGAGATAAACATTTTCATATATTCTTTGGATATTCGTATGTCTGCTTTGGAGAAATATCTTTTTACTCTCTTGCTATTGTATTTCTTCTCTTTTTTGCTTTTTTAGTGTAGCCTCTAGAAAATTTAAAATTACACAGGGATTCCCATTCATGAATCAACTTATTATTTTGGACAGCACTAGTTTAATGGGGAATAATAAGACCCATTCCCCAACCTATGTATATTTTTATCATCTATTAAGTAAATGATATACTTTTTGTAGATAATGTCACAGGTAAATCTATTTTTAAAAGTAGAGTAGTTAAGTGTTTGACTAACTTAAGTGTTTGGTTACCTTAAAATTTACACTTCTCATTGAATATTCAAAGATTGGTATATTGATTTTATACATTATTTTCATAAACTTTCACTTGAATCTGCCACTAAGAGTGGTATCTATATGCATGTAAAGGAAATAAGTATGTTTGTTCTGCTGATTGTCATATTTTGGCCCATTATACACTGACTACAATCATGCCACACTATGAGCCTTTTGAAAGACAGCTGACCGGCCAGTGTTGCCCAATCAGAAGTCACATCATCTGTTCTTTGTGTGTTTATATGTGTATGTACTTCAATCATTGTTATCGTTTCTAAAATTAGATCATCTCACTTTAGAATTAATTTCATATTTGGTATTTATTTTTGATAAAAGCATTCATAAGTATAGTTCAGAAGTTCCTTTTCTGTCACCTCCCCACACACTTCTGGTGTTGCCAAGAGGTAGCAGCTTTCCCAATCTCTTAAATATTATGATTGAGTATATTGGTTATTTTCCTGTTTCTGTAATTAACATGTGCATATTGTTACTTCTTTATGGTTCACTTTTAGTCATTATCTGTGGATCATCAGAGTTTGCTTTGTTTCATAAATTTTACATTTATGAGTATTCAGATGCAAACATATATAAAGCACTACATTAATCCTACAGATCCTATTTTCCCATTGTCCCATCCTCAAGTGACAGCTACATTGTTATTTTGATTAGATTATTTTTGCAAAGAAATAGAAGCTAGTGTTATGTGTTCAACCCACCATCCTTAAGGGGAATCAGAATGAGCTATTTGCATTTAAGAAAACAACTCAGAATGTCAAGTTAAGGACACTGTCTCTAAGTGAATAACCAGGCTCCACAGCTGCCCATTGGATGAGGGGCAGCATGAAGCAAAAACTCAAGTCTTGTATCAGTCTATGTGCTTTTCATTCACACTTGCCCATTACTCATCCATTACCTTTTTATTAGAGACCTAAGGTTGGAATTTACTATAAAAATTTTTTAGAAAGTAGTTTCATCAAATAACTATTCATGGAGGAAGAAGAGCTTGAAGGTACCCATGTCCTTTATTGAATGACTGTAAACCTGCCTCATTTATAGCAAATAAAGAGGATGTTCAGGGAGGACAACTCTCATGATGTCAAAATCAAAATACCTACTTGCTAAACTGGGTGAGATGTAATGGTCAGCTGCACCTTCTTCATATTCCTTGACGAATAGCAGAGGCATAAACAATAAAAGCATTCATAAGTAGAGTGAAGGCAAAAGGCTTTTCTGGTAAGGATGTCAAGTTTCAGAAAAAAAAAGCAGGGAGTCACAGGGTATGTTCAGGAAGTGATAAGTTTTCAACTACGAGAAAAATAATGAAGTTCATGTAGAGGAGTCAAGGGAGATAAAGGTGTAGAAATAAAATCAGACAACATAAGGTGAGAAAAATGTCTGAGATAATCAAATTCAATCTCCTGTCCAGTGTAGGCATCCCTTCAGACTCTCACATGGCTTTATCGTTCTGAACTAGGGGTCATTCCAATTTGGATCCAAGACCTCAGGGAAAGAGCTTACCTGCTCTGGCAGGAATTATAGCTTTTTTTTTTTTCTAAGTAAAATTTTCATGTCTTATCTTTAATCACTGGGGTCAAATAGTAGAGTATTAAAGACAAATTTAGGGTACTTAAATTGGCAGAAATGGAGAATCACTAAAAATATAAATATATGGTAGAGCATCTTTGTTTTTTTGTTCTGGAATATAGGCAATAAATGAAACAAACTAATTTAGAGGTAAAACGGAAATTCTGGCAAGATGAGTTTACAAGATATTTTGGTTATTTTGGCATGAAATAGCGAAAATAATGTTTTAAGAAGAAAGTATAAAATGGAAGAGATAAAAAGGAACTAGAAATATATATAATTTAAATAATAGCAAGTAGTGGAAATCACGCAAATTAGATATTGATCCAAATTGGCAAGTCTGGTTTTATAGAAGCATTTGACTCATATATAAAATATGATGAATTTTATTTTTAAATTGTTAAATTTGAATTTAAAAGGTGAATACAAGAGGATACATGAGAAACTAAACATAACTTATTCTTGGTCCATTATAACCAAATTGACATGAATCCCAGTTACATCTATGTACAAGCTGAGAGAAAAAAAAAATAGTGAATTTTGTAATTCGGGGAAGTAGGTTTTAAAATTATCATTATTTGTGGTTTCTTTACAGTCCCATGATATAAAGCATATAGCATGTATTCAAGACTTAGTAGCTTTAGTGAAAGAAAAGGAGAAAAGAAAAAATGAAGGAAGGAAAGAAGGGAGAGAAGAAAGAAAGCATGAAGACAGCAAGGGAGGATGAGAGGAAGACTTAAAGGAGGAGAAAAGGAAAGAGTGGGGGGTAAAAGGTAAGGATCAAAGGAAGGGGAAAAAGACCGAAGAGAATTAGATTAGTGGATAACTTAAAAATGGCGTTTATGTTTCAAATAATGAAAATGTAGAGTAAGCTCACATGTTGACCTCAGCTTTCATAACACCTAGCATTGTCATTGTTAAGGCCTACTTTGATGACAAGGCCTCAAGAAAATGGAAAATTATTTTGTTTACAAAGAGGTTAAGAATTTTAATTAAAAATATTCTAGACCTCATTATGTTCTGTTACAGCAAAACAGGCACACACCGCTTGCATTGTACAAAATTCCTGTAGTAGAGAAATTTATCTTCTCCAGGATTATTATTTTAGGAGGGTGATAATGCTTTGATATATCCCTCAGTGTTATAGTGATTGCTATAGCTAGCATTTGCTGTGAATCAGAGTATTTTTCATATAACTGTGTTATTTGACAGTTTATTGAGAGGAGATTTGGGAATCCTTGGCAAGGGTATTCATCTGGAATTCTCTGAAGGAAACCTGCTTTGATATCTAAAAGGAAAGATATTGTTTTGATGGACAACTGTTGAATTTTGTAGGCAAGTGCCCTCCCCTTTTATTATAATAGAAGATGTGTGCTACAGTAGTCACCTTTGAATATTTTCATTTTTGTCTGTTGCATGAGGTCCTTTCAAATAAAGTACTATTAGATGCTTATCAATATGATTTTATTTTTTTCCTTTGGGCTCAAATTCATTAAATTGATGAAAGATGTATACAATGGGATAACTCATTGGTAAAGAATCTATGAACTGTCTTTGTCCAAATTAAATTTTCTTGGATGTATACATGAATTCAGCTCTGGCGAAAAGTAATATTACACAAAGATGAACATACAACTGTTCTCTTGCCTTCTTTCAAGGGGCAAAGCTCAGATGGAGCTCTTTGACAAGAGTAGTGTTTACATAGATGGATGATTTAGAAACCACAAATTTTACAAAGCCAGTGGAGCAAAGCTCTGAAGTAAGATGATTGACAGTTGAAGATTTGGGAATCAAAACCTCCTTCTTGCCCAAGTCGGTAATAGGTTCAGTTTTTAGAATCCAATGGTTATTTCTCAGTCCTCTTCCTTCTTCACTTCACTGTTGTTCTTATAATGTCTGACTTGCTCCTATTTCTCTCCCTAATTTCTTGGAACACCTATATGTTTCTATCATGCTTCATTATGCTGACTTTTAAGGTTTATGTGAAACTTATTCTTTTTATTTTCACCAGCTCCACTCTGTTGCCTAGTCTTTAAACATGAGAAATTTATAACAAACTATTCTTACTACAAGTAATTTTTCCTATGAGAATTAATGCACTGATGTAGACTTATGTGTGTGTACATATATGTGTATGTGTGTTTATATATGTATCACACATGTATACACATATTTAAATAATATGTATAATGTATATAATGGACTATATAGATTATATATGTGTGTGTGTATCCCATAGATAAACACTATATTTTGGTTTATTTAGATTTCACTTTTGGTTTCATTTTCTTTAGGTTTCAATGGGATTGGCTCAAAATGCATTTAATAGCCTTTATTTTTTAACCTTTATAATTCACATCTTAAGTGGATATATTAAAAAATAGCAAGGTAGAACATGTGAACCAGCATGGCTCTTGAGAACTACCACTAAGTTTATTTTCATATGATAATTTTTTTAATTTAAGGAAGCATATTTTCTGAGCTCAGAGACTAAAACCTACCCAACCTATTTAGATATTTCTAGAAGAGCTCTTCCCTTAGAAGCAATTATTGTAACTGTACATTCTGAAATTAGTTCACGTTCTCTTGATGAGTTATATGTATTCCTTGACAGAGCAATAGTGATGTTTTATGGTCTATAATAACAGAACCCTGTGCCTGTTATTTAGAACCAGATGTTAAATACCTCTCTGGATGACTTTAACTAAAATGATTAAGCCTAACATAGAAGTACCCCTACAGAAGCCCAGTCTGAGACTGGGGAGTGTCTTTTCTCTTCAAGCTATCCTGCTCCGGTGAAATCTGTTCTAAATTTCCATATGATTCTCAGATAATTCCACTCTGATCTTATGCTGCAATTGAAGATTTTCTCTAACTTTTTCATCGGTATGTTATCAAAAAACATAGGAAATTGAACAAGTGCCTTCAGGTAGATCCAGGGCAGGACCTGAAATAGTCCAACACTAACTAGTCTTTGAAGTCATTCATGTACTTGATCTTATAACTTCTTAGGAAATTTCTATTATATTCTATAATGCATCTGTTTTCTAAAAATAAATAGAATGTTTTACATTATTCAACATTTGGTGAAATTTTATATATAAATAGATTTTTATGTTTATATTAGCAAAATATCATATGTCCTTAAAGCAAAATGTTGTATGTCCTTGGCAAAATGTCATATATCCTTAAAGCAAAGGGAAGCCCAGGTTGATAGCACTTAGTTAAGAAAGACAACACCAAAACAAAACAAAACAAAAAACAACAATAACACCAACTTTGCAGGAAGGCCTCAAGGGAAAAAATTTGATTAACATGTTTTCTAAAAATGACACTGTGTCCCATAGATAACTCTGGTGAAACAAACTTTGTTCAACATGTGGGGGCTTGTTCACAGAGATTCATGCTAAAAGAAATGTGAATATTTTAAAAAGTCTTTCCTTGCTAGACTAATGTGTCATTTTTGGTCACCATAAGGGAAATGAGTTATCTTGAAATTGAAGTGAAATTGCCTGTAACTAGGAATTGCAGGTCAGAGACAATCAGCCTCACCTTACACTCTAAGCTAAACCAGTAGGAGTCCAAGCATTTATTTCTTTTATCTATCATTGTGTTCTGTATTCTAAATAAATACATATCTTACTAAATAGGTCAAAGTTTCTAGAGAGATCATTGACCTTTTCAGAAAGGATGTAGGAAATATGCAATATTCTACATATTTTTTTCATCATGAAAACATTTCCCTGTTTCAAAACTGAAGTAGAAAAATTTAAATACATGCAAATTTTACTATGATTCTCTTAAATCAATACATTAGTACACAGTGCTCTTATTTATATATTGGTTTATAATAATATCATATATCAAAGTATTTTATGCAAATACAAATAAAAACAGATTTAAAGTATTTATGTTATTATTATAATTATTATTTTCATGAAAAACATAAAACAAATTTTAATCAGTGCATTTACAATGGGAAGATAAGGGGACCTGTAGGTGATGACTTACCTAAAACTAAATCAGGTTATTCTGTTAGATATTGTTCTGCACAACATCAACAGGCAACAGTTACAAAATTTTAAAAGTATACATAAAATGAAAGTTATCAAGGGCAAAAACATAATCAGTTTGTATAACAGAACTGATACAAAATACTGAGCCACATCCCAAGCCCTATTTTGTACTTTATTCAGAAACAGGGTCTCACAGAGTTGCTTAGCACCTTGTTTGTGCTGAGTCTGGCTTTGAACTCGTAATTCTCCTGCCTCAGTCTCCCCAGCTGCTGGGATTACAGGTGTGTGCCAGCACACCTGACAAATTAAATAATCTTAATCAAAATTAAAACTTATCTCTCCAGTTTTTCCTAACATTTTATTATGAAAATTTTCAGATGTGAAGGAAAGTTAGAGGATATCCACATATTCGCTCCCTACATTCAACCTTTAAAAATTTCACTATATATTTTTACATGTTTATTTGTCCATCTTTTAGTGCATCCTCTTATCTAATATTTAACACACTCTAATTCATTTCAAAATAAATTTCAAACATTAATATATTTCCCCCTAAATATTTCAGCATAAATTTTACAAGCAATACTTTAAATTTGATTAAAATTTTTGTTGCTTTTAATGTAATATTTACATATAATTCATGAACAATGCTTAATGTACATTCACTGAGTTTTATGCCTATGCAAGGCATATCCCATTGACATATAGAACATTAGATCTTCTCAGAGTATTTCTCATAACATTTTCAAATAATCCAAATGTCAATATCCACCTCTTGAAACAAGTACAGTTTTGATATTGCCGGACTGAGTTTATTTCTATAAAAATGTAATTATTCTCACCAGGGCAAGCTTCTTACATTTATTATAATGTTTTTTAAGATCCATACACTGTGTTGTGTGTATTAGTGTTTTGTTTCTCTTTATTAATAAGTAGTATTGTGGGTGCCTGAGTATTTTTCATTTTAGGTATTGAAATAAAGCTGCTATGAATACTGTACAGTAGTTTAGAGGATACACATTGCAATTATGGGGAAGTAAATTTCTAGGTATAGAATTCCTGTATCCTAAGGTTGGTAGCTGTGTAGTTTCTTAAGAATTATTTAGAGAATGTTGCAAGTTGTTATCATTGTGTTTTCCTATCAGCAAGGCATTGCCTGGAAGTGAGAGATCTATTGTTCTGCATCCTCTCCAGCACTTGTTGGTATCAATCTTTCTTATTTTAATCATTTGGGGAAGAATGCATATTATTGTGATTTTAATACCTGATGACTAAATTAAGTTAAACATTTTAAAAATATGTCTTTATCATTAATATATCTTAAATGAAGTGCATATGGTAATATTTTGCCAGATTTTAATTGACTTGTTTGCATTTCTGATGTTGAGCTGTAGCAATTATTTAAATATCCTGGATAGTATTAATTTATCAGAGAAATGATAAATAATTTTTACCAGTTGTGGCTTATATGTTCTTTTACTAACAGTATATTTTGATGAGCAGAAGTTTATACTTTAAACTGATCCAACTTATCTGTTTTTCTTTTGCATAAGTTAAACCAATGCCTCATACCATGCATAAAAATTAACTTAAAATAGATCAAAGATCTAAATGTAAGAACTAAACTCTAAAATTTTGAAGAAAAAAACATAAGTGATATTTTTTTATAACCTTGGGTCAGGTGAAAAGTGTGTAGCTATTCTACCAATAGAATAATGCATAAAAGAATAAAAAATTGGTTTTCATCAAAATTAAAAATTCCTACTCTTTGAAGTCACTATAAAGTGAATAAAAAAATGAGTTACTTTTTTGGAGAAAACATGCCAATTGTGTATCTTGTAAAGAACTTGTTTTTATATGAAACAAACCATCAAAGATGAATAATAAGGAAACAACTTAATTTCAGAAACTGACAATAGTTTTGAATAAATATTTCACCAAAGAATATATATGCATGATTAATAAACACATGCTAATATGACAAATTAATTTGTGAGTTATAAACCAACTTTATGACCATTCCTCTTCCAATAGAATATTTATAACTAACAAAACTAAGTTTTAGAAGAATGTGATAAAACTGGAACTTTTATACATAGCTAATTTAAAACATTAAGTATTATAATCAGTATGGAAAAAAAGTTTGGCAGGTCATTAAGAATAAAAATTTACTTCAAGTACATGACACAGCTATTCTAATCCTCCATATTTACCAAAATATATGAAGACATATGTTCATACAAAGACTTGTACCTAAATAGTCATGAAAGTGTTACTGATTGGCCAAAATCTGGAAACAACTCAAATGTCCATCAACAAGTGAGAGAATATACCAAATGTGGGGCATCCAAACAGTGGATCACTATTCAGCAATCAAAATGCATAAGCTATTGATACATGTCATACTAACTTCTCTTGCTAAGTGAAAGAAGCCAGAGATAAAATTCTATATGCTATACTATTCCATCTACGTGATCTTTCCATCAAAGCTAAAATGACAAAGACAAACTTGGTGTTATGTTTTGGATGTGAAATATTCCCCCAAGGCTCACATGTGAGACAATGTAACAAGATTCAAGAAGAAATGATAGAGCCAGGAAAGCCTTAATCCAATCAGTGAATTGATCACCTGATGGAATTAATTGAGTGGTAACTGAAGGCAGGTGGGGTACGGCTGGAAGAGATGGGAATTGGGGGTACGGCTTTGGGGTATATATACATATTTCATAAGTGGAGTCTCTCCCCCTGCTTTCTTATTATTATGTGAGCTGTTTCCTTCCAATACACTCTTTCACCAGGATGTTCTACCTTACCTCCAGCCCCAAGGAATGCAGCCTGAAGCTTGTGGATTGAGACCTCTGAAACCATTAGCCCCCAAATAAACTTTTCCTCTCCTACAGTTGTTCTGGTCTGGTCCTTTCATCACAAGAGTGAAAAACCTGACTAAAAAACTTTGTCAGTGACCACCATGTGGGTCTAATGGTGGGCACATGAAATGTGAAGGATTGCAGCTGTAGCCTAACTGGAGTTTTAGAAACCCGGACTGAGGTAATATTAGTAAATTGTTTTCAGTAAAAGTCAGTGAATTATAAAATTATTATAGGTAATTTTATGATATATAAATTATAACTCAGGGATATTTAAGGATATTTAGGAAAAAAACAAAAAACAAAAATATAGACATGATGTTTTCCACAGAAGTTCAAATACTCTTGTTTTCTAGGTCTCTAGGACCTTTATTAACTAATCCTTCTGACTGTAAATCCATCTGATAGAAAAGGAAATGATTGTAGGTTATTGGATGGAAAAATGAAAGAATATAAGAATTTCAATCGTACAATTCTCAACAGAGTTTAAAAAACAAGAAATACATGGAAAAACTATATTTGGTGTAATATATATAAAACATGTTATATATTATATAATTAAATGCATATTTTATAATTATGTATCAATTATATGTAAACATTATATGTATATATGTATAATATTTTTTCTTAAAATTTATTTGAAAAAGCCAATGCTTTAAATAAGGAAAGGCTAAATTTATAGGAGTCTAGAAATGGACTTCAAGATATTTTTAGGCAACATACTGAATTGGAAACAACTAAAATAAAATGGTTTTTATCTTCTTTTCTGTAAAAAGTCCTAAAATTGGAATTAGATCAGAAAAACTAAATCAGGTTGGAAAATTGTAGAACTGGTTTATCTCTGTCATGTAGCTGAACATTTTCAAAGGGACCTAGATAAACTGAAACATTGATACCTAAGATAAGAAAAAGGCCTTTCAGATAAACAGTTGATCCCCAATGGAAAATTATTGCATCATCTAAGACTTGAGAGCCTATTAAGTTTGCTCCCAGACTCAGTAAGCAAAATGTTCACTGGGATAGACAATATTAATATTAGCACAAACATTTATCAATTTCCCCAAAGCTAACAAAAGATATTCTCTGAAGAAGAATTTAGCACTCAATTGATTATGCTTGAATTTCTAAAACCTAATTTAACACAAATGTAACTTCCTTATAGATACCAGAGCCACTCTTTCTACCTACTGTTATAGATATAAGAACAAATCCCTTGGGCTACTTCTGCTTGGATAATTGTAAATGATTCCCTATGCTTCAACGTCTTTATTCTTTTGTGACCATTATCACCAGAGCTCTTTATTTTCTTCTAGTCTAACCACATTGTAGTTACCAAGTCTGTAACTAAAACATTCAAATAAAATGTTTACTTGAAAAATTGTGTCCAGTGTATTAGAAGATATCCATCCTGTAATTCTTTTATAGCTAATATTTCCATACTTGTTTCCCTTCAGCAAATACTGACAAACAATTCATAACTACTTGAGAATTATATTAAGTTCCAAAATACTTATGAGAAAATAAATCTACTAATATTGGCAGAATAAAAAAAATAAAGCAAGTTAAAAATTCAGTTATCACTTCTGAACCATTACATAATCTTTCTCAGTAGCAAATTAAAGCTAAAACGTAAGAGTACACAGCCCTGTTAGGACTATTTTTACAGAAAAAGAAAGAATCACTCCTGAAAACAGAGTTTATAATACACGTTTTACCTGTAGCCAAATTATCAAGGTTATGATTTTATTCAATCTTTTTAAGCAATTAATGTTTATAATATCACAATTTTATGATATATATATATATTTATATTACATTTATTATATATTATATATGATATGAATATGCCACATTTTGGTTTTTCTGTTATACAATATGTTACATGCCACAACACGAATATACCTTAAAAACATTTATATAAATGAAAGAATCTAGATACAAAAGGGAACATATTGTACGGTTACATTTCTGTTTAGTATCCAGAATTCATAGAGAAAAAAAAGAAAAGAAAAAACCTGGTTACCAGGGATTAGTGGAGAGGAAAAGTAATAAGACCAAACTAGAGTAGGAAGTTGAACAACATTGTGAATACATTAAATGCCACTGAATTTTAACTTTAAAATGTTTAATTTCATGTTATGTGAATTTCACCTAAAAAGAGACCTTCAAAATTTTAAAAAGAACAAAGGAGAAAGAAAGAGCCATGCATGGTAAAGATCACAGAGGGCTTCAACTCAGGCTTTAATGCTTCTTGTGATCCCAGGAATATTGCTGTTCCTCAAATTGGATTTTGTTTTGTTTGTTTTCCTCTGCCTTATTGATTGGCTCCTTACCCACCCATCCTTCAAGCCTCAGCTGTTTTCTCCCTTGGAAGTCCAGACTGAACCCAGGCTGCAGTCAGAGCTATGGTTCTGAAATCCCACATGACTTTCTCTGCATTTCAATAGAGATTCTAGTTATAGCATATTGAGATGTCTACTTCATTCTTGTCTCCTCAAAATATGCTTAGCTATGTGAAGGCATGAATTAGATCTTAATGACTTTTTCTAAGTTAATAGCATTTAACTTATCACCTAGTATCTCAGTCAGCTCAGGTTGCTCTAAGAGAAAACCATATACTGAGTGGTTTAAACAACAAAATTTAGTTCTAATAAATTCAGTTCTAGATGCCAGGAGGCTTAGCATAGATTTCCTGAAGATTCTTGGTAAAGACCCTCCTCCTGTATTACTAGGCTATTCTCTTTCGTGTGCTCACATGGCAGGATGAGAACTGGGTAGCTCTCTAGTCTGTTACAAGAACACTAATCCCATCATAAGGACTTCATTCTCACTGTTTAATTACTTCTGAAAGGCCCAGCTTCCTAGTACCATCACACTGGCACTAGAGTTTTAGAGGGGTGGAAACAGTCTGTACATTGTACCTATGGAGAAAAGAGAAAGGTGCACAAGAGACGTGTGGTGCCAGTTCTATAGAAGTCAGTATAAGTACTGACCTGTTTAGCACCCACTTTAGCAAGGCTAGCCTGAGAATCCTCACTGGCAAGCAAATTAGAAATAGGTTCTGGTGTGAGCTAAATATTCCATCAGACGTGCAGTGGTCATAATTTCATTTACATCACATAAAAACCATGATCACCTTTGAGCAATGTCTATCAGAGATAGGACTGACAGAAGGAAAGGTCCAGATTTTAATGAACTATTTCAGTATAAATAATAATGGGAATCCAACAACTTTCTAAATTGGTCAATATATATGACTTCCTTCTGTTGTGTCTTTTACTATAGTTTGGTAATTGTTTATTTCTTTATTTTTTCATTCATTCTCCAGTGAAAAATTAAATACAAACTTACCTATCCAATGAAAGCAACAAGCTACTTCCCCTAAAACAGGATGAATAGAGAGAAATATGTTTTTTTTGTTGTTGTTGTTGTTTTTAGCTTGTAGTTTTGCATCCCTGTTTTGGTTTACATGTGAGATGTCCCCCAAAAGCTCAGGTGTGAGACAATAGAAGAAGGTTCATAGGAGAAATGATTGCATTGTGAGTCTTAAAACAATCAATGAATTAATCCCAGATGGGATTAACTGAGTGGTGACTAGAGGAAGGTGGAGTGTGGCTGGAGGAAGTGGTTAATTGGGGGTGTGGTTATGGGGTATATATTTTGTATCTGGACCTGGAGTCTCTCTGCTTCCTGATGTAAGCTGTTTCCCTCTGTCAAATTCTTCCGCCATGATGTTCAACCTCATCTGGAGCACTGAGGAATGGAACAGGCCTTCTATGGACTAAGACCTCTGAAACTGTGAGCCCTCAAATAAACTTTTCCTTCTTTAAAATGGTTCGGGTCAGATCTTTAAGTCATAGCAGCCAAAAAGCTGACTAAAACACATCCATAACCTCATTTTCTCTTTTCAATAATTAGCTGTATTAGGGGAGATTATATCCAATTTATTGGCCTACATAGAGAGGCTCAGTGAAATCTAAAACCTTTTCCAAGGTTCAAATGAAAAAGTGTTAGAGATAGAGTAGACTCAAGTATGGCTTTTCTCCACCTGTTATGTAAGTTGTAATATTAACACACATCAAGAAATTGCTGAAGAGTTGACAGGGTGGGAAACCCAGAAAGGGTAGAGAGGTGGTCACAGGAGAGTGTTAGTCCATCATCTCAGTGGTCTATTAAAATGGTCATGGACTGACAACTTCAATTAAGAAGCAAGGGTCTTCGAAATCGTAAAAATATGAAATTGAATGCTAAATTGCCATCTACTGGTTGTGCAATCTTATGGTAAGTGAATAACTTACTTGTGGCTAAATTTCTTCATTTTCCAGGGTGGGTAATAGTAGCCATAATGTAAGATTGCTAAATTAAATTAGTTAAATAAGTAAAGTGCATCTTATATATTAGTTCTTAGTAATTTTAATGTTTTTTCCCATACTGTGGCATAACACTTTGTTTTTTGACTTAGCATACTGCCAAAATGTTGAGTTTTGAGATGTATTCTGAGTTCAGTTCAAAGCTTCATTACACATAGAATCAACCTAGAAATAAAAATGAATTCATGACTTGTGTTTGAGAAGAAGGAAAACTTCAGTGACCTTTTCTTCATAAGATAGGCAAGAAATCATTTTAATTCAATTCAGAGTAAGTAATAAATTCAACTTATTGAAATTACTTATATCCTTTGAAAGAGATACAAATAAAATGAAAGCTAATAAGTAATTTGCTACTATATGAGCAGTATATTTATTTACACATCTGAATCACATACCAGAAGTATTATAAATCATTTTAGTAAAGGGAGCTAGGGCAATTATTTTAAAATTTTCTTCAAGTGTAATTTGTATAGGTAAGCCTTGATTTCTATAACAGACATCTTCATTTACCTAGTCCAAAGTCCTATGTTCATATTTGGCAGAAAATATTCAGTGTATATACTCAACATACCAGTAAAAATGAATAGATATTCATACAAAGTATATAATGTATATATATTCACTTTTATGAATGTATATATGTTTTTATATTCATATGCACATTTGTATATGTATGTGTGTGTACACATATAAACACCATATATTTGAAAAGAGTATAGAATTTCAAATTAGAAAGCCTGACTATGGGATATTGAGAAAATTTCTTAAAGTTTTTAAATCACAATATTTTCTATCTGATAAATAGAATGATGACATCTAGATTGGATGTTGTCTGTGGGGATGAAGTGAAATAATACATGAGAAAAACAATTTACAAACTAAAAGGATATTTATATATGTCACTGTTGATTGTTATTTTTCATTTTTAATCTGTTTCTGTCAAGGAATTTTTTTTTCTAGTGACCAAACTCACAATATTCAGTTCACAAAACTATGTTTCTCTCCTTTTCTTATTACATGCTAAGATTGACAACCTAATAGGGTCAGAGCCAACAGCCAATTTCAAGATATAAAACCTTACCTTCTTCCTTCTGTATTTGCTTTTTAAGACAGTGGATCACTGCCTATTTCACAGGGGGACAAGCTGCCTATCCCATGCCAAGGAAAGGAAACACCCTCCCACAGAATGGCTGTGGCAAGTATGGGATTTGCCCAAACTGGGGAGAATCTACTCCTGCCTCTGCTCTCTCAGGATTGCTGACACTTGAGAATTGTTTTTGTGAGCAATAGTGCAAAACACTTTCCACTCTTTAACTCATTTAAAGCTTGTAAAAACCTGTGAAGGATTTTGATTTCGTTGTTGCCATTATAAAGATAAGGAAATGGATGCTTCATGAGTTTGAGAACCCACAACTAAAAAAGGTCAGAGCCAGGATTCAATTAGAATTCTTACAAGTTAGCCACTGTATCAGTTTGCAGAAAAAGCTCCAATGACAAAGAAGCCAAATCTTAGCCAGGAGTTCAAACTCACCCAGAAGCCACAGAGTTTATTAGGGTTCTACACAGTATCTGAGCCAGGATCTGCTGTTTTTGACAATGTTAATGTCTTGCCTGATCTCATTGACCTGCTCAGGTAAGACAAAGGCTATGTATGATGCATTGGACTATTTCCCCCAATGCACGGCATTTTAAAAAAGTAAGGAAACATTGAACAAAATATTTTCAACCTATTTATTTTCAATTCATTGTTTGTAATTCTCTAGGACAAGTCTTCAATTATTTCCAAACAGCACATCAGAAGCAAAAGACAGGCTAAATAATGGGCTATAAAACATTAATCAATGCATCCAAAGCTCCTGGCAAAATTTTAACTAAGGACAAGAAGTCCCTCATAAATACCTGATTATTTCAAGTATATTATTACTATAACCTGAAAATGTTGGAGAAAAACAATTTAGCTTACTTTGAATTTGGGGACTATCTTACTTCTCTTTTATAAAGAGTACTAGGCATTTACTTTATGAAACTTAAAAACAACCGACAGTCTTCTACACTTCAATTTCTGAGACAAACAATCCAGTTTACAAAAATTGACTTTGTGTTAAAATATATATTTTTGAGAACACATTTTAAAAGCAGCATCAGTTACCTCCTGACTCTGAATGGTGTTCTTTGAAGAACACTTAAAAGAAAATACTTGCTGCTTGCCAAAAACGTAGATGAAGATTCTGGTGGTGTGGATACTAGCTTTGCATTCATTAATTTTTCCATGTAAAAGTAGTGGTGTTTCAAAAAGTAGAAGGTGGGTTCAAGTAAAAGCATAATCATTTTAAGTATTCCTTTTTTTAAAAAAAAGTTATTTTCTTTCTTTTCTTTTAATAAGTTTTCCCTCATCTCTAATTCACACAACAGATTAATAAATGACTTAGAAATGTCTACTTTTTGTGGATATCTAGATGTAATTATAACAAGTCACATGACTAGGGTAGACCACCATATGCTTAATTTTGTTTTTGATCTTTTAAATTTACTTGCAATTATTGGCAAAATCATATTGTTATATCATGCATGTATAACTCTATATCAGTGAATCTCACCATTATGAATAATCATAACTCACCAATAAAATTATGGAAAAAGCTATTCATGATTTGAGGTACAGGTGTGAGAAAAATGGAAAGAAGGAACACCAAATGGCATTTACGCAGGCCTGTCCTCACATGCTCCAGAGAGGTCCAGCCCCCTTCACATCCCTCCTAAGCAATGCCAAAATCCTCACAGCCCTTACTGTGCTCTAGGAAGTTCTCATCCACAACCCCACAGAGTTGTCCTTTTCACTTTTTTTCATTCAGATTTGTGGCATGCTTCAGCCCCTGCCCATACCCAAAGCAGTAATGGCCTACTGATTCTCACATGGGGTGCCACCATGCCTGCATGTGGCCCCGATTTTTCTGAGGTTACAGCTGCTCTCTAGGGAAAGGAGCCATCATTAATTACAGTCCCAAAGACACTGATTTTCTTCCCATTTGCTCCCTCCCATCAGGTTTTTAGAACTCTGAAGATGGCTTGGTATATACAAATACACATACTGAAAACGTACATAATGATAATGGTTGGTCCTGTGCTCCTAAATCCAAGAAAAGGAACGATGGCATCTTTTCTCAGAGTTGCAATTCCTGTGGCTACCTAAGTTGTTCAAACCTGTGATGACCTATGCTCTCAGTGTCCAAGATCCTTTTGTGGCCTCTCCCTTTCTATGGTTCTTCTTTCATTCTAAACTGAAAAAAGATTACCCCAGTGCAAACAATTCCATAAGAACTCCTATCCCTAATATCCAGATGTGCATGGCAGCTTGTGTTTTCTAGCAGTTTTTTTCATAGTAGGAAAATAGACAAAGTATGATTTGTCATTAACTTTGTGATAATAGGAACACTAGAATTGAATGTAAGTGTCCTTAGTAACTATTATCTTTTTAAGTTCCCTTGAAACCCCATAACATTCTTTTCCCCTGTGATCAGGAGTGTAATTTTTCCTGCCCTGCTCCTGGAGATCAGCATCCTTCATGTGCATGTAAGACACCTCAATGGAAAAGAACTTTGTCCACCATTGTACTGGAGCTGTTGTTACTGAGCCTGGCACCACAATTGTAGATGAAATTTTGAGCTGGGGCCATCTTATTTAGATTTCTCCTTCCTTGTTAACATCTAAAAATATATATATATTTTTTATGCAGGACAAAAAGGAACTCAAGATTAGATAGATATATTTTCTCTGGTCCTACAGGCTCCATGACCCATATCTGTAGGATACAAAGAGACACAAAATAAAAATAACTGAAACTTGTCTAGAGATTTATGATTCTTAAGTACTGTGATATATGCTTATATAAGCTGACTCAATCACTGCTCTATACCTGAGAGACATGTACATAGAACAGAAGATATAGAAGTTCAAAATGTTCAAGAAATTTGTATAAGATCAAAAAACTGATAATGCCAAAGCATTATTTGATTTGGTGTCAGAAATTTCTTTTATTCTTATGATTTTTCTCTCCCTTCCTTCCCTCATTCATTCCTTCTAGCTTTTGGCATATAGAAAATCCTCTTCTCAAATGAGGCTGGAGTTGGAAGCATATTCCTTGGCTTTCTAGGGGATGCTTGCCTGGGGAGTTCTTGAAGGAGATCAGAAATCAATTCATGATCCAACAGAAGGAACAAGCATTCCCTGCATTGCATATCACTTCTGAGTTCATGAAAATATTTTATCTTTAGTGGCTATCAGGAGTTCTGGGAACATTATTCTTATTGTCTAATCTATTTTTGTCACCTTCACCCTCTCATTAATAATTTTCTACTCGGTGTTCAGTGTCGCAGGCACATGCTTTGCTTTGCCCCACAGAAGCAGCACGACAAAGGGAAGTGGACTATCTGTGCTGTTGAAATAGGTCAACCTTCAAGGAGGACATCATATCCAAGACGGGGGCAGCAATGGACTGTGGAGAGGCCCAATAAAAAGTGCTTTTCAACCTGGTCAAAAGCAAGAGGGCATTAGCAGAAGTTCAGGGACTTTGTTCTCAGTCTGAACTGCCCAGACTTTGAACTTCAAGTTCTTTGAAGAAGCTTTCCTCTCTGCTTATTCCTTTAGTAAATGTGAGACTTCAAGGAAAGGTGTTTTAATTCACTTTTTTCTGTTAATACTCATAACATTTCTAAAAATATGCATTATTAACCTCATTTTAAAGCTTAAAATATGAGGATGTAACTTATCCAAATTCTTGCAACAGGAAATGGTAGATCTAGAATTCAAACATGGACCAAATTGATTCTAAAGCCTGTGATCTTAAGCATCATTTGTTACATGGTGAGAAGGCTAAGAAGTTATTTACTGGTCATTTCTCAATAGGTTTGCTATTCTCTAGTCATATATACAATGATAGTTGGTCGTATTCTTACCTTGATCAAGAATTTTAATCAGACAGAACACTACAAAGAGAGTAATAGTTTAAATTACCTATGCTGGAATTTGCATTCAATCAAAAATCATTTATTGATTTTCTACTATGTAAGACTTACTGTGCTAAGTACCATATGAATCAGCACAAACTTGATAATAAAAATAATGCAAAAAAGAAATACTGCTGAACGGCTGTGGGCCAACTTCTTGCATTGGTAGCCAATTTCAATTTATCACCAGACATCTAATTAAAAAAAAAAAAAGAAAGGTTTCTGTATTGGTGCTATGAGTAAATAAAAAAATTTAAATAGTATATGTGGTGATGACTCCCATCTTTTCTTTACATCATTGCTTTTTCCTCATTCCTAGGTAGAAGGCCAGCACATTGGAACACTGTGGAATAACCAGTAAGAATAAGCTGGAGTTCACATAATTGGAACTTGAAATTTGCATATCTGATACCCTGTTTCTTTCCTTATCAAGGAGATCATACTAATTAAGGTGTATATCAAAACTTTTTCTTAATAAACAGAGCATACTTTCAGCAGCCACTGACCTACTCTGTCTACTCCAAGCCCAAGCTCCTGTCCAGTTCAAAAGGACTACTCTTTCCTATCTTCATTCTCAAGTCTGGTAATTATTTATTGGCATATTTATTTTTTCTAAAAACAATTGCTCATGAAAGTTGTATTTCTTATTCACCCCACTATTTTATTTGGCTTAAGGAAACACATTTAGAAATGGGAGAAACTGAATCGTAAATATAGTCTGTGTTGATGAATGAAACATAATGTCTGGTACACTGAACACTGCAATCCCTAATATATTACTTTTTGAATCTTGAATGATAGTCCAGCCCCAAATAGCATTTCCTTCATGGGGTGATTATGAAGATTAAATGAGTTGATTTGTGTAGAGGTTAGGACTCTATTGCAAGCACACTTAACCCTTAGCTTCTGCTATAATTTGTATCTTAAATTTCCCCCAAAGCCTGTGTGTTAATGATTCAGTCCCCAGGTTAGTGTTATCAGGAAGTGATAGAACCTTATAAAGGTGAGGCTTAGTGGAATGTATTTAGATCATTGGGGGCATACTGTTGAAGGGGATTGTGGGACCTTGGCTCCCTACTTGCTCTTTTTTTTTTTTTCCTGGTGATGACGTACGTAGTTTTTCTCTGCCACATATTCCCATCACGACAGACTTCCTTAGCACAGACCCAGAGCACTGGGGCCAATAGATCATAAACTGGAATCTTTAAACTGAGAGTCAAAATAAGCCTTTTCTCTTTAGAAGACAATTATTGAAGGTATTTGTTATAGTAATGGAAACCTGCCTAAATAGCTACTAATATTTTATTTCATTGTGTTTTTATTCTCAAGAGAATGCAAAGCAGTGAATAGTCCCCAGAAAAGATTCCTGACTAAAGACACTGACAACTCCTTTTATCACTTTATCCCAGCAAATACCATGAAATTACAGGTAGAACTTTAAAAAAAAGACTCTGGAGACTTTACATTTTAAGATGCCAGAATAAGGATATGTCTTCTCTTTTCCTTATTTTCATCTCTGAAAACAGAGGGAGAATAAAATACAGACACATAAACTTTTCTATCAAACTAGGACACATGATAATCACAAGCCTGGTAGATGAAGAGCTTTGTCAGATCAAGTAAAGGTTAAACCAGACGCGTCTGCTACTGCAGGAACTACAGACAGGACTAGAAGAATCCAGAGAGTTCCAGGTCAGGGGCTTTACTCTTCAGGGCAGAACCAGCACATTTGTTAGGAAAAATGATATCAAAGGGAGTGGGCTGCTGAGAAAACTTCTCTAGACCCTGTTAGATAATAGAGATTATTACTGCTGGAGAAAACAAAATAATTCTCAGACTGCATCTGTGAGGGGCTTATCAAAGGAGAAGCATGTTGGAGGAAAAGCAGTCATGAGCAAGCCAGCATTCATAGGCTTGTGGCATGTCAAACTAAAACAGCCACATGTGTTTTCTCTTGTTCTCCTGCTCTCCTGCACACACACACACACACACACACACGTTCCAAGTTAAATTATTTATCTAGATCGGAATATCGGTCCCTATACTAACGCAAAATAGTTTCCCAAAGATGCAAATCATTCACATGAAAGTAATGATCAGTCTTCAAAAGTAAATATGAGATCAGGCTAGAGGGAAAATATCATGGTGGGGAGGACATGAAAAATAAGCTGGTGTTGTTCAGGAAAGAGATTGAAGGGAAAAATAAAATGACATAAAATTAAAGGCCACTTTGAGATGTAAAAAACGGAGACTCTACAATTCAATAAATGTGAGTGGATAAGACTAAGAAAAAGATCACAAGATAACTGAAAGTGAATAAAAAATTAATAAAACAGAAATTAGAGATGTGGCCTCTGTGAAGATAAGAGATGAAAAACAAGAAATCCACACATATTTCAAAGTGTAACTGAGAAGACCATTCAAAAATATAAAGAAAATTTAAACTTTGAAAGTGGGACTCCAGCAAGTCTCCAGAATATTTGATATAAAATAATATATTACAAGACATATTCTGGTAAACTTTTGTAATTTTAAAGATGAGAGAGGAGAGAGAGAGAAACAGAGAGAGAGAGAAGAGAGAGAGAGAGAGAAATAGAGAGACACATTTGAATACCTGGGAAGAAGTCAGGGGAAAAAAAGCTGTTCTCAGACATGTGTACAAAACATTCTCCATGCTAGAAGATAGGGAGCTAGGAGTCTGAGACAAGTGACTAGAAAGGGAACTGAGAAAATCCTATACTAATACTTCACAAAAAATATGGGATTTGGGGGCTCCAAACAAAATAGCTGGTGACTGAAAATACTCAAACTTCCAAGGAAAACAAAACAAGAAAAAAATCAATATGAAAATACAAAAAATGAATATAATTTTATAGCCAGTGTTTGTTTCTGTCGTGTGTGTGTGTGTGTGTGTGTGTGTATTCACAAACCAAGTGTGGCATCACCATCTGGAATTCCATGACTTACCTCTCTAACTAATTGGATTTCATGAAAAAGAAAAATCTGAGATAAACAGAAAGATTTTAAAACCCCTTCAGATCATAGCTTTATGAGATAAAAAGCAGTTCTCAGTGTGAGAGCCTAAGGGATAAGAATAAGGAGGCAGTCACACAAAAGGACTTTTTCCAGCTACTGTCTCAGGACACATTGCACTAGCATCAGGTTCCAAGGACAGGCTGAATGTGTCCACTGGTACCTCTGAGGCCTGACAGTCACATGATGCTGCATTATATGGGCTTCTTAGAAAGTCCTGAACCTGGAGTTTCTGTGAATGGTAGACAGCAACATGAAGAAAAGCATCTTAGCTCATATCCCCGTCTTCTGTGATCTTTCAAGTGTTTCAGTTAAGAATTTCCTAGGGCTAGCCATGAAGAAGGAAAAACATTTAAAACTGGTGTATTCTGTATTTGTTCTCTCTACCGGATGGAATTCAGGTTTTAGTGTACAGTATATCAACAAGCAGAGTAGGCAGAGAAGCCCATCTGCATCAAACAAAAACAGGTAGAAGGAGAAAGACTGTGGAAGAAAGGAAGTCAGGGAGGGAAGGAAAGAAGGAGAAAAGCTCAAAATCCCAAACACATTTTCTACTGTGACATGATCTTACAAACAGAGAATTAAATAAAAGATGCTGGAAATATTCATTTGCTTTGGTAGGACTGCCTAAGGCTGATGTCTATGAATCAATTTCCAAAAAAACATAGTCCTTGCAATATCATCTTCATGAATTAATATTTATTGAGCAGCTCGTAAGGGACATGACACATGAGCAGATGTGATTAACTTCCTGTTTTTTCCCTTCTCTCGAGAAAATGAAGCCAGTACAACCTTCAAAATATCTGCCAGAGGTGGGGAAAATGGACGTGCTCTAACAACCTGAACAAACATTATTTCAAGAACTAATTTTCCACTTATCTGGCTCTTGCCATCCATAGTTTCAATATCCTGGGATGTCTCAGAGCAATTTAAAATTGCAAGTCACTAAGTGTGAACTGGCACTGTCAGTAGTGTATCTTGTGTTCGTTTCATTTGTCTAATGTTTTGTGTTTTAAAACTCGCTTTATTAGTCATTACTTACATGAGGCAAAATGACTGTTGTTTTTCCTAATTTACATATAAGAAATAATAACATTTGAATGATTAATGCTGGGTCTCCTCGTTTCCTTGAGCTTCAAACTTTCTGATGTATATGCCTAAGTAAGGCACTTATATGGGTAAGTAAGGACAGCTGCTCAATCAAAATTATGTAACAGACTTCTCACTAAATGCATTTTTTATTGTTGTTTATCAATAGCTTACCTTCCATGAGTTGAGAAAGAGATACCAGAAGTATATCTAACAACAATGAGCCTTTGATCATATTTTCTGAGTGTAAAGTCCTCTGCTAGACATTTTTCATTTATTGTTGTATTTATGTTCAGGAAAAAAAACTGATAGGGTGGTATTTAAATTTCTCTTATCTTAGATGAATGGGCAGATGCTTACAAAAATAAAATTGCCTGTTAAGTGGTAGAGCCAGGATCAGAATTCAGGTCCTTGGACTCCAGTTCTCACATTCTGAATTACTTTAATAAATCTGCCCTTTTTATTTTGTGGACTCAACTGTATCAGTGTTTTACATCTCCAGATCTGTACACTGTTTCAGATAACACTCTCCTATTTTGATTATTGGATCATGTGGAACATACAGGTGGTATTAACTAAATATATTGGTAAATACATTTTTAAAACATGTTCAACATCTCTAGCAATTAGGGAAATGCAAATCAAAACTACTCTAAGATTTCAAATCATGCCAGTCAGAATGGCAGTTATCAAGAATACAAACAATAAGTGTTGGCAAGGATATGAGGGAAAAGGCACATTCATACATTGCTAGGGGAACTGCAAATTGGTGCAACCAATCTGGAAAGCAGTATGGAGATTATGGAGATTCCTTAGAAAACTTGGAATGGAACCACCATTTGAACCAGCTATCGCACTCCTCAGTCTATACCCAAAGGACTTAAAATCAGCATAGTATAGTAACACAGCCACATTAATGTTTATATCAGCTCAATTCAAAAGAGCTAAACTGTGGAACCAACCTAGATGCACTACAATAGATGAATGAATAAAGAATCTGTGGTATATATATATATATATATATATATATATATATATATATAAAGGAATATTACTCAGCATTAAAAGATAATAAAATTATGGAATTTGCAGGTAAATGGATGGAGTTGGATAATAACATGCTAAGCAAAGTAAGCCAATTCCCCGAAACCAAAGGCCAAATGTTCTGACTGATAAGTGGATGCTGATCCATAATGGGGAGGAGGGGTGCATGGGGAATAAATGCAGGAACTTTAATTGGGCAAAGTGAAGAGAGGGCTGAGGAAGAGGCATGGGAGCAGGAAAGATGGTGGAATGAGAAGAACATCATTACCCTAGGTACATGTATGACTGCACATACAGTGTGATGGATGCTACATCGTGTACAACCAGAGAAATGAAAAGATGTTCTGCAATTGTGTACAATGAATCAAAATGCATTATGCTGTCACATACATCTAATTAAAACAAATAAATTAACTAATAAAAAAATGAATGAAACTCACTGAAGAACCATTGTTGATTATTTTATATACTCTATAAGTGTCCTGGTTTCATCCTAATACAATGAACATATAATGTAACATGCCCTGCATAGAAAGAGGTTATACACAAAACTGTGAGATCTAAGGGTGAATGTAGCAGATTTTTAAGTCTATAGAATGAGTGACTTACTACTACAAAATTCCAGTAAGCAAATCTAAGTGGAAATTGAATGTTTCTTTTCTTTTTCATTTGTTATATTTATAGATCTGTATGATACATGCCAAATAGAATCATACAAACATTACACCAATAATAAAGCATCTTTTCTACCTGCAGAACAGTGCCGATTTCAAAAGGAGCTGGCGGTATAGAGCAGTAAAAATTTTTGAGAATTCCTTGTACCGTTTTATAACCCAGGACACTCTAAAATATAGGGCTATAACATTTTATCACCTTTCTTATTGTAACACCATGTTATTTCTCCCATAATGTTGTTTTTGGGAACAAAATTTGAAGAAGAAAATTTTAGGGGAAGTCTTCCTGGCAAGTGTAGATTAACACTTTCATGATTAAGTTGTTCAGTGTTTGCGTACTTGTAGGTTTTATTAATTAATAAGACTACCAATGGCTTACCACCTAGTTTTTTTTTTAATTATAAAAGTTAATGTCTATTTTTTTCACAAAATGTCCAATGCATAAAACCAAAAAAAAAAAAAAAATGTGTACACTGTGGTATAAAGAAACTGAGGGTTGGGTTGGGGTAGGGAGTTATCACATATTCTGTGAAGAGAATATTTTGGGCTTGGCTCTAGAATCATAGATTAAGTATGTGACCCACTCCCCTACATTTGTAGGCTCCTCTTTTTGAAAAACTCTGCCTAAGAAAATAGCACCATTTTCTTGTGGTTTCTCAAATTGTCTTTGTAGTTACAAGCATAATATAACATAGAAACAACACCTTCTTATTACTTCATTTATTTATGTGTGCAATCAACATTAATTAGTTAATTAATTAATTAATTAATTAATTCAGTGCTGGGGTTTTGGACCCAGGGCCTCATGCAGACTAGACAAGAGCTTTACCACTGAGTTTCACCCCCAGTACCCCACTTTTTCGCATTATTTATTTATTAGTTATAATCAGTTATATATGACACTAGAAAGCTATTCAAATCATTGTACACAAATGGAGCAGAAATTTTCACTTCTCTGCTTGTGCATAAAATAGAGTCATACCATTCGTTGAATCACATAGTACGTAGGGTAACAATTTCCATCTTATTCCACCGTCTTTCCTACCCCTTTGCCCCCTCCCCACTCCCCTTTGTCCCATCCAGCCCCATTGTAATATGTCTTGAACACCATCCTGCAAACATTATGTGTAAAAATGAATAGAGTCGAAATCCTCCCTGCCTCATTAGCTAAGAGAGGGATCGACCTGAGTAAATAGGAAATAATAATGTGAAGCAATAGGGTGGTAGAGAATGTCAGGAGAGTTCAGGCAGGTGAGTGGCACTGCTCCATGTTTGCCCTGGGTGATGCAGAGTGTATGAGGGGGAAGTGCTGGGTAGACTGATCTTATAAGCTGAGGTGTCAGGTGTCGAGAATGCATCTGTGTAGCCAGGAGAATGTTGGAGGAAGAGGAAGTGAATGTGGATGAGCCTCTACCAAAAGAATAGCTCAAACAAAAGCTGAAGACTCAGGAGACTGAGGGTGTTCAGAAAAATTGGAGTAACTCAGTTGAGTGGTACAAGAGGTGGGATGAAGAGTAGGAGGCATTTGCTCAGCATGGAAAGGTATTGGAAGCCACGTAATAAAGTGTCTCATAGCCCTTGATAAAAAGGGTGCATCTTAGTCTAAGAGCCATATGGATCCATTAGTTTATATGGTCATGCAATATGACGGTTTTGGGAGGGGTTGTTTTGACTATAGTTCAGGAAATGAGCAGAGTCAGTAGCAAGAGAGGAGGCAGGAAAGTCAGTGAAACTGTTAGAGCAATTACAAAGAAAGCAAAACTATTTGGATTAAAATTGTGGCAATGAGATAGAGGGTTATTTACCCAGAAATCATGTGTGTATGTGCGTGCATGCGTGTGTGTGCATGTGTGTGTGTGTATGTGTGTGTGATTGTTTTCGTAGATAATTAATTTTACATATGTATTGAATTCTATGTGTTTCTTTCTTTCTCATACCATGTGCTTCCAAGATTAAGATATTTCATACAGTGATCACCAACCGATATTAGTATTTCATGAGCATTAATTATTGGTAGTTCCACTGCCCAGTTTGAAAACTGATGAATTGGGATAAGGAGATTATCCAGTAATATTAGGGATCAGCTAATATTAATATTACTGAGAACTTGGGTCCACCTTGAGTGGTGCACAAGTCTGGGGGTTATGAGTGGGCACAGCCTGGCACTATGCAGACAAGAAACAGGGTACAGTGGATCAGTAGTGACCATTATAAACATATAGCTGGGTCAGAACACATCCATTTCTAATTTTTTCCAAGGAATGCTGCAGCAGGAAAATCCTGTTTCCCTGTATGGAAAGAGGATCTCTTGCTGGATTACTCAGAACTCAAATAATGGGCTGTAGATTATCCTTACATTTCAATACTTTACTGCATTCCTAAAACCCAGAAAGTCAAAAAAGCAAAATGGATAATTTAGCTCTATGGTTCCAGTTTGAACAATCCACAGAAGTGATTAGAATGTTGACAGCCTCCTGTGGTGTAACACATAAAATCTGTGGTCTGGTGAAATGTTATCAAAAATCTTGAAATATTTATCCTGATACCAAATGGATAGTGCTTCAAATTGGTTGCCTGAGAAAGGAAGTGAAATTCACCATCTCCTCTAGCAGAGAGTTACCAGTCGTTTGAATAGAAATATAAATTCAAAACTTAAGCCATTCATGCTAAATCATCTCAATAACCCAAAGCCCACTGGTTATATTAGAATAGAGCTCATTAAAAATATAAAATAGAAGTGATCTCAAAATTTACCGTGAAATTATTAAACACAAAATAAAATATCTAATAAAAAATTCTCAGGTGGTAACCAGATACAAAATTACACTTATCTTCCCTGTTCCATTCTCTAGCATAGATTAATTTATCCCACGGATAAGAAGATATAACACAGCTGGGAAGAAATGAAAAGCTAACAACAGAAGCTCAACATACTTGGTGAGCTGATTATACGAAAATAAAGTTATCACTCAGCAAAAGCATAGGATCCTTGCCTTTTCCAACAAAAGAAATTTTGTTTCATTTTAATTTTGTCACTACTTATGACCAACTGCTTTGTTATCTATCACAAGATGCCACAAGGTTTCAGTGAGCTTGTGCATATGACAACATAAATGGAGAACATGAGATACATCTGATGATACAGACACAAAGACAATGGATGGAAGGAAAGAGGAAGAATTAGAGGAGAAGCCAAAGAAAACTGAGGTAAAAAAGAAGGTGGAGGGTATCTTGTGTAGGAACTACAACAACAGAGTCACTTAGTAGATAAAAGAGTGAGAAAGGAAGGCAGACAGATTTTAAAAAGGAAGAGAACACATGATACTCTAAATCTTGATGTGGAAAGAACACTTTGCTCTAGCAATTTATCTTCATTCTGCTCTCTCTTCTAAGGCAAGGGATTCCACCAGCCATCCCACCTATGTAAATTCTCTCTCTCAGTATTATCTGTGTTGATACCAACTTTATAATTTTTAAGTTCCTGCTTCTCTACAGTCAGTTCAAGTGACCTAGTGCTTTAGGAAGAGTTTACTTAATTTGCCAAGTTTGTGTTACCATTACTGTGGTGAAAAAGCAGGCTTCTGCCCATTTCCCTAGAAGATCTAGCTGATTCGGGCATTGTTGCCCTCAGTGACCTTGCCTTTCTCTCTGAAGGACATGGTCAAGTCTAACACTCAGTTGCAGAGAGCAGAATTGTCCTGTAATGCAATAAGCAGTACAAAACTAACACAGAGACCAAAATTGAGAGTCTGCTAGAAAAGGAAAATTTATCAGAAAATGAAGGGAACAATACTATCATCCCTCCCATAAATCAAGAAGGCATAAGATGCCTGTTATTTCTTTTGCCAGTAGAGGTCAAAAGCCCACTATTTTTCAAGCGGAAAAAAATAATACTATCTTTTCATTTCAATTAACCTTATAAAGCAGTCAATAAATATTTTTGAAAAATATTTCTGGCAGCTCTAAAGGTAGAAATTGTTTTAAAGGAAGTTTTTATTAAGATAAATGGAGACCTGTGTTGAGTTTTGTGCTCAATCAAATTTCCAAGTCAAGCATGTGAAAGATGAGGTTCTTGAAAAGTTCCTCAAAGCCTAATTCGAAGATCATCTCCTCTGAGGCACAGGTAATGTCAAGATGTGTTTCAAAGAGCAAGGCCAGTGTCCTAAAGCAAGGACCAAGTTCTGCTCTTCTGAGACAGTAAAGACAAGAGTGTTAACAATAGCTTGTCACCTTCTGTAAGTTATGTGTAGCTTGTCTTTAACTTATCCCAAAGCAGAGCTCTTGCAGAATACTGTGATTATCAAACTAACAATTAAGAAAAAAATGACAAAATATTAAATTTTACCTAATCTAATTGAAAATCAGAGTATTATAACATACAGGGAAGGGTTCTTTTTACAGGTGTTATGATGATATTAGTTAAAGATATTTCAAAATTTCCTTGGGAAAGCAACAATGAATTGAAGTTTGGTACATGAACAGGAACAAAATTAGTCTACTTAGAAACTTAAAAGATATGTTCTAATTTTTAAAAAATATGCATGCAGAAAAACAAAACAGAAATAACATCACTACTTTACTTAAGGAGTTAAAATCCTACACTTAATATGAATTCTAAAATTCTTAAAGAGAACACATGGAGATCTTCTACACAAATGGATGTACTGATTCCAAACCTCAATGAACATATGTTTCAAGACTGATCCCTATTTGATCCCTATTTAAAGCACAACATTATAATTAAGATAGTCCTCATTATAAATGAATCATTTAATTTTAATCAGTGTCAAGGATGTAATTAATTCAGAAAACAGAATGGAATCTGAAACAATTAAATCAATCTACATTGTTACCATTATGGAGGCACTTTCTAAATAAGGCTAAGTTCTAGAGATGTAATTTATGTTATAATATTGGTATTGAGTTGTAGAAAGTTCTTTAAGGATAAAGACTAGATTTGACATGGGTCTTTGTAGAAAGATCTTCAAGGATAAAGACTGGAATTGGCATGGGTCTTTACACAAATATTGGCTTTTTCATAATAACAAAATTATTGTCATTACTGGAGTAGAAGATGCTAGACAGAATTATTTTGGAATTTCATTTACAAATGGAAGTTTCAGTAGAAATGAAACCTGGGAGATGTTGAAGGTCAGTCTTCTGATTTTTGCCCAAAACCAATGTGATTTGGCTCCAGGTACCCAGTTTTGTTTTTGTCTTTGTTTTGGGTTGCGCTATATGAGTTATACTTGCTTCTTTTGACTACAGTTCTCACAGAGGCAGAAAGAGAAAGAGACAGAGACAGAGAGACAGAGAAAGAGAGACAGAGGGAGAGAGAGGAAGTGAGAAGATGTAGAGGAAAGGAGGGAGGAAAGAAAGCTGAGAGGTTTCCCTACAACTAGTGTCACTAGTGCAGATGTCCAGTGGTTTGCAATGTCCCAGTTGCTGCCTGGCTTAAGGTTGGGGATGTGTGTGTCACAATGTAGCTATGTGAAATGCAAGCACATACTTTTAATATACTACTTAATAACCAATCCCAGTAATGAGAACAATTCATAAAGGGTTTAACAAGGATTCTTCTTCAAGTATAATAAGGACCACTCTGAGAATATGTAGAAACATTTCCATTATCAATAATAAAAACATGGCACATAAAGGGTAAATATGTACTTAGATTACAACATAAAAAGCAGAATTCAGCTTAACCAATATGGAATTGGCAATAGATAAGGCTACCAGCATTTCCTGGAATTTCTTCGGCATAGGATCTGACATAAAATGCTACATTATAAATCCATTCTTTTATTCATTTAATAGATTCTGGAAGAATTGTCTTATGCAAGATATACAACTACAGGACATTGGGATTGAAATAGAAATGATGGCATGTGTTCTGCCCATAGAAGGCTTATAGACTAAAGGGGACAGAGTTGAGACGGATGTGTAAAACAGCTATTGCACAATGAATCACGTCTTTCATGTCATGGCATACACAGACGTAAAGTGCTATACAGTTTCACCTGGGAGAAATTTGCTTATAGTTAATGTGTTTGCAATATAGGCATGCCCTCAATAAGAGCTGGTATTTGAACTGGGTTTAAAGAGTGGGTGTGAGGCACTGGTTGGGTGGGTGCTTTAACCAACTGCTACAAAAACAGAGAGGCAATAGGGACAGAAATCTACAAGAACTGGAATGGACCTGTATCCAAAGATAATTAGGAAGAAACTTTGGAACTAACTTATTTATGTCTGTTAACTTACAAATTTTGTGTCTGAGTACCAAACTCTCAGAAGCACTAGCCCATGTGAACAGAGAAACAAGTGCAAGAATGTTGCAGGCTTTTAAAATTATTCTGTTAAATGAGAAAAATATACAAAGCCCAGAAAATGTATGGCATTGTTTGTGCAAAATAATGACACACGGAAACTCTATTATGGAAGAACATATGTGATTATGCACACATATGTATTTCCTGAGAGAAAACAAATCAAATTAATGGGATTGGTTTCCTCTGAGGATTGGAACAGGATTGGGGTAATATCATTATTTTTTTATGAGAATGTATTTGTACATTTCTTGTGTAATCAAAAACTAATTAAAGTATAATGGATATTAGAGTACATTTAGGTAAATAGTATTCTTTTCTCCATATAGCCCAAAGTAGAAATACTCAACATTTTCTTTCTTTTTTTTTAAGTCTTCTGGAATGACCTTGGTTTTCTTGGATTCTTACAGATCACATGTTTATCTTTAGGTAAATATATTTATTTTCTTTTATTTTTTCTTAGTAAATTGTGATTAGTGGTACTGTCTTAGAACAAATTTTCTTATAAGAATTTAACACAAAGCATATCACAAATACAAAATGACCATAGTGAGAATAAAACAACACTTAATTACTATTTATTGTCCTTATCTTAAGGACATCTTCTTGGAATTGGAGTCCAAATTTTTCTATGTTGCTTTTTGAGGTGTCAGGAGGATACCAGTTAATAGCTGGGAGAAGACAGGTAAACAGAAATACCATCCTCATATGGGATTCTGGCCAAAGTAGCTGGATCATTTCTATCAAAAAAATGCTGGAAATCCATGTGCAAGGTGAGCCCACCCTTTTGCATCTGCTGGTTAGTCCTGGCCTCTATCAGGGCAGCTGGCCTTTGCAGAATGATTTCACTCCCAACTTCCTCCTATTCTTGGCATTCCCTCTTTGTGCCTTAAACAGACACTGAGGACACTGAATTGGTGAGAATGGAAGCTTGATGCTGTGGATGAAAAAGACATGAAGCATCCATTGTAAATGAAACGGCACAGGAGGAGAAGGAGGTAGCCACAGAGAGGATCTGTAGAGGGGGTTATATTAATTTCAGAAAGTAGAGTCCTGTTGCTCCATTATTTTTTCATAGTATTTAGAGGACTTCCGCAACTACATTTGAACTGGAGAAAAGATTAGTATAGTCTTGAATTTTATTTCAACTGTAAAATATTTAAAACCACTTCATATATCCTTCTAAATAATGTAAGTTGCCTTTATTAGACATTTTGCTTAATTCAACCTTTGGTCTCTTAAATTCATTTTGTCCTTTAAATTATTAAATTACATGAACAGGAGTAAAAAAAAAAAAAAGAGAATCCTGCTATCTTAGACCTTGGTCTGATTATAGTGCTTTCCTTATATCTGAAGTACTGCCCACTAGTCAGGAAGAATGCAGGGAAAGCACATTTGCATAACCAGAAACCTTGGCTTTCTGATTTCCCTAGAGATGCACATAAAGATATCAGTTCTAGCACAGCTCTGTGTGGTGCCCAGTGGCTACATTATCCAATTTCTACCAGACCCTAGGAAAAATACCTTATATGGCACTTCACACTGGCACCATTTCTATGTGCTATTATAGGAAAAAGCTGAATGCCAGAACAGGGAGATATTTTGTAGTATAACTGCCAAAGGAATATTTAGACAAGAACATTTGCCGATCCATATGTTTTTTACTATGGATGTTATTTTCATTTTTCACAAAGGTAGGGAATCTGCTCTGGATCCTGAAATTATTTCTGCCTTGTTCAGGGGTTTACTTGTGACTATGAAACAAAACACAGAAAAATCTCCTGAATTAAAAGAACATTTTATTTGATTTTATCATATATGAGCTTGTATTTACAGTATCTGCTAGTCAGAGCATACAGAGTGCCATAATGTGGAAATCTGTTTCTAACAGTGCAAGTGTGATGGGTGAGGTAGAATGGGGACAGTATTCCAGCTAGCTCAATAGTGGAAAGAGGGCCACACTAGAGGGGATCAGATGAGAAGAAAATTACCATTAAGCAGGGACGAGAGGTGGGAGGGAATGGGAGAGAGAAGGGGAATTGCATGGAAATGGAAGGAGACCCTCATCGTTATACAAAATTACATATAAGAGGATGTGAGGGGAAAGGGAAAAAAAAAAAAACAAGAGAGAGAAATGAATTACAGTAGACGGGGTACAGAGAGAAGATGGGAGGGGAGGGGAGGGGAGGGGGAATAGGAAGGGGATACGGAAGGCAGCAGAATACAACAGACACTAGTATGGCAGTATGTATAAACGTTGATGTGTGACAAATGTGATCCTGCAATCTGTACACGTAGTAAAAATGGGAGCTCATGACCCACTTGAATCAAATGTACGAAATATGATATGTCAAGAACATTGTAATGTTTTGAGCAACCAATAAAAAAATACAGATCTCTGATTATAGGAAAAAAAGGTGGCCACAAAGAAAAGGAATCATAAACCAATCCACAGATGAAGAAGAAATAAACAAGGCTCAAACTGCTTGTGGGACAATGACGCCCCAGAGAAATTATGTCTTTTCTCAAGTTTTGCTCCTATGCTGGTGTATATAACTGACTGTAAGTTAAAATTACTTATGTCAGAAGAGGAATGAAGGTTCTTTTGTCCTCTTTCTAATGCAGAACTATAATGACAGGAATGCCAAATGCCTGCATTCCATATATGAAAATACTCCAAACAAGACCTAGGTTAAGCTGATGAGATAGTAATGTATGTGGACTTTTTGTTCCAGATGGATAGGGATGTAGAAATCCCTAGATGCACTGTTTTGAAGGACATGTGTATGGATAAGCAAAAATAGACATAAATTAAAGCCTACTTTCATGAATGAATTTACAAAGCCTTTTTTACACATTTTAATTTTTTTAAAAAATTGTGAGTTTAGCCTCCAGAATAGACCTGTACAATGAAATAGCTAATTATTCTCACAGTGAAATCTGATAATTGCAACTAAGTTAATACTATGTTGCCATGACACATGTCTTATGGGTATTTAAGCTTATTATTTGCTATCATTCCTGCAATCTAAAAGAAGCAGTGAAAATATTGGCATTTCAATCTAGAAAAGACATGATCATATTCTCATTCATTGTTTTTCCTTAAAGACTACTGAGAAATCCCTTCCTCATTTTCTCAGTAAAGACCCTGCATTAATTTATTGATAGGGTTGGAAAAGTGACTGAAGACCTAAGTAAATATCTTTCCTTTTGACCAATACTTTTGGACCTTGTGGAAAAAAACGCCTTCCTCATTCAAATGTACTAAAATATTTCCCTATGATTTCTTCAAGTAGTTTCAAGATTGAGGTTTTTACATAGAAGGCTTTAATTGGTTTGAGTTAATTGCTATAACTGGTAAGAAATTCTAGTAGTGGGAAGCAGGGAGTGGGGGAGGTTTATCAATGGGTTCTTGGTTACCATTGGACAAGAGTAAGTTTAGTGTTCATGCATAGCAGAGTAACTATAGGTAAAAGCTAACTACTACATATTTCTAAAAGCCAGAAGAAATTATTTTTGATGTTTTTATCATCAGAAATTATAAGTGTTTGATGAGATAGATATGTTTAACCTGGCTTAAGTATTACAAATTGTATTGAAATATGTATTCAATATGTATTGAAAGAAACATCATGTTACCTCATTAATGTGTACAATTTTATGTCCTTATTTAGCAACTGAAAGATAAATTTATTAATAATATATTTTTAAACATTTATTTTTTAAAAAGAAATCATGTAAAGTGGAGAAAAGATACTAATTTCCTGATTCCATATTTTTTAATTTTAATTTCCCATTGCCAAGAATGTTCTTTCCATGTCCTCCTCATGAAGGTGTTGACAAACATCTGTTGACATTGTTACAGTAACCATCAAAACAAGTTGCTCTAAGTAGAGTGGAATTTTTGTGTTCAACTTAGCTATTGGGCTTATTAGATTCACTTAACACTTGAAGTTACGTAGCAGAGGATAGACCAAGTGTCTTCTGCCTTTTCCATGAGACTTTTCTCCCACCATGAATATCTATGAAAGAAGAAACACATCCAATGCAACAGTTTTTAGACACTGGAAAGTGGGCAGTGTTGATTTAGTAAATGTGCTTCCTGACAGAAGAGAAATGTGTGGTAATCCCAACAATAACCCCAACTTTCTACCTGGAGGCATTCTTCAGACAACATCATGAGAGGGGAAAAAAAAGCACCATGGCAAGGCTGAGCTCAGAAAGCCAAAGTCTGAACTTGGGCCTGTAGAAGTGTCTGGAACTTTCAGTATAGGATATTGGAAAGGAAATTACTGCACAGAGGATTAGGTCTGTGCATCTGTGGTGGATCTAGTTAAGTCTCTCGACAAACACTTTGCCACATAGAGGATAAAATTCCATGAGTTCTAGAAAAAAAAAAAGTTACACACAAAACAGTTCCTAGGGTTCTCAGCACTGAATAGAGACCACATAAGCCACTAAGAAAAAGGAGACAACGAAATAATTCCAGCCTGAAAGAGTGAAGAGAATGTGCTGAACATTGGCAGGTTTTCAGTTGAGATTCCCAAAGGTCACATCTTAAAAGGAGAATTACTGGAGCCATTTATTAGGACCTAACCTGGATTTACTTCAACAAAACTTAAAAACAAGCCTGAAAATATAACATTAGTCTGTTAGTAAATTAATAGCCTCTTAGACAAAAACTTCATAGTCTTTAAAAGAAAAGCAAAAAAAAAGACTTTGAACACTACCACATTGATTTTTCTTTAAAAAATTAAAAATCAATAGACAAATAAGCATAAAACCATGGCCCACATTTAAGAAAAATAAAAACAATTTGAACAGAACCACAAATGAAGTAATATAAGTTATAGTACAAGAGATACATATTTTAGAAAAAATAAATATCTTGGCTGAAATAAAGAGACTTTCAGTACAGTAAATGAAATAAAATTAAATACTTAAGAAATGAGACATATGTTGAAAATTTCAAACATGGATTTTAAAATAATTATGATGAATAATTTAATTGATTCATAGAATATATGGTTTATATATGATAATTTCAGCAGAGAGATGGAATTTATAAAAAAAAGTCTCAAGAAGAAATGATGAAATTAAGAACAAATACAAGAGATGAAAAATGCTTCAAAAGATTCATGAGCACACTGGAAGTGACAGAATTAAAAAACATCAATCAACTCTAAGATAGGTCAATCGAATTTGTACAAGCCGAAATAAACCTAAAAGAGAGTAAAACATTAAAAGTAACAAAGCTCATTCAATGTTAAAGGTTCTAATATTTTGTAAGTTAGAATTTTATATGTGAGGTATAAGGAGGAAAGAGAAAATATTTTTAAAAAATAATGACCAAAATTTTCCAAATATGATGAAACTTATAATATCAGAGATTCAAACATAAAATGTGAAGAAAATGCTATTGAGTTATATAACTACTGCTTAGAACAATTGATACAAAGAAAGTGTTCAGAGTCAGAAAGAAACAGATAAAGAAAAATGGCGGACCTCTAATCAGAAACAATGCCAGCAGGGCACAATGACACAACATCCTTAAGTACTGGCCAAAATTATGATAAATAAAATCAGGTAAGTTATAATTTTATGTTCAGAAAGAAAAACTCAAAAATAAAAGCCAGATAAGTTCTTTTGCAAGTATGCAAAAGCTAAAAGATTCATTACCAAGGAAATATGTAAGAAATACTAAAGGAAGTTGTTAAGGCAGAAGGAAAAGGATACCAGGTGAAAATTTGGAACCATATAAAACAAAAGAAACAGAACAAAACCAAAAAGTAAAGAAAGGAAAAAATATATGTACAACAGAAATGGTTATATGTAAATAAACAAACAAGTTTTTTTTTTCTTATTTTGGCTTTCTAATGCAATGTATAACACATGCAGAGGTAAAATAAGTAACAACAATAACAAAAGTAATGGGTAATCCAGGCTGTAGAATTTATAAATGTAATGTAGTACTATAAATATAACATATAGTTTTTACACGACATACATATTAATACATATTTGAACATGAACTGTGGTAAGTTAAAAGCATATTGTAAATTGTAAAACTTCTACTAAAGGAATAAAATTAAATTCTGGAAATAATAAACAAATGTAAATCTAAGAAGTAATCATAAATAATATCAAATCAATTCCAGAAAAAGAAAATTTTACAAAGAATGCACAAGATTAAAGAAAACAACTAGCAAGATGATAATTTACATGTCAAATCATATAGACAAAACAGAAAATATAAATTCTTAATTTCAGAAATGAAAGAGATGGTATCACTATGTATTGTGCAAACATCAAAAAGATAATAAAAGTTAATCATGAATCAGATATAACCTAATTATCATGAATCATGATAATAAGAGTTTATTCCAGTAAGCATGCTAACTATAGTCCTTAATGTCTGTGTATGTAACAGTATGAGGTTTCACACCTTAAAAAAAAATCACATTGGAAAAAGGAATAATTAATTGATATTTTCCATTAGTATATTTCCATAGAGACTAGAAAATCCATCATGCAAATCTATACACTTTTAGTTTTAAAAGAAGAAATGGCAACATGAGAACTGTTAGTTATTTTATTAACTATCAACAGCACTGAGAAAAAATTGAATATGGAACTTGATGCAGAACAAGGTATTTGCAATCATGAGTAAGTGGAAATAGTATTGAATCCTTGTTTCCATCTATCATATGTGACATCTTGAACAAATGTTTTAATATACAGATTGGGTAGAATATATTTCAATGTCTTTTCATATTAATTTAATTAAAAATGGAATTGAGTGCAATAAAATGCAAAATGTCCCTTTGCCTAAAGTTGATTGAGTAACCATCCACACTCTCTGGAGATTTTATGACAAATAATGTTCAATCCAGGCTATAAAACTTATAGGTAGAAATTAAATTAGATTATGGTCTTTGGGGCTTTCCACAAAATCTATTCATCTCTTCTCTTTCATGTTTTCAAAATGGTTTCATTAAGCATTCTAATGCTTCAATTTTGAATGCTTTATTATCATAACATTTTCTTCGTGGAACAGAAATGTAACCTACTAATTTAAAAAACAATATGTAATTTTAAATCGTCATTTTTCCTCCAAATAGCTCAAGGGCTCTACTATTTGGTTAAATGTGATGGCTTTATATTCACAGTGGAAGATATACGTGGCAGAAGGGGGTCGTAGAGGGCTGGAGAAGATTTTATATTCTTTTATTCTCCAAATGATTGGCCTATTTTTGCTTTTCCTCAGACTCATCTTATTGTCTTTAAAGACACATTGCTTTCACTTTGTGAACTTCTATAGATCTTTTAAGACTCAAATCTATATATATATATATATATATATATATATATATATATATATATTTTTTTTTTTTTTTTTCTTGAAGAGAGTCTGACAACTCTCCATCCCCTAAATTGCAAAGAAAATTCTCTTTCCCACCCTGATCCACCAATGGTCACATTATAAACATATTATTACTTAGGATATTTCATTTAACTTTCATTTATATGCTTTGTATAAGACTTTTTTTAAAAAAAAAAATGTTTTGTAGTTGTAGATGGACAGAATGCCTTTACTTTGTGGTGCTTTGAGGATCGAACCCAGTGCCTCACACATGCTAGGCAAGCGCTCTGTCACTGAGTTACAGCTCTAGCCCTGCACAAGACTTTTGAGTTATCATAATCTAAGATCCATGCCTTATTATCAGATCCACAGAGTACCTGCAAGAGATCAGGTGTCAAATCAATGAAGAAACATAAATGAATGAATATAAAACCAAAAAACTGTAAGTATTGACTTCATATTCTAGAAACTGAGTTATATTTTTAAAATTGTAATTTTAGGGCAATTTTATTAAGATATATTTTTTATATTCTAAAAGAATCATACTTTTAAAGTGCCCAATTCACTGTGTGTATTATTCACTATTTTCTACTTAAAAAGTCATGCCATTTCCCATTATAAGTAGCTCTCCTTTTCCTGCTCCTCCTCCTTTTATTTTGTATTTACCTTTTGTGACTCATCTGATGAAACTGATTGAGATTGGGCCACCACTTCTACTTTTTCTTCTATCAGTTGATCTTCAAATCTGCATATTTTCAACAATAATAAACTTTCTCTAATGTCTAATTTTTGAGCCAATTAATTTTAAGAGATTGTTTTCAACTATCATTAAATTGTCTGATTTATCACATTAATTGGAATAGCAGTTCTAATGCTAAGTTCTTTGCTTACTTATCCATTTTTTCACAATGGATTATGAGTTATTGTTCTTAAGGTTTAATAAAAACATTATTTGCATTTTTTTTTTTAGTTTTATTTACCCCCATTTCAAAGAGTGATCTCAGGAAGATAAACTATACTTGTACCAGAGAAAGCATTAGCACAAACTCATTAAGACATCTTTTGTTAAGATTTTACACAGATGTTGGGAGAGGTGGCACATGCCTATAATCCCAGCAACTCAGGAGGCTGAGGCAGGAGGATTGTAATTTCAAAGCCAGCCTCAGCAAAAGCTAGTCACTAAACGACTCAGTGAGACCCTGTTTCTAAATAAAATACAAAATAGGGCTGGGGACATGGATTAGCGGTCAAGTGCCCCTGAGTTCAATCCCTTGCACCTCCCACCAAAGAAAAAGATTCCACACAGTTTATTATCATAGAGTATTTTATGAGCAGTAAGTAAAGTTCCTTCCACCAAGTGACTGTTACTTGCAAAGGAAGTATCCCATGAAGGAAATGCAACTTCTACCAACTCCCTAATACATCCTTTTCAGACACATTTCAATATGAATAACATTGAAAGAAAAAAAAAAAAAACATACCTGAGAATGGAAATTAAGTGAACTTTTGAAATCTGGGTTTGCTCCAGAATCTAACAACTTTAACATAACTCCAATTGAGTGAAGTTGTTCATGGACAATTGTTCATATTTTTAAATACATCACATTGGTAGCATGAAAAGCCAAAAAACATTTTGTAAAATGACAGAAGTATTTGGCAAAATGTGACCTGTGATTTTATTTTCCTGCTATCCTTCAACAGACTGAGGATGTTATACACTGGGCATAGATAAGTACTTACTGGGCTTTTTCTTCCCAATTGGCTTTGCATTCACCAAGCCCTTGAGCTATGGCAGAGGATTTAAACAAATAAAACCAAGGATGAAAAAAATAATAATGACAAAAAACGTAAATATTCCTCTGTTCTCATGTTGTCCTAAGATTGTCACTTAAGTGTCCAAACAGCTGTGCCCATGTTCAGTTAGCAGCTAACCAAAAGTAAATCTCATAAAACTCAGTCCATCAAAAATATAAATGAGGTAAAGTAATTTCCTGAATCCTTTATACAGCAGTTTGTCTCAGTTATCCATGGGAGATTAATTTCCCACTATAATAGTGACATTAGTACTAGTAGTTTAGCAACAGTAGTAATAATGCATGAGACTTTATTAAACACTTGGGTACTGTTTTAAATAGACAGTCTCACATTTAATTCTCATAGCAATCCTTTGATGCTGGTACTATTTTTTATCTCCAAAGGAGTTTACTAAGTGGCCTAAAGTCACACAACTAATAAGAGCTGGAGCAGGGGTTCAAACCCAGCCAAGTCTGGTGGGAAATCATATTATCAATCACCACACTGAAGTACAGCAGTAACTATATCTTCCAATACCCAAAACTCTCACCACAGGCTGGAGAATTTTCTCCTTACTTTAGGTGTTGTAATTTAGCAAGGTATTCAATCCCACTTCCTTCCTAAAGGGAGAAAGCAGTCCTCTTTAATGCCAGGGAGACAATCCTTGTGCATTCTTGTGGGGCTTTTATTGCTATGCAGACTTTCTGTGACAAAGGTGGAGAAGCTGCTGGAGAACCACAGAACCAGTATTTACATGGCCACAATCAGTCTGAGACAGATGAATTCACATTATTCCCGTTTGAATGATTCCCTTCTTGTTCTCATATAAAGAAAACGAAGATTTTTTTTTATATTGAAATCCAGGCAGGAGAATTGAAAGATTTATCTGCAATTTATTGCTGATTGCAGATGAAATAAAGGCATGATAAAAAGTATGGAAAAGAAGAATTAAAATATAGACCCCAAAATGAGCATCAGTGCAGTAACACAGAACACATTCTCTAGATTTCACAGCCAAAAAAATCCTGGCAAGCACATTAATTTCTGTATTATTCCAATCAAGTGGCGCTAAATGGATAGCTAGCTGATTCTCTCCAAAAAATGGCAGTCTTGCTCTGGCCCTGAGAGATAATACACAATCCTGAACTACATAACCATTTCAGCTGCCTCACAACAAATGATGTAGGTTAAGTTATTATCATTGTGAAAGAAACAATTACAATTTTTTCCCTGTGGCAAATCCAGAAATCCATAGAAGAAACCATTGGCTTGCCTACATGTAAAAGCCATTACCTTTGTTGTCAGCATTTAAGACACAGACCAACTGGTTTTCAAAACAGTTAGGACATTTAGGATACATGCAGTGAGATTAGCTCTGCTTGCTGGCAATGTAATTACTCTGTTTATTCATTTTAATAATCCCATAAAGGAGAACAAGATGGGATGTGAAGCTGGAAAGAAAAGGGGGTTGAAAAGCCAGTGTGTTATTTTTAGAAGCAGAATGTGAAGCAGAGGAGCACATGATAAGCTGGGATGTAGTGGAGGCAGATCTGTCTTCCATAGAGTTGGAAAACCAAGCAGATCTGGAAGTGATCATTCCTAGATAGTATCTTTTGTAGCCCTGAGCTGGTCCATGCAGTGATTCATCTTTGGGAAAGACTGATGATCATTGCTTTCTGGATAAGAATTAGTTTAACTCTCTATATTCCTGTTTTGTAAGTTGAACCACATAACAGAGACTAAGGCTATAATGACTTTTAGAAGCTATTTAATTAAAGCTTCATCCCCAGGGTAGAAATCTCCTACAAGAGCAATTCTGATTAATGTTTATTTAGTTTGGTCAAGTATTGTTGATGAATCAGTTTTAGTTTTGGAAATATAGTATTTAACATTTTGACTTGTTTAATAGTCATAACATCTTCCCTTAAACTGAGCTAAAAGTTAATCTCACTGCAACATTCATTTGATCAGGTCTAATTCTTGCTCAGCATTTCATATTAATTTGAGTTCTTCTTGCTTTATCCATTTTTACTTTGGATGCAGCAAATTATCATTTTTAAGATTTTGGATTTTTTGTCTAAAAATAATCACCCATTGAAGAAGAAAATTACTGTAGAATTAATATATATTATGCATTGCAGTGAATGAGACATGGTATATTATTGACAGCTTAGTGTGCTTACAGAAAGTAATCAATTTAGTAAAGAATGATAAATGCCCTAGTGGTATAATAGCATTTGAGAGAAGCATGTAATCAAGGCTCATATTTCATACAGTTCTCCTATGGAACACTTTCTGGGCCTCCTACCACCCTAGATATGCTCTAAATTGTCAATTGTTTCTTTTAAAAAGTAGTTTAGAAATAAATCTGAAATAAATAAATTTGGAAGTATACCTACCCTAACTGAACACTATAAAAACTATCTTATTAATATAGACTAAAAATTTACTTGAAAGTCTTTTTTCATAGGAAGCTTTATCCAACAAGATCTATATTGCCATGCACATGTTACATCTTGTTTTAAAATGCAAATCTCAGATAATAGCTCTTATCTATGTTTATCTTGTGGATGTAGGCCAAGAGATGCAAACAATTTTGTTTCTTTCTTCTCTTTACTATCATATTAATTATATATTTAATTTTGAAATGGCCAATACCATTTCCCATGACATTTTCTATTATAAGATTAAATATCTGTACTCCTTTAATTAGCATTGTTCTCTGTTCCTGCATTATTTCTTCAACTTATATTTTTACTCAGTGGATATGCATGGTAAAATGAGCATTTGAAGATCTAAATATGAAACTACCATGTGCCTTGATATATATGCAAATATGCAGATATGCAGATACAGATTGGTGCTAACTGACCAAAGCAATAAAAACAATAAAACAGTAAAACTATTATCTATTCTGAGAGATTAATATTTAATTACTAGAATTGATGTAATTTCAATTTTCTGAAATGTTTTCACATATGCAATTTATATCCTTCCATTGTCTGTCCATAACATTGAGGTCAAATATCTTCATTTTTACTCTATAAATAAAAATTGAGTTGTAAATGCTAGAATGGCCAGTTACACAAAGCAGCAGAGCCAGGACTAAGAGCTATACTATTGATGTTTAAGGTTCTTTAAATATATTACTGTATAATCAATATTTAAGTGTCTGTGGTATATACATGCCCCAAACCAAAATAATTACCCTTGATTGTATTATTGACAAGTTCATGCCATTGGCTAATAACAAAATTATAGCTTAGTAGTAACAACTAATCACTGGTAATACTAATATTATTTGATCAATTAAGAGACTATTTAGTATAGTTGATTATGATGCATTTTAAGAAAATTACAAAAATAGGAAGTGTATGCAAAAGTTAGTAAGTGTTAATTCAGAAATTTCTAGTTGGCTTCTCTTGTATAAATAATACTGAATTTTTACATTTCTTGGCAACATTTCCATGTTTAATAAAAATTAATCAGTCCGTAAATAAAGCTAGATGAGCATTTCAACTTACTATAAAGGAGTCTAAAAAATAAAACCATTTTAATTTTCACTCTTTTCTTTGGCTTGATTCTAATAGGAGAACTATAAACTCAGACTTTCAATAAAATCAGAGTCTTTGATGTGGCCATTTATTTTAAAAAGGCATTCTGTAGCATACCAATTGCTGAATCTAGAAGCTCTCCATTGATATTCCATTTAATAAACTAGCAAGCCAGACACATTTATTTTAAAGTTCAGGTTTAATTAAAAGATAAGACTAGAGTGACAGAATGGCAAGGGAAAGAGGGATGTTGAATTTTTTTGTTTATTATTGCAGAGCAGCTGCTTTTATTTTTAACTAATCTCCATTAATGTCAAATCAAAAGGCAGAACTTCTTAAAGGCCTTTGCATTGGCCTTGTTACCTGCTTCCCCTAGGAAATTACTATGCATTTACTCATTCTGAGTTGAAATTCAATATAAGCCCATTGCTGCCTACCAAAAAGTGCAAATAGTTGACATAAAGTTCATTTCCTATACTGAAATGCATTCGTTTACTCATTCAGCAATATTTGCTGAGCACCTACTATGTATTTACCTCTGTTTTAATTAGTGGACATTGACTAGGCAATGCCCACATCAGAACTGAAAAAAATCCAGTGTTGCAGTTTCAAACCCCACACGATTCATAGAATTATACAGCTTTTCAATTCACTGACCAAATGTCACCTTCTATAGATTTTTGGAAAAATTCTGTTAAGAAAGTCAAATACTATAAAGATGGCTATTCCCATCTCTTGCCCTCTTGATCTTTTAGGTCTAATGCATTCTAATCTAAAATTCGAGTCTAACATTATTAAAGACAAACTAAGATAAATAAATCAATGTAGCATATAAACTTGGGAAAAATAGTAATAGTAATAGTCTTTAGATAACAGAATTGCTATCATTGTTTACTAAGATTTGTAGGACAGTTCATAACTGCAAGACTTCCCAGATCATTGCAGTTCATTTTTCTGTAACCATAAGACCAGAAATGTAACATGGACAGGGTTGGCTATCTCTACCTCTGCACTAAGGTCTTTATCAGAACTTTGGTTGAAACCATGGTAGTAAAATTTGAATGCACATATGATAAATTCTCTTTCATAATTTTAGAAGACAGTTGGTGAGAAGAGCATAGACTTCAGGGTTTTGTAGACATGAATCCCTGTCTTATCCCCATTATACTATAATGGGCAACATGATAGTAGATATTTTAACAATTCTAAGGTGCAATTTTCAATAATAATAATGTTACAAAATTGTGAAAATTAAAGAATGCATAAACAAGTACAAAAAATTAGACCAATAGTATCTGCTATTCAAAATATTATTAACATCATTACATGTACTTTCCTCCTCCTCTAAGGTCTATGTATTCTCAGTAATGTATACTTTCTTTTTTAGATTTATCAGGGAACATAGATAATCTATGTTTACATAACAGAGTACATTTTTCTTACTACAGAACAAAAATTGGTTACATATTCTATTTTAAGTATCTGTACTTAATCTAATCCTTAAAGAACTAAAGATAGCCAGAGTTGTATGATAAGTTTCCATGGTATAGCTGAGGTTCACAAGAAGATACCTAAGGAACGCACACAGCATGTCCTTCATTTCCAGACACCTGAAATGAGTTAGAGTAAGGCTTTTTACAGGACCCTAAGCATTCTAGGACACAGAATAAAGATCTGGAATAAAGAAAACCATGACTCATCAAATAAGTTCTGTACTGGGGCAGAATCCTAGAAATTTGGCCAAAAAAAAAGAGCCCAAACAAACAAACAAACAAACAAAAACCACCCTTATAAAGTTAAATGACTTCTTTGAACTACAGTTAAGGAGGAAATTATGGCAAGAGTTTCTGCTCAAGAGACACCAATTAACACAATGGATAATCTATGGCTTAATAAAAGATACAGATACTATTCAAATACAGGAATCTATTATTTAATCTTTATAAAAGAGAAAGTCCATTATTAAATTGTAGTTCAGTGAGAGGCTGAGATAATTATGCCTTAGATTTTGCTGCATTCTGGTGATCTAAATTAATATAAGAATAGTGACTTAAGAGACACTTTGTGGGCAAGCCATCTCCCCATCCAGCTATTCTTTCTCTCAAATATCATATGTCTTAAGCAAGCATTTGACAGGTGTTAAATTGCAGTATATTCATGATTGAATTCTCTAACAGGTACCTGTAGTGCTGATAATCTATTGTGCTGGTTAAAGTACAAGCCATATACTTTAATCATTTCTGACATAGGCACTACAAGAAATGAAAAAGTAAAGCAGACAGGTTTCTCTTAAGGCTGTGATAGCAGGATGGGGGTGGGAAGGCACGGACCCAAGGTCAAGTGGTTACAATTAGACCACCTCTTCCCCATCTCAGTCTTGCCCTCAGGAGAATTTCAAGGGAGGCCCATAAACTCTCTCCTCTTGAAGTCTAAACCTTCCACAAACCCAAGGCAAGGCTACTATTAGAACTGATGGCCCATACTTTCTTTGATACTATTAAAACTAATTCCTCTATATCTAATTCACTACTGGGATTTTAGATCATCACATATCAGAAAGGCACTCAAGGTCCTGTTCTTTCTGTTGTGCTTTCTGGAACCCACTTTCTATTATCATCAAGACTGTGTATCTCTGCCTCCCTGAATTTTCCCTTCTTCTTTTGCTTTAAATGTAATGTAGATGTCCACTAAATGTCTCACAATTGGTCCACATAAATTGCTATTACTGTTTTCTCAGTAACACACCTATAACTGGATCACTACATGGGACACTCCCTCACTTCTCAATGTTTCTACCCTCAAGTACAACACAATAAGAAGACACTGAATTATTTGCCATGAGTCTCATCATTTGTGCTTCTTTGAAGTCCCCCATTTTTCCTGGGCACTCGCTGTTTCACTGAAGATGTTTTGCACTTTGATACTCTTCTTTTCCCATTCTTCTTTCCCATTTCTGACACTATTCTTGGAGTTTAGGATATTCATTAATTTCCCTGTGTCTTTCTTCCTTGTGCTCCTCGCTATCAATGATTTTTTATCCTCCATCCCATGTCAACTGCTCATTCCCATGATCATTTACCAGCAAATATCTTTCCCAATTTCTTGTGGACCTCATAATGCTCATTTCAAATGTTACATTTTATGGGACATCCTACCAGTGTTTCATACTCCTTGAGCCTTGCTGCTATTCCTCACCTTCACATCCTCAGTTTACCTTCGTCCACTTATCTTCCATGATTTATCTCTACTCCAGTGCATTTTCTTATTTATTCAGCTCTCTTGCTGCTTTTTCTCTCCTGTCCTCAGGTTCTGCTGCTGGAAAAGTCTAATTCTGATTATAGCTTATTTTTTTCCTATTTCATAATCCAACCCAAATATTTTACATAACTAGAGAAATACTAGTGACCTGACTGGATTTTACAAATCATCATCTTAAATGTCAAGAGGGAGGGCAGTGCTGCCAATAGCTTTCTATTGTACTAACTTTCTCTTGTCAACCCATTCTCCTTCTGTGCCAGAAAATTATTTTATACTTCAGAATATAGCCTTGATTTTTATTAACAGGGAATAAAAAGCAAAATGAAGAACACTGCAACATGATCCCATGACCACATCTTTTCCCTAGGGCTACAGCATTTGAATTTATTAACAATATATTCACAGTTGTAGTGGATTGCATCTCCTTGGTGCTATTGAGGAATCCTTACCTTTTGTGATGGATCCCATCTGTGTTTGCCTGTGAAAGGATGTGGAAAATAAAATGACATCTTCCTCCAGAACCTAAAATTTTACTTTAACATATATGTATTTTGATTCCCTTGTGTCTTTTTCAATGCACAACTATAATTTATCTATTGCCTTCAAAAAAGGTATCTGTATTCACTGTTTATTCATTCTCATTCTATGGTCTCTTGATTCAACTCCAACTGAGTCTCCATTCATGCTCTGGAATTACTATTGCACATGTTAGCAAAGTCCTCCATGTCTATGCATCCTCACCCATCATTCTGCTACTCTTCTGGGTGACATGTACTGTAGTTGAGTATATTATTCACTTTGGTCACTTTCTTCTCTTAGATTCTGAGACATTTCACTCTACCGATTTCCCACATACTGCTCTGACCATCCATTTCCAGTCTCCCTTATTGAAACCTGTTCCTTATCCCAATCTACAGAAACTGGATTCTGCTAGAGATCAATCTTCAAACTTCATCCCTCATGGATCTATTTTGTCTCTTTCCATAGTCTCATTTAATAATGTGACTTTAAAAGTACCACTTCCAGGGGCTGAGGTTGTGGCTCAGTGGTAAAGCGCTCACCTAGGCATGTGTGAGGCACTGGGTGCGATCCTTAGCACTACATAGAAATCAAATAAAGGTACTCTGCTCACCTACAACTAAAACATATATATATATATATATATATATATATATATATATATATATATATATATTTTTTTTTTTTTTAAAGGACCATTTACATATGCATTACTCAAATTTAGCCACAAAATGTCCCCTCTATTTCACACTTTCATACGTAACTATTTAATTTACATAGCCACTTTATTTCTACTAGACATCTCAGACATATTATGAGCTCTTCATTACTCTCCCAAATATCATCTTTTTTATCATCTCTGTAAACAGCATTACCTCATCAAAAGCCTTGAGATAACTGGTCCTTCATTTGTAAGTTTCGTAAGTATTATTTATACAGAATGGGTATAAATAATATGCCATAATTTGAGCTCTTATCTCTGCAGCATGGTTGCCCTTCTAGTTTAAACCGCCATCATGTTTCACACAGACTGCCGCAATAGCCCTTTCACTCTTGTTTCTGTTACCACTTTGAACTCTCACTCCACTCTACTTACAGCAGCCAGAGTAATCTTTTAAGGCATGATCAGTTTATATCAGTCCAAGTACTTCAAACACCTCCACAGCTTCTCATAACACATAAAGTAGAATCTGAAGATTTTTTTTCCCCCCACAGCTTAAAAAGCTATGTGGTGTAACCTCTGGGCCTCCCTACAGGTTCAGGTTTTCACAGTCCTACCACACTGCCTTGTGTTCCCAGTGTTCAGTCATGGCGTCTTTGCTATTCCTCAGTTTTTCCACTAGCATCTACCCTAGGAAGTGCACTTCTTGCTTCCTTTGCTTGGATCTCTCTCTCCAAGAATCTGTGAGGCTTTTCGCTCACTCCATCCAAATCTTTGTTTCAGCATCTCCTCCCTAGGAGAACGTTCCCTGGCTACCCTAAGAACTAGGAACCTCCATACCATTCCATTTCCTTATACTCTTAAAATTTTCTTTATAGCTTGAACTTCTACCTTACTTTATATATATTTATGCCATTATTTTTATTTCCTTATTCCAATTAAAGGCAAGCTAATCTACTTATTCCCCCAAACATGAAAATAGCAACTTTTTCTTTTCGGAATTTCGTATCTCCAGTGACTTAAAACCACATTGCAATTTTCAGTAAATATTTATGATGAAAAATGAATGAATGGATGGAGGGATGAGTGAGTTCTGGGAAGGAAACAAGCAGGAGTGGTTCCGGATGCACAAATAGGGTCCTGGGCTCAGCTGGGATTGAGGAAACTGGAAGTTTAATGAAAGGGTTGACGAGCCAATTGAGAAACTGGAGAAAGTACTTCAGAATCAAGGAATATAGCCACATTTATCCAGTATTAAAACAAATGTATGACTGACTGTTCATCCAGGGAAGGGGTGTCTACTGTTGCCTCTGATTTTAAGTGGTTCCCTGAGATAGAAAGATATAGACAGACTGCTCTGCCTGGAGGAGGATTTTAAAGTACCTGCAATTATGACAAATATTTAGGACATCCCTTAAGCTCTCATAGGACTAACTCTAATACTAAACCTGGAAAGAGGAAGTTGGCAAACAATAGGAGACAATACCATACCATATCATACCACACCATAGCCATACCTAGCCCATGGGTCCAGTTGATATATACCTAATAATATTTTCTTAGATGACTACATCACATTTTTAACTAAAAAAGATTCAAATAAGACTTTATAATTATTAAGTTCTAGGAACATTCTCCCTAAGAATCACAGCATCTTGATAGTCCTGTATTAATCTGGGAAAGATAAAGGGGTTACTAACAATTTTGAGACTTTACTATCCCCACAAAGTCCAGGGACTATATGAAAAAGGAAAGTGATATTTTAAGCTGGTCTCAAAAAAAATATACTGACTCGGATACATATAGATCATAGAATCTTGTTCTTCCAAATATATAGTGTAAGAGGAAACTATTGGAATGCTTCCACTACACATGCATATTGATATCCTTGGAACATCCCATTTTTCTACCTCAAAATTTGTGGAGTGGATTCATCTCTTAATATCAGAGTTAAAATTTTGGCTAATGTCCTTACCAGAAATGCAAAAGTCTGTTGACAAAAAGGTTAACACCACAGCTATGTAAGAGGATTATCATTATGTACCTATAGATTACCCATGAGACCATGGAGTGTATAATTTTTTTCCTCTCTTCACTGATTTATAAAGATAAAAGGTTATCAGCAACCAGCACCTAACTCATTGATGATCCCATTGCAATGAACAATGCTGAGGCAAGAGACATTGATCCACCTATAATTTCCTGGTGTGGGAACTGCCCTCACATTATTCCAGGGCACTCAATAGCCCAAGAATATTGTGTGGGGTGGGGCAAAGAAGCTAGATTCCTACTGAGATGTCAGAAGATCCCTTTCTACCTTAAGGTAGAAACTCAAGATCCTCTCTTATAGGTTAAATCGTTTCCTTCCTCTTCCACAAATTCATATATTGAAGTCACAACCCCTAATACCTCAGAATGTGACTGCCTTTAGAGACAGGTCTTGAAAGTAATAATTAAATTAAAATGAAATCCTTTGTTGGGCTCTAACCCTATATGACTAGAGTCCATATGAGAAAATTTGCAAAGATAATCACAGAGAAAAGACACTATAAGGGCAGAGGAAGAAGTGGCCATCAACACGCCAAAGTAAGAGGTTTCAGAAAAAATCAACCCTGCCAATACTTTGACCTCAGAGTTCTAGCCTCCAGAAATGTAAGAAAACAAATTGTTTGTCTAAGCTACTTATCTACAGTATATTGTTATAGCAGTCCTGGAAAATGAATATGCCTTCTAAAGGGAGGTCGATGTATAATGCACTCTGGTAACAATAGCTTTAAAATATTGAGTAGTGTATGGTGGGAGTTGGGGGGAGTTTCTGATAAGTTCCAGTTTGCTTGCATAGATCACCACTTTCTTTTCATTTATCCTCAGGACTTCTATCTGCATTAATCAACTGATAGCTACACATTTTATTTACTTGGTTTTAGTAATTAGTTACATACTTTAAACTTACATGGGACATTTTTTCAGTCCGTAGTCACTGATAACTAATTTCCCCACTGATTTTTATGTGAAGAAAATGAAATCCAGCATTATCTGGAGCAGGGAATCGCTGAGTACCATTTTGACTCTGAATAACCATACAAGTGAGCAAAGCAGCTATTGTCTTCAGCTTAAATCTGTTAAAATTTTGCCTGTAAGTTCCTTTTTCCCCTCTGATGCTTGCCAGCTCTAACCACTCCATGGATCAGCCAAGGCAGAACTGGTGAAAGCAACTTCCAAAGGGTCTCTCTGGGATATCAACTTCAGGGGTTCTGTCACAGTCAGTACTTGACTTCAAAAAACATCATGACCCAAAGCATGATTGATTTTATTTCATTTTATTTTATTTATTTGTTTCTTCAGATGACACAATCACCAAGAACAGACTGGAGCCACTCATGTTGCTTTCTACATTCCCAGCTGAATTATTAATCTTTCTGTCAAGTCTAATTCCTGACCCTCAATTTAATTCTATTTCAGCAGCTGATGCCTCTATTAGCCTCACTGCGCTTGGATTCTGTTGCTCCCTTGGCTATAACCTGCTGAGAAACTGTTTTTTGAGTACTTAGCAGAAAAGCTCTATGCTTTATTGGCTCAAATTTTAATTTCAAATACTATTCTTACTGATCAGGTACTTGAAAAAAAATGTCCTGAGAGGCTTTCCTCATGGCTGGAAAGGTGATTGCCAAATCTCACGCATATCCAAGGACATAAATTATATGAAAATCTTTCATTCCTTACACCATTTCATTCCTTGTATCATGAATAGAATCTTAGAATAATCAATGGGTTTTCAAGGTGAAAAGAATCATAATTTCAAGAAAGCCGAGAGAAGATATATACAGGAGCTGGTAGGAAATACAGACTAGTGTCAGATTTCACTAGTTCTGAATATTATCTATTATAACAGGATAAACATTAACAAACTAAAATATAAATTCAGTTTCCATGAAAATAAGAAGGAATCCAATAATTTACAAAACACAATCCTATTGTGTGAAAGATAATGTAACTGAATGAGATGACTTCATACCTTGGGAACTGCCTCCCTTTAGCTCACCCGTTATTGATGACACTAGGATATATTGAGATAATCAGCGAAAGTGCCTTAACTCTTATTACTATGTTACCACAGACAGTTATATTCCAAGGTGTATAGAGCAGAAATGTTAAAGAAAAAAGTGTTCTTTGGCATTGCTGAAGATATGAATCGATAAAATGTATCACTTACATCCCTGATGAAAATTAAAGCAAAATTACTAGTATCTCTTCTAATCCAATCTCTTACTGAATGACACATAAATATCATTAGAGTATTTTTTTCCCAGTTCATTCCTCCAGTTAGAGAATGTGCACTACTTCAGGCCCACCTTAAACCCAGGATGCTTTCATCTCAAAATCTTTAACAAATCACATCTGGAAAAGACTATTTACAAATAAGGTCACGTTCCAATCTTCTGCACATACGTGGATTTGGGGGAATGCTATTCAACCCACTAGAGTAAACAATGGAGATTTTGTTATTTTACAATGAAATACTATTGATGAGGTTAGATAGGTAGTATAAATTAGAACTAATGGAAATATGTAAGAACAGGTAGTAATTAGGAAAAAATGTAATATATGTAGTTTGAAAAAAATGAAATATTGGGGGACAGTAATATGAACATTTTAAGGGGCAGGTGACATACAAGTCTGGACTTTAGTAGACAGATCTATATTATGTGATGATGACACCAACACACAATTTCATAATGTTGTTTTTTTTTTCTCTTAATTGTCTAGTGTTTTGCTACATCCTGAACTTATTAATTCACAAGATCCAGTTCTTAAATATTGAAAAATTTTGTGAGGATCTGAAAATCTTTGGTAGCTTAAAATCATCTTGCAAAGAGATATTTTATAACATGGGGATGGACAAAAGTCACCAATCAAGTGCCTTGTTTTGCTTTGTTTTATCTGTACCTGCAAACCTCTGAATTTTACTCATTTGAACTCTCTGAACTCTCCCCAGAGGAATAGCACACAAAGTTTTGTACCTGACACAAATTAAGGAACTTAGATATTAATAGTGCTTTAAGATTCAAAATGAGCAAGGCATGGTGGTGCATGGCTATAATCTCAGAAGCTCAGGGAGGTTAAGACAAGAGGAAGCGAGTTCAAATCTAACTGCAGCAACTTAGTGAGGCCCTAAGCAACTTAGCAAGACCCTCTTTCAAAATAATATACAGAAAGTGTTGGGATGTGACTCTGTAGTTAAGCACCCCTGGGTTCAATCACTGGTACAAAAAAAAAAAGAAAAAGAAAAAGAAGATTCAAGATGATACAGGAGAATGTAGTTGATGGAAGAATTATAGCAAAAAAAAAAAAATGAAAATAGAAGAAGAGAGACCCTTGGAAAAAAGAAAAATCTGCATGCAGAGAGAACAGAGCAAAACAGGAACAGCATTTCTAGAAAACTGTGGTGAGTAGTGTAAAATGCAGGACAGAGGTAAAACAGAATAAGGGAATGAGATGAGATTTTCTGCTTTATATATCAATTAACCCTGCAGTTACATTGACATCGTAGGGATAGAAATCTGGTTGGAAATGGGGTGAGGTACATTTTCAGAATAAATGAAGGAAGATTAGAAAGCATGGAGTTAAGTGAAGATTTTTCCACAATTTTGTCTGGGACACAGGTTCTTTCCTGCCTACAGATTAAGTGGAAGCATCCATTCTTTCTAGGTCTTAAGCCGGATGACTTAAGTTCAAACTTACACCATCAACTTGCTTGATTCTCAGACCTTCAGAGGAAGACGGAAGCTACTCTATTTGCTACACCGGGTCTCTAACTTGCCCACCTCATATCATGAAATTTGTTAGTCTCTATATTCATGTAAACTAAATCTTTATAATAAATCTGCATCCTATGTACATAACAGTTGTGTATGTGTTTGCAGAAGTCCAAAATATTACTCATTAGGCTAAAGAAAATTGTGTTTACAGTGCTTCATCCCTTCTAGGAGTTCTAGGAAATAATTCATTTTTATAACTTTTGTAGCTTCTAGAAACCTAGTGAATGATTAGCTTATTTAATATGGTCAAACTTATAAATGGTTATGTAGAATAAACATATTTATACACAGAGAGATATAAAAGCAGTATATACAGAAAATAGAAAATCATTTACAAAGCAAACATTGTATAATAATCTCTTCTATGTCAATACTATCTTGCTATCAACCATGGCCAAAATATCAAGAAGCTTCCATTAAGTAAATATACCATATATGCATAATAATGCCCCAACTACTGAGATTCAAATTTTTCTAGTTTTTAAAGGCAATACAATTTAAGGAAATAAAAATAAAATAAACAGGTATTTTCTTCATTCCTTACTCCATTTCTTCCCTTAATATCTCTTTCTTTTATACCTTTTCTTTCTTTTATACCCTTTCTCTTCCATCTAAATCCTCTAAACTTTTAAAAATTGGACCAAGTTCTAAATGAGACTTCCTTCTGCCTCTGATCTCAAAGCTTTACTTGACGTGCTGATTTTTGACAATATCTTACTAGCCATGCTTTTCTCTTTATATGGGGCTGAGGTTTAACATGGGGGGATACCTCTCAGGAAAGGGCTAAGGACAGAATCGGCATGATGTCTGAATTTGCATTTTCTTCTTCTATTTGCTGTAATGCATACACATAATAATATATAAAGACTTGTTTGGTTTTGTGGTATAGCCTGTCAGCCCCAAACTGAAAAATAGCTGGCATTCAAGACATTTATTTTGTTAAATATGTATATTCTCAGATATATGTGAGAAGGACTCTGCCATCTGTTTGTTTACAGTAAAATACTCTCAGCTAAAATAGTCAGATATCACATCTGAGTTTTGCTAGCCAATTCCCTGATCGATCCTGCTTGAATAAAGAACACACAAGGCAGAGGTTTGCTTTCTTCCACATTTAATCTCCAGATCCTAGAGAAGCATTTCTTTTCCTTTTCTTTCTTTCTTTTTTTTTTTTTTTTTTGGTGTGGGTATGATGCTGGGGATCAAACCCAGGGCCTTAGTGCATGTAAGGCAAGCACTCTACCAGCTGAGCCATATCCCCAGCCCTAGAAGAATCTTTCTTATAGCTTGTTCTCATTGGGTATTTGTAGAATGAATGCATGATTGTTTGGGAAATAGTCAAACTATCAAGAAAATTTAAAATATGACAGAATACGTTTACTTATTTGAGTAGGTTAGCAAACATGTGTTTGTCTAAATTTAATGATACATTGATTTAACAATTGGTTCTTTGTAATGTATATGAAATTTAGCTGCAATGTGATGTTCATTCTCTGCTCATAGAAAGTCTTAGTGCTGGGAAGAAAAATAAAACATTTTTTAAATGTTGGAAAGGGACAGGAAGCAGGAAAGAAGGAAGAAAAAAAGAATCAAAACATTTTTAAATTTTCCCTATTTTATACATATTATTTACCCAGTTTTAATTTATTTCATGAGAAAATATCTAGGGACAGCAAAATTAAAAACAATAGTATGCAGAGACCAAACCTTAGGATCTATCATTCTCATTAGAACTTGCAAAGATATAACTAAAAGGTGATATGGGAAACTAGAATATAATTAAGAATAATGAGATATCTTCATCAAAGTGTTAGAAATTATTTTGGGTTAAAGTTCTTAAAAATTTAGTTTAAATAAGTTGTTATTTATTATAATTAAAATTGGTATAAAGGAAAAATGAAGCTTAGTGTTCAGATTAGGTCCTTTCCCCAAAATGAACTAAATAGGTAAAAGGAGGCTTTATTTACCAAGTTTCCTTGGATGATGTATTTTCTTAAAGAAAGACACTTAGCAATAGTATTTTAACAGTGCCTGATGCATCAAATGATGAAAAGGTGTGAACCATTAATTCAACACAATCAGGATTAGGGTGAGAAAAATGAGATACTGGCCTTGAGCAGAAAATTTGAGAGAAAAAACAAACAAACAAACAAACAGAACCCTCATGTACTTAATATTTTAATACAGTATTTTTAAAAAGAAAAATTCATAATGTACAAAATATCAAAATTAAAGATAAGATGTGACAATATTAAGCCAAGTTGGATCTAGGGACAAAAGAAATATGTCCCTATATAAATGTTTTAATATATTTTTAATGGTTAATGTTTCTTCAGAGCATTAGAGTAGTTAAGAGTACTGGAGAATTGAAAACTAGGCATATTAAGACCTAATATAATTTTAAGCTTACATATTTATTTATTAAAAAAATGTTTATAGAATTTTATGTATTTCTAATGATTATTTTTTCCAAAAGTAGATTTTGAAAGTATTATTAAGAAGCATGCTTTCATTAAAATCATGAAACTACAAATATAGTTTTATATACTCACTTTTTAGTTTATAATTTTAAGATATTCTCGTGTGTGTGTGTGTGTGTGTGTATGAAATACATATTTTTTTCCTCAAGATTTCATATGTTTTGGCATATGACTAAATTTTTCATTTAATATGTGTATTTTGATATTTTAAAATACTGCAGTAAAATGGGATTCATCTGAATCAGTGAGGGAGTTTGGGCACACCTGTACATTTTACCGCTGAGACAACTTAGTGCCTCGTTTGCTCTATCCCAAAGAGAGAGAGAACTATAACAACACTGAGCAAACATGCCAAGAACCACTAATTGTATATAGTTAGTGTTTAAATCAACATTATCCCTTTTATAGAGTATTTATGATTAGGGATCACTTACAGGATACATCCCTTAGGTACAGCATCTAGTTCATTACCAAGAAATTCACTTTGCTTGTCTGTTATTCTCCATACTCATATGAGAGGCCACAAATGGACATGATAGACATTGAATTGGACAAAACCTAGGAGACATATCCTCTATTAAAATTGCAACAATGGACAGCTTATTACTGGCATCAAAACTTCAGAGAGTCAATTCACTACCTTTCAGGTCCAATACCTTTCCCTGGATATTCCACTAAAATTTGCCAAGATGCTTCATGGCCAAACCAGACACATCTGCTGAGTACCTAATTTGCATTCTTGGCTTTGAGTCTGAACACCTGGTTGTGGGTGAGTCTGGCACCCTGTGCTTATCTTCTTGGCATCTCTGAGAGGCTGATAACCCACAACACTGAAGAGAATCAGGTGAGCAGGAAAAAAAAATAAATGAATTTCATTCATTTTAGTTTGAAATCATGGTTCTGTGACAACTGTTTTTAGTTAATAGACTTTATTTTCTCACATCGATTTTAGATGTAGAGAAAAACTGAGCAGGTAGTACAGAAAGCTCCCACATACACCAGAGTTCCCTGTTGCGCAGGTTTGGTGCATTTGTTACAGTTAATGAACCTACATCAATACGTTATTATTAACTCAAGTCCATGGGTTATGCATGCCTCCTTAGTTTTTATCTAATGTCTTCTCTTCTGTTCCAGGATTCCATCCAGCATACTACATTGTATTTGGTTCTCAAGTCTCCCTGGGATTCTACTGGCTGTGACAGTTCCTCAGATTTTCCTGTTCTGCACAGCTTGACAGTTTTGAAGAGTACTGGTCAGTTATTACGTTGGATGCTTCTCTCTGGAATTAGTCAGATATGTTTTCCTCATGATTTCTCCTGGGCTTTGAGGAGTGTAATCACAGAGGCAAAGAGGAATTTTCATCAAATCATGTTAAGAGGACTTACTACTAAGATGATTCATAACTGATAGTGTTGATCTTGATCACCTAACTGAAGGAGTGTTAGATTTCTTCACTATAAAGTTACCCTTCTTTTCTCCTTTCATAATGAGATCTTTAGAAATAAGTCATTAAATACCTACCTTACACTTAAGGAGTCAAGAGCTAGGCTCACCTTTATTTAGGGTAGAATATCTGCATTATTTAGTTTTAAATCTTCTGTTTGGAAATTGTATGATTTTTCCACTTATTAATTTATTCAATCATCGATTTATATCAGAATAATAAATGTTAATATTTTATAAAAAATAATTTTTAAAAGTTATTAAATTTTATAAAATTTTGAGCTGTAAATTATAAATTAACCATAGATTTTGAGCTATAATTAATTGGTGCTAATAAATTTACTTGGTTGGTTAAGCTGTTCCTGCTTTGGCCATTGGGATCTCTTTTAGTTTGTTCCTGTTTCCCTTCTCTCACCATTTTTTTTTTTTTTGAGTACTTTCTTTCTGACACTGTAAGATACTCTAAAATCTTATATATTCTCTTCCCTTCTCCTATAATCAGTCATTGCTCCAACGATTCTTAGATGGTTTTATTGAAAAATGACATTAATATGCAATACCTAGGCACAAGGAATGGTCATTGTTATTTGGATGTTATTGCTTTAGGCGCTCAGCTTATACAACAAGTATGTGTGTGTGTTTCTATTTCCATATATCTGTATCTATACTAAGTAAAACATGATTTCTTCTGGATGTCTCCAACGTTATTCATTACAAAATTGATCATTCTCACCTCTGGCTACTACTTGATCTCTAAATTTCTTGCAACAATGAGCAATCTGTCTCCTACCATTCAACCTTCATTAACTCAGTTTTTCATTTCAAGTTTGTAGGCATAGCAACATGAGGATTGTTCACCCTTAGTTTCATGGGAAACAACTTTAACACTACACATATATAGGTTTTTTGTCCTTTATTTTTATAGACTCTTTTCTTTTCCAAAGCTACTTAGGCCCCACCTTTTCTCCTACTAACTGCAGAGAGCTTTCATTTGTAATAGTGAGGTATTCCTTTGATGGTCTGCATGCTTTCTTGGGGTTCCTCAATCTCCCACAAGTTTTTATTAATGTGTATATTTAAGTTTCATTTATAGTACTGTAAATTTCTACAGGTTTTTAACCAATGTGTAAGATAGTCATTGCAATTCTGTTTCAGAATAGTTTTGTCATCTGAAAAGTGCATTGCGCTCCACTTACATACTCGCCCCAAAAAGAGGTCTCCCACTTCAGACCTCTGTAAAAATCGACCTTTTTTTTAAACTATCTATAATTTTGCCTTTTCTAAATGTTATTTAGTTGAATTCATACAGTGTATAGCTTTCAGAAATGCTTCTTTCTCTTTATTAATGGGCATTTTAGGTTTCTTTATGTATGTACAGCTTAATTTCCTTTTTCACCGAGTAATTTTTCATTGTATATTTGTACCACAGTTTAGTTATCGACTTACCTACTAAAGGACATCTTGGTTGCTTGAAGTCTTTGGAAATTATGAATAAGCTGTTGTAAGCATTAGTATGCAGGTTTTGTGTGTTTTCAATTCAGTTGGGTAAATACCTAGGAGTGTGATTATTGGATAATATGGCAAAGCACATTTAGCTTTGTAAGGTATTGTCAACAGCCTTTCAAAATGGTAGTAATATTCTGTGTTTTCACAAGCAATGAATCAAAGCTTCTCTCACTTTGCATCTCCATCAGCATTTGGTAATATCAGCTTTTTGGATTTGAGTTATTTTAATTGGTATGTAGTAATAATCTTCATTGTTTTAATTTGCAATTCCCTAATGAAAAGTGATATTGAGCATATTTCACAAGTTGATTTTCAGTCTGTATATTTTTATTTCTGAGGTATCTGTTTAGATCTTTTGTTAATTTATTAATTGGGCTGTTTTCTTTCTCACTATCTAAATATTAAGTATTCTTTGAATATCTTGGATATACATTTTCATAATGTATGCTTTACAAAAAGATTTTTTTCTAGCCCAGGACTTGTCTTTTTGCTATCTTTAGGATATCTTTTGTAAAGTAGAAGTTTTCCATTTTTATAAGGTGTAACTAATCAGGATTTTTTTTTTTATTTTTTAGATGGACTGTGCTTATGACATTGTACATAAAAAATTATCATCAAACTCAAGGTCCCTAAGTTTTCTCCAATGTTATCTCTGCAAATATTAGAGTGTGTATTTTACATGTGAGTCTATGATCTATTTGAGTTAAGTTCTTATGAAAAGTGTAAGTGCTGTGTATAAACTTATGTTTATAACATATGGATATTCAATTGTTGCAACAGCATATTTTTAAAGATAGTCCTTTCCCCACTGAATCCCCTGTACTCTTTTGTAAAGACCAATTGACACAACTTGTGTGAGTATTTTCTGGAATCTGTCTTCTGTTCCATTGATCTATGGGTCTATTTCTTTGACCATACCATACTGCCTTGATTACTAGATTTATAGTAATTCATCAATTCTGATAATGTTGGTCCTCCAACTTTGTTCTTCAGTATTATATTCGATATTCTGAGACTTTTAAAAATAATTTTTCTTGGTTTTTGTGACTAGAAATATATCAGTTTTTTTTTTAAAGAACCAGCCTTTGTTTTAATTTTCTATTAACTTATTTTTTGCATTCTATTTCATTTACTTCTGCCCTTTAGTTATTATTATAATTTTTTTGTCTACTGGCTTTAGGCTAAATTTCCATTTTTCCTAGTTTTCCAAAGTAAAAACTTAAATTATTGATTTCATGTCTTTCCTCTTTTCTAATTTATTTCTTCAATGCTAATTTCTTTAGTAGTTCCTTTTACTTCAACCAACAAATTTTGGTAGACTATATTTTGATTCTCATTTAATATAAAATAGCTTATATTTGCTCTTAAAACTTCTTTTTTGGCTCATGATTTGTTTATATTTTCTTAAAGTATGCACAAAAAGTAAAAATAGTTTTGCCTCATTATGTATACTCCAACAGTAACTGAAGTTTAGCAAATACAATATCAAAATTAGTTTTTCAAGTAAAAATGAATATATAAAATTCATCTTTTGCTTTAGAATGTCATAAAAACTACAACATTAGGCAATAATATGAGCCATTACATAGTACTTTGAAAGCAAGAATGTGAAGAATTAAACTACTATAGACTATTGTAACACTTTTTGCAGTTTCACCTTTGTAATACACAAAATTCTATTTCTTATTAAAACATTTTTATTATCATGGGCCTCATTTGCATTAATGAAGATCATACCAGGAAATCTGTAAAGTGAAGAAGTTTGCCTTTCTCTTCACTATCTTCTCTAATACCTGTATGCATTATATATGTATGGGTGTGTGTATGTGTGCAATTTTACTTGATCTGATTGAGCTTAATTGCCTTTAATATATGGATAGCTCTTGTTTTTATTATTATACTTTCTCCTAACATCTTAAAAACCCTAAAACATCACTGACAAATTGAGTTTTATTGCCTTAATGATCAAACTGATCAACTGTCAAGTTAATGTCTTGGAGCTTTATCTGAATTCGGTTTCCCAAAACTGAGAGTCCAGATGAACAGCTGGGCTCTCAGGGGCTACAGAATATGCAACAAAAAGAAAGTAATGAGGGTGTCCAGAAGCAAAACAGCCACAAGAGTCATGAAAATGTAAAGAAGAAAATTCAGTTAAGGATTCAGACAAGAACAAGTATACACAGATGTGTGTGTGCGCATGCACTTGCGTGCATGGGTGCAACTCTGAAGACCAAAGAGGCTTGATTAGAAGAAAGATCTGCAGAGATTTTCTGAGACTTCATTACACTGTGTTTTAGTCAGCTTTTTCTCTGCTGCAACTAAAGGATCTGACCAGAACAACTGTAAGGAGGAAAAGTTTATTTGAGGGTTCACAGTTTCAAAGGTCTTAGTCCATAGAAGGTCTGCTCCATTCCTGGGGTTCGAGGTGAGGCTGAAAATCATGGTGGGAGAGTGTGGCAGAGGGAAGCAACTCACATCAGGAAGCAGAGAGAGAGGCTCCAGCTCCAGATACAAAATATATACCCCATAACCACGCCCCCAATTAACCACTTCCTCCAGCCACACCCCACCTGCCCCTAGTTACCACACAATTAATCCCATCAGGGATTAATTCACTGATTAGGTTAAGATTCTCACAGTCCAATCATTTTTCCTCTGAACCTTCTTGCATTGTTTCAGATGTGAGCTTTTGGGGGACACCTCACATCCAAACCATAACACATTGCATTGCATTAGTCTGTCTCTATGGATTGTTGTAATTCCTAAGGATCACATCTTTTTTTTTTTTTTTTTTTTTTTTTTAAGAGGAGAAAGTTTATTTTTAAACTAATAGGTTCTACAATCCCGAGAGTTCCAATTTGGGGGAAACTATAAATCTACCCCCAAATCATATTCTATTGTAATTTCACATAATTCATTTCACATCTACTTTCCCAAAGACTTTGAGCTCTTTGGAACAAGTGAGATTATTTTATATATTTATTTTCCTAGTACACCATAAGGAATGTCAAAGGCATAATCGAAATGCGGTCAATGTTAAATAAATGAATCTCTATATTTTTGCTTCTCATTCTTTGAAATCTCTTCCGTTAGTATAGACATAAAGGTGACCTCATATACATGTCCCTCCACTAATGGAAAATTTGAAAACTCCTTATGTCCCTCACCAATATAATCTGGACTTATAATCTTTGATATCTAGTTTATATCTGCTATACTGTCACTGAAGTAATATATGCAAAGTGTAAATTTTATTATGTCATCTACTGCTTTAATCTGAATCGTGAATTCCAAACACTCTCAGGAAAACCTCCTCTTAACTCTCCAATGGTCCCAGACTTACTGGATTGTGCCATCTGGCTTATTCTTGCTCAAGCTCAGCATTTCTCTCTCTCTCTCTCTCTCTCTCTCTCTCTCTCTCTCTCACACACACACACACACACACACACGAAGTAACAAATACTTGTCAAATGAATATGATTGGACATTCTTCTGTCACATATTCGAGTTATCAACTTAGAGATAAATAAATAAATACATAAAAACAAAGAAACAAGTAAACAAAGAAACAACCAAAACAGAGAAGCTGAATTTCGAAACAAAATAATAAACATTAAAAGTGTTATGAGCTGACCTGATAGAGACCAGAATTAGGTCACAATACAGAGCATAAAAGTACAGAGGGTGTTCAGAAAAGTTCTGCTAGGGATTCATCAAAATATCTTTCTAATGCTATGGAATGAATCTTGACAGAATGGGAAACTCGAGTGGTTGGCAGTCACCATGTTTCTTGCAGGTAGAAGAGGGTGGAAATATTAGAGTAGTCTACAGCACAATCACAAATTTGGACTTGATCTCACAGACAGTAGAAATTGCTGCCACATTATAAATGAGGTACCCAATGATCATATTTTTGACTTTCAGAAATCCTCTAGTCCTGTGGTCGAAAGTACATTAAAAGTTGCCGAACAAAGGGTAAGAAGAGCATTTGACTTTTTTAGGAAGCAACCACAATAGCAAAGTGAGAAAAGAGGACCTTTGAAGGAAGCCAGTGGTCCTGGAAACTGGAGGAGATAAAATAAGTCAGGAAGATGGGATCTGAGGATTGGGCACTGTCACTTCTATTCCTGCAGTATTAGTCTTCTAGAGCTGCCATAATAAAATACTACAGACTGGGTAAATTATCCAACAGAAATCCATTTTCAAACAGTTCTGAAGGCTGTAACCAAAGATCAATGTGTCTATGGGGTTAGTTTTTCTGGAAACCTGACTTGGCTTACAGACAGCCACCTTCTTGCTGTGCCTTCACATGGATTTTTCTGTGTGTGCACTCCTGATGTCTCTTTTTCTTTTTCTTATAAGGGCACCAATCTTCGTGGATTAGGACCCCAAACTTACAACTTTATTTAATTATATTTACTTCTTTAAAGATTAAATACAGTAATATCACTGGTTATGACTCCAGACTATGAATTTTGGAGGCCACAATCTTGTATATAACTCTCTTCCTCAGGTGCTTTCTTTGTAAAACAGTGTCCCATGTGCCCTCTTTTTTCTCTTCAACTGTCTTTGGTTGGACCCTTTTGCCATATTCTTTACCATTTTTTAAAATAATTTTTTCTGTGCCTATGAATGGTCCATGTAAACTTTTGCTATCTCATTAGCCATATACTCTTTTTTCTTATTTAATCTCAAGTTCATATCTATCCTCATTTTCTCTAGCTGTCTAAACCTACATTTTTCTTTCTTTTCTACAGACCTTACCATAAGGAAATGAGTGTGAACAATACCTGAATTTGGAGCAAAAAAAAAAAAAAAAAAAAAAAAGAGAGAGACTTTGAGGGAGTTCAAAATGTTAACTTTTCTTAGTACCAACTTTCTAGGACTATACACCAATATAAATTATTTTTGCAGTTTTTTTAATACGGTCTGAGCATAATCGACTAGATTCTCCAGGAATTAAAAAGAGTTGTTTCACCTGAAGAATGAAGTGTTCTGATGGAAACATGAAGCTAAAGCTTATTTATTTGGCATGGATCATTGGAAACAATTATCCCCTTAACCTCAGCAGTGACTAAGTTCATGACTATGGCTTATTCAGGACTTTTTCATGCTTTGTTAACAAGTCATTAGCACTGCTACCAGTTCATTAGTCCTGACTTTGAAAAATAGTTCCTCAGACCTCACTATTGTTCAAAGAGCTAGTAATCACAATAAGGTTTTTGAGAATATACAGATTGGGATATAATCTCACCTCAATCAGTTATTGTGGAGAATGGACTTATAGAGATATTCTGACATATGAGTAACATTTATACTTTCTAAAAACAATCTAAGATAAGGTTGCACATACAAATATAAAGTTATAATGGCTTAATGGCTATTATTTTCTTTCCTGAGCTGTTCCAGCTCAATTTTTATATTCAGGATTGTTGTTGCCATCATTGTTATAAGATCCTTAATCTTTCTTAATTTCCTTGAAAGTAAAGATGAACCGTTTTGAAATGAGAATTTGTCATCTGCCATTGGCCTTTCCAGTGGAGGCACCTTTCTCCAGTGCAAAAATTGTTGTCCTCATTTCCTTCTCATTGACTCCTCATTCTTCTCTACCTTCTTTTTCCTCTTTCCCATTCTCTGTCCTCTTCCTCCTAACTCTTAGTGGTCATCCTCTTGGTATACATGACATCCATGCTAGTTACTTTATGCAATTTTTCTTTCTTGAATAAAATCAGTGGTGTCTGACCCAAGATAGCCAAGAAAGTTTGAAGAAGGTAAAGATACGCAAGGGAATGATAAACTCAGGGTTGCCACTTTTTAATTATGATTTAACTTTCTCATCATATCATAACTGCCTTCTTGAATTTACATGGTTCCTATGAGGCTACTGTGGATGACTGTGATGCCACAGCCTCACAGAGTGCTTGGTGATGTGGCATTTATTAATCTCCACTAAGCAGAGAAGTTGACAATTCCTTCCTTCTTTGTTCCAGCCTTCCTCATCTTGATGCCATTTCTCCTGGTTAGAAGTATAGGTTAAAAAACATAATGATGGCATATTTATGCTGTTGATTTCTGGGCTCAACTTCTCATTCTGTTTAGTAGAGTACAATGAATCAGTATCAGGATGTTCCTAACTCTGCTTAATACCTATGCATACCTTTATACTCTACAGATACAAGCAAATGAGAATTAGTGAGTCCTTTTAAGAGATTGGCTTTACTCCTTCAGTTCCAGGATAATCATTCTAATTATATCCTTCTTCATTGGAGCCAGTTTATACCCTTATTTGTCCAATATGTTATTTTTGCTGTTTATCACTTCATAGTTCTATGCTATGTTTTTTTTGTTTGTTTGTTTTTTTCTAGTGGTTTAGTGCCGCAGGCCGGCTGCAGCAAAATAACCGGGGGGTGACGAGCAACTTGTGTAGACTGATACAGCAGGAGTAGGAGCCATTTATTGTAGGACAGGAGTGGTATATATACATTCCACACACCTTATCTTAATTAACATAAAATAGATACAGCAGTCAACCAATAAGGAATCACCACACTTAATGGCTCACTGGCATTACTTCACAAATCACTCCCTCTGGCAAAATGCCAGGCGCCATCCAGACTTGTTTACAGACCTTAACATTAACCACTCCCTCTGGCAAAATACCAGGCACCATCCAGACTTGTTTATAGACCTTAACATTTCTCTGGCAAAATGTCAGGTGCCATCCTGACTTGTTTACAGACTCCAACAGTTTATCATATCTTATCAAGTTTTTGTGTGGTGTCATTACAAATTTTTACTAAATTCTACCAAATTAGGAAGTTAACAGTCAGGTTTTAACCATTAAAACTGAAGACATACCAAGGGGTCTGGGCATAGTCAATTTCCAATAAGTGGATTTTAATTATTAAATCAGATTCATGGAAAACCTTGGAAGGCCACAGGGTCCTTGTGATTGAACTACACTAATACTATCTCTTTTTGTTTTTTTCTCTTCACCTGAATGAGTTCTATATATTATCAATGACTATAAGAACCTGGGAATTCACAAGTTCAAGCTACATTCATCCAGTAAGAGTCACATTCTATTACATATCAAAGTATGTAAATAATTAAAATGTTTTGCAAATATAATTATTGATAGGTTATTGATTATGTCTTTTTTATTTACATATTCAGTTACTTTATTATTTGTTTTTTTTTTGATACCAGAGATTGAACTCAGTGGCACTTAATAGTGAACCACATTTCCAAACCACTTTTTTTTATTCTTTATATTTAGACAGAGTATCTCTAAGTTGCTTACAGCCTGGCTAAGTTTCAGAAGCTGACTTGGAACTTGCAATGTTCCTGCCTCAGTCTCCCAAGCAACTGGAATTACAGGTCAAAGTACTTTTATTAATTTGATATTTGATTTAATATTCCTCTGGAGAGGCAAGAGAAGTGCAATTGCTGACATGAAAGAGAGTCAAGTAATGTTTAAATGATTTACATAAGGTTACAGAACCGGTAGCCAAAATGAGCATTTATTATATTCTTTGGAGAACAATTATTAGCACTCCATAAATAGAAATGAGTTTTCTGTGTGTTTTCTCTCAAGATCAAAATAGGTACTAGAAGACATGGACGATGGGAAAAGAAATTATCAAAATAACATGTATATGTTCAGCATTTAAAATTGTATCAATTACAAAAAAAATCATCTGAGCTGGGCATGTTGGTGCAATCCTAGCTACACAGGAGGCTGAGGCAGGGAATCTTAAGTTCAAGGCAACCTAGGCAACTTAGTAAGACCCTGTTTCAAAATTTAAAAAGATTAAAAGTTGGGAATGTAGCTCAATGGTGGAGCACCCTTGCATTCAATACCCAGTATCACAGCAATAAATAAATTAATAAGTAATTATCTGCAGAATCTGCCCAATAAATCTGTACATAGACAGCTTTATTATTAACATTTAAGCAATAACATTTTGCCAGTCAAAATTCAATAGTGATTCGCATAACAGATAAATAATACACAGTTAAATAGTTCACATAAGTAGTTCATTTTATATGAAATAGTTTATTTTTATGAATTACTAACAAATTTACCTATATTGTTTCTCATAGAAACATTGATATGTATTCCTATTTTTAAACTCGCTTCTGCATGCTCTAGCCCTTATAGATAGTACAAATATAATGGTTATCTTCTAAAATTCCCAGCAGTTGCTTGGCTGCTCTTGTCTGTGACTCTAATTATGAAACACACTTTTAATCTTACCTTTGATACTATCCAGTTCCTCATTAGTAGGAAGAAATTTGCATGAAAAGATATTACCCATGTAAATGTTTCCAAATTATTGCAAGGGAAAAAAAGACCACTGAATCATTATTGAGCTCATTAGAAGAAAGATGCTATGTAAGTGAAAAATATTATCATATTGTCTGACAAATGCCATTAGTTCATTATGAAGTATAGCATTCAATTATCTACAACATTCAGCAGAAATGAAAGGCTTTGTTAGATCCTGCTAAAATGTTCTCCTAAAATTACTTTTTAAATCTATCTGGCACTACACTTTCATCATTAAAGAAACAATGGGCTTCACTTAATTTAAAAAAAAAACTGTTTCCTTTCAGGATAAGCTGATTGGGAGGCATGAATAGCACAGTGAATAATGCCTGCCTCAGAATATAACTTCTGTTGCTCTGTAAAGATTACAATCATGACAAAAGTCAGGGACAATGGCATGGTTTACATGCAATGACACATTATTAGTGATAAGTTGTCCATAAAAAAATAAAGGCATGTGGATGTATATTGTAACTGCTATGCATGCCATTATTTTAAAAGCTGAGAAATATAGCTAAAAACAAATAAAAATTAATACATGTTTCTAAAATAAAAAGTCTTGACCAAGTGGGATTTATCCCAGGTATGCAAGGCTGGTTCATCATTCAAAAATATAACATCAAAGGGCTAAAGGGGAAAATGATGTGATATTAACTGATACATTAAAAGCATTTACAAAATCCAATACACATTCTTGGTAAAAAACTAAATAAATAAAAATAAAAAAGGTCTGAGAACTATGAATAGAAGAGAACTTCTTCAATGTTATGAATAATATTGTTAAGGTTTATATGTGAGGTGTCCCCGAATAACTCATGTGTGAGACAATGCAAGAGGGTTCAGAGAGGTAATGATTAGCTTGTGAGAGCCTTAAACCAATCAGCAAAAAGGCTGAGTAAAACAAGTATTTACAAAATACCTTTAGTTAACCTTATACATAATGGTGAGAAACTCAAAACTTTTCCATAAAGATCAAGAACAAGACAAAGATATTCCATGCCACCACTGCTTTTCAACATCACAGTGGTAATCCTGGCTAACACAATAAGACAGAAAATGGAGAAAAATTTATGCAGATTGAGAAAGAAAATATAATTTGTCTTTGCAGAAAACATGATCATCTACGTATAAAATCTAAAAGAATCAATAAAACACTCCCAGATTTCAGAAGTGATTAAAGTTGTAGGATTCAGTGTTGAAATACAAAGTCTATTCCTTTCCTATATATCAGAAATGAAAAAGTAGAATTTTAAATTAAAAAATATAAAGCCATTTACTTTAGCATTCAATATATAAAGTACTTCAGGAAAATATCTAAAATAAAATCCTGACAAAATATGTACAAGACCTGTATGGTGAAAACTACAAAACTATGATGAAGTAAATCAAAGAAGAATTATATACGAAAAAACATTCTACATTTATGGATGGGAAGATTAAATATTGTCAAGATGTCTCTTTTCCCCAACTTGATGTATATATTCAATTCAATCCCAATAAAAATTAAGGTTTTTTGGTGACTATAAGCAGACTAATTCCAAGTTTTACATAAAGCAGCAAGACTCAGAATAACCAATGCCATATTGAAAGACAAGAGCAAATGTGGAAGACTAACATTACCTGACTTCAAGAGTTACTATAAAGCTCATAAATAGACCCCATATAAAAATATTCAATTTATTGTAAGCAAAGCATCAAAGGCAATATAATGGAGTAAAGGTAGTTTTTTTATTTTTAAATAAATGATGCTATAACAATTGGACATCCACATGGAAAATAATGATCTAGAAGGAGAGTATATATATATATATATATATATATATATATATATATGCTCATATATATATGTATATGTATACATAGATATATACATACACACAAGAGCATATATACACACACACACACCCTTTGAGAAATTAACCCAAAGTTCATCATAAACATAAAGTAAAACATAAAACAAAATACCATGAACTGGGTAACATAAAGAACACAGATTTAATTCTCATAGTTCTATAGACTGAGAAGTCCATGATCAAGTTATCAGCAGGTTTGTTGTCAGGTGAGGGCCTGCTTTCTGGGAGAGATAGAACCTTCTCACTATGTCCCCAAGTACTAGAGGGATAACTGAGCTCCCTGGGGCCTCTTATAAGAGCACTAATGGCATTTCTGAGGTTTCACCCTCATGATCTAATCTTATAAGGTCTCCACCTCCTAATATTAGCACACTGGTAATTAGGTCTCAATATGAATTTTGGAGGACACTCATATACTCACATTATAGCAATAACATAAGAGCTTATCTAGATGACCTTGGGTTTGGTGAAAGCTTTTTAAAATAACACCAAATGCATAATCCATAAAAGAAAGAATTAACAAAACTGGATTTCATTAAAATTAAGCATTTATGCCCTGTTGAAGACACCATCAATATAATCAAAAGAGAAGTCAAAACTGGGAGAAAATTTTTCCAAAACTTATCTGATGAAGGACTGTGATATAATAAACACAAAGAACTCTTGAAACTCAACAATAAAGGAAAAAACCCTGATTCAACCTGAGCCAAAGATCTTAATTGAACTCTACAAAAGAGATATAGAAATATCAAGTAAGCATATGAAAAGATGATTCATATCTTAGGTCATCAGTAAAATTAAAAATAAAATAATAAGAAGATAAAATAATAATAACCTAGTAGATTGAAAAAATCTAGAACATTGAAAACACCAAATGCTGATTAGATGTGAACAAACAGAATTCTCCATTGCTGGAGCCATTTGAGAAGTTTTTCTATAAAATTAAATATGCTCTTACTATGCAATCCAGAAATGATGTTTCTCAGCTTTTAGAACAAGGAATTGATCGATCAGGTCCACGTATGGTCAACAGCAGAGGTACAAAGCACAGAATGGATTTGTTAGATGGAAGACTACATTTGTTTTTCTTGGAAGAAAGTCAATTTAATGAAGATGAAGAACTCTCCTAACTTGTTTGTTACCTATCCTCTACATCTAAACCAGAGCTTAGCCTACAGCAAGATCTCAGTAATCATCTGTTGAAGCAAAGAGGACTTACCCAAGCCTTTAATGCGCCCTCAGTTATCACCCATTCTGTTTGTTTCCAGATATAAAGGAAGTGAGAAAAACAAACAAACAAAAAACACTAGCCAAGAATTGGGGTTGGTTTAAAAGCCATGGGTCCTTTTGATAGTTAATAATTCTGTGAGTAACAAAAAAAAAGTGCATATATTTTGTACTGACTTTCTCTAAAGTCAAAACTACAGTCATGTTGTATGTTGGTAATTTGAATAGGATGGACAAAACATTATTTTGATTAGATACTTTTTGAAAACATTTTGAAGAATTTCATCTCAGTTTTAGAAACACTGATGAATACAAAATCTTATTAATAGCAATTGTGCTAAATATTTTTTTCCATGATGACCCTGTTAAAAAAGTGTACCGGGCTCATGGTCATGTAAATAAGTCTACTGGATTGAATAGCCTCTCCCAACTATTCATGTCCAGTGGATCCTTATTTGAAAATAGGGCATTTGCAGATGTAAATAAGTTAAGACCAAGGCATTATGAATTGGGGGTGCTCCTTAATTTGATGACTGCTGTCCTTATAAAATGAGAGAGATTTGGATGCAGATACAGAGAGAATGCCATGTGATAATGGAGGGAAAAAAATGGAGTAATTCATTAGAATTTTGAACAAATAAATATGTTCCATTGCAAGCTATTTAGTTTGTATACTCTGCTGCAGACTCTCTAAAAATGCACATAAAATGAGTGAAGTTAAATTGTCTCTATGGAGAGCCTGTCTGTGACTTTTCATGATGCTCTAGACAAATAAAGTTTGCTACTGTCCTTGAAGTTGACATAGAAGAGGCAGTCTCCTAGCTGCAGCGTAGACTACAGAAAGCTAAAGCCTCATTCTGATCCTAGACATGAGTAACTTTTCTCTTCCCTTTTCTCCAAAATATGAGCAGAGACTTTTGTCCTTAATATTAAAGAACATGTGCCTTGCTTAAGCAATGAGAGTTTTTAATTTGTGCACTAAGCAGAATATATTCCACAAGTAAAAGATCACCTGGGTAGTGAACAGGTGATTAGGAATTTAGGTTAATTCTGACTTTTCTTGACTAATATAAAGGAATCAATATATGAAGGACTAAAAGGCCCATATGATGATATTACCTTTTCCGGCTCAGGAATTTATTCTCCATTTTCTGGATTCCCCTCTTCTGTTATGGTGGCCAGACATTTTCAATTTCTTAGACAACCCACGAAGCCTACACAGGTAAAACAGCAGCCCAGTTATATTTTTTCCTAAATGATTCCATTGAATTATTCGACCCAAAATAAATTTTAACTCAAATGACTCCAAATTTTTGTCTGCTTGAACTCATGCATTAATAACCAATTCTTGTTTCTGAAATTTTCACCTCAGAGTAAAACAGACAGAGGAGAAGGAAATAAGCTCCCTATAGAGAAAGAATGAATAACAGTTCACATTCATTTTCCCAAATGCCATATGCGCTGTGGATTTGGCCTGCAATCTGGAGCTAAGGCTATAATGGCCCCTGCTGGGTAAAACATCCGTAAGAACAGACATTTGTTGGTGCACAACTGAGGAATGCAGACACTTGGCACTCACAGATCATAGCCTGAAATAACAGTGAGGGTGTTTTAGAAATATCTTGGCAACTCTTCAGCATTATGCAAATAGCAGTTCCAGCCTTTGGAATTATGTTATCACTCAGGAGTGGCCACAGGATTTCTTTTTCTTTTCTTTTTTCTCTTTGTTGTGCTGGGATCAAACTTTGCACATATTCGGAGAGCACTCTACCACTGAGCTACACCCCAGCCCAGATTTTTTTAAGAACCCCTCTATGCCCTTCTCTTGTGGTTTTTATTATGCAAGTGTTTCCAATTTGTGATTAAAGGTAAGGAGAAAGAGATTAGGATGTTAATTGATGCTATATAATGAAAAATAAATTGGTGTGTAATCATTCACCCTCAAAATTTCCTGTTTCCTGAATTCCACCCACCATGGATATTTCCCACTCACCTACATATATTTATATTCGCTCTTACATACATAATTACACATACATAATTACTACAATACATATGTGTACATACTAGATACACATATATAACTTTAGATGTTATATTTAAAGAGATTTCTATGACACATTTTATTTTTGTATCTGGTAGACTTGACTATTTGTATAGATAGAGTACTGTGAGTTTGGGGAGGGATTGTGCTGGATGAGAATTCCTTGCTATCGTACAGTGAATACTCACAAAATACCAAAAGACATGCACAACTTATGTGTGCAAGCTTTACTCTTTTTTATTATGGCTCTTAAGTCCATATGAAAACATAACTGCACTACTGAGAGTTGTTTCACACACATTAAATGCCTCATATGTCAACCACCTAAGTTACAGAGGGATGTCACAGACAAGTGATTTTCATGGTGTGGCCCCTTCCAAGAAACCAAAAAGTCAGAACTAATTTCACAATCATATTAATACATTATTTTAATCAATGAGTTTTCTATTAAATACATAGTATGTGATATTTTAACAAACTAGACTGAAGTGTCTGTGTCTTTCCTCTCCCCTTCTTTCTCCTTCTCATCTCATGCAAGGCAAGAGTCATGCTCACCTGGGACTCATATTTAATTCTGGAGTGCTACAGGGACATAGTGGAGCCCACTGAAATGCAGAATTCCTCTAGATTGGTTCTCCAGCTCTGTCTGCAACACAACAATGGAGTCATGGGCTCAGGAAAGAAACACTTTCTAGGAATGATATAACCTACAGTCTAAGGGCTTCATTCTGACTCTTAGAAAACTAAATGTGAGGTTTTAAGTCCAGGAGAGTCAGATACCTTAATGGAAAACATGGTACAATGTTTCATTAGTAACCCCTATAGTTTCATAACAAGTTTCTTATCAAAATGGCTAAACAAACATGGCTTTTAACACAAAGGCAATTGTCAGATTTTACTAGAGACCAGGAGAGTCAATAAAGTGAGAAATCTGGATGTTATGCTGAAATTATTGCAAGCTAAGGGAAACTTCCAGGAGAGAATTCAGGGTAGCACTGGGACCACAGGGAAATGGGGAAGGGGAAATAAAATAATGTTAAGCAAACACCATTCTTCTTGGATTTTAGTAATACTCCCTTGTGAGTTTACACATGTCTAAATGTGTTTGTAAATGGTTCTGAAATTGTATGTCTAATCTAATAGATGGATAACCAGCAGAGATGTATTTATAAATTGGCTCTCGGAGGCTACCACTAACATATTATAGGGCTCCGTGGCAATGATGTGTCCTCTCTAAATTTCAGCATTCTCTTTGAAATAAAACAAAACTATTCATCTTAACTAGCTCCTAGAATGATCATAAGTACCAGATTAGAAATAGAGAAGTGCTGCCTGTGCTTTAAGGCACTGAATAACTGCAAGATGCCATCATAACCTCCCCATCACTCTTCACCAGGAGCACATTCCAAGTTTAATGTCATCACTTTATTGAATATTTTCTTGCTGGAAGTTACTACATGCAGTTACATTTAGGCTTTTGAAATTTTATTTTAGATCTTTATTTAGTGATTATAGGGTGCTTCAAAAGCCACAGAAATGGCAATTCTCACTTAAATGATGAAATAATTTACAGAATGACATTCTTTCTACAACATCGCCTTCTCTACCACAAATTTGTTTTTCCCTTAATGGATATTGAAGTGATTCACTCATAGTTGCTTTAAGAGTCATTAAAAGTATTTATTGAGGTATATCTCATATTGTAAAGTACTTATACTTTAACTAAATGTAATTTTTTTTCATACTATTCAGCTGTATACCACCAGATCAAGGTTTAATGCTCTCGGAAGGCACAGGGTTCTTTTCTGTCCTTTTCTAGTTTCTAGCTTCAAATGTGAAGACTAATGAAAGAGAATTGATTTAAAATAACAAATTCACTTATGATTAAAAATATTCTTATTTACATACATTAGATAACTTTGATTAGAAATCCTGTGTGAAACATGCCAATCAGCAAAACTACTTGACAATCTTTAGTAATCAGTACTGTTCTAGATGCACTTATCTCTCTTGTATCTCTATGTATATACCTATTTATCTATCCAGTTAAAAAGAAAATAGCATTTAGCAAACAGAATGTGGAAAGAGTAACAAGACTGACACATAGGAAAACAAAAGAATGATACATTTTTACATCCTCTATCCAATGGGTAAACAAATACCTTTGGGTATATTCAGTTGCCAGTATTTAAATGCCAAAATTGTTTTAAGTAACAGTAGGTATTTTTTCAGAGAGGATAGCTATAAATAAAAGGAAACAACCTTTTACTCATGAAAGGGTGAAAGTTGCATTGAGATTAGAAAGTTTGGTCAAATTTGGGATACAGAGAATAGAATATTTAAGAGTAATGGAAAATAAAAATAAGGAAGTCATTTGAGTTAATTAAATAGTATAAAATGATATATTAAATATAAATAACTTGGCTGAAGCAAAACAGATATTCTGAGAATTCCTGAAAATTAATGGTGATAAGGTTCAGACACCTTCAATAAGACCTTTGAAGTAAGGCAGGAATATTGAGTGATGATGAACTGAGAGTTATTGAAGGATTTTGAAATGAGGAGTGATATTATCAGAGCTGTTTGAGAAGGCTGGATGTGCAGAGGCCAGAGCAGAGGTCTTTGAAGGGATTCAGCTTTGAAATTGGTGTGCAGATGAGAAACTAATGTGACTCCATTTTTTAGAAACCAGCCTCTACCTCAGAGCAAAGCCTGTCCAAGGAAGGGGGCATGACCCTTGTCCTTGGAAAAACCCACAGAGGACTCCTAAGCACAAACCCACCCTGCTGAGTTGTTTGTCTAAAAATAACAGGAGATATCTATGGCTGCCAGGTGTCCCTGACTCAGTTAGGCTAGGTGAGGACCCATAGCAACCCCCTAGCAACCTCCAGTCAGCATGAGACAGGGAAAATACCTGGAATGCCAGATGACCCCCAGTAGTTTATGGTGGTTGATAACATGTTGGGAAACCATGTAGTTTAGCACATACACACCTCCTGGCCTAAACTAATCAGTTCAAAGGAATCCCCCTCTTGTACTAACCAATCACCCCTACCCAACTTGTTCCTACCAGTGAATGTGCTAATCAATGTTAAGAATTGTTGTTTGATTTTTCCCACGATATGGAATGATTTGCTGTGTGATGTTGTGATGCATAGAGTATCCCCCAAACCTATAAAATCTCACTGAACAAAGGACCGGGACTCACTCCCTGGGACCGCTGCATCAGGAACGGTTGTTGAGTCCAGGCTCGAGCTTGCAATAAAGACTCTTGTGTGACTGCATGGGATTCGGCTCCTGGAGGTCTACTGGGGTCCCAGGAATCTGGCATAATACAGGCAAATGAACAGAAAGAAGGACATGAAAGAAAAAATCAGCAGTGTGACATGGACATAGACACTATCATCAAGGAGACAACAGAATTAAAGGTAATGTTTAGCTATTGCAGTTGACTGGAATCAAGGGTTCTCTCCGAGAAAGAGAATATGGGGAAGGTGAGCTTGTCTTGAAGAAGAAAGGGCTAAGCTGTGTGAACACAAACTTGCTCATCTAGACATTCCTCCATAATTTTGAAGTCAGTACCAGAGTTCCTCTGTGAGAAAAAAACTAGAGGTATGATTTGCCAATTATCAGAAGATGAGCTATTGCTCTTGAGTCTTGGGTGAAACTAGCACATAGTTTATCAGAAAGTCATCTGGGTAAAAGCTTCTCATGCATAACAGAGAAGTTCAGAAACCAGACTTTCAAAGTGAACAAGAAAGGTGTCCCCAAGCCAAGGTGCTCCCAAAGCAGACATCTGTTCTGACCTTTGGACAATTTGTTCCTTGTTCTTCTTCATTTTCCTTGTTATGGGGAAGTGTCAAAGACTAAAGCATGTAGTATACCAAAGCGGAGAAAAAGCACCCAATTAGGTCAGTTTGCCTCCGGTTATATCAGGATGAAAAAGAGGAGCAAACACAGAAAGGAAGATACGGCTAAGAAATTTCTTAGTCCAGAAACTCCTGATTTGAGTAACAACATTAAATAATTGAGTATGTTAAGCAATAATAAAAAAAAATGGTTGAAAATACAAGAAACTCCTTGGAGTATACTGTTAAAGAACAGAAACAATAGTAATTAATATAACAATAACAATAGTAGTTAATAGAAGTAAATATATTAACACACTCACCTGTAAGTGTTAATATATACACAAGACACTCTTCTAGAATTGCACAGGAAGTCAGTTCTCCTGACAATGCTGTGATGAGGCATTGTTATTCTAATTTTATGAAGAATATTTAGATACAAGAAGGTTAAGCGATGAAGCACAGTTACATACCTAAGAAGTGGCAGCATCAGATTATGAAACAGGCAATCTGTCTTTACACGAAGTGGAAACTTTAAGTGAAAAAGGTAATAATATCATATAAAGCTCAAATAGTAGGCAAAATATGTCTGTGTGTTGGGGGGACCAAGAAATTCTGGAAGTATTTTCTTGATCTATAAAGGAAAATATCCTTTAATATTGGACACTTTCCAACTGAATGGCCACATTTATCAATAAGGAAGCTTCTCTATAGATCGAGACACAAGTTAACACCACACACAAACTGCTAACCCTACAGCACAGGCAGTGGAATGACAAAGCTGAACTGTGAATGGAATCAGCTTCTCACACTTAAAACCTTAGGAAGAAATACAAAATTACTCCACCTGGCAGACTGCTTCTATTTTACTCATCCCTTACTCTTTACCAAAGGGACCCAATTTTTCCAGGATTGTGGAGCCCAAGGGAAAAAAAATTAATAATTATTAATTTGAGATCCTGGGTGGTCTTTTTCTCTGGGAAAATGGCAGGAATATGGTAATATGTTCATACATTCAACAGAATTCAGTATCATTTTAGATAGTCTATATTTATTAGTATACTTTAAAACTTATATGATTCATGTGTTTGCACATTACATATGTGAAGTATTATAGTTTTTAAGAAGTGTGTGCATAAAAGAGAGAGAGGGAGAGAGAAAGGGGGAGAGAACCAAGAGAACCCATGGAAAGTCTATAAGGTAAGACAGGTAAGACGTTGCATGGGTCTTGGCTTTCTAATTTCAATTCCTAAGAGCTCTCTGTACATTTGATCTCTCTTCAGGAATATATCTGAGGTTACCTGTTGTTATGGTTTGGATGTCAGGGGTCCTGCAAAAGCTCATGTGTGAGACAATGCAAGAAGGCACCAAGGAGAAATGATTGAGTTGTGAGACTCTTAACCCAATTGGTGAATTAATCCCTGATGGGATTAATTGAGTGGTAATTGAAGTGGTAAGGTATGGCTGGAGGAGGTGGGGATTAGAGTGTGGCTTTGGGATACATATATTTGTATCCAGCAAGTGGAGACCTCTCTTTGCTTCTTGATCACCATAATATATGCAGCTTCCCTCTCTACCACACATTCCACCATGATGTTCAATCAGCCTCATCTCAAGCTCCAAGAAATGCAGCTGATCTTCTATGGACTAAGACCTCTGAAACCCTGAATCCTCAAATAAACTTTTCCTCCTCTATAGTTGTTCTGGTCAGATCCTTTAGTCACAGCAGTGAAAAAGCTGAGTAAAACATCTATTATGCTTAAAAATTGAACAAACAAAAACTTTCTATTTCTTAATCTGGTTTGAGACTCTCTGTTATTTTCTACCTTTTGTTAATTTATTTATATTTAATTTGTTGGCTGTATCACCAAATTAATCTCCACTGCTTTTTTTGCATCAATGTTCAACAGGGAAATTGGTCTGTAGTTTTTCCCCCTAGAATTATCCTGGATAGATTTGCTACTGAGATTATGCTTTGGGTCCCTTTGGAATAAATTAGAGCATATTGTCTTCTTTGTTAGTACTTGGAAGAGCTTGGGAATATGTATAGTTATTTCTTCCTTAAAAGTTTGGAAAAATTTGTCACTAAAGCAGTTTGGACTTCATAGGAATTTTTTTGAGATTTTAATTATAGACTTAACATATTTAATAGATATTAGACTATTCAGAGTTTCTATTTATTTTGACACTTTTGATGTTACCTTTTTTAAAAAAAATTTGTCCATTATATATAATTTTTCAACTTTTTTGGCATAAAGTTGTTCATAATGTGTGTCATTATCTTTTCAATGTCTAGAAAATGTTTAGTGATGGTCAGTCTTTTAAAAAATACTTAATATAATTTTGTTTGACAATTTTACTTTTTTATTTTTTTTGACTATAGTTATTTTTGCTGAGGATTTATCAGTTTCCTTATTCTTTTTATGCTGACTTTCTTTAGGTTAATATTTGCATGGAATATTCTTTTCCTTTCTTTTATTTTCAAACATTTAGCCAACTTACATTTAATAGATATTTTTTCTGAGCAGAATATAGATGTTTTGCATTTATATCTAAATATTATCTTTAATTTTATTTGTACTAATAGTTAAAGTTTAATGTAGTAACTATATTTATGGTTTATGTAAGTTTGATATAATTCATAACCTTACTATTTGAGGTATCTTCTGCATTTCCTATTTTTCTCTACTCTTTCCTTTTAAATTTTTTGGGTTACTCAAAATTTTTCTCCAATTTTCACTCCACTGCTTTCTAAGAAATACGTTCTTTACTATATATTTAGTGACATTTCATGAAATTATAATACATGTCATTGATGTATTAGAATCTGCCCTAAACTAGGAACATAGTCATTTCTCATAAAACCAGATTTTTCATCTTTATTCTTCCTGTACTACAGCAGCCAGAACATTTTTACATTTATATAATTTTTATTGGAGTTTTAAATATTTACTAATTACAGTTATCCGTGTGTGTGTGTGTGTGTGTGTGTGTGTGTTTTATTCCTCCTAGATAATTATTCTAGAATTTATAAATTTTTTCATGGGAGGATTAGTTTAATGCTAGCCATTCTTTCTAGAACTGGAAATGGCGTTGTTGTTGTTACTGTTGTTATGGTTATATCATCTATTAGATCAAAATCTAGGCTCATAACTTTCCCCATGATTAGACTACTCTTACATTTTTAGGTTGTAATGGTTCTTATTTACTCTAAAACTTAGGCCCTTCTCACTACCCAACATGACTTCTATGAAATAAAAAGATAAGATTTATGTCACAGAATTATTTGGATGTCTTGCGGTCATAAGTCCTAAAATTTTCAAAACAGCTCTCATAAGTAAATATTCTGATTAGATATATGTGGAAATACAACCAAATGAGGTTAATACTATTCCGTAAAAGACTCAGAGCATGTAACAGGAAGACCTGGGATTTTAAAATGCACCTGTTTGACTCAAAAGGGAAGCTCTTAAGCACAGTGTTCTTCATGTTCACATGGCTTACAAGGATTGGTCCAACTTTAATCCCCCAGAAGATAGCCTAAAAGACCTAGTTGTCTAGAGGTGAGGACCACGGCATAATGGAAGAAAATCAGGCATAATTTTTCAAAACATTTGCATTTAAGAATTACTATTGTGGGATTTTTTAAAATTTATTTTTTATTGATTTTTAAAATAAATGATAGCAGAATGCATTACAATTCATATTACACATATAGAACACAATTTTTCACATCTCTGGTTGTATATAAAGTATGTTCACACCAATCTGTGTCTTCACACATGTACTTTTAGCAATTAAATTAATCCCAGTGTCTTCACCTGAGAAGTCTGTCTATTAAGTTCATATATTCTCTGGACTTCCTTCTTTAAATTGTCCATCTTCTGCAGCATTTACTATAAAATGGAAGCATTAATATTTAGAGCATGTGGTAAGGACCATAACTGAAAAAGGGTTATGTAGAGGAAAAGATTTGGCATAGTTTCTAGACCATGCAGAAGCTTTCTTATTGAATGTTCCATGATTAGACCACCCTTACATTTTTAAGTTTTAATGGTTCTGATTTACTCTAAAACTTAGACCCTTCCCACTACTCAACATGGCTTCTATGAAATAAGAAGATTAGATTTATGTCACAGAGTTATTTGGACCTAGTATAGTCAAAGGAGAGCTTATTCTTAAAGTGCCTTACCTAACATTAGCCTGGGATCAGGGAGAGGTACATTCTGCTTAGTCATGGCCAACAAGAGGTCAAGACAATCTTTGAAAACCATGGCAAGGGAGGCTAGGGCACCAACTGGATTATCAGCTCCATAATCTTCTGCTCCTGTTCTCCATCACTCGAGTTACTTTTTTTTTAAATGAAATTATATAAATATATTTTATATTTACATATGCTTACATTTCTTAAAAAATGAACAAATTTCAGCCCAATAAAATCTTAAAATATTGTTAGAAAAATATCCCTTTGCTATCTGCCCTATGCATTACACAGCCATCCCCCTCTTGAAATCACTATTCCCTTTGTCGGATCTCATAAAGAAGTGTATAAAAGCTAGAATGCAGGTAGCATTAGTCCCAACACAAGTAATGGCAGCACTTGCTCCATATATCAGTCTTCCTGATTTTTTTCATCTATAAGAGTCAGGTCCTTTTGGAAAGTCTGTAGCAAAGGTAGGAGAGTAATATCTCCTAGAACACCAACTGTCCTCTGCTTCCAACTCCAGCTCTTGATGGAAATGATCTTGCCAACAAGAGGTCAAGACAATCTTTGAAAACCATGGCATTATGTCTACTCTTGGAACCCAAAAGCTTATGTGAAATTACATATGATCTGATTACACATTTTATCTCTTCTTGCCATAAGTCTGTCCTCCTGCCATCCCCTCATGAATTGCTAACACCTAGATAAACGTTTACAATCTTTCACCAATACTGCTCTGAGTTTCTTATTTTTTCTTGATAGGGAATCCATTTTCTGTTGAGAATCCACTCCAGAATATTTCCTTAGCTATCAATAGTCCTCATACTGCTTTTTTTTTTGCATAAAACTTATAATTATCTTACAATGCATTAATGCTTGCTTGTGTTTATTATCTTTTTCCCTTGCTACAAAGCAAGCTACATAAAAGTAGTGATTGTTTTGTTTTGCTTTGTTTTTCCTTTGGTAGCTATTCTTTGTTGTTCTTTGATATCTATCATCTGGAAAAGTGCCAGATACATAATAGATACTTAAAAGTTGTTGAATAAATGAATAGGTAAATATATGTATGAAGAACTTTCCTTGCTTGCTTAGTGTGGAGAAACTAGTTTCTTATATCAGAATGCTTCTCTTAGCTCATTTTAGTTTGCTGTATGTATTTGTTTAATTTGACTATAGAGAAGTACACAGAGTTTTCAGTTCATGAATGCATTCAGCCATTAATTTGGTAAACACTGAACGCTACTGGGCAATCATCATTCTTTCTCAAATGATTCTTTTGCTGTCTTCATAAAAGGTTGAATAAAGACTTCAGAATATTATTAGAGAAAAAAATATAGCCTCCTCTAGTTAATATTCTGATGCACAGCCTGGGAAATCCAGCTAAGTAGCATCCTTAGAGAATTCTGCTTTGACAAAGGTTGTTTCTTAAGAGGCAACATGAGGGATAAGTCTGCTCAGTAAGAATCTACTCGGTCAGTAGTGTAGCCATCTGGACAATTATAGTCACTGGGTTATAAGCATAAATATCATTAGGCAGCTTCCTGGAACTTTCCTTCAAAGGCATCTGGAATATTCTTTTTGTCCCATCCTACTCTGTTCTCTGCTGGCCAGTTCTCTGAAACATGATGCCACCTGAATATGTGTATGTGGACCACACCCAGGGATAACAGGCATGTAATAACTAGAGGAGTGCATCCCTGAGGACACTGTAATCACAGTCTCCATCCTAATTCTGCATTACATAATAGTGGATTTTATAATAAAATGGAAATAAACCTACATCTTGTTTAAAACTTTTTTTTTTAACTTGGAGATTGTATAACACTCATGAACAAAATTATTACTAACAAAAAGATTCAAATCTGAGTTCTGTCATTTATTATCTTTATGAACATGCACATATATATAACACATGGCTATCACTTTTTTCATCTTTAAAATAAGGATATCCAATGAACAAATTTATTGTAAGGATTAAATTAGATAATTGATAAATGCACTTAGCATTTTATCTGCTGCAAAATAAATGTTCCATAAACGACAGCAGTCATTTTTATTATATACAAAAATTTCTATATTCAATGGCTTAAATGAAAACTGGGGGATTTTCTGAAGGTGTCTATTAAAGAAATATGTAATATTACTTTTAAAGTGAAAGAACAATATGTGCTGTCCAGGAAGGTTATTGGATACATCATATTGAAGGATCAATTAAAAATTTTGGATCTCACAGCAACATTGACTCTGGCTAGTTACCAGTCTTGTTAAAACTAAAGTCACCAGGTCAAAAACAGAATCAAACAAACCATCATAAACCAATATGGCTTTTTTAGTTGTGGTATGTTTAAGCATAAATACTTGTCTTAAGATTCAGTAAGTTTAGGATAGAGATCTGGGAGACATAAGGTTGATGGTTCATTATAAGTAAGACACTCCAAAACAAAAACTAGGGCGACTTATAATGATAATGATCAGAACATAGAAAACATGATTAGAATAAAATATAAGACCAAATACTGAACATTAGCAAGTAGGCCAGGAGAATCTATCCAGTAAATGATTTGAGTCAGTGAATAAGTTTCTTAGTTTTTAAGCAGACAAATTATCCTGGGAAATAAGAGTAGGAAAAACATAAGGGGAAGAATATTAAGGCCCCTGGAGAAATAAACAAAAAAATAAAAACTACATGACAGGAAAAATTATTTTACATTTAAGAATCAATGAAAGGGGCTGGGGTGCTGGCTCAGAAGTAGAGTGCTTGCCTAGCACGTGTGAGGCCCTGGGTTCAATTCTCAGCACCACATACAAATAAATAAATTAAATAAAGGTCCATCAATGACTAAAAAATATTTTTTAAAAAAAGAATCAATGAAAAAATCTTGCCTCCAGAGAGTGAGGTTCGGAGTTAGAACAAATCTCAGATACAATGAACATTTCCAAAGTGCTGAAAATAAATTTCAAATGTTCTCACCACAAAAATGCTAAGTATTTGAGGTGATGGATATGTTAATTAGCTTGATTTAATTATTCCACCTTGTATTCATAGATCATAGCATGACTTGTATCCCATAAACTTATACTGTTATAATTTGCCAATTTACAATTCAATTAAAATGTAAAAATTAAAAAAAAAAAAAGAACTGGGACCTAACTTGGGTATCTCTTCTATCCCTTTACACTACTAATTAATCTCATTTATCTCTGAAAAAAAAAGTTTCCCTTTTAACTAAGCAAGGTTATAAATGTACGTGATGGAATATCCATATGGGGATGCTATGTGTCTGTGGGCAGGTGTGTGTGCACAGGTATGCATATTGCTTCTGAAAACATACCCCCATGAACTTACCAGTAACAAGCAAACACAAAAACAAAACCTCTGCTTTAAAGATCAGAATAAGTGAAGTCAATATTATCACATATTTTTCATTTTAATCACAAAAAATCAAGCCTTCTTCTTCTGTCTGACACAGGCAGTAGAGTCAATAAAAGCACAGGTAGATAGCCAAACTAATCCAAGCTTCCAGATTTTGACTAAATTCATCTAGTAAGCAAACTACTAGAAATAAAAAGTTGGAAGTTATGTTAATGTAAAAAGCTAGTTCTTATGTATTGGGAAATAATTAATACTCATCCTTGTTACATAAAAATAGCATATATAGGGTTACAACTCAATTCTAAAATAGACTTTTAAAGCCCTAGTTAATAATCCTAAAGAAAACTAAACTTGGTTATTTTTATTTGAATCACAATGATATATTATAGTTATTTGGGCTTTTGTTTATATTCTGAGACTTATTAAAATGCTCAGGATAAAATATACATGTCAATTCCTGTATTCCTGTTCACATTTAAATCTAGAATCTATTGGTAGAGATTACTTTCAAAAGAGAGAGACACTCCACAAAACAGTATAAAAAATACATTTGCTATAAATATTTTCTACTTACTTGCATTAGAAAGTTTGAAAAAAACTTTCCAATGTGTTCTCTATTTGATTTTGGCATAAAAAGCAAAACGAACCAACCAAACAAACAAAACCAACTGTTTAGGGAGAAATCATGGCAATAAACAAATAAACAAACAAACAAACTACCACAACAAAAAAATTCCAGGAACTTCTAATAGGCTCATAGGGAAAAGAAACAGACAAAAAGAAGAAAAGGGGACCTCTTCCTCTAGAGACAGTCACATTTGTCCCTGTCAAGGAAACCTGGAAATTGATGCTGTCAATGCACATCCCTTCATAATGAGTCCAAGAGACAAAGGAAGCCATCTTTCCAAATTGCAAATTGAGGGTCACCGTTTGATGCCCTATTTAAATTTTAGAATTTCTCAAGATATGCTAAAGTCACTGAAACTTTCAGACAGACTTATGTTTTTTAAGTAGTATGTTGTCTAATCTTTATCATATTGCACAACTGCCCAAGGTCCACTGGCAGCTACAGGGCTCCAAGAATTTGTGTCTTCCCAGGCATTCAACCATCATGGAGACAGCTTAGTACCAGCAGTCAGAATTATGCCTAAAGGTTGTCCTGGAGCTTTGGCAAGAGCACACCTTGCCATTTTATTTTAAAAAATGAAACCAAACTTATTTATTATTTTTCAAAGTTCTGCTTTTGTCACAATGGAATGGCCAGCAAATGGTTTTCATACATGAGGGCATGTTCAGGTTCCTAAGGTATCCTTCCATCCTTTCCAGTCTATGTGTTTAGCAGAACAAAGGACTTGTGTGTGGAAGGAAGGAAGGAAGGAAGGAAGGAAGGAAGGAAGGAAGGAGAAGGAAGAGGAGGAGGAGGAGGAGGAGGCGGAGGAGGAGGAGGAGGAGGAGGAGAAAAAGAAGATGATGATTTAAGGTACCCTGAGCGTCATCCCTTAAAATGATAGTTGTTTTCCTTTTCATATTTAGTTAATTGCACGGAAATATTCTTAATCAAGAATTTAATAACCTTTGTAAGTCCACTGAACAAACAAAAGTGTACTTCACACATAAATGGAGGAAGAAATGTGTAGCCATCTCATATAAGTACTCATTTCCAAACTCAAATACAGGTAATTATTAGATGTACAATCTTAGACAAAACATGGCTTCTCTTCAATACCTTACCTTCAAAAGAAAAAAAATAATATTTTCTATATTGGTGAAACTGATCTGAGCATAAATATAGCTTAAAATTGGGTAGCACATAGCCCCACACTTTAGATATTATCAGAATGGTATAGCCTCTTTTCTTAGAAAAATTAAGTTCTCAGCAAACATTTATTAATTTTATTTTTTTTACTATTTTTTTATTTGTTTTAATTAGTTACACATGACAGTACAATGATCTTGACATATCATACATTTGAATCAGATGGGATATACTTTCTCATTTTTCTGAGTGTACAAATTTATTAATTTTCTCAGCAGATATTTACTCATTTAAACACCTAAATTTAATGTCCACAATTACGTCATGTGCTGTCTCAACATCTGGTGAAACCAGATTTTGATTATGTTCCAGTAGTCTTAAGTAGAGGTTTCCCTCCTGTTCTTCTCTGTGGATAAGGTCCCTAGCTAAATGACAGTCCTTATATGGAGACCAGGCAAAATACATGCCTATGTGTAAGTAAGCAGTTCCTTGCCATCCTGGAGAATCATTTAAGACAGCTAATCACATCTTCCCTCTTTATCCTCTAGAAACAACAAAACCTGCTTTTCACAGCCCATGTAGGCTGACTGATCTCCAATGCAGCCCCCATGGCTCAGACTTCCTGGCCTAGACAGAGAGTGTGTGTGATTAATAAATTGCTATTGATCTCATCTTTCTAGGGTCTTGTGTACTTGTGTGGTCATCCCCAGAGTCACAGGGTGGGAATCCCTGTTTCACCTATTCTTCATCCTGAGTAGGATATGACAAAACAATAAGAAAAAAAGAAAAGAAAGAAAAAAGTAAATGAGAATAAAAAGTAATAAAATTAGGTGAATGTAAGTAAAAGGAATAAAGGCTTTGATTTGCAGGTGAAGAGATATAATATGGTCGGTCATAACCACTTCAAAAGTTAACTCTTGATATATTCAAATGAAAACAGAGAGACACCCCAAAATATTTTTCAACATTTATCTACATACGGATTTATGAGGACAGTTTTTAAGTGCATGATTGGAAATTGGCAGTTTTGTGTATTTCTAGGTGAGAAGAAAAGAAATAGAAGCAAGATCTTATATTTATTTTAAAACATATTGCATAAGAGCAGCAATATCACTAGTGTCCTTTGCTGTATCAGTGTGGGCTGGGAATGTGGGCAGAGAGCCTGGTTCTTATGAAGAAATCTCACTTCACTGAAGGTTGACATTTAGAGATTCATATTAGTTATGTCTTCCTTGCATTTCTCAAGGGACATGCGGGCTTCATAAATATAAACTTAATTAAATGTGAAGACTTAGTGGTGGGTTTGGGATGAAGAAGTGGGAAGAACTCACATTGCCATGTTCTTCTGAAAATCATTTTGGTTAAATAAATGGGAAAGCCATGATAAATCCCCTGCTAAAGTTCATCCTCTATTTTGGGAAGGTACTGCATTCAATTAAAATAGTTATGAAACAATCTTCTGCTTTTCTACAGGAAATAATCAGGATGGGAGCATCAGAATTTTCCTTACACTGGTTTCCTCACTTAGAACTTGAGTTCAATAAAGTAAATAACATTTTGCATTTAGAAAAACTCACCTTGATAAAGGTAACTGTCCCCCGAATCAGAAAGCTTTGCATTTCTATCCCTAATTAACCAGTGTGACAGGGGTCTGACCCAAGCAGGTAACTGAAGGGAAAGGAAACTTGTAAAAAGTAATACAATCTTCCTTCACTCATATATGCAATCACATCTACATAGTTAATTATTTTGCTGTATTAGTTCATATGCATATATATATTTTTATTCATCATCATCATCCAGCACATCTAGGTCTCAGTATTACTTCTTCTCCCCTTCCATTATTAATTCCATCTTTAAAGGACTTAAAATGTGTGTGTGTGTGTGTGTGTGTGTGTGTGTGTGTGTGTGTGTGTTGAGGTGTTAATTCTGTGCTTCCACACGATCCCTTTTTTATTTTCCAAGTTCCTCCAGGATATAGGATTTTCTCCTCTGATTTCATGAGGTTGGAGATACTGTTTCTGTAAACTGCAAATTTCAATAAAATTGATCTAGCTATAGAGTGAGAGTGCTGGATGTGGGTCTGATCTTTTAACTGCTTCCATACTGTGAGTTAGGTTTCAAAGAAAACATTACCCAATTTCATTCCACTGTTCTTCGATTGTTGATACATTACAATTTTTTTCAGTGGAAATAGATTTTATTGAGTCAGCCCAATAGAGAGCAAGACCATGTGAAGAAACGGGATGTGAGCCAAGTGAGTTTTTATTGTAATCATCAATACTCCGTGTGTGTTTATTGGGGAAGGGCTGTGTATGGTTTTGAAATTTAAGAAGAAATAAAGAAAGAAGGATGGAGAGGAATAAAATAAAGCAACACCAATTACAATGTTGTTTCGTAGAGGAGAAGCTTGATTTGGAATATTGCTAGTGTAGTTTCTCTGTACATTCTTTAGTAACTTTATCATCACTCTCAGCAGTCTCTATCTTTCTCTTTGGCTCTTTTTTTTTTTTTTTTTTTTTTTTGGCTATCTTTACCTTGTCCCTACCAAGAATAATGTTCTTCATAAATATGGTTGAAATTAGTTAAAAACAAAACAAAACTGCAACAAGAACAAAACTTTCTGCTCCCCAACTTAAAAACCACCTAGCATTTAGTTTAATACTTCTTTTTTGTCTATTTTTAAACTTGGTCATATTTGTCAAAGGCCAAAAGCCAGTATCTCTTTTCTTTTTTGAATTACCAACTATACATATACCATAAATTAGTAAAATGGCCCTAAGCTAAATTTATGATACAGATTGAAAAGAATGTAAAAGAAAAAAAAAACACAGTTTTGCTGGTAAACTCAGAGATAGAAATAATTCTTTTTATTCACTGTTTTACTATTGAACAAAAAGAAGAAGAAATTTTCCTTTAGAATAAGATTGTTTAATTGACCAAATGTCTTGAAAATAACTACAGTGGAGCATGGCATCATGTTCTTGGGAGTGTGTTGCTATGTGAGGTGAGAATAAAGGCCATGATTAGCTGGAACGAGTTTTGCTCTTTTGTGAGATCATTTTCTTGAATCCAGTGTCCTATGTGTCATTGTTTCTATTTCTTAAAAGATAACTCATACTCCTGCCACATAAATCACACCTCTAAATTGCCATGAAGCCAAGGAATTGCCCAGCACCTGGGATTCCAGAGCCTATGTTCTTCTTGTTACCACTGTTTCCTTCTGAGACTCCAAGAGCCATGGTCCTCAACTCTGTTCAGCCTCTGCTGATCCATTTACACTGACCTAATGATTATCTTCCTTTCAAAAATAGATGTTCCTTAGGATTTGGAAATAAATTAAGCACATTTTTTTTTCTATTGCAGTATGACTCTGAGCAGGCCAAGAGGCTAACCTGTTTTTCCCTTGCATTATATTCTTTTCCACCTGGAGGTTGATTATTTGAAGACTTGAGGATAGATGACAGGGTGTGTTCCTGAAGGAAACTAAAGTTAATTATAGTCAATTAAGTGATAAATGGCCTTATTTTTCCCTACCGGTGTGCATCTCCATTTCCAAGGTCCTTTAGAACAGTCTTTTGGGTGAAAAGCAAAAATTCATCCCTGCTAATACAGCCATCAGTTGAATGCTCTTCTTAAATCCTTTATTGAAATGGATGTATTGCACTCTGCTAAGCAAAGTGGAAAATATAAAGATAAGACTAGAGCTTTGCCTTCAAAGAGTCATAATCTAGTGGATGTTTCCTGAACACAGACACTCAGCATAATATCCTGAGAATTATCATCCACATCCCATGCCTTCTCCCTGCAGTTAAATAAACCAATATCATTTATTATAAATGTATAAATGCTGTTTTGCAGGCTAACAATCACTTTTTAATAAGAATTCTCTAAAGACAACAATGATTCAGATGAATCATTCCAAGAGAAATAATTTCAGGCACTCCAGTGCCTTCTTCATGAAGGTTTGGTATAGATGGCTAACAGGAAAACATTGCTTAGGTGCCATCTACCTATTTTTTATAGATACATAAATCATCCTGATATGCAATATGTCATTCTCACATGGCAATCAACTAAATTGATCCGCAGCACTTGACCCACTTCCTGGATGAGACCATGCCATTATATTAATATTTTCTTTTTACATATAACTTACTGTGTTCTATATTTTTACAAGGTGGTATTTGAGGAGAAAAGCAGTCCTTGTGTGGCTTGAATAATATCAGAGTTTTCACATTATTAGTATTCAGGCTTTGGGTGCAGGAACAAAGTTACCAGCGGACCTGAAGATGTGTATAGAATACACTCCATGTTAAAAGCCCTTTCAATGATTCAGAGCAGTTACAATTTTTGCTTTTATTAAGCTAAAGCAATTGAAAAGGAAAGATGCCTACTTTTTCTTCAGGGGTACTGGGATCTTAACTCAAAACCAAAATGTTGAGTGTATGCAAATTTGCCCTTTTATAATATGAACCAAATTGTCCATCTCCTCACAAAGAGAGGAAAAAGGCAATTCTCAAGGTCATGTTTCCCAGAACGCTTTATTGTACAATGACAATTCAGTGACCTTTATGAAATACAGATATATTAAGATCAACCTGATTTGTTTAGTGGCTGGTAATGTTATCATGGTCATACATACAAATCAATGAGATGAAAAGAAAAGGAAAAAGAAACACATTAGAGGCCAATTCAACTATTTAAAATAAATTGTTGTCCTCTCCATTTTAGTATTGTTGATGCAAGTACCTGAATAATCTGTTTTTTTTCCCCCCCTCAGGCTTGTCCTTATAATCTTTTGAAGAAAAACTAAGAGGAAAATGCTTTGATACCATTTTTAGAAAGCTAATAATTTGGGAAGCACTTCAAAAATACTAAGCAGGAAATATGTTGCATAAAGAGATATCATTTGGATATTATTGTTTTGAGAAATTGGAAATACATATTATATGATAGATTAAGACTACTTCTTAAGTGCTGTATTTGGATATGGCTTGATTATAATTATGAGCAAGTATCAGGGTAAACTTGTTAAAATTACCAGAATAAGGTATTCAGAAACAAGAGCATCTGTACCACAAACACATCCCCTAATAATAAAATTAAGCTTTCTCTTCTAGTAAGGTTTTGGTATTATTTACTTTCTAGGAGGATTTCTAGGAATCTGTTTAGTTCAGAAATTACTCAAAAGTCCTTGCAGCAAAGAGAGAATATCTAATAAAAAATATCATGTCAGAATAACTTTTTCCCTGATTATAAGAGCGATGAGGTTTGAGTTAGTTAGCTTTCCATTTCTGTGATAAAATAACTGAGATAATCAATTTATAAGGAGGAAAGGTTTGTATGGCTTATAGCTTGGGAGGTTTTGACTCATAGATGGCCAACTCCATTGTTTTTGGGGTCTGTGGCAAGGCAGTACATCATGGCTAGGAGCACCTATTGGAGCAAAGTTGCTTTCCTCATGGTGTCCAGGAAACAGAGAGAGAGAGAGGGAAGGGTACAGTCCCAACAGACTCTTCAAGGGCATACCAACAATGATCTAAATTCTTTCCACTAGGCACCATCTCCTAAATGTTCTACCTTCTCCCAATAGCACCACCATCTGGGGACAAGCCATCAATACATGGGCCTTTAGGGACATTCAAGATCCCAAATAGAGCAGGATCCATTTTGAAACATTTGTGTGTGTCTATTTACATATGTTTCTTTCAACTGAAGATTGATGATTTTCATATTTTAAAATTATCTTTTAAGATCTGTAGTCATATTTGAAATCCTGTAATGCTGGAAGCCATCCATGACCCATATGTGATCTATGTGTGAACGATGATGAAGCCATTAGGCTGGAAAGCCTGGTATCAGGAAGCCCCAGCAGCAATCCTGCTGGTTTTGTTAGACCAGGACGCAAGAAAAGACTACTGACTCCAATTAAAATCAAATTAAAGCAAGCTTATTATTTTGACCGGCCGGGCTGCCTCTCCCACCCCAAACCGCGGGAACAAGACAGCAGCCGCAGCTTTCCTGAAGCCCAGCCTTATGGCCCAGAAAGTTACACAAATGGGGGTTCAGATAACAGAACTCTGAGGAGCATAACACAAATGGTAGTTTACATTTTTGCTGGCCCCGACATAAGAATTTATGAAGGTCATTAGAGCCTCAGAGAAGGTCGTTATCTGGCCAGGGAAGGCCAAGATTTGTGAGGCGTCACTAAAGTTTCAGAGAGGGCTGCTATCTGGTCAGAGAGCCAGGCATGGGTGAGTTCAAGGCACGGGCAGGCATTCCAAGCAGGTTCAGAATTTGCAGTAATTTATAGTAAAACCAAAATTATCTTTTCATGGCTTTGTGGCGAGATGGTTCCCAATATTAAGAAAAGATCAGGTTGGGTCTATCAGTTTGAGAGGCCTGGTTCATGTGGCTTCCTCCCCAGCTCCATCACAAATTCAGCACAGCATTGGAGATGGGGTGACCAGCTGGATCTACACAGCCTTTCAGAGATGGGTGTGGCTTGCCAAAATGCCAACCAACCTGTTTTCTGCAAGACTCCTGCCACACCAGGAAGCAAGACTCCTCCCACTGAAACCTTATCCCTGCTTTTGATGTACTCCCCCTTAAATAAAGAATCAGGGCCCTTTGTTGTTCCACCTCCTGTCAAGACTGGAAGACCTATCAGGTGCTCCTTAAAAAAATAAAATCTAATTTCTGGCTCTGTTTCTTATTAATAATTTCAGATTTTTTTGCTTCTTAGGCAGCTCACATCTCCTAAGCAGTAACATACCCAGGCGGGGTGCTGGTCACACCACAATATAATACATTAATCTTTTTTTATTTAATTGCAAGTGATAGGATTCCCTTATCAATAAAGTTTTTTTTAAGCTAGAGCACTGTAATTATTCATAGTATTTGAATTTATATTGACAAAATTATACATACAAGGAATTTTATTTTAATCCCCAACCCACATCCATTTTCCTCCCCTGCTTCTTCTTCCCCTTATTATTTCTCCTCTAATCTATGGATCTTCCTTTCACTCCTTTATCTATTTATTTTTGATTTGTATTTTCTACATATAGAGAGATTCTCTTTGATACATATACATACGTCTGTTGGGAAAAGTATAAACGCCAGCCATACCCCAGAGAAAAAACCCCAACATGGCGCCTAAGCACCTCTTCTTCCTACCTTCTTCTTTTCTGCAGTGGCACGAAAAGTTCCTGCCCCTGTGAACTCTCCTGCCGGCGCCAATTTCAAATCTCGCTGGCGGGGAACCTTAGCCCCAATGAGAACTAATTCCTGGGCTCCAGAGCTGATATCTGAAAGAACTTGCCAATAAACGGGTTGCCTGCCATTTATCTAATCCCTACCATCTCCCCCTTAGTTCTATATAAGCACACTGCTTTTTGCAATAAAATTGGAATTCTCCCGGCGAAGTGTCTTTGCGTGGGGAATTCTTTCAACGTCTATAACAGGATTTTGGTAAATTTATTCCATATTTTTCCCATTTCCCTTCTTTCTTCCTTCCTTCTCTTTATCTTTCCATTCCACTGATCTTCTCTTTATTTTTATGGATTTCCTTATCAAAGTTTCAAAAAGTATAAAGATACTTCAAATTTATGCTTTCTTTAGGACTGTAGAATAAATATTCTTTGTTTAATTTGATTTAGACATGAGTCCTCCATCCTGGTCACCAGAAGCTGATAGAAGCTCACATATTACTGAAGGTCACAAATAACTGAAAGATTTAGGGAATTTAAGAAAGAAATCAGGTAAACTTACAAAAGTATGTTATAATAATATATATCCCTCTAGTAAAAGTGTTATTTTGGTTAGCATTTCTGGTTTCAAAACTGTTTTAGAAACCCTTCAGCTCAATAAAATAAGAACAATCTCATTTATTACTTCTTGTATATAAAAAGTGCATTTGAGTGGGTGTTAGAAAAGGAATTTTTCTGCTCTGTGCTAAAACAGGAATTTTTCACAAATATTATTTGTTAATTTAATTTTCAAAACCCATGTAAATGAAAACATTGCAATCAATGTTAACACCCTGGCTCAAAATAGCTAATAATAATAGTAGTAGCCACCATTGTATTACCTGATACCCAAATGCTAAATTAGGCATTTCATGAGTTTGAAATGTATTATCTCATTTAAATTTTAATCTCAAAATGACATCATAGAGGTACATGTTTAGTCCTATTTTATAAAAAACAGAGGCTTAGAAAGGTTACATAATATATGGAAAGCTGTGAATGGAAAACCATGAACTGGTTAGATGCAATAGAATATCAGGATTCAAGTCCAAGTCTATCTATTGTCAACAGCTGTACTGTATCTTCTAAAGCATCCTGGTACAATCGTCCTGATGTGTCAACAGTGTGGGCAAGCTCCCTGCACAATGAGATGAAATTCATGCTTAAAAAACAAAAATTACTGAGCCTTCCTGGAATCTCTCTCCTATAGTTACTGTTTTATTTATTCATTTATTTTCCTTGACATTTGGTCCTAAAAAAATCCCTCTAATTTTAATGTGAACTACCTTAAAACATATTAAGTACCTTAACATACAGCGCTTAGGGGTGAGGCAGGTGCTGATTGTAATTGAAAATATAGGATTTGAAAGCAGAGACCCATGAATTCCAACCAGCAAAGAGGCAATGAAAGTGCATGTAGGGGGTCTAAATGAGCTTGTTAGCTAAGTGGTAGAGCACTTGCCTAAGGCTTGTGAAGCACTGGGTTCGATCCTCACCACAATATAAAAATAAATAAATAAAATAAAGGTATTGTGTCCATCCACAAATAATCAAAATTAAACAATCAAACGAAAGAAAGAAAGTGTATGTAAGGAGCCTGGTGCGGTGACACATCAATCAGATTGGTGACCTGCAATCCCACCAACTCCAACTCCAGAGGCTGAGGCAGCAGATTTCATGTGCCTTCCAGGTTAGCCTGTGCAATTTAGAGACAGCCTATTGAAAAAATAAAAGGGGGGAAGGTTGGGGATGAAGTGAAATAGTAGAGCACCTCTAGGTTCCATTCCCAGCACCAGCAAAGAAAACAAACAAATAAACGAATATGAATGTGGGCCCCAGAAGCCAACCTGTTCACTTTGCCTTGGGGCTCTGTGTGTGTGTGTGTGTGTGTGTGTGCGCGCGCGCGCGTGCTCCCACACATATTCATGCAAAAGTAAGCGCATTTATATAGACCAACCAAGCAAAATAGAGGTCCCCATGCAACATTTAGCTAGGCAAAATCATGCAGAACATAAAATAAAAAATAAATGATTATTTATTTTGACTTGAGATTTTTTCCAAGAGGCATTTGCTTGAGTCTCATTTGCTGGCTAATCATTCAGTCACTTCCTTCCTCCTTTGCTTGGATAAGCACAGTCTGAAGCACAGGGCCTGATGATCCACTCCGGAAACAGAGCTGATAATAAGAAACCACTGCATGAGATTTCTTTATGGTTGTTCATGCTACAAAGGCACCAGCAACAGTTGATTTTTTTTCCCTCCTTATTTTGAGTTAACATCTTTCTTTACTTGTGGTCACACTTTTGTCAGTCTTGCCTCACAGTTCCTAGTATCTGCCAACATTGGGCTGCATCAGATAAATACATTGTTTTCCCTGCTATTCGTTATCATCTATCCTTTTTTGATATTTCCAGACTAAAAAAATGTTATTTTATGATTTCATCAAAAAAAAGTACTAATGTGTTTTACCTCTGATGATTCTAAAAATAACTGCTATACATTTACCCTCAAAAGAGCAAAACAGGTACATCAGTGATTTAAAAACATGCTCATGTGAAAAGCTTTTATACATTTGTCTTTCCCCTAGTAGTGTTTATAGATTGTATGTAGATCAGACCTACTTAGCTATAAATATAAATAGTATTTTTACATATATAGATATAAGTGTTAGTAGCATGCATATATGTATACACCCACACACACAAACACACACACACACACACACACACACACACACACATATATATATATATATATATATATATATATATATATATTACATAAGAACTATCTTATCCCATTAAGTATCAAGTTTTCTATTTGAATATTTTAATTTAATTGACACAGGACTGGCTGCAGGACAACATGCCTATAATCCCAGTGACTCTGGAGGCTGAGCCAAGGGGATTGCAAGTTCAAAGCCAGTCTCAGCAATTTAGCAAGGCCCCAATCAAGACCTCCTCTCAAAATACAAAATAAAAAGAGCTGGGGATATGGCTCAGTGGTGAGCCATTCCCTGGATTAGATCCCTGGTATTAAAAAAAAATTAGATGTTTCACATCTGGAACAATGGACAAAATGAGTTAACACTGGAAATAAAAGTTCAATGAGAGTTTGTATACAGAGCTCCACAAAAGGTATTAGGCAGTTATTATCTATTGAAACACACATTAAATCCATGGTGCTTCAATTTTTTTCAAAGATATTTATGAAGCTTTAAATAAACAAACAATATCAAAAATAGAACCACAATTTGTAGCAAGAAAATTTGTTCCTGCTATTTCTATTTTGTTTTAAACTCAGTCTCCATTCAAATGGCTTAATGGGTATATAAGTCAGAGTTTTCCCAAGTAGACTATAGATATGGACATAAAGATACACATACAGATATTTATTTATAAAGAAAAGAGGCTTTTGCTGGGTAAGAAAATGGCTCATGTGGTTATGGAAGCCAAGAGGCACCAAGATACCAAGAACTGCTGTGGGCAGGCTGGAGAAGCAGGAAGATTGGCGGTGGTGTTTAGTGTATATAAAAAGGCCTGAAAACCAGTAGAGCTGATGGCATAAGTTCCAGTGTAAAAACAAGGAAATATCAATGTTCTAGCACATTCAGGAAGATAGGAAAAAATTCCTCTTACTTAGCCTTTTTAAATTCTATTCAAATCTAAAACTGATTGGATGAGAGTCATCCACATGAGGAGGGACAGTCTGCTTTACCAATTCAAATGTCAGTCTCATTCAGCAAAACCAAAAAGACATACCTGAAGTAACCATGGTCAAAGCTCCTGTGTACCTGATGTTACATGCAATTTAATACATTAAAGTAGCCATTCCAGAGGGCAAAAAAGTATCCTAGAGGAAATAACATTTATGAAAAAAGAAAAAAAAATTAAAAGAATTGCATTATTTTGAAATCTTTTTTTATGATAAGTAAATCATATTCATTGTTCACTTAACGGAGTTCATTGTGATATTTCCATGCATACATATATCATGCATTCAATTGTGTTCTCTTCCCAGACCCTTCTTCCTAGACAAACCCCATTCCCAGTCTCTAATCTAATAATAACCTTTTTTTGTTTTCAGGTCTTCTTTTTAAATTTTTTTTTCAGTTTCCACATATGGGACATGCTATCTTTGATACTGTCTTTCTGTGTTTGGTGTATTTCAAGTAACATAAAATCCTTTAGTTCCATCATCTGTTTTGCTGCAAGTAACAGAGGTTTGTTCCTCTTTAAGTCTGAATAACACACCATTGTGTATATGTGCCATATTTCCTTTATTCATCTGTTGACCAACATCTAGACTGACTCCATTAACTTGGCTATTGTGAATAGTGCTACAATAAAAATGAGGATGCAGGTAACACTTTTGTATTCTGGCTTCATTTCTTTGGGTGTAGGCCCAGGAATGGGATAGCTGGATGATAGGGTAGTTCTAATAGTTTCTTGAGGCACCTCAGTGCTGTTTGTTATAGAGATTATATTAGTTTACTTTTTTACCAACAGAGAATAATGGTTCCTTTTGTTTTTGTATACTCTCCAGCTTTTTTTGTTGTTGTTGTTTGTTTGCTTGCTTTGTTTTATTCTTTAATAACAGCCTGTCCAACTGAATAAAGATAGAATTTGATTTTTTTTAGTTTGTTATAACTTGCTTTGTAGCTTAATATATGGTCTATTTTGGAAAAATTTCAATGTGCTGATGAAAAGAATGTGTGCTATGCAGCTGTTGCATAGAATATTCTGTATATTCCTGTTAAATCTTTTTGAGCTATTATTAGAGTTAAGTATAACTTTCTTGATTTTTTTTAATGATCTACCTATTGATAAAAATGGGATATTGTAGTTATCCCCTATTATTGTATGGGAACCTATCTCTCCATTTTGGTCTAGTAATATTTGTTTTGTAAAATTAGTTCTTCTAACATTCAGTTCATTAAAATTCATAACCATTATATCCTCTTGATGAATTCTACCTTGATCAATATATAGTCCCCTTCTTTGTTCTTGCAATTTTTATCTTAGACTCTATTGTGTTAGTATAAGTATAGCTACTTCTGATTACTTTCAGGTTCAATTTGCTTGGAATATCATTTTTAATCTTTTCATTTGGGATTTGTGTGTGCCTTAGAGGTAAGATGAAGATGAGTTGCTTTATTTTTTATGGGCATATTGTTGTGTGTTGTTTTGTTTTGCTTTTCCTATTCAATTAATGTGTCTTTTAACTCCAAATTAAGACCATTTACATTCAGAATTATTATTAAAAACTGACTTTTGGCCAGGCATAGTGGCACATGCCTATAATCCCTGCAGCTTGGGAGGCTGAGGCAGGAGGATTGTGAGTTCAAAGCCAGCCTCAGCAACTTAGTGAGGCCCTAAGCAATTCAGCAAGACCCTACCTCTAAATAAAATATAAAAAGGGCTGGGGTTGTGGCTCAATGGTTAAGCACCCCTGAGTTCCATCCACAATACATTTTTCTTATAGATTTTTTATTTTTATTTCTTTTTAGAATTCTTACTATTACTTCTTCATTTTTTCCAATTTTTAAAAATATTTTTCATTTTTTGTTTGGTATTGGGGATTGAACCCAGGGATGCTTAGACACTGAGCCACTTTTTAATGTTTAATTTAGAGATAGGGTCTAGCCAAGTTTCTCAGGGTCTAGCTAAGTTGCTGAGGCTCACTTTGAACTCAAGATCCTCCTGCCTCAGCCTCCTGAGCCACTGGGAATACAGGTATGTACCACCGCACCCGGCTTATTTTTCCTCTTTCTATTTTACTTTTTTTTTGTTTTCTTTTTGTAGTGCTGGAGAGCAAACCTAGAGTCTCACGCACATTGGGTTGCCGGTGTGCCACTGAGCTATGCTCTCTGTCCAGTTGAGAGAAATTGTGCCCAGCTCCATCTTCACCTCTGGCAAACACTTGTACTAAAGAATAGAAAAAGAATAATCATATAATCTGTTGTTACACCAATAAAAAAATCAAAATCAGGCTCATTGGCATACCTGAGGGAAGGAGAACTAAATACTGAAGGCATAGACAACCTACTCAATGAAATAATAAAAGAAAAATTTCCAAATCTTTGAGAAAGACATGGAAATCTAGATGCAGGGTGTACTCATAACCTGAAGTACACATGACAAGAAAAGACCTCTCTAGTTGTCAAAAGTGCAGTATAAAGAAAGAATATTGAAATCTGCATGACAGAAGCACCAATTCACTTTTCAAAACCAAGTTCATTAGACTAACATCGGATTTTTTTAATAGAAAGCCTAAAGGCCAAGAGGGCATAAAGTGCTGTGTTTTAAGTCCTGAAAGTTAAAAAGTAAACACCAACAAAGATTAATATACTCAGCATTGTGATTTGGAGTTGAGGTATCTCCCCAGATGCTGAGTATATTAATCTTGCTCTGCTCTCCTCCATGTTGCAGGCTGCCCTCTTTTCAGCTTAGAACTCTCAGAAGATTTGTGTCCAGGTTATTCCCTTAGTCAAGAAGTCTTGAGGCTGCCACCTACCTAGGCATTGCAGCAGAGGGTGGGTGCATCCTGTGATAGGAATTTTCTGGAGATTCTGACTCCCCAAACAGTAGAAACTCATTCAGTAGAATCATTTTCAAGATGGCTCCAGGCTTGCTCTGGGGAATCACCAGGAAATGCAACAAAACTCTTTTGCTACAGTAAGCTATACAAACTCCGTGTCTTTTATTTATTTAGGCTGAATGACTGCTAGAGATAGTAGGTTGCTATACCTATACAGGTGCATCTAACTGGGGCTCTTTCTTTCACCTTACACCCTCATGAGGGAGAATTCCCTTCCAACATCCCTGGTGTTGGGCAAAAGTTGCTGGGATTCTCTGTCACTTGCTATGCTACTATTCCTGTTGTCTGGATTCCATCAGGTCAGCTATTGATTTTGTGTAACCTCTAGCCCATTCATCTCCCCTTGTAGATACACACCTGTTATTTTTGTTCTGTTGCAGTGGAAGGGCAGGTGAGTGCTGAGTGTCTCTATTCTGCCCTCCGGCCCCATGCAAATGCAATGTTTATCTCAAAATCTTGCAGGTAATGACATCCCTATGAAAGATATTTTTATTTTGTTCTTATCAAAGAAACTATATCAATAGTCAACTGACTTATTATATTCTTGGCTTTTAAAAGGGTTTGTTGGAACAATAGTTACAATACAAGGCGTAAAATAGCGTGAGTCTCTCTCTCAGAGAACTCAAAGCCTAATGGTAAAATATGGCTTATGGGTCCATTTTTGTTGAAGTTCCTGAGACCTAGTTAAAATGCAGGCTTCTGGATGTTGGTGTAGATCTATAAAAAAACAGAAAGTGGAAAGGAGTGTTCTACTAATCTGTATTTAATTACTCTAATAAAATGCCTGAGGCAGGTTACTTCATAAGAAATGAGGTTTATTTTTGGCTTATGGTTCTGGAAGAGCAAGGTCTAAGGGTCTCATCTGGTGATAAATGGCTTTATTGCTGGGAGAATTCCAAGGCAGCACAGAGTGTCACGTGCCAAGAGATGGGAATGATTCATGTATATGGTGTGGTCTCGCTTCCTCTTAAAGCCACCAGAATCCAATTGTAGGAGCTTAACCCAAAAGACATTATAGAATCTTAATCATTTCCCAAAGGCCCCACCTCTAGTCACTACAGTTAGATTAAATGTCCACCCTTCAAAACCACTAGCAAATGACTTTGAGATTTAAATCCTGCATGAGTTTGAAAGGACAAGCCATTTTCAAAGTTTCTCAGGTATGCACCTGAAAAGAAGATGAACACTTCAATGTCGTATTCACTGATTTATCAGAGCTAGCATACAGACAGGTAACTACCACGGCACATGATGACACATGTGCTTTAGTGACATAGAATGCCAGGGGACTACCTGCTTCAACTGACTAGAAGGTACTCCAAACCACTATACTGCATTAATAATAAGAAGAGGCATCTAATATCTAACTCACTGATGATCTATGATTAAATCTTTTTCAAAACCTAGATGCCCCTAAGTTACATGCTGACAAGAATCTTAAGATCTGCTCGATAACCAGGTTAAAGACAAATGCACTACAGGTGTGGTGGTATATGCCTTTCATCACAGTGGCTAGGAGACTGAGACAGAAGAATAGAAAGTTTGCATCCAGTCTAGGCAACTTATGAGACCTATCTCAAAAAAAAAAAAAAAAAAAAAAAAACAAAAAAACAAATCCTACTTCTATTATATTCTAATATCTATATAGTTTCCATTTTTACATTTAAATCTTTAATCCTTTTGGACTTGATGTGTACTTCGAATAAAAAGTAGAAAATATTTTATTAGAATATTATTTATAATTGCAAAATCATAACTTTCTATGTGTTCAAAACAGGAGATTCATTGAATAAACTATAGTACATAGATGTAAGTAAAATACTATGCAGTTATGAAATGTCTAAGATGAGACATAATGAAAATGTCTAGGCGTGTCTAAAGATACAAAATTTCAAATAAATGTATGTATATACATATTTATGACCTGAATAAAATTCATAGTCATGGAATGTTTCACTAAGAGGTAAAATACACCAGATATTCCATTATCAAGGTTACTGAGGGCCAGGAAGTAGACTGACTCAACTCCAAGTCTATAGATCAAGTCAGAATCCATGTCTCCTACACTCTCCTCAACAAGCTTGGAATGAACCTAAAGAACTAGCATGTGTCATACTGGCATCAGTATTAACCAGAGGGTCTTAATTGTGTGAAGGTTCCTTTGGAAGTGATGTGCCCTACAGTCCCTTCCAGTGGCTGCTTTTGCAAAAGAGTGGCCTAACCACAAGTGATCTCACCATACAGTACTCCCCAAGAATACATCAGATAAGTGATTTTAACAGGACAGGTGGGGATGATTACCATGGCTGTTTCTCTTGAACGCTATGGGAAACAGAATCATCATCACAAACAGTGCTCTCTAGCAAGTTATTCATTATTCTACACAGAGTGTCTTGCTATAAGATTTTGCTTCTTACTTGCATTCAGAGATAAAATTGGAAATCATAGAACTATGGGAGTTGCTGAACACAGTTCTCAATTTTAAAGGAAATTGTATTGATTACTCCCTTGGATGCACACAGAAAATTATTCAGAGTGTATCATAAATTAGTTTTTAAAAAACCCTCAACAACACTCAAGATAATGCAATTTACAAAACAAAGGTAGAACTTGTTTCATTTTTTAATGTGCAGTAAAAGCAGGGAAAATAGATGAAGCCACATAAAGATTAAGAGATGATATTAATTTGTTCACCCTGGGGTGATTACAGTAATTTTTTATTACTTCATTCATCCCAACATGTTTCAAATGTCTTTCTTACTCTCTGTATTTTCAATTCCATGACTAATATTCCATTAAATAGATAAGAATGCAAAATGGATGCATTAATTTGAAGAGTTTTAGCTGAAAACACATCAGCATATAGAATGTGAGGTTAGAGTGATGAGTTAGGCAATAAATATTACAATTGTGTGTGTGTGTGTGTGTGTGTGTGTGAGAGAGAGAGAGAGAGAGAGAGAGAGAGAGAGAGAGAGAGAGAGAGAGAAATATTACATATTATCCAAGTTATTTTCTCTTTTTTCTCAGATAATTTTTAACATGAGGGAATAATAGATAATTATAGAAGTATTTTTAGTTCCTTCACCATACAAACTTTTATAAACATACAGTTTTGTTTTTGGAATTAAAGTTGATTTAGTTCATTAGCCAAATTAAGTTTAAAGAGATTAGTTTATAGAGACTAGTACTCGAGTCTCTAGGGTGGAGACTTTTTCATAATTCTTGTCTCATAATTCATAGTAAGTTACACAGTTTCTGCCCTCCTGCCCTGTATCTGCACTTCAGAACACAGTATCTCAAAGTTTATTCATTATTTAGTAACTTTAGAGGTCTCTCACCATCACCTCAGATATGAGCAGCCTTTATGTAGACCTACATAATTGATCTGATCTATTTCACCATGATGGCATAGGATCCTTAAAGTGACATGAATGCAAAAACTATGCAAAGTGATCTCAACAATCAATGAAAAAAATTAAATGTCCCAGGACCTTCACAATTTTTTCTTAAAAATTAAAAACTTTCTTACTGTTGATAATAAAAGTATAGGAAGACAGAATAAGCAAAGCCAATATTTATTTATTACATTATAATTTTAAACATTAGAAACAATGAGAATTTAAGTGTGTTATTTCGTTTTTAAAGACAAACCATTGTTTATTGAGGATAAGTGGAAGTTTGAAGAGCATTTCCCTTCTTATCATTATATATTACAATAGAGAATGAGCTTTTTTTCTATGACAATAAGTTGTCATGCTTTTTTCTAAGTGGGGATCCACTTCTAAGTTTTACCCTTTGAATGTCCAATGTGGTGAAATACCTCTGAGAGTTCTTCTACTGCATTGGTTTTTGTTGGTGTTACTTTCTCTGGGATCTCTACATCTTATTCATGAGTATGTTTCTCATTGGTGTCGATAACCCAACGTAAGTTCTCTCTTCTGGCCATCCCTACAACAGTGGCAGTGTCAACATTCCCACAGTTGACATTTCTTCTCTAAGTCCATTTATGTTCTACTTGATTCTAATTTTCAGCATTTCTTTTCATTTATTTATGGTACCTTCATCTTTACGGATCAATGTCATTTTTTGATTACCTATTTTTGTAAAATACCATGAGGATTTATCACTGGAAGACAAGGCAGCAAAACAACCACACATTATGCAGAAAAAAACAGTGTGCAGCGAATAATAACTGACAGACTTTGAAATAACCCATATAATCGGTCACTGGTCATGATGTATGTCTATTATTTACATAATGATTGACAGACTGAAGAGCTAGCAAAGTTTGTACTTTGTATAATTACCAGCATTTAATACATGGTGGTAACTGAAATTTGGACCATATTATTGAGAGACTGGTGTGTTATTTCACTAAACTCTGATAACTGAAATTCATACATATCTAAACATGCAAAGCAAGAAGTGTCTCTATATTTTTATATGACAATATGCAAGTATTTATGCATTAAAAGTATCTTTAAATATGACAGAACTTCTTCCAAAATATTTTAAGGCAGATGGTTCTAAAATTTCATTTTGATTTTAAGAATTCTTATTCATTCCTCTGAAAATTGTCAAGCAGCTGTGGTTGGACAGCAACCTGGAACTTCAAAGCATATGACAGCAGCCACCTTTCCTGACCAACTGCTTCTTGGCCACCATCAACATCAAATAAATATGTTCTATGTAAACCAGGGTTAGGGCATTTCTTTCCTTCTTCAAATAAATAGATTTCAGTTGCCTTAAATCTGCAAAATACTATTTAACTTATTAACTTTACCATGAGAAAATGCAGTTAATGATCATCAACGCACATAACACATCAATGATATTTTATTTATTATTAAAATAATGAAATTTTACTACATAGTCTTGAACTTTATGTTCTTGAGACAGCAAAATGCAACATAATAATGATTGATTGCTTTCCAGTTCTATCTTCCCTGCTCTCTCTCTAATTAATCAGAGAAACTACTACAGAATATTGGGAAAAACTCAGGCTAACAGAGAGATAAGAGGGCCCTGGGTTTGTAGATGTATGGCTTTCTACAGCATCAGATTCTGCTGTTTGCTTATTTTCATGTCATTCTTGTCTTCTTTTTGATATCTCTGAAGCATCTGGATCATAGAGCATCTGGATCATATATGATCTAAGTGTCAAAAATAAGAAATGATGAGAACATCCATGTTAGATTGCAACATGGGGCAAACTAGAAACAGCATATCGGGGGCTGAGAGTTTGGAATTACAAGGTTATAATTCCTAGGGAATCAATTAAGATACCATGATGGATAGAAGAGTATTTCTACCATAAGTACAATTCCTAAAAAGACTGAGGCTAGAGATGTTAAGTGAACAGAGCTTGTAATATCAACAATGATCATCTAATGGATAAGGAAAATGGCAGTTTTAAAATGGGTTATTAATAGTGACCTTCTGCCAGTGGTGAATTCAAAATGGAAGATAGCATTTGTACTGGTCATGTCCAGAAACAGGATCCTCAAATAATGCAATTCAAAAATTACCTGAGATATTTAGTTATCAGCCCCTCTTAGAGGTTTAGATTAATACCTTTATTCTTCAGTTCCTCTGGAGGTTAGATATGGCATATCCTTAAAAAACAAACAAACAACAACAACAACAAAAAACTCTCTGGAAAATGGACCAACACAAAATAAAGTTTTCATGTGAATAATGGATACATAGTTCTCCATTTTCTAAAGTTGTGGTCAGTGTTAGATTTGAAGGTAGAGAGAAACTCAGCAAAGAAATAGGTTACATCTGGGGTGGACATCATGGGCAAGTAGTAACAGCTGTCTAGTTGGCTATAATGAAAATTGTGAGGCTGAACTCCATTTTAGTGGAAAATTGAACTGCAATAGATTCAGAAAGAAATTGCACTCTGATTGATTTGGAATATCCATCATAGGCATGACAAGTATGAGAGTGGCCCATGTGGAATGTATTTCTCAATCCTGGGCTAACCCTGTCTTTGGGCTCAGTGGGAAGACATAACTCTCAAGGTCAGGAAAGTAGAGGACTAGAATCCAAGGAGTCTTTTAAATTTAATGTTGCTTTCTGCTATTCTTCCTTCTGCCTATTTATCTTCTAGTGGGGCATTACCCAGTACCTTACCATAGTGGAGAACTTCAGAACTACTTATGTCTACAGTGAGTTAGAAGGTATTCCTAGGATATGCCCCTACTATAGAAAAACCATCATTTGGGTATGATAAAATCCTATTTGCCTTTCTTTGTAGATTTAGAATAACAAGGTTCCAGTGCCCTAGGTATATTTAATTATTCATGTAAGGGTTATTAGTGTGTGGTAAGTGAGTCCTTATTGAAAGTTATACATGCCAGCAACCTGCAGTGCAGCTATGTGAGACAGTGTTCTTGCTAAATTATTAAGCTACAAAATGAATAATGAAGGGCATTTTAGTGGAAAGTTACCTGAAAAAATAGCTGCTCTAGTTAGGAAAAGAAAAGTGAGAAACCAGGGGTAATGAGTCATTCTATTCCTTGTGGGAAGGTAAAGCAATCTTTTTCATAATTTAGTGTATGATGGATGTAGCCATAGCAGGTGACATAAAAGCAGTGTTATTTGAACCCCATGCTCCTTGAATTTTTTTTTTTTTTTTGGTACTGGGGATTAAACTCAGGGTCACTGGACCACTGAGCTACATCCCCAGCCCTATTTTGTATTTTATTTGGAGACAGGGTCTCACTGAGTTGCTTAGCATGTCACTTTTGCTGAAGCTTGCTTCAAACTCATGATCCTCCTGCCTCAGCCTCCCAAGCCACTGGATTACAGGCATGCACCAGCATGCCCAATAGACCTCTGTTTTATTTATTTATTTTTATGTAATGCTGAGGATCAAACCCAGTGCCTCACATGTGTTAGGCAAGCACTCTACCAGTAAGCCACAACCCCAGCTCGCTCCCTGAATTTTTAAGGATGGCATTATGGAGGGCACTCATATTCTTACTCAGCGTTTCTTAGTGTGTCATTGAACATGGTGTTCTTGACTTCTGTACCATAAACCTGACCTCCAGGTGTATCTGATGATAGTCTTGTTCTATCATGTGTCCCTGCTTCATAGTACCACATTCTTATTGTATTTATTTCCTCTTGCTGCTGTAAATTATCACAAATTGGGTGCATTCAATTTAAAATCTCAGTGTTATAGTGGTTGGAAAATAATTTCGAAGGACCATTTCCTTCTGGAGGTACTAGGGAAAATCTACTTGTGTATATACCCTTTCCTGCCTTCAGAGGCTGCCCAGATTCCTTAGCTCGTGGGCCCCCATCATTCTGACACAATTTCTGTCATTTTGTGTCCATCTTTCCTCTTCTCCCACAGTAATATCGCTTTCTCTGGTTCTGATCCTCTGTGTCCTTCTGATAATAATCTTTGTGGTTCCACTGAACCCGCCTAGACAGTCCTGGATCATCTCATCATCTGATGTTCCGATTTAGTCATATCTTCAATGTCCCTTTTGCCATGTAAGATAACAGCTTTCCAGGATGTGGAGAAAAGGATCTGGACATCTGTGAGGGTGATTTTTCAGCCTGTCACACCCCAGAACCTCTTAGATCTTACCATTCAGTAATCCTCATCTACATGATAAATTTACTTCAGGTGTCTCCTATACCTGAATTTCTCCACCCCCTTTTGATTTAACTTGGATTTCCATTTCAAATATTTGAACTGTATTTTCACAAGAAGATTTCTGCACTGCAATCCAGGGACCTGAAGATGGAAACAGAATTCTTTGTTCAATTGTTTGAACAATTTGATGAAGAGTTGTTCTGGGCCTGGGGGCAGGGGAGTGGGGAGACCAGCATAATTCTTTGAATGACATCTCAAATCTACAGAAAGACTGACTTGGGTACTTAGAAAAAAACATGTTCAACATAAAAATCAGTTTCATAATATGATTTGTTTTAGTTAAGCCACATGAAATGTATCCTGAAATTTTAAATAACTCTAAAGAAAGGCGTATGCTTTTTATGTATATTTAAAGGGCACATGAATTAAAGAGGCTGACACATACCATTCCATCTAAAATTTTGTCTTTTTTGCATAAACTCAAATGTAGTTTTTTCTCTCCATTTTAAGATGGATTTCTTCATTATATATATATATTTTTTCTATTTAGTCCCATATTTTATAGTTTCCATTTTAGGAGATACAGGAAGAGACAGAAAACAATGAAAAGGAGATGGTGAACATAAATTATAGAAGAGGTATAGAAACAAAGGAAAAACTTGAGATAGATAGGAGATCTGAGAAATGTATAACAGTCATTGGAAGGATGAAGGGGATTTAGGCAACCTCAAAATGGAAGTTAGTATACACAGAAAAGAAATTTTTTTTTTTAAATTTAAAGCAAATGGTTTTCTGGGTGCTGAGTCTCACAGACCTCAAATTCCTATGCTTCTGTTGACCGCTGCTTCCCGACTTCCTGGACTTTCTGTAATTTTAAATCCTTAGGTGCCAATTAGATGGTGGAGCCTTGGAAAATCTTGATTATCTAGAATCTTCAAAGATGAAAATTCAGTAATTTAATTTCGTGATCTACTTTTTAAATTGCCATTTTCAAAGTATTTTGGATTCATGGGAATGAAAATGTTAGAAGAGACCTTGATTTCCTGATGTTTTATTTTGTGGTTTGCCTCCTGAGGGAGATAAACAACAAATCATATTCCTGGAATCCGTTCACTTTTTAAGAGTCCAGGTGTTGAGGACTATTCAGACAGGTAGTGTCTGGGTAATCCTCGTGATTTTTATTTCAAAAAATCTTTCTGTGAGTATTCATTGCACTTCTGACATTCTTAAGCATTGTATTAATGAGCAAATCCTGAAGAATGGTTTCTCTCTCAGAATTTTCATCAAATATGTGAGAGAAGAAATTGTCATGGTTTGCTCTGTCTCAGCAATAGGGATCCTCTGTCATTCTCCAGGACTGGCAGTCATATGGAGTCCAATCATTTTCTCTGTGGGAGCCAACACTTTCCCACTCACCCAGAGCTCTTTTCAACTCTTTTCTGAAGGTTACACATCTTGACAAGAGATTACAGAGCTGTGACTTTACAGAAGAGTCATCTGAAATAATTAGCCTTTCCCTTAGATGAACCCTCCTGGAAATTTATAGAAGGTACAGGCATTTTAGATTACTGTCCCACTGGCATTTGCCTCTTTTCTTGCTATAATTTTGTTCTTTCTCCAAATGTTGCTGAAGTCTGATCTCTCATCAACCAGTACATTTGACTCCATAGTCTGTGTTCAAATATTTGTTTTTCAATTTTTTTTAACAATTAAGAAAAATGTTTGGTCATAGAACAGAACACACACTGAAGGTTATTCCAAGGAGGGTTTGGCTTACAAACATATGACTGAGAAAGTGTAAGAATCCAACGAAGAAAACTTGATTTATTTCAGTGATCCTAGGCATCAACCAACAAGTACTTAAACTACCTGCTTTTAGTGCTAGCAACTGATGTTCACTTGAATTCTGTGTTCACTGTACACTGTCTACATTTTTCTCCTTTAAAACTACATAATGCTACATCCAAACTTAGATATTAGCTCTTTGTGCTCAATCCCCAATCTAGTGAATACCATGAAAATGACCAATTATAATGATCTCAGTGCCTATGGTATTTATAATGATTGAGCTATTGCAGTGTCAAAAGCAGTGCTATGAAACAGGGTCAAAACCATTATTTCATAAAATAATGAGCCTTAGATAATGACGTCTCCCTGCCTAAGCTGATTTGGATATTCACAATATATTCTTTAATTTATTAATTCAGAAACCTTATAACAAGGGCCAAATATTTGCCAGACATATTAGGCTTTGGAATGTGTCTGTGTGGGAGATTGGGATGAATTTGGGGAGCTCTTTTCAACTCCATGAATGATTAATTTGAGATAGGGAATCTCATTAGTATCAAGTATAGTTAGCTAAGCTAAGCAGTTTGGAAGAAAGAGATTTCTTCCTAATTAATAAAATGAAGGTCTGTGCAATGTAGTTAGTGGTTCAGAATTTGAGCTCAGAAGTTCTATGGCTGAAGTTCAAATACCATCTCTACACCCTGTTGAGTGGCCTTGGGCAAGTTATTTATTGTTTCTGTGCATCCATTTTATCATTGATAATATATTTTAAAATTGTGTTGCTATTAAAAATAACACTTCTAAAACACTGAGCACAATTCCTGGCACGTAGCATATAAACATTATCTATATAAAACAGATTATAATAAAAGGAAATAAATCAGATTTTGGTCTATTTGTTGAAATAACTGTTTAATAGTTTTATTAAGCAGAAGACAAAGGAAGTGAGAACTCTGTTGTTATTATTTTATTGGTTCTTTTTAGTTACACATAACAATAGGACTCGTTTTGACATAATTGTAAAAGCATGGAATATAATTTGTTCTAATTCGGTCCCCAGTACTTCCCCTTTCCCTCCCCTCCTCTGTCCCTCTGTTCCTTTCCCTCTACTGTACTTATCTTTCTGCTATTCACTTATAGTTTTTTTTAATTATTCTCGAGGAAGTAAACGATAGTGAAATTCATGTGGTATATTAATATATGTATGTAGGAGAATTAGGTCAGATTCCTTCCACTGTCTTTCCCCATCCCATCCATCCCCATTCCCTTCATTCCCCTTCCTTTACTCCACTGAACTTCTTGCTGTTCTTTTTTAAAAATATTCATTTTTTAATTATGGTTGAACACAATACCTTTATTTCACTTATTTATTTTTATGTGGTGCTGAGGATCGAACCCAGGGCCTCGTGCGTGCAAGCGCTCTACCGCTGATTCACAACCCCAGCCCCTTCTATTCTTTCTTCTTAAATGTCTCAAACTTTTTGGATTAGCTTCCACATAGCACAGAAAATATTCAGCTTTTGACTTTTGGGGACTGGCTTATTTCACTTAGCATGATAATCTCCAGTTTAATCCATTTGCAGGCAAATTTTAAAAAGTCATTCTTCTTTATGGCTGAGTAATACATACATATATATATATATGTACATGTATATATATATATTTAATAATTTTCTTTATCCATTTATCTGTTGAAGGGCACCTAGGTTGACTCCATAGCTTGGCTATTGTGAACTGTGCTTCTATAAACATTAATGTGGCTACGTCACTGTAGTGTCCTGATTGTAAATCTTTTGGATATATACTGAGGAATGGAATACCTGAGTCATATGATGGTTTCATTCCTAATTTCTTGAGGAATCTTCATACTGATTTCCAAAGTGGTTGCACTAACTTGCAGTACCACCAACAATGTATCAGTGTTTTCCCCACATCCTCATTAACCTTTATTATCACTTATATTCTTGATAATTGCATTATGAAAGGAGTGAGATGAAAAATCTCAAATATAGTTTTAGTTTGCATTTCTCTAATTGCTAGTGATGTTGAACTTTTTTTATATATTTGTTGATGATTTGTATTTCTTCTTTCTTTCTTTTTTTTTTTTTTTGACAAAGGGTCTGTTATTTCCTTTGTCCATTTATTGATTGTTTTATTGAATTTTTTGGTGTTCAGTTTTTTGAGTTCTTTGTATATTCTGGCTGTTAATGCCCGAACTGATGAGCAGGTAGGAAAGATTTTTCTCTCATTTTATTAGCTCTCTTTTCTTTTCTTTGAATAAGTTTTTAATCTGATGTCATCCCACTTTTTGATTTTTTATTTTATTTCTTCCACTTTAGGAGTCATGTTAAGGAAGTCAGTTCCTGAGCCAAAATGTTGAAGTGATGGGCTTACATTTTCTTCTAGCTGTTGCAGTGTTTCTGGTCTAATTCTGAGTTTTTGAACTACTTTGAGTTGACTTTTGTACAGGGTGAGAGACAGAGATTAAATTTTATTCTATTACATAAGGATTTCCTGTTTTCCCAGCGCCATTTGTTTAAAAGGTTATCTTTTTACCAACATATGTTTTTGGCACCACTGTCTGGTATCAGATAACTACTTTTGTGGATTTGTTTCTGTGACTTCTGTTCTATTCCTTTGGTCTTCTTGCCTTTCTTGGTGCTAGGACCATGCAGCTAACTCTCCCATATAATTTGAGGAATATTATTATGATATCTTCTTCTTGTTTTGTTTGTCTCACTAAGGATTACTCTGGCTACTCTGGGTCTCTCATATTTTTAATGAATTTCATAACTGCCCTTTCTAGTTCTGTGAAGAATATCATTGGAATTTTTATGGGAATTGCATGGAACCTGTATAGTGCTTTTGGTAATATAACCATTTTGATAATATTAATTATTCTTGTTGAAGAACATTGGAGGGGGAGAATTTACATCTTCTTAAGTCTTCTTCAATTTCTTTGTTTACTGTTCCATAGTTTTCATTGTAAATGTCCTTCCTTTTGTTAGATTAATTCTAAATTAATTCATTTTTTGAGGCTTTTGTGAATGGGATAGTTTTCCTAATCTATTTTTCAGCAGATTCATCATTGGAGGATGGTTATAAAATAGAACTGTTGATACACTGCAAGTACTTGGCTTGTAGCATTCAGATGTATGAGTTTGTTTGTGTATCTAACAACACTTTAATTTTAGACATTGTTGGGTGGTTATTTCCTTGTAATGCATGAATGAGTTAAGCAGTGACATTGTCTCACTATTTATGATTTGCTTATCTTTTACATGTATTATTCTCACATTAAAGACAATACAATCTCAATTCTTATTCTTCTTTATACCTATACTTGTTTCCCGCAACCTGTGGGGGCTATGAATTTTGGGTTTCCCTGTGTGGAGTGGGCTGGCTGAGAAATACGGACACAGAAAACAGTTTTAAAGAGTGGGGGCAGGTCGGCTCTTCGACATTAAGGGTTTTGCTTCCACGCTGGAAAGAGAGCACCAGAGCTTGCGTTTGTTTTATTTATATGGGGGAACTTCAAAGGCTTTCTACAGAATATTCTTTGCCAGGTTAGGTAGGAGATGGGCTGTCCAGTTCCCAATGGATCAAGCCCAACTTCCAAGCTACAGATCAGTCTTCCTAGCCCAGGGAAGACAGAGGTCACATGCATTTAGAATCCATTAAGTGAGAGGAGCCTGAAAACAGCTTGCAAGCCAAACCAAAATCGCCTTGGCTCTTAGGCCTAGTAAAGACACTCAGGGGTGGGTCCCCAGAATACATAACTGGCAATTCAAGTACTAAATATCTTTGATGGAAAACTTAGTTATTTCATATTGGATTGTGAGTTTCTTTTTCCCATTAACTTTGATATAAATAAATCACTTCATTTGTGCTTGCTTTTAAAATTACAATGTATTTTATTTTAGTGATATGTTAGTTTTACTGTCTGTCCACACTCATGCAATAGGACTATTTGGATCAGAGATGCTTAGTATAGCATAGTTTTTTGGCTTCTCATAGGTTAAAAGTACCCTTGTATTACATCCCATTAGTGACTTCACATTTGTTTTTTCGGGTGATGTATTGTTGAGCAAATAAGCCAGCAGATGGCAAAATTATTTATGGCCATTTTGTCTGAGTGAGAATGAATAGGGCTAGAAGCCATTTTCCTCTGGCTTAAAATGAATCTATGTTTTCTGACCTCAGGAGAAACAAATTTGTATTGCTTCTACAATTTGATTTTTCTTTGCTTCCTGTTATTGAACCCAGTATCAATATAGTCCATCAAAATGGCAAACAATGCCAACATATAAATCATCATTTTCTACCCAACTATCATTTTCTTGTGCCAGTTTGTGTTACCTAATTTGAGTTATCTATTTTTTTTCTTGATATTCTAACCTGCAATTAAGAACATCAGAATAAAATTTGTGGGTAGTCACATTACGAATATCAGATTGAATAGCCTAAAATTTCACAGCAAAGAAATGTTGAGATTTGCTGAAGCCCACTGTGAATAGATAGCTAATACTTTCCTTCTTTATGTGACCTTCACTTTACATGACTTACATTGTTTTCTGTACAGTAGATAGAGAGAGATCTCTTTTCTAACTTCATTTCCATAAGAGAAATTTGTCCATTTTCATTTCACCTTCTTGGCTTTCTTTGCCTTATATTGATAGGGCAGTATATTTCCATTATCTTTCTAGATTTTTTTTCCACTCACCTTAAAATATTTAGTCTGATTTTCCAGACATGAACTGTTGACACAACTGTTATTTATACTAAAAAAAAAAAAAAAAAAAAAGTACAAACTTTTTGTTACTCCAACTTAAGCTTATATGTGACAAATTTGTTAAAGATGGAAACCCAAGATTATTTTTATAGAAGGAAATGGTCTTGTCCTTGTGACTTTGGTTAAGACATGTAGTAGAACTGGGGCACTCAGACCCTGGCCCCTATGATCTCACAGATGATCTTGCAGTTGTTAATTAACCTTCATAAGAATTCTATAAGAAATTGAGTACACACATTTCCTTTTATCTCAATATCATACTAAATGTTTTCTGCAATTGTAGATGTTGGAAACATTTAAAAAAGTATATTAAAATTTAGGTGGCATATAGTTTATTTGAGCAAAAATAGAATAGCTTTTATCTCCTCTGTTAATAGCAGGATTTACTACATCAACCTTGGCAGTCAAATATTAAGACCATATTTTAGGTGCATATTAGCTGCAAGATTCTTCTCAGGTTTAGTGTTGTTATCTAGAAAATTAAATACTGAGTCAGTGCTGTCTGAAATTTTCATTTGCATTTTCTATAAATCTACTAATGTTGGGATATATGGAATTGGTGCATATTTGCCAAAAAAGGGGAAAATCAGTGGGTATTAACATGTGATAATCATTTAAGTCATTATTTTATATAATATTTTATTTAGAAATTTTAGGGTTTTTTAAATAAATTATAATCAACTTGTATTGGTAAATTAAATCCTATGTGGTCAAATTTCTGACCTTTGAATTGCTCAATACAGCATAGAAAGCCCAGAGAAAACCAGAAATTTTCATTCCTGAAATCAGAAAAGAGGAATTGTTGATAGACTTTATATATTTTAATGAAATATCATGTGTTTCTACATGATTGTTAAAATAAAAATTATTTTATCAGTACAATTTTAATGTCTATACTTTTAAAATATATAATACCTAAAAGAAGAATAAGAGTGTAGAAACTAGGATAGTTCTCAGAGAAATCCACCTAAATGTTTAATATATTTCAATGCATGTTTTGCTTAATTTAATATACTGATAGCATAAATATAATTCTGATTCCTGAATCTCTGTTTTATTATAACAAAGCACTTTTGATAGCATAAATTTAGAGAAAAATTTATTCTATTGGCTGCATTAATGCCTAATCTCTGCCTAAAAATCCTATTGTTTGCTTCCATGATTATATACTATGTTTACCATCATAAAATTAATTTAAACCTAATTTGCATGAACCTATTTCTTTTAATATACTCCAGGTGTTTTCCTTAGGAAAGTCTCTAGAAGTGCAATTACCCTCAGAATGGATAAGCCCAGGCTATTTGGCACACAATTATTCTGAGTTCAAATAATATTTACTTGCAGGGAATATATCAGAAAATATCCCATCATACTTATTTATTTATTGTCATGAGAAACCTCAAGTTCATGTTGTTTTAGCAATAAGTTATTTTGCATGATAAACTAGGTATTGTTAGGCACATTTCTTAATCTAAAGGAATCCATGAGGATTGCAATTCAGAATAATAGAATATTTATAACAACCCAGTTACCATGGCAGTCAGAAAATAAAGTTAGGGATAGACTCCTTAAGTGAACAATATATTTAAAGACCAAATATTTGGAAATTTAGCCTATTTCATGCTGGGTCTGCATATCTTTCCTGTCTCTATCCCACATCCCCCCAAATGTAAAGTTTCTTCAGTACAGATTCATGCCTACACCCTTAGTGATTTACTTAATTTCAATTTATAATCCATATGTGATAAATATCAGTAAGTTGAATCAAATAAAGACAAAGTGGTATCCATATACATATTTGGACATTTGTGCTTATTTACAGGGATTTAGAACTAAATTTTTAAATAATCAAAACAAGGCTAGCAACTAATATAAAGCACAGGTACTTTACAGGTTCCAGAGGGATTCTGTAAAACTAAAAATGATCATAACTCCACGAAGGACTGTTGCCCCTCACCCCAAACAAATTCTAAATGGTGTCATACCTGTTTTTATGAGCTATACAATGTAAAGGGGAAAAAAAGTTAAAATTTGCTAAGGGTGCCTCTTAGAAAAGTGACAGTTGGCTTTCTCCTTCCCTAATGACTCCATAAGCAGCTCATTCTCTGGCCTCTTTGTTGGAAAAACAGGCTTTGTATTATCTCCTGGAGAATTCAGTCCCCACTCAGATCTTTAACTTCATTCCCTTGGGAGCTCAGCTATGTCTTGGGGTACCTGAGAGAATACCTCTTGAGGATGCATAACTCAGCCTACATTTTCCATGAAATCATAATAATTTTAAATATCTAGATATCGAGAGGGTCCAGAAACACCTATTATTATTATTAGGATTAATCCTTGCTTTAATAAGATTAATTGAAAAGGCAACAATAGAAATGAGGGAGTAATAAAAAGAAACTCCTTTTTTCCAAGAACATGAAAGACAAGCTTTTGTTTTTTCTTCTGTGAAATCGTTAGTAATTCTACCTTGTCTCGGCTATATACTATCTAACATTTACTGAACACAGTAATAGGTGTTGAGGATTCAAAATGAAAAAAAAAAAAAAAAAAAAAACTACAGCACTTCTGCCCTCCCTGAGCTAATGACATAAAGGGGACAGGCCAGTGAATCATAGACATACTGAAGTGTGTCAACCATCATGTAAAAACTTATGCAGGGAAGAGCCACGACAACTTGATGGGGGCTTATGGAAGACTGTTGAAATCTGTGTTCAGCTAATTTTTAGTAGAAATTGAAAGATGAAAAGGATAGAGGAGAGAAGCACATTTCAGGAAAAAAAAAAAGAGAATGACATGAGTAGTTTGCAGACATAAAACATGAGAGGAAGCTGGTGTGAACAGGTTCCAGGTCTTAAAGGGACTGTGCATCATGATTCTGTTATGAAGGAAATCCCGACTGAGCTTTAGAAAGATCTTAATGAAAATGACTTGATCAGATTTGCAGCCCAGTGGAGGAGGAGCCATTTTAATGTATATTTGGCAGAGGTGTGAGGCTAAAATTACACCCAGGCAATTTAGGAGGGTTCTTCCTTATTTCAAAAGAAAAATGACAGGTGTGCTAACACAGGATACGGCAAAGGAAATATAGAAACAGACATGAAAGATACCAATGCTGTAGAATCTGCCAGGATTAGATGATGTATAAGATCAGGAAAGGTAGAGAATCCTGACATTAAGAACACAAACACATTTAAAAAGTGAAACAGATCAATTAGGGTAAGGATATAGCTTAGTGGTAGAGTGCTTGCCTATAATGTGCAAGGTCCCCAATTTGATCCCAATGCCATAAAAAATATATATATACTACTGAAAATACTACTACTAATAAACATACAACCAGAAAAATATATTTGTTTTACATAAAGTTCTTGGTCATATAAAAGCTTTTACATAATCTTCTTCAATCCTTAGAAATGGTGATCAGAAAAAAGTATTGAATGTTACAGCAAAGTGTTTATGAATACACACACACACACACACACACACACACACACACACTTTGGGAGAAAGTCCAGACCTTCCACGTAGGAGAAACCAATTAGGTAGGCTAAAGAACATTTTTAGAGGCTGCATTTCTTTAGACCTTGGTTTTTACTTGGAGGCTGTGTGTAGTGGTAGCTGATGAAGATTTGTGAAGTTGATCTGTGCTATCTGTTGGCACAATCTTGGCCACATTAGACAAGTGAAATCATAGGTAGTTTACATTTGAGGTTGCCAGCTGGTAAACCTACATTGACTTTACTGAAGATGGAAACAAAGACATCTAAAAAATGAAACGTGTCAGCTAGGGCTTATCTGTTCTGGCATGTCTACATGTTCCAGGAATAATTACAATTTGAACGAGTTCTTCCCTAGAAGGTGAATATGATACTCTTTTGAAATGTCTTGCAATTCTACTAATTGTAGCTGCTGTAATCAAAGCTCTGGAGGAATTAAAATTAAAAAATAGAAAACAGTGGGCAAAGAATTTTGTCACAAAAATACTGTGGGTTGTATCTATGAATATGCTGAAAGAAAAAATGTTGCTCACACTTAAAAACAAGTGAAGACTGAAGTCAAGAGTAGGGTATGCATTTAAAAAGTTGACTCTAGTTCTACTTCAGCTTTCTTTTGATAAAAAAATATTTTTTATTGTGCTCAATCTTCATATCCTAACATGGTTGCTAATGTTGGTAGTATTTCAAAGGTGATATTGTTGGTATAATTTCTGTAACAGTTTCAATGTCTGATAGAAACATGAGGATCTTTAGAAAGAAAAGAGTCATTCTTCTTTATCTTTAGAAAAAGTATTTAGATCTGCAAAAGGCCTCTCAAAAAAAAACCTTCCCCCAAATTATCTTTTGTATAGGTAAAGATAAATGAATCTATTAAACCAAGTATAAGTAACAAGAATAAGAAAATTCTTATTGTAAAAATTGGCTAGGGCCCTTTTACTCAATAGCACTCAAATAGCTAATAGTGATAAATTTCAAAGTTGGCTATAGTGAAATAGTCATCTGTGTATCATTCAGCCAATACTTAAAAATTGATGGCATATTTAGTAAATTATTAACCTTAAAATAAAATACATTTTATGCATAAAAATGTTCCTCTTTATTTTACTGTGAACATAAGTTTGAGCAACTAATCAAAGAAATTGAAATTAAGCCACATTTGTCAAATCTACTTCGTTTTATCCATTCTACTTGCCTTTAGGTAACATATTAGAAAAATAATTGTAGAAAATGTTTTAATCTTTTGCATTGATTATAATAATGACATTTTGTTATATTAATAAAGGTATGCCTTTTTATAAAAACATATAGACTCCTAGTGTCCTTTAAGCCTTTCAAAAATTTTTAATCTTTGTCTGAATTCCTTTATTCAAACTTCCTATTTCTTCCCTTTGGTTCTAAGTAACTTTTTTATGGAAGTAATTTTAGTTTCCTTTATTAATTCATTTCCCTTCTACCTTCCAGAATGTTTCATAAAATTACATGCCTAAGTTGACCAAATTTTCTATGAAGAGTGATCTCCCATAAGTGATTCCAAAATTTACCCACCCCCAACAAAACCTTTCTATATTTATCACCTTGAACTCAAGTACTACTTTCTTACCCAGTCTAGACATAGGTAATACTCTTTCAGCTAAACTCAGAAAACTCTTTCAATATCCTGCTTAAAAGTTACCCATGTGAACTATTTATCTTGTTTTATATCAGCAAATTTGTCTCATTCACATTTATTCCTTTGATTAAAAATATGAGTTTGAAATAAACCAGTTAGAAGATAAAACTTTATCTCAACAATGGGACATGATCTTTGCCTCTGTATTATAAGAGCAATATTGTTAACATGTTATGATGAGTGTTAAACAATGCAAAACACCCAGAAATATGTATAATATATAGGAAAAATTGAATATGTGACTTTGGGTAGAAGTCCTATCCACTCCAAGATTCATAATCAAGATTCAATGGAGTGATTTTTATATATATATATATATATATATATATATATATATATATATATAGACTGACATAAAATTTATCCTTATCAATTGTCTATTAAATAAAAATGAGTGATATCAATTAGTATGTTTACATTGCAGTGTTGACCTTAACACTTTCAAAGAGATATTCATTAAATCATTCAGAGAAAGTTTATTTCCTACATATGGACAGTATATGGTGCTAGAAAATAGGAATAGGCGCTGGGGATGTGGCTCAAGCGGTAATGCACTTGCCTGACATGCTCTGGGTGCTGGGTTCAATCCTGAGCACCACATAAAATAAAATAAAGATGTTGTTGGAAATAGTAGCATGTGTCTCTGCTCAGACCTTAAATATAATACATGTATATTAGGGCATGCCTGGAAAACTGATGAGACAGTCCCCAAATCAATTTCCATAAATTCTATTTTCTCCTATAATCCTATGAAGATACCTGCAACAGTGGTAGGTGTGGCCAAAAGAGCAACAGTGTCTAGGATGAGATATTAGAAGATGCTCAGGATCAGTGATGAGAATACATTCAGGATGAACTCCAAAATAAGCTCCAGGAAACAGTGGCTGTGGACATAGCTGGCAGAACTGGAAAGTATCCAGGGCTCCAGGTTGAGAACTAGGGAACAATCATGGGGCAAAGCCATATAGTATCAGTTGGAAAGTGGCACATCTGAATTACATAAAAGAATATCTGAATTACATAAAAGAAGATAATTGAGACAAACTGTCATGCAATCTGGAGAGATTTTCCCTAATTGCAGGTCTAAATGTTGATAACAAGGAAATTTTATATATGATTTACATATTAGTCACTTCATTACAATGGTCAAAACGAATGTTTATGTTTATCAGATCAAATATGCATTTCTATAATCAAATTCTCATTATTTATTGACTTCTTAAGGGGTGGTATTAAAATTAATTTTATAAAGTCAATAAAATATGCATGATGACCAAATAAATACTATATGCATTAATAGATTACCTATGTGTCTTCAGATATATGATTTCACTAGTAAACCATGTAGTGATAAAATGGCCCATAAATAAAAAGGGAGGCAGTGGTTTTGATTGTATGAGGTGCTATCTTGAAACTAGATTATAAAAGTTAATGGTTGATAAAAACGTTTTTTCAGTTCATAAAATGTGTTTATTTACCTTGCTCTTGGAATCTTTGGCAATTAGAAGCACCTATTTTCATATTGTAATAAAATCCAATTAAACTACAGAGTTAGACCTGTTCTTCCAGAATCCCTTAGAGAAGCAAGAAACAGCTCTTGAATAGAAGTCAAATCCAGATTTTATTTTAAAAGAACACATTTGCTGTAGAATTATGTTGAGAAAATAATAATGGAGGAGGATTAATTGCAAAAGCAAATTGAAACACAGTAGTGTTGTTTCCAAAGACAGATGAGGTGATTGGCACATGCCCATGAACTTTTTGAAGGAAAATAGATGGAAATCTTTTGCCACTTGACATTAAAATTCCAATAGCAAATGTCTTTGGCTGTATTCCAAACTGAGTAATTATATTTGGTCCATAGCATAGCATTTGATAATTTTATGCTTCTCAGTATGTCTTGCTTTCACCCAGGAATACATTAGAAAAAAACTAATATTAAAATGGTGAAATCAGTAAAAAAAAGGAAACCAAATAGAATTGAAACAAGGCTGCTAATTTCTGGGAAAGACAGACAACATACTGAATTGCATAAACTCATAAGCCTTGACCTTGAGTGAACTTCATAGTTTATAAGGAAGGATATACATTCTGAAAAAGAAGAAAAAGGAGGAAAAAAAAAAAAAAAAAAAACCTTTGGTATGTGCTGCAGGCTCAGTAATTGCTACATACTATATGTTCAAATGTAGTGAAAGGGGAGGGAAAGTCTGCAATGGAAAGTAATGGGCAGGCTTGTGGCCAGAAAGTACCTTCTGTATTTTCATAGAATATTCCAGTCTAACTTTATGGGTAAAAATAAACTTAGTTCCAGGGAATCCTGCTACCTCTTTAGCACCATAAATTCAATCCTGCTTACTAGGCATGAGACTTAATAAATCCAGAAGTTCTGTTACATATCTTGCTAAGTCAGCATCAAAAGAAACCATACCTGGATTAGTTTTAATCACTCAATCAATTTTAGCATGCTAGCATGTTTTACTGTGCATTGCTGAAATTAATAGAATTAGGGCCTGAGATTAACAAACATGATTAAGAAAAGTAAATTCTGAAGGTGTATAGTGGAGAAAATGGAAAAGTAAACCAAGCCCTTAAGCCTTGGCCACATATTCTACTGAGAGAAAATGACCAACAGTTTCTTTTGTATTCTAATGGTACAGCTCACACTTCCTCACAACACTGGGTTAGGTGGTAGTAAGGAGTATCAACTGAAAGTTATAATCTGCAAACTGGACACAAGCTTGCTAAGGAGCCCATGCTGCCAGAAATCCTCCACACAGAGGTGGCAGACCCTTAACACCTTTTGGAAGCCTCAGTGAGCAAGGAGAAAATGGACCACTGCATCTGCGATAATTCTACACAAATCACCCATTGTGGAATAACTAGGATTAGAGAACAAAATAATTTGTAAAGTAACTCTTCTTTGCGCTCATTCCTATGGGTTCTTGCAATAAACATCCATTGAAGAAAGTAATCTACAGAGCCCTAGAAACATATTATATCAGAAGATTCACAAAATATTATGAGACAAGCACAGCAGTATAAGCATTCAGATTCCAAACTGCTGTAGTATGAGAAACCACTGCAAAAGAAGGCTGGATTTAAAGCGAAGCTTTAAAAAATAAGAAGTAAGATTCAATGACCGTGGTAGTTTGATTTTTAAGTTTGCATCTTACAAAATACTACATAAAGACATTATCACATATGATTTTCAAAACAGCTCCACTAAATATTAGATTTAATTTACAGGTAAATATATGTAACCCCACAGAAATTAAGATGCTTTGTCTATTTGTTAGGATATACAGAGTTAGGATAGGTGCACAGGCATTCCGAATCTAACTCCAGTCATGTATCTGTTTGTTCTCATACCTGGGCATATTACAAACCCACAGGTGCTTTGCAATTGAATGCCTACTTCTCATGAATGATTCACCATGACAATGTTCATTGTCCTGTAATTGATAGGAAGTACAAACCCCACTAAAGTCATTTATAGCATAAAAAGATTTTCAATTTTAATTTTTTAAAGCAAATCTGCAAGGCTAATTATGGAAAGAGTGAAATTTCATTTGACTTTCAGAGCTCCAATTTAAAACAAGAACTGGACTGTTTTGTGTGCCAAGCGAACAGAAGTAAGCAGAGAATTGTTTGATGCAAAATCAAACCACATTTATGGATGTGATTTTAATTCCATGGCTCCCTCTTTGAAATAAGAATAAAGATAACAAGAACAGTGAGCAACTCTGTAGGAATGTTTATGGTACCAGGCACTCGCTGTCCTAAGTGCTTCACGTCTGCTCATTTTTTTTAAAGCGCACAACAACTTTATAAAGAAGGAACAATTATTATCCCTTTTTATGGACCATGAAACTGAGGTTCAGGGACTAAAATTGCCTTTTTAAAGGTCGCATTGCAAATCAGGGGCAGAGCTAGGATTTTCCTCTAGGCAGCCTGGCTTCAGAACACAAGCTTTTGAAGAAGCCACACTGCCTCTTATGAAAGTAGTATGACATCGTGAACAGGAAGAACAGGAAGCACTAAGAATCAACTGGGTTTCTGACTCCATTATTGCCCGACTGTCTTACCCTGAACAAGATGTTGACCTCATTTCTGCCACAGTTCTTACATCTGTATAATGCAGGTGCCATGACTCTACTGTTGTTTATAATTAACATGAACAAATAAAATAACAACAACAACAAGAAAAAGGTCTTTGTCCCAAGGTCATTAGAAGGCTCAAAGGAGACAAAGCAGATAAAGTCTACTTTCTTGCTCGTTCAGTCATGAATAAATGGTAAATGTGGAAAAAGAGTAGGGATTATAATCTTAAAATCCTCTACTCCAGGCCTTCAACTTAAAATGAGGAAATTGAAGCCCCAAAGGGTTAAGTGACTTGTTTTACAGCATGTTGTTAATGGGAGAATTAAGAATAGAAGCCAAGTCTCTCAACCTTATGTCTAAAGTAGATAAAGGATTTTATCTCCTGTGTTTTGTTTTTCAAATGTAAAAACATTCGCTCACTATTGGCATATCTCTGTTTAAAGATGAGTGTCCTGACAGCTACTGTTATTGGATTCTCCTTTGAGTCTTTTCTATATGTCATGACAATTTGCAAGTAAACTATAAAAAAATGTTTCTTCTCTCAAATGTAGGTAATAAATAAATTGTCTTGAAAAAAATGTAAATAAGAGCAAGCTAACCTCAAATTCTGTATTCTCAAACCAATGAAATCACAGAGGAATAATTTGTCTTGGTTCTCAGAGTTAGGATGTCTTCTTATTTATATATTTGACAACAGTAGAGACTTAAAGTAATTTCAGGAACCAAGAGGTCAGAAGATCCACAAAGTACTATAAAAAATAAAATAAAATCCAAAAAAATACAAAGCAAACTCTGAAAGCAGGAAAACCTTCGACCTCAGCTCACTTGTCTATCAACAAAATCCCTGAACCAATCACATAAGTACATTTCACCAAGACAATGACCAAGCTGTCAAACCAATCATGCTGTCTTAACCTATGGTTTTGAAAGAAAACAGTGCCTGATAACCTGAAGTGGTACTGGTAGGGCAAGGATTGAAATGAACTTTGTCATATTTTATAGTTTTTCTATGGGTACCATAGGTAACCAAAGATAATTCAAGTTATTTAAAGGCAGGAGACTTAAAAATATTAAAAAATCTTTTCAGAGTACCTAGCATAGAAATCTAAGCCCAGAGATTTAAAAAGAAGAAAAATCCAATAGGACCAAGTTTAATGGATTTAAAATGTGGTTCCTAAGACTACTAAAAGCAAACAACTGTACATGTATTGGTTCATTTCATATTATAGGCTCACCCCCTTAGAGTAGTAAATAAGTAGATAGACAAAGGAAATGCACAGAAGCATAAATGAAGATTGAACATCATGACATCCAGCCTTATGCTAAATCACAGGCTACTTCTTCCTACACTCAGCAAGTGATGGAGGTACACTAAGCTACCAGGCCTTCACTTTTAATTTGAACAATAAATGTCACCTGAAAATGAGTCTTGCCTGTGTGTTTAATCTTCTTCAAGCTGACACAGCTCTGAAGTTACGCAGCAGAAACTCTTAACATACAGTCTGAAAAGAATCACAATTGGCTCTAAGATACAATACTGTTTTGATTTACTTAATAGCATATTATTTGATATTCGTGTTAGTATTAAAAATTGGCAAGTGGAGGAAAAGAGCCAGAGGAGTTCTTTTCAATTTTACTTGGACAGAAAGAATATGGATAAAATTCTAACAGTGACCAGAGTAAGGACGCCTCCTCCATTTTTCTGATTTCTAAGTATACCTGAGCTGAATGAAGGGCAGAGATAGTTACGAAAGCATGAAAAACAGATAAAGTTGAAGGAAGATATTCAAATCAGTTATAAATGCAGGCACTAACTGTTACCACAATGGTTCCATTTTCTGTTACTATTTTTCTTTTTTCTATCCACCTGTGTCTTGCTTTACTTTTGTTTATCCATTTAAGTACACCATACTTGCTTTATAGAATACAACATAAGTTTAAAATTAAAAAAATACACATGTAATCGAAATATCACCATATTGAAAATCACACTTGTATATGTTGGTGTATCTTAAGCTTAATTTGTCATAAAACCCTATACAAAAAATCTGTTAGCATCCATTTGTAATTCTTTTATCAATGTATGTAAATATGCACACATATATACATATATGTGTATTATAAGTATATAATTAAGTGATTTTTTATAAGATGAACATCTCTATGAAAGCACCAAAGTAAAATAATAATAATAATAATAATAATAATAATAATAATAACAACACTATTAATACCCTGAGAAATATTCCTGAGCTGCCTTTTAGTTTTGGCCTACCAAACAGACCAGCTGTCCTGACATTTGATATGTGCATCAATCTGGCTTATGCTTGTACATCACATAAATGGAGTCATACCATGTGTATTTTTCTATGGCTTATTCTGTTCAAATTTATATTTACATGCTTTATATTTACATTTTACATTGTATAAATTCCCTGAAAAATATTATTTAGTTCTTATTTTTTTAATTGAGTTGTCTTTTCTATTAAGTTTTTATTTTTTTCAATGCCAGGGATCAAACACAGGGCCCCAGAAAGTACTCTGCCACTGAACTACATCCTCAGCTCCTTCTTGCTAAGTTTTTAAGAGTTTTTTGGTACACTGTAGATACAATTGCCTTATCAGACCTATAATTTGCAAATACCTTTCTTCCATTGTGTCGGGTCTTTTACCTTTCTTAAAGCACCTCCTGGAGTGTGTCCCAAAGTCTCCTTGTTGACAATTAGATTCGTGATGCAGCTATGTTCAGGGGCAGGACATAGGAAAGTGATTGGATCATGAAGTCTCTGACCTCATTGATTAATTCACTGATGGATTAACAATTTGATGACAGTAATGCGAGATGGTGGAAACTTCAGGAGGGAGCCCAGTGGGATGATGTCAGTTACCAGGCATGTTCCCCAAAAGGATATATCTTACCTCTGCCACCACCACCTCCCCTCTGTTTGCTTCCTGTCTTCCATGATTTAAGCAGCTTTGCTCCACCGCAACCTTTGACCATGATGTTCTGCCTCACTTCAGGGACAGAGCAATGAAACTAGACTGCCTTGGACTGAAATCTCTGAAATCAAGAGCCAAGACAAATATTTCCTCCTAGAAATTTTGGTTCTCAAGTATTTTATCAGTGAAAGAAACCTGACTTTCATATGCACTTTGGAAGTTTTTGATTACATTCAATTTATGTATTTTTAATTTATATGTGTTTTCTTTTGTCACATGCTTTTGATATCACATCTGAGAACCCTTTGCTAAATCCATTAGCTCCATTTTCTTCTTAGAGTTTTGTAGTTTTAGTGCTTACATGTATTGTTTTTGATCCATCTGGAGTTCATTTTTGTATATAGTAACAGGTAAATAAGTGTTCAATTTCATTCCTCTACCTGTAGCTACCCAGTTCTCTCAGTTTCGTTTGTTGAAGATACTATTCTTGTTGAATGGTCTTGGTACCACTGTCAAAAATAAGTTGAGCATAGATGTTTGTGCAGGTTTATTTCTGGACTCTCAATTATATGGATTTATCCATCTATTTTTGAACAAGGATTATACTATCTTAATCATAGTTGTTTATAATGATTTTTTAAATCAGTTAAGTTGAAGTTAACCTAATTCGTTATTTTTCTTTTCTTTTTTGTTGCTATTCCAGGGCTCCTGTAATTACATATGGATTTTAGAATCATCAATTTCCACAAAGAAGTTAGGTGAGATTGTATTGAGTTGAATCTGTATATCAATTTAGATAACCATCTTAAGAATGTTGTCTTTTACAATTTGGACATTGGCTATTTTCCATTTATTTATATCGTAGTTTTCAGAATATAAGCTTTGCACTTATTTTGTTATATCAATTTATTTTAATATTATAGCAAATAGAATCATTTTATTACTTTCATGTCTAAATTTCTTATTGCAAATGTATAAAAACAAAAATAATTTTTGTGCAATTTTTTGTTTGCTGCAGGCTTTCTCAACACAATTATTAGTTTTAATGGCTATTTACTGGATCCTTAGAATTTTCTATAGACAAAATTGGGTTATGTGTGAGGTTGTAATTTTGTTTTTGATTTTCTTCTGTAGATGTACTGCATTATATGAATTGGTTTCAAGATGTTAAGCCAACCTTACATTCCTGGGGCAAATGCCATGTGGTCACAATGGATATTTCTTTTTATGCTTCTGGATCAATTTGCTGTATTTTGTTAAGGATTTTTTGCATTCCTGTTTATAGGACATATTGACCTACTGTTTTCTTATCTTATAATAACTTTGATTTTTCTCTCTATCCTATAAAATAAGTTGAAAAATACTTCTCCTCTTACATATTTTGGAAGAGTTGGTGGTAAAATTTTCATAGATAAAATTTAGTTTTCTTTTGACCCTCTTCAAAAATTTTATAAATAACTTTGTAGATTATATCCAGGATATTTTTATTTCCTGGTGCTTAGAGAAAAAGGATGCTGAAGTACACTAGAAACAATTCACTCAGCACTAATGGGAAGTCAAGATAGTAACTAGGTCTGAGTTAATTACATATCTTGATAGGTTTTATAGGTTGTGGATTGCAGTGTATTTTTTTTCTTTAAGGATTAAAAAAAACACCATTATAATGAATAGTTCATAGTTTTCTCCAGAAAAATATAACCAGAAACTCACTGGTGGAACAAGTTACCAGTGGTTTATTGTACATGGTGGGGAAAGAGAATGCACAGGTGAGGAAACATTATGTCAGTAAGAGTGTGTTGGAAAGGACTTTTTACAGTATTGATCTTTGCTTAAGTCATTTAAGGAAGGGTTTAAACAAGCAAGGCTTTGGTCTGGATTGGATGCTATAAGGAAATATGATAATTCTGAGGTTAATATTAAATCTTATCCTGAAAAGGAGAAGATAGAGCAAGCCTAAATCTGCAATTGTTAAAGAACGAGCCATCACTCATATTATCTGGGACAGGGGATGTTTGACATGTTAGAGGGTGCATAGTGATGTCATTTTTGCATCTTAGTTAACATCATCGTGAATTAGTATTTCTGTCTACTTCATATGGTCACAGAATGACCCTGTATGAAATTGAGATTCTGTGAAATTATTTATATCCAACAGGAGAACATCAGGGACCAGTATTAGATAACAAGACAGCTCCTTAAAATCAAGGCCCAACTATAAGGTTCAAGTGAGTCCCAGATTTGTAGGCGCTGATTTTCCTTTTCTCATGGATTAACTATAATATAGATCAACATTTCCCCTAAATCTGTAGACACAAAGTTATTAAATGTAACTAAAGAACCATAGTGATATAGACTTACAGTATTATTTTTTGTACATTAAAACAAAACTCTTCTTTGTGACTTTCTGTTTTGTTTTGTTTTGCTTTTTCTCCTCATTGTTGTCCAAGATGAAAGATATTTAAAAACTGTATGATCTAGTAGGAGAGGTTTGGGGAAAAATATATAATGAGATTGTGACTAGATCTCATGTTTGAGCAATCAATAGAATCCAAAGTGTGGCCTAATGATTATAACAACACAAGACAAATACTTTTTCTCTGAAAAAAAATAGCTTTTTAATAATGTGACAAATATTATTTCCAAATCTCAAAGTCAGCAATAAAGTTTGAGGGCCTCTATTTATATTCTAATCTATCACCAGGTTCTACACTATCAATTTGCCAAGTTTCATGTTAACCTCAGAGATTTAAAGGACACTCTTTGGAGTAAATCACCTTCAGAACAGTAAATTTGGCGGAGCAGACTCATGGGAAGATCTGTTTTTAATACAGAGCCATTGTTGTATAATTTGCATATTCCTTTACTCAAAGTACTTTTTAAAAAATATATTTTATTATTTGTATTCATATTGTATTATTAAAATAGCCTGATAAATTGAAATATATCAACTGAGGTCTTTGTGCTTTTTGAAAACAAATTTATTAGACTTAATAATTGTTAATGAGTTCTTAAAATTTGTTTGATGAGTAATTTTGACTTACTAATAAGAAGAAGTACTTATTAAGTAGCCTTTTAGAATTATTCAGCCTGAAATACTAAATACATATATAGTTTCATACAACTTTTACAGGGATGAAAATTCCCAGGTTATCCTGACATCAGTTCAAAGACAAGGATCTGCCTCATGAAACACATTCATCATATTACCTTCATTTAGAATTTCTCTAAAGTGAATCTGAAATAAGGATAATTAGGGAGGAAAGTGCCATGAAGTTATTGGTGAGCTGGACTCATGTGAAAAGAATGAATTTCAGAGTGGAGCCAATTATTCCTCCTCTTCTATGGGCTAAATTTAATCTCTGAAATGACAATAGTCAAGCAAAGATCCAAGACCCATCCTAGAAGCTAAATCCAGAGATTTTATAAATACTGAATCTGAATAAAGGACACTTCATCAACTATCACTCCCAGAGTTTCAGATTTAGACCTGAGATTAAAATTTGATTCACACTCATGGGCCTAGATGAATAAGAAAAATATCACTTCACATAAGATGATATGAAGTGTTAGGTTTGTAAGAATGATATGCATAATTATTACGTGTTGTAACATTTCTTAATTTCATTAGAACAACAAGGGCTTCACTCTTATTGATTAAAACTTTACTTGCTACAAACAAATTATACCGCCATATAATGTGTGGACAAAGTTAAGTTTATCTGAATATCAAATTGGAAATATCTTTGAATTGATATCAAAGTTGTAGATTAATTTGAGGTCAATTGACTTATTTATAATAGCAAGCCATTTCTTCTAAAAACAGGAAATATCTCTTGAAAAATCAAGATGTTCTTCTATATCCTCAATTTTTTCTGTAGCTTTTCCTCCCAAAATGTACACGTTATAAATTACTACATGAGTTCAAGTTTCTGTTGCTAGTGTGATGGTGTACTATTTTGAATTACATTACATAGTCAAGAACAGATCTGAGACTTTTACTTGACTTGCACGCTGCTAACAAGTTAGCCTGTCATTGTTTTACAGATGTTTGCAAAAGACACATGGCTCCTAGTTTAGTAACAAAGGATGACTTATTAGAGCAATAACATTAACCAGAATATCATGATTTTTTGCACTGGTTCTTTGAGCTTTGTTTCCCATAGGGAAATGTGGTGGATTGCAATCTGTATAGAGAAATGCTACTGACTTTTTGGTTCATCTTATGTTCAGGCAATTCATAGGACTCTTCTTTTCTAATTGTTTATATGTTAATTCTGTTACTTGATTCTCCTTAGGTTTATGATTAAATATTTGTATAAAATGACATTTGCGTATTTTTTCTTTTATTCCTTGCACCTCTTATTTATTTTTTTACCATTAGATAGTTACTATGTTAAATATATCTTTGTTCTGGATGTCAGGAGAAATGAACCTGAGATTTTTCTACCAAGTATAAGGTTTGCTGTTGGTTTAATTGTACAAGTTTCATCAAGCGAGGAAAGTTTCCTTCTTGACTTATATATATATATATTGACTTAGTTTTTAATTAATTGAGATAACCAAAATATTTTTCCTTTAATTAGTTGATTATCATTGTTAGAGTTTTCTGATACTAAACAACCAATATTTATATCTAATCATGTAATTAGACAAGACTTTAGAATCTGGTAAGCTTATATGTTATTTTAGATATAAAGATTATATAAATATGAAAATTGTATATAATAACGAGTAAATCCTAACTAAAATAATATAGAATAAAATTAATATAGTATAACCCTAAGTAAAATGAGCCTATATTTTATTATATTTTCATCTTTATGGTAATTGGAAGTGCACTAGCTTCATAGAACTTTGTCTCTTGCTCTATTTTGTTGAACAATAGATAGGGAATTTATATTATTTAGTATTATTATTAAATATTATTATTAACATTAGATAATATTATCAAATAATTATTCAATAATATCATTAAATATTATTATTAATATTAAATAATATTATTAAATAAAATATTATTAAATTATTATTTAATAATATTATTATTTGAAAGTTTGTATCAACTAACTTAAAAACCTATTGCTCATGGCTTTTTTTCTGAAGGAAAACTATTACCCACTATCTTAATTTTGTTTAAAGCATAGGTACTGAGAATATTTTTGCTTATAATTTTTAAGAATTTAAAATTTTTCTCTAGGTTTGAAAATTTGTGAGTTCATGTGGAAACTTACATATGACAGTGGGATTATCAGAGGTAGGAAAGGGGAAAATTATCTGGGAGAAATAGTTATATAAACAAACCACTTAAATGAGGAAAAAGTAGATATCCACTTAATATCACATTCCAAAGTGGATTGATGGATTCACAATCTAACTGTGAAAGATAAAATTTAAGATAGAAGAAAATAAAATCAAATGTCTTTATGATCTATAGGCAGAAATATGCTTTAAAAACAAACTTTTAAAACATAAATGGCAATAATCAAGAATATAAATAACAAATGTTCGGGAGATATGGGGGGAAAGGTACACTAAAATAATGCATTGTTGGTGGGTCTTAAAATCGGTGCAATCACTGTCGAAAGCAGTATGGAGATTTCTCAAGAAACTAGGAATGGAACCACCATTTGACCCAATTATCCTACTCCTCAGTATATTATATCTAAAGCACTTAAAATCAGCATACTACATGATGTAACCATATCAATGTTTATAGCAGCAAAATTCACAACAGCTAAGCTATGGAGCCAAACTAGGTGCCCTTCAACAGATGAATGGATAAAGAAAATGTGGTATTTATACACAATGGATAGAAAGAAAAATGACTTTAGGGCATTTGCTGGTGAATGGATGGAACTCATATGACTATCAAGTGATATAAACCAGTCCCCAAAAGTCAAAGGTTGAATGTTTTTTTGTGACATGGGAAGTTAATTCAACTAAAAAATGGGGGATAGGAAAAAAATAGAAGAAAGATTAGTGGAATAGACAAAGGGGAATGAAAGGAAGAGAAAAGGGATGCAGTAGGAAAAGACAGTGGAATGAATTTTACTGAACTTTCCTATGTACATATATGAATATACGAAAGTGAATCTCACCATCACATACTCCCATAAGACACTAGGTAAAAACGAAAAAAAAAAAAAAAAAAGAAGTAAATAGTGGATAGATAAGTATTGTAGAGGGAACAGAAGAGGGAGTGGGAGGAAGGGAGAGGAAGAAAGTACTGAGAACTGAATTGGAACAGATTATATTCCATATTTTTATGACTATGTCAAAATGAATTCTATTGTCATGTACAACTAAAAAGAGCCAATTTAAAAGAAGAAATAAAAAAAGAAATGTGCTATCAAGCCATAAAAATACATGGAGGAATTTTAAATGCATATGGCTAAGTAAAAAATCAAAACAGACAAGTCTATGTACTGTCTCATTCCCACTGTATTATGACATTATAGATAAGACAAAATTATGAAAATGGTAAAAAGATGAGTGCTTACCACAGGTTTGAGGAGAAGGAGGAATGAAAAAGGTGGAGCATGAAGGATTTTTAAAGCATTGAAATTATTCTGTGTGATAACAGTAATATATGTCATTGAATATTTGTCATATCCATTATCTGTACAATACAAACAGCAAATCTTAATGTAAACCATCAACTTTAATTCATAAGAAATATACAACCAATGATAAAATAAATACACAAAAATAAAAACAAAAGTTTAAAATTAAAAAACCAAGATAAACAATTAGCAAATGCAATTATATAAAAAAATAAGAATTAGCCTTCAATAAAAAGCACAGAAGACAAAATAAAAGAGATGGATGATAGCATGGAAAAAGGTAAGTAAAGGAAAGAGTTAACATTTAAAAATAAGATAGATAGGCTTTCTGACATAATATAGATAATCAGATAGAAGTCCCTAAAAAAACACAACACATGCAGGTTTACTGTTAAAACTTGAGAAGCTTTCTCTTTTAAAAATAAAAGTTGAGCAAGAATATTGTCACTTGGCAAAATGAATCCTACCTCCTGGATCTACAAGTAATATCTTTTTAAAAATGTTTGTTTAAATATTTCCCAAAACTATAAAATATTCTTCGTTATTTCTCCAATAAGCTTTAGGGATTTCTTTCCAAAAGTTAGCCACAATTCTATGAACTGCTCTACAACTGTTAAACACACACACCTGATAGAACAAAGGGCGAAGAATCTACTTAGTGTAGATTAACTACCAACTTATAAAAGGCAATATTACAGAATCTATTATCACTATTTTGAAGCATACTCTACCTTTTCTGACCACAAATATGATTTAGTGTCACCATATGAGTAAGAAACTTGTTTTAAAAAGAGCTATAAATCAAGAAGTCAATTTTTCTATAGATTAGCTCATTAAGTTCCATATGGTTCAGAAATTCAGGAAACATTAATGGATCTTTTTGTGAATATAGCTTTGCTCTACAGAGTGAATGGATAATAAGAGGTGTATTAGGTCTTTTTTTTTTTTTTAATGAATCAAAAGCATCGGGATTCTTCCTGTGTAAAATTGTATCTCATTGTCTAAAGAGAGGGGTTACAGCTTGTTTTTGTAAATAAACTTTAAATAAATATTCCTGGGTGAATATGGAACAAAAGAAGCTTAAAAAACATTTTTACCATTAAGTTAAACTTATCTTGATGATTTTGAATTTTAGGCTTGGAAGAGTAGTAATGAGGCCCAGCAGGGATCAGGGTAGAAACGACCTTAAAAATTGTGATTGCATAAACTAATGTGTTGTGTTTATTTAGTATGTTTTTAGCAGCTAATTAAAAAATGATCTGTTTTTGTGAAAAAAAAAATATTAGCTTTGTTTTTTTGTTTAGTTTTGAACTTCAAAAATGGAGGACTAGCTACTGAATTAATTAAATAGTTGCAGGTGCTATTCATGTTTTCTATTTATCGAAAGACGAGAAGGCACTTTATTTATTTATTTATTTATTTATTTATTTATTTATTTATTTATTTATTTATTTTAGTAATAGGGATTGAAACTCAGGAGCACTTAGCCATTGAGCCACATCCCTAGCCATTTTTACATTTTATTTAGAGACAGGGTCTCTCAAAGTTGCTTAAAGTTTCTTAGGGCTTTCCTAAATTGCTGATGCTGGTTTTGAACTCATGATCCTTCTGACTCAACCTCTAGAGCCACTGGGATTACAGGAGTGCACCACCATACCTGGCAAGAATGTACTGAACTTAAAACAAAATAATATATTAGGTTTATATTTTAATTTCTGAGATATTTTTGGCAAGTTTTATTCAAGATATCCTTTGAAATTTTTACTGAATTGTGTAGGGATCTGAAGTTCACTTATTGATAAATAACAATAACTTAAAATAAGTGAATAGCTTTAATTTAAGGTTCCTAATATTATGTTTATTTTTACTGGAATCTTGGTAAAAAGCTCTTCTCCTATTTTAGTGGAAGACCAGGTATATTTTCTCTTTAGCTTTTTCTGTACATATACTACTTTATATTTTGTTGAAATGATTGACAATGATTTCTCCTACCACAGCTGCAAAAGAAGGAAAATAGATGAATAGAGATTATATGAATACTGATAATGAGCTACTATATATCACATTGTCAGTTAAAGATCAATGATAAAACGAGATCCAGAGAAACAGGGAGCTATTATACCAGAATATGAAAACTGATCAGGATGGTTCCACTGTTTAGCTATTGTGAATTGTGCTGCTATAAACATTGATGTGACTACGTCCCTGTAGTACGCTGTTTTGAAGGCCTTTGAGTATAGACCCAGGAGAGAGATAGCTGGGTCAAATGGTTGTTCCATTCCTAGTTTTCTAAAGAATCTCCATACTGCTTTCCATATTGGCTGCACCAATTTGCAGTCCCACCAGCAACATGGCATATATACACAATGCAATATTACTCAGCAATAAAAGAGAATAAAATCATGGCATTTGCAGGTAAATGGATGGCATTGGAGAAGGTAATGCTAAGTGAAGTTAGCCAATCCCAAAAAACAAATGCCAAATGTGTTCCCTGATATAAGGTGACTGACTCATAGTGGGTTAGGGAGGAGGAGCATGGGAGGAATAGAGGAACTCTAGATAGGGCAGAGGGGTGGGAGGGAAAGGTAGGGGGCAGGGGGTTAGCTAGGATGTTGGAATATGATGGACATCATTATCCAAAGTTCATGTGTGAAGACATGAATTGATGTGAACATATATTATATGCAACCAGAGATTTAAAATTTTGCTCTACAAGAATTGTAACGCATTCCGCTGTCATTTATTTTAAAAAATCAACTAAAAAATCCCTATCCAGAAAAAAGAAAGCTGATCAGGATGTCTTTAGATCTTGCAATTTAATACACAGCAGAGAAAGTTGAATGACTAAGGACTCAGATACTATGTTCCTGATCAATAAGGAAGTTTAACAATCAGGGTCAAGTTGAGGTCTGGTTGAAAAGCATAGCACTTTCCTCCAATATGCTATTTTACCATTCTACATGGATATGGGGACAATTCTAAGTGGTCGGGTATGGAGGTGAGATACTACATGAGATATGATACACAGCAAAAAGACTATTTGCTTGCCTCCATTTCTCTAGGAAATTCTCCTTTTCCCCTTACTTCTACATAGTTCCTCTCAATCATGTTTGTATGCAATTAAGTTACCTTATCCAAAATCGATCAGTTCAAGAGAAGGCACCCGACCCAAATTTTCCCCTAGAACAACATTTTATTTCTTTAAAATTATGGACTCAGAATTTAAAAAGATTTTACTTTCTGGGAGCAGGTCTCTTGATGAAGGGAACATAGATCAAGCCACCCCCATTCTTAAATTGGTATTCAAAATAATCTATGAAAAGAATAATTAATAAATCATTACCTTCCTTTAAGCCAGCATGTGCACATTTGGATGTATCTTTAGTTTATTAAAAAATAAAAGACTATCTCTGGCTTTATCCTCCACTTAAGACTTGTGAACATACTCTTGATGATCTAATGTACAAGAATCAGCAGGGCTTAGGTGGTCCCTTTTTTTTCCCTGAAGCAATATTGCTATTATCGGAATTGGAATCAGCAGAGAGCTAGTGCTGATATTAGGTTAAAATCACCATCCCATACTGGGTAATCAAAGGATTTTAGGTCAAGATATTGTCTTGAAATGTTGGCTGGCTGAAAGTGCTGTAGGTGAAAGAGACACAGGACAGCTTAGTTACAAATTGCACTTTATATAATAAGCAGATAAAGAATATCCTTACAGAGACTTTGGAGATGCCTGGCTTTTCTTAATATATTACTCAAGGGCACTTACAGACTATACTGACAGTTGAAATGATGAGATAGGAAATAACCCAATGCTTGATTGGAGTTTCAATCTGGTTTCCATTAAATCTAGTATCTCAATTAAAACAATATGACAATGTTATAAACAATGGGCAGGTGGAATGACTTCATGGATGGGTCTGGGTGAAAATATACCAATTTATTGAGAGGAATAAAAAAACTTATCAATTTCACATTCACATATAGAATTTCAATTAATACTTCTTTCTAAAATCCCACTCTTTGAAAAAGAAAAGGGGCTAAAGTACTTCCTGGAACCAGTTTTTTTTTCTCACTGACTTTGGATTTTCAACTTATATACATCAAAACTACTTCAAATTTAATTACTTAATCTTTAAAAATGTTAGTCTAAAATTCTGTCATGATTATTTATTAATAGATGATATTTTCAATGGATATCAAAATACTTGAATTATTTTATGTGATGAAAGTAATGGCAAAAAATAACATTCTTGACAGACTTGGTGTTTAATGTAGTTATAATTTTGGGGGGGTATAAAAATAAATTTTGTTAAGTATCTGAGTATTTTTAAAACACATAATTAGAGGCACCACTGATTGAGGACTTACTATGTATCAGATGTTGTCTTTATTCACCATTGTGTGTACATTGCTTAATTTATTGCTGCAAGCTTAGAAAGTATTATTGCCTTTCACAGAATAGAAAAGAAATATGAAGTTAAAAGTATTTCTTTAAAAGTCACTTTTTTTTCAATAACCCCCCAAAAATATTTTTTCTGGGGGGTACTGGGGATTGAACCCAGGGGCATTTTACAACTGAGCCACATATATTCACAGACCTGTTCTGTATTTTTTTTAATTTTGATACAGGGCCTTGCTAAGTGGCCCAGGCTGGCCTCAGATTTTCAATCCCCCTGCTTCACCCTCCAGAATCACTGGGATTATAGGTGTGTGCCACCACAGCTGGCCTACAACAAGAAATTCTTGAGTGTTTGATTTACACATACTTCATGATGGCAGCCAATGAATTAAGTAGTGTTTAAAAGATAACCCTTTTCATTAAGAAATATATGCCCAAAGTCATATCAACCTAGTTGTGTATGACTTGACAGCCTTGATCTTTGTACAGTATTCCAGAATCCTCTTATTACTTCATCCTCCACCAAAAAACAAACAAAAGACAAAAAGAAATACATAAAACATAAGAGTTGTATGGAATAATGAGATCGGACCTATGAAAGGAATTTTCTCACTTTGCTACACCAGTATATGGAATTCTTTGCTTTTAAGAGAATAAAGGTCAGCAGTAAAGGCAATGAATTGATGATCTTTCTGACGAGACAAAAGAACATAAGATCTTTGATAATATATTAACAAATAGAACACATTAAATTATTAAATCATTTACTTTCTTCATACACATTTTAAGACTCTTTTAAGAGGTTCTTAAACTGTTGCTTGCAATTCTAAAAGCATAATGATCATATAGGCTTATTCTTTTTTTGGAGGGGCTTTACCCTGTATTGAACTCAGGGGTACTCAATCACAGAGCCATATCCCCAGCCCTATTTTGTATTTTATTTAGAAACAAGGTCTCATTGAGTTTCTTAGCCCTCTCCAGTTGCTGAGGCAGGATTTGAACTTGCAATCCTCCTGCCTCAGCCTTCCAGTATGCTAGAATTAAAGGCATGTGCCACAATGTCCAGTTTAGACTTTTTCTTTTTATTGGTACTAGAGATTGAACCCAGGGGCACTTAATCACTGAATCACATCCCTAACCCTTTTTATTTTGTATTTTGATACAGGCTGTTTCTAAGTTTCTTAGGTCCTCACTAAATTGCTGAGGCTAGCTTTAAACTTGGATCCTCCTGTCTAAGCCTCCCCAGCTGCTGGGAGGGGAGGCTTAACCAAGCCTTAGACCTTTTTAAAATACAGATCTCATGTTTATTCTTTAAATCTTTTTTTTTTTAAGGGAGAAGGAAGGAAGGAAGAAAGGAAGGAAGGAAGGAAGGAAGGAAGGAAGGAAGGAAGTTAGTTCTGTTTTCTAATCTGGTAGCCAAGTCTCTATTTCCAAGCTCCTTATCAGGTTCTATGTCATCTACAAGTATATATTCTTTCTGAAGTCAATTTTCTCTGGGAACTCTTGTTAATTTTTTCCCTTAACCCAAATCTCATTTGTAAAAAGTATGCCAACAATAGAAAAGCTTCTCAAAAGATACTGAAAAGAATATTTTTTTCATATAGATATATGGTTAAAGAAAAGAAAGAAATGGAAGCTTAGTTTTGCAGCCTCTTTGATTAGATTGGCATTGTGTACTTAGCTATAATCTACTTAACTGCTTCCCAAGCTGTTTTAAACCCAAACAATATAAAATAAAATAAAATTGTACAATATTCTGTGACCTCAACTTTGCTCTGCATCTAAAAATGCCTTCAGCGTAGGTTACATCCTGTCACAACAAAGGTATTATTTTAAAGTGTACTGACTTTGTTTACGAACTTAGTTATAAACAATGTTCTAGTTTATATTTCACTTAATTTGATCTTTGAAATAACCCAGGAGATTGGTATGATTATAATCTCTATTATATATATATATATATATATATATATATATATATATATATATATATATATTTATAATATCTATTTTATAAATCAGATAAATAACATGGAGAAGGGAGATAACTTGCCAAGTTCTCAAAAATGTATGCAGTTACAATTTAGTCTTTACAATATTCATCATGTGATTAAAAACCTTTCAAAAAGAGATAATATGAGTCCTATGACATTGTATAAAGACCTCAACACAATTTGTCCCATATTCCCAGATGTGAAACACCTATAAAATCTTAAATATAGTAAATAATATATAGCATAACTATATAATATTAAAAGAATATAATTATAATTACATTTTAGTATCAATTAATATAAATTTATATTATATACAAATATGTGTGTGTATATATATATATATATATATATATATATATATATATATATATATATACCTCCATCCTCTGGATTATTATTTCCAACCTATTTTAATGCCGCTGTGTCAATTATGTTGAAATAGACATGAAATTTGAGACTTCATGGGTTACAAATAAAGTCTGTTAGGGTCATGTCTGTTGGCCTACCATCTCTTTTGAATATTTTGGCTGAAATAACTGCCAACCTCTCATATATTAGCCTGTCAAGTTATTTGGTTTCCCAGTTCAAAAAATGCACTAATTTTAATTAACGTACTCTTTCAGCCACTTATTTCTTAATTTATTCACACTATAAATGTGATTTATTCTGCAAGTTTTTATTTTAGAAAGCATTGCATTGCATTATCAAATTAAATTTAATGCTATTTAATCTGTGTATTGCATATTACAACTTCTAATTGAGTGTACATTACTTTTTAAGTTTTATTTAATCAAAAACAACCATTCTTTTTGAACATATAAAATCATTCCACTAACTTGTTAACCCTGCCTGCAAGTGCTTTTGATTTATCACATTATTCACCTAAGTGGATCAGGATCACTTGATAAATTCTATTTTTAAAATTTAATCATGCATTTAGACAATATTCTGAGATATAGAAATTTCTAGCAAATCTTATTTCTCAGATTTATAAAATGCTATGGCAGTTCCCTCTAAAATGCTACTCTTATAAAAAAAAAGATAAGATTCTTATCCCTGGTTTTTCTCTTCTACAGACCATAGCTCTTAAAATAATGTGAACATTTAAACTGGTGATTGCCTTTGTCAAAAGTGCATTGTTGGCATGATATATTTTCAGGGGAGTCATTGGATTCATTGTTGGATTAAAAAGATATTGATGGAAATAATAAATGACCACATCAATCCATTCTATTTTCAAATTGCTGTATTATGATCTAGGACAGTTCTTTGGGCTGATGGTTTCCATTCCTTTCCTACTAGCTCTACCCACATACCATACACAATACAATTATATATGCATTCAGACACCGGGCTTTACCACTCTGATGTGCATGTGTGTAAGCATGCATACATATGTGTAAACAAATAAAGCTAATTTTAACAGAAGCGTGACATTAAATGGCATTCAACAGGTTAAAGAATCTCTCACTGTAATTATCAGAAGCCATATCCAACGCGTATTTCAAAAGCATTTATTGGCTTCCTCGCCTCCCTTTATCCTGCTCCGCAGAGTTTTCAGTCATATTCCTACATTTATGCTTCCTCTGAAGACATGGGCTGGAAAGCTGCATTGCAACTCTGCAGGAATGTAGAATGAGAAAGTACAGTCTGCACAACTGCAAGAATTGTAATTTTATCATTTTGGCTGCCGTGATCCTGTCTCTGGAAACCATAATTAATGCAATACGTTGGTTAGCTCCTCTCAGGGGTAAAAAGATAGATCTAATTGAAACCTTGTAAAGTAGTTACACAAGTGAAATGGAAAAGGATATTGGCTTTTATCTCCCAGCCCCACCTTTACATAGTCACAGATTATTAATGTTTCATAAAATGTTGTAAGCCTTTATGCTAATATCATTACAACTGGTGAATTTAGGCCAATGATGACAATTGAATCTTTAATTGGTAATGCTTAACAGAATTTCTTTTCTAGAAATGAAAACAAATTATTCTGAAAATAATTCTGCAGTTAGTAAATGCTATTTTATAATTCTCAAGAACTTCTGCACCAGCATAAAAAAGTATAAGACAAAAGAAATATTTCACAATCTAATAAAATAACAAGTGGGTTCACAAAAAGACAGCAATGACATTCTAGCCTAATTAGCAAACCCTCCCATTTTTTCTCCCATACTTATTATGCTTATAGTTACTCTTTGAACACTGTGAACTATGCAGGTAGGAGCCTCATTTTATTGAAGATAATATGTATTTTTTCTCCTGATCCTCTTCCTCTTTCTTCCATTTGTCTTCTTCTGTTGCTAAAAAACAGGCTAACCTGAATTCTGGGCTTTGTCTATGTTTAATTGAGAATTATTACTTGTTATTGATTGACGTATGGCTTAGATATAAACGTCTACCATCAAAGGAAGTACATGGAGCTACTCTCAAGATTCATACGTTCAACAAGTACTCACTGGACATCTACTGTGTATCAAATTCTAATATGCTTGCTGATCAGTCTTTATTGTCTGAGGTAGATCTAGTCTTTCTCTTCAAGGAGCTTATCTTCATAATCATAGTTAAAATTATTTTTGACTGATAAGAATTTGATTATTAATCCATAGCTTTCAACTAGTCTGATGATAGAAATATCCAGTAATATCATATTCTTGTGCAATTTTAAGAATATATTTCTTTATTTTTCCTAAATAGCATCATTTGTGGTATTATTATTTCCACAAATACTAACTTATTAAGATATCAATTTCAGCAATAGTATAGGATAGCAAATGCTACTCTTTCTCAGCCTGCATCTTTTCTGCCTGAGATATTGGTGTATTTCTGTGGACTTTGAATGGCTAGAATCTGAATCTCTTTGATCTATGATTGTTGAAGCTCAAACTGCTTTTGTGCAGGCAGACTGGATATCACAGAGAATTAATTACTCACCCAAAGAAGCCTTCAGCCATAACTAATATAAGTTGGTATATAAGTACTCTAACTCCCTCAATTCTCAAGGAGGATGACTGAGATATCTTCAGGTAGCATAGACTCCAGTTGTCTACAAAGGAAATGTGCTTGATAATGTACCCTTCAATGTCTTTTTTCTTCAATGTCTTTTTTATCTCCGTATATAAATATCCTATCCAATTAGCTATATTTTCTGAAGTTCCTCATAATTAACTATTGATATGAGAATAATTTTCTAAGACATCTTAGGGAAACAAAATTAAGATAGTTTTAAAATTAATTTATTTATTTGTTCTAATTAGTTATATTTGACAATAGAATGCATTTAGGCACTTTGTTATATAACACATAGATGTGATATAATTTCTCATTTTTCTGAGCGTACATGTTGTAGAATCATAATAGTCATGCCATCACATATATACATACAGTAATAATGTCTGTTTCATTCTACTATCTTTCCTATCCCCACATCCCCTCCCCTCCCCTCCCCTCCCATCACTTCCCTCTACCTAATCTAAGGTAACACTATTCTTCTCTAGTGCTCCCTGCCTTATTGTGAATTAACATACGCATATTAGAGAAAACATTCGGCCTTTGGTTTTTTGAAATTGGCTTATTTCGCTTAGCATGATATTCTCTAAATCCATCCTTTTACTGGCAAATGCTATAATTTCTCTCTTCTTTAAAGCTGAATAATATTCCATTGAGTATATATACCACATTGTCTTTATCCATTCATCTACTGAAGGACACCTAGGTTGGGTCCATAGTTTAGTTGTTGTGAATTGAGTTGCTATAAATATTGATGTGGCTGCTTTACTATAGTATTCTGATTTTAAATCCTTTGGTATAAACCAAGGAGTGGGCTAGCTGGGTCAAATGGTGGTTTCATTCCAAATTTTCTGAGGAATCTCCATACTGCTATTCATAGTGGTTGCACCAATTTGCAGTCCCACTAGCAATGTATAAATGTACCTTTTCCCCCCACATCCTCACTAACATTTATTGGCCTGTATTCTTGATGATTACCAACTTTTTGGTTTGTTTTTTCATTTCATTTTTGTTTTGTTTTTTAAGGGTTTTTTTATTGTTTGTTTGTTTTTGCTAGAAAAGCCTTAAGAAAGCATATCTTCAGGATAATTTGCCAAAATTAAATCACTCAGTGGCCATACAGTTCTAAAACCCCATTATGGTAGTAAGTGGGATAATGATACCCATTAAGCGCTGTAGCATCACAATAACCAAGATTCTTATGTATGTTGATTTGGGATGCAAATGGAAGATAATAGCTCATGAAATATCTCTAAATATATGAGTACAAATATCACAGAAACTATGAAATTATTTAGTCATTAGCAATAAAAAATGAAGTTAAAAATTAACTGATAAACATTCTCAACTCAGGGTATGACTATGCAGGCCATAAGCCTCTGTGACTGTATCAAAGATATGCTCAATTCCTGCAACCAAAAGACACAATGTACAGAAAACTCCATCTAGGATCTGAATGAGAGAATAATAAAGGTGTAAGGAATGCTACAGTCATATCCTGGAAAGACTTCTAAACTGAAGTTAGAGTTTTGAGAAGGAAAAAATGAGACTTTAAGAATATATATATATATATATATATATATATATATATATATATATATGATAGATATTATTAGAAAACTTTGAACCCCCAAATTTCCCAGAATCTGCTTAGTTAACAGATTGGTATACTCTTTCTATTGGAAAATAACAGTGTCCCTTTTCTGGAGACTATAGAAAGACTTGTTTTGAGGTAGATGACTTGCACAAATATGTCTTTACTCCTCCAGAATTATTCCAAATTTTCCTCATGTTGTAAAGCAATAACTATGACTCAGCATGGCCCAACTAGGAAAGTACTATCTCTTTCATTTTCATTATCTATTGCTGCCTAATGAGTTATTAGAAATGTAGCACCCATATATTACAATCGCTGTAGATTAATCTGGAGATGACTTAGCTGGGTTTTCTGCTTTAGGGTTTTACAAATCTGCTAACAAAGTGTCTACCAGAGCTTTGGTCTCATCTGAGGCTTGCCCAGAGAAGAAACATATCCCAAGATTGTGTAGTTAGTATCAGTAATCATTTCATGTGGGCTGTTGGACCACCGTTTTCTAAGAATATGTCTTGACTTACACAATAAAAACAACAACAGAGATGACAACACACACCCCCACACATGCCCACACTCCAAAACCCTAAAAGTAAACAAAAGACTACTATCAGTTGCCGCAGTGCAAAATCATAACTATATACTACTTTCCAGAGAGTCTATTACAAGAAAAACAACAGTCTTTTGAGGAATACTCTGTACAATACAAAAAGTGCAGTACATAAAATAGAAAATCCCACAGTGGTTTCTCAAAAGGACCTAAAGAAATTTACCAGGGTCTTCACCTGTAATTGAAAGTTGTTGGATACAGGGTTCAAACTGGCACTGTTCTAGGGAACCCAAAATGCTACTGAAGACATTCAGATATGTGAACCTTATAGACAGAGTGCAAACTTATGGAGGTCAGGTAATACACAGAATACCAGCTTTCATCCATCTCTCTGTGGGTCCACTGATTCCCAACCTCTAAACTAGACTTGTCCCTGTGGTCATTTCTCAATTCCAATTTATAATTAAAATGCATATATTTAATTACTAGTGCTCTCATATTTGAAACCTGACCAGTAGAAAGTGCAATAATGGTAAGAAAGTTCTTGTAAAATCCCTTGAAACTTCTTTCTTCCAGGCAATCTGGTAAATTAAAAGCAACATTGCACAGTGTTATAGAATGATAGGAGTACAACAGCAGAGACCTAAAGGAGGCAGAGATAGTGGTTTTTATTTTAATCTTATTTATTTGACCAGTTTCCATGCTTCCCCCTTTCAGAAAGACAAAGAAAAGAAATAAAATTAAATTAAAATGGAGCATGACAAATAATAGCAAGTATTATAAACTTAACCAGGTGTTATTTCCAATTGCAACTGCTGTGCCAGATGTGTAACTTTACTAGAACAGATCAATACAGACTTGGGCATTTGATTTTTAGTTATCGACCTGGCAAATGTGCTTTTTTTTTCTCTCTCCAGTGCTAATCAGCTAAGAGGATTAGATCAGTTTACATTCACCAGGAATAGATGGCACTATGCCCCCAAACAGTTTTTACCCGACTAATGTTGGCCAAATACATTCAGGAAAAAAAACAAAAAACCTTGGTTACTTGACAATTCCACAATATATGTAGCTGATTCCGTACATAAATGTCATCATATTAATTGGATCTAGTAAGTACAAAGAGCCAAATAATGTTGGATGTCAAATGTTCTAAAAAGTGGAAGAAAACCCATACCATAAAGCTTAGGTTTATGCACCTTGGAAATGAGGAAAAATTTTAGGGATTAAATAACTGATGTATATCAGAATATCTCCTCTGAATTAAAAAATATGATTAACAAAGCCATTCCACTTGGTAGGCCCATTTGGATTATGAAGACCACACATACATACTTCATAACACTGCTCACATCTGCTCATTGAGTAACTCAGAATTATGTTAGTTTTCAGTGAGTCCTGAAAATGATAGGACTCTGCCTGCATTTCAGGACTTGGTACAAGTAGCCCTGCGACTTTGACTCTACGGCAAAGTAGATTCCGTGATACTAGACTTGTATGCTCCAGAAAGGTTGTCAAATGGAGCCTCTAGCATGTAAGAGTGTTTGCAACAGAGAATTACTGACCATTATAAAACCAGCTTCTAATATTTACTGAGCCCTAATAAAGACTGAGAGCTTAGCAGCATCATAATACCAAATGACTACACTGGTCCTACTAATCATGATCTGGAAATCACCAACACAGCAAGTAATGAAGTTGTATAGGCATGGGATAACTCCATAATTTGATGGAGTTGACATTCAAAATTAGACCTTCAGTAATACAGAGAACACAAGCAAGTTATAAAGAGAGATGATCCAGACTCCAAGTTAGCTAATCCTTTTGTTCCAACATATGTCCCTCAACTCACTGCTATGGCTTCTGTGGGATGCTCTAATCCAGTTGACCCAGATTGATGGAGAGATTAGTTACTCTAAGCCAATATATTGGTGTAAGCCAAAAAAAAAAAAAAAAAATAGGAGTGGCCTCAAAAGACAGTAAGAGAGAAAATTTTCCTGTAGTCAGAGCTTTGACCAAAGCTTCAGGCCATTGATTCAATGTAGAAGATGCTTGAAATAAGAAAACCAATAAATTCTGTCCAGAGCAAGGCTATGAGAAGAGATTCAAGGAAAAGTACGTAGATTGCTCTATGAAAAAGTGAATGAAGTATGACAATCTTTATATGTCATGACAGTATCCACCAAGAACATTCATGGCAGAGAAAACATTGACAACTAGGACAGAAAGTCTCACAATATTGTGGTGAGCACCCTCAGAATTCTCTCACTCATCTCTTGCAATAATTCCATGAATGGATTTGCCAGGATGGGAGAAAAGGAGGCTCTGCGTTAATTAATCTGCCAGATTAATGGAATGCTAAAATACTTTGTAAAGGCATAGGTGATATATCTGCTTGAAAATCCATGATTTTCAACAAGGGAGACTTCTCACTAAGAATAATGCTGCCAGCACCACTACTGAATTTGTGACCAGTTTCAAGATAGATGCCCCCTCTTTGACATCATACTGGTTATTAATTTATTGTCTACAAGCTCTAGTTTACCTTTCTTTTCCATATTCTGTGATACTAACATTTAATCCTATGAACATTTCTTTTGTTATTTGAGGAAATGTTAAACTTTTGTCAACAGTGGGGATTGAAAAGGCACTGTAATATTATAGGAAAGTAAGGGACTTCTCTTATAAGTGCTAGTGTATTTTTATGTCCTATAATGCAGCTAACAGTAAATCAGTGTGCCGGAGATGTGGTGGAAATTATTGTCCAGGAATTTCTTGAATACCCCTATAAGACTTTCTTACCCAACAAGCCAAGCCCACACTTTCTGGCAAATTTCTTCTCCAGTGATCTTCTGTAAATCTGTGTGGTAGCCATACTTAATCCAATAAGGTCAGAGTCTCATCTTGTTGGGGGAAAAATTGTGTCTCTTCTAAGTTCTTTGTTGCTTATTGTTCACTCTCTGTCCTACATGGAGTGACAAGTTTTCTTTTATATCTTTTGGTTGTTAAAAGTATTTTATACTAAAATTCTCCTGTTTCAATTGCTGATATGATTCTTCTGTCCTGACTGGATCCTGATTAATAAACGTAAAATAAAATCCCTAGTAGAACAAATCAAGTACCTTTTGATTAGCTGACAACACTAACTCCCTTCTGTGGTGAGAGTATAAGTCATTCTTACTGAGATTCTCACATTTTTCGGGTACACGTGTCTCCCCTCCTCAGTGCCTTAGACAATATCACTTTTATTGTAGGCAATCAAAGAAAAGTTTCATAGGACAAGTTAAAGATTCAGGAAGACTTTATTCAAGCCTAGTACAACAGATGAAAGAGACTGAACTCAACTCCACTAAAGCAAGGGATTTTAAGCACTCAGTGGGCTAGTGGGTAAGTACTGGAAAATCTTGGAGGGGAGGTTGGTCAAGTTGATCAAGTCATCTGTCTTTGCTGAATGGTGCTTAGCTTATTAAAGTTAGGCTTCTATATTCTAACAGAGAGTGGGAGATGGGGCACTATCTTTCTTGATGATTAATCTTCAAACGGATGATTCCCCAGGCCCCTGAGCAAGACAGTTCTAGATTATAAAACTGGAATGAGGCTGGAGAAGATTTAGATCCCAAAGAGGGAAAAAATAATTTATAAGTTTCCTAATTAAATGCTCTAAGAAAATAAAGGAGGCAATATTCAGGAACAAACTTAACTGTGAGAAGTATAAGTAAGCAGAGGAGAATGTTAAAGCAATCTTGTTCAGGTCTCACAGAATGACCAATTCATTATCATTAGATCCCATAATATCTTCCCTTGGGTCAAGGAACCCATTATACAGGGAAAAATGTGGGCATGGGATCACTCTGTCCCACATAGACTATATCACTCAGAAGCTTCCAGATTAATAAAATGCTAAAATAGCTTTATAAAGGCATAGCTGATATATCTCCTTGGAAATGATAAACATTCATTGAGTACTGTCATTCAAGATGTGGGATATATTTGAACCAATGACAGTTATATATTATTACAGGTCCAATACTATAAATAAATCTTGGAAACAGAGGTTCTCACTGCAATTCCAGAGGTATGTATAGGGAACTTATAACTCCTGTGCCTACAACTTTAAGCTTATTCTATTAGACCAGAGGCCCTGGTTTCCATTGGAAACTCTAGTAATATGTGCACAGTAAAAGTTCCACAAAACTTAATTGTTAGACTAATATCTGACCACTTTGGGCTTCTCTTGCCAGAAGACCAGCAAGCAAAACAAACAAATGTTACTCTGTTGACAGTAAAAATAAAACCTGATTATCATGAGATGCTAGAATTTCTGCCACCTGATGGAAGTGGGAAAATTTTTGTGTAGACTTAATATATTCTTTGTGGGGTCTCCTGGTGCTACTACATTGAGTGATATCCATCAATAGGTAATTATAACAAGCATGGGATAGCAAGGATATGCTATTTGGGGACAAATCCCTGAAGGATCAAGGTTTACATTTACCCAATTTGCAAGCAAGACATAGTAGCAAAAAAGCTGGTTGAGAGTAAAGGGAACGCTGAATTGGAGTTAGAAGTGGTGAGATGCAAATTACCAAGGATGGCTTTCGAATGAACAGCAGCATTCTCCTTTTATTATATTGTTTTATAATAAGATGGTGACGGGTGACCACATGAAGAAATAGGGATAGTGCTGAGTGAACTTCACATGGGAAGAGATGATTGGTCAGGGATAGACTATCAAAGAAGTTCTTGGTGCCCCACTCATATTTTTTCTGTCTTTATCTTTTACATGCATATCAATTGATTTCAAGCTTCTCTCATTTTATCTTTGTGCAAGGGCTCATCCAGAACGCTTTCTGCCCATAGACATACCAGGCAGGGAATGACAGAGAAATAGCACTCTCAGGATCTGTCCTCAATGATTGATTCTAAGAGTCAATTTAACAATACCTCTGTTCCTGTGATTCTAAAAGGAAATATACCTGAATATATTTATATCTAAATATAAATATGTCTAAATATAATCTAAAGTGTTTCCCACACTACTAGTTGTCTATGGTGCCTATTCCCTTCTTAGATTTATTATCTCCCTCCCTTCATTTTGTCAACCAATTCAAGTGCTAGATATAATTATTTTTACAATAGGAGAGTGATAACCTCTTTATAACATATTAACTAAAGAATTTTAAGTTTGCTACTCTGCCTAATATTTTTAGTTTTCTCATATGTAAAATGGGAATATAAATACATATTTCAAAAATATATATCAGTAATAAAGAGATAAAGGATTTAAAGCACCAAGTTCCATACTTGACTTTTACTGGACTCTCGCTATATAGGTTTGATCTTAGGTATCTTGCTTTAATAAATAGAAGTCTTAAGAAAGGCATATTTACACTTTTAACTGAACAACTAATATAGTTAATATTGATTTTATAATTTTCCATGATGATTTATACTGTGTATGCAAAAAAGTACTTGATGTTAGAATATATTCTCCAAAGACATGTATTGGAATGTTCACAAAAGCGATACTTTTAATAGCATCAAATCAAAACTACTCAAATGATCATTAATAATAGGATAGATAAATAAATTGTGAACTAGTTATTTGAAACAATACTATGCTCAATAAAAATTTTCAATATCAATCCATAGCTATTTGGAGAATATGAATCTTTGTTAAAGAAGTCAGTTACAAAAAATGAAATGTACAAAAAACAAAACCATTTTTGTTTTCCCATTAGCACAATATGCAAAAATAGGCCAAATAATGTATGCCTTTATCCCTCCAGATAGTTGTTAGTTTTGAGGCAGGAAAACATAGAAAGAAGGTATAATGAGTTGTATGTTGACAGTATTCCCTTTTATGAACTGGGTATTGTTGGTATCAAGGTGTTCAGTTTGTAATAATTTACAGATCTTTAATTTCAAGGCATGTAAACTTGTAAGTGTGTATTAATAGAAAGTTGAGAAAAACAAAATGGAATTAAAATCAGAAAAAAATATTCTAAAGCTTACCTGGCATTACTTACTAGATATTTTAAACAGTAGACTTCATTATTGAAATACATCAAAATATTTCCTTTGATGTTCATCATGATTTCAACTGAAATACTTTATTATTGCCAGGTAATTGATTTCTATTGTATCATCATTTCTTGAGAAGTTCTGTGGTATTTAAAATTCTAACATCCATACAATATGCATCATAATGCTTTTTTTTTTTAACTCAGTTAAAATTCATGACAGGCTTGACAGGTTCTGATTCAAAACATTAAATGTATCCTTCAAATTAATTTCCATGATATTACTTTGAAATGCTTTCAAATTGGCTTTCAACTTTTTAATTTCATTACATAAATCACAATAGACAGTCAATATTTCTTGGATACTTACATTCTCATTATATTCACTTTTTCTTTCTCCTCTTGGATTTTTTTCTTGTAATTCGTGGAAAACTTTATCTTTGTGTCTTAACGTTAGGTGACAAACTATTTTACTTAATATTCTGCCTTGTTAGAGACTTGGATGACTGTAATGGTTGAGAAAAGGAGCAAACGATTGGCTTTTTCTGTATTTGTTTCAAGGTTATGTTGGTATTATCAAACAGTTTCATAAAGCAATTGTGTATGTTTATAAAATATATTTTGATAAATTACTCTGATCATTCAGTATTTTTACAAAAACTGCCTTTTTACAGTCAAATAATTGAATAGTGTTCTCACAGAGCTTATTTTAGTCTGTTTTGTTTGCCTGTAAAAAACAACAACAACAACAACAAAAAAAAAACAACTTAAGGCTGGGTACTTTTTAGAAAAAAAAAAAAAAAAGATATTTATTTAGCTCACAGTTTTAGAAGCTAAAAGTCCAAGATTGGGTATCCTCATTGGTTCAGCCTCTGGTGAAGGTTTTCTGGCAGAATCACAACTTGGAAGATGGTATCATGGTGGGAGCACATGAAAAGGAAGAGATCACATAGTAAAAGAGTAAAGATCAAGAAGGGGAAAGTCTCATTATAACTCACTCTTACAGGAACTAATTCACTCCACGAGACCATCAGTAACCACTTCTGAGGACAATGTCCCCATGAATTAATGGCCTTCCATTTGCCTCCATTTCTTGTGCATCCTACTGCCCAAACACTGCCACACTAGGGACACAGCTTCCAGCACGTGAAACTTTGAAGAACACAATCAAACCATATCCCAAGCATGGCAGAGCTAATTGTCTAGTGGAACCGATATATAGTAAACATTAAACAATATCTTAAATTGTCTAACAGAGAGTATGAATAGTTTATAGGCAAGAATTGTTAACCTTTTCTGAGTTACAAAGTGGAAGGTCTGGTTTTTAGATTTTATTGGATATTTTAGCCAAATTTATGTTTGATGATCATTTTCCATTCATTCATTCATAGTTTTAGGTCCTAGGGTTTCTTCCCCACCAAAGTTCAACTCCTAGAATGTTTCATTTCCACCAGAATAAGTCATCATGTATGTTTATGCTGTTTACTTCACCTGATAGAGCAGCCAATGCAAAATCCAAAATTTACTTCTTCCATTAATTTAACAAAGATTTGATAATTTCTTTGATGCTTTAAATGAAATGCCAGGCACTGGGGAAAAGATCAAGGAGAAAGGAATGAGAAAATATTTTCCAAATCAAACTATAAGAAACAAAACTGAGCTATTATAGAGAAGTTTTTAAAGAAATGAATAAATGCCCGGTTGCAGAATAGAGAGAATAGTGGTTTTGGAGAAAGGGATCTAAGACATTTTTATTAAACTGATAAGCTTGTTAGAACAGTAATACTTGCCTGGGAATTGCCAATGTAGCATAGAAGTGCATATGGTGATTATGAAGCTTTATATGCTATCTATGGACCATGCTTTGCAGCAGAGTTTGCCTACAATTCTTTGCAATCCATTAAATCAATGTGAAGACCCACTCACTATGTTCTGTAAAGCACAGACCACTTGGAAAAGTCAGTACTAAATTTTCTGGTCAAATGTATCAACTAAGGTCACAGACAACAGCCAGTATCACATAGCCCTTATATAAGTGAGCAAGACTTCAGATGATTTTTAGAACACATACATATAGCTGGCTCTGCTGACACTGAAGGAGAAAAAAATGAGCTATCCCCACTGAGGCCTGCCCAAACTGCAGATTGGTTACTATAAAAATTCTTGCTGTTGCATTAAACACCAAGTTCTGGGGTCATATTTTCATCTCATCATAGTAAATGGAATAATATGTAAGGTAAAGTAACTCTGAAATATCTCTTGAAAGAGCTTGTAGTTTGGGAAAAACAAATTAGAACCATATGAATCTGTACAATATAAGGCAAATGATTTTTTAAAAATCTATGATTATAAAGGCAAAATGGTCATAAAAGCTTTGAGGTTAAAAAAAGAAAATTACTTTGGGGTTCAGGAAATTCTACATGGAAAAGGTTCCATTTGAGATGTGCTTTGTGCCATTTATTTCTATGAAAACTAGGTGTTTTGTTCTTATACCAAAGAGCAATGTACTTTGTAATAATTTAATTTCTTTAGGGAAAAAATATATACATATTTTTACTCTTCTAAATTCTCCGCTGGGACCTCTACTTAAAAAGGCAGACTAAGAAAAGAAGCACATTTCTTAATATAAATTTTATATGATGTGAGAGGTTTCAAAAGAAGTGAAGACCCAAAGAAGTAGTTAAATCTGAGTGCTGTTGTGCTGTGTTTGATGAAAATTAGAGAGAAGTGGGCAACTATAATCAGAAAAGGGGCAACTAAGTGTAATAAATTTGGGGAAACCCATGAGGCCTGTTTCTTCAGATTTCTCTCAGTGCTCCTCTGTCTCCATGGACACAGATTGTTTCAATTAGCTTTTCACTGCTGCTGTGACCAAAATACCTGAGAAGAACAATTTAGAGGAGAAAAAGTTCACTTGGGGATCTCAGTTTCCAGTGCTGTCCACAGATGACTGATTTCATCGCTCTGGGCCAAGATGAGGCACCACATCATGGGGGAAGTAAATGGCAAAGGAAAGCTCCTAAACTCATGTCAGGGCCAGAAGGCAGTGAGAAAGAGAGTGTGGAAGGGAAGATGCACCCTTCCAGGGTACAGCACCACCGACCCACCTCCTCCAGGCACGCCACACCTGCCTATAGTTACCACTCAATCAATCTATTCAAACTAGAAAGGACTGATTAGGTTACCGCTCTCATATTCTAATCATATTACCTCTGAATACACCTACATTGACAGGAGCTTTTTGGGGACACCTCATATCCAAATTATAACACAGGCCTCTGGCCTCCAAAATTCATTCCATGTGACAATGCAAATTACATTTCGTTATCTCCGAGAGTCCCATCATCTTAGCATTTTCAAAATGGCCCAAATTTCCAAGTTCAAACTCTTCTGATACTCAGGGCAAACTCTTGGCTATGAGCCCCTATTAAAATCAAAAGCAAGTTACTCCTATGCAGTATGTAGTGGCACAGAGTAAACGCTACCATTTAAAAAGGAAGAAATTGAGGCATGGAAAGAATGAATGGGGCCACAGGAAGACCAAAACTCAGTTGGGCAAACAATTCTGGCAAATCTGTGTTAAGTCTATCCATAGGACACATCATGGTCGCAGGATGTGCTCTCCAAAGAGCTTGGAATACCTCAACACTCTGGCTTTGCCAGTTGAAGAACACTCTTCAACATTCTTCTTGAGCCTGGCTCTCTTTGTGACCAGCAGTTTTCCTTGACAGATAGTCTATATTACGCTCATTTCTTTATTCATGGGGTCTCCATTCCAGCTTAGGGTTCACTTTCATGGCTTCATACATTACCCTCTCAGGAGCAGCCCACAGAGAATCTGACCCTGCTATATTTTGCATGGTCTCCCAGGTCTTCCTTTGAAAGCTTGGTGGAACCCTTCCACTATCTTATAACTCAAGTATCCTGTATTCCTACAGAATGAGCACTACATGAACAATGCCAAAGTCTGCTGTCAATTCTTGCAATACCTGGTCCCCCTGTAACCATGTCCGCTGTGTATTCTGAATGCCTGTGTGGTTCAGTGTGGTAAAACAACTTCCTAGATCCTCCTGAGCAAGCAGAAATCCCCCATATTCCTTTTCAAAGGAATTTTTCTTATCCATATTCTTGAGTCAAGAGTGGGTATAGTTTTGTAAATTCCTTAGATGATCTCAAGCCATTTTTCCTATTGTCTCTATGTAAAATGCTTATATCTCTTTAGGGGCTGTAATCTCTTCACAAGTACACCTTTCTTGATTCTGAGCTTTATATGAAATTTTCTAGCCAAACTGCAAGTTTTTTAAAATTGGTTAGCTCTATTTTCTGCTTCCAACTCTAACAGTAAATCAGGCTAAAAGCTGCAAGCAATATCCATACCCCTTATTGAAAGCTGTGCTGCCTTGAAATTTCCTCTGACAGATTAATTAGTCCATTACTTTTAAATTTAGCCTCACACAAAGTCTCAGGATATGGGTGAAATGTAACCAAGTTCTTTTCCAGAACATGAGTGGCCTCCAGTTCAGTTCCTAAAAGGAGTATTTATTTCCTTCTGAAACTTCATGAGTCCAGTCATTATTGTCCACAGTTCTATCAGCATTCTGGTCTCCTGATTTCCCACCAGAATCACCCATTAAGCTCCATTTACAACATTCTAAAACTATTCCAGTTTGCCTCTCTAAACTTTTAAAATTTTCTCCTACAATCCATTCCCAAAGGTTTTTGAACCACATGGTCAAGTTAGTCACAGCAATGACCACATTTCTCAATGCCAATTTCTGTTTTAGTCAACTTTGCACCCTTGTGAAAAAGTACCTGACAAGAACAAATTAGAGGAGTAAAAGTTTATTTGGAGCAGTTTCGGAGGTCTGAGTCCACAAATATCCAGTCCATTATTCTGAGCCTAAGGTAAAGTAGCACATCATGAGAAAAGGAACCACCAAAGTGAAGCTGCTCCCCTCATTGGCAGCCAGAAGCAGAGAGAGAAAAAAGGGAGAGGTGGGGGAAGAGCACAGCAAATATTCACCCTGTCAGGGCACACTACCACTGACCCATCTCCTTTAACCACACCCTGCCTTCCGACAGTTACTAACCAGTCAGTGCATTCAAACTAGGAAGGACTGATTTGGTTACAGCTCTCATATTCTAATCATTGTACCTTTGAATATACCTGAATTAAGAGAAGCTTTTAGGAGACACCTCATATCCAAACCTTAACATGGCTATTCCTTTCCTCTAGGTACAGGAAAAAGCTCTCTTACAGAATAGTCTTATGACTACTTCCTTCTTTGAGGGAAGGTAAGAAAGTTGTTCCTGTGCAAGATGTTGTTTTCAAATTTTGCTGAAAATATTCAGTATTAAAGAGTATCTATGTTTGGGGAGTAGTTTGTACTGAACCTTATAAAATGTAGCTTAAGTCTGAAAAATGCAGCATAACAAAATTTATTTTGTTTTTAGTGAATACTAGGTCCACATACACAGAATAAGGATAAGTATGAAAAAAGAACCTCTAAAGAGGGGTCTTATGGTAAAATCTGTAGAGTATGCAAAGAGATAAAGAAAGGTATTTGCTTTACATTATTCACAGAGCTCAGAAGACTCCTGGAGCACCTAAAAGTGCATGTGCAATTGAATTAGAGTTATGCTGCAACAATTAGTTACCCAATTGTGTTTATGAGAAACACAAAGAACCTCAAATAACAGTGCAGATGTAAATTGAAAATTTAACCTACATATGTGAAATAATCCCTCTAAGAACAATTTGTGAGCTGACTGGTTAAAGAAGGGTTGAAGTTAAAGATACTAAGAATTATAAACATAGATTTTATTTTTCTCTTTTCAATCTTCCAGTTTAAGTGCTTCTCAATTGCTGGTGAATGCTCCTGTGTAAAGGATCTAGGAGAATTACCTTCTGACTACCAAGCCTGTATTATTATTTTAAATAACCTTACATTTCTAAGATGTATTTATTCACATCTAGAATTTTCTGTGTTGTGAAGTGGTCCCAAGGATAGTCAGAACACAGAATATGAGAGTTTCAGAATATAAGTATTTCTTTAAATGATCAAAAACCCAAACCTGAGAATTATAGATAATGTGGAATGCCTTTTGTAGGCACAGTTTATCCTAAAGGATTTCTGCAGGACAAAAATTTATTATATAATTGTTTTTTTCAACAATGAATAAAAACAAATTTGAAATATCTAGAGAATAAACAAATACCATAAAATTGAAAAATAACTAAGTTATGTGACTCATGTTTCACATTTTGTATTTGTTCTCCACCCTACATTCTAAAAATCAAAATGTGAAGAAATCCATTTTAGGATTATTGACTCAATTTGTCCTATTACAATAATTTGTTGACACTTTAAGAACTAAACTGGCTCAACCAAATGAAAAATATATTAGTTCTTTTGCCATTATGAAAGCCAAAACCGATGAATGAGCCTACAGAGTCTAATTCAGCATAGACTTGCCTAAAGTTCCATGTTGATTAACAGGTGCATAACACATAAACAATTTTTACCCTCTGGGTGGTGAATTACTACAACTAGAACTGTGATATTTTAGCAAAAGTTTAAAAAATGAATATTTGTAATAATTATGCTGAAAGTAATAAATGATAGCTCTAGGCCCAATGATTCTCAACCGAAACAATTTTGATCTCCTCCCCAAAAAGATGTTAGAAATATCTGGAGACAATTTAGTTATTTGAACTGGTGGCATCTAGTGTATATAGGCCAGGAATTTGCTAAAATACCCTGTGATAGAAAGACAGCCCCCCATAATACAGAATTATCTTATTCATAATTAAGTAGTGCCATAGTTGAAAAACTCTACTGTATAAATCTTGTTAAAAATATCTTACGTTGGATTTTACACATACAAATATCAGTTCATAGATGTGCTCCTCATGATATCAATTTTAAGTGACATTTTAAGAAAACACAGAATATTGAGTTTTAATAGTTTTTTAAAGAATACTCATTGAGCCACTGAAGATTAAAATGGGCAGCGTGAAACCAAATGGTAGTTTAGGCCAATAGAAATGATTGATATTTATGCCTGAAATTTTCTAGATGAATGTCCAAGCATAAAACTAACTGAAGGGGTATTGGAAAAGATTAAATTGACATGCTTTGTAAAAGTGGTTTTAGTTTTAATTCGTCTTGGGAATACAGGAGAAATGGCCTCAAATGTGAAGAAGCCCAGGTGAAGATCTTAGCAGCATTACCAAAGCATCATGGTTCCCTAGAAGCAAAGGTTCTCACTTGAGTGAAAGCCAGCACCAGTGAGAAAATTAAGAATCCACTGGAAAAACAATCTAGGGACTTGATAGAATTGCAAAACAAAACAAAAAAATAAAATAAAGGAAGAGAGGAAGAAAATAATGGAGAGTGAGAAGAAGGCAAAGAGGGAGGGTCAAAATAAAGAAAGAAAGGAAGGAAGGAGAAACAGAAAAGAAGAGGAAAGGAGAGGAGAGGAAAGAAAAGGGAAAGAAATAGTGAGCATGCAACTTAATGCCTGAAATACTCAGAGTCCTCTTTTTAAAGGGTGATATTTGAGAAATCTGCATTTTGGCTTTGTTTGGTTTTGTATTCTACATTTGCTCCTCTCTCCTCTATGACTTAAATGAACTAACCTTGAAGACAGCTGAGTCTTTTGTATAAAAGTCTTAGAGAATGGATTGGAAGAGAGTGCTGTAAATAAGTTTTAATTGTAAAAAGGCACTTGGTTACCATTTTACAATAATCCAGGAAAAATGGCTCTTTTTGAATTCCAAGCATTTTGAATTCTGACAAAGCTCATTTTACATTTTAAACTCTATATTTTAAATGTGATTTTAATAGTATTGATAAATCCCATATAATTATTCTATTAACCTCTGCAAACACTTTCACTTTGTCTAGCAATTCAATAACTGAATGAAAACAAACCCCCAGGACCTCATTTACTTGCTATACCTGTCTCTATTACAAGCCAATTAATTTACATTTTCAGCCTTTCAATTACAGGGCTCCATTAATGCCCCCAAATAATCTATAGAGAATAGCTTTCTGAATTCTAACTATTCTACATTTTCTTTCATTTGATATGCTTTTGTTATAACTAAAAACACATGCTAATTAGGTATGAGCCCAAATATACACTTTAGTATCATATAAAAATGTATATAGAATTTTTATAATCCAAGTGAAATAGCTTATTACTATCAAAAATCAACCAATTAAGCCAGATATGGTTGTGTGCCTACCTGTGACTTGAGAGGCTGAAGCAGGAGGATCACAGGTTCAAAGCCAGCTTTGGCAAATTAGAGGGATCCTGTCTCAAAATAAGCAACAAAAAAGGGGCCTGGGAATCTAGAAAGCAAAGATTCTAGATTCAATCAATTCCCAGTACTAAAAACAAAAAGTATGCAATTAATATTTTTGAATCCTTATAAAACACAATGATAAAATGTAGATATTCCACTATCTGCCTTGACAGCCCTGCCCATAATAGAAATTCAATGGACACGTTCTGTTCTGATAAGGAGCCTGCACTAAAACCATACTCTCCTCTCTCTGGGCACACGGAATAGCGATGGAGCTAATAGAATGTGAGTGAAAAGGAGATGTGCACTTCCAGGCCTGGTCCATGCACACCTCCTGGCAGGATCCTCCCTGTTTGTCTCCCTTTTCAGTTGGGTAGAACATCAATGATCCCAGGTTGACCTCAGTCCTTTCATTTCTGTCTGAAGGACAGCTGGCTGGCTAAGAGCACCTACTTTGATCTAGTACATGAGTGAGAAGTGAACATGCAGAGGGCCAGTCATGAAGCATGAGGACTTCTCTGTTTTTATGTCATAAGAGCCAGTGTTGTTACCCTAGCATCTTTGGAGGTGAAAACTACCAAGTACATCTTTCTGATATATACAGAAATTTGGGAAATAAGCTGTTTGAGACCTGTGCATGGATGTACTGTGGGGTGTGAGTGTGTGTGTGTGTGTGTGTGTGTGTGTGTGAGAGAGAGAGAGAGAGAGAGAGAGAGAGTAGAGTTACACATATACATTTAAATACACTTCTCAGAATGCACATGTGTTTGGATAACTTTCTTCAACAAACATTCCTTTATAGCACTTATAGTTGTTCTTAGAAATTTAACAAATCTAAAAACAAATTAAAATCAAGAACCGAAGCAAAAAACCTTTTCACTTTGTCCTCCTGTCCACTGACTTCTCAAGTACTCTTGTTCACATAAATCTTAGACTGACAGAAAGCAAAGATTCCTATTTAATAATTACACTGTTTTGTTCTCTCTGCTGTGATTTTCTTTCACTCCTAACAACTCAACGTCTAGCAATTCCACTTGGTTTCACTTATTCCAACTTTCTCTTTGGCTGTCCTTGACTTTTCTGACATTGGTATTCAGGAATCATAAAACTTTTACCTCAGAAGCACTAAGCATTTGACTTATTCTAAATATTGCATAAACTGGGACTATACTCATTTTGAATGTTCTCTTTTGATTTAAATCGATAGGTGATATTTCAGAGATCACTCACCTGAAATTCACTTTTGTAGAAAGCCTTTTATTTTTTTTCCATCTTGAGCCGTTGAACTGAACAAAATGATTGCATCTTTATTTTATTGTCTGAGAACTGTTAACCCAAGTAGCATGTATAAAAATATAGGTAAGAATTTCAAAATTATATGCATCTGGTGACATTTCTCTTTCATGACGCAGGCATTGCTCCATGTTCCCTTCCACTACGATAGCTTTTACAAGGCACACCATGTTATTGGCCTTTTATTTCACTGAGAGCTTTGCTGTGTTCACAAAAGCCTGACGGCTCTCCTCCAACTGCTGAGATGGTGACAGTGTGGCTAAGTCAGGCCTCACAATGGGTCGTCTTTGCAGTGTTAACATGAAAAGTCAGAGAGCCAAAGAAGAACTGAATAGAACCCCAGATAAAAGTGGAATAAAGACCTAAGGACCTGTCACATAACACTTATTTTTCTGAGTAAAAGTAACTGAGATATAATAAAGAATAATGGCTTTGAAGTGAGAAAAACCTAGATTCATATATTTTAACTTCTTTCAATTTCAGGGCCTTTGCCTTTAAAAAAAGAGGACAAAAATGTCTGCCTTAATAGTTATTAAAAGGACAAAGTGAAAAGTATGTGTAAATAGTGTGACCGTCACTCAGAAGTGAACCTTCTTATGCATTAAACATTATCCTAGAGACATGGACAAAAATTCCTGCCATGCAAGGCACACTCTCTAGTGGGAGAAGTTGAGAAGAATTAAAGAAGAGAAGTAAATGATATGTGGAATGCATGAAATAATGAAAGTGGGAAGGAGAAACAGGAGGGACTGAAAGGATTACCTTGTAGAGTGATAAATAGGATGGCCTGAAGAGTCACAACTGTCTCCTGGAAAGGTAACAGTTCAGCAATGTAAGTGAGCCATGTTGACTCTTGAGGACAAGCCTGCTCAGGATAAGAAAAGGCAGAGATGCAAGACACTCAAGCAGAAACAGGCTGGCGTATTACTGGGGAAGGAAGTGAGCCCTGTCTGCACCAGGGTGAGCAAAGGTGAAACTACTAGGAAATGAGTGTCAGGAGCAGGCATGGCAGTGCAGGTCTTTGACATGAATCCTGATGAAGGTGACATACCGGAAGCGTACTGAGCAGAGAAGTGGCAGAATCTGATTTACCTTTTAATAGGGTCACTTTGGTTGCTATTTGAGAATAGATGGAGGGGAAATAAGTGGTTAAGCAAGGAGATCAGTTTAAGAGCTTCTATTAATCCAGGTGTCATGACCCCGAATGATGCAGTATATGTGATAAGAAGTGGCTCTATAAGGTCCTTGCTTAGCATCTGGACGGCCATCTTAAATGGGAGCTGCCATTTTTTTTTTAATATTTATTTCTTTTAGTTGTACAGAATACCTTTGTTTTTATTTATTTAGTTTTATGTGGTGCTGAGGATTGAACCCAGGGCCTCGCATGTGCTAGGCGAGCGCTCTACTGCTGAGCCACAACCCCAGCCCATGAGAGCTGCCATTTTAAGGAAAGTTTTGTTTTCCTGCCCAAGGGTGTTTCTGAGAAAGGCTCACCACTCCCTCCTACCAACCCAGCCCTTAACCACCCACATTAGGACCCGCCCAGCTCTGATTCCTGAGCCTGCCCCATAAAAGTCCCAGAACCCAAGCCTGTTTTACCTCTCTGGGCTATAGAGAGATGGCCTTCACTTGTCAGCTCTGACAAATAAACTCTCATGTGATCTCTGCCTGGTCTCTGTCTTTCATTTCTCACTTTCCTGTTCCTTGCTTTCCCTTCAGGCTCAGTGCAAATAATTTGAAGACAGCGAGCAAGGCCATCTGAGCAACTAGACTGGAAATGTGAGGGGATCAAGGGTGACGCCAAGGTTTTACATGAGGGAGTGAGCTCTTCTCTCTTTGTTCTCTAGCATATTTGGGGGCTTATTGGTTGACAAAAAATGGTCGATTTGCCTCCTGGAAACTAGATTTCCAAGGATTTATGAACTACACTGTGTGGAACTGGAGGGAAGAAGACTTCAATCATGGGTCAGAGCCAGTATTTAAGAAGTATTCATAGATACCTTTTTCTAAGTCTTACAGAAGTCAAATGATACAATGTGAGTAAAAGGAATTTATCCTATGCTAGACCCAAATTTTATTTTACAATAATTCTATGTGCTGCTAGGTTCTACTTTTTGCTAATTTACTGGCATATTTATTTTCCAATACCATTCTTAAGTACTTTGTTAGTCACATTTGGTTAGAATAGGCTCCTATAGACTATTTCAAAAGTATTCTATGCAACAAATGTCAACTATTAGCTCATGAAAAGATCCCTGAGAGGCCATTCCCTTATCAAGCAGTGTCTCCAAAATTCAGGCTGTTAAGTCTTCAAAATAATGTCCAGAGTCACTAAGGAAGAGGAGGAGATGGCTGCATGGGATGTGTACATCCCTTAACAAAAGGGCAAACCGAACAACCGAAAAACACCATTTTCTATTCCTCAATACGACAATTCCTGTGGCCAGAGTTTGACTATCCTATCCTCTCAATCACCCTACTCCCACTCCAACTAAGATTACTTGGCCTCATAGAGTTTATAAAGAATCCTCTGATCTTACAGCAATGTGAATTGTATGATGTCTGAGGATACAGAGTGGAGAGGTTGAAGGAAGTCATTCATAAGGGATGGCAAGAGCCCTCAGCCAATGGCAAGATCAGCTGGATATTCAAGACAAGGAAATGAGCTGGGGCCTTGTTCCTCCCAGGGATCCCCTTTCTGTGGACATAGGGAAGCAATTATGGCTTTTAAGTTTTTGACTTGAGTTTTTTTTTTTTTTTCTGCTCCCCAACTCTTTTATTTCCATTCTAGTATTTATTACTTCCTTCTTTATGATTGATTTAGTTTTTTTTTGTGGTCTTTTTTCCCTTTAGTCCTCATAAGACTGAAGTTTCATTAATGATTAGGGTTCTTTCTTCTTTTTAAAAATAGGTGGTTGCTGCCACAAATCTCTTCATAAGCTCTGCTTCAGGTGCAATTCCATATGTTTTGGTGTGTTTTCCATGCATTTTTATTTATCTTTAAGTATTTTCTAATTTTCCTTGTGTTTTCTTCCTGCTCAGTAGTTACTTAGGGGACTGTTTTCTCTCTACCACATTTAAAATTTTTAAATATTTTCTTTTATGATTGATTTTTTATTTTACTCTATTCTGGTAAAGTTCTTTGTATGATTTCTGTTCTAAGTTCATGGAGACTTCCTTTATGACAGGATGCGTGATCAATATTGCATATTGGTCACTTGAGAAGAATGTGGATTCTGCTCCTATTGGGTAAAATGTTCTATACCTATGTTGTATTTTGTTTATAGTTTTGTTCAAGTCCTCTGTTGCATTATTGATCTTCAATCGCACATATTTTTGATAGTGAATTTTCCAACTGTTATTGTTGAATTATCTATTTCTCTCTTCACTTCTCTTACTTACTGTTTTATATATTCTGGAGTTCCTTTGTTAAGCACTTATAAGTTTATGTTTTTAAGATAAATTAACCCATTTATATTTATAATACACCCTTCTTTGTTTTTGACTTAAATTCTGTTTTCTGATATTAATATAATCATTCAAGCTCTCTTTTGATCTCTTTTTGAGTGGCAATGATACTGGAAACAGGTTAGAATTCAGAACCACCATATAGTACCCAGGGCTGAACCTCTCTATCTGACATACTAAAATTTTGGCTGTGTTTTCTTCCTTACAAACCAAAAAAAAAAAAAAAAAAAAAAAAAAAAATGCCAACACAAATAAATAGTAATGAGGTTGTAACTGAAGAAGTGAATATTTTGAACTTATATAAGCTCAGTGAGCATGGTCTTTTATTTGTTAATATACTCTACAATTTTGTTCTAGAGTATTGCATTTTCCTTTTGTACACATGTAAGCAAACAAGTGAAAGAAAACTCCAGTAAGCATTAATGGAATTTATGTAAATTAGTAATCAAATCTCAGTGAAATATGGAAAGCCGATACTCAGGGGAGTAATCTGACATCTAGTAAAGCTGTACTGAAGCTACTATGAATCTGTGAGAGACAATATCAGATGGAGAATCTCACTTCATAGTTCTTCTATTGTTCTAGAGGATTACATCTCATATTATGTACTAGATGAGTCTTCTTATACCACTCTACAATCTTTGGGTCCAATAGGTGCAGAGCAATGCATAAATGATTGAACTCCACTCAGTTCTTACTACTTGTAAATGCATTTGCAGCTGTTTGCATTTTAGAGATGGACAAATATGCCTCCTTGTGGCAAATTGCAGGTGCATTTCAATTGTAGCTTCTGCTTTACAGACCTCACAATGGCAATGTCAATTTCAAAATTACTCCTGAAGCATCAACTCTTTAATGACTTTCCCATAATTTTTGAAAAGAAAGTAAAACTCAGGGAAGATACTATACTAGACCTGAGGTAAATCCAGTGCTACGACCATGAAATGGTTATATTTGCAAGCCAACCTCAGAAACATGATAAAATATCTACCAATAAATAATCTGGAAATTTGATGGGATTCTTCAAAGGGTTGTATAGTATCTAGTGGTCACAAATCTAGGGGAGAGTACCTTTGGTAAAATTTAACTTTTTTTTCCTTGTAAGAGATGAAAATTACACAATAAAATAGATTCTTCTGAATCTTCACAATCATTTGATAGATAATGACAATATTATTGGTATAATTGAGAAGTTACAGAGTGAAGAAAGCAGTCTCTCTCAGTAGTGAAACTGGTATGTAAAGACAAGCCCCTCAAATTACTTCATGATTTGTTTTCAAATTATAATTTTTGATGCCTACTACTGATTTCTGTGTTTATTTCTTGTAGTAGGGTCCATTACACTTAAAATAATACTATAAACACAAAGTGAATATCATATGAAGGATATCTCTGAATCTGGTCAGACAAAAGTGGTTGAGGATTTTGAAATTTATTCCCTTAGCAAAAGGTTAGAGATGTCTATTATAAGATATTATTATTCCCCCAACAAAACTTCAGTGATTCTCAGAAAGTTCTTTGAAAGTATTCTCAATGCCTCTGCTTCAGATAACATTTAGAACAAGTTAATTGGTCCCGCATACTCTAATCCAACTCCTGCCATAGCTCTGGAAAAATTTAGATATGATGACAAATACCTTTCAACTAATATGGTTAATTCTCCTTATTAGTCTTTAAATGAATATATGCTGTCAGCTGGATTCAGTAGCTGTTTGCTGTTTGTGAAAGCTATAGATTAATAACAGAGTACTTGAAAGAATAGATTTATTCTCTTGGCCTCAGTAGCCAAATAAAAATGTTAAAGGCTGAATGTTGAATTCATTGCTAACAATTAATTCCCCTGGATAATACATGTGTTGTGGACACCTTGTGAGTGCAAATGGTCAACATTCATATTAGTCTGAACTCTCAGCTGTGGAAGTGATATTACAGCTTCACTCAAAATGTCCACAAGGTGTGCAGCTGATGCAGCAGGAGACAGGTAGATAATGGAGATGAGAGCTACCTTTTAACTGTGGCCACCCCAGCTGTGATTTATAGGGGAAGTAAACGGTTTTGAATGGACTCTGTTTGATCTCCTACTGGTCAAAAATTATTTCCTATCAGTCTTATACACTCCACCTAACAGTTGGAATAGGCAATGACAAATGATCTTTATAAGACAGCAATGAATAGCACAGGATTTAATATGAAAAGCAACATGACAAAAAAAAATCAAATAATGAAGACTTATCAAAGCAGGTTTGCAGAAACATGTGTTAAATTATTTAGAAGATGTGTGACTCTCTGAAATACATAGTTGTGGTAGTGAATGAAGGAGGGCCCAGCTACTGACCTAACCAACTCCATTTATCCTTCTCTAACTCCATTTGCCTTACTTTTTGTCCCCCCTTTGAGCTACTCTCTTTGGCAGTTACCTTGGATCCCAGGAACAACAGGTCTTGTTACGAGCATCTTTATACAAAGGGACTGAAACTCCTCTCAAACATGAAACTCCTCTCAATCATTGGTGAGCCTCACAGAATGGATCCGCCCTTGATGAGACTGGACCCTAAGCAGGAGCAATCACCCCATAATGGAACAGAAACTGCCTCTTAAGCAGGATCATGGGATCATCTCATCATGAGAACCAATTCACCCCAAGTAATGATGACTTTCTGAGAGCTTCACAGTCCTGAGAGAATGATGAACCCGACCAAGTCCTGACCAAGATAACCTCTCCTGGCAGCAATACAAAATCCCAACCCTTGCAAGTCCCAATTTTTACCTTATTCCTTTTGTCCCCCCCTACTAATCCCCTTTTTAAAATTTTAATCAAACCTCAAAATTTCTCTCAAACCCTAGGAGACAGATATTTGATCACTGAACGCCTATATCTGTCCTTCCCAACATGGTGATGCTGATCAAAGCTCCTTTCTGCCCTTCACCACAGCTCTTTGATTAGCATATTGGGACAGGTGGCTAAGCATGGTCAGTGGGGACCCCTGGGGCAGTGGCCTTCACCCAAGGGCTCCAGTAACATGCAAATGTTGGCAGAAGTATCTTCACCATAGTTCTCCTACACAAACAAATACCTGTACTCTTTGTCAGCAATGGGTTATAAGATGTTGCTATGCTAGAGAGTAAGAATAGATCAGAAAATATGTAACCATGCGTAATCTCTGTCAGACTTTCAAGTATTTAGAGGAAAGTAAAAAAAAAAAAATACTCATATGCTCTCCAGAACAGGATTTGTCTAACAATGGCTCACATATCAAATCTGTCTCTATTGCCTCCTTATGTAAATTGGAATATAGTCCTACTTGTTCATTTTATATTTTATCTGTGGCTCCTTTCACATGGTCTGAAAAGTCTAATGTATTTGCTATCTGACCCTTTTCAGAAAAAGTTTTTTTTGGCCCCTGTGTAGAATAGGTAAATAACATTGTGATAAACTCACCTGCCCTCAGTATATCCACTGTCATCATCATTATCCAAAGACTTTGAGAGCATAAACTACACTGAAACAACTTTAGAGAGCTTCATGGAATGTCTATGTGATAAATAACATCATGCAATTGTGAGGTATGATAGAAAAAGATAAAAGAAACAGGTATAAAGGATATTTTGAGGAAGGACAAGGAAATAAAATTTTAATTTGGAAATTACACACACTATTCAGGCCTATCCTTTCCAAATTCAATCTCTCTATCAGTCCTGTCTTTTCCCAATTTTAATGGAATCTGTAAGCATTAAAGCTAACTATAAATACACTCATTTATGATAATTACCTTGCACATGATTTATTAGCCCACCAATGAATAGATAAGTAAAGAGAAATACATATTTTTTAAAATCCCTATAATTTAGGGTATTCTTTCAGTATTAACTACTAATGAGATAATGGTGACCCCATCAGCCCAAGTATCCTGAGAATCAGACCAGACCACCATAACTGGTCTTGTGATCACCAAGCTGATATCATTCCTGTGTTATAAAGTAAGGCCTTTTGCAAAGCCAAAGCCAAAGTGCCTTTTCTCTCTCACAGGTACTTGTGATCACACCAGAAAAGTTCTAGACATAGTAGCACACATGGGTTTATTAGAAGAGATAGGAAAAAGGGCAATCTCAAGAGAGAAAGAAAGAAATCTCAGTGAGAGAGAAGGAGAGCATGCCACTCCCATCTTCCTGCTTTTTTTTGGAGGTCCAGGGAAATTTGTAGAGAGTTATGCCAAGATTCACATCTTGACTTTTGATGGAAAGGAGGATTGTTTCAAACTCCCAAGTCCCTACTATGCATGGTCTTATCCCGGGGAAGGAAGATTTTACTATTTTAATGACATGCTAAATATTGAAGGCAACTCTGGGTCACCTTGGCCCATAATAACCACTTCTAGTTGGCCCTGTTCTTACAGATTTTATGGTTAAGGAACTTTGCTTCTTATTATCAAATCTCTCTGAATTTTGGAATTTGGTATATGTAAAGGTCACAAAAGTCTCCCCTTCAGAGTGACTTGCGTTCTTCTTACAGGTAGGGAGGAGCCTTCTGGGCTTCCATTTCTCTTGCAGTCACATAGTTTGCTGAGGAATGTAGTATATCCAATTGACTTAAGTCAGGCAGGGAAGCAGGTAAGTTGCTTTTTGTTAAAGAAAGCATGCGATGGTCAGCATAGTATGCCCAGAATTTATAGAATCATCCATTAAACCTCATGCTCCCACTGCGCATGCCTGTCTCTTACCTATCACCTGTGTTACCTACCTGCTTTCCTATGCCCACTCTTCACATGTTTCCTTTAAAAGAAGAACTGAGAACCACCAAAACATATCTTGGTCTTGAGATAGCCCACATTCTCCCTTCAGAATGTATCTTCTTTCCTAAATAAATCTCTGTTCAGGCTTCTGACTGGATCACGCTGACTATTACTTTTTTTAATTCAGTAAACTAAGGACACTGCTGATCCCAAATTGTTCCCCTCCCCCAAATCCTGCCCCAGAAACTCCTCAAACCCTCTTTCAGAGATATTTTTTTTTCTTCCATGACAATTACAGGGGTGAAAAAAAAATTATTCTTTCCCTCTGAACATTTGAGTTTGATTAATAAATTGATCATAGGTGGATAAGATAAAAAGGCATGCAGACTCCCTTTAGGAGGAGGAGGATGGAAATCACAGGAAAATAATTGCCAACAATGCAAGAAGACCTGTAAACTTATATAACTTTCTTCATAGGGGAGAGGAAAATGAGGGGTACCTGGCTGTTTAGAGAGGAAGAAATGATTTTAGGGGGATTAGTAAGTCCAAAACACAGACAATAATTTGTGATGGAGTTCCTCAGGATTCTGGGAAGAGTGAGGAGTAGAACTGCATTTACAACACAGGCTTGTCTATGATGAGATGGATATAGTCTCACAGTAATCTTTGTCAAGTTTGTGTGGGTGGCCTCTTCTCCTCTCTGAGGATTAAACTTTCTTGGTTACTGATGAGATTAGTAGGGAGAGATTTAAGACCATTGCAATTCTTTTGGAAGATATTTCCTCAGTCAGTTAAGGGAACTTCCAAGAAAGCATCTCCCTTAGCTTTGCCTTGAGAGAGATAAATAATCAAAGGTGGTTATGAGACAGGGGTCAAAGGGAGGGTTCTGAGATTGTTTCTTCAGCTCCACATGTCAGGGTGCCACATTTTGGAATATGGTTTTGTTAACTCCAACACTATCCCCAGCATTATTAATTGCCTTCTTTTGTTCTTGTTACTGAAAGTTCAGTCCTTATCCCCAATGCCAATCCAGTAATGAGGACACAATTTTGAGAAAAAAGAAAGAGAAGTTTTATTGCTTTACTAGCAAAGAGGAAACACAGGAGACTCCTGTTCCCAGAGTCTGTGATTCTGCCCATCAGCGGGAACTGAGGACTTTGAAAGAGTTAATTTAAAGGCTACATTCTCTGTTAAGAGTTGTAATTCACTTGTTAATTTGGGAGATAGTCATTTCTGAGAAATTCTGGTGCCATCCCCAAAGTCTGGACTACTTCCTTCCTATGATGGGTGTATATGTAAGGACAGAAAATCTGCCTAAAATAGGGGAATAAAGGTAATTTTAGTTCCTCTGAGATTAGGAAAGGGAAGAGATTAGGAGGAGCAGAGAGACAGAGGAAGAGAAAGAAATATGTCCCTTTAAAAAATAAGTTACAGTGGCAGAGCAGCAAGGGCTATGTTCAAAGCATAAAATGGACCAGTGTTGAATTCTGGCATGGTTGGAAGTACCCATTAGAATTAGAAGAGACATATTTCCTTATGTCCTGGAGCAGTTATCTCATGTGAACTGGATTGTCCCTTTAAGCAATATGAGTCACCTAGGAGAACAAACACTGAGGTAATGACCAAGACAATAACACATACCTCTTGGCATCCTGACCCAATTCTTTCTCTATTTAAACATAAAGCTCATTTTAGTACCTCTGAAGACAAGGCTGAGATATTTGATTTCACTTATTTTCCCAATAAGGTCATATTGATTAAAGTTCCTTTCCTGTTTTTTAACCATCACTTTATATAAATAAATATATAAATATTTGTTTAGTTGCAAGTGGTCAGACTGATTTGTTGGGACCCCAGAATCCAGCCTCTGGTCTAAAACTCCAGTAACATGATATTAAACTCACCCATGCCTTCAAGAGGATTCTTATGGTGGTCAAAGGAACAGGCTTTGAATATCTGCAGGTCATTTTGACTCACATTTCTTGTTACTGACTGGCAGAGGTTTTAATACTGATTTATGAACAGAAACCCTGTGCAGACTGTGGAAAAAGAGAGTGGAACTAAAATCCCTCTGGAGTCTTTGTATAAATCTGGAGACCAGTTGCACAAAGACTTTCTTCCTAGTCTATTTCTAATCTCTAAATGAATTTAGATATAAAGATATCAACCATTGTTCCTTGAATCAGATGTCATTTTGAGACAGAGATTTAAGATAAAGAGAAAGAAATACTGAATCTTAAAGGAAACATCTACAAACCATTGAGAAGTAGAAAGGAGTTATATATCTTGAGTTGCACACCCTTGGCCCATACTCTTGGCCCATGCCCTTGTAAAATGAGGGACATACACAAGCACAGGAAAAACTGGCACAAAATTGGGCAGCTCCACCCTGGATCTGCCTATAGTCTGGCCCCTGATAACAACCCTTCTACAAATATTGGACCCCAGGCCAAAATCAGGACTGCTTCTCACTCTCAAGACAATACACATTCTTCCTTGAATGTGTATCTATCTTTCTGAGTAAGCCTTGCCTATACCTTTGCCTGGTTTCTGCTGAAAAAAAAAAAATCCCTTTTTTTTTTTCTTCAGGTATGCCAAAAGCCCCATTTGTCCTGATCAAGTTCTCCTTCTCCTCTGGGAACTCCCTGGACCATTTTCTGTAGACCTCTCTTCTCCCATGACAATTTTAACTCTCAAAATTCTTTTCTTATTCCACTCCACAGGTTTGTTGCCTAAAACAACTACTTGCAAGAGTTAATGGATGAGTTTCTAAAGGCAAGCCTAGAAATTTTCGAGGAACAAGGGAATAATAATTTCAGTAGTAATTGTCTTTAATCTTATTTTCAGGTTAAGTGATCTTATCTGCTGTACTTGGAGAATAAGCTTCCAAAAGTGATTATATTCTCCAAGCCAACATTATTTTTTAAGTATAAAGGCTATATTCCTTTGTCAAGGCTATATTCCTTTGTCTTTCTCTTCCAACTAGATGCCTCCTTGCCTAGAACAAATGTAAGTTTCTTAGAAACTTCAAATTTGTATTCTAGTTCTTGTGTCTTGGTAGGTAGTGACTAAGTCCTGAGTGTAATTTTTGTAAATAAATCAATTTTAAAAATCTTATTCTTTCTTAATATTTACTTAAAAGATCATGTTAAATAAACCAAGTACAGAAAGACAAGTACTACATGATGTCACTCATACATGAAATCTACATAAGTTGACATTATATTAAATAGAGTGAAAGGTGGTTACCTGAGTCTGGGGAATATAGTAGGGAGGGAGTTGGGAAGCTATTATTCAACAATTACAAAGTTTCAGTTAGATGAGAGGAGTAAGTTTAGAAGATCTTTTGTACAACATGGTGACTACAGTTAATAACAATATATTGCATTCTTGAAAACTGCTAAGAAAGTAATAAGTGTTCTGAGCACAAAAATAACCATGTGGAGTGATACATTTATTGGTTGGATTGGTTTGGCCATATGTAATGTGTTTATGTTTAATATTGCATGATTGCACATGACATGCACACACATATATACATACACAAAAATTATATATTTAAATATATACACAAGGATTTTATCTGTCAATTTTTAAAACATTAAAATAAATATTCTAATCAAAATAGATTTTATCCTTGCATTTATGTCTACTAGTTTCAGACTCTTCTTAGAGCTACTTCCAAAGAACTTGTCTACACCATCTGATTTTATTTGACTACCTTTCATGATTTCTCTCACTTTTTATGTGCTTTGTTCTCCTTTTTTCTTTGTTTCCATTTTCCCATGTAAATCTGGAGCTATTATAGGAATAATTTAAAAAGAATGCATATCATTTTTGTTTATTCCGCCTACTAAATCAGATGAGAAAAGACACTAAATTCTGTTGGGTTCTCATTGTTTGTAAGTTCTAAGAGAATAAGGTTAGCAAAAGCTAATTCTTGGAATGCTGTTTTAGGTTCCTGACAGGCAATGAGAGGAAAGTACAAATTCATGACTTCCAGGAGCCTCTGAGAACCAGCAGCAGCATGTTCTATGGCAATGTTAAAGAAAAATAATAATTCGTTTCATTTGTTAAAGAGAATTGAAAAAAAAAGTTATTCAAGGAAGATACATTAGTCCATTTTTCATTAGTATAATAAAAAAGCTGAGTGTTATGGTTTAAATCTTGAATGTGCTCCAAAGATTTATGGGTCAAAGTCTTGGTCCCCAGTGCAGCAATGTTCAGAAGTGGAGCTTTTAAGAAACTGTGGGATCATTAATCCACCTCATCAGTGGACTAATCCATTTGATGGATAAGTAGTTTGGACAGACTATTGGGAGGTGGAGAAAACTGTAAGCAGGTGGGGAAATAGGTCACTGGGGGTGCACCCTAGAGGAATAGTCTGTTTCTGGTTTCTTTCTCTCTCTCTCTCTCTCTCTCTCTCTCTCTCTCTCTCTCTCTCTCTCCTTTCCCATTTGCCATGAACTGAGCAGCTTCCCTTCTTCCATGAGGTTCTCCCTTACCTTAGATCCAAAACAATGGAGCCAGCTGAACATGTACTGAAATCTCTGAAACTATGAGCCCAAACAAACATTTCCTTCTTTAAGTTGTATGCTTCAGGCATTTTGGTCACAGTAATGGAGAGCTGAGCAACACACTTGTGCAGTCTACTGTTTAAAGAAAAGAGGTTTATTTTTATTCACAGTTCTATAGGTTCAAGTCCAGGGGACATACCTGGTGATAGCCTTCTTGGTGAGAGAGTCCAGAGTCAGTACAGGACATCACATGGCAAGAGACAGGGATGGTGCCATCCTCCTTCATCTACCCTAACGACTGTTCAATCCTAATTAATTGGTTCTCAAAGTTTTCATGTCTAAGCCATCATAGATTTAGTTTCCACTCTCTAAATACCACCAACGTATGACTTTGGGAGATTCAACTTTAACATGAGTTTGGGGAGTAAAAATATTTAAACAGAAATATGCTTCTTCTACAGTGGGTTGTTATATTTCAGGGGAGAGTTTGGGCTAAAAAGCAGGAGTTCAGGAAAGTGGGAATTTATAGCTAAAGAGCATGGTTGAGAGGGGTATGTCAATGGAAAATCACCCCAAATATCAAAGCAAATACTTTATAAACTCTTGCCAAAGGAAGGCCAGGTGATAAACTATTGAGGGTGGGAAATGAGGAATTTGATCAAATAGCAAGGGCAGGGGATTTTCACTAAATGGACCCATCAAAAATCTTGCTAAAATTGGATTAAATGAACCAAGAAGGATCTCAAAGTAGCGCCTTGTCAAAAAGAGATTCAGAGGAGTCCAACTCAAGTTTGGTCAAAGGAAAGATTCAAAATGTCAACAATGTCTATGGGATGTTTTTCTAGAAACATGAAGAAGGCAAGAATTATAGACACAGCAGGACCTGAAGGGCATGGCTTATATATAATTCTAATCTATCTGAAGTGATAACCACTAATAAATTCCAAAACCAGTTTCTCTGCTTAATCAAAAGAAAAGAGGTAACATAGCATTCATCAAGGTCTGTTTCAGACACTGAATATGTGTATTTATACACATGCTCATACATGGAGACCCCACATATGTGCACATGTACACCTTGCCTAACATATGCCATCCTGAATGTAGCATAGTATATAAAAAGGGACCAACCTGTAGATACCAATCTAAATATAAACTAATGAGTTAAGGCAGAAAAAAATATATAAAAGCAAGTGTATTTTTTGTTCTCCTCAATCCTCTGATCTCTAAGCTTTTGAAGGCTATCCATTTAAAAAGTATTAGCCACAAAACTATACTTACTTCATTTATTTTTCTTATTTCTTGTTTATTTTATTACTGTGCTAGAACCTAGAGGAGTAATTATATCACTTCCTTGAATAGACCAGTGAGTAATAGGCCTTGAGGATCATCTTGACTACTAGTCTATAAAATCTCTGTGATTGTCCCAGATGCAGACACTGTGGGAATTGGAGCTGTGGGTCAGAGATGACAGGTTGCATGGAAGCTGCATCACAAAATACCTATCTCTGGGCTCCATTCCTTGGATTCACTCTGGAGACTGACATCTGCTTGGCAATTCTACAAGCAAAAGACATGGGAAGATGGATTGGAAATCTGCTCAGGCCACCACATGATATGACCATTTTGCTTTGTAAAATCATATAATATATTCTTGTTGAATCAAAAACAAGTGAATTAAATTAAACATTATAAATATCCTCTTGTTGGAGTGAAATTGGTCTTGTTATTTTAATTCTGGCAAACCTATGTGGCAAGTTGCAAATTTCTATCATTTTAAGCAAATGCCTAGAATAAAAGACTTTTCCAGTTGTCAGTCATTTGTTAACTATATCAAATATAATTACAGGGAAAATAGTGCTAATATAGTTGATATAATTCAAAGTTATAAAATATATAAGAAAGAGGATATGAGTTAATGAAAGGCAATAATTTGGTCTTTTTCTTTTTCGGTCCTGGGTATGGAACCCAGGGGTACTTAACCATTTAGCCACAACCTCAGTGTTTTGTTTTTTATTTAAGTCATGGGGTCTCTCTGAGTTACTTGGGATCTAGCTAAGTTTCTGAGGCTGGCTTTGAACTCACCATCATCCTGCTTCAGCCGCTCCCCCTCATCATGTGCTGCTGCGATTACAGGCATATGCCACCTCACTCAGCTGAATTAGGTCATTTTGAAGAAAGATGCACCTCTTCTTGGAGATGATGAGTCTGAACAATATACAACACTCTATTTCATGCTTCAGAGACTATTGTATAACCTATGTATTCACAGCTAACAACAGGAACACTGTTAACCTCTAGAAGGCAATTTGTAATATTTGGGGAGTCTCTTCTAAAAGCTATAGAAGTTGATTCTTACAGATATGATACAGCTGCTAAAATTCTTGTTAGAACAAGATAAATCATAAATCAATAACTGGGCTGGACATTCCAAATGGATCAGTGTTCAATTTTCCTAAAAACTGAGTCAACATCTTCTAACCCACCAAAATGCATTCAAAATACTAATTTTTCTTGTGCTTTTTGTGAAAAAAATTAACACAGGTACTGTTAGAAATTTAAACTAATTTATTGAGTGCCCATTCTATCTGATATCTAGGATACATCATGAGATTTTGGAGACTCTACACAAAATTCACTGTGTTTGCTCTAAAAGAACTTACGACAGAGCAAAGAGACTTTCACTTAGATAAAGCAAGAGGATTAAACATGTCACCTGCTGCTGTAATGGAATAGGACAGGAAGTAATGAGGGTGGGATGGATAGAGCATCCAGATCTGGGAGGATCTGAGTCAGAAAGGGCTTCTCAGAGCAGTAGAGCACATGCGCACCTAGAGGGCATCTGAGAAGAAATAAATAGAAGTAGAAACGAGAAATAAATGGATATTCACAAGTGTTATCATTTAACAAGTAAAAGTCTAACTATATTCTGAAAAAGACATCTACTCTGCAACAAATGATGGTTATCTAGAGTAAGTGGAAAGTTGATTTTGAGGTAAAGTATAATATCCTTCTATTTAATTGAGATCCAGTTTTGTTTAAAAATGAAATAGCTGCTATATTTAGAAATGAGTGAATTAGAAACAAATTCAAGGAAACCTGCTCAAAGAGAGATAGATCTCTACAACAGGGAGAGATGGAAGGAAGGAAAAAGGAGAGAGAGGGGAGAGGGAAGAGGAGAGAAACTAGAAAAATGATAGGAACTATAGTTTTGATTATTTTAAAAATCATCAGCAAATGTATTTTAGTCAGCTTTTTTCTGCTGTGACTGAAGGACCTAACTAGCATGATTGCAGAGGAGAAAATGTTTATTCAGGGGTACATAGTTTCAAAGATGTTCATCCATAGAGAGCTGCCTCCATTTCTTGGGGCTCAAGGTGAGGCTGAACATCATGATGGAGTGTGTGGCAGAGGGAAGCAGCTCACATGGTGGTCAGTAAACAGAGAGAGAAGTCTCCACTTGCCTGATACAAATATATACTCCAAAGTCATGCCCAAATATCCTCCTCCCCCAGCCACACACCACCACTTCAGTTACCACTCAGTTAATCCCTATCAGGGGATTAATTCACTGATTGAGTTAAGACTGGCACAACAGAATCATTTTTCTCTGAATCTTCTTACATTATCTCACAGGTGAGCTTTTAGGAGACACCTCACATCTAAACCATAATAAAATGAAACTAATGTCAATAAATTTTAAAATTTATATGCCATAGAAATTTTCTAAAAATAATTAAATAAGCATATGACCAAACTATGTGAAGAAGAAAGAGGAACCCTGAATGGATCAATAGATATAAAATAAATTAAACAGTCAGTAAAATATCCTCCTTTTTCTCTGCTCTTTAGTGATTGCTGACAGCTCTAGATACTATTATAGACAAGTTTTAGCAAAATTCTCCAAAGAGCTTATCTGTGATCTTCACAAATTTTTCCATAGACTAGATATACAGAGAAACATTTTTTATGAGATTTATAAAATTAAAATGTCAGAACAAGACAAGGATAGAACAAAAGAAGAAAATTGAAGGTTCATTCATAAACAGAGTCAAAACTTCAGATACAGTAAACTCTATTCATAAATTGACTTCAAGTATTTATAAAAATTAACGCATTAGATGTTAAAAGCAATTATCTGCACACTTATTTAAGAAGCTACATAATTTATATTCATCTTACAAGAATTCAGTTTTATAAGAGAAAAAAGTCTTCAAATAAATTGTGCTCCCAATTATTAACAATTAACAATAATTAAAAATGTTCAAAATCAGCAATAGCATGAAAATTCACTAAGATTATTTTTATGAGGGTTGGGGGTATAACTCAGTTGGTAGAGTGCTTGCCTAACATGCACAAGGATCCAGGTTCAATCCCCAGAACCACCAAAATTAAAAAAAAAAAAAATGTAATGGTTAATTTGAATTGTCAACTTGCTGGGAGCCATTAGCCAAGTAGGTATGACAATTTCCTTGCCAGCATACCCCATGTTGCTTAGTGGAAGGACTCCTGGAAATAGGACATTTTGCAGTGACATTGCATGTAGGTGACCTTGCTCAAGGACGAGGGCGGAATCGGGTTTAGGGCGTTCCCGGTTTAGGTTCCAGGTTTAAGGTTTAAGATTATTCCTGCTGGGAATAGGGCATATCCTGCTGCCTGAGTTCCCCTTGAGTTTTCACGGGATTCAGACAGTATTTTTGGGGAGACAGAAGCCCAGTGGATGTGGATTTTGGGCAGAGAACGTGGATTTCCCCAGAACGTGATTGTAGACGGCTGGTGTGAGTTCGGGAATAAAGAGTTGCTGTTTGAATCTACAAGCTGTGTGGTGGCTCGTGATTGTGTGCCAGCCAGACTGCGGCATTTGTGCCCAGCCAGACTGCAGCATCAACTTGATTGGATTAACTAAGAAATGCCAAAGATTGAGAGGCTTCTAAGTGTGTCAGTGAGGGTGTATCTAGGAATGATTGGCATGTGGGATAGTGAATTCAAGTGGAGACCCTCTTTAAGTGTAGGCAGCACTGCCCAATAGATTGAAAACTTAGATGGCACAAAAGTTGGAAGAACAAGGAAACAGTAGCAGATGTAAGCTTGAATCTTCTTGAACTCTTGATTACTGCTATGATTAAATTGAGGACATCAGACTCTGGATCCTTTACTCTTTGAAAGCCGACTCTGCCAGTAATTTTCCAGGGATCTTCCAGAAACCTTTAGAAACTGGGGTAGCATTGTTGATCCTCTATTTCTGAAGCTTCAGTATCTTGGTCTATGCATCTACTGATTTCTCCAGTTCTCCAGCCTGCAGAAGGCCATTGTATACTATCCAGCTTCTGGTTGGGTAAGCCAATCTAATAAATCCCCTTTTATAATCATACCTCCTATTTGTTCTGCTCCTCTTGAGAACCCTAACTAATACAGTTATTTACCAAAACCCTATAGCAGATAATATACTTAATGGTGAATATTTAGAAACTTTCCATCCACAGTGGTGTTTTAGTCAGTTTTGCATCACTGTGCCAAGTAACTGAGAAAAGCCACTTAAAGGAGGAAAGATTTGCTTTTGCTCATGGTTTCAGAGGTTTAGTTTATGGTCAGCTGTCTCTGTTGGATTGGGCCTGAGGCAAGGCTGAATATCTTTTTTTAAATTTTTATTTATCTATTTTTATGTGGTGCTGAAGATTGAACCTAGGGCCTCACACGTGCTAGGCAAATACTCTACCGCTAAGTCACAACTCCAGCCCCAGGCTGAATATCTTTGTGGAAAGTCTGGTGAAGCAAAGCTGCTAACCTCTTGATCTCTGGGAAACAGGGAAAGAGAAGGAAAAGAGCTAGGGATAAGATAAAATCCCCAAGGACATACCCCCAGAACTGTTACCTCCAACTAGACCCCACCTCCCACAGTTTATACCAACTTTCAACATTATATTCACATTATTAACCATCAAGTAGATTAATTGATTGCTGAGATTAGACCCCTCATTGTCCAACCATTTTCTAAAAGTCCCATGTCTGACCATTATTCCATCAAGGGATATTTTGTATCCAAACTATAACAAATAGGAATAAGGAAAATATGTCTGCTTTTTTTTCCATTTGTTTGTTTGTTTTTGTTTTCAAACACATAGAGAGCAGTTTAATTAGGAAAGTATATACATGTTTCAGGGAGAATGTAGGTCATCTCCGGGGGGAAAGACAATAACCTACTTGTGTGGGAGATATCTGCTCTTAATTCTGTCCTTGTGCATTTTAATTTTGCTTTCCCAATATTTATTTGGGTTTCTGAAATCCCATCAGATACAACCAGTGCTTAGCAAATGTAGAACTGTAGAATTTTCCCATGATAGCAAGGAAAATCTCAGATTTGCCAAATCATTGTAAGATGAATAGAGAAACATAAAATCACAAAGAAATACTAAAAGTTGATAATATCCAGAGGGAATTCATTTAGAAAAAGTATTACAGGATGAATGAACTAAAGTCTCAAGAAATGTGCCCAGAGAATATATGTATATGAATATACAATTTAGACTCAAAAAGAAGAAGAAAAACTAAAAATAATGTAGGATTAGGAAGTAGAAATATATATATATATATATATATATATATATATATATATATATATATATATATATAACTTCCATAATACTACAGAGAAATAGAAAATCAGGAAAGACACTCCTACTCAAATCCAATTTTAATTCAATCATCTAGAGTCCAGAAAATCATCTTTATTATAGAACTCCATTTGGAGCCCTAAACAAATGATAAAATAACTTTAGATTTCCAGGGAGCAAGTCAGGAAAAAGCATGCAGTGAGACACTAAAGACTGCAAATGTCAGATCTTTCTGAACCATTAAGAAAATGGGAGAAAGAGCTCAGAAAATGGAAGAATTTTTGGAAAGTAAGAGAGGAAATGTATTGTTTGAGAAAATTATCATCTTGGGGTGAGGAACTATTCTGACAAAACTCTAGGTAATCAATGAACCTGAGTGGATTTTTGAGAGTATATAATAATCCCTATGATCTTGCTGGAGTCAACTGTAATACATAATGACAATCTTGCCTTATTCACATTTTAGGTGAATTTGCTAGATGGCTCTGATGTACTAGATTCACTGTGTTAGATTCACGCTCAAGATACAAAGGTATCATGAGGACATCTACTCAGGGCAAAATCCTCAACAAGGTGTTATGATGAAGTCTACCATTAAGTTTTGTTGCAACCTGGAGTTAGCTACTGTTACAATGCCATGTGGCTCAGTTTTAGGATTCATAATGGCATTTTGAATATTAGAGGGGTTGTTTTGTTTGTTTGTTGATTTTTTTTCCCTCTCTTCAAATATCATTGCCAGGAGAGCCACCAAATTTATAGGAGAAATAAGCTAGGGGGAAAACTAATTGATTGCAGGCAAAAAGATCAACTTTCATTTATTTAGTTGAAAGCTAAAAGAGATCAAATTAGAAAAGATCATGGAAGATTTCCTTTTAAAATCCAAGAATATGCTCTCACGGGACACCTGTTCTATGCAGCATTTGTCAGAATTATGGATTAAGGGTAAGCCAATAAAAGAACAGTGCTGCTGGCACCAACTCTGTATGTGAAAAAGGCACTAAGCACAGGGAATGGAGCCCCTTGTTGTAATGGGCAGATCATATCTGTAAAATGGGTTTAAACCTGGTAGTCCACATTAATGGGGTCACCAAAGAACTGGAAAATAGTCATCAATAGTTTAGATGGAGTTAAGAGGATAGATCTTCTTTTGTTTTGTTTTGTTTTTATCATATGTGGATTCCATAGAGAATATTCTATGAGTTGAGTCAATTATTCAGTATGAAAAAGAAAAAGGCCAAAATGAGACTAAAAGATTCTGAAAACATTTGTTTTAAAGACAGGAAGTCAAAGACTTCTGAGCTGAACCTTCCCTCTGAAAAAAGTTGCTGTACTTCACAGACTATGACAACAGCAAGCTTGATGTGAAACTCTCTAGCAATGTTAGGATAGCATTCTTCTGCTCAATGTTGTTTTTTATACTGTTTTTGCATGTCTTCTCCACTATGATTTTTATTGCATGTGTATTGGCATTACATGTTATGGCTGTATTCCTCTGTAGAGTTCAGAGCAAAGAGCATATTTTACTCTAACTTACAAGGAATCAAATTTCAGTTTAACCTAAGCCAGAACCTTCAAGCAATTAGAGCTCTTCATCATCAGAATGGAATGTGATATTTTGACAGGAAGTACTCAGTTGTAAATGTTTCTAAAATGAAAAAAAAAATCATGGTTATTGAGAGGGCTTTTTCATTGAATCGGAGAGGGAGAGAGGTGGGTATTGATAAAATGACCACAAAGTGGTTTTATCCACTCCAAGATGTAGTGGTTTCCTTTTCCTATACTTCCTCTCTGCTCTTCTTTTCCTACAGCATTTTTAAAGCCCTCTTCCGTGTCCACCACTTACACATCGTCTTAGTTCATTTGGGCTGAATAAGATACCATGAACTGGGTGGCTTGTGAATAACACAGACTTATCTCTTACAGTTCTGGAGACTGGGAAGTCTAAGATCACCACATAAGCAGTCTTTGTGCCTGGGGACATCTGGCTTTCTGGCTCATGGACTGTGGCTTCTTGCTTGGTCCTCACATGAGGACCTAACCCAGAGGGGTTAGGAGTCTCATTATGGTCTCTTTCCTAAAAGAACCAAGTCCATCCATAAGAGCTCTTTCCCAAGACCCAATCATTTTCCAAAATCCCTGCCTTCTAATATGATTATCTTAGGTGTTAGGATCACAAAATAAGAATTCTAGGAGAAAACCATCATTCAAATGATATTGGGTTCTTGTAGATGAGGTCCTTAATGGTAACCAAAAGATTACTTCATCTACTTTATCATGCCCCCATGATGTGGGCAGCCCTTCTAATTAGAGGCTCAAAGGTTTATAACAAGTAGAATAGACCAGTAACAAGAGCACTGAGCTTGGATTTAAAAGACCCCTGTTTGACATTAGTTTGAAGTTAATAAATGAATTTGGGCCACTCTCTCTGTTTCTCTAATTTGATAGCATTATAATAAACCTCAAATGAGATCATTACTCTGAGAGCATCTGTGAATTATTTTGCACATATTAGGAGTATTATTTGCATTGTATTCAGGATTATTCTACCTTTAATGCCCTCAGTTTATATGGATGAAGATTTTTCAGTGGGCAGGAATGTGCTTCGGATATGGTGGCTACACCTAATACCAGCTTCTCTCCCTTCATCAGCCTGTAAGGTCATTGCCCTTTCTCAGCAGAACATAAAACAAAAGGTTAGCATCATTTGCTGTGTTTAGTGGCACATACCTGTCATCCCAGTGGCTTGGGAGGGTGAAGCAGAAAGATCATGAGTTCAGGGTCAGCCTCAGCAACTTAGTGAGGCCCTAAGTAACTCTGTGAGACCCTGTCTCGAGATAAAATATTTTTAAAAGGCTGGGGATGTGGCTCAGTGTTTAAGTACCCCTAAGTACAATCCTTAGGAAGAAGAAGAAGAAGAAGGAGAAGGATAAGGAGGAGAAGAAAAGAAGAAGAAGAAGAAGAAGAAGAAGAAGAAGAAGAAGAAGAAGAAGAAGAAGAAGAAGAAGAAGAAGAAGAAGAAGTTGTTTAGTATCTTTTAGTATTTAGTGCATAAACTCTAAAGTTCCTTAACTTTTAGTATCATAGAAACTTACACATTTCTATTAAAGGTCACTGTGATAACTTGACTTTGCGATCATTAAGAATCATAGGACTCCACTCTGAAGAATGCTCTTTCTTGCCTTGTGAAAATGGAAACACATGATCAAGTGCTAAGACTCTGTACTGGTGTCATTGGGGATCATTCAGATCTTTGAGGTCACACTTTATACCAAGTGTCTGTACTGGTCACATCATTAGTAGAACTCTGTGAAAGATGAAAATAAAGACACTTTGTTCAAAGATTATTAATAATTTCAAGTTGGTGACATCATAATACTAAACTAAGCACAAAGCCCTCTTGAGCATGAGGCCCTGCATAATTTACATAGGTCTCACTGTCATGAAGCCTCTCTGACAAGTGTTGATCCAATAAGGAAGATAAAGCACTTATGAACATGAACATTCCTACCAATTATTTAAACATTTGTACTAATGCAAAGAGAAATTTCTGAATGGACACAATCCTTTAAAGAACTGCAGACACGATTCAAAATACAATTAGAGAGGAGAAATTCTTCTTTAATTTTTTCTCAAGACAAAGTTGAGTACCTACAATTATTGTTTCAGTTATTGACCTAAATACCAGAAAGGGTTGAATTGCTATGATAGCTCTTGTGTTTCCCCAGACGTGGTTCCAACCCAGCGTCCAAAGTGATCTTGTAGCAGTTTATCAGTAAACTGGTTTTGAGCTAAAAACATCCCTCTGTTAATACAAGTTATTATTCTTGTATAATGGACTCTTGATCATTTATTTAAGTGGTGAAAAAAAGGAGGAAAAGAAGGTGAAGGAGAGAAAGAAGGACAAAAAAGAAGAAATCTTCAGTTCTTGGGCAACATTTATTACTTTTTATTACTCATGCTGGAACATGTGAACAAATTGTGGACTGTGTCATGGCTGACTCTACTTAACTAAAAGCTGGAAATTTGCAAGGAGCAGGAAGGTTTCATATCATAGTAATTTTATTTTCATTAAAAAAACCTACTTCAGTATTTCAGAAATTTCTCAAGAGGCCAGAATTCTCAAACAAGGCCTTGATGTTCTCATATTTTATAATAATAATAATAATAATAATAGTCACTGATTCGATCAATATTTTGCTTCCTTTTTTAGTAATAATAAAGATCCATGACTTAATTAAGTGCAAGCTTAGGGAAGACAAGAAAATGCCTCCTCCTAGCTCAATGCAGATTCTTAGAGCATCTTCAAAACATTTGCTTGAATAAACATTCAGATTTTAATTTAGTGGGATAGAAAATTGCTTAAAATTATTTTTTATCAAGTGTTTTCTTATTATGGTTATTATTGCAAATTATATATTAGAAATTAGAATATCTACACTATATATTTTTCCCTAGCAATACTGGGCTCAGTCACACTTCATTTCTAATTTAGCAGACATCATAGTCTATTCACATGTGCACACATCTCACCTTCCAAGGAGGTTTCTTCATTACAGTCTCAAGTATTATAATATTATTACTTTATGAAAGAGATACATCTTGGTTGCTTTGCCTCTGATGCTGATACATTTAGAAAATGATTTCAAGAAACTTTTATGTTATAAATTTTGAAATGACACAATTTTCAAAACAGGTGCCCATAGAGCTTCCATATCTCATTTAAAAGCACAAGGGCTAAACTTTTAACCCATAAGTGCTATGAGGTACTGAAATGTGGCATGTGACCTAACTTCCTTCATTAACAAATATTTAATTGAGAAAAATGCCACATGCTGAATACTGTGCATGTATACATTAATTATATGAATTTTAATATGAATATCAATGGGGTTTTCAGGTAAGTGTATGCCCTTTTCTCTACCTTTAGAGAAAATAACATTTGCTATGCTCTAATGTCGTTTCCAGCGCATTCAAATGGGCTGAATGTCTAACAGAAGTATTAAGACATATCAAAATTAATTGACACCTATCAAAATATTAACATGCACAGTATTATATTAGATGAATTTTAACAAAATAAACAGAACTTCATTGTAATAATTGCTTATATTTTAAGAAATGCAATTATTTTTCCTAATTATCATGAAGATTTATGTACATGTTTGTTTATAGATCAATTTTGTCCCTTAAAATTCAGCCAAATATTTAAATGCTAGGAAATTGTTAGTGAAAGTTGCTATAGATGACTGAAGACATTTGAAAACTTAGACAAATTTCTACTTTACTTCTAACACTTTGGATTCTAAAGCGGCAGCTGTTGTCTTTGAAGCTTCTCACTTTCTTTTCAGAAATAAAACATGAGATTTTTAAAAACTAAAATAATTTCTGTTAACCACTCTCAAATCGTCTTTAAAGACAGTGTTCCAAAATATTTTGGAACAGTACTTATTGTTTGTAGGCATTCAAAAATTAATTAATGTGTACATGCATTTATTTATTCATTTTGTTGCTACTACCCCTACAGACGTTTGAAAATTCAGGATACAGATTCACAAAAGAGACAAGCCCAGCTCCATTATCTACAGCCATGATACCTAGTGTCGCACCCATGATGTTTACTACTAACATCAAGATTCTACATAGTACCTCAGGCAGACTTGTTTTGGAAAAAAGAAATACCTTTAGAAAAATCCAGCATCTGCCCCCTTGTAAAGAGACTCGGTCAGTCTTCTCTTTCCTTTCACTGGACGCCCAGGCTCTTGGCATTCCTAGAGCCCTGTCCAGTCCCTGGCACACATGGCCCTGTACAGTGTCCCTTTCCCTTAAAGCCCACGTAACAACAACAACAACAACCCACATAGATTATTCTAAGCTCATTTTCTAATCCTTCCATGTGACATTTACATTGTAATTGAGGCTACTAAAAGGTGATGTGGTGTGGGTCTCCATGACAGGATCAGTAGAGAAAGAAAACGTCAAGCGTCACCTCAGGTTAACAGGCTCCGTTAAGACAGGAAAAGGCTATTTTCTTCTGATTCTGTATCACCTTTAAAAAAAATTACTTCTGTTAAAAAATAAAAGAAGAAAAGAAGAAGGGGAGAGAGAAAAGGTTAAGAGAGAGAGAGAGGAAAGAAAGAGAAAGGGAAAGAGAGAAGGAAAGAGGAAAAGAGGAAGGAAGAGAGGAAAGAAAGAAGAAAGAACAGACAAAAAGGAGGAAGCATTCCTCAGAGAGATACATGTATCTAAAACACACACACACACACACACACACACACACACACACACACTCTACTTATGTGAAGTGAACATAACATTCTAGCTTTCCCAGAGAATCTCAAGAATATTTTTCATATAGTATCTTAATCCACCTGCATTAGATTTTGCTAGGACCTAATGTTTCTTCTCTTGGACTTTCCCTTTACCCAGAGACACAGTTTCTCTTTCTTTGTTGTAATGTGGTGCATTTATGTGTGTGTGTGTGTGTGTGTGTGTGTGTGTGTGTGTGTGTGAAATTTTTTCCCCTTATTTCTGTCTCACAGGTAAAAATAAAGATGTATATTTCACCTCTTTGATAAAAACACACCTGGATTTACTTTGATTCTCATTATTTCAAGAAGGTAGTTTTGTATTTTTTGAGGCACAGACCAGGTGTGACTACCAGGGTGAGCTGTACCTCAGGGGGACGGGCCACTGGGACCTACAGTGGCCCTGTGGCAGAGGGATTGAGAGTGTTCAGCTTGTCCTGTCTGTCTTCAACAGCAAATGTGTAAAAATGCTGAAGCATGATTTTTTTCTCATTTATGTCTCATTCTTACAGTGACTTTCTTATCTGTTGTGTATCTTGTTGCAGATATTTTGGGCGAAATTTCTAATTTCCTGGCAGTACAAAAGAGTCAATTATGTCTCACTGAGGCCCTTGTTGTTGGGCTTCCTTGCCCCTATTACATACAGGAACACTACTCCACATAGGGAGGAGAGTTGCTGGTACCCAGCCCCCAACCCTTAGCCTCCAGGCCCAGGAGGAAGAGGCTGCTCCATGACCCACTGAAGTGTTCTTTATCTCAGCAGAGACTACGAGACTATTTCTTGCCATGAAATATTATATTCCTTGTTTAAATTTAAATATTGATTGAGCAACTTCAATGTGCAAAGTGTGAAGAGATTCAAACAAAGAACATTATTGCTTCAAATAACTCTTTGTCTCTTTTCTTTCTATAAAGACTCTACCTCACCTAGTTAAGATGATGAAGGGCTTATTGCCTTATTCACACCACCACTCCTTAATATCAGGTCCAAGGTATTTTGCAGTAATAGCTGGTATATATGAAAAGCTTCATCAAACATCATCAGTGCTTTTTCCCAGCAGATCTATCAGAAAAATTCCAAGGTGACAAATTTGACTTTTAATCAACTTTCACATATCGATTTTCACTTATTTTATTTTTAGTTTAGTTTGTGGTACTGCAGATTAAACCCTGGGACTCACGTGTACATGGCAAGCACTCTGTTACAGAGACATATCCCCAGCCACTTTTTTTTTTTTTTTTTGAGACAGGGTCTCACCAAGTTGCCTTCAAACTTGGAATGCTCCTGCCTTGGCCTCCAGAATATCCGGGATTATGAAGCACACACTAACTTTCAAAAAATAAAAGGGCCTGAATAACCTACTAGATATTGAAAGTTAAGAAAAAAGATCCTTCTGGATGATAAGAAATGATTGTGGAACTTTTTAATAAGGGTATATAGCTTGATCAGTAAATACGTTTTAGCGAAAGCACAAACCTGCAAGATATTATTAAAAATTTAGTGAAAAACAAAAGTAAGCAGAGCAATTTTTATCACTCTGTAGTTAATTTACAAGTCCGTAATTAACAGAGATTAATTACAAAGACTGATTATATTTTAACCCAAAGTTTTATTCCATAAAAGCATTTCTGTTGACAGTAACTAAAGTTAGTAAGGTTACCTCTTATTTCTTCTTAAATATCCCTGATGGTAAAACGTGATGGCATGCAAATTGTTCAGCAGTTTCTAAACCTTTTTCGTTATGTCAAGGTTCATCTTGTTTTAAAATCAGTATAGCATTGGAGTAGTATTCAATACAGTAGATACTCCCACAACACAGTTGTATGAACATAGGCCTTGCTGATATAATTTATAAATCATCAAGAAAACATCAACCTAAAAATATTTCCTTTTTGGATGGCTTAAGTTGTTCAGTTAGCAATTGCTTCAGTTTATCACACTTTCTCAATTCATTTTTTTTTTACTGAAACATCTAAAGATGTCTTCAGATATGATCTTATTAAATAATAATCTGAATTCAATCTGAATTTAATCACACAAGGTACGACATAACAACATTTTAAACTATTTTCTACTCTTTTGACCTCAGAGTAACAGGCTTGGGGGTCTAGAGCCCAGGAGTGGACCTGCCCTTTCCCTGATTTAACGCCATTGCTTCATTGACTCCAGTGAAGAGGAGACCTGCTTTATCTTTAAAAAAAAAAAAAAAGTTTTCAGATAGTTCACAAGATGGGAATACTTCATGGAAGTCTTTATTTACTTTTTATTTATTTGTTACAAGTTCATTTACCTTTGTTTATTTACCTGATACTGTCCTAGAGATAAATTGAACTATGTTCCTTTTCATGATCCTCTTCTTTATTTATTTAACTCTTGTTTTCTCCTTCTGTATCTGTCTATATATCATGGAATAACAGAAATAAGAAGTATATTTTACTCATTAAATAGAGGCTTCATTTTGTAAATATTGTTTGAATTTGAACCATTCTATGTCTCTTAATCCTAAAATGCTTTTTATCTACATCAATCTCATTTGTTCACATTTTGCTATTGTTGATAAGTAAAAGGCCTATATCTCTCTTCATAGAATACTCACTCACAAGCCTGGTGCCAAAAACTCATGTGCAGGATTCTTCTAACACCCAACAAAGTTCAAAATTATACAGTTCCAAAGAAAGATTCTACTTTGCCTGCTTTATTTAATATTTGTTGATATTTCAGGTATTATGTGTTTACAGATTAATTTATGGATATTGCTAAATAGTTCATGATACAACAAATGTACAATTTGATAAGGTTTGATCTATGCCTACACCTATCAAAACATCATAATACTCAAGATAATTACTGTATTCATTAGTCCTCAAAGTTTCTGTGCTCTTTATTAATCCCTTCTTTTATCCACCTACTTTCTGGCCCTAGTTGCCCCTGATCTGCCTTCTATAGCTACACTGTTTGTTTTCTCTACAATGTTATAAAGTGAAATCACAGAGTATGTGTTCTTTTAGGTGGTATGAGAAATCTAGCTCCTTATCACAATTATTTTGAAATTTATCCATATTGTTGCATACACCTGTAGTTCATTATTTTATTTTGGAATAATATAACTTAGAGTATACTATTATAATTTATGCATTAATTCATCTGTCATTGGAGATTTGGGATATTTTTCCCTATGATTTTGAAATTTGGGTAAACATGCATTAATCTACTACCAAGTCATAATTTCAAATACATAAACTGCTCCAAAATGTCTCAGTCAGGAAGAAAGACTCACTTTGTTCTATTGTCTAAATAAGCCATCCAAACATAGTAGAGAAAAATATTAAATTAAAATTAAAGATTTTCATTCTTTAAAATATGCTCTCTATATCATTATTGTTTTAACCATGAGAAGGGTGAAAGTTGGTATATCCGGTGATACTCTGAAAGTAGCAGGTATATAATGTAGCAATGATTATATCATGAGAATTCAGTAGTGATGGTATTCTTTCCTCTTAAGTCCTGTTAAGAAATGTTACTCTAAGATCAATCTCTGTAGAAGTGTCACCTTTATTTCAGCCACATTTCATGTAGAGGCTCTTTTTCTTAAGAGCAAAGTCTTATGTGATAGTGGCTGGACATAGCATTAAGAACCTCATCCTGACCTCAACATGATGTACCCAGCTTCGGTACCTAGACATTCCAGGTCAAGCAAGACCAAAGTCTGGGAGAGAATCTAAGAATGAATTGGCAAATCTCTTTGCTCTGAGCCTGGAAAAACTATGACAGAAGAGTTTATGTACCAATGGTGTAACCTGTCCCTTCTACCTCCCACAGGCTGGTTATCTCTTTGTTATTCTTCATGAGAATAGTACTGGGAAAACCAACAAGTATGTGTAGAGTGATCTGGAAAATGCATTTCAATGAGATGCACAGAGAGCCATATTTTTACTAAAATCCAGTCTGATAGCAGAGGAGAGCTATTTGTTCCAAAGCTGGAAGGACCTTGAAACATTCTTACTTACTATCCACTCACACTTTTCTCTTAGCTACATCCAGAAATAAATGGTGCCTTGGATAAGAAAGGACAAATTACTTTTACTCGTGTGAATGATGCACCATTTTTGCAACCTTATCTAGTGTACTTTAATAAGGGTTCATGTGTATTCACTGCAATGTAGAAGCTCACCTTTGTTTTTACAGCCCTATTTTACTTTCAACCTTTTTCTGATCATTTGCTTTCAGTTTAATCTTCAACTCTGTAACTTACATGGCATAGCTACCTGCCTACAATTTAAGTAAAAAATTAAGGGAATCTTGGCAGATAGACATATAACAGCACACCAATAAATGTTCCCCCAAAGATCGACAGTTCAAAATGCTAATTTCTGACAAGTTCTCCGACTTTAAAGAAAGGCACCATTTCAACTTCACTGAAAAAATACCTGTTGTTTCCCCAGCAATCTCTGGGTGCAGTGGAAGCATACACCTGAGTAATTAGGCATTAATCCCAGTAATGGAACAGCCCTGCCTGCCCTTGACCCCGTCAGCATGCATCAGGAAGACTTTGTTACTTTTTAGTGAGACACGCTCCCTGTTTCTTTTCTTGCTCTGCATCTTGTCAGACTGAAGCTACACAGTGTTTCCTTGATTGGGTCTGCACTGCAGGGATGCTGTGATCCACATTCATGGGAATAGTTGAAGATACAAAGAAATCCAGACACAAAATACTTCTATTTTCACAGAAAATATCCTGCAGAGAAATGGCATTGATTATTCCTGGGGACATTGTAAGAAGGCTTAATTATGGCTCTTGGAACATCTCTCCTTTTCATTTTGTGTCATACATGAACAGAAGTGAAAGATACTTTCACAGAGCAAACCCGATGTGAAAATCAGAAAGAACTGAATTGAATAAATGTGCTTCAGAAAAGATCATTTACTGAATTGCTATACAGAAAAAAACATTAGCATCTAAATTGAACAAAATACATCAAAGATATGAATAATATATGATTTCAAATAGCCTGGATTTTAAAACAAGTGAAAAGACAGGTATATACTTACATGATAAAAGGGAACTATGAAAGTTACTATAATAAAATCAAAACCATCTGTTGACTATTGAGTGCTGAATCCTCCAAATATTGCCAGAAAAACCTTCACTGAAATAGCCCATTGATAAGACAAAGAGATGAAGGTAGGTGAGAGTGAACACTGAATCCACAGATCCATAGTGTCTCAGTAGAGAAAACAAGATCAGAATTTACATCAAATGGAAAGTTTGGCTTAAAGGGGTCCTTCAATGGGACAGTAAGTGGTAAGAGAACAGAGAACATTGGAGCTTAATTCATAGTGGGTAAGGATCATCATAACAATTTAGGATTGGTGGAAAAAGCAAGGGAAGAACTTTGAGATAAGAGATTCATAGAAACTAAGGGTGAAAACTATTGATGCTTTCCATTTAACAACTGGTATTTTTGGTACAGTTTATGTATGGAGTTATTAAGCTACTTCCCTGTGCAGGAGTCATAGGAAGTAATGAAGACTATGGAGTAAAATAAAACTCTGTTTGAAGTAGACCAGGAATCTGAAAACTATGCTATAGGCTAGTTTTGCCTTTGAGCAAAACTGAGAAAGTTCCTTACTTTTTTGAAAGAATTGTTGAAAAACAATAATATGCAACAGGAATATTATATGGCCTGCAAAACTTATAATGTTTATTATCTGACCTTAATTTAGACTGTAAGCTGGGTCAATAGGAAGGCAATTTCAGTACTTCACCTGCAAGCAGTTGTTCTCAATACTCAAGGAAGCAGGAGAAAAGTATAATGGAGAGGGGATTTCAGGTTTGGCTCAGGAACTCTAGGAGATTGGGAGGTGAAATTTGGAATCGCACATATTTTAAAAACAAACAAGAACAAAAGAAGTAACATGTGCAAATCATGAGGTGGGGGGTATGGCAATTTTATTTTTCCATGATCACTATTTCAAGAAGCCTTTATTTTGATCCTGACATTTGACAAATGGTATAATAATCAGGCCAATCAGCTTCATCCCTGCTCTGCGTGAACCAATTTTCTAAGACAACAGACTGACAGAAATGGAACAATTAAAGACATGAATTCCCACAGAAAACCACTAATACATACATCACAGTGAGCAATGTCTGCCTCCTTATTTTTTTTTTCTTTTTATTGTTTACACATTGAATGCCAAAATAGCCTTTTCCTTTAGGAAATCTTTCTATGGCACTTTCTTTCTATGAATAAGTATAAAACTAAATAGAATTGAATAAAATAATGAATGGCCCATTTGTAATCTATTAGAAGAGTTAGACCCACTCAATATGATGTAAATTGCTAATTAATGAAGTGATACAAATCAATCTTTAACAATCTAAGTAAAAATTATATTTGGCTTGAGTAGTACAAAATACGTGATGCTTTCATATATATTCCAGGAAAAAAACAACCTTATTTTATAATCTTTTTCTTTGCAACTATCCAAGAGTGACTTTAGCTGAATTCCAACATATCATTATGTGTCATATGGATTGTAATCTGTGTAGAGAGACATTTAACAATCTTTGGGGCCAACTAGAATGTACATGGTCTAGAAAACTTTCCCTCCACATTTTATTTTCAGGCCACACATCAATCTCACACTAACCTATGTCTTTGGAAGAGATCAGCATTTGAGTCAGTAACTTGGTAAAGAAAATCTGCCCTCTCTGTTGTAGTCAGACACCACCCAATTCACTGAAGGCCTTAGTGCAACAAAGACTTAGAAAATATTTTTGATAAAAATATGGTCTCTTCCCTAGTGCCTACAAAGTAAAAATGCTCACATCTCTGTTCCTATTTTGTGTCTATCTCCTTAGCTTTGAGTCTGCCACTTTGGATTCTGGGAAAAACAGGCTTGATTGATAAGTATCTTGAGATGAGTCAAAATGAATCTCCCAGGGAGCACCAACATCTTACTGCTGCCAACAGGGCCTCCCCCTAACCAATCTTGAACAATGGTCAACCGGATCACATTCTGACCAAGAATGTGTGACTATGCATACATCAGGTCCCTTTGTCTTCAAGACCTGGGAGCTTCATAACCTGGGAGCTTATCCCAAAGACAAGGCTAAGGATGCAGGTCTCCTTGTCTTTCTAGTGTAGCTATACTGATTAAAGTTCCTTTCCAGGTTTTCACTGTTTGATTTTGGGGGTAAGTGGCTGGACCTGATTTGTTGGGAAACCCCAATTTGGGCCTCTGGCCTAGGACTTGAACAAATACTTGAACAAGTAGGCAGAGAAAGGGTGAATGTTTCTGTTTTTAAGCTGGGACATACATTTTCTCCATTCTCCTGCTTAGCCTAGGAGGAGTGGCATCACAGGCTTGCCTGTTCTCAGGCCTTTGGACTCAGACTGAATTATACCACCTGCTGTCCTCCTCCTCCGTCTTTCAGATGCATATCAAGGGCTTCTTGGCTCCCATAAGTACATGACTCAGTTTCCATAATAAATCTCCTTTTGATTATCTATGCATATTCTATTGGTTGTTTCTCTGGAACTAATCTCCTCAGATTCTTGAAATAACACTTAAAAAAATAGGTGACCTTTTCCAAGAGTGTTAAAATAAAAACAGAAAGAAAGAGAAACTTTCATCATGTATAATGAAGGAATTTACCAAGTCATAAGAATTAGAGATTTGGTATTTGGCATTGCCAGAATGAAAATTCAAAGCTTGAAACTCGCATTTAAATAATTCCCTTGAACATTTAGAAAAAATGGAAGGTACACAAAGAACACCAATCAGTTTATTTCATAAGGGATATAAGTATTCTTTTTCAGGAAAATATTTTAAAAAGCAGAAATTCTCATGATGACTAAGTCCATCTGTTACAGAACATTAAAGACTTTGATCTGTTTTCTGCTATTTGAAATGTAACACGGTGCCAGAATTTCATCCTACTAATCAAATAGAGGGAAAATAACAAAATAAATGTCTTGACGTATTTTAAACTTATTTATTATAGACATCTGATAAACAAGATCATTTTATAGACTGGCTGAGAATATTATGTCTTTGGTCTTAACTCCATTTTTGTGGCAATTCCAACAAAGAGAGGGGTAATGAAATATAACCCTAGCGAAAGATGATAACCTGAATGGATATGAGGTGGAGTTTCAAAATGACATGGGTGGTTTGTTAAAAGTGATTTTTTTTTTTACATTTCACCAAGTTTAGATGCATGTCCTTTACATGATAACTTCAAAACTTGATTAATTTAAATACGTTAGAGACAGAAGAAAATGAGTCTGAGAAAGGTGAATTGTGTTTTTCAGATCTCGACAGTCAGACTTCCAAGTCTCCATTTCTGTATTGCCTACCATGGTAAGTAGTATCCTACTTGTGTCATATATGAATAATTGGTCCAATTATTCTAATAAAGTCCATGGAATATCAGGGTGTTCACTTAAGTCAGGATGGATGGAAGACATATTATGTTCAAAGAGGAAAGGAAAGGGTTGTGATTTGGTAGGAAACTTCCCAACTTGAACAGTCTCTGTTTTATTCCAATTATTGAGTCAATTAATCCTTTAAAAATATGCAGTACTTTAATTCTCCCATTTTTCTTAATTTTTGTATCATACTTCTCCATCTTCCCTTTCTGTTTGCCCTGGATACCATATGAATCACCTGATTTATTCCTTCACCAGCCTCTTCAATCCCAAGTAAACCATGTTCGTCCACCATATCCACTGGGTCAACCAAAGGCACTTGGAAACAGCAAATTATTTTGATTCCTTAAAATGAATGTCAAGTGCCTTTGAAGAAAATAGTATTTTTTTGTGCTTGAATTACATTTCAAGGCTAGGAAGGACTTCAAGTTACTCAACACTTATTTAATGCACTTTTGTGACCTCTCTCATGCCCTTCAGTGATTATATCTATATATTAACATTTTCTCTCATGTTCTCACACAGTCCAGCTCCTGCTCACTCCATCTCCAATAGTAAATCTTACCACCCAGAATACCAGATAGTGGTACTGCATTGCAACTCTCTTGCTAATTTGTTTTTACTACTGGTTGTGAATCATTTAGGAAGGGGTGGTATACAGAAAATGGCTAGTATACAGAAAGATCTAACATAAATAAATAAATATTATTTTATTTTTTTCTGTTTCTCTGGTCATACTCTTCTTACTGGAATTTCATCTACCTATGCTCTCCTTATCTTTTCACCATTCTTCCAATTTGTTGTTAAATTATTTCTAAATCTACTTTGCATATTCATGTATCCCCTCTCAAAAGACTTCCTTGAAAATTCCTATTCCCGGCTACCTACCATAACTCTCTGTCTGTGAATGATGCCATTATAGTTATTATTGTATGGACTCTATTAATTAAGCCTTATGGATAGTTAAAAAAAATAAAACAGCATAGAAAAACTGACAATGAATACAAAGTGTTCTCCTCTACTTCTTTGTAGCACAATGTCGAAGTCAATGGTTTACTTTTTCTCAAACTATACCAATTACTCAAAATGATAACTCATTTAAGTTTGCTTTAAACCAGACTTAGGATTTTCAGGAACTTCTTTTGTCCTTTTTGGAGATTTCAATTCCTTTTCTTCTTTCTTTCCTTTTGAAGAGTCTAGTGTCTTCAACCTGACACTAAGATCATCCAAGTCCTCAAGCATAGCATTTCTTATAATGAAACTTTTAATTCATGTTTTATTTAGAACTAGTTATTCTCTAAATATACAATATATCACTAATTCTGTCTTTCCATGTGAAGTGTATTTTTAAATCCTGTACATTTCTCTTGATTTTTTTTCCATTTTATTTCAAAGTATAACTTATAAATCTTTAAAAAAAACAGTTGTTCTCAACACATTATGGATGCTTTGACAAGAATATAGAAGTCTGTCTAGAATATCCAGTTTTCCCATGAAAATCTGATTAAAACTCATTTTTCTTTAAACTGGCATTTTTCTGCACTTATTTTAAGACATTTAATTCATTTTTAATATTCTGAACTTTCCTAGATGATGGAATTTGAGCCTCCATATCCCTTATTTATTTTTTTTTACTCACAATTTCTTTTTTTTATGTCTTTTAAGACATTCTTTTAATTTATTTTCTGAAATATTTAAATGTTTTCCTTTCAAGGAACATTTTATTATTCTTTAATAATATCTTGATCTTGTTTTACTGAATGAAGAATCTTCTGGAATCTCTGAGGATATAGATTTGAAAAAGGCATTTTTCTGATATGTTTCTTTTGACATCATTTCTGTTTTTTATGATGCCTCTCTAAACTTATGCTTATAGATTACTGGAAACATATGGTGAGATTTCTTCTCAATCCATATATTTCAATAAAAGGATTCATGTTAAATATTATTCATTGAACCTGATTTCCTATAGGTCTCTTATTACATGAGAGGAGACATCAGCTGCCAGCCTTCGGTTTAACTTGCATGGGTGAGAATTTACAGGCATCCTGTGGCTACCAAACCTGTGTTTTGCCAAAATAAAATATTACTTTGAGTCTTTGCCCACCATAAATAGATTCTTCCTTTGCTTTGGACAGCAGATATCCAATGTTCATCTGGAAGCCAGCCTCTTTAAAAGTTCACTATGGAGGTATGTGGTCATTTGCCCTTAGTATTCCAAATATAAGCATAAATAAACAACTCTGATATTTAGCCTATTCCTGTTCTTTGCGCTTACAGACGCACTAGGGCTCTGCTGGGAAGCACAATTTTTCCTTCATGCTTCAATCTCCTCCTCTTTATATATCCAGGTTGCCTCTAGATTCCTTCAGGATTTTTGTGCTGGAATTCATGCATATTTCAAAGTCTAATCAACTGATGGAATCCCTCTCATTACAAGAGCAGTTATTATTGTGTTTCATTTTATACAATTTTAAGGTGATTGCATGAAATTTGGTGCAAGTTGTGATACAAATGTATGTACTTAGTCATCTTGAAATCTAGCACAGACAACATGCTGCCAAGGTTGCAATAGGTAAGAGTTGGGTTTGCAATGCTGCACAGATAACAAGGTTTCTAATTCACTGCCTGAAATCCATTCATCTTTTTGTTAACTGTAAACAGAGGTGGTGGTGATGGAGATAACTATATATGAATTTTCACGTCTATATTTCTCTGCACTAAAGGGTTAAATCCATTGGTATGTGGATCACATTTATTAATCTTTGGCTTGAAAGCAGCTGCTCCAGAGATATTTAGCTGACCTATAAAGAATTCTGGATTTTTTAAATAGAAAAAGAAAGAAAGAAAACATTTCCAGGAAGCTATAGAGAAGAGGCTCAGGCTCAGTGGATTAAAGTTATGGAAGCACATATTAAGGGTGTGTGTGTGTGTGTGTGTGTGTGTGTGTGTGTGTGTGTGTATCAATTGAATTGATTATATAACAATTGAATTGTTCAGCAATGAAATAACCCACCTCAGTAAAAGGGAGTCCTTAGCCACCAGAATATTCTAGCAGGGATCTGATGATCACCTGTGAGGAAACACCTCTGCTTTGGGAGAGGGGTTTATTTAAATAGCCTGTATCTCCCTTTTAACTCTTAGACTTTAATGCACAGTCAACTGTTCCCTGAAAATTAGAGGGGGGAAAAAGGAAAGCCTATGCCACAAAATGAAAGTAAAACACAAGTCAAGTAGCTAGCCAAAGTACATGCCTCTCAGGCTAAGAGAGCCATCTGATGATCAAAACATGTTCTTGTGTGTCTCCAGAGAGATGTCAGCTCCTCTGTAATGAACACACTCTGTAATCAGTATAATAGTATCTGTCTTCTAAAGTTTTTTGCTTGCTTTAACTGTGGTTTCTTTTAATACTCTTCTAATTTATTCAACACTGGTGCTAATTTGCCTAGCCAGAGGGAATATATTTAAGCATAACAATTATTAATAAAGTGATGTTAATTATAAGAAAAAATAATTATTTCTTGAGCAGTAGCATTTCTACTCTCGTTACAAAGGAGTTCAAAGCGGTTTTGAACCATTATAAAACGCATATCTGATCTTTGGTTTCATGGATCTTTTCATTAATTCCTCTATTTTCACACTGGTCTTGTATAATCATGTGACAACTTTCTAAGCCTGAGATGAAGGAAACTGTCTTGTGTTTATGATAATAGTGAAGGAAAATCTGCACAGTGTCTCCTATCTATTAATGTTGACGAGTTTTTATAAACTAAAATACTTACAGGGGCTATCAGGTCAAGGGATTGTTTGTTTGGGTTGCTACTAAATAAACTAACTTTAAAACACAACTGTTCTATTCCCTTCCTAGTACTATATAAGGAAATAGCAACAGTCCAAGCTTGTTCATTCAAACTGAGTATCAGAGTAGAAAGATTGGGTCTGTGGTAAATGATAGAAGATGTGTGTTAATGTGGTATTAAAATTCGGTGTGATGATACATCAAAATGATTAAAATTGTTTTAGGAGAAGGAAATGCTAACTATCCTAATATAATCATTATATTTTATATACATGTATCAAGATATTACAATGTACCCCATAAAAACATGTAATTAAAAATAATAATTGATAAAAAAAAATTAAAATTCACTTTGAAATATTATAGATATATTAAAAGTTACAAACATTACTCAATAATGTGGGTAAAACACACCTGAGTTCAATCCCCAGTACAAAAAAGAAAGAATAAATATGTATCCAGCATGAAGTATCAGAAAAAATAGTTACAAAAGATCTTAGAGACTCAGGAGTACCCAACCTTCCCATCTATCCACCTAACCCATCTGTGCTTTCAAATGTCATTAAAACATTTCGCCCCTAATAGTTCCAGAAATTCCTCTGTGTGTTTATGTCACATATTTGTCTACCTACAATTTCATATATGTAATACATAATTATGTATCTTTAAGAATAAATATGCTGCCAGGCATGGTGGCACAAGTCTGTAATCCTAGTGGTTTGGGAGGCTGAGGCAGTAGAATGGAGTTCAAAGCCAGCCTCAGCAACTTAGCGAGGCACTTAAGAAGTCAGCAAGACTCTGTCTCTAGTAAAATATAAAAGAAATACTGGGAATATGGCTCAATGGTTGAGTGCCCCTGGGTTCAACCCCCTTAACCCAAACAAACAAACAAATAAAACATACACACACACACACACAAAAAAAACCACAGAATAAATATGCTGCTTGGCACTGTGAGACACACATGTAATCCCAGCAACTCTGGAAGTTAAGGAGGATTTCAAATTCTAAACCAGCCTCAACAATTTAATAAATCTCTGCAAAAAATAAGAAATAAAAAGGCTGAAGATATAAGTCAGTGGTAAAGCACACCTGAGTTCAATTCCCAGTACAAAAAAGAATATTTTTTTCACATTTTGAAATTTACATACATGTGCAACATACTGTATGTATTATTTTGCCAATAGTTTTTCTACCCAAATTATACCTGTAAAATTCATCCATATTGCTAAATGTAATTCTGATCCATCTTTGGTTATTGCTGTATAATATCAGTTGCAGTTGCAGTAAGACTTACTTACCAATCTATTAATAACTTTATGGACTTTTTGCATATATTGATGCATTTTGCATCTATTACCCTAAATTTGCATAGATATTTCTCTATTAGCTCTTTAATGCACCAGAATTTATTGCTGTATAGAGTTGAAAATAGGAATCCAATTTCATTTCTTTTAGAGTGATAAATCATGAATTTATGAACCAATGCCATTTGGTAAATGTTTAAGAATTTTCTGATTGATTTGTCAGGTCAGAGCTTTTATATACCATGTTTCTATTGGTCTACTTGTCCATGCCTCTGCCAATCACATTACTTTAACTGCAATAAAATTTATTTAAGCATTTTAAAACACATTCAAATATCTAAGTAACCAAAGAATTCTCTTTTACTAATAATTCTTTTTATTTGCTTACCCCTTTGTATTTTCTGTAGGAATGCATATTTTTGCCTTTCTTTTTTTAAACATGGATATTTTACAATTTTATATCTTCCTTCAAATATTGCTTTAACTACAGAATTCAAGTTGTGTGTTCAAATATTTACATTATTCTTTAGTTCTACAAGTGCTGTAACCTACAATGTTTTTGTTGTTATTATTATCACTTAGCTATTTAAATTATTCTATACTTTACTTAAATTATTAAGTAAAGGAAGTTATAATTTTTATTCTAACATTGATTTTTTTAGTCAATCACACCAGAGGCTTTGGTGTGATGACATCTGTTGTTTGAAATTTGTTGAGATTTTATACTCTAGTACATAATTTTCTCGAAACTCCATGTACATATTGAATTTTTACTCTTTAATTGTTTGATATAAGTTCTATGTGTGTTCATTAAATTAGATTTATTAATTAATCTGTCCAAACATTCCTTCTTTTCCCTGTGTTTGATTTATCACTTATAAAAACAAATATAGTAAACTCTGCCTCTCTGTTAAGTGATTTGTGAGCATGGATTTTTGCCAATTTTGCTTTATAAATATTGAAGTGATTTCTATATATTGAAATATATATTATTATATTATTATATATTATATATAACACATATTGCATATATATCACATATATTCTATATATTCTATATATTATATATAACATACACAATATATCACATATGTTATATATTATATATATTAAAGTGTGTTAACTTTAATATTTTAATATAACATGATAACAGATCAACTAAAACATTAATTTTATACAGTTACTATAAAATCTAGTACTAATACTATAAAATTCTAGTACAAGTCCAGCAGCTTTTATTCATTGAATGTTTGCTAGAATAATTTCTCTATTGGTTAACTTTTAATAGTTTAATGTAGTTTTATACAATATCTTCCAGGAGGTTTCAAAAACTACATCCAGGAAGGGCTTGTGTACCCATTATTCAGTTTCTCTGATGGTAACATCTTGTATTACTATAGTACATACTTAATTAAATTGACAAAAATTAACATTGTACAATCCACAGATCTTAGCTAGACTTCACCAGTTTTATAGGCACTCATTGAAGTGTGTGTATGCATAGTTTCATGTGATTTTTTTTTTTGGTACCAGGGATTGAACCCAGGCATGCTTAACCACTGAGCCATATCTTCAGCCCTTTGTGTTTTTTTTTTTTTTTTTTTTATTTTGAGACAGGGTTTCACTAGGTTGCTTATAGTCTTGCTAAGTTACTGAGGCTGGTTTCAAATCTGCAATCCTCCTGCCTCAGCCACCGGAACTGCAATTTTATTGCATGACCAGCTTTATATATCTGCCATTATATAATTGGTCCATTCAGGACCAATGCTTCTGTTACTGCAAGGCTCCTTCCTGTGCTCCTGTATTTGTCTTACATTTTTTTCAATAAGCCATGGATATGAATATCTGGACAAAATATTCTATTTCTCAAATGTTCAAAAACGATTCAAACTGTTTAAGCTACTTTCCCATCCAACACTGTGCAGACCTAGAAAAACATGTCTATTTCCTGAAACCAGCCCAGAGCTGCCTGTCTGCCATCTGGTATACATTACTACTCAGCTAAATAAAACTGTGTATCTGGTGATCTGTGTCTTCACCTGGTATTGGGTATTTGTTATCTGAAGATGTAGGAATTTGCATTTGATATTCATTATTTACTACTAAGATGTTTATAGAAAAGGTCGAGATTGTTTGTAAGACCACAAATCAATCCCTATGTAGAGTATTTAGAATAGAAAACAATAAGTCAGTGGTCATTTTTTTTTCCTTCTAGCAATCAGCATATGCCACACATAAATCTTTCTCAGGCTCCAGACTCTAGTCAGTATTCAGAGTCTATGAATTTAAGTGCTCATTTCCCCACTAAAAAGATCCAATATCTATTATTTCCACCATAGTTAGTACACCACAAGCCTGAGCATCTACCCCAGATCCATGTAGCAAGTGCAAAAATCTGTGTGATTATTAGCTTATAACTTGATGTTAAATGTGCTTCCTAGGTGAAACAATGACATATTTGTTTAGTTTTCTAACTCTACATCTCTGAAGAAATGTCTTAATCTATTGTGGAGGAATTGTCTTCCATATTTCTAAGGTTATAATAACAGAAAGTGACAGAGAACCTGTTCTGAGCCCTTACTGTATGTGTGAAACTCTGAAATCCACTTAACAAGTTGTTGCATTTCATTTGCACAGCAAGCCTGTGGGGTAGTCCTATTATTATCCCTGTTTTACTGATGAGAAAATTGAGACTTTTGGAGGTTCACTTGTCTGGTAAAGGTTTTTGCAGAAAACAAAGAGCAGAATCTTAAATGAGATGTGAATGTAAATAATCTCCTACCCTATTATGTTCTGAAGAACTCATTTTTAGACTTCATGTATTCAAAACTAGAAAAGTGATTCAACATATATGATAAAAAAAAAAGCCAGATCCAGGCAGCATGAATCTAGGAGATAACACATTTTTTTTTCTTGATCAAGTTCAGACAGAGTTATTTTTTAAACTAAAAAGATAACAAAAATCTACAGACCAAATGGTATTTGAAGTGTGAAGATTTGGAAAAATGAGCTACATGCAAAATGTACCTTTTTCACTTGAAAATAAGTGTAGAGAATGGTCAGTGTGTTCCACTGTAGCTAAACATAAGAACATAAAACACTTCAGGATGTGACAGCACTGTGTCACTGGACTGGACAAAAGTTGACAGTGATAAAGACCAATGTTCTTTAGAAGAATAAGCCAAAGCAATACATTGATTTATTCGTAACAATGAATTAAAGAAAACAAATTTCATATTCTATCTGGTGAAGGTACAAAGAAGGAGCAGTTAAGGAACAACCTGCTCGCTGGCTAATGGATTCTCTCATGAGATCAGAAATGAGGTCAGGCTCATTATGCGGAATCTGCTTGGAGTCCATTTCTAAAGGTGTGGGATGTGGCAGGCAGTTTTCTTGCTAGAAGCATGCATTGTTACTTCTGGTCACGTAGCAAGAATGGAGTGTCTGACAATGATGGACAGTGCAGTAGCAGCCTTGCTGTGTGGAAATTAATTTGAAGTCCTCTTCTGGAGAACTACTATCCTCTGTTACGACACAGAAACTTGATTGTGCTAATAACGTGTGTCCAACTCCATAAGAGGCATGCTGCAGGGCAGAAGCCTAGGATTTCTTGAGACAAACGAAAATGTTGCAGAAAATGATCAAAGAGGAAGTTTTTAGGTAAATGGCAACCTTAGTCCACCCCAGCTACTATAATAAATTGCCACAGACTGGGTGCCTTAAACAACAGACATTAATTTCTCACAGTTCTGAAGGCAGGGGGGCCCAAGACCAAGGGACCTGTGAGCTCAGTGGTCTCATGAGGGTCAGCATCCTGGTTTAGAGATGGCCTGCTTTTTACTGTGTCTTCACAGGTGGAAAGTAGTGAGATGAGAAGTACACTTTCTGGGATTTTCTGATATGGGCACTAATGTCATTCCTGCAGCTTCACCTTCATGAGCCAGCTACCTCCCAGTGGTCCCAACTCCTAACACCATCACCTTCAGGATTAGGGCTTCAACATATATATCTTGGACTTACACATATATTTAGTTCAAAGAGATGGCTGAATTCTCGTTTTCAGAGTATAAATAAATATTCCATGGACATCCTGTAGAGTCACGGGAAGAGTGAGCTTTATGCCACATATAACCTATGCAATATAAGAACACTTATTCTAATTTAAGAAGGTTCACATATGCTTAGTACTAAAATTAAAAGTAATGCTAATAAGAGCAAAACAGAAAATTATTGAAATTAGCCCCCCCAAAATAAATCAATAGTAATAAGATAAACCTGATAGTCATCTCTTAGCAGATGCTAGGATGACAGGAATTTCATATTACTACTAATGGTAGTAGTAACAGTGTTAATAGTTATCATCTCAGTTTTACAAGTGAAGTAACAAAGTCTTTTAAAAAGTTAAACAAATAGCCCAAGGAAATCCAACTTCAGAGTCTATATAGTAAACTACTCTCCTGTATGTTTTCCAGCTCTCCCTATCTGTAACCTAAGCCCATTGGTAGCAAAGAGTAGATAACAAATGATAAGAGGAGACATGTATCCCATATATGTATATATGTGAGACATTTAAAAATGCATGTGCATGTATCTTAAGGTACTTTGACATATATACATATCTGCATATATTTTACTTTATGAATATATGTAATGAATATACATAGTATTAAGATTACTATGTAATTTGTATGTATATTTTAGATAAATAGATAGACATTACACACACACATACACACACACTTAATACAACCTATTTATCTTGTGGAAATTTATGTTTTTTATTAACTGTGTGTTACAGATGAGAAAACTGAGGCACAGAGAGACTGATCACTTGGCTTGTTGACCCATGAACTTCTCCTAGGCATGGGTGTCGGGTCTCAGGCTGCACTCTTAACCACAGACCTCTACTACCCAAGCTAGGGGCAAGGAAGCAAAATCAGAGTGAGAAAGAGCTCTGGAGAACAAGTTTAGTAGAAGGTTTAAGTCAGGGCCATTTTCAATCACATTACAATGTCCTTTTCCACTCTTTCTTCAACATTTTCATGAAGAAATCTGTTATTAAGCCAACATAAAAATAAAGCTCATACTACTGACTTGCAATCAAGGCTGATCCAAGATCAATGAAACATAGTAAGGCAACACAGGGACAAGACAGGCAGTAGCGTCACAACCTTAGATCCCTGGTTTGCTTGTGCACAGGCTACATGTGCCTTTTGGAAGGATAATACAAAATGATTTTTAAAAATAAGAGTGCACATATGTTCAGTAGTATATATGCATGAGTATGTGTATAGTCTACACACTTTAGTCTGTGTTTGTGCACCGTGCATGTGCATATTTATTCCTATGACACACAGTGTTGATTTTTAGGAAAAAATTTAAAACACTCAAACTTTTCTAGAAGACAAGATCTGAGGTTCTTTATACAATCAAATGAGACATCCTTGGAATCATTGATAATAAATTGCTCCCTAATTAAATTTTATTTCTAGTAAAAGTATGATAGATTAAAGAGCTTGGGGATTGTACCACTGCTTGAGATATTTGGATTGTTATCTAAGAATAACACTAGTTCTGGATTAACAATAGCACCCAACTTATATTTGCCACAATACAATGGAGCCAATATAGTGCCCAGGATTCCAAAATGTTGTTCATGTATAAGTATTGTATTTTACCAAGTTGGCACCATAAAAGTTGCCATTGGCTTCAAATAGATTTTTTAAAAGGTCGGATGGAAAATGGCCAAGAATTGGTGTATCAGGTAGTAGTTCCTATAGAAGTTTAATAATTAAGTCCAATGAAACTGTCTTGATTCCACCACTTGTCTTCATTGTAAACTTTTGTATTCTTAATTTTTCTGTGTTGAAGCTTCTTTGTCTGAGCGATGGAAATATTTTCCACACATAGAGTTGTTATGAGAATTTAATCAGTTAATACTTGTAAAACTCTTAAAACATCATTATCCAAAGTACATGTATGAAGACTCGAATTAGGTGTCAAAATACTTTATATATAAACAGGGATATGAAAATTGTGGTATATATGTGTAATAAGAATTGTAATGCAAAAAAAAAAAAAAAAAAAAGTACATGTATAAAGGCATGAATTGGTGTGAACATACTCTATATACAAAGATATGAAAAATTGTACTCTATATGTGTAATAAGAATTGTAATTGTAATGCATTCTGCTGTCATGTATTTAAAAAAATAAAATCAATAAAACTAAAAAAAAAATCCATGGCACATAATATTTCACACATATATGTGCGTGTTGAACAAAAATCAATGGAAACCCCAGTCCTTCCTTTGTATTTTAAAGCATAACAACAATAAAAATATACTCCAAAGATCAGGTATTTAATCAGGGTATTTCTTCATGTAGAATTAATGAGGGAGCATTGTAGGGGTCCCTAGAATTCCATACACATAGCTCTCAGGATCCTTGTCTGGCCTTTTTCCAAAGAATGGGGAAACTTGAACAGATGTGCTATATGCATACCTACAAAAATCCAATTATTGTGAACTTACATTTAACAAACAAATCACTGGCCAAACATCCCCAGAAAAAATGACAATCGAGGTAATTTCAGGATGCATGAACCACTGCAATCTCTATTTGTCCCCTCCCTTCTGGATTGCTCCTGTTCCCTAGGCCATGATGCTCACTTAGCCGTGTAGGTTGCCCAACATTATGCTCCAAACTTCTTCACTGATGTTTTTCCTGAGGCCATGACAAACACACTCTTCACCCTAAACTTCATCAAGCCATGTTTTTTTTCTAAGTCCTATTTTATTTGGCTGGCTTACAAAAGATATACTCTGTTTGTAGGTAAACGCTACCAACAACTTAGGACAAAAATATTTGTATTTTCCAAAAATACACCTAGAGCCATTACTAATTTTGCCCAGAGAATGAGGCCAGTGCTTATCCCAGGAACAAAAGAATGGGTTTCAATGGTGGGTAAGGTCGAGGTGGGAGGTGCATAGGTGGTTTGCATCAAACCATACCACCCCCTTTGATTTGATATCTACTATAGGGCATATATCTACTAATCCTGTTTCTTAATAAGTGCTAGAACATAATACATGAATTAACAATTCATATTTATTATATTTCAGGCACTGTATTTATATGCATGCATTTATTTCATTCTCACAGTAATAGCCCTGTGAGGTATGATGTAGGAGTTATTATTTGTATAAACAAGGACACAGGTTTGCAATGATTTAAGAATTTTGTCAAAGGCAAACAGCTAATAAATTGAGTCAGGAATTTAATCCAGTCTGCTTGATTCAAAAGATCTTATGTGCAAGAATAGCATTATTCTGTTATTACTTTAGTTGAGAGAGAAAGTGTGTTCAAGACACCTAATTTTATTGTTCAAAACATGTTCTTTACATAGCCAACAATAAAAAATTTAAAAAAAAAAGAAAATGGAAAAAAAAAAAAACATATGGAGTATCTACACAATGGGTGAAATGGATTGCATTGATGTGGAGCACAATTACTTTAGACCTTGGGAAAAGAGGCAATTTTCTATCATTATGGTTATTTTAATGCCAAAAAAGTCATGTCTACACATAATCATTTACTTTTTACATACTTAACTTCTCAAAGTAAAGAAATATTTTGATGTCTGCGGGACCCTCTTAGCTCTCCTGCTCTGTCCCTGGGCCTCCATTTCTCCAAGTAGGCTTGCAGACTTTCCTTATGTTCAAATGTGACCCATTGTTCAATATTCAACTATTCTACAAAGCTTTCTTCTACAGAGACTTCTCTGATTTCTTCATTGAGAAACAAACTAACATAAAACCCCTCTCCCTTCTCTTAACTTCCAAAGTAACCTAACTTTTCATTTATATCATGAACAATTAGTCAAATAGGCTATCATGATAAAATACTAGATTGAGACAACAGAAATTTCATTTCTCATAGTTCTGGAGACTGAACAGGCCAGATCCAGATGTTGGGAGGGTTAGTTTTTAATAGAAGCCTCCTTCTTCTTGACCGGGGCTTGCTTCTTTCTGGGTTCAGTTGGCATTTCTCTGTGTGAAACTACTCATGGTGTTTCTTCTTCTTCATATAATGATATCAGTCCTATAGAATTAATGTCTGTATCAGTCAATGTTCTATTACTATACCTGAGAAAATTTGCTTATAAAGAGAAAAGTTTATATTGATTCATGATTTCAGAGGTTACAGTCCATGATTGATTGGCTTCAGGGATTTTAGGCCTGGGGTGGTGAGGCAACCCATCGTGGAAGGGGCACATGGTGGACAAGAATCCCTCATCTCATGACTGGGGACCAAAAGAGAAAGACACTAGATTTACACAGTACCCTTCAAGAAATCCCCACAATGTCCTAAGAGTCTCCCATTGGCCATGCATCTTAAAGATTCCACCACTTCCCAATAACAGACACCTAGGGACAAAATCTTTAACATATGAGTCTGTGAGAGAGATTTCAGATGCAAACTAGAGTGGGGCCACACTCTTGTGACTTCATGTAACCTTATTACCTTCTCAAAGTTCCCATTTCTATATACAGTCATATTGAAGGTTACAGCTTTAACATGAATTTTGGAGAATGAAAATCACAATGTTACTACATGATATTAGGTTTTACTTGATATTCAGAATCATAGTTGTTGTAGCCTCAGTTAACTCACCACTAGCTTGTGAGCATCAAGAGGAAAATGGTTAGTATGTCTATCCAATCCTTCTCTGTATCTCCTATTTTATACTTTCAAATAATACTAATAGCTATCATTCACTAAATTGAGTGCATTAAGCATTTCATACACATTTTTCCAACCCTAGCAATACCATTGTGGGGTAAACAATATCACCCACACATTAGAGATGATGAAACTGAAGCTCATATAAATTTGGCATCTTAGTAAAGTTCTCATGATTAATAATTGACAGAACCAAAACAGCCTTTGGCTTACTTAAAAAATACACACACACACACACACACACTACACACACACTTTTTCCTCCAAATATGCCCCTCATGACAATTGTTGAAACAAATAAATGTCATAAGGAAGGTCATTGGTGCTACCATTTTAGTTTTCACATTCTCCATAAGCAGGGGAATTTAGGGCATCTTCTCTGGTTACTTTTGTTTGAAGAAACAGAGGTGTAAAGTATTGAAATTTAAGTAGATCAGAAGCCAAAGAAACACCTTCTTTGCCAGAATTTCACAGGAAGCAATATTGAAGTGATTAAAAAAGGTGAGCGAGGTGAAGAAGGTATAAAGAAGCTGCCTGATGTAATAATGACAATATATTTCAATATCATAATGAAACAGTAAAATATAAAACATTGCCTGGGTTTATCGGGCATCCAGATTTATTCATGGAATCTCAGGAGGTGAGTTTTATGGGCAATAAGGGGCCCACCTGCTCCACAATCATCCCTCATTATCTGTCCTCAGTGCCCGAAATTACCACATTGTTGTAACCAGTGGTTTAAGAGTTTACAAGACACCAGTCCCAGTTGTACCCTACTCCTCATTAAAACATAAAACTCTAACCTGTCAGAGCAGTTAACCCATTAATGTAGTAGCACATCACATTTAATCCAAGCTAGAAGATAAGCATTTTTTTTAATGGCAGCACATACTGCATCAAGACAGATCAGGTATATAACACATTTCACATAAATAAATGTTCTGGCAAATCATGAAGTCTTTGAGAGGCCAAGGAGGGACAGGGGAGAAAAGGAAAGGAACTTGGAGGAAAGAACAGGACAGAAGACAATTAGAGTAAGGATGGGTTGTTACTAAAAGCCACCCATCAATTATTCTCTGGGTTGCCCCAAGAATAAATCACTAAAATGTTGGATTCAGTGATGAGTACAAGTTTTGCGGACCTAGGCTTTTTTACAAAGGCAAAGCAGAAAGTGAAGAAAATGTTTGAGACTGGAAAGTCTGAATCAAGTGAGATAAATGAGTGGCATTTAGTCATTTCCTATCTCTTCGCCATTTACACTCTGGGAAATCATTTGTACAGCCTTCTGCAGAACAAGAGATGAATTGTGATGTGAATTGGTGCTTTCAATTTTTCATGTGTTAATTTTCTATTTGCCTGATGTGTCCAGAAACCTTTACCTGTCTTTTCCTAAATTGTCTGGATAATTGCTTCAATTCTCTGCTTTGCTTTAGCTGTGAAAACCTGGCCCATTTAAGGCATTTTTCTTTCAAATCACACTCACTTGGTTAACGTGTTTCTACTGAAGCAATGAGGTCAAGATGGGTAGTTAGAGCTGACAATTCAGATTGTCTAAGTTCCTGACTCAGTTACTTGAGGTTTGAAAGAGGGAACATTAAAAAAATGGCAAAGCCTTGTTCTTCTTAACTACTTTAAACTGTAAATAATTAACCACATGTCAAAGTTAGCTGAAATGGAACTCTCTTTCTCCTACACCTTCCTTTCCAATAAATTGTCTCATGTACAGCTGAGTATGATAGTGGGAAGATACTTTGTAGATGGCATATTTTTCTCATTCTCTAATTGCTAATCCTTTCCACAGATGTGCAATGGCTTACAGTCAATGTCTTGTCCAAATTCAGGACAGTTATTTTAGACGTCGAATCTACTTTATGTAACCAGATTAGAAGACTGGGAAGGAGTCTTAAAACTAGTCTTGCATATGGGTATCTATGATTGGCTTCAGACTTACCTGTGCTCCTTATATCCAAGAATGTATTGGCAATAAGGAGTTGTGACCTGCATGAAGGAATTTAATTTGTATAAGTGAAAATGTGGTGACTGAACTTCAACATCTTTGCATATATATTAGCATTATTAAGAATACTAGCATTCACATCATTAAGAATATAAAGTTAGAAAACAAAGCTGTGGGAGGGTATTGGTAAGTAATTTTTTTGTTGAACAAAAGTTTCTGAACAGAGATGTAACTATTCTCATGTATAAATCTATTACTTGGTTACAAAGTCCATTTATTAATATTTTCATTGTGCAAAGCTAATATTTTATTGTAATTATCCACATAAACTAAGAAAATGAAAAACTTGTGTAAAGGAATTGGAAAAAAGTTTCTAATGCTAATTAGTTTGCATCTTTCATTGTGTAGCTACACAAAGCATGTTTAAGACAAAGCTTGCAAACTGAATGATAAGACACAGACACAGTGAGTGGCACAACTTGCAAAAGGATGCCTGAATATTCAAATCATAAGACCCACCAAAGTTCTAAGGCAGACATTTTACTTCCATTTGCAATGTAGTAATTATGGGAAGACTGGATTTCTTAAAATTTGGGCCTCAAACCTGAGAAGCATCTTTATTTTTGAAGATCTTGAGTAAAATCTTCAGGATTGAAAAACTGCTTGAGAAAAATGTCCAAGGTAGACAAGAATACAATTGAGTCTATCATTGGGTTGGAGTAAAGAGCATCCTTGAGTATCAATGGGAAGATCAGTAAGGGAGACAGTAGCTCAATTTGATCAGTATATGTTACAAAGTATTTAGGGATAGAGCATTGTTTTGTTCTGTCAAAAATCTGTCTCTATCACTGGCAGGTGTATGAACTTTTTGTTACCTTTATGTAGATTTAGAATTTTTTTAAGACCATGGGATCTAAAAATATTCTGAAATTCAGCATAACCTGCAGTTGATAATCCACCTTGAGAAATTTCTATTAAATATCCAAGAAAAATAGCATTCCAAAGTTTGAAGTTAAGTTTTTCTCAGTTTAAATAAATTAAAGCACATCCATAAAATAAAAAGTACAAGTGTCTATGTAACACAGAATTCTGCAAAAATATTCAACACAGTTCAAAGATGCTCATGCAATTTTTTTTTTGGAAAATAAAATAGGCACATAATAATGTAGATTATGTGAGTCCTTGATTTTAAAATATATATAACATATCTACAATAGAACACACACATGAAAAAAAGGCTAAGAAGTCATAAATGACACAAACCAAAATGTGGCTAATGTTTTTCTCCAGATAGTAAAGTTACAGGATTATTTTTTAATATGGATATGCATTTAAGTGTGTTTTACAGTAAATTTTTTTGTAGCATAATGTGAACTTTTTAAAAAATAAAACTATGGGACCTTTCATTGCATCTTTTATTGTGTAGCTAACATTTTTGTTTTCTAACTTTATATTCTTTTTTTTAAGATCTATTTTTTATTGGTTGTTCAAAACATTACAAAGCTCTTGACATATCATATTTCATACATTAGATTCAAGTTGGTTATGAACTCCCAATTTTACCCCAAATATTCTTAATGATGGGATCATGCAGACCTCATAGCGGTTATATAGCTTAAGTCTGAACACAGGTCACTGTTCCTTCCAACACTAATCACCAAAGTTCTGAGTAATGAAAAAACAAATAAAAATAAATTCATGGCCTTTCTTCACTGCTGTATCCAAACAGTATCATTTGGTTTTTTAAACAGTGTTTTAGTTTTCTCATTTGTGTAAAGAGTAACTGATATTTAATATCTCATTTGACTTGAAGATACTATATATATATATATATATATATATATATATATATATATATCTGAATTATGATAGGATGCTATTCATTAAAAACATTCATTGCATATAACAGTGATTGAATATCATCACCCAAACACTGTTAGGTGAGTGATTCATAGGAAAGTACCAAACAAACCTCATCAGTTTGGGTTTTTTAGAATGATTTCCATAGTTTCTTAAATTTGGAAATAAAACATATTATTTATAATCCATACACTCCAGTTTGTTTATAAAATATTATTTTTATTGGTGTATAATACATAATATTTGGATTTATTATGCCATATTCATATATGCACATAATTTGATGAATCTCATTCCTCTTCACTTTCCCTTTCCCTTCTGTCCCCCATCCTCTTGTCCTGTTCTACTGATCTCTATTAATTTTGTTGTTGTTATTATTACTACTATTTTAATCAGTGCATCATAGTTATATATAAAAGTATGATTCCTTGGGATATATTTGCACAGGGACATAGCACAGATAAATTGGTATATTTCCTTCAGGGGTACTTTCCCATTCTTTCTCCTTCTTCCTCCCTCTCAAACCCCTTATTGCTCTATTGATCTACCTTCTATTTTCATGAGATCGCTCTCTCTCTTTTTTTTTCATTTATTTCTCTTTCTTGCTTCCACATAAGAGAGAAAACATTTGATCCCTGACTTTCTGGATCTAGCTTATTACATTTAGCATGATGTTCTCTATTTTCATCCATTTATCAGAAAATGACATAAATTAATTCTTCTTTATGACTGAGTATAACTCCACTGTGTGTGTGTGTGTGACATTTTTCTTTACCCATTAGTCTGTCTACAGATACTTAGACTGACTCCATAACTTGGCTATTGTGAATTGCACTGCAGTAAACATTGGTATGCATGTGTGCCTGTACTATGCTGATTTGAGTTTTCTTGGATAAATATCAAGGATTGGGATAGCTGAGTCATATTGTAGTTCCATTTGTAATCTTAGGAGGAATCTTTGCATTGCTTTCTAAAGTGTTTGAACAAATCTTCAGTCCCACCAATAATGTATAAGTATTATATAATGTACCCACATCCTCACCAGCATTTATTTTTATTTGTATTTTCAATGATTGACATTTTACTTGTAGTGAGATAAAATGTCAGTAAAATTTTGATTTGCATTTCCCTAACTTATAAAATATTCTTGCATAAAAGAGAAACTAGCATGTAACACAAATATAAGAAAGAATAATTATAATTTATGTTTTTTAAAAATCCAGATATAATTGCTAATGCTCATAAAAGGTGCATTTGAAATCCATTTGGACATTGATTTGAAATATTTACATATTTTGTTCAACATCTATATATTTTTATGAAAATATTGCTTGTACATTATAATAAATTTAAAGTAAAACAAATTTAATAGTAAAAATAAATTTAATAGTAAAAAGTAAAAATGCAATTGCATATGCACACCAAATATTTATGCATCCATATATAATTATTTGTAACATATAAATATGTAATGAAGTTTGAAGGGATCATGCTAAATTTTTGTAGCTACATTTAAATATCAATATAACATGAATATCTTATCATATATAAAATAAAAATGCATGTCATAATTTAAATGACTGCCAGTGTTCAATTACATGACTATGAAAGAGCATAAAATGATAGAAAAATTTAAAAATGAATTGGGATACAAATTATATTTCAAATTGGGGTGTCTCTATGTGTCAGTATATAAAGTTGAGGATTGGATATCTTGCTTAGTATTTGAATACTAGCAGAGGAAGCAGTTCTGTTTTCATTTGTTTGTGTTCAGATAGCAGTTTAAATTGTTTTATCGGTGTAAATTTGTCTTCATATATATGTATTTGGGAAGTATTTTAAAACGTCTACACATGTGTCTTCTTTTGTTAACCTTTCAAAGAGTTGGAGTGCTTTTAGTTTAGTTTAGTTTTTTTTTTTTTTTTTTTTTCCCAGAGGGGGTGGATACTGAGGGTTGAACCCAGAGACACTTTCCCACTGAGCCACTTACCTAGTCCTTTTTATTTGTTTATTTTTTAAATATTGAAACAATATCTTGCTAATTTGCTAAGACTGACCTCAAACTTGTTATTCCTCCTGAATTCCCCTCCTGTGTCCCTGGGATTATAGGCAAGTACCACCGTTCCTAGCCAGAATGTTTTTAGAAATAGCTAAGAATGTGTTTTGTTCTTTTTTTTTTTTTTTTTTTCAGTTGTTGGGGGGTGTAGACATTGGCTTCAAGACAGAGGCTGTCTCATTTTGTGAGGACTAAGAATCAAAGACTATGGAATCAGAAGTTGCTTAAAACGATGCTTATCTAACCCATTATTATAAATCAGAAAATGATGTCTCTAGAGGTTAGGTGGTTTGATTATAGTTACACTACAAGTACCTGGGGGTCACAACCTGTACATCCTGACTTGAAGTACTAGGATCGTTTAAGAACACCACACCACATATTACCTTTCACCTTCTTTTATTTCGTATTGTCCTTGTAATTTCCAGCCTAAATTCAAAATAGGATTATTACAAGATAATAACTATTTACCCTTTATCTGGGAATGTTTATTTGGACAAGGGCATTATAAGAAGTAATACACTGATCTCTGTGCATGACATTTATAAACATTTAAAGCACATTTTATTTTTTATGCTCCTGCATGCCTAGTTCATAAGATTGAAAGCTTTCTCTCCATCAGAAGTCAGTGAATGTAGCCATCTGAATATGTCTGCTTTGATTGAGGAGATGATTTGTGTAGTCAGGTAGTAAGACTCTGGTTTTCTGCAGCCTGACATAAGCCTCATCAGACAGCAAAATTTCTTCAGTGACAAGGATAGATTTGTGGGGAGGCAGGTATGGGTTCGTGGTACTTGGTGACAAGATATGCTGGCACCCGTGATGCAAAATGTCACTTAATGTAATGGAAACCTCCATTAACATGGTTAAAATGCCTGCCACAGCTTAGATTTGCCAAGCTAGAGGAAAGCTTTTTATGATATTGTTATTGTCATAAGGAAAATGAATCCATAACTCACTGCTGCCTCCCACAAAGGTTGACTGCTATAATTGTGGGAAGTGAGAAAAGTCTTTAGTTGTAGAGCACCTGGCCCTGCTTTTAGAGGAGATGCTGAATAGCATAGTGACAAGAAAGCACTGAGAGCAGCAAGTGGCTTCTTTATGATAAATCACACCTCTATTGTAACTTTAAGATCACCTTGTTACACCCAACAGATCATCTGGGTCCTTAATCTCAAAAGGAGAAAGATGATCAGAAAATTAAAGGACTAGTCCAGCCCTGTATCCAAACTTCAAAATTTGACCCTCTAGTTCTCAGAAGCAATGCTCTCTCCTCCATACTCTGAGTCCTACAATTAATGTGAAATAAGAAATCCCCACAGATGTGAGAATAACCTGGATGCCTACCAGCAGTATATATTATAAGGCTCCTAAGGTATGTATATTTAAGTCTATTTCCTCCAAGTCCCTTGTCCTGTAATTTGGAGAAATGACTGCTAGGTTATTAGTGACACCTGAGAAAAATATTTATAAGCTAATTGTTTATTCTCATATGGAAGGGGTTATTGGAATAGTGCACTCTTTAGAATGATCTTTGCATATGTGAAATAGAACTTTTAATTAAAATAGCATTTAGTTAAAATAGCATTTTAACAAGATGAGTAAAACTTGCTAATAAGTGCATTTATTAAATATGGACAATTCAATAAGTGATCTAGAAAGTCAAGAGAATTTCATTGAATTTTTAAAATTTACTCAGTAATGCCTATACTACCTTGATTTGGTCTAGGGTCAGTTACTTCTTGACACTGTCCATGGTGCTGAAAGTTCTAGCAATGTAATACAGCATCATGGCAGTGTTGTGGCAGAATCCTTTTGAAGTGATTGTAATGTTATTTGTTTTTAATTTATTTCAAGTAAGTAAGAAAGTTACATAAAATCACAGTTTTCTTAATGCTATTTTTGTTCCTCAGTGGTCTTTCATTGACTCTAAATTTACAAATCATTTAAAAAATGTAAATAATAATATGTGTCCCAAAAGACAATCACAAAAGATAGAATTCAAATGAATTTTTTTTGAGGGGAAATGTGACCTAAGCTGAATGTGTCTTCAGATGTCACTAAATGCAAAGGAGGTGTAGGAGGGGGAATTTGGAAACACATAGAGATGTAGACCAGACTGATGAATGCTAGGATGTTATAACTGGAAGTTTCCAGCAGAGGAATCCCTGAGGAACACAAGAAGGCATCTGACCAGAGAGAGAATCTACCACAGTTCAAATGTTTAATCTGTCCATCAAATGTTACAAGCTAAATTAGACTTTCTTCAAACCCTATTACCCCTTTCCTTACCCCTACTAGCCTAACCCCCAAACCAAGAAGTTTCCCCAATACCAATTGTTCTAAAAGTTTTAAATGTGGGCTTTTGGTGGTTGTTAATTTTCACATTTCACAAGACTTCACTTTTTATTATCTATGATAAAAGATTATATATTTATTAACATTAAGTGAATAAAGGCCTTTTGAATTCCTACAGAAATTACAACTAGTATCAGGGATAAATATCAAGAAAGTATTTTTGAAAGAAAAGTTTGAGAGAAGATTAATATTTGAATGCCTTTATAATATAAAGACAGCTGATTACCTGTCCTTTTGCATATTTATCATTTTTTTCTTTTCTCCTTGAGTTAAAGTTAGAGCAGGTAACTAACCACAGCACTGTCCCTGGCATGTAGTAGTTCTGCATAAAGTAGTTCTGAGAAGGTCTGAATATACATTCTTGTGCCTCAAAATTAAATTTGATTTAATTAACTAAGCTTTGTTGTTTTCCAGTTGTCTTTGGTGAAATGTAATTACATACCATTCCTAAATATGTGTGCTTTTTCATATATACTTTTAAGGTGGTTAATCTTACACAACAAAATTTATCACATTTATCATTTGAAAGTGTGGTTCTGTGCCATTAGATATATTCACATTTTTAAGCAGCCATCACATTTTATTAATCCATTCATCTGTCTATGTGTGCTTAGGTTACTTCTTCCTTTTGACTATTGTGGATAATGTTGCCATGAACATGGGTGTATGGATATCTGAGTCCTTGATTTTGCTTCTTTTGTGTATATACCCAGAGATGAACTTGTTAGACCTAAAGGGAATTCTGTTTAGTTTTTGAAGAAATTGCCATATTATTTTTCACAGCAATCACACCATTTTACATTACCACAGATAAGACACAAGGGTTCTAATTTCTCTATTTCCTATTTGTTGATAATAGTCATTCTAGTGGATGTTCAGGGCATCTCCTTGTGGAATTGACTGGCATTTATCTAAGGATTTGTGATGTTGAGCATACATTCATGATTTTATTGTCCCTTTGGATAGCTTTAGAAAAATATCTGTTCAAGTTCTTTGCCCATTTTTCAAATCAGATTTTTGCTGTTGTTGAGTTATAAGAGTTCTTATATATTTCGAATATGAATCTCTTAACAGGTACGTGGTTTGTAAATTTTTCTCCTATTCTGTATGTTGCTTTTTTACTCTGCTGATAATATCCTTTCATACACAAATTTTAAAATTTGAATGGAATTCAATTTATTCATGTTTTTCTTTTGTTGCTTGTGATTTGGTATTATTTTTTAAAATATTGCCAAATATAGTGTCTTACTTTATTCTAACTCATATTTTTTTTGCTCTTGCATTTCAGTACTTTATCCATATTGGGCTAATTTGGGGGTATGATGGAAGAAAGTACTTCATTTCTTTTTCCTTTCTTTTTGTATGTGGATGTCTAGATTTCCCAATACTGGAAACAGTAATTTTCCCAATGAATAGTCTTAGTACCCCTGTAAAAAATCAGTTGGCTTTATATGTAAGGCTTATTCCAGATACTCTACTCTTTTACACTAAAACGTACACTTTAAAGTTAGAGAACATGCTCCAGTTTGAAAGTGTAACTTCCCAAATTCATGTTGAAACTTAATCCCCATTCATTTATTTTACTTGTAAATTACCTAGGCTCAGGTGTTTTGCTACAGCAACAACAAAAAGACTAATACAAGGTGTATCTCCTCACTAGAAGAAAAATAGTTACCTACATGGATTCTAAGGTGTCTATTATTCTTTTTTTTTTTTTTTTTTCTGGAACTGACGGAATGAGGAGATCTCCACTAGGATCTTGTATATGAGGACTGAAGAATAAAACTCAGTGAAAAATGGGGAAAAAGGCACAGAAATAACAGAAACAGGACAGGGATGGGTAACCCCAATTTGCAATCTGACTTAGAAAAGCAGAAGTTTGTTTATATTCTTGTATCCTCTCCACTTCAGATTCTTCCTCTTCATTCCCTTGTATCAATGCTGAAGTAAGTACCAGAGATAGCTCCAGAATAGCAATGTGGACCAATTTGTTTTTTAAGCTCTTTTTCTATTTTGTATGGAATTCTTCAATACTCTTTTCCCCTTCCAAAATTATATACAAACATGCCAAGGTGAGTAAGCTTAAGAACAATCTGGTAGCCAATCTCTGAAGAAAAGGTAAATATTTGAGGGATTATACATTGGGATTCACAAGATTTATTCAGAGATATGTGTATAGACTTACATTCATGCAATTATTTGGAAATCTACTGAAAGCTTGGTAGCTGCATGTGTGAGATTATACTTCCTCTACAGTGTGCTTGAGCTAGTCAGAGTGTCACTTATGTCCATGATTACCACAGTGAGAATCTGTAATGAATGAAAAGAACCACAGTTGGCAGCTGAGGTGCCTTAAGTTAGAATAGTGCCCCTCAAGGTGACAGTGATGGAGTTCTAGCTGTCAGCAGGGAACCACCATCCCCAGCAGGAGTATGAATGTAGGAATGTGATGCAGATGAATGGGAGAGCAGCAGGAAAGCAGAAGAGAAAGATGAGAAATATAAGGTTTTTTTAAAAAAAATCCTGAATAATTTGTATAAATCCTTTATAGTAACTAAGACTACATTTTTACCTAGCAATACAAATGGCCTTAAAAAATGTATAGCTTGGGTCAATTTTAAAACATTTGAGAAATTTAAGATAAATAGTTTTGAAATAAACAGAATCTAACTGAATCCTGAATGAAATATGCAAGGATATAATTATGGAAAATAGTTGCATCTTGTTAATGCACAACAATTAGAGCTTAAATAGTCGAAAGTTGAAGATATTTTATTTAAATACAGAAATAACTCTCATCTCTTATGATTTTTTTCAGCAAGTACATAAATAAATCTATTGATTTTAAGAGGGCATATTGACAAAATAGTTATTCAATTGACTTTTTAAAGATAATGGGATGCACACATGCATTTATCTCCCTCTCTATAGTATCATTGCAATAATATTAAAGGAGTATATGCCATAAATTCTTATTTTAGAAAATAACATATTTTGTTGAATTTTGTATACTTGGAGAAAACAGAAAACTAAAAGATGGTGAATGCCTTCAAGCATCAAGCACATGAACAAAGCCAGGAGGCAAAAGAATGTAACAGAGTTCCTGAATTGTTTCAGTCCTTAGAGTGCAAAAAAGATAGAAGCAGCAAGACAATGTCAAACAGAACTGAAGGTAAGTGATTCATTGAAGTCCTCTTTGTTTTTCTCACTTGCTATAAGAGAGAAAGGAATGCAATCAGCAAACCCAGAAAAAAATCTATCAAAGGAACTGTGGTTCAAATATGAGTCATAGTTTTAAATAAAATAGGATTCAGAAAAAATGTTAGGAGTGAGAATAATTGTAAATAGAGCTCCTTTACTTTTATAATAATATGATCAAGTGAACAAAATTCCACAAATTTGAGAGAACAAAAAGAAATAAAGCCATTAATGTAATTGTAATAGGAGAAATAACGAAAATGTTCAGGGCTTTGAAGTAAGAAAGACAAAAGTCTTAAATTCATAAACTATATTAAGTTTGAGAAAACAAATTTGAAATGGCAAAAGAACATGGAAATTTAAATGATAAATGATAGCTCAGCTGAAAATATTTGAAAGATTTATGAAGCTAAAAATTGTTTAAAAACTGACTCAGAGATCCTAAAATAAATAAAATAAGGCAAATAATCAAATAAAATAAGAAAAAAGAATACAAACAGGTGACTTGTAGTATATGAGCATAAAAGCTGTTTCCAGTTTTCACCACTGCACATATTGCTACGGTAAATACCTCTGTATGCATGTCCATGTGTTCATGTGCAAGTGCTCCTTTTTAGGATACAATTCAGTGGGACACTGAATAGTAGCATGTGCACATGTTCTATTGTTGGTTTGTTTTAGTAGATGCTACCAAATTACCCTCCATTGTGGATCTGCTAATTTACACTCCTTCCAACATTGCATGTGAGTGTTCATTTCCCTAAATTTAGCCTAATGGTTGCAAATGGAACTTCACTAATAGATTTTGCATCTCCTTGATTTATAGTTGTTATTAGAATAGTTTCCTATGTTGATTAAACAACTATATTTCCTCTTCTAGGATTTTTTTTCCCTTATGGGGTTATATGCTACATGAACTTAACTTATTCTTCTTGTACAGCCTTCCAAATTTATTCATAGATTTTCTTTTACCCTGTGTGGAAGAAGAATATTTTCTATGGCTTATGAGAGGAATGCCTATCCATCAAGAGAGGGTGGCATATGCATATTATCCAGAAAAATGGAGCTAACAACATGAATATATCCAAAGAGCAATTATTAAGAATGTCTGCCTCAGTGGTAGTAAAGGCTAGGGCAGAGGAGGGCTCATTTTCATTATACAACCCATTGTATTATTGGATTCTGAAAACTCATGTGTATGCATTATTTTGGATTATTTAGATCTGCTAACTTGTCAATTAGCAGAAAGAACAATCTTTAATATTTGACAAATCCTGGGTTTAAATTTTATTACCAGTAAGAAATTAATGCTATATAATCCTCAATTTCCTCATGTGCAAAATAAGGATAAAAAAGCCCCCTGCACAGCTGTGATGTGAAGATTTAGCCTTTAAAATTTCTAGCCTTTATTAGCCTTCGTTCCCTCTTTTCTCCTTTTGGTGACTTGTCCTTCAAATAATGTTAGATTGCTAGTAAAACTTATTAAATCAAGGTTGAATCAAGACTGTTATTCATTACTTACTATGTACAAGTTAATAATTTTAAATTCCGTGTGTAATTTCCCATCAAAATCATTACTATGAAGTTAGAGACAAATGATACAATTGCATTACAGATAAAATACTTTGGAGCAACAGCAAGAAAAATGCCACAAGAAAAATGTTTTATGTCTATATTTATTAATCACTTCAACTAACAGGAACTTGTGTTTCACATTAGAGGAGATGCCAAGATGAATAAGTCATGACACACGCCATCGAAGACCTTACATGTTGGTTGAAAAGATGCAAATTGGACTTTGAAAGTCAAAGCTGACTTTGAAAAGAAGGAAATGCTGAGAAGGAAAAAGGAAGAGAAAAAAAATAAGAAAAAGGAAGACAGGGAGAAATTATCTGTCTGTAGAAAACTTGAAATGATATTAACAAAGTATTGTTTTAGAAGGAAATATACATTTTGGAAAATTTTGTTAGATAAGAGCATGGAATGATCAAAAATTTCAAAAAGAGCCATGGCCCCAAAGTCTTACTTATAGCATTATGGGAAATGCAGAGAATTGCTGGATTGAATGATGGGAAGCGTCAGTTGGTAATACCGTAAAGGGCTGCAGCGGAGTTGAAGCACTTGCATGTGGACACCTCTGTATTTTCTGCCTACAGATGCCTCTGCCTCCTGCTACGGGTAATGTTTGGGTGGTTCTCTTTAGAGGTACTTGACTCCTCTGACCATGTGGTCTAGTTAGGATTATCAATTATATTGCTCTTTTCCCCTCTCATCTTCCACCCCCTGCCAAAAAAAAAAAAAAAATGGACATGTAATCCAAACCAGGCCACCCACTCTGTCACCCAGGAATCCAAGTCTTTATTGATGTGGCACATGGACTGTGTGGCTATTGGAACTAAGCAGGTTGATTATAGCAGGTTTGTGCAAAGATTCATGAGTTGCTTCATCAGGAGCTATATATTGTCTCCTTCTTCCCAAGGTCCTACTTTTTTCTCTATCATAGTTAATTCTTCAATATCCTGCCAGTAAACACCCGATGATGAGTGTGTGAGTGTGTGTGTGTGTGTGTTTATGAAGTTTTCCTTTTCTTTTTTACTTTGTTTTGCTTAAAACCATCAAAAAAAATTTCTGTTGACTATAGCAAACCTTTTGATCTCTGACTGATGAACCTGTCTAAGGGACTTATATATAATTAACAAACAACAGAGAGCAGGAAAAATTTATTGAAGAGTCCATAGGATGGAGATGTAATTTAAGAAAATTTGTAGCTACAAGGAGTCAGAGTCCAGGGAAGTGAAGGTACACTATTGTGTGGAACTAAGAAGCTCTAAAAGGATTAGAGGGCTGTGCGGCCTGCTAATAAAAATTATAAAGTTCAGTAAAATGAGTATCGGGCTGTGAGGTAAAAAGAAAAAAAAATGGATATGAATCCCAACTTCTGACTTTGCTTAGGCTAGTTATTTATATACACTGAGCATTTATTCCAAATTTTTCAAAACATAGTCATTAATAAACCACTCACTGCCATGTTTTGCATATATAAATAGTAATATATTCAAAGTGCTCAAAAAAATCTCTGGCATATACAATAGGAGTAGAACCTGGAAAGTGATTGAATCTTACACATTAGCTAAAAGGAAGCAACTATGAACTCAAGCTTTTGATTGTGGGAGAATCAATAGATGAGAATTATAGGTGAACAAGGAAGAGAAATTGGTCTGGAAGAGGGTGGGTGCTATGATCTGGGTGTTTGGTTGCCTCCAAAATTCACATACTGAAATCTAATTTCCCATGTCTCAGAAAAAAGGGGTGGGGACTTTGGAAGATGACTAATTCATGAGGATGGAACCCTTGTAAATGCACCTACCAGGCTTATAAAAACAGGCTTGAAGAACTTGTTTGACTCTTCTTTTATCTGAGGACACAAAGACACCACCACCTTTGAGGAACAGGCCCTCCCCAGACACCAAAGCTACCAGAGCTTTGATGGATTTCTCAGCCTCCTGAACTGTGAGCAACAAATTTCGTTGTTTTTTTTTTTTTTTAATTACTCTGTTAAAAGTATCTGTTATAGTAGCCTGAATAGTCTAAGACAGTGGGGAAAAAACTGGACTTGTTTAAATTAAAAAAATAGCATGTAGATTTTGAAATAACTTTCTTAAAATTTAAGAGAATGATGAAGCTTAACGAAGTTATCTTCATAGTATAAAAAAAACTGAAAATGTGTTTTAAAGTTAGAAACTACAGAACAATAATATAATGATGGTAAACTTTAGTATGTGCTTATATAAAGAGGATGAGAAAGAAGAATCTGCCAAGGAGACAGAGACAAGTCAAGACTGAAAAGGATACAGCCTCACACCATAGAAGCAAAAGAAGAGATTTTTGAGCGAGGGGTTTTCTCACCCCACTGCCTCACATGCTGTATATGCTACAGAAAGGACTAGCAGGATGGGGATTAAAAGGAATCCACTAAATTGTTTCATTAGTGAGTCTTCTCAGAGATTTGTTTCAGCAAAGTCATGAAAATAACACTCGATGCAAGGAACTGTGGGAAGGATGTCTCATTTATGTTTCATATCGCTTCTGATTTATGCACAAGAAGGTGTTTGGGGAATGGCAGAGGGTACAGAAAAAAGGAAAACAAAGTAGAAGAATTTCCCACAAAATGAAATAATTAGTACTGGAATAATTAGAAGTGATTGGAGAGTAGAGCAGCAATTATACTGTTTAATGTACTCATGCAAATTAATGTGTGAACAAATCCTGCAAAAAGATCGTGCATTTGGAAGCCATGTAGTCCAAATACCTACACCATAATTCCATTATATCTCTATTAATGGTTGAAAGCCATGTGCACAGTATGTTAATTATGTATTTCAAACAAACCGCAGGAACATAGATTTTGATATTGATATTTGATAAACAATGTAATGTAAAGATATATTTTGACAAAATTTCTAAGACAAGTAATTTCTTTCCCAAGTCATTTTTCTCTAATCATAAACTTCTGCCTTTTTTCCAAAAAACAGGCATTAATGTATTTCTTTTCATCATGATAGCTTATTTTCCCCATTTTTAGCTTCCTGAATGCAATCATGATATATTCAATGATGAGGGTCATATCCTCAAATTGTTATTTAATAATGTACTTTATATTTAGCTCATTATAAACTCTCAAATTAGCTGGAGAGCAAGGAGATGCACATTATCAATAATTGTTTTCTGAGCTCTGGGGATACAGATATGAGAACTTGCATAGGACTTCTTTGTATCCTTGATAGGAAAGTTTAAGTGAAAAACTTTGGCACTGAATGGGCATCATGGGGCACACCTCTAATCCCAGGGGCTCAGGATGCTGAGGCAGGAGGATCTCAAGTTCAGAGTCAGCCTCAGCAACAACTTAGCAAGGTCCTAAGCAACTCAGCAAGACACTTTCTCTTAAAAAAAAATTAGGGGCAGGGAGACCTAGGGATGTGGCTAAGTGGTTAAATTCTCCTAGGTTCAATGCCCAACAAAAAAGGGTTAGGGATATAGCTCAGTTGGTAAGTTCTTGCCTTGCATGCACAAGGCCCTGGGTTCAATCTCTAGCATCACAATAAAACAAAATAAAATAAAAAACAACAACAAAAATAAAAAAAGAAAGAAAAAAAAAAACTGTGGCACTGTGGAAGATGCTCACAGATTGACATCTGTGTCCCTGATGGGCAAGCATGATCTCAACCCAGAGTTCTTACTGTATTACTGAATGTGTCTACTGTTTTCTCTGAAAGATGTTTAAAAGAGAAAAGCCAGCTAAACAACAACAAAAAATCCAATTCTTAACAATACATAGAAAATTCTCAGTCTCCCCAATCATGTGGAGCAATTTTCAGTGAGAAAAATGAGTACTGGATTTTTGGATATGTTGTGATGAATACTGAATTTCCTAGAGAAAAAGATTAATTGCTTTAAGAAAGACTCCAAGTTATATGTTTTCTTTTTCTTTCTTTTTTTCTTTTTCTGTTTACAGTTATATTCCTATACTTAGGTGAAATTAGGTTATTTATAAAATTTATATTAAAATTTAGTTATGGATGCCAAGTTTACACTAACAAAACAAGTAACATAGGCAAATGTTGGCACTGGGCAGCCAAAAAAGTCAGCACTCCCCCACTCCACTGCTTTTCTGTTTTTGCAGAGCTGGTGATTGAACTCCTAATCTCTGTGAGATAGGCATTCTACTGCTGCTAGGTATACCTCACCCATGCTACCAGCATTTTAGCAATGAATTGCGACCCTACACCATCTCCCTGTCAGCTTCTGCAGACTGTGAGGGTCATGGCTCACCAGGCTCTGTTCTCTGATCAGGTGATGGCAGGCATTGGGTTCAGATGTTCAAAACCCAAACTCCAGGCTTTCAGAGGTTTGGCAGTGAGACCCCTGTGTTCTAACTTTTAGAATAAACACCTGACTTCTGTTTTCATCCAAGGGTAACAAATACTGTTCTGGTAGGAAGACCTAGCTAAAGAAATTCGTGGAAAACTTTAGATAAACAGAAATTCATATTGGGGATTTCTATGATCTTTAATTCTAGGCAACTATTTTTTGTTGAAATTTTTAGGTTTGTCTCAAATTTATATAACTATTTTCCCCTAATTCCAAACCGTGTGTGCGTGTGTGTGTCTATGTGTGTGTGTGTGTGTGTGTGTGTGTGTGTGTGTATTTTTTTCTGATTCAAATGCTTTAAATTTAGGGGATCACAGGTCAGACCCATTCCCTTAGCATTCAGGCTAGTGAGCTATTGTCCACATACACAGAGTACAGAGTGGGCAGTATGTATGAGACTCCCCTTTCTATTCTTTATTCTATGGCATGTTTCAGGTTTCTTTTCAGAGTTAGAAGTAAATAGGAAGGTAGAAAAGGCATTAAAAATATATAACTCCATGAAATGGAATTACTTATTTCAAACACATGAAGTACTTTTTGAAAGCAAACCTTATTTCATCTTCAGATGCATGGGAAGGACAAAGAAAAAGATTGATTTTTCATGATATTGGAGAAAGAAAATAAATAAAATAAACTGTTATATCAGAAAATGTATTATGTGTTTAGGTAGTAAAACAATAATACCCACAATTTTACAAAATATGGAATAATAGGCTTATCACTTATGAAAATAATAATAATTAATTTCTGGTAACCTTTTTACATTCCCAGAAAAGTGGGGAATGGTAGCATGGTCCCTCTTAATCATCAAAGAGTTGCCATTAAGAGTAAAGCAATAGGGTCATAATTATTATTTTTTATTATTTTATCTGATGCATTGGGTTCTTAATTCTACAGAGTGTATGTGGAATGACTGAATGACTTCATATAATACAAGGTGAGATGCTTTCATGCCTCATGCAAACTAGAATCACAGGGTCCTGTCTTCTTAATCCCTTACTTTAATGTTTTCAAACTACACTTTACAACTCACTGGTAGATCCAGAAATTAATTTGATCTGATAGAACCAAACAATTTTTCATGAAGCAGAAAAAGTAGAATAAAAAGCAGGAGAGTACATTACAAGTTTAAAGGTAAATATAGGTTTTCTAAGCTTTTGATTCAAGGGAGTGAGTGTGTGAGAGTGTGTGTGTGTGTGTGTGTGTGTGCGCGCGCGCACATGCATGTATGCTGAATCTTAAGGTAAAATATACATCTCATTGTGGATCATCTCAAAAAATATTTGAGCGCTACTTTATATTTGCCCTTTATTGAAGTAGTTAATTTTGGTCTCTATTTTATTTACATGAGGACAATTGACCTTGGAAAGAAGTGAAATGTTTGAGATCTCTGAGGTATATGGAAGAAGGTAGCATGCTGATGAACTGTCCACATAATTTAATTCTAAAATTTTATAACCGGTACCAAACAAAAAGAATATTCCTCCAGTTTGTCCAAGTGAGTTCCATTCTTATGTCACTTAAAATTCGAGATTTTGCTCATACTGAGTTAGAATCCATAAAGAAATAAGATTTCTGAGAAGTGTTTATTTTACATACTGTAATTCTATTGTTTAATAAGATATGTATGTAAGCCTGGGGCTGGGGCTCAGTGGTAGAGTGCTTGCTTAGCATGTGTGAGGCCCACGTTTGATCCTCGCACTACATAAAGATAAATAAATAGAATAAAGATATTGTGAAAAAAAATACTTAAAAGATATGCATTTAATTATATACAGAGTCTCTTACTAATACACACACATATGGTCTATAATATTCTACATACTGTACAGCATATATAGAGGTAGAGATATACACATACATATATGTGAATACACATACAAAATAGTACTTAACTAGAAAGAAGAGAGCACTGTGAAATAATCTTGGTCCTAATTAGAATTAGTTATGATTTTACATCAATGTATTTTACCTGGAGCTAGTTTCTTTCAAGATTTTGATAGCAAATTAGACAGGACTTCTTATCCTTCTGTCACAGTATTCAGTCATTACACAGAATATGTCCTTTACCTGGGCATCAAGTGCCGATGTGTCATATCTTAATACATATAAGGATAATAGTTGGTGAACTATCAAAATAATAAAAACAAAGAGATTCTTTAAAAATTCACTCCTTCTTCATATTATTAATTTATATTGTATACCATGAAAACATGATAATGATGTAGACTTTATCATTCATGTATCAATCATATATGTAAGTGTTCTCTGTTTGTTGGTATCTCTAACTATAAAGAAAACCAGAAACATACTGTATGCATTCCTATAATATTTAGCTAGCTCCTATTTAATATTACCCTATTCATGAAATTGATGCAAACCCATTTGCCCATTGTTATGTATCCAAACAATGTTCTTAGCATCAGTTATTTTAGAATTAAAGAGTGTGTGAAGATCAAATCTGACTTTAGCTTTGGACTTTCTAGAAATTTGGCAAACCAATATGATACCTACACCTAGATTTATGGTTATTCTTATAAAATTAATGATGCTTAGAAATTCCTTCATTTGATTTTTTTCTAAATGACTTTAACTGATTTTGTATTTTTTGCTTACATATCCTTAAACTCCTCTCCTCTGTAGCCTTCCATTCATTCACTTAAGCTTCCAGAAACTTCTAAAAATTATTGCTCTCTGGAAGAAATTACACCAATCATTGAATTGATACAAATAATTAAGTCTTGTTTTTAGAAACTTTTGTCTAATTGATCAAATATTAAGAATTTCTGACAATGAAAAAAATGAAGATCTAGGGGATCCAAGATGGTAGATTAGAGGGAGGCTGCATTCTGTGTTTCTTCATGACCTGGGATTCTAGTAGTAGGAACATTGATTCTCTGTGAGTTATTAGAGGATCACTGACTGCTGCTCCCATGCAGAAATCCCGGCCTCCATTTCCATGCAGGATACCTGGCAATTGCTCACACGCAGGACCTCTGGCCACCACTCGCATGTGAACCCCCATATATCAACGTGGGGCTTCCCCCCACCCCCATCACTTCCATCTTGGGACACTGCCACCACTATCATAGTCCTCTACGTGCAGTGGCCTGTACCTGGGGATGCAGGACAGAATCTGGAGACAGGTGCCAGCCACAACACTGCATGCCACAGAACTGCATCTCTGAATACACCACCCAACACAACCACCCAGCCCAACCCTGTCCGACATCCCATTTCTAAAAGCAGGCACCTCCATCTTGGGGCAACTCCCAGTTTGGAACACCTGCTGGGGCCTAGAAGCAATATCAAAGGACCTATAGTTCCCAACTTCCCCTTGTTCCCCACAGCCACTAACTCAGCACAGTGCTTGCAGCTACACATCCCGTCCCTAGCTCAAAAAGCCTGACCCTGAACTGCCCAATACAAAACAGCTCTTGCAACAGGGGCACAGATCCCAGAGCTTAGCCCACAAGACCTCCATAGAGAGAGATTCCTGACTGGGAAGTGGAAAGGGAGCGGGTGAGTGAGATACAGTTTAGAGACCAAATTAGTGACTATTACTATTTACTTTTTAGTTTTTTAAATACTTTTTTAGTTGTAGATGGATACAATACCTTGATTTTATTTGTTTTTATTTTTATGTGGTGCCAGGGATCAAACCCAGTGCCTCATGAATGTTAGGCAAGCACTCTACCAGTGAGCCACAACCCTGGCGTCTAAGATATTACTATTTATTTATAGTTGCCATATACATCTATGACAGATCCACCATGGAGAGGGTGATAGAAGGCCCATCCTCTTTTTACATCACTTCCTAGATATCACTTGATGTCTAGAATAAACTCAGAGCCATTTGTGTACTACCATGCCATGACTTTGTGCTCTCCTTCCATACATGCAGCCTCCTAAAACCAAGAAAGAATAAAGCCAGTTGCTAAGCAACAACTGAGGGGTGAGGAGTGGATTCACAGAGGCATCTTCTGCATCAGGATATCAATCAACAGATTTCAAAAACCAGGATGTGCAAGAGAATAAAACCTGCTGAATCACATTTTAGGGAAAAGATAGAAAGTTAAATTTCAGTTTAAAATATAGTATGAATTTGCCACATAGAGGTTTGTTTTCTTTAGAACATTATTAGATTCTTACAAACAAAATCAACTAAATAAATGCTTATCTTGAAAATGAATACTTTGTAAGCTAGTTGAGTAGTACACAAAAAGTAGCTTTCAAAGAGAATATTTTGTCTGACCAAAGAAAAATATGCAGATCAGAGGAAAAATTCCAATGAAGAATGTATTTTACAAAGTTGTCTATATAAATTGAAGATCCGAATGACTATTACAGAATCAGCATCTGTGAGGGAGCACACTGTTGAATTTTTAAGACTCGTAATAGAACATATCTGAGAACACGCTGAGGAATAAATTTATAAGGCTCCCCTGAAGCACATGTCTAGAGTTGGGACAAACTGGATATTCCTGTATCGTCTTGATTTTCATACATTCTAAATGTATAGAACTAATCTTAAATAATCCAGCTCAAACTTGGATTTTTCCCCCCCGATTACTGCTGGATCCCCTGGCAAAAAAAAAAAAAACAAAAAAAAAAAACAAAGAGAGAATAGAAAGAGGCTTGGCTTCTTGGAGTCAGGACTTAAGGTCCAGGATCCTATTGTTAATTCCAAAGGTAAGAAAATGCCATATTATACAGAAGAGACACAAAATGTTCATGAGAGTGTGGAGGAGCTGCCCACAGTTTTTCAGGTAGAGGTGCTAACATATCAAGAGAGATGGCATATTGGTTGACAGAGGTAATGGTCTGGGGGTCCGAGAGGCTTAGGTTCACTCTCTATCTTTTTGTATTTCTGCAAATTACGTAAGTGCTCCTTAAATTTCAGCTATCTGTGGTGCAGCTATTTTATTTACACGTAGCTTTAAGGTTATTTTTTTACATCACCAAGAAAATGAGGGAAAAAATTAATCAACAAAGTAAGTGCTAATGAAAAATTTTACTGTCTTTGATTATAAAGAAAGAAAGGGTTTCCTGCTCCAGGTTAAAAGTCTGCAGAATGCAAATCAAGAGGAATTTTTTTTTTTTTTGGTGTACTTCTGAAGAAGCCATGAAAAGGCAAAAAAACTGCAGAGATTGGTTGAACGAATTACATAAAAGACATTTATGCAACAGAGGAGTCCTGACAACTATGCTAAACATGCATCAACAGACCTTTTCCATTTATTCGCCAATGAGGGAAATTAAAAAGTCTGATCAAACATTGCTTGAGGACTTATCAAACACAATGTTCTCAATAGCAACAACAAATCACAACTCCAGAAGGAACTGAATTGTGAGCATTTTGAGGATGCTTTGACTTCAAGTTGAAAAGGAATCAGAACTTCTAAGAATCAAATCCTAAAACATTATTAGATGTGTTTAAAATTTCTCCCCTTCATTAACCACTTCATTCAGATAGGCTTTTACTTCTCATTTTTTGATTAAAAACAAATGTTCTACATTTACTTTTTCTTTTTTTTCTTCCTTCCTTGAGGGGCAGGGTACTAGTGATTGAACCTAGGGTCACTACCACTGAACTATATCCTCAGCTCTTTTTACATGATCTCACTCAGTTGCCCAGGCTAGCTTCAAACTTACCATCCTCCTGCCTCAGCCTCCAGAGTAGCTGGGATTACAGACTTGTGCCATGGAAACTGGCTGTTTAAATTATAAAAGCCAAACATCAATGTATTTATAGCAAAATTCTAACAAAATCATATAAAGATTCATCATGTCCCGTTTTCTACTGGTAACCACAGTATTTATAACACATATGTATATTTAGAAATCATTTTGTTGCTTTTTCTGGATGGGGGAAGGACATGGATGCTATATTAAAATGATTACTCTGCAGTAGGTTTTTTCACTTAACTACATGCCCTGGAAATCAGTTTTTGTCTACACATACTGCATACATACCATGAATCATATTTATGTATATTTACTTTCTTTCAATGAGTAAAGTCTTGTTTTTGAATATTTAGCTCTTGATGTGACATGAATTTTTATTTGTGAATGACAAGAAAAGTAGGTAAGTAGTTTTCTTTTCCCAAAAGAATTATTAGTTATTGGTTGTTCACAGTTGCCCTCATGGATTGAAAATATCAAATTGTATTTACATCTCTCTCTCTCTCTCTCTCTCTCTCTCTCTCTCTCTCTCTATATATATATATATATATATATATATATATATATATATATATATTTAATTCCCTTAGGATATGCAATCATATGTATATCTTTACTACCAATAATATACAATATATAAAATATAACATGTTCAGTACATAGAATACATAGAATATGTGCATATTCATTAGATCACTATACATAACTGAAAATTATTTTGTCCATTTCTGGGCTAATTTCATGCTATTGATGTTTTTTAAATAACAGTTTTATTTTGACATGATTTACATATTGTTTAAAAAATCACCTTTTAAAAGCAAATAATTCAGTAGTTTCTAGTGCATTCAAGGTTGTGCAACAATCATCATCACTATCCAATTTCAGAAGATTTTCATCACTCTGAACAAAAATCCCAGATCCATTAGCAGTCACTCTTCGTTTCCTTATACCCCCAGACTCTGACCAGACTCTGACTAATATATTTTCTGATTCTAATGATCTGCCTATACTAGCTTTTTCATATGGATCAAATGGTTTGTTTTTTCCTTTTCTTCTTCCTCTTCCCCCTTTTCTTTTCTTTTCCTTTTTCTTCCCCCTTTTCTCTTCTTCTTCCTCCTTCTTCTTTTTCTCCTTTTTTTGTTCTCTCCAGTCCTCCTCTTCCTCCTCCTCTTCTTCTCCTTCCTCCCTTCCTTCCTCCTTCCTTCTTCCTTCTCTTCTTTTTCTTTGGATTGAATCCAGGGATGCTCTACCACTGAGCTACATCCCCAGCCCTTTGAACTTTGATAGAAGTTGGCCTCAAAGTTGTGACCCTCCTACCCTAGTTCCCAAGTCACTTGGGAAGTCAGTTGTTCACCACCATGCCCTTCTTTTCATATGAATGAAAATCATAATGTGTGTTTGGCTTTTGCACTCAGCATGTTTTCAAGGGTCCCCTTGTAGTATGTCTCAAAGCCAGTGCCATTTTGATACATTTGATACAGTTTTATAAGATATTCTGGCATCTAGAAAGTTTAATTATCTATCATTGTTTTTTCTTAAAATGTTCTTAGGTATAACTATGCAATGCTCTTCTCCAGTTTATTTTTACATGTGTGTATCAATGTCAGATTTCCTTTGAATTTGTAAATTATTGGGTAGAGATAGTATTTGTACTATCAACTCTTCTTATACACATACATGAAATATTCCTCTACTCAGTGAGGGGGTTTGGGCATATTAAATATTTATCATTTCCATCACACTGAAGATTTCTTCTTAAGTGAATTTCTAAGCATTATATAGATTTATTAGCTATTAGGATTATAAACTGTTTTCTGTAATACTTTTTAATTGATTGTATTGATTATATTATCTGAAAATATCTTTATTTCTTTCTATTGTTTTTAATTTCCTGACTTTGATTTCAGTAATTAAAGCAATGGCTCCAAACTGGATACAGTTTGCACTCCCCAGGAGACATTCGGCAAGATACAGATGACTTCATGATAAATGATTATGTAGCCTACAAAATTAATAGTGACAAAGTTAAGAAATTCTGGATTAGAGCATTCAGTAAAATTCAAAAAGCATTAATTATGATGCACATATTTATTTTGCTTCTGGACTTGATGGGAATATTTATAATATCAGTAATAGTTGTTTCAGTACTCACACAGATGAGCTTTATGAAATTTTAAGTTTTCTTCATTTCCTAGTTTGCTAATATAACTTTGTTTTTTTTGCATTTTATCCAATAATGGATGCTGAATTATCCATATTAGCTGATGAGGTGTTCATGTGATTTTTTACATTAATTTATTACAGTAGCATAATACATTGGCAGGTTTTCAAATTTTTGCCTGATCATATCCCCATAATAGAGCTTATTTTTCTAAAAATATTGCTGGATTCTATTTAAATGTTTTAAATCTAGGTTTGTAAGTGATATGTCTGTCTGCACATGTGCACTATGTGTACAAATATTAAGCCATTTGATTCTTACAACAGTTCTATGAGATAAATATGCTCCAAATATATGTATGAGAAACTTCTACCTAGAAATTGAGTTTGTAAAAATTGTTTGTCCATCATTATTAACCCACCTAAGTATTTAAATTCATTAAAACTCAATGTCAATTAACTATTAATATTTTTTCTATATATATAGTTAACTTTTCGCCAGGTTAAAGCAAAAAACAGCTGTCTTGAACTAGGTTTTAGTGAAATTAATTATCCTGGATTCTAATTTGGCTAAGATTATAATGTGCTAGTTGTAGTATCCTGGTAAACATCCCCTTATATGCCTTCTACTTTCTCATGCAGTGTGTAAGGTAGTGTGAAAATATGGTATATTGTGGGTCTTCTAGCTCCAGATATATAAATCTTAATGGATTTTCATCAGTGCTGGAACATGGTAATTGCACAATACATATTGATAAATCAACAAATGAGCTAAACATATAATGGATTTGATGAAGATGGCCCATGCATTATTACTAATAGGGATTTCTCATGTAGCCAGAATTCAAATGTATCCTAGAAATCAGATGTATTACATTATTAGAACAAGAATTCACTTTTAATTTCCAAGCTAAATTTCATTATTTGTCAGTGTTTTGGCAAGAGGACAAATTTGTGAAGAAATTTTAGACAACTTCTGGACTAATATGGAAAGGGTTCAATTAGTAATATCTGCTATGGGCATGGAGTATGAGAATGCCAGCACTGTGCCTTTATTTGTCAACTCTACACTAGATTATAAAGATTTCATGAATACTTATGATGCTTTGGTTATATAAATAATAGGTCATTGTAATAATAAAAGCAAAGAGTCCTCTCTTGGTAACCCTGAAAAACTAGTAATGAGTCAATTGTGGAGAATTAGCTTTAATATTCACAGATGAATTAATGAGAGTCATTGATGATTTACAATGCAATCATTTTTCAGCAGAAACAAAATTCTCTTTTATAAAGAAGATACCTTGTTCTGTGATGAAATAAGAAAGTAATTTTCTTTATCTAGCTGGAAAAATATAAATATAATTCTTAAAATAGCATTTGATTTCTGAACAGCAAAATGTTCAAAAACCTCACTCCCTTAATCAAATGTTAGTTAAGAAGAATTTTTTTGTACTTTGAGATGATGACATTCTAGAATAGTAGAACTTTCATAACATAAAATGATAATCCGTAATACTGTACAAAGGACATATTGATTGCTGGGGTATGAATAAGGTTTCTTTCTCAATGCCTGTAATTAACTCTTTCTCTGTGAACAGCTGAACCTATTTCACTATGTGTTCATAGGTATCATTTCAAATGGTGAATAAAATTTCAAAAGATAATTTATTTAAGATATTGAAACCTAAAATAGAAAATTCATGCATGCATGTTTCAATGTTGGAGTTCTTGATTCACATTTAAGTCCTTTAGTTTATATTTAACTGTTTTGTGGATGCAAAAGAACAGTAAAAAATGGCACAGTCCAGTAATCCAGTACATCATATAAATGGCTTTCCTATAAGAATGATACAAATAGATTTTCTCCTTTTGAAATCTTAATTAATAAATTATACTTTATTACAATTAAAATTAATGGTTAAATGCCTAGTGTTCTCATTTTCAAAAGAGAATGTTATGTTTGGCTCACCTGAATATCAAGAGAGATTTAATGGTGGAAATATTATGTTCATTCATGATGTTCTATCCTCATGTCCTAATTGCTTCCCCTAGAACTCACCTCCTAAGACTATTACATCAGAGTTTAGGATTAAACTTCAAAGTATTTATCACATAAGATTTTAATTTTTGATACCTTTCTGCCCCTGTTTTTCTAAATGTCAATCTTTCCTTATATGTGTAGGGAGGGTCTGAGATTTTTTTCCTTCCTAGAAGCAAAGAAATTAGCCTACTGAGGTTTTACAGATATTGGCAGAAGACATGAATGGAACTCACGGGTTGGAAACAAAGGAGTTTCTTACTATTAGTAAAGCAAGTATCATAAGTTTCAGATTTATATTATTTCTTCTTGTCCCTGGGTCTCATGCAGATAGCAAGAAGCAACCCAGTTGGATGTTAGATGCACAGAGTTTGTATCAAGGAACTCAAAGATTATAAGACTTGAATCTTTTATAACTGATGTATGCAAGCATGTTCAAACATAGTCTCATAGAGAAGCATTGTTGTGTTCTATTAGACAAACTTCTTTTCTGTTGAGAAGGATACACTTCTCTATTTTCAACATACAAACATCCTTGTAAAGACAGTCCAGAAGAAAAACAAATTGTACAAAAGTGCCTCTGCTCATAAGACATGAGAAATAAGTGAGATCTATGGAGAATTATCTTCCGACATGCATTACTCTCATGGAGGCTGTCATTACTAGCAACATCCTTTGTCCCTTACCTTCTCTGGATTTCCACCAAACAGTGCATACTCCTCACATCTGCAACTTGCCATCACTTAGAGTGTGCTGCATGTAAAGCCTACCACATACTGAGCACAAAATCCAGCTCAGCTAGGGATCACTATGTTTGCTTCACTTTAAGTATATTGTCATATCACAAAAGAATAAGTTCTGAGATGGCAAGAACAGTATACTTTTAGCATTCTCAGTGAATAATATAGGCAGAATGAGTGTATGCCTATCTGCTTCAGGCTCTCCATCTAACTGAAATTGTCCATCTAAAGTGTGATTTAAGAAACAATTTCTTCCTGCTCCATAATGAGATTCCCATAATGGCTAGTGTCAAAACTTTCTACTTTTTTGGTTTCTGAATAATTGATGCCTTTAGTTCATTCAATTCTCTTAACACTATAGATATCAGTTCTGCCTAATCCTTTAAGACTGTCAAATTTTCCTGGGTTTCTCACCTTTGATACCTCAATATCTAGTAGGTCTCAGAATCCTACATTCCATCTGTCCTTCTATATTTTAACATTGTTCTGAGTGCATTTTGACCTGTTTAGATTTACCTACATGCAGATTTAAACTCACCACTTATTGAATTGAGTCAAATTCTTTATATAGTAGCAAAAACTGACCACCTTATTTATCCTTCAGTCTTTTCCAGGGTTCAGGACCTGGGCACTATACTTGGGATCATAACTTTTTCCTTTTAATTCACCCAAATCTTGGGAAAATAATTACTCTACACAAAATTCCTGCATGTGTCAAATACAGATAGCATTTCCCACTTCACAGAATTGTTATGATATATATAAGTCCTTAAAAGAATAACAATAGATGGTAATTGCTCAGTAAATAATGAATATTAATTCTAATGATTGTTTTTGCTTTTACTATCATTTACTGTGAAACTTTAATTATAACTCATAGAAGTGAATGGGTTACTGTTTACAAGATTAATGAAATAAAACAAGTAATAATCCTGTCATAATTTCAATAATGGGGAACCCTATTGAAGCCAGAGACATTAACTAAATCACGGTGGTAAATTTCTGCTCCAAAGATGTTAGCATCTCTCTCTCCTGAATAGATTCTTCTCTTGAGCCAGCAGAAATGTTGGGGTGCATTGTTGCCTCACTCTCTTTTTCACTAAATATGAATGCCAGATTTGTCAGGAATCATGTTTCTCTTTAGATTAAAATCCTTAACTGATGGGGAAGAATCCTTGCAGCTAAAACTTCTGATTTGAAGTAAGGAGTCAACATACTTTTCTAAATCTATTGGTTTTTAAGTCTTTCGAGTGGAAACTGAGTGCACTGGTACTGAATCTTTTAAATACAAAAGTAGAGAATACACGATGTGTTCTTTAAATTTTTCAACTGGCATTAGGAAGAAATCCCTTACTTCTGAAGAAAGTTGGGAAATTTAGATTATTAACCCCATTCCTTTCTTTATTCTAAAACAATAGACAATGGTCACGAAGTGCTGGATAAATATCAAAGAGCAGTATCAGCTTTACTGCCACCAAATATCAAGATTCTGATAAGTTGAGGAGCTCAACAGTGACTTTTTACTGCCTCTATCTCAGGAAATCCTTTGGATATAAATCTAGAACTACAGAACAAAGTCTGAGTACACATACATATTCAAATGGACAAATATAAACATAATTCTTAAAATAGCATTTGATTTCTGAACCGCAAAATGTTCAAAATTTGTTCCATATCCATCAAGTCAATGTGATTCTGTAATCTGTATACGGGGTAAAAATGGGAGTTCATAATCTGGTTGAATCAAATGTATGAAATATGATATGTCAAGAGCTTTGTAATGTTTTGAACAACTAATAAATAGAAGTCTACAAGAAAAAAAGCAAAGGAAAGAGCCAGAAGGACTTTCCAGAGAGAAGCGGAAGACAGCAAGACAAGTGTATCTCTTGAGAGCAAATAGGACCAAACTAGTAAGTGACAAGAGTCCAGCCAAATAGAAGCAGAGAACTTTTCCTGAACTCTGCCAATCAGAAAGGTTTGTTTTCTATTAGAAAAATAATCTTTCAGTGGAGTTGCCTTCTGGGACTGGAACAGAAGACCCTTTTGATCAATGGAAACATGATCTTTTGAGCAACAAGTGCAGTGAGTAAAACTCATGAGATCTCTCCTTGCTATTTCACCTATTAAAGATTTTCAGATTGAAGTCCTGTTTTTTTCAGGGTACGTGGTTTCCTGTGGAAAAGAAATGCTGGGAGGAATTTGGTGAAGGAACACAAGTAGTGATGGCTGACAATCTCGAGAAAGAAGAGAGAAATTGAACGTATTTTTTTTCTAGAAAATTAAAAAGGAAAGATGATTTCATAACCACCTCCAATATTTCACATGATCATTTCCATCTTTCCTCAAGATAGGAGAAATAGGATTAAAATAACATGAGAGAAATGTATGTTGTCCATAACATAGTTTGAAAGGAATCACAACCCAAATTCTGTGATGTAGAGGAAGGAGGAGAAAAACAGCATGAGAAGGTGTCCTGATCATGTTTATAAATTCTATACATTATCCACTTCTTACCTCTCAAAAGCCTCTTCGTTTAAGATGAGTGTCATTATGTATGCAAATTAGGGAAGCTATGCTATGTTCAGAGTCTTAAGTGCTTTTAATAATTCAATCAATTGAAGTATCCACATGGGTCTCTTAAAATAAAAAAATAAAAAAAACAAGAAAATAATGCAAAGAAAAAAGGCACATCCTTAGTAATTGAACTCTTATAAAATTTCCTTGATTAAAACACTGCATTTCTCATGAAAGAAAAGAAGGTATTACTATGAATTAAGGTTTTGAAATGCAAAATTTTGAAATGGCCATTTTTCTCCTCTTGTTTGTGTGCAAGATAATACCATTGAACACATGCATTGCTGAGAAACTACTCCTATTCTTCTTGTTTTTTGCATCCCACCAAGAGAATTGTGGCCTCATTTTTTCTTTCATAGTACTTAATATTTTGCTACAGCTGCTCTTTGGCAGGAGGTAGGGCATTTGATAATTCTACTGTGTTGCATAAACATTTTTTACTTCAAAGAGATTGCCTGTCCATGTCCCGCCAGAATTATTTCAAACCAGATGTCTAATTCTGTCCAACATCTTTAATGTTTTCAAAATCATCTTGAGTATTGTTATTAGAGTATCATTAGGTACAATTTGAAACTTTTTAATGGGCAGTACATATATTCAGACTATTTGTGCAATATGTGCTCTTGTTTCTGAAATCTTTGGGGGGATTTTCACCATTCTCTTAACATGTTAATTTTTTACCAGTGTATTTGGTTTTATATACTTTTGGTAAACATTAGCTTTTCACTTGACAAATATTTATTAAATGATTGAAGGATCCAAATATTATACAAAACACTGGGATAAGACATGATACCTACACTGTACCTCCAAGGAGGAAGTAGAGGGCAAGGTAGGCATAAATCCAGTATGAATGTGCTAGTTACAACGCCGTGCAGTCTCAGGCCTGGGAGTTCTTAATATTGTTAGGGGAAGAAAGGAACACTGCGATCAAGGATAAATTCCCCAGAAACACAGAAAATAACCCTAAGAAGGAAGGTGAACTTAAAGAAAGCTACATAAAGGTATGGTTTCTTCCAAAGAAGAAGTAAATATACGTCGACTGAAGTAAGTTTGGGAGATCAAGCAATGTATAATGTGCTAAGATAGCTAGCTTTAATCCTTCAGATTAAGGGAAATATGAAAAATTTAAAACAGGGTATAATATGATCAAATTTATATCTGATAAAGATAGATCTGATGTTCCCGCATAGAACGATTGTATGGAAAATAAGCTTAAGTAGCCCCATCAATCAGAAAGTATTTGAATCACTGCACATGAAGCATTGAGGTAGCATCACAAATGCAGAGAAGAAAATAATTCAAGAATGGAATCCTCAGAAGCTATTTCAGTTAGACATCTAACACATAACCATGATAAAGTCTCAACAAATGCCTCTCAAGTTAAAGAACATAAAAATAATTCACAAAAATCGATTGCAAATGTAAACTTGTCAATAGTTTTGAAAGGAAGGGTCGTATTTTATATTTATGTTTTTCATCACCTTTTTGCTTTTTATTGAAAGCAGAGACTTCAAAGTATATGGAGATTCATGACAGGTATGTGTGTGTGTGTGTGTGTGTGTGTTTTGTTTTGAAAGGTCTGTGTTGTAATAAGGGAATGCCTCCTGGGGACATCATAAGATCCACGTTCAGCCTGATTACTAGTGGGCACAAGGGTGAAGGCTTCCTTTGTGCTGATAAGTCCAAACATTTCAGTTCAGTGAGGCTCCAAGAATATTTTTACATGACAGATTTGGATCATATGAGAACAGGAAACTGTATTCTACAGGTTCTCCAAGTTCCCAAGAAATGGGAATACAAGGGAATAACTACAAAATCTTCGAGCATGTATTAACAGAGTGAGAATTTACTCATCCCAACACTGTCAGTCATACTTACCCTACTCTCCTATGGCAGTTTTGCAAAGCTCTTCTTACCTTTAATGACACATCATAACTTATTACATATATGCATATAAGCATATACTCTTTTAACTTATTTTAGGAAATTTATACAATATTTCTGTCTAACCTAAAGGTCATTTCCAATTATTCCTTTAATATTCTTTATAGAATTTGTTTTCTCCTTCAGAAGGGGATCCCTGATCTCTTGCTGAATTTGGTGATGTATCTTTTTTAGTCTCCTGTAATTTGGTATAGTGTTTATTTAGCACTCATTTTTAATAACAATATCATTGTTATGCTTGCAGATTATAAGACATTTGTTTTATAATATTCCTAAATTTGGATTTATCTGATGATTTCATAATTAGAATCAGGTTATATATTTTGGGCTAGAATATACATAAGAAATATTATGTCCTTAAGGTATGACATCCCAAGATGCATGGTATACATGTATACTTTACTAATGGTGTTAATTCCAATTTATTTGTTTAAAGGATTATCCAGATTCTGCATGACACAGGTTTTACATAGTTTAGAAGGTTACTTTAAGAATGAACATAAAATTTATAAACTATATAAAATCTTACATTCATCAAACTCAATCATTTCCTAATACTAAATTTAATGAATAATTATTATTTAAATGAATTTAACTATAATTCTATAACACTGATTTTCTACCCTATTTTCTTTTACATTTATTAACTGACATCTCATTGTAAAAAAAGAGCTTTCCTTTTCCTCTTCTATGTGTCTGTCTGTATATCTTCCTCTCTTCCTACCTACCAATATGTATGAGTGGGGACTCATGGATTCTTACTGTGTCTTGCACAGATACTCATAGAAGTTAAAATTCTTCATTGTAAATTGTGGCTTTTAGTCTTAAAAAGATCCTTTTTTTCTCATTTAGTGTGTTTTTTCCTGTTATTTCTCCTTAGTCTGATATTTACATATTTGCTTTCTTATAACTTTCAGTTAGCAAACATGTCTCTGCTCGTCTCTTTAGTTTTAGCCTTTCAGAACCAATTGGTTTTGGATGTGCCTGTCATAAACACATAAAGTTAGGCTCCCTACCAAATTCAAAAGTAGAAGCCTAATCACCAGTGAGATAGTATTTAAAGGTGAGCTTTGGGGAGGCGATTAGGTCATAAGGACAGAACTCCTACGAAGGGGACTGGTACCTTTATATAGGAAGACCAAGATCTTTGCCCCTTGCCCACATGAGGACACAGTGAGGAAGCACCATCTGTGAAATGGGTCTTCACCAGTCACAAAATGTTTTAGTTCTATGTTGTTTCTGTAGGACCTTTAATTTTCTCCTCTTCTCTCTTTTCTATCACTACTGTGTTTCCAAGGGCCAACTGTCCTCTCCTAGTAGTGATGCTTCTGAGACTGGCAATGCTACTCTTATTTTGACAGCTTGCTATAGTCAAAGTTATGAGTCACCAACTCCCTGATCTGTGTTCAGCGTTTTGGCCCTTAGGGTTGGACGTTCTCTGTCTGACATTGATTTTTATTTTCTTACAATGGGCTGTTATCATTGTCTTCATCATCTGCAATCTATTTAAACTCTCCCTTCTTCCAACTAATTTCTGTAGTGCTAAGTGTGTAACCCTGAAGGGAGTTTATCCAACAATAGAAGTTAGAAATTGGAGTTTATTTTCTTACTTTCAAGTAACTTAAAATTCACAGTATTCTATATTTTATTAAGGCTGATGACATCAATATAACTTTTGTGAGCATCCCTTTGAGATTGTATATACACATATATTTATTTATATTTTTAAATATTTGAAAGAGTAATGCATATTGAATTTTCATTCTGCGTTTTCACTTGGCTTTGTATGTTCCCATGCTTCTATTAACACTGCTTTTGAAATTTTTTTCATCTTGTAAAGATAGCTCTCTATTTATAAAATAATGCTAATTTATAAATCTTTCCAAGTACAAAAACCTACAATAAAATTGGAAAACAATAATTTCTTTTCCCATAGGCAAATGCCAATAACATTTGATTTTTTCTCTTCCAGAATATTTTTGACATATGTCAACAGAAATGATACTATATCTATAATTTTACATCTTGCTTTTTTCATTTAACTGTTTCATGTTCTTTTTCCTATGAAATTAAAATTATTCATAGGCATCATTTCCAGTATCTTCCTAGTATTCCATCATATGGACATTTTCTTAACGTTGATTACAATTTTCATTATTAACAAAAATTCTACAAAGAACATTTTGTGCATAATTTTTTATTCATATTTCAGATTATTTGTTTGTAAAATATTTCTGGAAGGGGACTATATATTGCTGGTGGCACTACAAATTGGTGCAACCAATCTGTAAAACAGTATGGAGACTCCCTAGAAAACTTGGAATGGAACCATAATTTAACCCAGCTATATCACTCCTCCATCTATACCCAAAGGACTTAAAATCAGCATACTATAGTGACACATCCACATCAATGTTTGTAGCAGCTCAATTTATAATAGCTAAACTATGGAACCAACCTAGATGCCCTTCAATAGATGAATGGATAAAGAAACTGTGGTATATATACACAATGGAATATTACTCAACTTTAAAAGACAATAAAATTATGGCCTTTGCAGGTAAATGGATGGAGTTGGACAATATCATGCTAAGTGAAATAAGCAATCCCCCAAAACCACAGGCCTAATATTCTCCCTGATAAGTGGATGCTGATCCATAATGGGGGTGCATAGAATAAATGGAGAAACTTTGTTTGGGCAAAGGTGTGGCGGGGAAGGGAGGGGACATGGGGGTAGGAAAGATGGTGGCATTAGATAGACATTATTACCCTAGGTACATGTATGACTGGATATATGGTGCAACTCTACTTCATATACTACCAGAGAAATAAAAATCTGTGCTCCATTTGTGTACAATGAACTTAAATGCATTCTACTGTCATCTATAACTAATTAGAACAAATAAAAACAAAGTGAAAGGGGACAATAAACCTACAACTTGATTGTTATTGAATACTAAATTTTGGTTCATTCTCAAAAGCTTGTGAACGTAACTTGAAATGTTTGCTTTTAAAATCAGAGTGTGGCAGGTATACTTTGAAGTATGAAGACATCTGGAATTGCTTATCCTTGTCTTTATATATGAAAAGTAATTTGACATAGTATCAGTTATTGGACCATGATTTTTTTTTTAAATTTCTGCACTCTATCATTATTGCTCCATGAGTTTCTGTCCCTCAATTCTGGAGACACTCAAAGCAGCCCAAATTTTACTCCTTTGATGTTAAGTTCTGCATATGAGGTATCCCCCAAAAGTTCATGAGTGACACAATGTAGGAATGTTCAGGGGTTAAAGGATTAGATTATGAGAGTTGTAATCCTCTTTATGGATTAATAATTTGAATGGATTAATGGCTGAGAACTGTAGGCAGGTAGGGCAAGGCTGGAGGAAGTAGGACACTGGGAATATGCACCTGGGGATTATATTATCCCCGGTTCCTTGTATCCTCTCTCAGTATGTTTCTTGGCCAACATGAAATGAGGCGCTCTCCTCCACCACATCTTTCTGCCATAATATTCTACTTCACCTTGGGCTCAGAGCTATGGAGTTGACTCACCATGGACTGAACCTCTGAAACAGTGAGCCAAAATGATGAACTTTTCCTCCTCTGTGTTATTATTACCAGGTCCTTTGATCATAGAGATGAAAAACTAACACATTTGTATATTAAGTGGATTTTTTTTTGCCTGAATATGTCTCTGCTAACAACTTTCCAATTTATCTCTCTAGCTCACAATGCTCCTTTGAATGCAAACGACATTGTGCAATAGTCAACTTATTTATACTTTGATATCTAACAGGCATCTCAATTTTAATACGAATCTCAGTTTTAGCAAGCCTCACAAACAGAACTCTTGCTCTCCTTCCACTCTACACAGAAACACATACACACAAACCTGCTATATCCTAGCAGCACACATGTTTAGCCATCTGTCTAGTGTTTAAGATCAAAACTCGAATCCTTGTGTGTTTGCCAGCTTTCCATCACTGTGGAAAAGAATATCCAAGATAGTCAACTTCTAAGATGGAAAGAAGATTTACTGTGGCTCTGTAGTCGGTCCAGTGTTGCTTGGTCCTGTTGCCTTTGGACCTGTGTAGAGGCAACAGCTCATGGCAGGAAAGAAGAGGCAGTGGAGTCTGCTCACCTCATGGCAACCAAGTGGCAAAGAGAGAAGAAGCAAGGGGCTCTCCAATACCCACTCCCAGGACACACCTCCAATGACCTTGCTTCCTTCCACTAGGCCCCTCCTAAAGGTCCCAAAGCACTACATGGTTACAAGCTTTTAACACATGAGCCTTTGGGAGGCATTTAAGATTCAAACTACAGTACCAAGATTTTTACTTTTCTTCACATTCCACATCCAATATCTCAGTAAGTGTGTGAATTACACCTTCAAAGAATTGTCTAAATGTGTTCACTTCTTCTTTTAATAGTTTTTAAATATTTTTTAATTTGATGAATAAGCATTATTAATACAAGATATCTACATAAAAAATTGTGGCATTATAAAATATAAGAATGTGCTTGCACATGCACACACACACACGTGTGTGTGTGTGTATTATGGTGTATTCTAGATGATATGTCCTGGTAATGGTCACATGTATAAAGTTATATGACAGACATTTGGTGGACGTCAAAATCCTTATTTACTGTGCAAATATGTTTACTCCTTTCTCTCCATCTCCATTGCTAATTCACTGGTGCATTGTATCTTACCTGGAGTAGTAACTACTTAAGAGATTTCCTGTATATTATCTTTTGTTCCATTCTCATACAGAAGCTAAGGTGATCTTTGGTTAAAAAGGAAATCTAAATTTTTTCAATGTTCACCTTTAGTATCTTACCATGGCTTTCAATCTCAATACCAACGAAATCACATGGTCTACAAACTCTCAGTAACTGCTTCTGTTATTCTTTCATTCCTGCGATCCTCTTCTTTTACCTTAGCGTAGTCACAATGCCCTTGTTTTCTTTTAAGAACTAGGAATAAACCAGTTTGTTCTGAAAGGTGCCATAGGAAATTTTCAAGAACTTGTTTCTTTCCAGAATGTTCCTGAATATTCTTGTCTCAGATATATTTTTCTGCTTGTTGATCTTGATTCAGTTAAAAGGCCTTTTTTTTTTTTCAGAAGGGCCTTCCCTGCCCATCCAACTCTAATTCACCTTCTTTTACATCACTCACTCATAGTATGCTCTTCAGAGAACTTATTATTGATGATTTCCTATATTCTTATAGTTTAGTTTCCATTTTCCTTATCATGAAAACTAAAACTCCTCCATATTCTTTACTTCTATATCTGCAGAATTCAGAAGAGAGTTTTATAAATAAATTTAAATGTGAAGATGAGTATTTTCTTTATATTTTAACTTTATTATGTTGACAATATTTATCTAAATATGTTCCCTGACTTTCACATGTCTTAGCTATTCCATCAACTTTTCATCTTTTGATTCTTTTGCTCTTTGTTCTCAGGGACAATTTGGTCTTTCTTGTCACTGTCTGTAATGTCAATTTTAATCTTTGCTACCTGCAATGCAGATCACAATCTTGCAATTCCATTTTCAGGTTCCCTTCATCATAGTTCTTCCTTTTCTTACCCTTTTTCACTTATTCTTATCTTGTTAAGTTCTAGCTTGTTTTCAGTATGTACTTCTACCCTAGAATCATCCAATTATCAACCTTTTTTGCAATTGAGAATATGCCAGATTATTTCATTATATTCCATCTGATTATGAAAGAGCCATTTTTTCTTTGCTCTTAAGAATGTTAATTTGTTCTATGATTTTTTTAGAGTTCATGATTATGTGTATATGAGTGTTTAATCATTCCTAAATTAGGGACACATTTAGCTAGACTCAGAGTTTGTCCCCATAAACAACAAATAAAAAAGTGATTATGTGAATTTTCTTTTCTCTCTTTGGGTAGTTAGGTTATTGTATATAACCCCTAACTCAAATCTCACTCACATTTTTTTCTCTATCATAGATGTGCTAAAGTCAGCTCATAATTAATGCTTAAGATGGAAAAATATATTCTCAATACTGTACTTAGTGCTAGTAGGGCTCGTTCTCTTTCTATATTTGATTGTGAGGATTACGCAGCCCAATACATAATGCATTGCTGAGTTTATCCCCTCTTTTACTTTTGGTATAGTTCTTTTTTGTATGTTAAAAGTTATTAAACAAAGTAATAAACTGGTTAGTGTTGGGGTATATTGTACTCTGGCTGCCTCCAAGGGAAATGCCTGGCTTTACCTGTATCACCTATACAGAACTATCAGTACCTATGATGGCTATCTGTATATTTGTGTGCAAGGTTCTTTAAATATTCTGTAAAAAATAACCAAAGGATATGGAGTATTAAAAATTATCCTTAATAATTTCAGATGTGGCCATCAGAGGTGGGCCTCTGATAATGCATATAATCCACTAATTCGCTAAGCATCTGAAGTAGGGGAAAATCCTCCCAAACTATACCCTAATTTTCAGTGTTGCATGTTTGAATATTTTTCTTTGCTTTCATTTGTATCTTCCTAGGAAGTTGAAAGATGGGGGCCACCATCCTGAAAAAGTTTTCAACATGAAGCTATTTAACCACTTTTAAATGAAAACAGCATCACCAACAGTGTCCATTTGAATAAATCTTGCTGTAAGGTAAGCTGTACATTTAGTCAAGAAGAAATGCTTTCTTTGGGGAGAGAAATCTCTCTCATTTACAGAGAAATGAAATTTACTAATCAGTAAAACTAAAATGAACCCGCACTCGTAAAGGATCTAAAATAAACTATCTATTATACCAAAAGAATTTTGAACTCACCAAAACCTCTTGTAGAGATGCATTTGACAATCTTGCATTGCTCTTGTTTATGACATTATTCATTCCCATGAGAGAAAAGGCAAAGTTGCATGTATAATTTCTTCGAGTTAAACTTAGGCAATTATGGGTCTTTGCTTGGCAGGTCTGGTGGGGCAAAGCTACCTCCTAACACCAAACTTGGTTCAAGGCCAGTGCATTCCAATCTCTGGAGAGAGTTGCAGTTAAACACTCAGGCTGCCCTGGGCAAGCCATGCTTATCTTTACTTCTGCATTCTTAGCTCAGGAGACTCCTTTTAGGGCCTCTTTGTTAGGACCTTGACTGAAACACTTCTCAGGTGCCTGTCATTATTCAGAGGCTTTGGCTGGGACACGTTTTCCCAATTTGATTCATTACTTTTCCCTCCCAAACCATTTCTCCCCTACCATGTCTTCCCCCAGCTCCTTGGATAAATGAAAAGGCAGGGGGCCTTTCATCTGTGGCTTTTTTGCAGTGAAATGGTTCTCTTGACCTGATCCTAACCTTGTGTTATTCTATGGGAAAAAAAAAGGAACATCGAGAAGCCAGTACTTCTTTCACTTCTTGTGTGGACTACTGCAGGAAGTTAATAAAGCCTTATTGCTGCTTTTGGATTTGCTTGTTCCCCTAATTGGCCATCCCAGCTACTGACAGCTTGACAGCATCCAACAGTGGCAACGCTTGTGTGAAAACACAAATGCACACGTATGTAGACATACATATCTATATCTATATGGTATAACATGGTTGTGGAACTGGTCAAGTCATATTAATTTTAGGGCCAAGCAATACTCTATACTACTCAATAATCACTAACCACATGTGTCTACTTAAATTTCAATTAATTAAAATTACATACAATTAAAAATTCAGTTCCTGAGTCAAACTTGAAATGTTTCAACTGCAGAGGAGTCAACAGTGGCTGTGGCAGGTATACAGGACATTGAAACCACAACATTTCCATCATTCTACTGCTCCCAAATAAAATAATAATTCATATTATTTGTACATTGCTATGAAACACAGAATCCACAAGCCCTATCTAAAATCATTTCTATGTGTTTCTTGTACCTTTCAAGTACACTTAGTTGAATTGTGGTCTTATAAACTATGCCATTTTAATGGAGGTTTGAAAGTTCCCAAGATTACATGTAGTAGCTGCCTTTGAAATAATTCTATTCTGTAAAAAGATCATGAAGATAGACTTTTCTCAGTCTTCTTTCTCATGGCCAAACATGGCCAGATTCTTCAATCATTCAAAAGAAGATGTGGTTTCTGAGCACAGGAAAGTCAGTCTTAGAAATCTGCAGTAAGTCTGACAAATCTGCACTCTAGAGATGCTGTGCAAGGCCAAGTGCAGCTAATCCAGTATGCCAGGCATTATCCAGGACATAGTTACTATAAATCCACTAATATGGCATCATGTTAATTTGGTTATTTAGAAGGGCAAAACTGTAACACAGTCAAGGTTTTATTGATTACTAGATACTTCTATATGAAGGTTAATTTTACTAGGTCTGAGATTGGCTTGAAATATTTCACTGAAATAGGAGAAACGGGCTGCACCACATTGACCTTTAATCAAAGTTTAAAACAACCAGTAATACTGTTGCTCAGTAATTATGAGTCCAAGTTATTTCGAGAGGCTCAGATCACCTGTCAGCATTGTTTATTGAAGGAGTGAGACAGGATTTGCACTGACTCTCTGGCTTAAGCCATCCTCCACCCCACCTCCCCCAATTCTCTGCCACTGGAACTGGTTTCACAGCAAGAAATGAACTTATATGAGCAACAGGGAAATGGAAACCCTAGCTGAGACCCCATTTTTGTCTTCTTGGTTCCCAGGTGCTCTGTGCATACATCGGTGCTCATGATCTGAAAGAAGAGGCTAAGTCCAATACAGGCACAGAAGGAGGGTAACTAGAACACGCCAGTGGCTTCCCACTCCATTTTATGATTTGAGTCTTCTTTAGCCATGACGCCTTTATAACTACCACCATTATTACTCTAAGTATGTAACCTTGTCACAGATTATTTAATTGCCTGATCTGTAAGTGGCTATGACACAATACATTTTAAGTTTATGTGACTAATTAAGTAGCATTTTGCATATAAAATGGAAAACCAGGCCCTGGAAGAAGTAATTAGTAAATCTAAGCTATAACTTATTTTGCCTATGGTGATGATACCCATGATACTCCTGAATTCTCATCTAACTTACTATTATATTTCCTCAGTCCCATATTTGTATATTTTATTTTCATCCTTGTTTCACATAGATCTGGAAATCTACACTCTTGAAGATGGTCATGGCCTTTTGACTATAGTTACCATAGTTATTCTACATTTTCAGGTCAATCTTAATCTTGGAGCCCTCAAACATCAGATTAAAGTATGACTAACTTACTTTCCTCTATATTTATTCATTTTTTGGTTGGGTTTGGAGATAACCATTTTCAATGGCCTATGATTGCCTAAATCAATATAGAATCACTGCATGCTAGAGCATAGTTCATACTGTGAAAATTAGGGACATTTCCAAATGTAAGACCCCATTAAAAAAACTTCCTGTTTCCCCCAATGTTACATTTCTGTTTCCATCTTTTGTCACCAATCAAAAAAACCACTCTGGCTATCTGTGGTCTCTTTTTTTTTTTTTTTTTTTTTTTTTTGCTTCAAAGAGCTTTTTCTTTATGCATGTATCATTTCCAAAATCTACTCTTGCCCACGAGGATCATGTTGGGGATGGTCAAATTCTATTTTGCTAAGCTCCAGGTCATAATTCATTTTTACATGTTTAAACTATGTGTTTCCACTGGCATTTACATAGTTCAGTAAAATAATAGGAGAGAATAGATTGAAATAGGAACTGTCATACTATTCCAATCAGTACAATAAATATTGTTTTGGGACTATCTCCTAACATTTAAGTTATTTATATGCCTGGACACATGGATGCAGGAATATTCACCTATGCATGTGTGTGAGTATTCCCTATAATGATGCACATGTTCCTTGTAATGATGTAGCATTGATTTATTTTATTATTATTAACATATTAATTATAAAAATTAATGGCTTATTGTAGATTGCAGTCACCAACATTTGAAAACAAAGTTCTGGGGACCAAAAGACCACTGGAGGCGGTGTGTGGGGGGGTTGTCATTCTCCCCAATGCCATTTCCCATTTATAGGCTTCTACATTCACATCCTACATAAAATTCTCTCCTTTGTCAAGGGCCATGTGGATTTTTATTGATATACTGATACCTTACATATATTCAGCAAATACTTTAGTACTTTATCCTCTCTGTCTATATTCCAGAGCTAGTGTCAAAGCGGTAAAAATCTATTCCTAGATATCTTTAACTTCTGTGGTTCAGTATTATTGATCCAATGTTTTCCAAGGTTATAATTTTGTCATTGTAGAAAAGCTAAAACTTTGCCTCTATTCTCTTGGGATGCCAATTCTGGACCTGAGAATTAAACCAACATAAAGTAGAGTAACAGGAGGAAAAACATAAAAATTTAAGATATTTTATGTGACATACGTGCTCTTGTAAGGAAATGAACACCCAAAGAAGTGGTAAGACTCAAATTCTTTTATACTATATTGAACAAAGACAAGTAATTGTGGAAAATTAACTGGCCTGGGGAAGTTAGGGAAGGTAAGGATTATTGTAATAAGTCATTGGCACATGATTTTCTCTTCTAGGACTCCCTAATGAAGGGTGTTTCCCTTCTGCTTGGAAACATCTTTCAGATCAGAATTTTAATCCTGTTTTCAGAAAGAAAAGGGGAGATCAGAATGCATCTCCCACACCTGTATATCTCAAGTGCATTCAGCCCAAAGTGGGCTTTGCACAAACATGGCACAATCTGGGTGCATATTCAACTACCCTTAAGCAGCATGCTTGCTTTCCCATTTTCTTTTTCTTTGTTCAGTACTAGGGAGTGAAGCCAAGGCACTCTGCCACTGAGCCACATCTCTGGCCCTTTTTATTCTATTTTGAGACAGCATCTTGCTAAGTTTTCCAAGCTGGCTTCAAACCTGCAATCCTCCTGCTTCAGTCTCTCAAGTCGCTGGGATTACAGGTGTGGGGCACCACACTCACTTCTTATATCCAATCATCATTATCTAACCCAATTTCTTATTCTGAAGTTCTCTGACTTTCCTATTCTCATGTACTTAATCTTCTCTCCAATTGTTGGATTCCCCCTCTTCTCTATTATCATCCTCCAAACTTCTATTCCTTTTTGAGTCAACCTAGATTTCTCAGTATTCACCTCTATCTTTTGTCAACACTACTAATACCCTTACTTTTCTGTCCTATGATCTCACTTTTCTGCAAATTCCAGACATTCTCCTATTTCCTCATGTGCCTAAGCAGTGAGTGTTGCTAATAACTCACAAAATCATAAGGGCACTAACTGAAATCATCAAAATTATAGTGTATCTCGTCTAAGCAATGACCTTAAAATTGAAGTGGTATTCTGTCCCCTGTCCTTGGTCAGATCCTTTATCTGGGCCCAGGATGGTATAGAGAACTGTCCTCTAGTAACAGTTTGGGGTGATTGGCAGCAGCTTCCTGAGTGCACAGTATGCTAAGGAGGATTGAGAAGCTACAGTTGAGCTCAGCTAAAGAAATCACTGTGCTTGATCCATGCACGAAAATAGACAATGCTGGTCTTTTATCATATTTGCATTTGTTTTTGTCTTCTGTCCACATTAACAGTGATCCCAAAGTTATATTTTAAACCTACCTTAGATCCATTACTCTAAAGTAAAAGACTGTTTTCTCTAAGATACAAAATGTCAGCAGTGTCAATTTCTGGCTTAGTGATTCAGCGTGTTTAAAATTGATGCACGTAATTTCCTGCTTGGTGGAGAAAAGAGGCATTCTCCTTGCACATCTTAGAATTTTATATCCAATTCTGTCATCATCCCCACCACCCCTCAAGGAATTTTTTTTTCTTTTGAAATAACTCCTAATTTATTACACAGTGCTTTACTTTCTTGCTGCTCTTCTTGTCTAATTGTGTTAGATAAATGTACACAAGTTTGCCACATCTTTTAAAAACACTATATTTACTTGCATTACTCTCCTTAACATATGACATTTTTTTCTTGAAAGTTTAAGGTAACCTCATAATTGATATAACTCATTTAAATCATCAAATAATCACACATTTGCCAAACACAACCAAACTCTTTTTAGTTCACATCATCTTTGATAAAGCTCAGGAGTTTGATAAATGAAGCCATGCACTGATTTCTTGAAAAATCGGTATCTTGCTTCTTCCCTGCTTTTTCCAATTCTACTTTACTGCATGTTTTCTTCTCATCTCTGTAGTCACTCATTTTTCAACATATTTCCTCATTCTCTCTTCATTCCTAAAGGATTAGGATAGTTAATTAAGTATTCTCATGAGTTTTCTTCTCAGACTTTATCTTACTACCTGAAAATAATTATGAGGTTTTTTTCACTCATATTCTGAAATTTATCTCCTTAGCCAAGCAAGATACCTCTCCTGAGTTTCAGACTTATGAATCCTATAGCATATTAGATAATTGTATCAACAAAAATTGTCACATAAAAATGAAGTCATTTGTGTTGAACTCTGGAAAAAGGGCCCAAGGAAGGTCAAGAAGGGAAGGCTTTCATGCATGATTCACCTGATAACAAGAACTATCACAAGACATTTTTCCAAACAGTAGCTTGCTATAAGAATCACACAAGGACTGCTAACCACTTATATAAGAGCACTAGCCTAACACACCGCCTCTAAAGCTCAAACGAACAAAAATTCTACTACACCTTTAGGATTAAAAGTTTTACATAGCTACTCCTGCCACTCACTAATCAGAGCTTGCCAGCCCCACAACCACCTGCAGCAATGGGCTTTCTTTCAGAGCAACTTTTATAGCTTTTCTCCTTCCCAGGAAAACCCCAACCTTTAATTTTGTTCTTCTGACATATCAGGGGTCATTCTAACCTGTGCATGTTTCACAAATTGCACTTTCTAATCTTTATACTTTTCCCAAATAAAATCATTTTGCTGGGAGATGCATTTTTATTTGACTTTGGCAAACACCATGGAATTTCTGTTGACTCTTTCAAGCTCATAATATCAATATAAACTCTTTTCATCCAAGTTAATTATATAAGCATCTTAAATTTAGCAATGATAAAAAGTATTGTAATCATTCCCTCTACTACCATCTTACCTTTTCTCTGTACTGGCAAGTGTCACCCCATTTGTCCTCATTTACCAAGTGAAAAACCCATAATTCACCTTAGGATTTTTCATTTCCTAAACTAGTCACATACAATGATTAAAGTTAACCATGTCCATGCCTACTGAACTTCCTTACTTCAAGCTCTCATTCTCCCCTATCAAGATCAACAGGATCTTTCACATTTGGTCATGGTCAATGATTTTTCATCATCCATGTCATGGTAATTTTCTAAATATATTATGCTACAAGTTTCTCTTTTTTACAGATTAAATTTAATTCCCTTCTATTGTTTACTTTTAATTGATGAGGGGAGTATATTACTGAGTAATTGAGTATCAAGTAGAGAAAAACAGACGAACAAAAGTCTGTAGAATGATACTTATACTTAGAAATGAATGAGAATACCTCAGTAAAATTATTTTAAAGATGGGCAGAACATGAGGAATAATCATTCATTTTTAATTACATACTACATGCATACAAGATAAATGGTGCATATTAACAACTATAGTGTAGGATTATAAAAGTGGGCAGAAGTTTGTATCATGAAAAGATTTTTAGGTTAATTGTGCTTGCTTCTAAAATAGGTACTATAGGGCATCCTTTTGGGAGCCCAGGCCCAGGGTACCCTTGGGTCCACCCTGCCAAATGGCAGACCTACTCCAGAGCCCAGGCCCCAGCCCAGGACTGACCTGCATGGGATCCCAGGCCCAGGGTAGGCCTAGGTACGTGCCCCTGGCTCACCTGGGAGCCAAATCCTAACCCACCCCTATCTTGGGACACTGAAGCCATTGCCATAGCCCTCCCCACAGAGTAGCCTTCACCTTGTGACAACAGACAGGGCCTAGAAGCAGCTGCATCTCAGAACAGGCAGCCTAAAGCCAGTATAAGGCCCACCCTATCAGCTCCATCTCTGAAAGATGTTGCATCCATCTTGGGACATCCCCATTGCTATCTTGAGTTACCTCTGTTATTGCCGCCACCATCTTTACTTGTAGTAGCATCCATGGGGACACGAGCAGTGTTTGGAAGCCCAACACAAAGGTGAGTACAGATAATCTGCATGCATACTACAAGACTATCGGGTGGAAACTGTAATACCCCAGATCTGCCCTGCAAGAAAGAAAGACACCAAGACAACATGAAAAAACAGGGAAGAAAGTGCCCCAAACAAACCAGGATACTACAATAACAGAATCCATGGACAGCACAGTTGACAAAATGTCAGAGAAGGAGTTTAGAATGCACATAATTAAAATAATCTGTGAATTAAAGAATGACCTAAATGAGCAAATACAGGAAACTACAGTCACACCAATAAAGAGATAAGGGCGCAAATGCAGATAGCAAAAGATCACTTCAAGAAAGAAACAGAGAATCTGGGGGAAAAAAAAACCCAAAATCAGAAATCCTTGAAGTGAAGGAAATAATAAACCAAATTAAAAACTCAGTAGAAAGCATCACCAACAGACTAGATCACTTGGAAGACAGAATGTTAGATAATAAAGACAATGTATGTAATCTAGAAAGCAAAGTTGACCACACAGTGAAGATGGTTAGAAATTATGGACAGAACACCCAAGAATTATGGGATAGCATCAAAAGACAAAATCTAAGAATTATTTGGATAGAGGAAAGCACAGAGATTCAAACTAAAGGAATGCACAATCTCTTCAATGAAATAATATCAGTAAATTTCCCAAACATGAAGAATTAATTGGGAAGTTAAATACAAGCAGCTTACAGGACACCAAACATACAAAATTACAACAGATTTATATCAAGGCACATTATAAAATGAAAATGCTTAGCATACATAAAAGGATAGAACCTTAAAGGCCTCAAGAAAGAGGAATCAGATCATATATAAGGGGAAACCAATTCATATCTCAGCAGATTTTTCAACCCAGACCCTCAAAACAAGGAGATCCTGGAACAATATGTACCAAACTCTGAAAGAAAATGGATGCCAATCAAGAATCTTACATCCAGCAAAATTAAGCTTCAGATTTGGTGATGAAATAAAAACCTTTCATCATAAACAAAGTCAAAAGAATTTACAGTGAGAAAGCCCACATTATAGGACATCCTCAGCAAAATATTCCAGGAGGAGGAAATGAAAAACAACAGTGAAAATCAGCAAAGGGAGGAACTACACTAAAGGAAAGGTCAATCAAAGAAGAAATAAAGTCAAGTTAAACTACCAAAAATAAACCAAAATATTTGGGAATACAGAGCATATTTCAATAATAACATTGAATGTGAATGGCCTAAACTTATCCATTAAAAGACAGACTGACAGATTAGATTAAAAAAAAAAATAGACCCAACAATATGTTCCCTTCAAGAGACTCACTTGACAAGAAAAGACATCCATAGACTGAAGGTGAAAAGGTGGAGAAAAGTGTACCACTCTCATTGACCACATAAACAAGCAGAGGTTTCCAACCTCATATCAGATAAAGTGGACTTCAAACAAAAGCTAGTGGAAAGGGATAAAGATGAACATTTAATACTGCTTAAGGGATTCATACATCAATAAGACATAACAAATATAAATATCTATGCCCCAAACAATGGGATATCTATGTATGTCAATAAAAGCCTTCTCAAATACAAGAACCAAGTAGACCACAACACAATAATACTGGGTGACTTTAGTACACACCTCTCTCACCACTGGTTAGATCTTCCAAACATAAGCTAAACAAAGAAACTATAGAACTCAATAATACAATCAATAATTTGGACTTAACAGACATCCATTCATCAATGAGTGAATGTACTTCTTCTCAGAAGCACATGGATCCTTCTCCAAAACAGACCATATGTTATGCCACAAAGTCTTAGCAAAACAGAAAAAAATAGAGATACTACCCTGCTTTCTATCTGACCATAATGGAATAAAATTATAAATTAATGATAAAATTAAAAAGAGAAGCTACTCCAACACCTGGAGACTAACCAATATGCTATAGAATGACACATGGATAACAGAAGACATCAAGGGGGAAATAAAAAAAATCTTAGAGGTAAATGAGAACTCCAATACAACTTGTCAAAATCTCTGGGACACTATGAAGGCAATGCTAAGAGGAAAGTTCATTGCATGGAGTTCATTCATTAAAAAAGAAGAAAAAGTCAACAAATAAATGACATGAAATTAAAGCTCAAAGCTCTAGAAAAAGAAGAACAAACCAACACTAAAAGTAGTAGAAGACAGGAAATAATTAAAATTATGGTGGAAATCAATGAAATTAAAACTAAAGAAATAATTTTAAAAAATTGACAAAACAAAAGGTAGTTCTGTAAAAAATAAATTGAATTGACAAACCCTTAGCCACTCTGATGAAAAGAAGAAGGGAGAAAAATCAAATTACTAAAATTTTTGATGAAAAAGGAAATATTATTAATGAAACTATTGAAATACAAAAGACAATTAGAAATCATTTTGAAAATTTACACTTAGTTAAATATAAAATCTCGTAGACATTGAAAAATTTCTAGAGGCATATGATTAATCCGAATTGAGTCAAGAGGACATACACAATTTAAACAGATCAATTTCCAGACCAATTAGACAGACAAAAGACATCAAAAGCCTACCAACCAAGAAAAGCTGAGGACCAGACAGATCCACAGCTGAGTTCTATAAGACCTACAAAGAATAATTAACATTAATACTCCTTAAATTATTCCATAAAATAGAAAAGGAAGGAACCCTTCCAAACTCATTCTACGAAGCTACTATCATCCTGATACTCAAACCAGGCAGAGACACATCAAGAAAAGAAAATTACAGACCAATATCCCTGATAAACATGTTTATCAGGGATATTGGTCTGTAATTTTCTTTTCTATGCAAATCAAATACAAAAACATATTTAAAAAATAATGCACTTTGATCAAGTGGGGTTCATTCCAGGGATGCATGTTTCTTTCAACATATGGAAATCAATAAATATAATTCAACATATCAATAGACTTAAAGATAAGAATCATATGATAATATTAACTGATGCAGAGAAAGCATTTGACAAAATTCAGCAACTGTTCATGTTCAAACACTAGAAAAACTAGGGATAGTAGGAACATACCTCAACGTTGTAAAAGCTATCTATGCTAAACCCAAGGCCAACATTATTCTAAATAGTGAAAAATCGGAAGCATTCCCTCCAAAAACTGGAAGAAGATACAGATGCCCTCTTTCACCACTTCTATTCAACATAGTCCCTGAAACTAGCCAGACCAATTAGACAGACAAAAGACATTAAAGGAATACAAATAGGAAAAGAAGGACTCAAACTATCATTATTTGCTGACAATATGATTCCACATTTGGAGGATCCAAAAAACTTAACCAGAAAACTTCTAGAATTAATTAAGGAATTCAGCAAAGTAGCAGGATATAAAATCAATACTTGTAAATCAAATGCATTTCTATTCATCAGTAATGAAGCCTCTGAAAGAGAAATTAGGAAAACTACCCCATTTACTTCACAATAACCTCAAAATAAAATAAAATACTTAGGAATCAACTTAACAAAAGAGGTGAAAGACCTCTACAATGAAAACTATAGATCTAAAGAAAGAAACTGAAGACCTTAGAAGATGGAAAGATCTCCCATGCTGTTGAATGAGCAAAATTAATATTGTGAAAATGGCCATACTACCCAAAGCGCTATACAGCTTCAATGTGTTTACAATTAAAATCCCATCATCATTCCTTAGACAAATAGAAAAAGCAATCATGAAATTCATTTGGAAAAATGAGAGTCCAAATAGCCAAAGAATAGCCAAAGCCATCTTTAGCAAGAAGAGTAAAGCAGGAGGTATCAAAATACCAGACCTTAAACTATACAAAGCTATAGTAACAAATCTGGCATGGTATTGGCACCAAAATAGACATGTAGGACCATAGTAAAGAATAGAAAACACAGAGACAGACCCACGAAAATACAGTTATCTCATACTAGATAAAATCACCAAAAACATACCTAGGAGAAAATATAGTCTCTTCAACAAATGATGCCAAAAGAACTGGAAATCCATATAAAATCAATATGAAAATAAACCCCTATCTCTCACCATGCACAAAACCCAACTCAAAGTGGGTCAAGGACCTAGGAATTAGTCCAGAGATCCTGTGCCTAATAGAGAAAAGGTAAGCCTACATCCTCATCATATTGGATTAGGCCCCAACTTCCTTAACAAGACTCCTAAAGCATAAGAAATAAAATCAAGAATTAATAAATGAGATGGACTCAAACTAAAAAGTTTCTCAGAAAAAAAAAATCAATGAGATGAACAGATAGCCTACATTTTGGAGCAAATTTTTGCCACATGCACATCAGATAGAGCACTAATCCCCAGAATATATAAAGAACTCCAAAAACTTAACGCAAGAAAGAAAAAAATCAATAAATTGGCTAAGGAACTGAACAGTCACTTTTCAGAAGAAGATATACATCCCATCAACAAATATATGAAAAAATGTTCAACATCTCTAGCAATTAAAGAAATGCAAATCAAAACTAAGATTTCATTCCATATGAGTTAGAATGGCAGCTATCAGGAATACAAATAACAATAGGTATTGGTGAGGATGTGGGGGAAATGGCACACTCATACATTGCTGGTGGGACTGCAAATTGGTGCAACCAATCTGAAAAGCAGTATGGAGATTCCTTAGAAAGTTGGAATGGAACCACCATTTTACCCAGCTATCCCACTTTTTGGTCTATATCCAAAGGACTTAAAATCAGCAAACTACATCAATGCAGCCACATCAATGTTCATAGTAGCTGAATTCACAATAGCTAAACTGTGGAGCCAACCTAGATGTCCTGCAATAGATAAATGGATAAATAAACTGTGGTATATACACACAAGGAAATATTAAAAAGAGGATAAAATTATGGCATTTGCAGGTAAATGGATGGAGTTGGAGAATGTCATGCTAAGCGAATTAAGCCAATCCCCCAAAACCAAAGGCCAAATGTTTTTTCTGATAAGTGGATGGTGATCCATAAAGCGGGTGGGGGTGGGAGTGAGAGTGGGGGTAGGAGTGGAGGAACTTTGATTGGGCAAAGGGGAGGGAGGGGTAGGATGAGAGGGTGCAAGGAGGCAGGAAAAATGGTGGAATGAGATGGACATCATTACCCAGGTACATGTATGATTGCACAAATGGTGTGACCATACTTCGTGTACAACCAAAGATATGAAAAGTTGTGCTGCAATTGTGTACAATGAATCAAAATGCATGCTGCTGTCATATATATCTAATTAAAATAAATTAATTAATTAAAAAAAACATAAAATAGGTAACTATAGAGCAAAACAGGCATAAATGGATAAATCAATGATTGGTTCTCATCTCCCTAGATTTAAATGGCAGCTCTCTGATCCAAATACAGGACTGCTGCTTTATGGTGTCACTTTACCTTTTTTTTAATAGATGCAGCCTCACCATGGTGTGCAATTTGAAATGCCTATATGTAACAAAGCTTTGGCTGAAAGCAGAAGTGATTCTTTCCAAATAAACAATACAGTTTGCTAGTGTATAGTGAAGAAACACAGTGTTATTACTTGTATTTCCACAGCAATTTGTTTGTTTTCCAATGTAAGAATGATCCTTCTCTCATGCTTACCAAAAAGAGATAAGAGAAATAAAAATGGCTTCTGCTTCCTAGACAGCAAGTATTGATTGTTCAGCAAACCAGTAAAGACGAGTTAGCACTAGATGGAAATCATAATAGCACTATGATGATCTGTGTGGATGAAAATCAATAGAAAGGGAATGGTTTTATAAGAGATATACAACAGTATTATTCTAATACCTCAGGTCATGAAGCTAAAGCATTTGAGTGTGACATGACATATTTCCTGAAGTGACTGGGAAACTGTGGTGGCCAAAATGATAACAAAGGTTCCTGATAGTATATCCTTCACCACTACTCCTTCCCCCACCACTCCCCTATTTACAATGCACTCCAGCGACCCTTCCACTCCAACTTTGTTTCCATATATAGGCCTTTTAACTTTCCCAATTCTTCTGCCTCTGCCTAGGTACTCTTCAACTAGAGCTTTCAATGACTTGTTCTTTCTCACTACCCACATGTCTGCTCAAAAGTCTTTATTTCCTGTGAGAAGACTTGTGAAATCACCTCATCTAAAATAAATAAATAGCAACCCACACCCCACCCCAAGCCATAATGGGCATGGGGCAACAAAGCATTTTTTTTCCAATCTATAATTGACTCAAGCCTGACAGCTATGATTGGCTGACACTCAGTTACTCAGTTAAAGAAGCATATTCTTTTTTTAAAAAAAATATTTATTTATTTAAAAGAGGCATATTCTTAAGCTAGTTTGCAATTTCTTCCCACATCAAACTAGGGAAACAGTTAACTTTATATGGAGGTAGCTTTGGGCCAAACTTACTTCAGTTTAATACCCTTTAGATGTGTTTGTTTAGTTTAGCATAGTAGGTTATACTACTATGTGGGTATAACAAACCAGATGCAAGACAGTGTTACTGATTCATTTCTTTTTCTGATCTGCTGTTTCAGAAACAAGCTCCTATGCAAAACAGAAAACACCCAAGAAATGATTCTTTACTCTTCATTTGGACATAGAAACCAGGAGGATGCGGGAGAAAAAGAAAGTTAGCTTTTTAAACCTCTAAGGCTTCAGGGAATTCAATGGACTAACTGATTCTCATACTTTAGTCACTGCCTCATTAACTACAGTAGAGAAATTATCCTGAGTTGAAAGCTGATGACAAAACATAGTTTATATTCCATGAGATAAAATCTAATTATACCTTAAAGAGTCAATGTGAGTTAATATTAATATGAAATGTAGAAAGGAACTATTAGATTACCTCACTAAAATAGTAGTAATAAATGGATATCTTCTAGGTCAGTAACTTTTTCTCCATTTTCCTATCACATTTACTTATTCATTCATTAGTTTCCTTTGGTCACTGGGAAATGCCTTTTAGTTCAATCTCTATATTTGCTGTGATCTCCATTTCTGCCTCTTTTATAAGAAGATTTTTAAAAAATTCAAACCAAAGTTTGCCACAACTGCTTGAGTGTATTTGTGGATTCAATATTAAAACTTCAATGCTATATATGTATACCTGAGAAATCAACAGCTGAATTATGGCTTTCAAGAAAAATTGTTAGCATTTTCAATAATTTTCCTAAGTATAAATTCAGAAGAAAATCAATTTATTTTCTATTTTTTTAATCCAAGACCCAGGTTATAATTTGCAGTGCCAAGTATCTCTCTGAAGGCTGTAGTATATTCTTTCTCTTCTTTTCTAACTCTGCATTTCATATCTATCCACTGGAGTTGATCTTGAAAGAAAATTAATGGGCTCCTTATTCAGTATTGCAGTGTTTCAGGTAGCAAATGCATGACAGCTACTTAACCAATCCCTGAGTAGCCAACCAGTGAGTGTGGCATTAATGATTTTGGAGCAAGTTAACTAAGTACATCTATCACTTTGTCATGTGTGGTAAAAGAATGCATCAATCAGAGGGTAAGAGGGAACTGTCTTTGCCTCTGTCTGCGAGTACTACTGAAATCTGTTACAAAAATCAATAGAACAGGTATGGTAAGCTACATTTATGTTGATTAAATAAAACAGATGGAAAAATGGAAGGTAGGAGCCTGGTAATATAGCTGGAATAAAATAAGGTAAGTTTTCTGAGACAGGAACCATTTGTATGAACTCAACATTCCTGAATGATTTATCCAGAATAAGTGTCTTGTAAAGATAATCTAAATGGTTGAACTATTATTTTTTTTTTCAAAGTACTATTTAACCTTTTACAAAGAGAGGCATTCTGATAATCCAGTTGTGAGTCTTTTACTCCATTATTTAATTCCACCCTACAAGGAATTCATTGGGGACATTCTCAGTACATTTGCATCTTAACACAAAGACCTACTAATTGTCATTGCAGTAATATCATTCTTGCATCTTTTTCTTCCTACTACTGAAAGCTCTCCACCTCTCCATATCCTGCCATCTGGAATTTCATTAGCAAAGGCTAATAAGGAGAAAATGAGCTAAAAATGAGGAAAAAAATAAGCATTTGCTGAATAATTGATATGAGTGAAAGAACTGAAGGAACAGATAAGATGAATACAAAGGTCCAGTACTACTGTGAGTTTCTAAAGCAGGCAGGAAAATTACATGAGCAAGGAAAAAATATAATTTTAAATTATAGCTGGAAGTATATAAAAGCAGTGATAAAGAAAACAATGTTACTTTGCGTCACTGAAGTACAAACAAATGATTCAGTTACAAGAGAACAGGAATTGAGGTTCACATTCAAGTAATTAGCAAGTAGACATAAAATCCCAAGAAAAAGTGACAGATATATTCTCACACATACTAAGTAAAGTCAAAGTGATGCAACATTTCTGGGAAGCAAAATTTTTAACATTTACAAGAAAATTCAGAGTTATTAATATCCTTTGACTCAATAATTACAGTTCAAGAAATCTATCTGAAGTAAATATTCTGAAATTAAGAAAGTGTACATGGAACACAATAGGAGCGTTTATTATCATCAAAGTCCTGAAGCATCTTAAAGTTGCAACAATAGAAAAATGTTTTGATAAATTATGGCACATCCTTTCAAGTGCATTTTTTGGAGACTAATACATAAAAAATGATTCATTTTTAAAATATTTAAATATATAAAAAATACTGCACAAAATCTCCCATATACTAACATTACTATTGTTAGGTGTCTAGTTAGTTATTTATTTATGTTGATGAGACAGAAGCTTGTCCTTTTTTATTTTTTAAAGGAATCCTGAAAAATAATTTTATTACTGTCCAAAATGGAAATTATTAGAGAAAGCATAGCGTGTTGGTATGGAAATAGGTTGGAATTTTAATAATCTGAATTCAATTTGTTTGCCTACATGACGGACACTTTTAGTGCTGATTGAATTTTAGCTTACCATTTGGTTAGGTTGGAGCCATGGGAGCAGTTCTGGGTCCTGGGCAAAGGAATATGAAAGGAATTGCTTTCACATCAATAGGATAAGAGCTTGCATACCTCCACCATCCTCTCTCCCTGCTGAGGTGTCCTTAAAGTCTGCATGTTCCAGGTAGTATAATCTTAGAAAGAAGAGTGGCCCAGCCTACAGTGGGCAGCCACATACATGAGAAGTAGACTTGACTGAAGCCAGTGAGGTCTCAGGGGTTTCCTATTCCTACAACAGAGCCTAATCTATCCTGACTAATACACATTACTCAATAATTGCATGAACTTGTGACAGTTACTCAATCTTTCTAAGTCTCAATTTCCGCACATGTAAATCTAGGCTTGAGGCTACCAAAACATAGATCGTACAGGGTTGCTTTCAAACTTTAGTGCAAAAAGGCAGAAAATGATTGTATGATACCTTTGGTTAAGTTTGAAATTTTTTTATTCAAAATAATATTATTTTCTTTACCTATTTCTGACAGTCTTTTATTTCCCCATAGACATGACACTTTAGAACTAAGAACAATAACTGTATGTTTAGTAATCAGTTAAAGAACTGGTCAGAATATAGAAAAAAGCATAAAATAGGGAGAGCCTCAGGTTTAAGAGCAGGCTAAGATAAGGAAAGAAAAGAAAAGGGGATCAAGAAATAAGAATAGAAGTAAGACCTGCAAGGTTGCCTCAGTTCAGTGAGACTCGTGATAACACGAAAGACAGAAACTCACATTGTTTTAAATTTCACTTAAAAATAACCTCCAAAGAGTCATGACTTTGTATGTGTCAGTTATTAAATGTAGCAACTCACAACGTTATACCTTTAAAAAACATATTTTTTTCCAAAGCAAAAGGAGAAATTACATATGGAGTCTGGGGTGGTGGCAGTGAGAATTAAAGAATTAGTAAATTTAAGGAAAGCAAGGAAGAGATGGAGGATTATATAGTTTAGTCAGAAGAAAAATAACAGTTAACGACCATAGTCACAGAAGTCATTACCATGCTCTTGTAAACTGGCTTAGACTTTTTAAATAGTATATTTTTCTCTGGGACTATAAGCTCCATTAGCAGAAACTAGGATATAACCCTGAAACTATCTATCTAGCTCTACTAAGTTATTTCCTGTCCTTCAACCCCATTACATACAGCTGCAAACCCCTCAATGGTTAAGCAAGCACTAATATTTTGGAAATGTAATAAATGCACCTGCAAGATTTGCAAGATTCCAACAATAATCCCAAAGGGAAGATATACTGATCCAATCACTTTGGTACTGCATCACAAGGCACTGAATAGAAAAGTCAATAAAAGCATCCGAGCACAGAGAAGCAAGCTGTAGTCAATATCAGATTTTGAAGGGAACTGTCAGATAAAAAATCATTTAGATTTACTGAAATTTGCTTCCTAATATTTTGGGTTTAGACTGTCTGGAATTTAGAGTGTATATCTCCAGACTTTTAAAGTCCCCTTTTCTTTTTTTCCTTTATCTTCTCCTTAACCTTCTTCATCTACTAGAATAAGCTATTGGTATTATATCCATTCTGAGAAAAAGCCTGCTGTCTGAGTTATAATTGACCACTTCATAATATACCAGAACTTACTTATAGAAAAGAAATTCAGTTATCACCAAATTCACACATTGACATCCAGTTAGGCTTAAGTAAAAACCATTTATATTATAGGAAAACAAAAAGAGATGTAACCAGAAGTTATCTATAGTGTTTGATGTTGACTTTATACTTCAAGTCACAATTCTCACCTGAAAATCATAAAGCTTTTTTATGTCACTCAAGAAGAAAGTAGTTAAACTCCACCATATGTGGCAAGTGACACTATCTAAGCGAGAGCCCAGCCCTTCAACTGCAGTGGGATGGTGATGGGCATGGACTTGGGAAATAGATGGAGCTTTCCGTGGAGCTTTGCTGTGTTCCCCGGAGCAAACTCCTTACCACACATGAAACCACCATGATGTTGCTTCAGACTAATGTGAAGCACAGCTCTGGAGACACAATTAATACAATAATTGTTATCATCAATCTTTTCTCTTAGTAAATTTCCTCTCTGTGTAGAAGGTCACTTCTGCAGAGGTTAGCTTTCTCTATCTCCTAGATTTCAGTGTCATGTCAAATCTTCATCTTGTAAATAAGAAATTGGATTCAAGTGGAGGCATTTTTTTAAAAAAAATTTCTTTGGACATTCCTACATGTGTCCAAAAATCATGATTGAAAACATAAAATTTTGAATATGCAAACATACAAAAATATTTATACAGATTATAAATTCCATTCAGGATGATGGTGAGTTTTCAAATGACAGTCCCCAAACATAGTCAATTAAGATCCTAAGATAAACTAGATCCATTCTAGAATAATAACTAAGGAGGAATTGGAATGGGTTGAAGTCAATTGCAAAGAGGGGCTTATGGAGTAAGATGAACCTCGAGCCTAGAAAAATGATGGGTAGAGGGGAACATAAATGTATTTCTCTCATTGGAATGATTCTTTGCACAGCTAAATTGCATTTCTTTTTTTCTATAAATTATGAAGTAGAGATAGTTGATTTTACCTAAACCCTGTGACTTCCTCTGGGTATGAAAAAAAAAAATTATTGTGCTGCACTATTAGAGCTGACCAATACCTCTAGTTGCTCCCCAATGAATTACAGTACTAAAAACTAAATCAGAAATTAAATACAGAGGTAACAACACATACATTTTTTCAAAATACAAGAAGCACTAGAGCTATCTAACAAGAATAATTAGAAAGGAACTATTAGCTGTAGGCAAAATGTTGTTAGAAAATTTAGAAAACAAATTGGAAGGAAAAAGTAACCAGAAAAATAGATAAAATGTGTTCACAAAAATTGAACTATAAATAATGAGATAGCATGTAAAAGGATGTCAAGGCAAAAACAGCATGGCTTTACTATTTTAACTACAATGAAGTCTCGGGGGGAATTTAACAAGTTAAGACACCATTCCTGGAAATTGCTATTTCTGACTCTACATTCGAAAAACCTCTGGGCACTTATGCTTAGAAGCTTCCTAGAAAATAAAAGTTGCTGTGGTCATGTAGGTTTGAGAGAGTGCACTTTCTTAATTGAAGTATTTCTCAGAAGCTTTTGTTTGTCATTATACATTATTGTAAATCTCTAAAAGGTCAAGGCAGCAAGAAGAATTTCCAAGGTTATCTGATCACAGAATTCTCTACACCAAAGAAAATATTTAAAAGCATCCTGAGCAACAGTCATATTGTTTGAAACACACATTAAGAAATATACTACTTAGCATATGAGTAGTCAGTCTAGCAATATAACGAATCTGTACCTATATTGTCTAAGTTAGTGGAATCTACACTGTCTAAATTTCCTAATTGTTCGTCACATGATTTTTTTTTCTGTGTTCAGATCATTTGCCCTGCATGTGCTTTCTTTGTAAAAGGAATGTAATTGAACTCCCCCATAACCCCTCCCAAATTTTCACATTTCAAATAGACTGATATATTCAGTAATATTGCAGCCAGTGCACTCAGGATAAATATTCAATCATCCCCTAATAATGTTATTGTAGTCCTGATATTAAACTGACATACTGGCAGAACAAGGGGATAAATGGAAGAGATACAATCATAAAATCTGAAAGGCAATAGTTGCCTTAGAGATATTCTGGTCAAAGTCTCATTTTATAAATGAATAAATTGAGAGTAGGTGGAAAATGACCTTTTAGGGTCTCTTAGTCAAATGGTGAAAATCATTTCTCCCATTCCAATGTAGCCTTTGATGCCTAAAGCAAAAGGAAATTAGGGCAGTTATTTAGTTTAAAAGAAAAAAAAATGTTAGTTTACTTTTTAAAAAAGTCTTTAGCCGGGCATGGTGGCGCACACCTGAAATCTTAGTGGCCCAGGAGGCTGAGACAGGAGGATCTCAAGTTCAAAGCCAGCCCCAGCAATAGAGAGGCACTAAGCAACTCTCATGAGATCCTGTCTCTAAATAAAATATAAAATAGGGCTGGGATGTGGCTTAGTGGTCAGGTGCCCCTGACACCTCTGCCCCCAAAAATTCTTTAACAAATCAATAAAAGAAAAAAGTAAATATAATTATTTCCATCTTTGCTTACCTGTTCCCAAAAATTCTTTAACAAATCAATAAAAGAAAAAAGTAAATATAATTATTTCCATCTTTGCTTACCTGTTCCTGACATCAAACAAATATCCTTTTTATTTAGTAGTTTTTCATTAAATGTTTATGAATCAAATGGAGTGAACATGTGTAGTCAAAGTTTGCAGCATGAAGTGTTTCCTTTATAAAATGATTCTTCCCATGAACATAAGTCTTGTATATTCAATCCCTTTAACTGTGACCTCACATGCTGTGCTGCAAAAAGCAGAAACCCCATGCTGAGAGCTGATCTTTGGGGACACAGCAAGGGCAGGGCAGCATTTCTTCCAGCAGCTGTATAACACCCTCTAGGACAGACTTCTCACAAATACCAACCATGGGGTAAGTCCCTCACACTTGAGCCTGAAAGACAGAATGAACTTGATGATGAACTATTTATTTTCCCCAGGTCCCTACTAGGGAGCAGGGAGCTCTCTTCAAAAGGAAATTGGGGGTGGAGGACTATATGTTCAGCAATATAAAATGAGCTTGATAGATGCAGTCTTTTTTAAACTTCTACATTTAGTGTTATAAAACTGTCTTCAACATTTGAAAGGCTAAGGATTGGATATGTCATGTTAATATCGTTCAACACTTATAACATTTTGAGTTAAAACTGAAAATGTCTTTTTCCAGTCGGATACATTTTATAAATGGGTTTTCTGCTGAAACGTTCTACAAATATTCATCTGCATGTTGAAATATCTGCCATGACTTACATCAAAAAGATGAAATGCCCAAGCAAATGACAAGACAATGAAAATGGAAATATGGTTATTAATTTAAATTTAGCATGTTATGAGTAAAATGTGATTACATCAACTGTTTTGATACCATAGTTATTAGAATATTGACTTGAAAAAAACTGGAAACTTTTGTAACTCAACAAATATTCATTGAACAACTTTTCTTTCATATTCTAAATGTAGTCTTCTGCTGAGACAAACTCCTCTATGGTATAATACACGCATGGGACATACTTCCTCCTCTCAGAACACATTATGTAGCACATGCATACAGGATTATGTAGTATGAAGTGATATAAAAGTAATGTGCACGTGAATGAGTAAGATAAAACATAAATGATGAAATAATCACTGGGTAAATATGGGGCATAGATTCTTGAGGAAGGATGAACTAGAATATGAATATAATTTTGGATAGAATTTCAGTTGATAGAGGAAATGAAAGAACATGAGACTAAGGTTGGGAATATCCCAATGAGCAAAGGAGAATAGTGTAAATTGTACTTACATCAAATGCAATAACAAAAACTGTAGGATGGTGGCATAAAACACACACATAGACCAATGGTATAGAAAGGAGGACACAGAGACCCACACAGCTACTGTTAACTGATCCTTGACAAAGACACAAGAAACTTACATTGGAGAAAGATAGCCTTTTTTTAAAAAAAAAATAGATGGTTCTGAGAAAACAGGACATCCACATGTAGAAGACTAAGACTAGATCCCTATTTCTCACCAGGCATAAAAGTCAAATCCAAATGGATCAAAGACCTGAGAATTAGATCAGAAACTTGGCAACTGTTACAGGAAAATGTAAGGTCAAAACTCCAACATATTAGCATAGGCAATGACTTCAATAGGACCCGTATAGCACAGAAAATAGTATCAGTAATTAACAAATGGAATGACATCAAATTTAAAAGCTTCTACGCAGCAAAAGAAACAAGAACATCAAGAAAGGGCCTACCAAATGGAAGAAATTCTGTTCTAATTACTCTTCCAACAGAGGATTAATATCTAAAATATTAAAAAAAAAAACTCAAGAAACTTGCCACCCCAAAACAAATAACCCAATCAGTAAATGGGCAAATGAATAAGCAAACACTTTTCAAAAGAAGAAATACAAATGGCCAAGAAATATATTTGAAAAGTTCAACTTCTTTAGCAATTAGGGAACTGCAAATCAAAACTATGCTGAGATTTCATCCCTACTTAAAATGGCATCCATCAAGAATACAAATAAAAATAAATTCTGGAAGGGATGTGGGGGAAAACATGTTTACAGTGTTGTTGGGATTGTAAATTAGAAAACCACTATGAAGTTTCCTCAAAAGACTAGGAATGGAACCACCATATGAACCAGTTACACCACTCCTTGCTATGTATCCTAAAGAATTAAAATTAGCATACTATAGCAATACATACATATCCATGTTTACTGCAGCACAGTTCACCAGAGCCAAACTATGTAACAATCCGTAAATGGATGGATGGAAAAAAATATGGTATATATACACAATGGGGTTTTATTCAGCCATAAAGAACAATGAAATTATGTCATTTGCAGGAAAATGCATGAAACTTGAGAGCATTATATTACACAAAATAAGACAAAGTCAGTCAGGGGACATAGATATTCTCTCATATGTGGACACTAAAAAAGTAGGAGATACTGGGAAATGATATTGAACTAATTATATTGTTATATTGTATGCATGTATGAATATGAAACAACAAATCTCACTATTATATAATTATAATGCACTAATAAAAAAGGAAAACCCAATATAGTACATCAGGGCTTAAATTATATTATCAAAATAAGTCATTTGACAAAAATCTAATATCTAAAATCCTTTCATGATAATAAATACTCAAGAAAATAGGAAAAGGGGAAATTTCCCCAATCTGATGAAGGTCATCTACAAAATCATGCAATGAACATCACACTTACTGATGTAATACCAAATACTTTTCCCCTATGATCAAGAATAAGACAACCAATGTTGTCTTATTAATAACCAGTGTGTTATTGACATAAGGTTGACAGATAGATCAATGGAATGCAATTGAGAATAAAGAAATATTTTTCTTTTTCTTTTTGTTACTAGGGATAGAATCTAGAGATGCTTTACCACTGAAGTACATCATCAGCACTTTCTGTTTATTTTTGTTTTGAGAGAGAATCTCGCTAAGTTGCTTAGGGCTTTGCTAAATTGCAATCCTCCTGCCTCAACCCCTCCAGTTTTCGGGACTATAGGCATGGAAGGACAAGCTGAAAGTTCTAATGTACAACATGAGGACTATCATATTCAGGATTCTTGCTAAATAAGTACCTTATGCCTTTTCTTGCCCTGTGCAATGATGGATATGTTAATTCATTCCACTACAGTAACAATCTTAATGTATACATACATTTATACACATATAAACATCCATATATATACAATATAAAAATGCATATATCTTATGATATCAAATACCTTAATATATTTTTAATATTTTTTAGTTGTAGATGGACACAATACCTTTATTTTATTTATTTATTTTTATGTGGTGCTGAGAATCGAACACAGTGCCTCATATGTGAGAGGCAAGCGCTCTACCATTGAGTCACAATCCCAGCCATCAAATACCTTAACATATTTTAAAGAACTGATTAAAGGATTCAGATTAACATTTTCCAAAAAAAGATAAATGAATGTTTATTTTTTCAGTAGAACCCAACAACATTTGTCATTAATGAAATATAACTGAAGACCATGCTTGAAATAGTACCACTTCACACTTACAAGAATGTTTATAATCAAAAAGACAAGTCATGGGGCTGGGGCTGTAGATCAGTGGTAGAGCACTTTCCTAGCATGCATGAGGCCCTAGATTTGATCCTCAGCACCCCATAAAAATAAATAAATTAAAGAAAGGTATTGTGTCCATCTACAACTAAAAGTATTTTTAAAAAGTCATAACAAACACTAGTAAACATGCACTAAAATATGAACCCTTACTGGTGGCAATGTAAAATGATGCTGTGTCTCTAAAATGGAGTTGTTTATCTCAAAATGTCAAATACAGATCCAGCAATTTTGATCCTAGGTAAATCAGAGAAAAAGAAAACATGCTCACACAAAAACTTTTATACTGATATTCACAGAAACATTGTGAATCATATCCAAAAAGTGGAAACATGCATGCAACATGGATAAACTTCAAAATGATTATGCTAAGTAAAAGAAGTGTCACAAAATGAACTATTATATGATAACACCATACAAAATATTCAAAAGAAGCAAGTTAAAAGGACAGAAAATACACTACTGTTTGCTTATGGCGGAGGAAAGAGGGAGAAGATGAAGGATGGAGAGTGACTACTGGGGGTTCAAGGTCTGTCTGAAGGGTGTGAAACAAAGTTTCTAAAATGGGAACATTTGAAAAACATTTTAGTTAGAATGATGATTGCATAATTCTGTGATACACTAAAAGGTATTTATATTATACACTTTAAATGGTTGAGCTTTGTGGTATATAAATCACATGTGAATAAAAGGTTAAAGAAAAAGAGGTTAAATTTAAATCATATTTTTACCAATTACTAGTGTGTGTCGTTGTGTCACAATCTCTCCAATCCACAATTTCCTTATGTGATAAACTAGAATAAAAATACCTTTCTTACAGGATTATTGAAAGAATTCAAGTGAAAGAATAAAATTTTGTAAAAAATTCTAAACATGTAAAAATGGGAAAGCAGAACACTTCCCTCTATGTAATCTACTATGACTAGATGAGAGATGGCATTAAAGACAGAGGGACACAATTTATTGATCTCCTATTATGTACCAGGCAATCTGCTAGTGAGCAAAAGCAAATGATATGCATAATAGACAGAGCTCCTGCCTGCACAGGGTTTCCAATCCAAGGGGAGAACAGACTAAATTCAATTATAAAAATATTAAATCTCATCATATGCTTCTAATGAGTGTATTCAACTTTGGGACATGAGTTAGTTTGGGGATTTTTAAAGGAGGGTATGATTTGGGGTGGTGTTAAGGAAGACTTCAGAGGAAGTACTTGAGTTGAGATTTGAAGCATTAGCAATAGGATTTGGTCAGATAAAGGAGAGAAAAACTTTCCAAAGAGAATAGCTTGTTCAAACCCATCAGATGGAGAAAGCATGGATCAAGCAAGGACCTGACCAAAGATAGAGGAGTGGTGGAGGTCATTCTGCAGAGAAGCCATTTATTATTGCAGAGGCCATGAGAAATCTTGAGTTTATTCATAATCTAAGAACAATTGAGAGTCAATGAAGGCTATTAAGCAGGGGAGGACCATGATCATATTTGGGTTTTTCAGGGTCTGCAAATGATAAAGGCTTGATGGTGGATAAAGAGACTAAAAAGGATGTGAAGGATGAAAAAAATAGTAGAAATGGTGTGATGGAAATAAAAAAGGTAGCTCAATGGTGGAGCATTTGCATACTGTGCAGTAGGCCCTGGGCTCAATTCCCAGCACCACAAAAACAAAATAAATGTTAAGTAGTAGAAATAGTTTCAATATTATTGGAAGTTCTATTAAGAAGGAGCCTGAAAAATATCCAACAGATTTAATAAAATGAAAATCATAGTTGATCCTATCCATTTCTATTTCTATAAATTTGCTGGGCTAGAAATCAGAATGGAATATTTGAAGAAATGAGAAAGGAGGTCAACTTACATTGTATGGCTTATTCTTGTGGAGAAGAGAAAAAAAATGAACTCAAAGGAATGTTTTTGTGATCCTAAAGGTAGAAGATCCTTTAGCATGCGTGTGTGTGTGTGTGTGTGTGTGTGTGTAAAACAATGAGAAAGACCCACTAGAGAAGAAGGTAGAAATAAATATAATAGTGCAGAGTTTCTAAGATGGGGAAAATAAGCAGGAGATAAAAGATGAAACAAAAGGAATCAGAACAGATATAGCGCTCTCTCTCTCTCTCTCTCTCTATATATATATATATATATATACACACACACACACACACACACACACACACACGTAGTTTGGGATAGGGACATAAAGGACTCCCTATTTAAAGGTCTTTATTCCAGGGACAGAATAACCATCCACATTCATACAGAAGCTCAGTTTCACATTTTTCCACTTAGAAAATCCCAATCCCCCATTTCCATACCATGCTTTCTCTTATTTTATCACCTTTGCTCTTTCTTCCAGCTTCCAAGTATAAACTCTCTTGCAAGTTATAGTTGCTGTTAATGAGAAGAATCAGGGTTTCAGAGGGGTACAACAGAGAAGGAAATACTGCTGCAACCAGAGTTAGAAGGAAATTTTCTCTGTACAGTGTAATCCACATGTTTATGTAAATTTACCACTAATAAACCTAAAAGAGTTTTCCTAAGACCCTTAAATTTCTGTTTTAATATTAAAAAATACCAAGGCAAAAAAGATTGTATCACTATTAATTGATATTTTACTATAATTCTAGAAAATAGTCAAAGTGAAAATTTTTTATCACATATATTGAATGACTGTATTCTTAAAATAAGTAAAATCTCTGTACAGTAATATATCATTACATATTTGAGAAAAAAGTATATTGAACATAAAGATTTGCACATACACATACAGTTCAAGAATATAGAATATCACTGAATAAAATTTCCTTGTAAGAAAGTGAGTGTATGAACAGTCTTTGGACTAAATTCATAATTATGCCAAGTCATACATTTTCTTAAGCCCTTTCCATATTTGTTTAATTTTTAAAATGTGCTCTTCTCTAAGAATCGCTGTAGGGAAAAATAGCTAATAAAGGCATTAAAAAGAGATTCCTCATGACATTGCAATTTATATTGCATGTTTTACAAAGTCAGCCATAAAATTTTAAGATGCCTCCCTAAAATCTGAAAACTATATGCTTCACATCAGCTACTGAGAAGTCAAATATTGATTTTCCAGCCAGAGACGGAAAAGACCTTTCTTAAATGAGATCACACCAATAAATGCCTAAGTCCTGGCTCTCCAAAGGTAGATTTTGGGCAATATTAGTAGGATCAGATTGGCTAATCTCCCTTACTTGAGACTCTTTTGGGAGTAATGATTTTTAAATATAGAGTCAACTATAAACACTTAAAGATTTTTTAGAGCAATGTCAGCACCTTAAAATTACACTCAGAAACAAGTAGTGGGCAATGCAATATAGTTTGCAATGCATAATATAATGTAATTATTCATCTAAACTTTGTATCCTGCTCTGGAGAATAGCACATCAAATTACTAACTCTTCCAAAGAAGTACAAGGGAAGATTATTGTGACTATAGAGTTCAGTTAACTACAGAGAAATGTAGGTTTTAAAAATCATGTATGGCATTGATGGAAATGTTTTTATTTTTTAATTAATCAATGCTATAGGCTATTATTTATATATATAATATATAAAAATATATTTATATATTTATATATATAAATCTAGCAATTAAAATATTTATGGAAAATGTAAGGTATACATTATAAATTAATTAGTTATAGAAGGTTTACATGTATCATTTTTACTTAGGTAAAAATGTCTAAGGAATCTGTAGCATGCTTCTTAAAGTAATGAGTTTCCCATATTTGCACATATGAGATGACATTATAAAAGATAAGGATATTACTCTGATAAAGCAAAATTATAAGATCTTTTTATTAAACATTATTTTCAATGTTATCCAATCTGCAGAGATTATAAAAGTATCAGTATCATATCATAGGATAACTATTATATCTGCTACCACGAGTTTGAAATATAAAGCAATCCCCACAATATTGACATCTTAGAGACTGTACTTCTGAACCCTGGTATTTATCAATAAATCTAGCTATTTCTCTGCACTCCAAAAATGCTTCCTTTTATGTCTATATATTTCTGGCAAAAATTATTTTTATCCCTGCAAAAGAAATTCAAGAATGCCACTTCACAATGAATCTCTGGGGAAACTAGAAATAGAACCTACTTAACCTTATAAAACCCATTGAAATAAAGCATGTTTTCAACCCACATACTTAATCATTAAATACTGACTAGTTTATTCTAAAATTATGACCAAAATATCAATTATGACCAGGATATCCAATCTCACCATTCCAATTGAACACTATGCTAGAAAAATTAGCCAGTGCAATAAAAGAAGAAAAATAAATGAATGGGACAAAGATTGCAAAGTGTGAAATGAAACTGTTTCTGCTCATAAATGTCACAAATGCTTTTACCTAGGTAAAAACATCTAAGGAATCTGTAACATGCTTCTTGAAGTAATGAGTTTCCTATATTTGTAGAATATAAGATAATGTGTGTACACGTGTGTATGTGTGTGTGTAACCAAACAAAATGCAACATAGGTATAACTCAAACAAAATATGTATAAGATATGTTTCCTGGAAATTAGAAGGCTCTAAAATCAGAGGCTTAAATAAGCAAAAAGATGGGCTATATTCTCTGAATTGGAAAGAAGAAATGAAAGATAGCTGGCAAACATGCATGTTAAAGATGGGTAGCATCACTAAACATTGGAAATATATAAATTTAAGCCAGAATGAGATACCCCTCCTCATCTATTTAGAATGGAAAACAAAACTGACAATTTCAACTACAGACAACAATGCATGACAACTACAACTATTTCTGATGGAAATGCAAACTTGTACCTTTCTTAGATTTACAATATGAAACTTAACATGTATATGTAAATATTTTAATGTTAAAGATAACTACAATTGTACTCCTGGCTATTTGCCCTAGATAAAAAAACATAATAATGTTTTCATAAAACCTCTGCATGAATGTTTCTCCTGGCATTATTCAGAATAGCCCCAAACTGGAAATAACCCCAATATCCTTTAAAGGATAAATGAATAAACAATAAATGAGAAGGGCATATTGACACACAGTTACATGAATGAATCTCACAAGCATTATGCTGAGTAAATGAATTAGTCTTAGAACATTTCATACTATGTTTCCATTGATCTCATTTTCTAGAAAAATGAAATTACAGGGTTACAGAGCAGGTTACTGACAATCACAGATTAGGGGAGATAAAAAAAATTGGCCACAAAGGGAAAGCTTGAAGTAGTTTTGGGTGAAATGGAGCTGTTCAGGATCCTAACTATGGTGATAGCTAAATGAGTCTATGCAGGTCTTAGTAGTACTGTGTAGTATTAAAATCAATAAGAAGAAAATTATTAACAATAAAGATATCGAAGGAGGGAGAGAAAAAAGTACTGCAAAATAATATACGTGCTTACTGTTTAAGTAGTTGCCAAAAGCATTTATTTATCTCAGCTTGTCTGTTCATCAAAGAGTTATGTGCTTAAAAAGAGAATGGTTTCAAATAAGCAAAAAAAAAAAAAAAAGAAAAGAAAAGAAAAGAAGAAAAACATTCTCAGTGCTGTATGGCAGGTGCCCAGGATTCTGGAGGCAAAGGAAATTTAGCCCCAAAGTGGTATTGCCCTGTCGTGAAACAGTCCTTGCAGTCCTCTTTTCATCATGGCATAATGCCCTCTAAAGAGGACTTGCTTCAACCACACTGCAATTGCTGAATCCAGGTGAGAAGCTCCCTGCTGGAATCACATGATTCCTAGGTCTAGGCACAGTCAGTAGTCCCTAGTTGAGGCACCCCACCCTTTAGTCACTGGCACCCTTGACACTCTTACCACTGTAATCACTACCCAGGAGAAAGTGGTACCAGATTTCTATCATGAAGGGTCTTATCTCCAGAAACAAACTTACAAACTAAGTCACCAAAACTCCCAGTTGTTGAACTCCTGGACTCACACAGTGAATAGCAATACTGCCATGAAGACTAGGAAAGACAAGGACCACCTTGGTCACATCTTCCTTTTTCTCTGCTTGTACTGATAGATGTCATTCCTCTCCTTCAAGGTCTGTTATGCCTTCTATTTTCCGGTCTTCTTCCTTTCTTTTTTCTTTCTTTTTTGTTTGTTTATATCTGTATATGGCCAAAATCATGGGCACAAGTGTATAAGTAGCTAAAAGAGCTTTGCCCAATCCCTTTAGACAAGAGCCAAAAATATCTCTTTAGATAAGAGCCAAAAACATCTAATTGATAGATATGTCAATTGAGGAGTGGCTAAATGCTGCATTACCAAAGCTTAAGTGAGGCGTTGGAGCTGCCAGAACACACTCTTCTATTAGTACCACAGATTTAGAAATTGGAAAGACCTTTAGATGTCATTATATTTCATTATCACATAGAAATTCCAGAAGGAAGGTCATTTATGTTCTTTTTTAAAAATCTGTGTTAGAAGATGAAGCTATCTTTGAGGTTGGTTAATTAATTCACTGTGAGTCAGCTTTAGTTGTTAGAAATCACTCAATATGATTTACTTTTTCAGATCTAAAAGCCAGAGATGATAATTATCTGCACAAATATTTATTGATTTTACCACATTATTCTAGCTTGTTGACAAAATGTGGGGCTTTGATTCCCACAGATGCAACACAGTAAGTCATACAAGTTTTGCTCTATTGCACTAGAATAATCATTTTTATTCAAATATGATATAATAATCCTTGGGAGAGTCTCATGTATTCTCTCTCCACAAACCATGTTATCATTTTCTTTACCTGTGATAATTTTCCATCAAAACTCACTCAGGATTCCTTTATTTCATCCCTATTTGGCTATCCATTATCTTTCACTCCAAAGAAATGGCATTAGTAAATTGTTAACAGATAGTTGTCCTTCCCTAGAAGTGCAGATACAATTTGAAATCCATGCAGAAATACTGTGACCACTTAAGAGTAGTAAAACCAGTGGTTGTTTTTTTCAAAGACCAGAAAATTTTCAGGAATTGATATTTTTCTTGTATCCTGATCATTAAAAATGTCAGCGTGCTCCTTTAAATGGAAAAAAAAAGACTACAGAGGGAATGAATAGAGGAATAATTGATTCATTTATGTAAATGATATGATGTTAAAAATGTTGCATTTTTAATTGTGACTTTTTAAGTGTTTTATTTATTCTGATGCTTTGAAATTTATTCCAAATGAAGTCAATTATAGAGATTTTTAAAATCACTGCCAGGAATTCAGTACAGATATATTGGCTGTAAGGCCAAACAGCCTGGATTCAGATCTCATCTCTACCACCTACTCACTATGTAACTTTGGGCTGAGGTTCTCCTTTATAAAATGAAAATACACTGAACCTTATAGAGTTGCTCTGAGGATGAAGTCAGTTTTATGGACTCCCAGGAACAGCAAAAGCTGTTCACAATCTTTCAATAAAGCAAAGCCCAGCCTATTGCTTACTCAGAAGAACAACACCTTTGGAGTCTGAGAACATGCTGATGTGGGAAAGGACAAAATCTACTGAAATTTTGAAGTCTGATTAAAAGCAGGTTACTTCAATGGAGGTCCTGATGGGGATTGGTAAGGATGATAGTTTAGCATTAGTGGAAACAGCAAAGAGAGTGTTTTGAAAAGAGAGGGAGTCAAGAGTTAAAGCCAATGCTGTCTAATGAAGAGGTCATGGTCTTTACTCATTCCCCTAATAAGCAACGCAGTCTTTTGCAACTTTTAATCTTCCAAAGCAAATGTATCCAGTAATAAAGTTATGCTAATGAAGGTCATGGAATAGCAAAATTATGTTAAGATGGTTTTGGTTCTTAGTGCCCAGGCAAAGTGAAAGAATCTTTAAAAAAACAAACATGTACTAGGTGCTGCATATTATTTGTTGTTTTGCAGTTTATTGATATCATTATTATTAAAATCTGGCATGACAAATTTTGTATAAGCTGTTTCAAAGAAACATGGCCCACGTTTTCCTCTGCTCTAGGTTCTAAAGAGTGTTTTTTTTTTCTTGTCTTAAAAGTTATACGCCTTGGTATTTCTGTGCCCCTCTGCTACCCACAGTACTTTTTCTCCAGCTAGTTTACTGTGGTGAGCGACTATAACAGCACAAAATGATGGCATTCACTTTCTATTGGGGAAAAGGAAGAAATCCATGAAAAATTAAAATGTAATAAATCAAGTGCTCTAAAAGAGGTATGAATAAAAGATTTAAGAAGCACAAAGGACAACCAATGAGCACAACTGAGCCTAAGGGAGAGATCTAGAATTTTACAAAATGTGCCCATAAGGGTAACTCATGCCTATAATCCTAGCAACTCAGAAAGGATGAGGCAGGAGGATTACAAATTCCAGGCCAGCCTTGGCAACTTGGCCATACCTTGTCTCAAAACAAACAAACAAACAAACAAAAAAAACAAAATAAAAAAGGCTGGCGATGTGGCTCAGTGGTAATCTATTCCTCAGTTCAATACCAGATCCTACAAAAACATAATTAAAAAAAAGAAAGATGCTGAGGAAAGACCTCATTTTAGCTTACAATAATAGCATCACCTTCTAGCAAGTTATGGGGTTTCAAAATTCAGCTTAAAAGAAATATGGTAATCTCCTGGGTCCATCTTATTTATACTTTAAGACCTGCTTTGCAAGAACAGACCAGTTTACTCCTCTTGTCCTGGTGTGTTTATGGATAGTATTCTACAAATGATCCAGCTTTTGACCATTGGTTATGTGATTGCCCTACTTACACTACCTTTTGCTGACATTGCAGTAAAAACTGAATTGGGAGCTAAAAAGAAAGTATTTGAATTCCAGCCCTGTCATTTACCTTGGGCAAATGACTTCATCTGAAGCTATTACAATGATTAAATAATGGTGATAGAAGTGAAAATGTAGAGTGTTTAAAATGTGATGTACAAATGTTTAGTTAATCTGAATAATGTCATAAACAATTACCATCATAAAGCTTGGAAGTAAGAAATATTTTAAGACAAATGCAAATATATTTATACAAATATTATCTTCCTAATGTAAATAATTATGCTTGATTGATAAATTAATACTTATGCTTCAGTCTCGGGTCCAGCTGTCCTCCTAACTAATGGTAGGACAGAGTAATAAGAACTAGAGTACCAGGGATGAAAATGAGCTCATTAAACCTTTAAAGGTTAAAGTTTCAATTTTCTCATCTTTAAAATAATACAATTCAGCGGAGTGCTCTTAACTAAAGGATGAAGACCCTCTTCCCATTGAGTAAGGAATACCTGTAGTCATTTTGCAAACGAGCTGGGAAGAATTACACACAGCCTTGCTGTATTTTCCTCTAATTGTTCTTGAAGTATGTCTCTGGAGAGTAGCTAAAAATTCTATATCTTCTCTGACCAGGTGATTATTGATGTTTGCAGTGGGTTTTCCCAAGATACTTCTTCATCCTGGCAGATGGCATAATGCTTAAGTGTCTAATCTGCAACCAGGTTTGCTTCTCACAGGAACCCTATTTATCCTGGTGGATACCCTTGTAACTATTGACTAACTTGTGTCCAGTTTTCCTCCCAAGGTAGCCACTTTCTAGGAGAACCCTGGCCAGAAGGACAGTTTATCTTCCAGTGTGTTGGTTATAATCAAAAAAATCTTCAAGTCTATTTCATACATGAGCAAAACTGTTCTGGTTCCTCTTGATGCTACGGTAAGCCTAGTAGGTGCATTTTGACTCTGTGGGATTTAGGAAGCCCAAGAGCTGTTAACATTGGACCTAGCTGGCCTCTAAGCTCTAAACAACTAAAATATCATAGATGGAGAGATGATATAAATAAAAATTGATTTATTTTTTAAAATAATAATTTAGTAAATTATCTAAGTCTTTATTGGTATCCTAGGATTTAAAAAAAAAAACACAGGAATTTCGTCCCACACTTCTGGAGGCCAAAATCCAAAGTCAAGGTATAAGCTGTCTTGAGGGTCAATCTCCCTCTGAAAATCCTGGGAGACAATGTTTCCTTGCCTTTTCCAGTCTCAGAACTTCCTTGGTGCTACCATTTTGTAATGGTTTGTCCCTTCTGAAACTCATGTTGAAATTTAACTCCCATTATGAGATATTAAGAGGTGGGACTAGGCAGGATCTTTAAGAAGAAACAGGGATTTTTCCCTCATGAATGGGTTAATCCATTCATGTGGTTAATGAGTTGATGGATGAATGGGTGTATGGATTATCTTGAGGGTGAGTCTGCTATAAAAGTTGGTTTAACTAGGTCTCAGGAACTCTCCCTGTCTTTCCCCCTTTGATCCTCAGATCAGAACTATGATGGCAAGAAATCCATCAACAAATGCAGCCATTTGACCTTGGTGCAGAGCTGTGAGACAAAATAAACCTCTTTTCTTTATAATTTACATATCCTGTTCTTTATTATTGTATTATTAGAAATAGAAAATGAATTAAGATACTTGGCTCAGCAAATTATTTCTGAGTCTCAGTTTATGAATACTTTGTTAACTCGCAATTACATGATAATTTGTCTAAAACTAAAACCTTTTTGCAAACAGTAGTGTCCACTATCTGCAACACTTCCTTGTACCTTTACTGATAAGGGTAAAAAAAAAAAAACAACATTTGTTTGTTTGTTTCAGTAATCTTGTATTTGAAAGGATAAGACAAGTAATAATTAGGAATAAAACATCTAGAATTTAACTTTGAATCTGCAAATTAAACAAAGAGAAGGCAGACAAAATTAAAGATATTTTTAATTTTGACTTCAACTGACTCATGATGAATAGCTAAACAGTAATGAGTAATTGTATGCTATGCTAAATACATTGTTATGAAAACTCCCTCTATTATATTTCCTGAATAGCTTCATTCATAATGATGAACTAATTATATTTATCATCAAATGAACAGAACTAAATGAGCTACATTCAAAGGTCACAGCTTTTTCGTTTCAATATATGTCTCTGATATTGTAATAATGTTTTCTTCTAGAAGTAAAATTGAATCTATGATATTACCAGGCACTAATGGGAATACAAGGCTTATTAGTTCTCTTTTGCAACTGAGCCTTAGTAATTAAAAAAAAATTCTCACTTAATACTACTTTGTATTCACTTGCTCAGATTTTCATATGACAAGGTTTCACACTCAGTACACAGTGGAAGACTACTGATGTTATAAAAATTTATAAGGAATTTCTTATTAAAAGAAACATAAATATTGTCAATTGAAAGACTTGTGAAGTTTAACTCATTTTAACTATTGAGGAACAGAAGCCCATTTTATTTAAAATTAAGTATCAAATATGCAGATTAATACTATCTATTGATTACATAAGTGTCATGTCGCTACATTTTCACACTAACTAAAGAGCTAGTGCGATCTACTTTTAGCACACGAGGGTACATATTCCACCTTAACCTGGTCTTTGAGCCCAATTCCCAGATGCACCCTTTAAAAAACATTAGCCTAGTTGATTGAGAAAGAGATGGAAACAAATCATTGCTGCACAGATTGCCAAGTTTTATAATAAAGATATGAGCAGATAGCATTAATGCTTCTGTTGTAGTGGATGCCCCTGGTTGTGTACCCTGATGCTCCGGGCTTTAAAGACTCAAACTCTTATTCCATCAGCTAATAAAGTGTGGGTTATTCACACTTTCCCAGAGTCCACCTCTACAACTTGCCTAGGTATAACACCAACCCCTTTGTCCCATTATAGAAGACTCCAAAGGGTGGTGCCAGCTCCCTGCAGGACTGGCTAAGACTGGCATTCACACTGTCTCACAGCTCAGCTTCTCTTTGACAATGCCCTTCCACACACACAGGTATTGAGTGTAAGAACAGGGCCCCAATAAACTCCCTCCATGCAAATGTGTCCTAGAGTCTCTTTTTTGGAAAAGTGACCTGTTATATCTGATCCAGCAAGACCATGAAAGACTTTTCAGATGTATAATAATTTAAGATCCATTTCCCTATGTATTAATAAGAACTTGTTAAATGGAGAAAAAAAGGTATACAGTTCATTGAAAGAAAAGGAATGAAGCAACAAAACTCAAAGATGTGAAAGAATTTTCTTTTTCAAGGTAAGTTGTGTAATTTTGTTGGAATACCAGAGAAGCAATTTTAAAGTGACAGGGAGTAGGGCACAGATTAGGAAGGCTCCTAATTGCCAAACTAAGAAATTTGGATTTTTCTCTTAGGTAGTAAGGAGTTATTTATGGAATGAATGTACAGTATGATACATGTTTTTGTTTTTTTTTTTTTTTTTAATCCACAATGAAGCCAGATGCAGTTGTAAAGGTAGATTATAAGATGGTTGAAGAAGTGGAAGGGACAGGAAGCAGAAAGCAGATGCAATTTGGGAAATAAAGATTTTCAAGGGCTAAACTGAAGCAGGGAGGTTGAATAGGGAAGGGAGATGGGCAATGCAATGAAAGTAGAAACAATCCTTGGGCAATTGGGGGTCAGAAATCAAGGCAGAGGAAAGGTAGTGGTTTCTGTCCTGGGTCATGGAAGAGGCTACGATTGTAAATAGTCTATAACAACCAGTGAAAGGAGCATGGTTGAGATTGTGCCATTGGAGGAGCAAAGATACTAAGATCCTCCTGGTGCCCTGATGAAGACGTCTTCTTCAGTGGCTTAAGCTATGCATTACACAAATATGCAAAAGGTGTTGTCCTGTCCCAAAAGCGATTTATGGGTATTAGCATATTGAGAGTGGAATTCAGATTTGTAGTGAGGAAGGGGAAAAGCTTATCTTGCAATAGGAACTTTATGCAGGAATCCATTACAGCCTAACAGAAAGTCAAAAGTTAGCTGGGCCATTTGCCAGAGAGAAACCACTTTCAACACCTGAGCAAAGCTGCAAAAGGTGCTGCTGAAAACACTCTGGAGCAGGACCATGGAGAAGTTGTAAGTTGCTTATTTTCTCTGACAGCAGGGATCCTGGAAGCAGTTATCTGCTACAATATTTTTCTTTTGTGGGACACTAAAGCAGACTACATGCTGTAATTGTGTAGGCAAACGCCTTGACAATGGAGCCGACAAGCCTGTCAGACTTGACTAGATGGTGAGGGTGTTAACCCAGGCTTGCTTCTCGCTAGTAATAGGAAGTCATGCTGGTGCTCTGTGAAGCTCATTTTAAGCATTTCATATCACCAGAATCATACCTATTGGTGCAAAACACTGAACATGTAACTGAATGCTCTGTATACCTAATAACTTTCCCATGTGATTGAATCATACAAAAAATAAAAAAATTGTTCAAAGAACAATTTGGCGTTTTGCAAGTCCATGAATCATCTGTATCAGATCATAAGGAATACATATTAATAATGTAAAACCCAAGGTCCCCGTTTACCCTATTGAATTAGAATCTTGATCAGGATTTCTCAGCCTAAGCCCTATTTATATTTGAAACTGAATGATTCATTTTAGGATATCCTTTGTAGGATTTTACCCACATGATTCCAGGGAACAAACACACGTGTAGGGTCACAAACCTGTGATGACAATCGAGACATGGACATTTTTTTTTTCTTGGGCAGCAAAATCACTCTTAGTTGAGAACCATTGTCTTAGAGAGATGGATCTGAGAATCCGCTTTCTGGAAAGTACTGTGTCTTCCGTTGCTATTAGTACCCACTAAGTGATTCTTATTGCCATCAATTTTGAGAACCAATGATCTGAGAAAAAATGCATTATTCATTTGCTCATTTTCTCTTTTAATATCCACTGAGTGCCTACTCAGTGCCAGCAAATCCTGCTCCATCTGAGAGCTGCTGCAGTGAATAAAACACACCAAATTTCTGTCCTCGTTGAGCTAACTCAAAATGGAAAAAAAAAAAATAGGCAGGAATTTGAACTTTCTTTGTCCTTGTTTGTGCTCCAAAGAAAAACAAAACAGGGTGAAAACACAGGGAGTGACAGAAGGCAATAAATACATCAACAAGATAGGGATTTTTCTCTGCCTCTGAAGTGGAGATATATGAGTGGAGATTTGGATGAACTTGAGTCAAGTTTTCTGCAACTGCTGTTCCAGGACTCTGTGGGGTGGGATATCATTCCAGCATCCCCAAAGAAACTTCCGCCATATGACATGTTCAGCTTATTTCAACCACAAGGAATCGCATCAGTGTTCCTGCCAGAAACCTCATCTTTAAAATAAAAGTACAGTGAAGGAGTGCTTGGGCTAGAAGGCCTTTAGGGAGAGTATTAATCAGCCAGTGTCCACCAAGCTACATGGCCTCTAATTTGGGATGGAAAATAGTTAATCTTTCTGATCCTAAATATTTTTTAAACATTTTTCTAAGTTGTAGGTTGACACAATACCTTTATTTTATTTTTATGTGGTACTTAAAAGATTGAGCCCAGAGCCTCACACATGCTAGGCAAGTACTCTACCTCTGAGCTACAACCCCAGTCTCCTAAATATTTTTTCTATGAGTGTCTAACCCTCCCAATAATTGGCCTCTAATCTATAAAGCATTAGAGTCGGTGTTCCTTTATGAAACCTGTATCTAAATCCTTTCTAATTTTAATTGAATCACTAGCTGCAGGGCTTGTTCATATCACAGACAGTCAACAGATGGTCACTCTTTTTCCTTTTCTCCAGTCTTTTCTAAATTCAAAGATGACTGCTAATTTACTTCCTGATCCCTTTTTTCAGATCACAGTATTTGGCCATTCTTAGCTTTCATTTCTACTATGCTTTAAGTCATTGCTTTCGCCCTTTGAATATTTTTTTTTATCAAAATCTTCTCTAAAACTTGAGATTATCACTGTTAGATAGCATCTCACCACAGCTGGCCCAACAAAAATCACTGCTTAATTTAGTAGATTATGCAGAGAATTTTAGTCATGCTCACACTTCAAACTATTACGCACCGACCACTGATCAGACTATCCTATAAAATTACAATAGTTGAGAGTATAATATCTTTTAAGTGGCTTGTGTTTTAATTTTTATCTCCAAAAGTTACAAATGTGAAACCAGCAACTTAAGCTTTGCGTATTTTAGTGTCCTGTCCTAGATGGTAAAATGGGAATGCTAATAGAATCTATCTCATGTCATTATGAAAGTTGAGAAGATGCATGAAAAACACTTAGCACAAACCCTGAAACATACTAAGTTATGAATAAGTTTTTGTTAGGTATCAAAATAATAGTAATAACAATAACAACAACGTACTCTAAGCAAGGACAGAGACCAGACTTAAACTGGAATGGACCCATTTGGTTACAGTTCTCATAATCTAATTTCACCCCTGGACATTCCTGATTAACACAGGAGTTTTGGGGAGACACCTCATACTTAATTCATAATACTATCTATTAGATGGGAGAAGTGGAGGAAGAAGGAAAATATGTGTGGAGGGAGGTTTCTTTCCCCTCTTTCACGTAGTAAGCTATTAGTGCAAGCCCTAAATGTAACAAAATATGGGCTGCATGAGTTGGAACAATAAGCTCTAAAGCTGGATAGCCTCCTCCTGCACAGTGAGAATAACAATAAATGAATAAATTTTGCCCTCAAACTACATACACAAAACTGCTAGATATTGAGAATTCAAAATTGACAAAGCACATCTCTTGCTCTCCAGAGTTTACAACTAATTGGAAAAAGAGGAAAACATTAACATATGCAGAACCTGGCTTGTGATTCTTAAACCAATTTAATTAAAATATTTAGGCTGGTGAGGTCATGTATACCTATAATCCCTGCTGCTCAGGGAACTGAGGCAGGAGGATACCAAGTTCCTGGCCAGCCTACCCAACTTAGCCAGACCCTGTGTCAAAACAAAAAATAACCGGAGGGCTGGTGATGTAGCTTGGTGGTAGTGCAGTGGTACAGTGCCTCTGGTTCAATTCCCAGTACTGTAAAATAAAATAAAATTAAAAATTGGGTCCAATATAAGTAGTATAATGTAGCTGCCCAGCCATCAGGCCACCACCAGGCCACTGCTGATCGACTCTCCCATGGGGTGGGCTTTGCATTTCTGTTACTTTTGTCTTCAAGTATATCTTCCCCACACATCATCCAGTAGGAAAACACTTCATAATCATCTCATTTAGAAGAAAGCGACTGAATGAGTGCTGTGTGGAGGAGACTGTGCCTGGGATTAGAGGACCAGCCACTAGATTATTGCTTATATATTTTTGTCAGTTGTTTGGGACTTTGAATAACTGACAAACTCATTAAAGGTGATTAATGGACTTTTATTTGTTTTTTGGTTTATCGAGTGCTAGAACAGTTAAAAGCTATTCATGAGGAATTACCACAATGCACATTTTTTGTTAATGGTCTTTAACACACACACACACATATATATATATATATATATATATATATATATACATACACACACACATATATATATGCATATGCATATACATATATGTCTTATTGATATAAAATTTGCAGTAATTATTTATTTTGTTTATATGCAACCAATCAATTATTTATTGAGTGTTTAAACTGACTTGGAGTAGTTATTATGGCAACTTGGCAGCTGTGAGATAATTCATAGTCCCTAATAATGGGCAATTTATAAATCAGTTGGAAAAAGAGAGAAGACACAAATATATAAAGGACAGTTAAAATTTTAAGGCACTATTTGCAGAAGGCCAAATGATTTACTATAGAAAAACAGAGGCAAAAAAAAAAAAACTCCAGATAGTCCCTGATTTATACTGAAAATGGGAAATAAAGTTAATGGTAAAAGATTCATGGAGTTTCTGGAATGTTTTTTGAAGGAAGAAGCATCCATTGAGGAAACACCGATAGAGCGGGCATGAACAGAGCCACAGAGCGGGATTGGACAAAATGTCTATCTCAGACAGAATAACACTTGAGCTGAAATGTAAGTTGAAGAAAAGAGTATGTGTTAGAAGGCGATACTGCAGTCAGACCTGTGTTACTGCTTCTTGATCTACTGAGAGATATTGACAGGTCTTGCTCATGGTCACAAACTGATGACAAATATGTTTTACATAGTAAATTTAATGGCAACGAGAGTAGAGCACCTCTTAGTGGCAGTGTAAGTTAAAACCAAGAAATAATTGTGAATTTAAAAATAAAATTGGAAGATTTTAGAAACCAATGATATAAGCTTATTTTATTAATTAATGTATTTATTTTGCATTGCTGGGAATCAAACTCAACACCTCATGCATGCTAAGTAATCTCTCTAGCACTGAGCTATACCCCCAGTTTCAGGCAGATTTTAAAATAAGGAGGCCCAACAAGGAGGAAGAATGTAAATTGAAACCTGAGTGTTAAGATTGAGGGATTAAGAGTATTGTCGAGAGGAAAAAAAAAAAACTATCACACTGAGTGAAATACATTTGATGCTGAAATGAGATACTCATTTGTTAAAATCCTGAATTAGCAATATAGTATTATGTAAGATGATACTATCAACTAGCTATGTTGATGAACTGTATTTAAGGGAGAATTCAAAAAGTATGTAATTTAAGAAGTCATTCATGATAGGTGACTGATGAAAATAAATATAGTATCGGAAAATGAAATCCATCAGAAAATGGCTGAAGATAAAACTTCAGAGTATTGCTCCATTTGAAATCATCAGGAAATTGAAAAATGAAATCAGAGAACTGGAAATAGGAAGAGAATTAGATAATGCAGAGTTACAGAATTTAAGAGAAGAAAGAACTCCAAGAGAGTGGAGGTTGTTGAGAGTGTCAAATGTCGCTCAGAGGTAAGAAGAATACTTTTTCCCATGTACTTTTTCATAGATTTATACTGATCTGCAATGAGAAGAGTAAAGGCCTATGTATTATACATGGATAAATTTATCAATTAAAAGAATCATCTCTGGATTTTAAAAGGAAGAAGAAAGGCAATACCTGCAATCAATTTTATTCCAACTTTCTCTTTGTGTTAAGCATGAGAACTAGACAGAGTTGTAGCAGGAACCAGAAGGAATATAGGAACAAATTACTGTTTCTTTTATGAAATGTTTTTTATTCTACTAGTGTCTCTTTAAAAATAAAAATCAACGAATAAATGTCCATTTAAATTGATCTTCTGTTGGACCGTGCGATTGGTCTGACATATAAATTAGTGCTTCTTAAATTTAACTACCCCCTTGGGATAAGACTGAGAAACAACAATGATATTTTATGGAGAGTGTCAAGCGGCTTGCCTTTATAGCACTTCCCCCCCACTCTCTTTCTAAGATGGACAGTGGGGACTATTTTAATAAAAACGTACTAATATGTGTTTAGGGTTTGATACAGCAGACATCTTTAGTACCGCTCTGTTATGGAGATGTAAGGGCTATTACCTTTTGTAGAACAATTTTACATTGGAGTTCCTTGTACTCACTGTCTTATCTGTCCCTTATACTCAGCATGACCTTGGGGAAATCATTTCACCACTCTAAGACATTTTCCTCCCCTTTGAAATGTGGGTATTGGTGCTCAGTCTTGTTTGTTACACACAGAATCAACAAGGATCAAATGAGATGACATACATGGATTCAGCCATTGTGATGAATTATTGCTAGGCTTTACTCTTCCTGGAGGCAAAAGTCAGATGGATGTTGTTCCCAAGGAACTCGAGAATCTACCACAGTGCCTAACAGAAGTCAGAAAGTAACAAATACTTATTGGACTTCACTACTTCCTGAGAAGTATAACCATGAAGATGATCACATGTGAAAGTATTGAAATATATACTGGAACCATAAAATAGAAAATTATGGAAACAAAGGCAGACTCAGCTCTCAAAGGAACATTAATCCATCCGCAAATATGACATCCTGTGAACCAGCCTACATCTGTCCCATGTGCTCAAAGCTTCCTAAGAAAAGAGGTGGCACAATTTTCACTGTGCTTTTTATTTCATGTCTAATAGTCTTTCTAGCTATTTCCCAAACTAGAGATTGTTTATTAGCAAATCTAGAAAATATAGCCAGAGGATCTGATAACACTCACAGAATAAGGTTCATAAAAATCCAACAAAAGGCAGGGAATAGGGACAGAAAGTAGATTAACTGTGAATGAAAAGGCTATGCCAAGCAATGTGGAAGCAAAGAATGATAAATAAAATGTCACCAGGAAATGTCTGTTTTTCAGTGGAGTTCCTGAATATTTTTACTAAGACACCAGAGCATATTAAAATAAATTCAACTTTCAGGATAAAATCAATACTCTATAGTCCTTTTATTTTTTTGTCCATTTTTGGTGTGTTATAGCTGTATATAATGATGATATTTGTTGTTACAAATTTGTCTGTTCACACAATATTAACACTATAATTTATTCAATATCATTCTTCAGTATTTCCCCTGTCCAGGGCTCTTTCACAAGGGCTTTTAGCATGGCAACGTTTACATCTGGTGTGGCTATCTAGGGAGAGGACAAGGGATGATTGAGCCAGGAAAGGGAAGATGCAGAACAGTAACACCATGGAAGGTCCCTTTCCCCTCTTCTCACTCCCCAACATCCTCAAACAGATCTCTTAGTTCTTCCATTTTCAGTGACTCACATCTCAATATTGCTATCGGCTGACTATTAAATAAGGCCTTTTTAAGTTTAGTGATTTATTACCTGCTGCTGTTTTCTGAGTGTTTGTGTCCCCATACAATTTGCATGCTGAAATCTAATCACCAATGTGATGATATTAGATGGAGCCTTTGGGAAGAGATGAGGCCATGAGAGCTGGCATGGCATTGGGATTCAAATTAGATGTTTTAAAGAGCCTCCTTGACCCTTCCATCATGCGAGCACACAATGAGAGCCACTATCTATACACCAGAGAGTGGCTCCTCATTGGATGCTGGATCTTTGGCACCTTGATCTTGGACTTACCAGCTACTAAGGTTGTAAGAAATTTTGTTGTTTGTAAGTCACTTAGTTTGCGGTATTACGTGATAGCAGTCCAAACAGGCTAAGATGTCTGATAATAGATTTTATCTTCTTTCACCCAAGATATTGACATTTGAAATACTGATATTGAAACTTGGAAACAGAAATGGTGGCAGGATGGGCAGTTGAACTAACTGGGAAGTGGTCATCGCTAAAAAACTGGTAGGTTGATGCCTCCTATCTAGTGAAAATCTTAATAGATAAGAAGGGATGCCCTATGTTATCATTCACACTCTTTAGGTACAAAGATTCAGTGTTAAAGCAAGACTCTGAACTGGAGAAGAGTCAGTCAGAGAGTAAGCTCAGTCACTAAAACCAAGTCATATGTATGCCAAGTCAAGCAACAGGTCGACAGGATAATTTTATTTATTTATTTTTTAAACGAGGGCATATATGTGGAACTCTTAGAAGACTATGAGACCCTCATGATACAGTCAATTGTACTTATAGTCTGGTATTTTACCTAAAATACCGTCAGGCAGAGGAGACACTAGACAGGAGACTTGGGAAGATGTCCTCATTATTCTTGAAACTCTGCCAATTCCCTGGCAGACATTCTCATTCTCCCACTGAAAAGGAGTGGCTTGTGATATCTTCCTCTGTTACCACTTTCAGCTGCAGTGACGGTGGCCAGTGGCATGCAGAAAGACTGCTTCTATTGGAAGTCCTGTAGAGGGTTCTTTATTTCACTTCACAGACACTAGAGATTAAACTGAGAAGCCCCTGGACAGCACCTGTGCTGTTCCCCTCTGATCAAGTAACCAGTGGCTCTCAGGAAACAAGTGGACAAAATTAGTAGTAAATCATTGCCCATAACTGGACTGTATGCATCATTAGCTTCTGTTGTCTCAGTATACAAACTATGGAGATGAAGTTAAGAGGCTTGTTTGGTCCCCTAACAGGATAATTAATTATAAAAGTCCCTTTATAATAGTAAATGATATAACAAAGGATCATATTGTATAGCTCCACCAATTTTACATGGATTTGAAGCACATGGCCTTTATTGGGTGGGGGGGGGTGGGGAAGCATAAGAAGACTGAATTGAAGTGATGGTTCTTGGAAGCTTTATAAGGTATTTTGTTAAGTAATGCCACATTGTTATTACATGCACCAGAGATCATTTCAGCATTAGAGACACATTTTAAACCAGCGCTGGAGGTGAGGTAAGGGAGGAAATGGTACATCTAAATGAGCTCAAAGGACAGAGATCACAAAGCATGATATGAAATCTCTGCTGCATCCTTACAGCATTAACATTCAGCTAATGGAGCAGATGCTTATTTTAGCTCATGGGGGATTCAGAATCCTCTAGTTTATACTCTTGGTTTCACTGTGAGCATTTTGACTAACAAAACTACAACTTATAAATATATATTCTCTCCAGCAGTTCTTCTCACAGATTTATCTGTTTTATTGATTTGTTGCATTTTGAATTATCTTTCAATCCCAGGAAAATTACTCCATTTTTTTTTTCTCACAAATTTCCCTTTTCCTGTCTCCTTGTTATTCATAAGCCTCCCCCTGCAGCCTGCTTCCAGAAATTGGATTTTATAATGAGAAGTGTTGCAAGACTGCTTTTCTGCTCATACTATGAGAGCACTAAGAAAATATAATATTTTTGCTCACTTCTGAGATGCTCAGGGTGGAAGAGGGAAAAGAAGAGGAACAAAGGAGAACATTTCTGAGCAAATATTCCTACCCACTTATTCTGTCGTCCTGTCGTGAAATGCACATCAAACATTGTTAGGCCGAGTTAGACAAGCAGCCTCTAAGAAAGATATGGATTCTTCTGGAAATGTGTACTAATGATTCATCGTCTGACATTTTTTAAAACTCTTCTCACACAATTGGTTGTAAATAATTGACATGGCAGGGAGCTGGAAGGCAACAAACTGTCTTAGAAGGCTAGTGCAGTAGTAACTATGTGGCAGGTTAAAAGAAGCTTTAGTAAGCTCCAAAGGCTGAAGATGCTACCCTTCCCAAATACCAGATCAAGTTGCAAAAAGCTAGCAAGGTTCAAACTATCCTGACAAAAGAAGAAAATATAATGTTTTGCAAAAGAATCTTTGTCTTCCTCCCAAAATAACAATGGGTTATACTTGCATCACTATCAGAAAAATATGACCAGTTTTCTTGTGTATGAATGTGGTAAAGAGGACGAAGAGGGAGGCAAGGGTTAGAGAAAATGTACTGCTATAATCAGTAGCATTCTTTTATTTAATATTAGTTCCTCCCAATGTTTCCTTTTAGGTCACTGACTCAGCATGCCCCAGAACAGAGCACCTAGGAGACTGCTTCTGGGTTTAGTAATTTAATCATAATAGAAATGTATGGGTAACTTTTTAAAACTAAGGAACAAAATCCAAATTCTAAAGGTCTAAAAATCTTTCAGTCTATCTCCTATAGTAATGCTAATTGAATTCAAAGTGAGTTGTTTTTTTGTTTTTTTTTTAATTTTGTTCATGTAGTTGATGTGGTAAATAGTAGAAAGATGATTGAGCCAAGTTTTCTTTCTTCAGAAACTTACTGACATAGGTATAATTCTAGAAGCATCAGGTAAGTGTATTAAGTGAAGTTCAATAAGATGTCAGACAATTCCAAGAATGGAACATTACATCCAATCAAAAGTTTTTTCCAGAGAAAATGGTTATTGACAAAGTGAAGAGATAAAATTTTTGTAAATTCAAGGGAGTGACAGGGGGAAGTATTGCTAGTAGAAAGAATCTGACTAAAAGCACAGTTGAAAACAAGAAACATAAGGAACAGGAAATATCTTAGCTTCACTACAGGATAAGGGAAGGGAAGGAAGAAAAACAAATGAAGGTAAACATAGGAAGAGAGTTGACACAATGTTATGGTGGCTTTAAGATGCAAAATGGATCACTTTTAAGGAATTTTATGAAAAATACAGGGTATTACAAAAAGTCAAAGGTGAAGAGTAAGTACCCATACCAGGGAGTTTGCAGAGGTCTAAAGATCAGAAGATTGGACATTGAATCAACATAATTTACAAGAACAAATGTTAAGTGTTTCTAATACTAATATTCTATTTGACTGAAACTCAAAATCTGAATTATGAATAGAATATGGTAAGATTACTTTCAGGACAGGAAGAACAAGAGTTTGATTTAGGGAAGAAGACAACATATTTATTTGAGCAATAGTCAAGACAAATTAATAGCATTCAATGTTTATATGAAAAAGAAGAAATGTGTCAAATCAGTGATGAAGGACTGACTTTTTTTTTTCCTTTTCCTTTCTTTTTTGATACTAGAAACTGAACCAAGAGATATTTTACCACTATGCTATATCCCCAGTCCTTTTTATTTTTTATTTTGAGAGAGGGTATCACAAAGTTGCTCAGGGCCTTTCTAAGTTGCTGAGCCTGGCCTCGAACTTGCAATCCCCTTGCCTCAGCCTCCCTGGAATTACAGGTATATATCACCATGCCGAGTCAGTATTTTTAAAATATAATGCATTATATAAATTTATTAAAAGGTTTAAATAATCTCAATAAATGATAATAATAAAAATGAATATATACTATCACAACTCAACAATTCTTAGTCAAAATCATTGTTTTTTTAAAAAAAATCATAATTTTGAGACTTTTTCAATAGAAGAGATGCCTTTAAAGTTTTAGATTATGTAAAATTTATAGGTGTCATTATTGAAAACATTGTTAACTAACATTTATAATATAAATTTATTATTATTTTCCATTAAGAGAGATTCTTTTTCTTGATCAGAGCCTTAAGTTAAGCAAAAGGATGTTTTAAAAATTGTAGGACAGGATAGTTTCATAAGTAAGTAGCTAATACAACCTCAATGGGAAAGAACAATTTTGTCTTCATTGTTGAAATGTGTTTAATTTTTCCATGTAAAGATGCACTTATTGCTATACTTCAGAAAGCCCCTAAATCCATTACAGGAGCAATATATTGACATTATATTTTCAAAGCACATTGGAATTTATAAAATGCAGCCTACTTTATCACTTAATTCTGTGGAGACAAATATAATTTTCCTCATTTTACAGCTGGGAAAACTGAGGCTCAGACAAATACTCTGTAATGAATTCCCAAGTTTCCACATAGCCAGGTGTGGCCAGGTGTGGCCAGGTGTAGTAAGATCTTCTGTCTCATAATCCAGTGTCATTCTTCCTAAAGAGGATGAACTGGATGAAGGAAACTAAATGTTTGGCATCTTTTATTAACATTTTAAAAATTCTCAACTACAGATACCTCCCCCTTCAAAAAGCTAGGGACCATGGTATGGTTGCAGTATAAGTATCAACATGCTTCCTTTTTCACCTATTACATGGCAGTAAATGAGAAGCTGCACAACTGTTTTTTTTGTCACACTCCCACAGTGATTTTTACAGAAAAATAATAGGGGCAGGGGGTGTGTGAGATGATTCCTGAGTTCCATCTCAGTGCTCACATTCTGTGATTCTACCATGCTGAGAGCAGAATAAATGCACACAGGCACACTGAACCAATTAATCCACTTCAGAAAAATGGAAGTTAGAGAGTTGTCTTCTTTGAAAGATAATAGTTCTGAAAGCATTCCTGACAATCATTCAGAGATGGATATAATATGACAATGAAACAATTGGAATTTGTCTGCTTTGCCCTATGAATAATTTTGGACTAATTCTGTAGACTTTACAGAGCATCACCACGGAGTTGACATGCATTTCAGCTGTCTATGTGCCACCTCTTTCAAGTTACTACTTCTGCCATCCTGAAACAACTTCCTTGCTCTCCCTAGAGATTCTATAAATGACTGTGTAAGGGCAAAAATGAACTACTTGACATTTATACTTTAAAGACCCTTTCAAGGTCTACACTAGGTAAGTTAAGGGAGCAGTAATTAATTTGGTCTGACATTTTAAGGAAATGTTTTAAGAAGAGGCAGGGTCATGGATTATTAAAGAAGAGGTGAAGACATTTCAGGTGGGGTGAGAAGATTGAAAAAAAAAAAACAGTTGAGATAGTTGGGGGCCTGTAAGCAAAGATGTGCTGGCAAAATTGTGATATAGAATAGCTGCAGCTGGCCCAAAGAGGTAAATATATTAGAAAGGGAATAGAATAAAGTGTGAAAGTTATAAGGGGACCAGTTAGAGAGGCCTTCAAATGTTAGCGTGATTATTTCTTTTTTCTGCTGCCTTTTAGCATTTCCAGCACTTCTCTGGACAGGCTTCTAAGAATGGAAGCTCAGATTATTTGACTGCACTTAAAAGCCTACTCTTACTCTTGCCCATAAAAATGAAAAATATCAGGATTGGATACCCCACATGGATCTTAAACCCACAATTTATCCTAGATGTACCTACTGTGGCTTTAGCAGGTCTCTTTAAAGATGTCAACAAGGTGGAGAATTCAAATATATGCTAACCCCAGCCTGCAAATTATAGCCTGAAATAAGTGACACTTACATGCTGGCCTTGAGCCTATAAGCCTGGAAAAAATGGCTTCTAGTTTCTACCTGTTAATTCTTTGAATGAATAGAGTGGGCAAACAGGAGCAATATATCTTTCAGATACAGCTTTTAGCATCTTGAAATGAGACTTGTTCGGTTTAGATAAAATAATGTTTACCAAGACAATGTTTTAATGAAATCACTCAGAATTTTAATTCACGTCATTTGACTTGTGTTTTATTTCACCATTTGATAGTGCCTCAAATAAAAAATCTGATAAATTGATGATTAATTATTGGTGGGATATTAAAGATTTACATTTACTACTATAATACAATCATCATATATGTCAGTGCCATTTCTTCAATGACTACTGATTATTTCAGCAATTTTCTTATTTGTATATTACATATATTATAAAAGTTATGAAATTAAATTTGCTAACTAAATTAGGAACTATAATTTTTCTTGACAAAGAACTTTTTATTAGTTTAATATAAGTTGAATATTGGCAATTATTTCCACAATGCCTTAAAAATATTTGATATTCTGTAATTACAACCAGAAAGCAAAATTAGATAGACTAAGGAGCTGTGTGTATTGAGTTTATGAGTTAGTAGATAATTACTCTTAATGTAAGGCTGTAGGACATAAGAAAGATCAAATAAGTGTTTGGAATATTACAGCTTGATCTTAACAGATTGTATTGTGACCTTTGTCTGAATAGAAACAAACACAACTGTTTTTATAACAAATAGAAGCTCAGTTTTACACACCCCAGGGCTGCAGGAAGAAAAAGCAAGTGCTTCACCCAGCTCCTTATCTTCCTTTCTCCTTTAAACCCTTTCTCCTTCCTTATGACTTTCCGTCAGTTTCATGACTCCAGTTGGTAGATGGATGGCTCCATGATTAACTCCAGACTCTCCTACTATGTGCACTGCTGCTTGTGATGGTTGGAAGAAAATGGCAAAATGATCAGGGTGGATATCAGAATGCTCTCTGACTTTCAACAGAAAGGGTGTACCCTAGGCATAGTGACATCAAGCCATCTGGTCATCTGATAATCTTATGTGATTCTTCTCCCCAGAATATCATCAAATTTCCAGGACAGTACTCAGCATCTACCTAAGTGCAATTCCCTGATGAGATTTTCCAAACAGCCCCCTAAGCCTATATTTCTTCTTGCATTCCACAACTCTGGAACAACACTTCTAGGTCCAACTTCTCTTAATTCTCTCATCAGTCCTTTAACTCCTCTCCACCTTCTTGCTTTTGTGGTAATTAACACTTGGATTCTCTTCATAGCATCACTTTCCTCTTAACCCTCTTCAATGGAGGTCCCTATCCATTCAGAAAGCCAATAAAAGGGGCAAACATTTGTTTTCTCTTGTTATTACTTATTTATTTACATGTGTTTTTTTCTTGACTATTGCTCAAATAAAAATATTATCTTCTTCCCTAAATCAAACACTTTTTCTTGCTATCCTGAGAGTAATCTCACCATATTCTATTTCTCAAACAAATTTTGAATTTCAGCCAAATAGAATTTCAGTTTTAGAAACACTGATATTTGTTCTTGTAAATTTTGTGTCCAAAATCTGCTGAAACCCACTTCCTGATTTTAGACCTCTGCAAACACCCTGGTATGAATACTAGCCTGCTGCAGTCCAGCTGCAGCAAAATAACCGGGGGGTGACGAACAACTTGTGTAGATTGATACAGCAGGAGCGGGAGCCGTTTATTGCAGGGCAGGAGCAGTATTTATACATTCCACACAGCTTATCTAATTAGCATAAACTAGATACATTAGTCAACCAATAAGGAATCTCCACACTTAATGGCTCGCTGGCGTTACTTCACAAACCACTCCCTCTGGCAAAATGCCAGGCGCCATCCAGACTTGTTTACAGACTCTAACATTTGCCAGGCGCCATCCTGACTTGTTTACAGACTCTAACACTAGCCTTCACTATTGACTTTCTTTAGTGCTCTGTATTTTTCATAAAATTCCTTAAAATGGATCCATTGTGCATCTTAAAGCCACCATAACATTGTGTCAGCTCCCTTCCTAGGTTAACCTCCATTTGTTTTTATTCCTTCCTTTTCATTATCCTATAATGAAGCTAAGATATTTCCTATCCCTTATGTCCTTATTTGATCAATTATTATAATGAAATTTGTGTAACTCTTAATAAAGAACAACTTCAATTGCCTTTTGTGAAAATTTGTTTTTATTTCCCCATGTGTTCACAGTTGATTTGACGACAGATTGAAGTCTTTAAGTGTGTGAAAAATAAGAGGGTTTTTTTTTCATTTTAAGTCACTTTCTTTTGTATTTCTTTGTTTGGAAAATTGAATAAATTTTCCTTTGCTTTTTTATTCTTGGGAATGTAGCTAAACTACCAAATATATAAAAAGATGACCCAGATGGCCATGCCTTTTAGAGAACTGAAGATTTCTAAGGCAAAGAGGATGTAATTAGTTAAATTAGAGAATGAAAACAAAAAGAGAGAGATTCAAGATAGGATATTAAACGGAAAGGTAATAAACAATCTTTTACAAAGGAAGAAACTTGACAAAAGGGAAAGTGCAGTATTTTTCTTATTAATAAAAGAACTATAGCTTTTACTGTCTTTTTAGCTAAATGAAAGATTCAGTGATTAACTGTGGTTTTAAATTAATGTGACTATAATTTGTTGATGGCATTTTGAAAGAGACTTTGGAATCTGTTTGCACAATTTATGGTTTCAGTCTTCACCTCCTAATTACTACTTATATCACTAGAAAATAAAAAAAAATTCTTCCCTTCAACTTTTTATCTGTACCTAATCAGATATTATCTATAGATATTTACCAGGTATTGAGAACTAAAACCTGAAGTATGGATTTGTATCAGACTTACCTGACATAAAATCAAGTCTAAAACAATGAAGCCATAGACTTTCCCTGGGACTATTGCATTCAAATGCACAGTTATACAATCCAGGACTATTGGTTCCATTAGGCAATTTCTGGGAAATGTGATAGTTTGTAAAGAAAAATCTCAGGCCATGTTCTTGCATGGTAGAGGGGGTTGATATGGGGAAATGACATGGTATAAATTCATCATTTTCCTTAAAAAGGTCATTTTCCCCCTCTGGGTTTAGCTTTCTACTCAGCAGATGAAGTATAGTGAATATCACCCCACACCTTATAGAAATGTCAAGGAAAAGCAATGAGAGGATGCCTGGGAAATAGACCCCACAGATAGTAGTAAGGGTGTTCAGGACCCTGCTGGGTGGTATTAAGGAGAACAACTTATGCCTCGCCATCTTTTAATTCCACTCAAGTACAAATGCCCTAACTATCACCAATTCTGAAATTGTATCTCAGTGACACATCTGAGTCCTCCCTAAATGCATAAAAGGGAAAAAATTTGGGAGTCTTTCCCTGCTTCTTCAGGCTGCTCCTTAGACATCAGGATTAAGTTTTCACTACAAGTTCTAAATGATACAGCCAATATCAAGTGGCAAAGAAATGGGGATGTTCTGCAGATCAGTTAAAAAAATGAATTACTGTGGTAGACTAAGAGTTTCTCCATAAGGTTAAGGGCCCCAACTCATGAGATTCTGCAATTCCTTTATTTGTAGCAGCAAATCACACTGGATATACTGATATCATATCATTGTAGAGCTCCTACAATGTGGGAGCTCAGCAATCAGGGTATAAAACACTGTGAACTAAAGATCCCAAATCAGTTGACCACTATGGCCTTGCTCATGGCTTCTCTAGTGCAGTGAAGGGTTGTGTTTGTGTTTATTTCTGTATCCTCCCCATATATTCCTCTGCACATCTTTCTCTATTGCTCCAAAGCCTCAAATAATATATTGCTAGTTCCCACAAAAAGGTTTGTGACTTTTGACTTTAACCAAGCTCTCAAGTAGGAAGAAGATGTCTCCTTTTTCAGTACATTAATACTCTAGTAGTATTATTGCAATTGAAATTAAATACTAAACATTTAATTGCATGAATTTATACCTAAGAATTTTGGTGAACATTTTCACAATTTGATTAAATATGTTCTGTAGAATACAGAGAATCATGGGGAAACATTCTTACATTAAAAAAAAATTTTGACATTTATTGGCAACCCTTTTAAAATATTTAGATGCATGGCTCTTTAGTAATTGCCCATTACCTAAAAGAGTCAAAAAAGAAAAATTGCAGTCCTGGGAATACATAAAGAAGGGATTAAATTTGTGCAATTAATAAAAACATTGTAGCTTTCCCTTCAGAATATATCAAAACTCATTTTTGTGTTATTTTTGCCAAGCCAGCACAGAGTCAGTGCGTATACCAATTGTCATCATGTGAAGCCCTATGCAGCTGCCCGCATCTTCAAGGAGAACTCAGCCATTCCTTGCTTCTTTTCATACGATGCTTAGAGTGACATAGGCCCCTAGGGTGGTGCAGTTATGTTTTCCAAAAAGCCTTTTAGCAATTAAATTGTTAAGTCAAGGGAAATGAATGAAACAAAAAAATCTAAGAGCAGTCAGGTACTTTGTGAATGCAGGAGAAAGGAGAAAATGCTCTTGAATGAAAACAGAATCTAGAATGTAGCCATAAAGAATACAGCATGTTTATATTCATGTCCATGATTGAATAAATAATAGATAATGAAAGTTTGGTGACAACATATGAATCAAGTTAAGATAGCCAGAGTTCTATGAAAGTTGTTGGCGTGCTAAAAAAATTTTAAGTCCATATTGCAATATTTCTTAAGTGAAGAAAAGATAAATGCCAGGTATTAGAAAAACATTTGTTTTTTATGTTTCCATTTTATTGAGCCATGAAGGGTATCCTTAAGTGTTTTGCACTTGGAGATGCACCTCAAAAGACAGGTTGGTTGTCAAGTTGACTCTGTTGTTCAAGAAAGCAAATAAAAAAAATAAGTAAAGGCTCACCAGTGGCAAAAAGAAGAAGAAAAAGATGGGTATGGGAGGAGAAGGAGGAGGAGGAGAAAGAAGGAGAAGGAACTTAGTTGAGAAAAGCAACAAATTGGCAGGAAAAAGACATGAGAGTGTCCATGCCAGTGTGGCCATTTCCATTAACACCTTATCTACATCCCATCCAACATGCTTAAAACCTCCCGTCAACATGCCCTTCGTCCACTTCACAGAGTGCTTGATGCCTACTTTTTCTCCTTAGGACATTTAACCATGCACAGCGGCCCAGGCCACATTACCTTTCAAACAAACAAAAACTGACTATAATATTACACTTCTCTGTGAAAATATCCTGTAGTCCAATGACCTTCCACATCAGTGTGGATTTCAATGTGAAAGCAACTGAAACTTTGAGCTTTTGGTCAGAATTGCTAATGAAAAGGAAAGCGCTCAATGAGAAAAAAAAAGAAAAGAAAAGAAAACTACACACAGGTAAATCAATAAAAGGAAGAGCAGAGGAAAATGAACAAGGGAAAGAAGGGCATAAATTGGAACTAGTACATTACATGCATAAATAAATCTATCACAATGAATCCCACTACTAGGTATAATTACAATGCAGTAATAGAAGCATAAAAAAGACAGACTGGGCTAGTAAGACTAAAACAACATCTTTAAAACCTTTGTCTCCTTACTTATTCCAGGTATTATACTTCATAAAAACTTCCTCCCCAGTGGTATTTTACTACTCCTGCAAGTCAATTAGTAGCTATTTTAATTTCTACTAATTTACTTTTTATACATTTTGGCTTTTTATTCTCATGCTATTGAACTTCTCTTCTTATTTATTATAACTTTGTCTGATAAAGGAATGGCCAGGGTCATCTATGAAAGGGGTGGATCGTGCTGTCAACTGAGGGTTTCTTTTCTCCCATGTGTAGACTTCACACCCTCTCTAACTTTCTAGAAAATGCTTCTGAATTACAGAAATGATGACAACTGGGTAGGGTGGGTATCAGCCAATCATTGTTTGCAATGGATTGGATCCCATCAGCTTGTGTCCCCTTTTTTAAGAGGAAATAAGAGAGAGGCAATGTGCTGACCGAGTCTGTCTCTGGGGGCTACTGTGCCTCAAATTTCAAATAGAAAATTCCAGAGAATTCTTCCTCTGGAAGAAGAAAATGTTTGGAAGCACATGTGCCGCAGAGCAAAATAACCGGGGGGCTAACATTCCCCTGGCAAAATGCCAGGTGTTATTTTGACTTGTTCACAGACTCTAACACACATGCTTTCCAGTTTCCAGAATTTTTACTTTCCAAACTGTCCTTAGAAATGTTGCTTGGGATTACACAAATGTCTTACTAATTCCAGAAGGCAGTGTGGCTGGTAGAAACACATGATTTGTAGAACACAGACTTGGGTAAAATTCCTAGATCAATCTACCAATTTTGTGAGTTCAACAATTTGTTAACCTCGCGAAGCACCTGATTTCTCATCTATAGAATGCAAGCTCTAATATATAACATGAAAGGTGGTTATGAAAATATAATCAAATGACATAAAGAAGCACATAGTACAGTTCCAGGCACATGAAAGTTGCTCAAACTATGTTCAGTTGCTTATTTACACTCTAGTATTTCAGATATGAGGCTTACCTTTATTATGCTTCAGTATTATACAACCCAAGAAAATCACAGAACATGTTCATTGCTCCATTCATTGGGCTAGGTTAGATGAATTTTGTTAATAATATGGTTAGAATTTCATTCATTATATGTATTTTAAAGTACCCTGCTAATATCCTGGTTTTTTGTTTGCTTTTCATGTTTTATTGGCTATTTTTATAAAAATCTCTTTCTTGAAACTCTTTCATAAAATCCTCTGAGTATGTCATTAATTTCTCCTGGGACATTTGGACTGTTAACATAAGATCATAGTGGTAAATTACTTAATAACAGAGTTTGTGGATATGAAAGGTAAGCTCTTAGTGAGATAGTGACAGAAGATATTTGGGGCCCCAAAATTCTCTGACAGCCCCCACAAAAGGTGGACAGGTTGACTCAATGCATCCATGCTTACAGGTAGCCCTAGTTTAATAAACATCAGTGGAAAACAGGAGGTACAACGCACAGCTCAGACATGAACCGGGGGAGGCTTGGTGTGTGAGCATTTTCTTCCTTAGGTTTATGAGATGGTGTGAGAATCTGCCTTTTCTCAGACTAGTAAGCATGTCCAAAGTATCTCTCCCTAAAAACTGTTTCAGAGAATTTGCTATTCTATCCAATAGATTTAGGAATTAGTGCCAAGTTGAGCAATTTAGATTTTTGATGGGGAAAATTTAAGATGCAATTGTTAGAGCATGTGTTTAAAGCCAGCTGTTACTAAATGGTTGCTAAACTGCTGAGTTCTCCTAGTGTCTCTGGGATGAGGAATACACATTCTAACCTCACCAATGCTTCCTCTATCCTCCTTCTCTCCCTTCTCCTTTGTGTTGTCTTTCTCTCTCCCTCTCCCCCTCCCTTTCTCCTTTTCTGAAAATACAAGGAGCTATCATTGACTAAATATCTATAACTAGGTACTAGTTCTTGCCCACTTCCCCATGTTAGCAAATTTGCTCAGCTCAGTTCTCCCCATTCCTCTTTTTATGCCTTCATTTTCTCTAATAAGTAGGCAGCATTAATCAACTAAGTGTGTGCTTGTCAAAACACAGAAAAGTCTAGATCCCTATTCTCTAAGGAAATTCTCAGAGACAACAAGATCCCAGGAAGATGATATTAGCTTAATGCATTTATACAGACAAGGCTGTAGGGAACCTGACGGATGCCAGACCATGCTGAAGAGACTCCAGGGCTATCACCAGGATCCCTCTCCTTGCTATTCACACCTTCTGTTCTCCTCACCTTGAGGGTGGGCAGAAATTGTGACTGACTTCTAATCAAACAAGTATAGCACAGGTGACAACTTGTCATTTTGATGATAACCTAAGATGGAAACCCTGCTTGCTAGGAGATTCTTTTCCTTTCTGGTTTTGAGGAAGCAAGGGGCTTTATTGGGAAATCTCATATGGTAAGGAGTGGAGGGTGGCCTCCAGGTGACAGTCCGAAACACCACTCAACAGCACACAAGGCAGTCAATACTGTCCATCACCACATGAACTGGAAAGTGACTCCCTCTCCAGTTGAGCCTTAGATAAGGTTACAGTCCTGCCAACATCTTGCTTGCAGCCTTGTGAGAATTTGAGGGCTCAACTAAGTATGAATGACTGCTTCCTGGTCCACACAAAATGGCACAAAATAAACACAAATTGTTTTAAGCTGGTAAGTTAGTGGCAATACTGTTATGATGAAATTGATAACCAATAAAGAGAACAGAGATAGAAGGAGAGAAGCAAATCCGAGACAGACAGGGGATGAGGGACGGGACACTTCAGCTGCAGCTGGTTACTGAGAACAAGATAGGCCCAAAGATATTTGGAAGTTTATTAGGAAATGCCTGGGGGCTAACACCTGTGGATGGCAGGTGGAGCAATAGGTCAGGACAGAGAGGAGTAGAGTCAGGATGAAGGGTCAACTGAGGACTTGGCCAAACCCATGGATGCTGAATTTCATAAACTTGATTCCAATGGCTGAGCTTTGATACCACGAAAGACCAAAGTGAATTGTCACAGAATTTGAACAGCCTCAAATAGGTCAGAATCTTGGGCAACGTGGCATCAGCTCAAGGCTGTCTCCTCATAGTAATCTTAGCAACCGAAGCAAAATGCATTTCTTTGAAGAGAGATCAGGGACTCACCATGTTCACTACAGATATGCGCATAGGTGGACTGATGACTGGGCACAAATTGCTCCATCCATCACTTTATCTAAGCTACACAGACTTTCTCTAAATCTGACACTGCTTTGAGAGTGCGATGATTTCAAATTGATGCTTAACTTTCTGTCATGGAGTTAGAATAAAAAATTCAAAATAAAAGTGAAGTTAGGTTATAGAAAGATAATTCTATTCTTTGTATGCCAGAGCCTGGTGTCTCAGGTTCTATTCCTGCTGTAGTAGCTATTATAATTATAAGAACACAAAACATAGGGGCATTGTTCCAAATGCAGGAACTGAGAGTTCATGCATAAGGAAGGAACTGATGCCACTCTCAGAAAAGGATATTTAAGAAAATCTAATGGAGAGATTATTAAACAGGAGCAGGCAGAGTTAAGGGGATATATAAGGGATGGTGTAGCAGACTGGGGTCAGGAGGAACACAATTCCATTACTTTCCTGAAGTCAAAGAGCTCATGGTGAGAGAGAGTCACAATTGTAATCTAAAGAGAACACAATCTATTTAATAGTATAGGAGCTTTGGCTTTGAATAGACAGTTTTTTAAAATAAAAAATAAAAAACGAGCCCTGTATCTTTCCCTTACCATCCTCAGATCTTTTGACAATACCTCCCACTGGCCAAACCCAACCAAAGCCAGAAAGCATGAAGACGAAGCACATATTCCAAAGTGACCCATCTCCTAGTCACTGAGCAGCATGGAGAGAGAATTTGTAGGAATAAACTGCAGAATGATAGCACTGTCCAGGAATTGAAGGAAAGCACTTTAAACCAAGGAATGAATAAAAGCAAAGAAATATGGAATTCCAGAATGTATTTACACAATGATCAGTACTCTGATGTGATGGAGTAAGACTACCTCAGGGTATAATTTGAAATAAAGCAATCTCGGATCAGCAAGGAAAAAGGGATACAGGTGCCAAAATTCAAGTTCAAGACTCACATCAGGAAATCCAGTAAAACCTGGCAAACTAGAATGGGGTTGATTTCTACATTATAATCCCACCGTCTTATCCCCAGTTTTTACTTCAGAGTCAGTTCTGGATTCCCTGAAGGCAAGAGAAGCCAGGAATAGTGATTTTTCTGACTGAGTAATAATGAGTGATATTAAAATAAGTTGCTTTGAGATTAAGAAATCTTTGGGGCTATTTAGAATTCAATAGGCCGTTCTCTCAATTCATTGTTTCATCTGTCACAGTTACTAGCCACTGAATATTTTATTTTGTATACCACAGTAACTTTTATTTTCTTTTTACCTTCCTGAACAGGAACCACTCAGCCCTCAATTTTTCACCATGGAATTGATTCAGTGAGGAAATGTGAATGCCATGAACCACCAGTTTTTATAGATTCTCACAGTGCTATTCCCATCGAGTTCTACAGGCTCAGGTACTTAATTTCTGCATCAGAGACTATACTAGAAAGACTCCTAATCATTGGCCTTGATCACTCTGATCTTCTTTCCAGTATTGAGGGACTGAAGAAGCAGCCCTGCTGAATGAGGTATTCCAGGTGCACTCATTATCATGTGGGATGAGTCCTTTGTGAGGTGTGAAATCACACAAGCATGTGTTGCAGTTAATTAATTGGATGACAACCAATCCCTCAAGTATTTTCCAACATTATTGCTTTCCTGGCTTTTCACACCCCTCATGTCAACATATTTCCCCAGTCTGTTAGCTCACCCTTTTACTAGCGATATAACATTAATTTGCCAACAGATTTTTTTTTTAACATTTCTCTACTCATTTTGATTGTTTTGCCTTCTTTGATATTTGTAACATCTCCTGGGGCAACATTTCTACAGAATTCAATTGGCATACAGCTCCTCCATCTTCTGGAAGAAATGATCCCATGCATAACAAGTCACATTTTAGAATGACAACATTTTCCTTCCAAAATGATACCATTTTCTTTTCTTTTTTTATTTCTTTTTTCTTAAACTATTTGTACCAAACAGTCTACTAGGTATATAATACCTAGAGCATTTATTTAACAAATTTTTCTTCACAAAAAGAAAAATCTCTGAAAGAAAGTGTTTTGCTATTCTTTTGTCACATAAGCTTATGGTTCTGAGCGATCATGAACTTTGTGCAACATCACATAAACAAAAGGTTTCAGTGCCAGTTCTTCCCTCCATCCAGAATCCGTGGTCTGTTCTCCTGAATAGCTCTTCGTAGAGAACTCACCATTCTCCTTTGCTCCCCACAGTTCGTAAAACAAAACAAAACAAAACTCTTCTGAGAATGGTTATTCTTAGAAGAACATGGAATCAGTCATATGGATCATGAACATTTTAGTGTGAATTAATCATTATTATCTCAAGGATATTTACATATTAGGAGGAATCTTAAGAACTCAAAGAGATGATTTTTAGGGGGATTTTTAGGCAGTGTAATTGGTTTTAGAAGTTGCTTTGAGAGTAAGAAATCTTTGAGGCTCTTTAGAATTCAATAGGCAGACCTCTCAATTCATTGTTTCATCTGTGAGAGTTAGTAGCCACGGAATATTTTATTTTGTGTAGGACGTTAACTTTTATTTTCATTTTACCTTCCTGAACAGAAACCACTCAGCCCTCAATTTTTAACCATGGTATTGATTCAGTGATGAAACGTGAATGCCATGAACCACCACCACCACCACCAGCCACCACTCCATGGCCTTCCACTCAGTGACACGAGCCTGGAGAAGTTCTACATTACAGACATGCTCGGGTGTCTTCCTGGAACAATAAGAAGTTCAAAAGTATGACTAGGATTATTAATTTCTCTGGCCTGTAAGGAGGTCCGACCATTCATAATACAGATTTCTTTCTCTCCTCAGGACTCTAGCCAGCAACATTTCTAAAGGAAATGATGGTGCCTAGGAGAACCTCCAGACCATTCTTCCACCTCATGTGGCCTTGGAGGGAAAATATTTAGTAGGAATCCCTAGAAATTTATTCCTCTTTTGGCTTGGTCTTCAGGATTTCAATGATATATCGTAAAATGATAAGAGGTTTCTCCATAGTGGATTTATTTGAGAATAACTGTAATCAATCTAACTGTTAGAACAATAGCCTGTTCTGTGTTGATCATTGATACCAACATAAAGAACAGTAGAAGAGAGAATAGTACATAGCAGGTTCTCAGTAGATGTATGTTGGAAGGGTGAATGAACTATGAACTCTTCATATTTCTTCAATATAAAATTAAAAATGAAAATATTAAATAAAATATATACCAAAAAGGAAGTCATAATTGAAAAGGGGCATGAACAATCTAGTTGAAGAACAAGAATCACATCCATAAAGCACTTCTCAGACATTCCTGACTGTAAACACAAAATGCCTATTATGAAACAGGCAAGGACAGTCTCCCTCCATTAGCTGCCATCATTATAGGAAAGTAATGACTTCATTTTCTAACAAAAAAATAAGCAATGAGAAAAATGAAGAAGATAATTTGACAAAATATCAAATATTCTTTTCTTAGTACTTATTGTTCTACAAATCTGTCTTCTATTTAAAATTAACTTCTATTTAATACAAAATAAATGAAGGTCAAATTTGTAATTATATGGTTCCACAAATTATCACAAAAAGAACAAACACAAGAAGCCATGACCTAAGATAAGATTTAGAGTATACAAGCACCTCAGAACCCTGCATTCATTTCTCCATAACTGATCACCTCATTCTCAAAGGTATGCATTACTCTTTCACTGCTAACACGATGGATTCAAATTGCCTCTTTTTGATGTTTATATAAGGACTAATCATTATGGATATTTTTTTTTTCTGGTTTGGTTTCTCCAAGACATTGCTAGGGATATTCAAGTTGCTGCATTAGCCAATAATTCTTTGCTTTTGTGGCTTTAGTTCTATATTATTCAGGTGTTTGAGGGTTCTGCAATGTACTTTAATGCTATAGTTGGTGAATTATTGAGATTCCATTATTTTGGTTAATGTTTTTATGAAAATTCTTACACAGGTCTTTTGAGACAAAAAGGTCAGAAATGTGTGTGTGTGTGTGTGTGTGTGTGTTACTTAACTAGTGAAATTGCCAGGGAGTGAGAGATCCATCTGCCTATCTTCTTTATCAATCTATTCAAACCTAGTAAATGATGACAGCTTTTTAAATTGTTAGCAGCAACTGGCACTTTACATGGTACTGTATCAATATCTAAATATGGTTTTTAGCTATTTGGATAATGTGTGTGAAATGTCTATTGGAATTTCTTACCATTAGTTTTTATTGGGTAGAATATCTCTTTTGTAATGTCTAATTATATATCACAGACACAAACTGCTTGTCAGTTTTATATATATATATATATATATATATATATATATATATATGTGTGTGTGTGTGTGTGTGTGTGTGTGTGTGTGTATATGTAAATATACATGTATATATTTAAATAATATAACTATATGTAAATATATTCTCTATTTAGTGATTTATATGTACATTTTCCTAATAATTTCCTTTGATGAACTAAAGTTCCTAATACCAACATACTTTAATCAATCTATCTTTTTTTAAATTCTTTTTAGTTGTAGATGGACACAACATCTTTTATTTATTTATTTATTTATTTTTATGTGGTGCTGAGGAACCAACCCAGGGCCTCACGCATGCAAAGCAAATACCCTACCACTGAGCTACAACTCCAGCCCTTGACCTATCATTTTTGCTATTGACATATTATTATTAACATTTTTATTAATTTTATTCTCTTAGTGTTTGAATAATTGAGTTGTATCTCATAAGCACATTATTTATTCTTTTCACCAAATGTAGTAATCTTTATTATTTAAATATATTTTATTCATTTATGCTTAATATGATTATTAATATAGACTTTTAATCATTTTCTTAATTTTCTTTTCACTCCATGGATTCTATCTTTTGTATTTACTTGTATATGCTTGTTTGTTAGAGTAATTTTGTCAAAATATTTTCTTTTTCTCCAAATAGCTCACTTGTTACATATTTCAGTTAGTGCTCTCCCTATAGATTACAACTTGTATTTAATATATTGATCTCTAAAGGAGATCACTATTTGCACTATTTAAGGAACTCTACTGCATTAATTATCATCCTGAGCTTTGTGTTCTTATTGTCAAGCAGCCTGTGTCTCATTTTATTTTAAGTCTCCAGGAATTTATTATTATTGTCATATACAATCAATATTTTTCTAAGATCTACTGTTGAGATTACTCTTCATTTCCCGTGAATCTTTAAATGTCCGAGACTGCTTTCTTTCTATCTTCTTCTACTCATCCATCTTTTCTTATCTTTTGTCTCTGATGTTGACTTGCCATTTCCAAGATCTCTTCTTTTGTTTATTTAAAAATGTATTTAATCTAACCTGCATTTTAAAATGCATTTTGTGTATTATGTATTTTTCATAATGTATAACTTTTCTTTTTCAGCTATTATGGATGATTTTAAAAGATCCTTAAAAGATCATTTTCTATTTCCTTCAGCTGCCATCATTTATATTGAAAAATCAGCTTTCAGCCTTATTGCTGCTATTTGAAGACAATGGGCCTTTATATCTCTGACCACCTTTGAGATAATCAATTTTATTTAAACAGTTTTATTATATCTAGGATTATTTGGGAGCTTCTAATCTTCTTGTTTTAGAATTTGTTGGTTATTATCTCTTCAAATGTTCCTCAGTTCCACTCTCATAATTTTTCATTATATACAGATATTTTCTTCCTTTTTTACTTGCTATTCTGTTATTTAATTTTTTTATGTAACATCTTGAAGTTGATGTGAAATAACTACATCATCTGTCTTTCCCACAAATCTACTTCCATTGTCTTTTAAATTGTGGGTTTTTTTTTTGTTGGTTCAATGTAGATATGCATAATATTGGGAATCATTTTGACAGGATTATAAAAGCATGGAGTATAATTTGCTCCAATTCAGACCAAAAAAGAAAAAAATCAGGGAGTATTCCATTGTCTTTTAACAAGTTTACTGGAGGTGTATCTCAATGATAGAGAACTCTCACAGATGAGTGGGGCCCTGGGTTCCATCCCCAGCACCAACAAAAAAAAAGTTATCAGTGGATCTACTTTGGTGTTTAATTACACAACTGATTATTTTTGACTAAACTTTGTACATTTTAGGTGAAAAATTATAGAGAAAATTTGAAGCTGTCAACAAAATTATCTCCTGAAGAGATAATTTGTATTTATCTCCGATATGCACTTACAATAAGGAAAATCATCACAATTCAAACCTTTTCATTAAATTCAAAACTTTTCATTAAATTCAAAACTGTATTCCAGACCTTAAGAGGGATGATCTATTTCTGGATTACCCTTAAGAGGGCTCCTTCTCCTAAATTGTCTTTGAACTTCAATAGTATCCTTCCATTCCTGTAAATCCACTGAAAGCTCTGTTTAGCTTTTTATGCTCTTAACCATTTGTGGTTAGATAAAAAAAAAAGAGTGATACAAAATGTTTGTTTCACTTTTCTGGCCATATTTTCTTCTCTAGATATTATTCAAACACATTTTCGTTATTTTTGTGGGACTATGATTCTCTCAAACAATTTGTTTGCATTGAACCCAGGCTTTCAGTTGTTCTCAGTAGATTCAGTCCAATAGTTTTTATACCACCATTACCAAAAGCAGAGTTACCCTTTTTCCTTTTGTTCTAAATTAATGAGAATTTTAGGTTAAATCATCTCTTTTGGATGTAGAATTGTGAATATATTACTCACCTGTTTCTACAGATGGGTTGGCCAAAATAGAAAATTTTAACTCTCAGTTCTAACAGAGCCTAGGTTTATAGAGCTCAATATGTAGCAAAGAACTGCTTCAAAGATGTTTCTAAGTAAAATGATGCCATTATAAAATATCTCAATAACACACATCTCAAAAGTTATTCTTCTTCTAAACTATACCAAAGTAGTTTATAAAATTGCAAGAGTTTTCTTGCCCAATCACAGGAGCATTCAGCAGCAAATATTTTGTGGATGCTTACAGTGCAAAACGGAGAGGAAGCCATGCTTTTGGTATCCTTGTGCATTTGCAAAATTGTAAATAGAAACAGAAATAGCTAAAGCAAGAAAAGTTAAATGAATTAAACCTTCACCAGGAGAATGTAAAATAAATATTTACAACAGTAGCACATATCTATCCAGTGTTTCCTGCAAGCCAGGAATCTGAAGATCTTTTGAATATACCCCACTTAATCTTCACAATAAGCCTATGAAACAGTTGGGTTTTATTTATCTTAAAAATAAAGAAGATTTTTTTCAAGGTCATGCAGCTCATGAACTGCAGGCCCATTTGGCTCTGGAGCTCTATTCCTAACCACTGTGCTATAAAGTCTTTTTATGAAGCAATCAAGGCACCATGAAATGATGGAGACCCAGAGAGAAGAGTACTGGGATTCCTGTGTCAGTCAAATCTCTATTGTTGTGATAAAATACCTGAAATAAACAAAAGAAGAGAAAGTATATTTTGGCTCACAATTTCAGAGGTTTCTGTCCATGCTTACTTACTCCATCACTCCTGGGCCTCTGGTGAGGCAGACCATCTTGGCAGGGAGTATGTAGTAGGGCCAACTGCTCACCTCTGTGGATTCTAGAAAGCAGAGTGAAGCAGTGGGGGTGGGAGAAAGAGAGGAGCTGGGTACAAAATAGGCCCTTCAAAAGCATGACCCAGTGATGTCCTTCTTCCAACTAAGTCCCACTTTGTGAAGTTTCCACCACGTCTCAATATCCTGTTCAACAATGGATTAATACATTACGAGGTCTGAGCCCTCACGATCCTATCACTTCCACATGAGCTTTGGGGGCACATTTCAGACCCCAAACATAAAACGATTCATTCTCTCTGTCCTAGTTCCTCCTGGCAAAGGCCCATACTTACTATTAGAAGTCCATTATAAACACTCAGTGTGGGAGGCAAAGAGGAGTGGTGTGAATAATCATGGGAAGGCAAGGTGGCTTTTCATCTGAATCGGTACAACTGTGGATAGAAAAGGGGAAGAAGGAGCAATTAAACCATGATCTATATGGGAAACCATGGTTTTCTCTGAGAAAAGAACATTAAAGTTCTTGGGCTGAAGACCCCATACTGAATTTTGAGATAACACACACACACACACATACACGCACATACACACATGCATGCACACACATTTTAGATCAGAAATAAAACGATTGACATTAAAGCGGACTGTCAATCCACAAGCAATGATAGCAATGAGGTTTTCCAAATTAGATGCATGACCAAATGGATAATGCAAAGTTTTCTGTTGACTTCACTCCAATGATGTAAAAGCAAATGAAAGACCTTTGTGCCCAGGTTGGATAAGCAGTGTAGGCACATCCTTTACTGAGTGCCATGGAATAGTATCTAATCTTACAAGTACCTATGGCATCAGCATTATTCTGCCTTTATAAATTTAATTTCCTGGGACTGGGGCTTTAACTTAGTGGTAGAGCACCTCCCTTGCACATGTGAGGCACTGGGCTCCATCCTCGGCACCACATAAAAATAAATAAAGATATTGTGTCCAACTACAACTAAAAAAAATATTTAAAAATAAAAATAAATTCATTTTCCTGGTCAGGTAACAGTACCCATATCCTTTTCTAAACAGCAGAAGTTATCTGAATAATTTCCAATTTGGAATAAGTGATCTAATTTTAAATGTCTTAACTTTGGAATATATTAAAAACTTAATTATGACAATTACATGTTACATACATTACACTGGTAGCATGTTTTGGTATGTTCTCATGACCTTCTTCCTGAAATAGAACACAGTAAATATCAGGTGACACCAGGGGTTCAGCACCAGGTAGAGCTATGTATTTCCATAATTGTGGTTCATTTGACTTGGCTATTTTCTTTCTTAGAAGCATGCGTGGGCAGGAATGCAAACCCAACTGTTATTGGCTTAATCTAATTAGGTATATTTATAAAGCATATGGACTAATAAATATTTGTTAATAAAAAAACAAAATAAACAATATTTTCAACAACAATAAATTTCATTAAACTCTTTAAACATTCCATGTGAGGGTAGTAACACCCAGAACAGACCTTTAAATCCACATGTTTGGCCTCTCCACCTCAACTCATATGCCTTTAGGAACTTTGGCTAACATCTTACTTTCCGTTATTCTGTATACTGGGGTGTCCTCCATCAGTTTGGGATGGGAACCAGGATTTACAGGGTCTTCTGAAATGTTCTTCTCGATTCCTTTGAAAACATCTATTATCTGCATAAGCAATTTCTGTGCTTCTTCTTTATCTGCTTGACATTTTGTTCCAATTAGGATAATTTTGATATAGATCTAGTTCTGGGAAATATTCACAGTCTAGGCAAAGTGTGGGCAATTTTTGGTATTCTGCTTATGATATATTGGGTCACTTCTTTGTAATACCTAGCTTTTCCAGAATCTGATAGGAAAAAGTAATGATTATCTTATGACCAACACATGTAATAAAAATGATATATTACATAGATACAATGCAATGTATCTTGTATTTATTTTGTTCTCACTGCTGTAAACCCTCTAAGTAAATGCCTGAACATGTAATATTTAATTTCCCTTATAATCTACTCTCAGCATATTATAGATGACAGTTTTTAAAAATGATTTCTCTGTTTTTAGTTTGTGTTCCTTTAAAATAGTAAAGAATGATTCCTTGATGTTTACTGCCATAGAGCTGAAGCAAGAGAAATGTGACATAGAAGATATATACAACAGAGGCACCGCTGTATATCATCATTGTGTCATTTGGTTTTCATGTTTAAGCCATTTACATGCATTACTAGGAATACATTTTAAAATGATGGAGACATTTACAATATGGTACATGAAGCACAAAATACTTTTGTGAACTGAACAAATTTTTTTTCTAATAAAAAAGTTTGACTTATGATATGCTGTACTGAGAAATAACATATGCTTTTATTTCTAGAGTAGACTATTTTATACCTTAATTTTAACTTATATATTGACTTATCCTTGTGGGAATGTCAAAGCTGAGGTTCTGTTTCTAATTTGCCAGGCTGGAGGCTTAACTTTTGAGCTATATGTATTTAATATAACTCAGTTTATATTATTTCTCCTATAGCATTAATCAATAATAATTACCCCCAAACTGTGGCTTCTACAAGGAGCAGTGTGTATCATTGTACAACAAGGGGGAGACGTAATGAGTTCATGTCTGGTCCTTGGTCCTGAAACACACAACCAGCTAACTTTAACCAGGTCCACTTCCTGTTATTTCCCAAATCTCTCTCTGGACCCCTGGTTTCCCACTATATACTTACTGTTCTCAGCTCTAACTCTCTAACTTTTTTTCTATTTGCCCCATTTATTGGGGTTCTATGATTCTCCCTTTTTTGACACAATCATAGTCTTGCCTCTGAACCCTGCCTAGCATATGATATCTCCTAAATATTTGACACTTCTTATATTAGTCATGTGCTCCCAAAGGCTTATGCTACACCAAATCTCTGGCTAAAGAAAGTGATCATCTATGCTATGCAAAACAAAATGATCATGTAAGCTAAATTCACTTGGTTATTGAGCAATATTTCAAATCCTTTTGTGGAGCAGAAGGGATGCCCACCTGTAGGATGAGAATGTACCCATGTGGGCTGCCTTTCAAAGAGGAAAGGAAAGCCAGATGTGGTGGCGCATGCCTATGATGCCAGAGGCTAAGACAGGAAGATCATGAGTTCAAAGCCAGCCTCAGCAACAGTGAGGCACTAAGAAACTCAGTGAGATCCTGTGTCTAAATAAAATACAAAATAGGGCTGGGGATGTGGCTCTGTGGACAAGTGCCCCTGAGTTTAATTCCCTGTACAAAAAAAAAAAAAAAAGGTGGGTGGGGAAGGGAAAGTCAAGGAATATAGAGAATGGTCTAACCAATTAATAAATAAAGGGACTGTTACCCAGAAACTTATATTAGGAATAAATATCCCAAATTGGAAGAACCCAAATTTGGAAATAAGGAGCATTTTGTAGGATGTATAGAATTTAGAACTGGAAGCCTAGAAACTAGAATCAGGAGCAAAGCAAATGGGTAAATTCTGGCCATTGAGCGGTGAGCCAAGTGTGAAATGAAGATGGGTGAGGAAAGCAGATTCAGCAACAAATCTTCAAATTTGGGAGTCCCCCTGGGAAATTTCTCTAAAAGGTTCTGAATAGTATTGGCAGGTTGTATTTTTTTTAAGAACCGTGCTTCACGCTTTTCATAATCTAGGAACATCTGGGTACAAATCCTAGATCAGCTCTTTATCTGTGTCAGTTACTTAAAATTTTTAGACTTCCATTTCTTCCTGGATGAAATATGGACAATAAAATCACTGCTGTAACTCTAACAGCACCATTGTGAGAATCAGGTAAAATAATGGCAGAATAGGTGCTTAGCAGTGGGTGGGGAGAGACAGAGGTTTTATAAATGTAAGGTTCTATCATTACTCAGGCAAACTACATAATCAAGAATTCCTTTTTCAGTTGATTTTCATTTTGAAATGTGTTTCAAAGCTGATGTCTGTGCCAATGTAGAATGCAGCAATATCTTCTGAGAAACACAAAGACCAATATCCAGTATCAGAAAACCCATTAATTAACTGTCCATTCACCTATGCAGGTGTGGACAGTAAGTCAATAAAGCTATGCATATAAAAGTCAAGTTTCCCACTAAAACCACAGAGCAAAGAGGATATTATGTTTAACAAATAATTGCACAAATCATGTATTTTTTCTTGTTCATAGTCTAGTAACGCTTACTTGTCTATTATGTGTGTATAGTATATTACATAGCATATAATAGAAAAGTAAAATTGGTATGTTATTCAAAAAAAAAAATAGAATTACCTTTTAAATACAATAAATTTTTACTAACATTTATATAGATCTTTAGGGCTTGTAAAATTCTTACAATTCCCCTGTTAGTGATTTTATTGTTTCAAGTGCATTTAAAAGCCAACTATCAGTTGTAGTATGCTTATGTAATGATGCTACTCATTTGGGGTCAGTGAGTGGATCCCTGTTTAAAGAAGTTTTAATAGTGCTTCTGTGCTTCATCTCTGGACAGTGAGAAAGTTGTAGTAACAATGACTGGAGGGAAAGTAGAGTCAAGTAAATGCCATCAAGAAGTAGACAAATGAGAGGACTCCAATTCCTCTATGTACTTCACCCTTTTTCTCATCATTTTCTCATCTCAAAACAGAGACAGTGACATTTACTCAGAAAGAATTCTTGTGAAATAGATATATTAATTCATATAAGGCAATTATATAAGTGGCAAGTCATTATTTGAGAAGTTGAAATTTATTTCTGAGCTCTTAACAGTGCAAGACTAATGAGAGCTCTGTAACTAGAGTACTGACCAAATGCAGGTCTTGAACAATGTCTCATTTTTTTTAAAGCATATTTTAAGCATGACTATGAGCAAGATGTGAAAGTAGGCTTAGCAAATTTTGCAGTCTTAGGATATGTAGGAGCAAGCAATGGAAAGGGATAGTGTAGTAAAAATGTCCAAGTCTAGAATCTGTGAGAATAACCAAGAAAATGTCAGTGAAGCTGTGTATTAGAATATATAGCATCCCCCAAAACCTAAAACAGCTAAGATCTTGCTCCACAAGTTCTACCCTACTAAAGAAGTTTGTGATGGATGTAAAGGAGGTGGTTTGTGTTGATGTTGTTGTTTTGTGTTTTGCCGCTCTGAGAGCCTCACACTAGCCAAGTGCTCTACCACTGAATAACACCTCCAGCCCATGGAGAAGTTTCCATCTCCTCTGCCCAAGAGGCCTACGTATCCATTAGGGAAAGACAGAACTTGAGTTTGAGCTCTATATGAAATGTAGTTTGGGGAAGCAAAGCTCTGATGACACTCTAGCCTGTGGATAGAGGAGTCAGTTTTCAGTAGCTATCTGAGCCTAATCTTACCAGGCAGCAGATGAACTGACCCCATCAGAGCTACCATCCATCAACCTTACTCCTGTCCCTAATGTCATTACTTCCCTCTTTCCTTAACTTAAAAGGTCATACCCTTGGGTATGATCTTCAACTCTCTATAAGATCTTTCCCTCTATTCTACTACTCAGGAAAATGTCAAACTTAGTTAAATCACTCCCCACTTTTTTTTTTTTTTTGGTGGTGGCATCAGGCATCAGGCAACTATAGCTGAAGGTACACTTCCAAGTGTCACTTTATGCACAAGACAATTGACTTCAGGTGAGTCCTTAGAGCAGCTCAGCACTCCTGCTACCCTGCTTTATTTACTCTCTCAGATAATTACTGCAAATCCTTATGCCTCCAATGTCCCTTTATATACACTATGCTCTTAGCTCATTAGTGTGATTTTTATGTCACTTAAAAAGCAGAAGCAATCAGAAAGGCACTTTGTCATTCTTTCCCCCAACAAGTCTGCATGTGTACTTAATTCTAAAGTGGCATGCTGTTTCTTCAAGTGTAGTAATGTGAATGAACTCTACAAGCTTACTAGCTTCCGAGTTCAACCCCTGCTTTCATGTACTGAATTCTGTTCCTTCTTGCTATTCAAGGAAATTGCTCTAATAATCATCCACTTTCTCTTTTATCTTCAGATTTTTACCTACTACTGGATTATTACCATCAGCATGAAAACTTGAAGACTTCTGCCTTCTTACAGAAAAAAAAAAGTATTCCATGCTCCCATCTGGCTGACACCATTTTGGGGGATGATGATAGGAAAATTTTTCAAACATTCTTAATCCAGCTGGCTCCAATTCTTCTTTCCCATTGGGTCTTGAATGCCCCAATCAGAGTCTGCTGCCAAAAAATAGCTTTCGACTTCACTGATCTGAATCCAATGATCAACTCAGTCTTCATCCCTCTTGTTAGCTGCTGATCACTCCTTTATCATCCTCACTTACACTCCTCTTCACTTGACTTCCAGGACAACGGTCTTACTTCTTCAAATTTTATTTCGCTGGTTCCTTCTTCCTATCCAGCTTCTTTACATGACAGCATCCCGAGACTCATACCTTGAACCTCTTTTCTTCTTTAGATCCACAATCTAGGTGAACTTCCTTAGTGTCTTGGTTTAAAACTCCCATGTATGCCCTCAAGATTCCCTAATACAAAATGCCCCTCCAACCATTATCTCAAACAACTAACTTGTGTATCCATTTAACAATGCAAAATCTCCACTTATATGTCTATCATGAATCTTAAATTTCATAAGACAACATGCTTGACTTCCCCTCCCACAAGCTTGCTCCTCTGTTTATATTTTCCAGCCTAGAAACTGAGATTTACATTTTTTTTCTTTTGCTTGACCAAAATCCAGGGGTGAAACTTGCCTTCTCTTTTTCTCATCACGGCCCCCCGCCCCTGATCTAATAATGCATTGGCAAGTTCTAAGAGTTTTAACTTGAATTTGTGTCTAGAATGTGATGACTCTTACCACCATCTTCCCCCAGGGTTATTGTACTAATCTCTTTACTAGTCTCCCTTCTTATTCTTGTTCATTTGCAACCAATTCTTTACAAGCAGTCAGAGTGTCTTTTAAAAATGCGACTTAGGTCATTTAATGCTTCTCAAAAAAGTCTTATATAGCTTTCATCTTACAAAAAAGTAGAATAGCCTAGAAAGTCCTATAGGGTACATAAATCCCCCTCACACCTCCCCCTTCTGCTCACGTTGGTCCAGCTAGTCTGTATTATTGATGTTGCTTCCTATTTGTTATGTCCAGGATACTCTTCCACACCGATTTCAATTACTATCTCTGTGTAACTTAACATTACTTCAATTCTTACCAGTATAACAATCATTTTATTTTGTTCATGATTTCATGGGCCAGAAGGACTTGAGTAGGCCATTCATACATGGTGTCTCTATTTGGAAATTCAACTAAAGCTGTTAAACAGAACAGGTATGTGTGGTCTCTCCAGAATTGTGGTCTCAGGGCAATTGGATGTGTGTTACATGGCTTCTGGAAACAGGAGCTATGTGGGCTTAATCACATAAACTTAGATAACTGATTGTAATTTCTAACATACTATATTGGTCAAAAAGTCAAAAGCTTTGCCAGAGAAGAAGAGAATTCTTGAAATTTTCAATGAGAGAATGTCAAATATCTAGGGAACTGAAACTACACTCCAACCCTCAATATTGGAATGGTCCCTTCTCACTTTTATTAGTTTTGGCTCAGATTTTATATCAGAAGTCTTAACTTGATAACCATCTTTAAAGCAGTAAACCTCGCCCATACCAAATGCTACCCTTGGCAGCCCTCCCTGGCCTCCCTCTACTTAATTTTATCCTGAAGCATTTAACACAATCTTATATATTACTTTTATTTATTAATTATTTTTATTTCTTCCCTACATGTACTACATAAGGGCAGAGATTTTACTCCATGTATCACCAGTGCTCTTCTAGGGACTCACCACATTGAAAGTGCACAATAAATATTTGGGCAAGGATTGAAAGAATGAACTACAACAATAAGCTTTTGTATATGATATGCATACAATAGCCATGATTTTGGCTGTTCTACAATTATTGACATAATGTATTCTCAACTTTGAGAAAGTAAACTCCTTAAGGACTGGAATCAGGTGACTTTTATCTTTATGTCCCATTATTTAGGAAACTGAAAGCAAGTTGTAGATATAAATGTTTTAATGTATCAAAACAGAAAAAGGCCCTCTATGTCATGTGTATGGTGTCATAGTCTGCTCAGACTGCTATAACAAAATGTCATTGACTAGATGGAGTCAAAACAGAAATTTATTTTCTCGTGGATTAGGATATTAGAAATTGAAGATCAAGTCTCTGGCCAATTTAGTTTGTCAATATGATTCTCTTTCTGGCTTGCAGAGAACTCCTTTTCACTCTGTCCTCAACATGACAGAGAGCCAGGTCTCTCTTCTTATAAGGCCACCAGTTATATCAGATTAGTACACATTTCTATGATCTCATTCAGCTTAATTACTTCCTAAAGACCTACATCCAAATTCAGTCATTTTGGAAGTCAGAGTTTGAGCATTTCAGTTATGAGGGCTGTGATTCAGTCCATAGCACATGGTGTTATAATTGGTTCAAGCATGTTCTTAGTAGTTTATTTGCTGCAAAATAGGTTGTAGAAGAAGACAATTCCTTTAGCTTTAATTAAGTGTGAGTGTTTGTGTACATGTGATATGTGTGTGTGTGTATCAAGAGGACAAGAGGGCACTGGTTGTCTGAAGGTAGACCAGCTGTCTTCTCATTCTCTGATGATGATCAGCTGCTCTCTATAGCTAACTATTTCTTTTCAGTGGTTTTTTAACCTCTTACTTGTGTCTCCTATGCAGCTTATGCTATTAGATTCTCTACTTTTATACTCACCAATTTTCCAGTTTTCTATTGCCAAAATTTTGTTTTTATGAATTATTAAAGGGCTATTCTTCTATCTCCCTGTTAGTCAGGAAACTACATTCCCAATTATATTTGTGAACACTGGGTGGTAAGTGCCACTTGGAATTGAGAATTTATTGACTTTCCTTTAAATCACTGCTAGTGTGGCAGAATCTTTGAAGTTTTGCCATAAATATCTTAAACCATTTCCCAGTTATGAGATTAAAAATATCTGCTAATATTAACTATTTGGTAGCTGATTCATATTACAAAAACCTAAATAATTGATCCTCTACACATTTCACAGAGTATATTTCATTAATTTTTTAACCATTTTTGCCTTTTCATCTTTTTTGCAAAATTTTAAGTCTCGATATCTAGCAGGAAAATGAGAGAAAAGTAGACATTTTTACTTACTGAAAATATGACCTTTTGTTTTTTTAAATGAAAGTTTGAGTCAGTGTCAATGAGGTCATGTTACAAGTTGTGTGCGGGAGAGAGAGAAAGAGAGATGAGAGATGCCTTCCTGGACTCCTGAATTCTAATTGGGAAGTACAAAAATAATGAGAAACAGAAGCAGGAATTGTTAGCATTGTATATTTGCTGGAAGAAGTTCTTTTCCAGTAGATGCTTTTTCATAAAGCAATGTGCTAAAAGTGACTGTCCTTTAAGTTAAATGCCCTTTTAAGTGAGAAAACACTGTCACACTGTCATATAATCAAAGTCTGCTGCCTGTCACAAAGTTCTCAGGACAGATCCATATATAATGGCACTCTAATTAAAACACATCCAAGTTGGAAGTATAGGTGCCCACAAAGGAATCCCAGCAAGCATGTCCCTGTGTGACTCTCAGCTTCTCCTCCAAGTCTCCACTCCCCTTTCCATCACTCTCTCTCATACCTAACACCACAGGTCATTTCTCTTTTTCCTCTTCTTCCTGGCACAAAGTTATCTTAGGGATCATTTTTAAATTAGAACCACTGAATTCCAAACTAAAACACAGAAGTTATTAATAAAAGTAGTTTTTTTTTTACAAGAAGCCCAATAAACCACCCCCTGATCTTTTTAGCTTCATTTCTTCCTTCCAACTTCTGTTGTTTTTTTTTTTTTTTTTCCCAAATTGGTTGTTGTTATTTTTTTTTTTACATTTTCCAACTGTCCTATTTTAGGCATGTCATTTAAGCTCTCTAGGTAATATTGTCCTCAAGATGAAAAGCTGGGAGAACTGCATAATCTCTAATATGCCCTCTAGCTCTGAAAGTTTACAACCATTTACTACCTTATGTACCACCTTATTTACCATCCTTTTACTGTATTGTTGGGGTGTGTGTGTGTGTGTGTGTGTGTGTGTCTTGTTCACACAGGGGCTGTGTAAACCTGGCTAAGAGCCAATTTGATGAGGTGGGAAGAACCTATACTTCCAACTAAGCTTCCACTAGCTTCCAAATATTATCCTAATCTTTCCTTGACTTGAATTTACTTTTCCCTTCATTCATCTTTTACTAGTGACTATATAATCCTGTGGTAGACAATCCTATAGTCTTTGGTTTCATTGTTCATCAGATGCTTCCCTTAAACAGTAAACATCAATAGTGTACATTTTAAGAGACATTCATTTAGGTGAGTAATTATTTTGGCATATTAAATAATAACAGAACTTTAGATACTCAAACTTATTCTAAATGCAGAGTTCCTCTGAGTTTATTTGGCAGTGAAACAATATTTAATTATGGTTTTCAACACTCTTGTTTTAAATATAATCTTGAGCCATAGTTTAGGTCAATGGCAAAAGAAAGAAAAATTATATCCACACTTGCTGTCAGCATGAGATTTTTAGGAACAAGTGAGAGAACATAAAGCAGGGAAGTAGGACCAGGAAGGCAATAATCTGTCATTTCCTTGCTGAAAGGTGACCCTTTTAATGATGTATTTGTTCACTTAAGTGACAAAGGCCGTGGAGCCATGACTGGTTCTAATGACATATTAAGCTGACTAATGATCCACCTGGCTCCTTGTCCCTTGCTCCTTTTAAACTCAGCAGATGTGGCCACTAAACCAGTATCCTTATATTTAACCATTATTCCGTGTGATAAAAAAATGTCTAGCTAAGAAGCAGGAGACATTAACAGAGAGGGAAAAAGAGAGAGACTGTGTGTGTGTGTGTGTGTGTGTGTGTGTGTACATATACACATACATATACATATCCAGTTTCGTGTCACACTTACTATCTTCTTGGTCACCCAGCTGTTGCATTTCTGATTTTTTGCCTGGATACCCCATCCTTGCATCCCACCCCTGCTGTCCTAACCATCATTTATTTCTATGGTTCTGACATATTGTGAATTCCCTTGGTAAGACCTCTCCTGCCCATTTTCACCTGTCCATGCCTTTTCCTTGTTTAGATCTATGATTTATGTACCTCAATTCTTTCTCTGTTGCATGCATGTTAAATTTGCCAACTGAAAATTACTACTGCCTCGGCCCTTGTTCAGATTAAGAAGCTTGCACTGGCCTGAGGCTAATTCTTCTGTTTTCTCCTCATGTCTATAAAGGTCATCTATTTGTGTTTATACCCTAAAGTTCTAAAGGACCCAACATCTCTGATAGGATAGTTGCTTCTTATTTTTTCTGAATCTACCAACACCAAAGAAAGTATAGACACTGAAAATGATCACTTATAATTAAATATTTTAAAAAGAATAAATTTTGCTAAGGAAAACAAATGTATCTTCCTTACTAGAAGTTTCCAAAGACTCATATTATCAGGATCTCTCTTCCTCTGGTCTCTTTTGCTTCTTGTCTCGTCTCTTTAAAGGGCCATGTTCCATCTCCTTTTCTCTTCAGTTTCCCCAGATTCTAGCTTTTTCACTTACTGTACGAAGCTGGGGCACATTTCTTAAATTCTCCGTGTGTCAGTCTCATGATCTGCAGAAGATGATAGAGCTTAAGGGTTCTCTGGATATTAAACTAAGATGCTTAGAAATGTGTAGGGTGCACTGTGAGCACCAGGCAAGTTTTCACCACCACTAACACAGAGGAATGGAGCTCACTTGACTTTGCCACTGTCATGGTTTGGATCTGGAATGTCCCCCAAAAGCTCAGGTATTGAATACTTAGTTCACAATGCAGCAATGTCCAGAGGTGAGGCTTTGGGGGAGTAATCAGATCATGAGGACTCTAACTTCATCAGAGGATTCATCCATTCGATGGATTAATAATTTGAACCACTGGGACCACTGGGAGGAGGTAGAAACTGTAGGCAGGTGAGGCATGGGTGGAGGGAGTAGGTTACTGAGGGCACACTCTTGGGGGTGATATCTAGTCCCTTCCCCCCACTCCTGCCTCCTGGCTCCCAAGAGCTGTGCAGCTTTCCTTTACCACACCCTTATCCCATGATGTTCTGCCTCACCTCTGACCCAGAACAAGGAAGTCAGTCAACCATAGACTGAAGCTTTGAAACCATGAGCTGGAATAAATATTTTCTCCTTAAAGTAGTTCTTGTCAGGTATTTTGGTCACAATGACCAAAACTGACTAATACAGCCACAGTAAAATATCTAGTTTTCAAACTCATGGGATCTCCTAGACACACTATCTCTAATCATTGTTTAACAAGGATAACTTTCCACTTAAATCTGTCATGATATATAAGCTCATAAAGCCTAGATCCATATAGTTTTTTTTTTCAGAGTAGTGTCACAATTAAAGAAAGAAATAGGTGGATTAACTTCTCATAAAGGTTGACAAGCCAATGGCAAATACCAAAAGTAATGTGCCAAATACACATTTAAAATATTTTATGGGATATGTTGAGCCAGAAAGAAACAGAAAAAGTTCTGGACTCTATAAATGACTAGAAAGTACTCAGAGAAGTAGATACAACCTGAATCTATGTTTGCCCAACTGTATGCACCTATTTCTGGTGTCACACAGCTTGAGTTCTATAAGGAAATAGAAGACAAATTCGGTGTCCTTGAAAAATGGGTGTCATAATAGGGGTCATAAATACATAAGATAGAAAAAACAATCCTTATCGACAGCCCATCTCCACACCAAAATGAAAAGTACAGGATGATACTAATAGTATATTATTTTTCCTAAAAGTAACTTAACATAATTTTTAGGAATGCATAAATACACAGCAAAATTATGTTACCAAAGGAATGATTAATTTATTTACCAAAGGAATGATTAATCATTTAAGCAGAGGGTCCTGCCAAGTGTATGTATGTGGAGGATAAGGTAGACAGGGCAGGACACACAGTGAGTCTCAAATTTGCCATTTGTCCTAGTTCTTAAGTTGAGTGTGGAGTGCCATGTATTTGATGCAGTACCACTGATTAAAAATTTCTCTTTTGACAGGTCACATGTAATCTTACATTTATGTTACATTTATAAAAATAACACAAAAATAAAGAACTATGAGTTAACATCATAAATAATTTCAAAATAGCAAAAAGAGTTTCAATGTCTTTCAAAATTCCTCTGAATAAAGTCCATAGTCACATTAACCTCATTATTCTGCTTTCGCTAGAAATTCTGTTCATGGAGAAGAAGCTGAAGGGGGCATCTGTCAAAGAAGATGCCAAGAGGCTAGTTGGAAATGGACCCAAAGCCTACCACTATATTAGCAGATCACCTTCCCTCTCCATTTCCTAGATGAGCTCTGACACCCTGATTCTGTCTGAATTACTCTCACTCCCCAACATCTCTTTTTTTAGAGTATCTCAAGTGATTTGGATAAGAGAAAGAGATCCTTCTTTTGGAAGGTGGAATTGGGGGGACTTACCCTTGAAAATACAAGATTCATCTTGTTAGCTTGTGGGGTCTCTGAAAAGACTGAATGCCCCTGGAAGAAGGATAAATTTTTCCCAATGTGGACATTCTCTCAGGTTCTTAACATGTATTTATTAGTCACCAGCTATGTGAAGGACACAGGTAGATGTGCTAGAGATAGAATAATAAGCAAATCACTGCCACTGCCTACATGCACTTTATAATCCAGTGTCTCAGAGAGGCCCAAACAAACAAGATAAAACAAATCTCAATGAATTATATGTGTACTAGGATGAATAGTATCCAGAGTAATGGAGTATAGACAAGTGAGAGTTACTACTTCAGACAGGCTGATGAGGAAATTATTTTCATTTCTGAGGAAGAGGCTCTTGGATTGAAACTCGAATAAAACGAGGGAACACTTTACGTGTTCTAGGCTGAGCGAACACAGGTTGAAAACACCCTTAGGATGGGCATTTTTAAGCTAAGATTAAGAAAACCAGGATTGCTTCAGGTGTGTGAGCAAGGCCCAGGAGTCAAGAGCAACATCATCATATACTCAGAAGCCAGATCTTGCAGGGCACTGTAGCACAAAACAGAGATCTTCAAGTTTGTTAATATAACTGTGATGAGAAGCCATTAAGCAATTTTGAGCAAGAAACTTGTAAACTATATATTCTTTTCAAGGGTTGATATGTGGGGGACAAAAATCGAAGAAGTCTTGGTAAAAGGAGAAGCAGCAGGAAGACTAGTTTATAAGCTACAAACTACAGTAAAAATCTAGGGAAGAAAGCAATGTTTGGACAGTGATGTAGCAGGGATATTTGTGATAATTATTCTGAGTTGGGGTAGATTTTGAAGGTGCCACATATAAAATGCTACAGGGTGCAAGAAAAAGGGGAGGAGCAAACATAAAGGAAATATTCTGTCTTGAGTGTCAGGATTAGTGGAAATGCCTTTTTTTTTTTTTGTATTAGGGTTTGAAACCAAGGGCACTTAACCACTGAGCCACATCTCTAGCCCCTTTTAAAGTGGCTCAGGAGCTCACTAAATTGTTGAATCTAGCTTTGAATTTGGAATTTTCCTGCCTTAGCTTCCCAAGCTGCCGCTGTCTAGCTGGGCACAAATCACTAGCCACTGAAGCAGGAACAAACTTTATTTTTGAACTGCAAGAAAAAACCTCACACACGCTCCTGGGGAATTCTCCCGAATGCCACGCGGCTAGTCCAGGAACCCCCAGCCGGAAATATATCTCCCGGAAATCCCTCCTCCTGCACTTCCCCAACCAATGGGAACTCTTGGGGAATCCCCAGAAATCCCCACGAGTACTCCAAAATAGTGCGAGAACTCAAAAGTAGCGGCAGAGGCGGATAGTAATGCCTCGCCTGTCAATCAATACTGTTGGCAAAATGCCAGGGGCCATACAGACTCAGCCATGGCTCTCAGCACCAAGCCAAGGGATTATAGGTATGTGCCCCCACCTCCGGCTAGAAATTCCTTTTGAAGACAAAGGGAGCACTAGGCAAGAAACAGGATGAGGAAGGAGAGGTCAAGAGATCAGATGTGAACAGGTGAAGCCTGAGCCAAGAGGAGCTATGACTAGGCATGTCTGAAGTTCAGACTATAATTTGAGAGCACTCTACCACTGAGCTACAGCCCAAGCCCAAGATTTGGAAATCTTAAGAACTAAATTGTACATGTATCCAGACACAGACCTGGAGGAAATCACGTCTGATTACAGATAAATAGTAAAGACAGCAACATGTATAGATCAGGTGAACAAAGGTGATGACACATAGGAGACCAAAAACAAGGGGGCACTGAGGTCAGAGGAAAATCAAGAGGGAGTAGGGTGGGTCCTGAGGCACAGAGAAAAAACTTCCAATGGTTTTAACTATTTCAAAACTGTACGAAAGGTTGAGAGAAATAACGGTTAAAAACTGATCACTAAATTGGACAATGATAAAAATCGTGGGTGATCTTGACAAATGGGTTCCAGCTTTGGTTATGGACAAGCCCCTGAGTGGAGTGTGTATAAGGATAGGTTGGAGAAGTTCAGGCAATGAGTCTGGACAACTTTCTCCATGCGCTGTAAAGACTGCCTGCTTCCACAAATCCAGGCAGGAGGGGAAATCTAATGATGTAGAAGAGAAAAGGAATCACTGCTCTAGTAAGAGTCTTCAGTAGGAAAAGTAGAGTGAGCGCCACAGAGGAGAGTAAGAGATGGAGCCTTAGAGAGGAGTGGAATAGCTCAGCCATGTGAATGGAGGAGGGCAGAGTCTATGGGTATAGGCCAGTGCACGGAGGTGTGGAGTGAAAGAGAAAAGAGGGCTCATCAGATTGCCGCTGTAGTCCCAGTGGAACAAGAAATCAAGGTCATCAGTTGGAAATGAAGGCAAGGGAATGGATTGATAAATATTTGAAGGGAGAATAGGGTATAAAATAGATAGGATGAAGTATATTAAACAGGGAAATGTGGCAGGATTGCTGGATAGAGTGATAGACAATCATGGCCACACTCTTAAGAGCAGTTAGCATGACTCTGGATTCTTCCTCAATAAGCTGTTAAGGGTCCAAGTGGGCCACACTGAAACTAGACTTAATGGCAATGGTATTTGCCAGGTAAGTGTGATGGCAAAAGAAAGCAAGAGAATTGGGCAAGAACCCAAAGGAGTTATTGCAATGATGGAAATGCGTTGTAATCTGGAAAAAGAAAGAAATGAGAATGCTGGAGGAGTTATGGATGCTGAGAACAAAGGTCAGCACATTAGATACAAGATGTACAATTCTTACAAACTGATATTTGCAATTTTGATTTGCATTGGAATGTTTTGCATCTTATGGAATTTTTTTCATTCAGGTAAGTGTTTTTCTTTCCTGTGAAAAAGAAATAATGATCTAATTACTCTACTTCATGCTTCCATGACAGTACATCTTTCTCCCTGCAAACTGGAAAGTAGGATACCTTAAACCTATCAAGAAGTCTGATGAAATCAATTGTAATAATACAAAGATTGACTATTTGTGTGTGTCCCTATGTGAAGTTAAGTGATATTTTCACAGCCCTGAAAATACATATGAAATACTGAGAGTTAAGTCACTCAAAAGTTAATTTGTAAGAAGTTTGAGGGCTAACTGGGACTATATCCACCTACCCTAGGAAATAAACAGCCAGACATGATAATTTGACTTAATAATTGTAGTATAAAAAATAAAACTCTCAGTATATGTCCAGTTTCTTGGATTTGCCACTCAGCCCAGTCCTTCTGGACCCTTATCTGACAGTGAGCCAATATAGACACATATAAAATGAAGAGGTAAAGAGGAAAAAAAATCTGATAGAGCTGAACTACTTAAGATGCCTCCAATATTGTATCACCACAGAACCCCATTGAATGCCAGGAGATAACCAGCACTTGCAAGGCAAGAAAATCCAAGAAATTCCTATGAAATGTTCAAGAAGCAATTATGTGGTATTGACCACACAGGGAATCTGAGGGACATCTAGTTAAGTTAGGGCATGAGTTGCTATAATTGGGCATACTTAGCTTATGTCCTTGAGAAATTAAGATTATATTGGAACTATACATGAGATTTTTGAATCCTCCTTTTAGTAACATGTAGGAAGAAGTAAAAGAGATGAAACATTACAGGTGCTACACATAGAAAATGTGGTGGACTGGATTAGTCATGCATAATATAAGAAAGAGATTCAAGGACACCTCATATGCACCAGTTATTGAACTGTGTTCAAGGAGTTAAAAGTGGAGGTTTCATTAAAAGACACATTATATAAATTACATATCTAGAAATTATCCAGGTATGTCAGAAGGAGGCTGACTCCAGGCAGGACAAATGAGCTATTTGAATGGAAATTACCAAACCTGGACTTGCGTTCACCTCTTAATAGGAATAGTATGTGAATTTCTAGTGTTGGCTATAAATATTTCTCAAAAGACCTGGACAAGGTTAGTATTCAGATCTATCTAGGTGTTTTTTCCAAACATATCCAGATATTAAAAGATATTGATGTGGAGCCTTAACATTATACATTTATGACTAATAAAGATATTATTTATTTACACAATAAAATATTTTTTTGCAAAATAAATGGCAATTACAAAAGCCTACTGTACGAAGACTTTAGGTGACCTGGATCAGGTCTGAGACAATCAACTTACTGAAGCATTATGTTGGTTCCATTATACTACATGGCTATTCTCTAAAGCAGCAGTCAAGTTTTTAAGGTTCATATGCACTAAAATTCTAACTGTATAAAAAAAAAAAATAAGGAGCCACAGCAGTGTCAATCCTAATAAAAGAGGTAGGTGTTACTTATAACATTAAATTAGGTATCAACAATTCCTCTCTAAGGTATATAGCAACAGATATGTGTAATTGTTCTCAAAAAGATATGCAAATGAGTCAGGAGGATCTCAAATTCAAAGCCAGCCTCAGGAAAAGCGAGGGGCTCAGCAACTCAGTGAGACCCTGTCTCTAAATAAAACACAAAATAAGGCTGAGGATGTGGCTCAGTGGTTGAGTGCCTTTGAGTTTAATCCCCGGTATCCACCCCCTAATATAAAGATATGCAAGATAATTTTCATAGCATCACTATTAAAATGCCTACTAACTGTTGAATGTATAAATTGTGGTATATTAACAAATGCAATATTATACAATCATAAGAGTGAACAAACTATAAATCATGCAACTTTGTGGATTAAGTTAACAAATATAATGTTGCACAAAGGAAACAAAAAGAGTAAATCCATTTATATAAACTTCAAAATCAGGCAACACTAATTATTGCTGTTGAAAATAAAGACAATAGTTACCTTTGGGGTGGGGATAGTGACTCCAACTGAAAATGTGGTGATGGGGGGTGCTGATGTTCTGGCAATGCTTGCCTAGCGAAAATTAATTTATTTTGTGTAAGTAAAAAGAAAATTATGCACTTAAAATTCCTATTCTTTTTATATGCCTATTGATCTTCAATAAAGAGTTCAAAAATAAGAATTCTGATTAAATTGGTCAACATTAGCTCATCTTAGCAGAAAAATTAGTACATAATGTATGTAATAAAGGCCTAAAAATTACTTCTGAGAAACGTGTGTAGGGAAACCTAACCCCTGAACTAAACAAGAACTGAGATCCTGCCACCAAGTTACACTTGAAGAGCTTGGTTTAATCAAATGTTTTTAAAGCATGTGCTGAATCAGAATTAGGGTAAGCAATTCTCAGAAGCTAACTTGTGCAATTAACAATCTGGCAGTGATGTTATTGGAAAAAAACAATCTGCCATGGAATGCCTGATAAACCATCATGAACACACAGATGAAGAAATACTGGTTTGCTGAAAGCAGATATACCCATCAATTTATATGGCACATGCTTTCTTTTTCTCTTTCTTTCTTTCTTTTCCTTTTTCTTTTTTTTTTTTTTTTTTTTTTTGTACTTACTATTGAACCTAGGGCATTCTACCACTGAGCTGTATCCCCAGCCCTTTTGATTGTTTATTTCAAGACAGGGTCTCACTAAATTCCTGAGATTGGCCTCAAACTTGTTATTATGTCATGTACTTTGTTATCTACCTGAAAAAAATAACTCACTTATAAAGGAATAATCAGAAAGGAGGAGAAGGGCTCTAGGAGCCTAGCAAAAGACTATCTATTGGTGAGACTGGCACTGACCCAAGCATCCTCAGTAAATGCCTCTGGCTTACTGATTCCATTCTAGGAAATGCCTGGTGAACTAAAAGACTTTAAAGTAAGATTAAAGTGTACTGCAGTGTTGAAGTAAACTTCTAAGTGCCCACTGTACTGATGCCATTTGTAATCAATTAAGGCTGATAAATACTCTTGTTGAAGAATCTCTTTTTTATAAGGCATCCAGGTTATATCAAAACAAAACCAAGGTAAGAGGACTTGATGTGAGAAAGCTCTGTTTTTTTATAGCTACTTTGGATTCTAGCATGCATACAAGCAGAACAAATGACCTAGAGTTCAGTTTCATCACACACACACACACACACACACACACATACACACACACTTCGAGCACAAACATGTTGATGTAAATAGATGAAAATAAATTTCACATTGCAATAATCTATAAATAATGAGTCAAATAATTAGTGTTAATTCTTTACTATCACGTTCAGGCTAATCATCTATGTGACCTCACACATCTAGTAGCTGCTAAAAGATCATCGCCCTTTCAAAGCCAACGAACCTGTCTCTCCATGTGCCAGCACTGATCCTTCTCAGGTTATGTATGAGCTTCAGTATGTGTGACCTTTCTCAATGTGATAAAAACCAGGCCAAGGCTTTTAACTTGGCTGTGCTGAGAGGCAGGCTGCCCAATTACACTTTAAATATGTAACAAATGATTTTTAGTGTAATACTTGGGACAAGATTGTGCTAAAAAAATACTGATTTAAAATTAACTGAGAATTCCATGTTTATTTGCTAGATCTGATAATTCTATAGTGAAGACTCCAGGCAAATCCATACTTAATTGCTGAACCAGCCAACCAGATTAGAGAAGTAGGACAAGGAGCCTATTCCCTACTTTTCCATATTCTGGACCAGCTGCAAGTGGAAGTGGAATTCAAAGCTAAGACCTTGCTAATTATTTTGTAACTGTGGTTTGATGATTTGGTAAAACACCTTTCTCCTCTACATCCATTTTTTGTTTGCAAATTGAAGAGGGAGAAGGATTCAGCTGTCATTTGAGGTTTCCTTTTTCCCTGGGCATAAGTTATCAAAACAGATTAACCATTGTCACAAATGTTGATGAAGAAAAGCTAAAGAGCAATTTCTGACAACTTTACAATTAACAACAAAAATAAGAAAGTTTGATGAAATTTGCATCTGGGTTTTCAGGATTAAATGACATTACTGGGAGGCACCAACATGAACATAATTTATAACATCAGTATCTCAAGTATCTCAAGTTTTTTTAAAAAAAATATGCTTCATTTTTAATATTTTCTTGTTTTCTTCTAGCATCATTTATGAGGTAGAAATAAACTATCTGGAAAGATTAAACAGTATTTTTCCCTTCTGAGTTCTTTATTTTTGTAACATTTTTATTAGGATAAGACTATAAAGAAAAGAGCATAATTATTAACATACTAACATGGGGACATACAAATGAATGCAGCTTCCTTCAAATAGAACATAATGCACTTTAATAGTTCTCCCATTGTGCAAAACACTTTAGAATTCTTCTTGTAGAATCATCAGAGTACCCCATCTGAAGTTCTTTTTATTAGTCTTAACATTTTCTGCACTTGAGAGTATATTTCATTTGAAGAATGACTAACTCATTTAGAATTATGCCTAGCAGATAGAGGATTTTATCTAGCTGAAAAATACTGTGTTCAGCTAAAGAGATTTGGTAGAAAGAAAGTATATTGTCTAGGAATCTGACTCAAAACATCAATGTCGAAAGTGGTCCACGAGTATGGGTGAACAATGCCCCCATATTTCATGATCAACTTTGGAAGAATTTGTTTATATGATCTTCAGGGTGTTTCATAAATATATTAATCTGCAACCACAGAAGATGATTTACTTTAGTGATCTCTGAAATAAACACAGAAGTCAGAAATCATCTGGGGATCTTGAACATTATCAGTGGAGGACCACAGTCAGAGGCAATCAATAAAGTAGTTCACATGATACCTGTTAGAGGAAGGTCTTTATAAAGGAAATGTCACCTTCCCCGTGGGCTAGTTTCCCTGGTCTTTGGAGTTGAATGGCACTTGGTGCCATGGTAACATCTAGAAGTGCACACCACCTGTGAAAGGAGTAACAAAAGCTTGCAGGATTTTGACAATAGAACCACCCCAGGGTCTGAAGGGAAGAGGCCCAAATTGCAATTCTGTGAGACTTAAAGAATTCATAAAACAGAAGGAAAGACCCAAATGTCAGATAGAAATTTATCAAGTGATCTCTCTATCGAATATTATTATTGATCTGATGAGAACTATTACACCGAAAGGATGAAGCAGCTCAGGCAGTTTCTGTCCCTTATTAAGAAAACAATTTAAAAAGCAAAGTTATTAGATCCTCTGTCAGGATAGTGTGTGTGTGTGTGTGTGTGTGTGTGTGTGTGTGTGTGTGTCGAGGAGCATGTGATCAAAAGCATCCTCGTGTTAACAAAAGATATTTCCAAGATCTGACTTGTTTTATTTGGAGGGGATTTGGTTTTATTTTCTTAATAAACTATCTTTAGAGCAATTTGAGTCATAGAAAAAAATTGGGTAGAAAGTACACAGTTCCCTTGTGCCCACTACACCCTTTTCCCCTATCATTAACATCTTACATTGATTGCTGTTGTACATTTGTCACCATTGGTGCAACAATAACAATGCATTATTACCAACTAAAGCCCATTCTTTACATGGAGGTTCATGTTCTGTGTTATACAGTTCTTTGGGTCTCAAGAAATGCCTGATGCAATATATCCACCATTATATCATCACAGGGAGACTTTCATTGTCCCCAAAGTGCCCTTGTGCCCAATCTGTGCATCTCTTTCCCTCTCCTTCTGAATCCATGGCAACCACTGATCTTTTTAATGTCTCTGACCTTGCTTCTTCCAGAATGTAATATAGATGATTGGTACAGGATGTAGCCTTTTCTCACTGGCTTCTTTCACTTAGCGATGTGCATTTAAGTTAACTCCATAACTTTTATTTTTGTGATTTGATGGTTTATTTCTTTTGATTACTGAGTAATATCCTATTATATAGATGCACCAAAGTAGTTTATCAATCAGACATCTTGTTCCTTGAGAATTATTTTTCTAACTATCACAGGATGGTGATTTCTTTTAAACCTCATTTAAAAAAAAATCATGTTCTGGATCATTTTTGTATATTTTTTCCCTTGGAAATAATAGTTGCCTCACTACCATTTCTAACAAATTTTAAGGGCCTAGAATAAATAGAAGCCTAGAAAATACTGTAGCAAGAGAGTGTACTACATTCTGTTTCTGTCACACTCCTCGCCTCTGCCAAACTCTTACAGGCATACAAATATTGAAGAAATATTTCACTGGAATCTCCTTCAGTTTCACTCAACCCCACTTCCCTATCTTGTCCTCCAAGGGAACTATCACATTTGTATCCTAAATGTATTTTTTACTATGCTTTCTTCTCTCCAAAATATTCCCATCTCTGCCAGTAACTTACCTAGCATGCCAATTGCAACACTTCCTGTTTTCACATTCAGCTAAGATACTGCATTCCCTTTAGGATAAACTCCCAAGTTGTAAACACAGCATGCATGTCCTTTTCTAACAAGGCCAATGCCTTCTCTTTACCTTATCATTCTTTGCTTCTGTAACTCTGAACTACATTTTGTCCTCAGTTGCATTTCTCTCTTTCTCCGTTTACTTCTGCTTCCTGATCTAGCACTTACTACCATGCAGAAGTCTCCGCTGGGCGGCACTCCTTGGGGCCTGTGCAGTATTTACATTGATTTTTAAAGTTTTGTGTGTCTTCAGCCTTCTCAGACCCAGTTCCTTGGGAATTAGGACCCTAATGGAGAGAAGACAGTGTGATTTTTTTTAAACATTCCCAGTGTCCCATCAATAAACTTGACCCCAATTATAATCTCTTTAAAAATTATTTTCATATTCCTAAAGTTCTGTGTGAGAGTTTAACAGTTCACCAAAACCACAACCATGAAACAATAACTAAATACTAGTGAATGCAAACTGCTTTTGCAATGATCAGGAAGAGTTGGTGTCTGTTTTTATTCAATGGTCACAATACCAATAAAGTATTTATGGGATGTATCTCATGAATATGCTCATAGTGTATTAAATAAATAAAAGGTTAATTCTGATCAGATAACTAACCTCCAATATAGGCCATCAGTGCCTCAGGCTAATTTTACCTTCCTGTTCTGACAGTCAAATAGTCTGACTTTCCTCCTCATTGTTAGAGAATGGCTGCTCTGTATCTATTTTCCACCTCCCTTTTCAACATAAAAAAAAAAAAAATCAATGAGGGAAATGGATGGAATCCATACGGGGAAAAAAAGCACAATTTTATAATACATTACCAGATTTTTTTTTTTTTTTTTAGTCTTACTGTCCAAAGCTGGACAAAATAACTCTTCTAGCTTTAAGGAAGTTAGGAAATGTAACTAATCATGATGACATTCTGAAGAAAGTCAGCTCTTCATTAACTTGGAAAAAGGATCATGAGTTCTGGCTAAGCAATTAACAATGTCTGGCACACAAGATTAAGCAATATTAGTATCCCCCAAAATAGCCAACGGACATTATTTGCCCCCATCAGTCCCAATGGTGAGTAGAAGAGTATAATTTCATATCTAGCTAGAGCTCTGTTGCTTTCATATATTTAATTAATTAATGGTGATATCCAAGGATCATAAAATATTTATCTTAACTGGTAAGAAAATTGCTGTTTTTTTTTTTTTTTTTTTTTTTTTTTTTTTTTGTGTGTGTGTGTGTGTGTCGGGGGTTGGTAAATAGACTAATAGATTGAAGAATCAATCTAGTTTCCAAGGTATCTTTTTTGAAACATGAAAAGTTCAATTTTGAAGCAAAAGTCCCCATTTCTATCCCCCCAAACAAATGTTAGACACATGCTTTGTCATCCATCTTGGTGGCTGCCTGGAGCTTTGGAGCTAGGAACACAATCCACAAATGTAAATAGTCACACAACTACTCTTGTGGCTGTGAGAAGATGCTCATTATGCAACAGAAAAAGAGAAAATGCAGGGAAATTAAATGATATTGCTCACAATGTGTTGTATGTGCAACAAACCAAAGCTAAATGAAGACAATGAAGTCATTTACGAGACTGGTGAAGGTTATTTCCAATAATGGATTGACCTACCAAAAAAGAAAAAAAAACACACACATATGCAATATAACAAAATTAATTTTACATTAAAGAGGGAAGGAGATGCAGAAAGTAACCTCTCATTGAATTTTTATTTTTTTGCATAATAACCTCAATTTTAGTAAATAAATAACATAATAATGTTTCAGGTCATGTTTTCATTTTCATAAAACTGTAAGACTTTCTAAAAATTTCTAGCTTATGAGATAAGGCAAATTCTGAGAAAATGCCCTTTATTCATTTTCCCATTGCACATAGATTTTGACTAAATACCATCAATCTTAATTTCTTTTCTTTTTCTTTTAACAAAAGACTGCTGATATTTTTTGCCATCATTATATAAATGAATACACCAGAAATATGTCTTTGGCAATTTATTTTCATAGGTTGTAGAAATAAACAAGAGGCTTTTTTAAAGGTATTTAAGATTCTTTGAACTCAATAAATTATTTTTCTATGAAAATAGATGCATGAAGAAAGAAATTATGCTCTGTAAGCAGCTCTTCAGTCTACCCTGAAAAAGTTGGGCTCTTGACCATATCCCTATGTACCCTTACATTATGGTTTAGATATGTGTTGTTCCTCAAGAGCTCATGTGTGAAACAATGCAAGAAAGTTTAGAGGTGAAAGGATCGGGTTATGTGAGTTTTAGCCTGACCTGTGCATTAATCACCTGATGGCGATTAGTCCAGTGGTAACTGTAGGTAGGTAGGGTGTGGCTGGAGGTGGGTCAATGGGGTGTCACTTTGGGAGTCTATATTTTGTCCCTGGTGGGTGCAGTAGTCTCTCTCTGCTTTCTGGTGCCATGTTCCCAGCTGCTTTCCCTGGTCAAATCCTTCCACCATGATGTTTCGCCTCATCTCAGGCCCAGGGCAGTGGAGTCAGCAGTCTATGGACTGAGACCTCTGAAACCATGGGTACCAATAAACTTTTTCTCCTCTAAAATTGTTCTTGTCCCCCTTCTGGTTGCAGCCATAAAAAACTGACTAAGTGACCTTGAAACAGTGTGTGGTACACATGGTCTAGAAGAGGTGATTGAACATGCATAGTTATAAACTATGAGCACTGCTTGTCATGTTTATCAAAGTGGCTGACTTGAAGCAACCAATTCTATTACAATGCCATCACAACTGAAGTCTTTCACAATGTTATTACTAAAAATTTTTGAGGAGCAGAATTTATTTTAAATTGACTTTGACATGCTCACTCCTCTTAGGAAATCTCTTCTCAATCTGTTCCCCCAATTAGTACACGAATAGCAAGATTGTATAATTAAAATGCTGAGATACCAGGAAATAAGTGAAGAACACAATAAAAAGGGCAAAATGAACATTTTTATAGCTCTATGCACAAAGCAATTGAGCCTAATTGTTTTCAGACCAATCAGTGGGACAGTACCCCTTCCTTGATCTATGCTGATCTGCTTTTATTTAGAATCTGTGGTGTTACCTCAGAACTATTCTTTTTAGGCTTTTCAATCTCTGTGGGCTCAGAAAGGGATCTAATGAATTAATTTTAAATTTTCACTGAACTGTGTCCTTTCACAACCTGATCTTACAATATTCAAGGTCAGGACAGGGAGAATGTGAAAGTTTTTCAGAACTTCCTGGCATAATTATTAGAATTAAGGAATTTGCAGAACTAAGAGCAGTCTCAAACCTGGACACTTTTGACCAACTACAGAAAGCTAAGAGATTCTGAGTTCAGCTTGTATTCAGGGTCTCTATTGTAGGTGTATCAGAAAACAAGAGAGGTAGATGGTTGTCTTAATAACCTGTACAAGTGATGTCTAACTTCTTGCCACACACTCACATGCAGAAAAAAGAGTTTTATCTCTTTTTTTCCCCATAAAGAATTGATATGCACTGGCTGGCATTTTCTGTAAAGAGATAGTAAATTAACACAGATAACTTTTTTTGACATTTAAGCACATTAATTTTCCAAGGAAGAAATAAAAGGTGATTTTGAGTTTATAGCCATATATAATGGTAGTACAGATCCATTTATGTCTTAATTTAATAGGGATCATTGAGACTTGAAAACCACCTATTTTCCTTCCACATGGGAACTCTATCTGTAAAAACTTCCTCAGACTTTTATTTTAATCTATGACTCTTGGTTTTGAAATATGGCTAGGATTAGATGATTGTATTTATTGGTCATTACTTGGCTTATAATTCGGCTAAAATTTTAGCCCCTTCACTCCTTGAGCATACTAAAGGGCATGTTTTGTTGAAACATACCTCTGAAACCCAACAGTCTTGGCCTGAAGAATGTATCCAACTTATTAAAAGGTGCTAAACAAAATGAGGCTAGAATTCAGTGTATGCAAAATACTGTAAATGCAAAGTATAACATCAGTGTCATAAGCAAATCCAGCTTCTCCAGCTCTGACATTTTTGCTCCTTGTGTGATGTAATCAGGGTATTTACTCTGAGCCTCATAGATTAAACTGGACAATGGGAATGATATAAACTACTGCGTATGGCTATTGTAAATATTAAATAAGATAATGTAAATACACTCATTATTTAGTATCTGGAGGTAATTTTGCTTATGAATGTCCATTAAATTTTACTGTGGTGGTGGTTGTACTTAAGCCTGGGGATGTAGCTCAGTGGTAGAACATTTGCCTCACAAGCATAAGGCACTGGTTTCAATAACTCACATTGAAAAAAAAAAAACATTTTTTTTGTTCCTGTTCTTTTATGGTGATTATAATTTACTATTTGAGAAACAGTCCCCCTATCCTCCTTCTCAATCCTATCCCTATCCCCCTATCCTCAATCACATATATGTGTGAAAATTAATTTACTTGTTTGATAAAAGATTTGCCTTATTAAACAAATCAAAATAATAAAGTATCAAATCAAGCAAGATTTTAATTCATATTTTGCATACTATAAACTGGAATTGGTGTTACTTTTTTCTTTTTAATATTTTTATTAGCTCATTTATAATTAAACATAGTGGTGAGATTCATTGTATGCACATAACAATTACATTTCCCAGTACTTTTCCTTTTTATTCTTTCCTCCTTCCCCTTGTTTCCTTTCCTCGAGCAGAAGCATAGACTTCTGCTCTTCCTAGCTATTTATTTACATGTATATTTTTTATATTGTTGCATTAATATTTTACATAAAAGTGGAAATTATTGGGATATATTCATTCATGCATATAGCTTCATTTAGATGATTTTATTCCCCTGATCTTCCCCCTTACCCTCCCTTCCTCTATCTCCATTGCTCCCCTACCTCTAATCTACTGATTCTTAGATTTTCCTGAGATTCTCTCTTTACTTTTTAATTTTTTTTCTAGCTTCTGCAAAAGAGAGATGACATTGACCCTTGACTTTCTGAATCTCTCTTATTTCCCTTAGCACAGTGCTTTATAGTTCTATCCATTTTCCAGAAAATGACATAATTTTATTTTTCTGTACAGCTGAGGAGAACTCATTGTGTATACATTCCACAATTTTTTTATCCATTCATTGTTTGATGGGCATCTCGGCTGGTTCCATAACTTGACTATGTGAATTGAACTTCTATGTACATTAGAATGCATGCATTGCTGTAATATACTTATTACATTAACTATTAAATATAACTTTGAAGATCATAAAAATTTTATGAAAAAATTATCAGATCACATTGAAAACATTTCTTAATAAAAATATAAGCGACATAGTATTAGACATATATAAAACTAAGGAAAAGCATGTGAAGGCACATCAAGAAGTTGTTTTGTTTAAATTATTTTTAAACAATTGAACTTTCACTTTATAAAATTTTAAAATTCTCACTTTAATGTTTGAGAATATATATATATATATATATATATATATATTTTTTTTTTAATTTTAGCCAGAATTATGATTTTTAAAATTGTTTTTGAATAGGTTCACTCTTCATGTAATTTCATGTAATGAAATTGGTCTAAAAATTAGTATTCCAAAATATTATAAATTCAAATTATTTTAGCACCCCTTTTATTCTCAAAAGTATCCCAGGGCAGTTGACATGATCACCTCATAATCACAGGCAATATTAATTGCTCTATGCCTGGCACACGTTCCCTATCATCAACTCATTATCTGTGTGAGGAGCATATTGTGACCTCTGTTTTATAATGAATATACCAAGGAGCAGGGAGGTTATGACCTGAGATCTAGTTAGTAGTTCACTGTGCCTGATTTAAAAGCCCAGGCCTTTAGACTCTTGTTAAAAGCATAATTCTTTCATCATTTTACTGAGATCATCTTTCAAAGACACTCTGGTACAATGATAAAAAATTGGTATTCAAACTAAAATACTCTTCAAACAATTTCAGTTTAAATAGATTAGGATTCACAGGAAAATGTTCCTCATGCTTCTACAAATGTTTAATTAACCTAATAAATTTCATACTTTTAAAATAAATATTTGGAACATTGTTCTTAAAGTCCTTGAAACACTAAAGGAGACCAGTGATACTGTAAGTAATAGAAGAAAACAGAGTTTTAAAATTCATTAATTTAAATTAATGATGGTAACAAAACAATAAGCAAATCATTAATTGTAATAATTGTATACAAACTGTAAAAAATAATGTCAACAAAAACAACTGTAGATGCAAAAGTTTTATTAAAACATAAATCCCAGAATAGATAAGACTGCCAAAATGCTATTTTTGCTTCATTCTACTAAACAAATTGTCTGGAATTGATGAATTTGAGTCTTGAGTCAAAGTAATCAAGGAATAATGGGCTAGGAAATCACAATATTTTCCAATTTGATATTTATAAAGTTGTCTTAAAACTTTTTTAAAAACCAAGACAGTACTTTTTTTGAGCTTTGTAGAGATTGTATTTTTTTAATAAATTAATTAATTTGTTCTAATTAGTTACACAGGACAGCAGAATGCACTTCGATTCATAGTACACAAACAGAGCACAATTTTTCATTTCTCTAGTTATACATGAAGTACAGTCACACCATTTGTGTCATCATTCATATACCTAGGGTAATGATGCCCATCTCATTCCACTATCTCCCCCCCCCCCCGTGCCCCCTCCCTGCCCCTTCCTCCCCGTTGCCCTATCCAAAGTTCGCTCATTCCTCCCATGCCCCACCCCCCATTATGGGTCAGCATCCACTTATCAGAGGAAACATTCCTCCTTTGGTGTTTTGGGATTGGCTTACTTCACTTAGCATAATATTCTCCAACTCCATCCATTTACCTGAAAATGCCATGATTTTATTCTCTTTTAATGCTGAGTAATATCCCATAGTTTCTTTATCCATTCATCTGTTGAAGGACATCTAAGTTGGTTCCACAATTTAGCTATTATGAATTGTGCTGCTATAAACATTTATGTGGCTGTGTCACTGTAGTATGCTGTTTTTAAGTCCTTTGATTATAGACACAGGAATAGGATAGCTGGATCAAATGGTGGTTCCATTCCAAGTTTTCTAAGGAATCTTCATACTGCTTTCCAGATTGGTTGCAGCAATTTGCCAGGAATGTAAGAGTGTGCCCTTTCCCCTTATTTTCTTGCATTCTTGATAATTGCCATTCTGACTGGAGCAAGATGAAATCTTAGAGTAGTTTTGATTTGAATTTCTATAATTACAAGAGATGTTAAATATTTTTTCATATATTTGTTGATCGATTGTATATCACCCTAACAACCTTCACCATTCTGAGGGTGGGGAAGACAGTAAGGGTATCTAATCTACAAGAGGTTGGACTTCCAATATAGTCCTACAATGTGACTATATTTTCTATGTAGTTCTTTCCTTTTTTCATTATTTTCTTTCTCCCTGTTTTAGAAACTGAAATTATAGAATCACATATAAACCTTAGTTTTATCATTTACTAGCTACATACATGTGAGCACCCTCTCATTTTCCAAATATCCATGAGTAAATGAATAAAGGTTCTAATTCTATAGGGTTATTTTCAAGATCCACACTCAGCATTGGCATCTGAAGATCACTCAATAAAGAGTAGTTGTTATTTTCATTATTGCATCTGTGGAGTTTATGATTAACTCTTCCTTCATAAAATTACAGAATCTTAGAAGTTACCCAGATCATTCTTTAGACCAGTGTAGGAGCTTCTTCCATGGTGTGCCTCAAATGAAGTAAATATTTTAAAAAGGGATTATAGTGTAGAATAAGGTTTATGATGTTTAGCTTAATTGTGTAGAACTAGAAATTTTTTTTTAGAAATTTGCATGTGGAATATGATGCCATCTCTACCAAAACAAGAGTAATTTAGCAATCAGAGCTGGTTAATAAGAGTATTGGGTTGTACAGGGAAATAGTGAGTTCTCTGTTACAGAGGTGTTCAAGGGGGACTCCTGCATTCAGTCAGGACTGTACAGATGAAGCTGGAGTTTATGATCAAAAGTCATGTAAGATGACACCAATATTCTTCCAATACTTTTGCATTTAGTTTTGGTTTTCTTTTCCTTCATAAAATACACAGTGGGAACTAAATTAGTCAGTTTGAGATAGATTCTACAGGCTTTTAGTTTTTCCTTGCAAGTCCTCCCATCCCAGCACTGAACAGTGATAGGGTGCTTCTTTTTTGTCAGTTCTCTGCTTTAGTCAAAATAATTGAAATTATCCTCTAAAACACACACACACACATACACACACACACTTTTTATCAAGTTTCTTATCTCTTTTGAAGGTGAGACAACTTTAATTTGTTATTCTTAATGTGTCAAGCACTGCGTTATGTATGTGGGTACAGAATAAATGGGTTACTCCCCCTTAGACTATATGGGAAAACTTGTGCTTCCTACAGTATCCAACTCAATCCAGAGGTATATGTTTAAAGTTCTAGACAAAGTTTTCTGTTGATGTAATGAACATGACTGGATGACAGAATGAGAAAAAAACACCTTCAGTCCACTGCTCAGCCAACTTATTCTGATCTGAGTGATTCTTATAAAATGAGAATTTGATCACATCATTTCTTACTTGTTATAATTTGTGTACAGAATGTCTCCTCCAAAGCTCATGTGTTGAAGGCTTGGTGCCCAATATAGCAATGTCCAGAGGTGGACTTTGGGGAAATAATTAGATCAGGAAGGCTCTGACCTCATCAGTAACTTAATCTATTGATAGCTGTACAGACTCCAGGGAGGTGGAAAAACTCTAGACAGGTGGAGTATGGTTGGAGAAAGTTGGTCTTGGAGGTATACCCTTGGGTACTAGATCTTGTCCCAGGACCCGTCCTCTTTCTCTCTTCCCCACAACCTCTCTCTCCCTTTCCACCCCCCTCTCTCCTTCCCTACCCCTCTTTTTCTCTCCCCACTTCCCAGCTACCATGGAATCACAGTTTTTCTCTGCCATGTCTTTCCACTATGATATTTTTGCCTTTGAGCCAGTTAACCAGGGACTAAAACCTCTGAAACTGTGAGAAAAAAAAGGAAAAAAATAAATCTTTCCTCCTCTATATTGTTTTTCTCAGGTGTCTATCACAGCAATGAAAAATTAACATACTTGCGTATCAGTTATGAATTACTACACAGAAAACTATTCCAAACTTAGTAACTTTAAACAACAATTATTTATCATAATTCTTGAGGATTAGGAATCCAGGGATAGTTTGTCTGGGTGATACTTGTTCAAGGGGTCTCAAAAGGTTGTGGTTCAGGTGTCAGCCAGGGATGCAGTATTCGAAGACTTGACTGGAGTCAGGCGGACCAGATGGTTCACTCACATGGATGTTACCAGGAACTGAGTTACTCAGGAACTTTTGAAAATTATTTAGGTCATGGGTATTAATGCCATTATCAAAAGGGTGAGTTCTTAATCACAGGGTGGATTCCTTATAAATGGATAAATTCTGTTTCCCTTGCTTTCACACTCTCTCTCCTTTTTTTCCGCACCCCCACCCTGACCCTTCTACCTTCTGCCATGGGATAATACAGCAAGAAGGTCCTCACCATATTATACAAAAGCCAGTTAGCCTTTATATAATGATGCCTGAGTGTCCTTACAATATATCAGCTGCTTTATCCAGAGAAGGATTCAAGAGAGAAAAAGAAAGAATCCACAATGCCTTTTATGTCCTAATTCCAGACACTGTTCACCATCACTTCCACCATATTCTGCTCCATCATATTCTGTTCCTTAGAAGTAAATTACTAAGCACAGTCCACCACGTTGAAGAGAGAATAATTAAATTCTACCTTTTAAAGAGAGGAATATCAAGGAATTTGTGGATATATTTTAAAACCAGCACATCTGCTATGGTTTGAATATGTCTCTCCAAGACTATGTGTTGGAAAGATCGATCCTTTGTGAGGAGATGTTGAGAGGAGGGGGAACTTTTCAAAATTATTTAGATCATAGGTATTAATGCCCTTATCAAGAAAGTGAGTTCGTAATCACAAGGTGGATTCCTTATGAATGGATGAATTCTGTGTCTCCTTGCTTCCACACTCTCGCTCCTTCTTGTCCCCCTGCCCTCCTCCCATCTCTCTCTGACCCTTCTACCTTCTGCCATAGGATAATACAGCAAGTTGTTCCTCACCAGATGCTGGCCCTCAGCCTTGGACTTCCTAGCCTTGAATCTGTGAAAAATAAATATATATTCATTATAAATTACCCGAACCATGGCATTCTGTTGTAACAGCACAGATCAGACTAAGAAAGTATCATATGTAAAACTAGTTACTGGCTCTTAATTAAAATAAGGTCTCAACAGCTTCCTATAATAAAATAATAATCTAGCTCCCACTTTCTTCTCCCAATTTCATCTTCATAATGTCTCTCCTTAAATCTTCTACTCTAGTTATCTTGAACTGCTTATAATTCTCCATATATGTTAAGACTCTTTGACACTTCTGTACAGGAAATGGAGATCCTACTGCACTAACCTTAGCCCTGGCTTCCTTTTCTTCCCTAGAAAGACCCACTCATTGCAACTCTTGCAAGTCTATCTTAAATGTGAAGCTGTCCCTGACTCCTGACTTGGTAGAAATGAATTTTTAAGGAAATGGTCAGAGAAATAAAATAAAAGTCAAAGGGAAGGAAAAGAAAAAGAGAAGAAAGGAAAAAGGAGAAATGGAAGAAAGAAACAAAGAAAGGAAGGAAGTTGGAAAGTTAGGAAGGAAGGAAAGAAGGAAGGTGGTACATGTGTTCATAAAGTGAAGTCAAAGGCAGAATCTAGAGACACTTCCTGTGAACCACGTAGGAAGAATAATTTTTCCCTTGCAGTCTAAGGAGTTGGGGTGACCCACTTATTTTGTACTCATAATGCCTAGCACAGTGCTTGACACATTAATTAAAGAACAACAAATCATTTCCAAGTCATCTCATCTTTCCAATAGAAGTGAGAAAATTCACAAGGTTTGTTTATGTGTATGTGTTAGAAGTTAATTTCAATTAGTTTAATTAAAGCAAAGAACTGAAAAAAAACAGTATTTATTAATGAGGTCTCCTTTGTCCTAGAAACATTTATCCCCCTCCCCCTCATTAATTAGTCCATATAATAGAGATATGCTTCCTAAGGAACACTTTTTTTTTCACTTCTCATATATTCTATTAGAATATATGTGCTTTATTAAAGAAGCTCTTGACCCAAATCAAAGAAATGGGTTTCTTGGGTATCCATTAAAAGAGGATCAGCATTGTCCAGTTCATTGGAAAGAAAATTATTTTAATAGGAGTCACTTAGACTCAGCCCTGAGAGTCTCTTCAAGCAAGTGTGTTGAGGATAGAGTTTAGGGGTGTGTGTCTGTCTGTCTGTCTGTCTGTCTCTCTGTGGCAGCAGAGAAGGCAAAGGATTGTGCTTTGAGAAAAATTCAGCTTAGTCACTGCCCAATGTTCAACCAGTTTGATCCATTTTGCCTCTTAGTTGAAGAGAGATCCAAAAAAAAATGGAAAATCTCTCCTGCCCAAGAAAACCCAAGAAACTGTACTTGTCTCATCTCTGGGAGGGGAAAGAGCCTCTCTGTAAGATGATGTGGAAAGGACACTCTGAGACACACTTGTTTTTCTCTCATACCCATTTTCAATAACTGTATTTCTGATTACAAAATGGGTCTTCTTAATTCATTCACTCTTTAAAAAAAGGCTTTAATGCATTTGCTCTCAGTATACACTATGTGTGTACATTTTCAAATACTACTAATTTGGCTATATGAGAACATTTTAAAAGACAGAGAACAACAATGAACAATATTGCTAATCAGCAGCAATTACACATTCAGAAATCTCTGTTCTCTCATATTTACTTTGTCAGTATTTAGTGTTGTTCATTGTTTTATCAGAACTTTTATTGCCCTAATGACTCATGGAATATTCCTTTTGCATATTATGGTTAATATATAACATGTCTTTGGCGCTCCCTGGACATGGTGCAAACATCTAATCTATTAGGAGAAGGCATATTCTTCTCCACAGAGCCTCATGTTATTGCTACCCTCAGCATTCTCTGTGACAGATCATTACTAAAGGATGTGTGCTCAGATTTTGGTAAAAGGGAAATGGATACCTTGATGAGAATTCATTAGAGCACTTATGAAGAGCTTGAAATGGACAAGGAAAGGATGTTTTAATCTACTGACAATTTCTGATTGCGATTGCAAGTTACCATAAGGAAGAATTCTTTATGTTCGAATTAATGTTTAATTTCCTTTATAAGATTAATTGAATTTGGGAGAAAAATAAAATCACATAGGGAGAGAGGAGTCAGCATTTTATTAATCCACCTATTCATTTGTACAAACACTGAATGCCCTCTTTAGACAAGTTTATGCCAGTCAGTGGGGACACACAAAGAACAAAAACAGGGCTCTTTCCTCCTGAAGAACACAATATAGTGCTCCTGTGTGACAGAGGGCCACACTTCATTCTTACATGGATTCAGAAGGCCTTCCTGGAGCATGTGTTTTAGTATCACACGGGTCTACTCTTTAATCACACTTCTACTGTTCACAAGCAGGATTCACCCAGGCTCATTCCTTACCCAAATTTCTCTGCTTCGCCAGTCTCATTTCATTCCACTCTTCTCCTTCCATGCTGTCCTCTAAGAAGTAGCCCCCCATCTCCTAGTCTGTGAGAGGGTAGGAGCCTGACCTTCCTGAGTACCCATTAGCAAACACAGATGGCCTAATCACAGTGTCCAACCTTGCCTCCTTTTCAACAGTACTCAGTATGTTCCACTAGCTCACCCCAGGGCTTAAAAACTTCCCCACCTTTGGTTTCAATTAGAGTTGAGTTTAATCTCTCTCCTCTATCACAGTCATTTTGAATAAGGTCTTTCTTGCCTGTTTAACTAGTTGGGCACTATCTCCTCTATAGCCCAGTCATGTCAGGACACTGGTGTAGATTCTAGACAGACCAAAGAAAGTGCCCGAAGAGAGCATGGAGACATGGGATTTATTAGGGGAAGCTTGCAAGAGATAAGTGACTTCTCCAAGGATTCAGTGGCAACAGGCTAATAGAACCTCTGTCCCTCACAGTACCTCCACTCCCTCAAAGTGTTTCGTCCAGTGGAAGCTGGCTGGACAAGTAACATATCTCCTTTCCACAGTTCCCTCAGTTCCACACCCATCCCCACTCAGAAAGGGGATTTTATATGTTAGGCTGTAGGAGCAGTGATGTCATCAGCAGCAGCTTGCATACTTTACTATATGACCAGCATCACAAGGAACAACTGTCCTGGCATACATGTAAGAAAACAGCTTTCTAAAGATGACACTTACTTACCCTAGTTCCCAGTGTGCATAAGAGAAAACCAGTGTCCTTGAAGACAACATGTATCAGGACTTTCTGACCCAGGATTGCTTTCATTGTTTCCTGGCTAAGATTTGGGGATAGAAAGGGACAATCAAGGACATCCTGTTTTACTGTCCCCCTTTTCTTCAGTGATGATATAGGTGTAATTTTTCTTTAACAGTCAAGAAGCCCTTTTCAAGTTTAGTCAAGTTGAAATAAATGTCAAGACCTCTAGCAGGGCTCCCTTGTGACAGATGGGATGTCATGGTGGGACACGTGTCTGGCACTTAACAGATGCTCCCTAACTATTGACCTTAAAAATGGGTCTATTTAGATTAGGGATGGTAAAAATACTGCCACCTAATATTGCCATGAGGCTCCTTTGGGTATTGCATCTGCAGAACTCAGTGCGAGCCCAAATTAGAAAACATCCTCATATATGACTTTACATACAAATAAAGAGCCAAAAATATTTAAGCTAGTGAGACTGAGAAGTGTTGAAATCTCCTATTCTAGATCCTGCTCACTTACCTTTCCCTGCCCTTTCAATTAGGAACTTATTGTATGAATGACATCTTCAATTATGTTGAAAATCATTCAGAGTTTTTTATTCACTAACTGGAAAATATCATGAATGAATTATTACAGCAAGTGTGTATTAAGGTGGGTGGTGAATAATGGAAATCAAGATATTTCTAGAGGAAAAACAGGATAATGTTATTTAATCAAACAAATGCCAAAGTGCTTATTTTTAATTGAATTATGGCTTTTGTATCTGAGATTGAAGGCTGAGCCACAATCATGCTTTGTATTCCATTTAGCCAAATGCTTGATTTATTAACTCATGAAATGTTAATTACTAATTTGTTTTAAACTTGTTTAATTATGACTTCCCCCATTGTCTAAATGCTAGAACAAGTATTCATAAACACTGCATGAACCCTAGAATATTCCCACTTGGCTGTGTAGAGAATACATCCAAACATTCCTTTTGCTAATACCCCTGGCCTGAAGGAACTTTGCTGACACAGTATGAAGTTGGCCGGGGTGGCTGAATCTCATTTTATAAAATATCATTAAGTGTGAACTCTCATGTAATAAAGCTGATTCCACTTTCAGAAGAATATCCACTCTAACACTGCTTTGAAACCTTGCCATCCTTAAAGGTGACAGCGAGTAATTATGAGCCCAGGGTCCAGTCTCAACTTTATTCTCACTAGCAATGTGCCTCCAAAGTAAGGTATTAGTCTACTTGTGACTCCATCATTTCATCGCTAAATAAACATAATAAGAGTGTCAACATCACAAGAGTACTGGAGAGACAAATGGATGCTTATGAGGAAGGATGGTGGCCAGAACATGGTGATAATCCAAAAAAAACACTAGATCTTGGTCTGCTAAGGAATTGAGTAGGTCTGTCTTCCCACCTCATTGCAGTAAGCGCAGGATTTAGATTTACTTGGCAAAGAGTCTTTCTTCTTGGAAAAGACACTCTCATTAAAACCCAATGTTCTGACACTTGGGTGGATGGGAGGCTGCATTTTTCCTTGTGGACTTTCATCATTCCTTTCTAGGATGAATGTTGATTCCTTTTTCAGAAAATGTCCTTACATAGATAGCTCTGAAGCCAGAATTAGTCAGGCAGTCAGTATAGATAGGTAAATCGAGTCAGGTCCTATCAAGGAGGCCAATTTTGAGTGAGTCAAGGAAGTTGGAGACTGTCCCATGAGGAACTGAAATGTTAATTCATTTGAGCCCTTCCTCCACTTTATCAAGAACCTGTCCCAGGAATTGCCCCTCCCTATAGGGGGCAATAAGGTTGTTAATTAATGTATCTTGGGCTGCTCTATCCTGCCCTTGCCCTTTCAGCCCACCTGTTTCCCATGTGTTAGCCATCCCATCAAGCATTCTTGGGAATAAGGGGAAGAGGCCAGAGAACAAAGGAAGCCTAGGACATATAAACAGGGCAGAACACCTCACTTCTTAGGATACCAGGATACCAGCTATGGCCCCCTTCTCCCTCCTGGGAGAAGTCTATGTTACCCCTTTATAAATAAATCCTGCTTTATATGCTTGCCTCGGCGTGCTTCTCCCATGTTCAAACTTCAACATCTGGGGAGCAGAATTCCTTACCGATAACCAGTGGTATCATCTCTACGCTTTTTACTTCCTTCCACGTGTTTGGAAACCTAATCCTTGTTCATTTCTTAATCATGCCCTGGTTTATGCCAGCATTTGCAAGGGTGTATTCTAAAATTTCAGGCTTTTAGAATGCACATGTCTGTATCTCCAATTGTACTGTGAGCTCTTTAAAAAATGGGATTGAGTGATAGAGTTATCTCAAGTAGAATACCTGACATATAGCTGTGCATGAAAATCTTGGGAAGTAGCTATAGGAGCTGAGGAAAATTTCTCTTCTTCCCTCTCAAGTTTTGGTGGAATAAACTGAAAACAATTAAATAGAAGAAAACACATAGAAAAGTGCTGATGTGAAAAAGGAGAAAATCACAACATGGGGGAAAGTGACAGGGACATGATTATCCACCTGCTTGACATTACTGCCCAACCTACACAGCCCTCTTCTATGGGGAAGGAGGAGCCAGGAAACAAGGCTTGTCTCCTACTTAGATCAGTCGCCTAGGTGACAGTGTCCTGGTGACAATCTGTCTGGGTTGGTTGTGAGACTTCCAATCTCTTCTTCCTTTGAAAAGATCCAGGCAGAAAGAAGGACGTAAGTTGGAAATGCTTCTGTCTGCATCTGCTATTTCCTCTACTAGTGTCGACAGATGTAAATTTCTTGAAAGAACAGGCTTTTTAGAGCCATTCCTTCCTTTGACCACAGCGTTTGCAGTTTCTCTTAATAACCAATTTGAAATACACCAAAGAAATACATTTGGAGTGGGATAATTTCCTTTCTCACAGAGGGAAGGAAAAAGAAGATAAATCCACGAGAATGCTGTCATCTACAGACCTCTGTCTGGCAAGTAGATACCTGCTTCTGACTCAGAATTTTTTAAGGAAGCCAACTTTGATTATAGACAAATAGAAATCACAAAAACAGGAGTAAAGAAAAGATAAAATCTGAGGTTAAACACTAGAACGAAGATTTTACTATAGTGCACATGCATTGGACAGGAATCCAAAGATTTTTTTTAAATGCTTAATTAATTTAATTTATTCACACATAAAACAGTATGTATTTTTGCCTATATGCGATCATACCATAGATATCTTGATGGTGGGGTAGTGTTTTTATTTTCATCCTTTAATATTTGTCTTTCTTCTCATTTTCATCTCATTCCATATGCAATAGCTCCTCATACTCACCAATGTAAAATAAATTTGTGTCAATATACATATTTTGATCTATGTTTATTAGTTCAACCTTATATGAATGTATACACTGATATACAAAATAAATATAAATAAGCTCATAGTAAATGTGTTATTCTGTATCTTTTTTTCTTCAATTTATGTAACTCCTTCCATTTCCATTTCAATTGATGTTTGTGTGTGTGTGTGTGTGTGTCTGTATTTATACTTATATATATATATATATATATATATATATATTTTTTTTTTTTTTTTCCATTCTTTGGGAAGAGTAGAATTCAGATTTTTTCTAAAAGAGTATTAATTTGACTTTCATCTATCATTCTTAACAATACTGTTAGAAATGGTAAACATCCCTGTCATCTGATTTATATATTAATGTTTGCCTTTCAGTGGAAAATATTTCCACTGTATGAGCTTTGTTACTGGATTGGGCCTTCTGTGAAACGGAGCAGCCCAAAAGCCACCCCTTCTCTTCAATTCTTGAAATCAGAGTGACAGGTTGCTCAGAGTGACAGGCATGTGTTTATTAGAGGGATAGGAAAGGGACATGCTCAAGGGAGAGAGGGGGTCATCTCAGAGAGAGAAGGCCAGTTTGCCTCCTTCTGCACTCCAGTTTCACTGGGAGTCCCAGGGATATTTCCAGAAAGTTCCACCCATGTCCACCTCTTGATTTTTGACTGAGGGCAGGGTGACATCTGACTTTCAATTCCCCACTGTGCATGACAACTCCAGGTCACTTTAGCCCATGCTGACTGGTTATAATTGGAATCTGTTGTTAACAGATTTCATGGCCATTTCCCAGAGTTCTGGGATCTGGTCTGTGTAAGGGTCACAAAAGCATCCCCAACCCTTTCAAGTTAACTTTTGTTCCTCTTATCAGCATGTAGGGGCCTGCATTTCTTGTCAGATAACAGGTAGTTTGCTGAGGAATGTAACATATCCTGTGGAGTTAAGCCAGGCAGGGCTGCAGGTAAATTGCTTTTTAAAAGTGAAAGCATGTGGGAATCAGCACAGTGGGTCCCTTTTATGGAATTATTCCTTAACCTCATGTTCCTACTACTAATATCACTCTGTTCCCTATCACTCAGTCCCTGTAACTCCCTCCATTTCCATTTCAACTGATGTGTGTGTACTCATATATCCATCATCTTTCCTTAGAATTAAGGTATTTTTCCTTTGGGGGTGTTTCCTTTGACTTTCATCTTTTTGTTATTTATAACAATACTATTAGGAATAGTACACATTCCTGTCCATCTGACTTCATATATTAATGTTTGCCTTTCAATGGAAAAGATTTCCACTAATGAGGGTGCTGGGTCAAAAGATTTTTGAAAGTTCAACTTTAATAGCTGCTGCCCAATTACTTTCCCAAATACTTACAACACTTTCTGTTTGCATCAGTAAATAATCCTTATTGTGCAGCCATTTCAGCAAAAACATTATAACTCTTTTGCTATATTCCTAGCCAATTCTTATATTTCTTGTCTTTGTGATTTTTAGCGATTATGTTTGTTATATGCAAATTTAGGGCCAGTATATTTTCTTAATAAACTAATTTTGTTATGACATTATGAACTTCTTTTCCTGTGTAGTGACCTTGGTGTTAAATTCCCAACTGCCTGGTACCAATTTTCCCACTTCTATCTTTATTTTTAAAATTTTGTTTTTCTTTGCCTGGTATCCTTTTGTCTTTATTATTTTAACTACATTTTTAACAATATATCTTATAGATAGATTTTACTTTATAACTTAACATAATAAAAATAAAATCATGATGCAGAAAATAGAACAAAATGTTTAAAATATTTGTCTTTTCAGATACATGATACTAAGGAGGAATGTTTTTAGTATAGTTGTTTTTACTTCCTGGGTCAGCTCATAGAGACTTGTTTATTATGTAGAAGATATATATATAATGGGAAAAGTGGAAAAAAAGCAGAAGATTGCAGAAAAAAAGAGATTGGACCATGATGAAAATAACTGCACCTCTTTCCTCTTTGCCTTTCAATATCAGTCTAACGATGTCTGCCTCCTCATCAGCCTTCTATTTGAACCTACTGTACAAATGACCTTGATCTCTGTAGTAGAGTAACCAGATTTTGCAAATAAAAATACAGGATGTTTAATTAGATTTGAATTTCAGGTACTCAATAAATATTTTTAATATAAGTATATGCCATATAATAAATAACAGGTATCATAATGATAGTAAATATGATTTGGAAAATGTATACACTAAAGAACATATTTTTTGATTATCTGAAGTTCAAATTTAACTGGGTGTCCTATACTTATTGGGACATCGTACTCCAAGGGAACTCATTACAGATAACTGATGCAGGCCTGTCTTCATGTTAAGCAGGCAGGCACCTAGAGATGTGATTCAGGAGCCCCAGCACACAAAACAGAAAGTAGAACATCCTTGGAAGCCCAGGGCACTTAAATAGACAGAGAAGGAGAAGGGTTCCATTAACATAATCCTATGAATGTTTGACAGTCCCTAAATGCCTAGAGGAACTGAATAATTAGGCAAAAGTTTGGGTCCCTGTCCTTAAATGCCTAGAGGAACTGAATAATTAGGCAAATCCTTCCAAAACCTTGACGTGTAAAAAGCTTGAGGTAGATTTTCCCCAGTTATTTCAGCTATAGTCAACATTCTTCCCTCTATATTTGAGTTTAAACTATAAGGGAGAATAAGCCAGCTGGAAATCTACCAATGGAGTTCTATTGTGTACCTCTCTTCACCAGCAACCCCACTCTCCACCTTTTCTACTTGAGGTCTGATGAGCTAACAACTGAAGAGAACTAACTGCTCATCTCCGTCTCTGAGACTGACAGTCAGAATGGACAGAACACAGAGATAAGGGATAGCCCGTATTTTAAACAGTAATAATAGAACTTACAAAAATTAAGCCGCAACCCACTAACATGGTGAATATAGCTGTTCATTGTATAACAATCTATTGGAGATGATACTGTTGAAAACTAAATTAATTGTCTAGAAAGTAAAAAAGTAGGAGAAAATATCTCAAAGACGAGGCAAAATATAAAGAGGAGAGAATGATGAGGAAAGAAAGGATTTAACATAGAGTTATGTGTGCTTTTAAAAGATAAAAAGGTAGAGGACAGCCATTAATTATCATGGGAGATGACAATATTCCTGAATTGAGAAAACTCTTTAAGTCCACATATTCAAAGATTTTACTGAATTTCACAGCAAATTGTGAACAAAGGAAAGGTAGATAGATATATCATACTATAATTCATGCAAAGAAAAAAACAATGACATTGTCTTTGGACACCTCATTTGTAGTGGGGGTAGCAGGGGGTAGATGGGCACTTAGGATCTACAGGCCGCTGAGAACAAAGAAGCAAAGCTAACAATAGGTTGGCTGTGAAACTCCACCTCCTTCTAGGTCCTTCCCTGTGTAGTTTTACAAGCCCATTGTTATGTTTGGTTGTGAGGTGTCCCCCAAAAGTTCCTGTTGATGTAGAATACTTAGAGATGAAATAATCAGATTATATGAGAGCTGTAACCTTATCAGTCCATTCCAATTTGAAAGGACTGAACAGTTGGTCAGTTGGGGCATGGCTAGAGGAGGTTGATCACTAGGTATGTGTCCTAGAAAGGGGTAAATTTTCATTGTGGCCTTTCTCTGTCTCTCTCTCTCCCCCTCCCCCTCCCCTTTCATCCTCTCTTCCTCTCTCTTCTCTCCTGACCCCACCATGATATCATGATCTGAGAGCTTTCCTTTTATTCCTTTTCTGGGCCCTTCCACCAGGTGGTGCTGCCTCATTTTGAGCCCAGGGGAACAGAGTTAGTCATCCAGGGACTGAGACCTCCCTCTGCAACCATGAGCCCCCAAATAAATTTTTTTTCCTCTAAGTTGTTTTTGCCAAGTATTTTGTTTAGAGCAATGCAAAAGCTGAAAAGACACCCACACATTGGGTCTTTTATTTAACTGAGGACCTTTGCCTGTGTCTCCCCCATCCTTCAGATGAGACATCTTTTTCTATTAGGGGCCTTTGCCTGGACATCCTCTAAATTTTTGACTCAAACTGTAGACCTTGCTGTGCCTGATTTAAATGTCATTTCTGTTTAAAACGTGAGAACAGTTCACCCTGTGATGACTCTCACCCCAGACATACTTGTGATTCTCTATATGGTACTTTGGTCCTCTGGTCTGGACATTCTACTCCTTATCTTCTTTTTCTAGAAAACAGACCAACTATTTATGGAATATTCCCTCCACCTGGCTCTTGTTTAAGGGACCATTTACCCAGAAACTCCATTATGCTAAATGTTACTGATTTTCCAAAGCCTGTGATTTGGGAGATAATCAAAACATCCTTTTCCACGCTTTTCCAGTCCATTACTTCTCTACTCTCCTGTATCTTCCCCAGTACTCTGACCCTCAACCATTTGGCTACTCTACCTGCATCGCCCACCTGTTTCCTTTTAATTTCTGGCCTTCTGTTCACTCCCTCTAAATTAATTGAAGACCTTAGCATCTGGCCCCCATTTCTAACTGCTAAATATTTAAACCTAAATGGCAACTGCTAGGAAAATATTTAACTCTGGGTTTGTCCTCCTTTTTAAGGTTTTCTAAATGATATGAAACTATTTTTCATCTTGGTTTCTATCAAAAGAAAAATGTTATACATCTTCATTTTGCATCAAATATTGCATTTAAAATCTAAAGGAATGCACACTTGATGGTCACCCCTCCATTAATGACTCTTAAGAATATAATATGTGCATGCTAATACAAAACAAGGGAGGGTGGGAAGGGGAAGAATAGAAATCTATTGGATTAGACAAAGGGGAATGAAAGGAAGGGAGGGGAGGGGAATAGGAAAGACAGTAGAATTGATCAGACATAACTTTCCTAGCCTTGTAGTTGAATACTCAACCAGACTCCACATCATATAAACTGCAAGAATGGGATCCTAAATAGAACAAGTTATACTCTATGTATATATAATTAGCCAAAATACATTCTACTGTCATGAATAACTAAAAAGAACAAATAAAAAATGTTTAAAAATCTATATAATAGACAAAAAGTCTATGATTTGTGTAGGTGAAATGCACTCACCAGTGCCCTATCTACATAAAGCATTTTAAGAATAAGCTTAAATATTTAAAATTAGACTGTTTTTATACAAAGAATAACAATAATTTTACTAATAAAAAGTATATAATGATTGATAAGCATTATAAATACCAGTGAAGAGATTTTTAAAAAGAGACTTTTTGATGAATACCAGAAGAGATGAAAAGGGTTAATTCTGGAAATCGTAATAATGCAGCAGTTAAGAGAATGCTGAGTTTGCCATCTAAAGCCTGGAAATGTGAGTCTTTCTTCATGACTAAACTACTTGCTGGTCTCTTTCTCAGAGTGCATTGACTTGAAAATTAGTGACCAATGAACTTATGTGGCTTTGACTACTCTATTTCTAAATTATTTTTTGTTCTTTATTTTCCCTCAAAGCTGGATTTGAATATCAAAGTAAGAATCTAAAATCCTATGAGATAATAACATGGTTTGCCTCCCATCTTCTGCATTTCTCTCTCCTCCCTTTTTTGTCTGCTCCCTTCAGGTCTCAAAAATAGGATAAGTTTTAAGATCACAGTAGTACCCACACCTATTTAATATGGAGTAGTTTTAAAATGAAACCTGGTGATTTTTGAGAGGGTTCAGGTATGGAGAACAATGGCAATTGCCTGATTTCAAATATAACCCAAAATATCCTCCCTCCTTCCCGCACTGAAAAAATGACAGCCAATAAAATCAACTGTTGAGAGCCGCAACCGAGTTGGGATGGCTTTTTTCCAGGGGTAGTGGTTAAGAGGTGGCGCCAGCGAGCCATTAGGATGGTTGAGTTCCCGTTGAGTTCTTGTGGAGTTCCCGTTGAGTTCCAGTTGAAGTCTCGCTGAGTTCCTAGAGAGATCGAGTGGGTTCGTTGAGTTCTGGTAGAGCTTGCGCGGAGTTCCTGGAGGGTCGCGTGGGTGGCATTTGCGTGAGCTCAGAAATAAAGTTTGTGCCTGCTTGAATCTACAAGTGGCTCATGACATCCCAGTTATTTGTGCCCAGCCAGGCTGCGGCATTTGGTGGCCCGTAGGGGGAACGCCTGAGGGTAAGTGATAAGGTAAACTGCTCGCACCTGAGGGCAGGGCGAGAGGATGGGTGACCATTTTAAGAGACAGTGTATTCTTCTTTTGATTTGTTAGGTTTCTGTTTCAAGCTGCCTGCCCCTAGAAATAAATAGGATGCTAGAAAAGTTGTTCGGCTCTGAGGAAGAGATACAGATAGACCACGGAAGCACATGTCAAGAAAATAGAAAAACTGATACAACAAATTTTTGTTCCATTTTTGTTTCGTTCTGTTTTGGTTTTGTTTTGTGTTATCTTGTTGGGTTGTGTTATTTTTATAGCAGAAATATGGAACTAAAAATTAGTAAAAACCAAACCAAAAGGGTGTTAAGTAAATTGCTAGAGGAAGGAGGCACCCCAGTAAAACCAAGAACAGTTAGGGCATACGTTGATACGATACAAAAGTGTAGCCCATGGTTTCTTAAGGAGGGGTTGTTAAATATATCACAATGGAACCATCATGGTGAAGATTTTAAAAAGATAGAAAAGAAAAGCCCAGGAACTCTGCCAGTTGGCACATTACCATTATGGACATTGGTACAATCTTGTTTGCTTAGTCAAGGAGAAGACATTTTAGATCAAGTAAAAGAGGAAGTCTCTCGAGTTAGTCAGACAGGGGAAGAAAGTTTAGAGAAGAAAAGGCTATCAGGGGACAAGTTACAACAGGAGGTTGCTACTAACACCTTTATATCACCAGAGGGCATGGGTGTCCAACCAATAGCTCCGCCGATGGAGACAATATATGCTGAGTGGCCCTCAACCCCCGTAGTTGATAGATGGGATCCTGAGACAGGACCTCAAAGATTAGCATGCCCTGTATTTGAGGAGGCAGAAGGGCAGCGAATTTACCATGTTTTAGACTTCAAAACAGTGAAGCAGCTGAAAGAGGCCATAACAACCTATGGTCCTCAAGCGCCCTTCACTGTAAGTATGGTTGAATCCATTACCAAGTTGAACAAGACGCCAGCAGATTGGGCTAGTATGTGCAAAGCTGTGCTAAATGGAGGACAATATCTGTTATGGAAGGTTGCCAATCAGGAATTTTGCACAGAGACGGCTAGGCAAAATGCAGCAGCTGGTTATCCTCAGAGAAATCTAGATATGTTGCTAGGAGAGGGACCTTATGAGGGTCAGCTGCAACAAATTAGATATGATCCTGCCATATACTCACAAATGGTTTCAGCTGTGGTTAGGGCATGGAAAACTTTACAAGGGCATGGAGATTTACAAGGTCAATTACCTAAGGTAATACAAGGAGCTAATGAATCTTATGCTGAATTTGTAGATAGGCTTATACAAACAGCTACCAGAATCTTTGGGGATGTAGAACAAGTGGTGACATTAATAAAACAACTAGCCTATGAACAGGCAAATAGATGGTGCAGGGAGGCCATTAGACCATGGAAACATGGAGATTTAAACACATATATTAAATTATGCAGAGACATTAATAAACAAGGGCAAATCTTGGCAGCTGCAGTACAACAGGCTTTAGGTGCCAGGCCAAAAACATGCTACAATTGTGAACAAACAGGACATTTTAAAAGGAGTTGCCCAATAGGAGGAGGGTTTAACAAAACTACGTATCAAAGGGGTAGAATACCGGGTATTTGCCCACGATGCCATAGAGGGATCATGGGCTAATGAATGCCATTCTCAAACCACTATAGAATTTACTCCGTTATCAAAAAATGGACAAGGACCAGGTGTTTACCCATGATATCGTGGAGGAAAACATTGGGTTCCATTGCTAAAAAACGGACAGGGGGGCCCCATGCTCCGGGGCCTAGGACCACAGATATATGGGGCACTAGAGGAACCCAGCAACACCATCAGGGTAGTGCCCAGGACATATTATCCATTAGATATCTCATCAGACAAACCAGAGGGAGTGCAGTGTTGGACATCTGCGCCTCCGCCAGAGCAGTACTAATTCCAGAGATGGGAGTTCAAATCATTCCCACAGGTGTAAAAGGACCTCTTTCCCAAGAAACAGTAGGCTTATTATTAGGACGCAGTTCTTCTACTCTAAAAGGACTTATGATAAGTCCTGGGGTAATTGATCCCGATTTTGAAGGTGAAATAAAAATTATAGCCATTTCTCCAAGGGGTATATCAGTAATTTCACCAGGAGATAGAATAGCACAGTTATTAATAATACCCAGCCTACATGATAAATTTTCCAGTCGTACTATAGAAAGAGGTTCCAGGGGATTAGGCTCCACAGGTGTAGATTGGGCTATGCTTTCTTTAAATTTAGATTCTCGCCCCATGCTAAAACTAAATATTCAAGGACATGAATTTAATGGACTACTGGATACAGGTGCAGACATTAGCATCATCTCTCGTAAAGAATGGCCAAAACATTGGCCTTTACAACAAGCCACTCAAATTCTTCGAGGCCTAGGAGTGGCAACTAATCCCCATATAAGTGCGATGGTATTAGATTGGAAGGATCCTGAAGGATGTGAAGGAACTATACAGCCATATGTATTGGATCATCTTCCTATAAATTTATGGGGACGAGATATCCTAGATCAATTAGGACTAACATTAACAAATAACATCAATTCAAGTGTGCCCACTATTATGGCTAGACAAGGTTTTAGGAAAGGAAAAGGATTAGGAGAAAAAGGACAAAGTATAGTGGCACCAATACAAATAGATCAAGAAATAGATAGATATGGATTGGGTTTTCAGGAGGGGTCACTGAGACAATAAAAATTACTTGGAATTCTGAAAGACCAGTATGGGTTCCTCAGTGGCCCTTGACTAAAGAAAAGATACAAGCAGCCCATGACCTGGTCAAACAACAATTAGTGGAGGGACATATACAACCTTCTGTATCTCCCTATAATAATCCCATTTTTGTCATCATAAAGAAATCTGCTAAATGGAGATTATTGCAAGATTTAAGAGCTATTAATAACAAGATGGTTATTATGGGATTCCTCAATTGTCTGCTTTGCCAAAAACCTGGTATGTTTTAGTTATAGATATTAAAGATTGTTTTTTTTTTCAATTCCAGTTCATCCTGAGGATAGTCCACGTTTTGCATTTACTATCCCTGCGCTGAATCTTGAAGGTCCTGATCAGAGATATGAATGGAAAGTACTCCCTCAAGGGATGGCTAACAGCCCAACTATGTGTCAAATTTATGTTAACTAAGCAATCCAGCCACTTAGAAATCAAAATCCTGAACTACAAATATTTCACTATATGGACGATGAATTATTAGCACACAAAGATAAAAACGCATTGCTAAAATGTTGTGCCACACTTCCAAATTTATTAAAAATGTATAATCTAGAGATAGCAATAGATAAAGTACAATTAAATTTTCCAATTAATTATTTAGGAGTTCTATTATCCTCAACCATGGTCCGTCCTCCAAAAATTCAAATATGAATAGATCAACTCAAATCACTTAACAACTTTCAAAAGTTATTAGGAGACATAAATGGGATAAGGCCTTATCTAGGCATACCAACAGGAGAATTGGGACTTTTATTTGATATCCTAAAAGGTCCATCAGACCCAAATTCACCCCGCATGTTAACGCCTGAAGCAAGAAAGACATTAAAAATCATTGAAACTTATATGGAAAATATGCATTTGGATAGAATTGATATAAGTTTGCCTTTATTATTTATTGTACTACCAACAAAAAATATTCCTACAGGAGTATTTTGGCAAGAAGGTCCATTATTATGGATACATTTATCTTATTCTCCTAACACTATTCTTACTAGGTATCCTGAGGCTGTAGGACAATTAATACTCAAAGGAATAAAAGCAGCAAAGGGAGTGTTTGGAATTTCTCCCAATAAAATTATTACTCCATATACTAGGGATCAAATTGATGAGTTATCTATTGAGTTAAATAATTGGGCAATAATCATGAGCAAATATAATGTTTCATTTGATAACCACTTACCATCTAATCCTTTGTTGTCTTTTGGTCTTTGCATCCTGTAGTTTTTCCAAAAATGACAAGAAAAACATCTATCATGAATGCTCCAAATGTATTCACTGATGGGTCAAATAATGGTACAGCACCAGTAGTTACCCCTGATCAAACTTTTACATTTTTAGTACCCAAACAATCAGCTCAAAAGGTAGAGCTTAATGCAGTATTACAAGCTTTTGTGATGTTTAAAGATTCTGTATTTAATTTATTTTCCAGTAGTCAGTATATAGTTAATGCTATAGTATCCCTTGAAGATGCTGGTAGGATTTCCCCCTTCCTCTACTGTTTTCTCTTTGTTTTCCACTATACAAAGTCTAATCTGGGACAGAAAAGATCCATTTTTTATAGGACATATCAGGGCACATACAGGATTGCCTGGAGCCCTTAGTTTGGGCAATGATTTAGCAGATAAAACTACACATGACATACATATTTTTTCTATGGTAGAAGAAGCTACAAATTTTCATAAATCCTTCCATGTCAATGCAAATACTTTAAAAAAATTTTTAAAATAACTAAGGAACAAGCTAGACAAATAATAAAACAATGTCAAAATTGTGTGACCTTTTTACCACAAGTTAATCTTGGAGTCAATCCTAGAGGACTGATACCTAACCATATTTGGCAGATGGACATCACACACTTGCCAGAATTTGGAAAATTAAAATATTTGCATGTTACAATTGATATTTCTTCTGGATTTTTGATGGGCTCCCTTCATGCCAGAGAAAAAACTAAAGATATTATAGCTCATGCTTACAAAATTTTGCCACTGTGGGTGTTCCAAAACAGTTAAAAACAGATAATGGCCCTGGCTATACTTCTACCTCTTTTAAACAATTTTGCTCATCATTTGGCATTACTCATATAACAGGAATCCCATACAATCCACAGGGACAAGGCATAGTTGAAAGAGCTCATCAAACTATTAAAATGTACTTATTAAAGCAAAAAGAGGGAATTGGAAAGGGGTATATATCCCCCAAAGACAAACTTAAAATAACCCTTTTTACTCTAAACTTTTAAAATTAGGATTCATTAGGGCTGAGTGCTGCCGAAAGGCACATGTGTCCAAAAAATGTCCATAAGCCCAAGGTACTTTGGAAGGATATTCTAACAGGAAAATGGAAAGGTCCTGACCCAGTAATTGTCTGGAGTTGGGGGTCTGTTTGTGTGTTTCCACAGGGAGAACAGCAGCCGATTTGGATTCCAGACAGACTAACCAAAGCGATTTCTACAGACCAAAAAGAAGATGATTTGGCTCAAATCCATAATAGCTGATATCCAGAACTCCAGTTTGGCTATCCTTACATCTGCGACAGTGGTTCTTCCACACCTGGAGGCTAATGAATAATGAACACCATTAAGGCCTATTTCAAATGTAAGAAACCTTGGGGCTTGCTTGTGGGAATACCTTCAGACCCATATGCAAGTTACAGGAAAAAGGATGGGATATCAAAAGAAGAGTCAAACCCAGGTGGTAACCAGGATGCCTTTTTTCAATATCTATTTTATTATTGCCCTTTCCCACATCATGAAGTTTTATTTTGTTTTTTGAGCTCATACAGACCTAGGTTAATGTTTTTCTGATCAGTTCTATTTTTTGACTGTGGAGTTTTTGATCATTGCAATGGGAATTTCACCTGTGAAAAGCTACAAGGCCTTTACTACTATGTGTTGTATGTATTGTGTTATGTGTGCACACTTGTGTTATGTGTTGTATGTCTGTATGTGCGTATGTCCATATATCATATATGAGGAGCGCTCATGAAAAAATGGATCCAAATATTTTTTTTATTCATGTGATTTAATCAGTTTAATTTAAATTAGGTAAACAGCTGTTGAGGATTGTTTTAAAAGTTGGTTAACAGATCTGTTTGTTTACTTTCACCTTTCCTTTTCATTATATCTAATTCTATTCAGGATACTAAATTGTTTAGAAAATTGCTTTTTTTTTAGTGCCTGCTGGAATGTTACATAATTTTTTTTAGCCATTACTGCCAGAATTCCTATCTTCATCCCAGTGCCAGTGAAGACAAAGATAAAACCAAACTACAGCTTCTGTGATAGCTATCACAACAATCTGTATAAACTGATGCATCAATGAATAATGTAACCCAACAAGTGATACTCAATCAAGGAGTCAATTTACTTTGGGAGGAAATGGACATATTAATGGATTCCTCTGCTTTGAACTGCTTGCAGAACTTGCCTGGACTATGTATCACTTGTATGCATTGTGAACTATCTGTTGGTGCAGTGAATTGTGGTAGTGCCAGGGTATCTTTGCTGATGATGTCATCGGTGATACAATTTTTCCAAAAGGGGCCGTCAATTGACTTGGTGTCGTGGCATTTTGTATCCTCCCCTTTCTGCTTGTAGCAGGTTGTTTATGGTTTTTATGTAAAAACCACTGTCCACAAGTGTGGCTAAATTCTGGGCGGGTAGTCAATGACGGGTAAGATCCAATTGCAATGGTACCAATCTAAGACAGGAGGCTGACGCCTTGAGGTCAGCTCATCCGATGACGGGTAAGAACCATATGTAGTATTGGACAACATAAGACAGGCACGGTCCCTAAGCCACATACTTGTTGTTTAATTAAACAAAAGGGGGGAGATGTTGAGAGCCACAGCCGAGTCAGGATGGCGCTTGGCGTTTTGCCAGGGGGAGTGATTGAGAGGTGGCGCCAGCGAACCATTAGGATGGTTGAGTTCCGGTTGAGCTCTCACTGAGTTCCTAGAGAGTTCGCGTGGGTTCGTTGAGTTCTGGTTGAGCTCGCAAGGAGTTCCTGGAGGGTCGTGTGGGTGACGTTCGCATGAGTTTGGAAATAAAGTTCATTCCTGCTTGAATCTACAAGTGGCTCAAGACCTCCCGGTTATTTGTGCCCAGCCAGACTGTGGCAATCAACCAGGAGAGCTAATAAACTGCAAAGAGCCAACACTTGCAGTATTATTGATAGACAAGAAAACTTTACAATTAGTTGTAAGTAAAGAGAAAAGAAAACAAATTCTAATGACACCCTCATTGCCAGATCTGCAAAAAATGTGTGAGAACAGAGGAAGGAAACTAGCAATTCTATAAAAAATAAAAGGAGAGCAAAGGACTCAGGTGAAGCACTAACTAAATCAGCCAGAAAGAATATGCACAACAATAAATAATAAAACTACTAAATACAGGTCAGGACATGGGGGTATAAAGAATTGACTCAGGAAAGAAACTTAAAAGTGTGTAGCACTATAAGGGACAGCTTTAAAGATGCATTGTTCTGGGAAAAAGAAATCAGACAGACAAAGAAGGGTGCAACCTTGGAATTAAACAGTAAAATGTAAAGTAGAAAGCAAGAGGAACAAGTTAAAGATCACACAGAAATGAAAGTCCAACAAAATAATCTACTCAAGGATAAAATGAATCCAACCAATAATTTATTGGGAAAATGTTTATAAAGAAACCAATATGGAAAGCAGTATGGAGATTCCTTCGAAATCTGGGAATGGAACTACCATTTGACCCAGCTATCCCTTTCCTCAGTTTATATCCAAAAGACTTAAAAACAGCATACTACAGGGACACAGCCAGATCAATGTTTATAGCAGCACAATTCACCATAGCTAAACTATGGAGCCAACCTAGATGCCCTTCAGTGGATGAATGGATAAAAAAAATGTGGCATATATATACAATGGAATTTTACTTAGCAATAAAAGAAAATAAAATCATGGCATTTGCAGATAAATGGATGGCGTTGGAGAAGATAATGCTAACTGAAGTTAGCCAATCCCCCCAAAACAAATGCCTAATATTTTCTCTGATATAAGGAGGTTGACTCATAGTGGGATAGGGAGGGGGAGCATGGAGGAATAGATTAATTCTAGATAGGCAAAGGGGTGGGAGGGAAAAGGAGGAAGCAGAGGATTAGCAAGGATGGTGGAATGTGATTGACATCATTATTCAAAGTACATGTATGGAGACACAAATTGGTGTCAACATACTTTATATACAACCAGAGATATGAAAAATTGTGCTGTATACATGTAATAAGAATTACAAAGCATTCCACTGTCATTTATTTTTTTAAAAAATCAATAAAAACAAAACAAAAAAACTAGTGGTAAGTATTTCATGAGAATTTCTTACATTTAATCTAGCTACAAGCAAAGGATATTGGTAGAATGTATATGCAGGTACATACATATGTATGTGTGTGTTTATTTGTAAATATATCAATATATATTGATAAAAATGTACGTTATTTCCTGATTTTGTCAAGTGAAAGGGACAAGAAGCAATGAAACTTCAGAAGTAAGCCTATCTCCTGCTCAAATCTGCATTTCTATTACCGTTTTCACTAAAAGGAACTAGAACATCTCAGAGAGGCTGTTTCCAAAGCACAGGCAAAGAACAGGATAAGCCAGAAATATTTTGTTATAACAGAAAAAAGAAATAATCAAATATATACATGAAAAATTTTATATATGAAATTAAAATTTTGAACATAGAAATTGGATACACAAATTGTATCTCTAATTATAATTTCATATATATTAAAATTTTATATGTATGTATAATTATATATAATTATTGTATTTTGTTTATTTCACTTTGTAAATTGACAGACACCATTGTATGTATTTATTGTGTACAACATGATGTTTTGGAATATACTCACATGTGACTAAATCTAACAAACATATATATTACTTTACATAATTATCATTTTATTAAGTTCACTCAGCATTTTTCAAGAATACAGCACATTAGCTACAATCCCTTATTGTACAACAGATCTCGCAAACTTGTCCTTTCTATCTAACAAAAATATGTATTCTTTTACTAACATGTCCCCAACCTGGTAATGTTCATTCTACTCTTTACTTCTATGATTAATTTTTTTTTTGATTCCACATATAAATTTGATTGCTTCCTTTTGGAGAGAAAGAGTACATCATGAAGGAAGTATTAAAATATTAACAATAGATAAATCTGGATATGAGGTATACAGCTATTCTTTGTACTATTCTTATTCATGCAACCCTTTCTAAGTTTTGAAATTATTTCTGAAGAGAATTGGATAAATTTAAACAGAAAAAGGCCTTTTAAAAGTTTACCAGAGGGCTGGGGTTGTGGCTCAGTGGTAGAGTGCTTGCCTCACATGTATGGGGCACTGGGTTTGATTCTCAGCACTACATATAAATAAATGAATAAAATAAAGGGCCATGAACAACTCAAAAATATTTTTAAATAAGTTTACTAAAGACCTCAACTTACCACTGGAAATTTTACATACATACATACATATATATATATATATATATATATATATATATATATATATATATATATATATATATATATATATATTAACCCTGTATCAACCTCCATGCTACTAATTGGCCTTTGATATCTATGTTGTAAATTGTAAGCCTCTGGCAAACTGGGAGAAGATAGAGAAAAACAGCATCAGATATCATACTCTATTTGAGGATTTATATGAATGATTGCAAGCAATACAAATAATTAAGCTTTTGAGGAAAGTATTCCTTACTGATGCCTCTTTTATTATATACTTTGTTCAATGCAGCAGTGAGATCCCCCAGTCTGTGAAAAAGATGACAGGGAGAGTCAGAAAGTGTCACTTTCCTGATGTGCTTTTTTCCTTTTTCAGACTTGAAAAAGGCATGATGTTCGCTTCAATATCTTAATCTGAGAAATGTACAAATGTTCCCCCTGACAGGCCCTGTACGTCCAAAGTTCTTTTTGAAAAAAAAAAAAAAAAGGATAATTCAGAACGCAATTCACTCATATTTGTTAGTTTCATAAACTTTCCTCTTAATAGTAAACATGGTTCGTTTTTGCTTTTTTGAAAATGACTAAATCCTTCTAAGATTCTTGGTGAAATATTTGAAATCCACTTAGCAGAGCGTGTAGCTTTTTCAGAGTTTTGTATACATAATAAGCTATTCATCCTTGTATCTTTACGACAAAGTGCTTCTTACCTTTAGAGCTGCAAACATGCAGGGCCATGCTATAATGACTAGAACTATATAACGGAATAAGAATTTTCCCTTGATAACAAGCTTGAATTCAGCTAAGGCCTGGTCACACTTGGACCCAAATCCTAAAATAACGAAATGCTTGAGTTGTTTTTCAGGAACCCCTCCAGAATCTACCAGCTTTTCAAGAATGCTCATTGCACAGAAGCAGCAGCTAGTTCCTCCAGGCAGTGACCTTTTCATTCCAAAAGCTTAAATCCCCTGAGCAGAATATGGTAACTGCCAGCAAAAGAAGGATGTGACCTGTAAAGAGGCCTGGTGACTGACTATCCCTGCATATAGGAAACCCAAAGCTCCCCTTTTTTGCCATCCAATCAACAAGCAGCTTCTCTCCGCTCCTTATAAATTCCCTATACGAACAAGTCATCAGGGAAGCTAATTTGAGCTCCTTGCTCTATCCTTAAGCCAGCTGACCTTCCAATAAAGCTTTCATTTTGCAAAACTGATGCCATAAGTATTGGCTTCTATGTGCACTAGGCAGTGAGTCATTTAATGGTTTTAATTTTACTTTACGATGAAACAACTTTTGTATAACAGTGATTATAATAGAATAGACAGCATAATTCCATGTTATATACCTGGATCGCATCTAAGGACGTGTTTTTACAATTCTCCTGAGCTGTTCTTTACAAACGCTTTGATATTATTTAGTATTTCCTCTTATCTGATATGTTTGAACTTCCTGATAACATTGACTTAGGCGGCCCAGTTCATCTAATCATAAATCACTGTGGAGACACCACCATTCTAAAGAATCTTGAAGTAATGAAAGATTTCTGCAAGGTAAGATGTTTTAGGGTATATTTTCTTTCTATTAAAAAATGTATTATCTGCTGTTTATTCCAAAGAAATTTAAAAAAAAAAATCCTGAAAAGCACAGAAATTGCTTCTTTTCCCAGTTTCTCCTTATCTCCTGGTCCCTAGTAGTTAAACTTGTCATTGGTAAGAATCTGACTGGTGGTTCATATATCTAATAATTTTACAATTACTAGTAGTTTCTTAAATAATTAGAAAGCAAAATAATTAACTTGAGACTTGAGGCAAATACTAAGAGCAAAGATTTACTATGTTGCTCTTAGTTCACAAAGCTTTCTGAATGGTTTAAACTGCTATCTTGGAAGACAAAAAGGAAAAGCAATTAGGGAGTTTGCTGAATGCCATTTTAAAAAGGGACATTTGACAGAGATGTAGGTTTTGAGGTTAAGATATACTCACTAACCATCAATAATTAAGGATACCTTCTAGAAATATCTTCTAAAAATTCTATATAATCATTTTCTTATATATAACAGCTGTCTAGTCCAAGAAATAGACAGACCATGGTGCTGCTAATCTCATACTTTGCTTTTAAGCACATGAATTCTTTTTTCGCTATATTTCTAAAATTATATTTATTGAAGCCAAATATATTTATATTTATTAAAATTATATTTATTTATATTTGGCAACATAAAAAAAACCTCAATAAAAACCTCAGCAATCACTAAATGTTTCATCATTATAACCCTGGACAACACCATATTTAAATTTCCCATATTTGGGTAATTAATTTATTTAACTATAGAATTTATATTATTATTATATAATATCCCTTTTTATATTAAAAACTCAGAGAATTGTTGAAGTTGAATGAAAAGCTATGTGTAAATAAGGACAAACTTATGTAGTCATATGAAGATAACTTTGGCACCAGTTCTACACAGCAGGATCCCCTTTACCTCTATCTACTTCAACACCATATAAATTAATATCCTATAAATTGAGAAATTCAGCTTTACGGATTCCAGAGTTTTCAGTGAAGACATATTCTGTTATGGAATCATTGAGAACCAAACCCTTTCTTATTGTGGCTTCCCTCACAACAAAAAAAGCATTATCTCTTGTTTTTATTTCCTTATGTGTCAATCTTATTAATATCTTATATTTGCCTTTGTCACTTAGGGTGGCCACAAGAATGTGGGTCACAGACCTCCAGCAACAAGAAACAAAATTGATCTGGAGCACATTCTGGCTACTGTGTTATGAAATTGAGTACAACATGGGTCCCAGGAGCTTCTCCCATCCAATGACTGATCCCTCAGCAAGGGTACAAAGATAGGTCAGACACTGGGAGATATGGGTCTTTGGTTTTAGGACTCTAATGACTTTGCAGAATCTTCAGCAGACTATACAATGGACCAGGACACTTGCACGTGCCGTGCCCTTCCTTCCTTCTCCACTACACTTGATTTGCCTTGTGGTCTGGGAGCTCTTCCAGTCTTCTCTGACTCTCCCTATTTTATCTCAAAGGTTTATCACCTAATAAAATCCTTACATGTTAAATCCCATCTTGGCATCTTTTTTTAAGGGATCTGGATTAACAGAAGTGGTACCAAGAATGGTCAAAGAAAATATCTGGTAACATGAGGAGTTAGGACTTATTTTTCCACCACTTGGCAAATGATGAGTATTCCATCCTGCATGGTAAGGAGAGTGCAGGTAGCTCCCTATACAAGGTAACAGCATATTTGCCAAAGATTCCACTGGTGGTGTTCTAGGGAAATATCCTTATAAGGAGTGGATTCTCTGCCAGGTGCAGGACGCAGGTATTTGAAAATTATGAAAACAATATCTATGAAGAAAGGGAATCTGGCTGGTAACTAAAATTGGGTATTAACGCCACAGTTCAACATCTCTAGCAATTAGAGAAATGCAAATCAAAACTACTCTAAGATTTCATTTCACTCCTATCAGAATGGCAATAATCAAGAATACAGGCAACAATAAATGTTGGTGAGGATGTGGTGGAGAAAGGTACACTCTTCCATTGCTGTTGGGACTGCAAATTGGTGCAACCACTATGGAAAGCAGCATGGAGATTCCTCAGAAAATTGGGATTGGAACCACTATTTGACTCAGCTATCCCACTCCTTGGTTTATACCCCAAAGACTTAAAATCATCAAACTATAGTGATGCAGCCACATCAGTGTTTATAGCAGCTCAATTCACAATAGCTTGACTATGGAACCAACCTAGATATCTTTCAATAGATGAATGAATAAAGAAAATGTGGTATATATACTCAATGGAATATTACTCAGCTTTAAAGAACAGTAAAATTATAGAATTTGCCAGTAAATGGTTGGAGTTGAAGATTATCATGTTAAGCAGAATAAGCCAATCCCACAAAACCAAAGGCTGAATGGTTTCTCTAATATGCAGATACTAATTCACAATAAGGTGGTGGGTACTAGGGAAGAATAGCGTTACCTTAGATTAGGTAGACAGAAGTGATGGGAGGAAAGAGGAGTAGATGTAGGGATAGGAAAGATAATAGAATGAAAAGACATTATTACTGTGTGTATATATGTGACTACATGACCAATATGATACTGCAACATATACACTCAGAAAAGTAAGAAATTATATCCCATCTATGTATGATATATCAAAGTGCATAAATGCATTCTACTGCCATGTATAATTAATTAAAACAAATAAAAAATTTAAAAAGATAATAAGAGATTGAAGGATACTAACAATCACTGAGTATTTGAGTAAAGAAGACAAAGAGCCTCTATAATAGCTTACAAAGAGGGTCTTATCTCAGGTAGTGGATAGAAAGACACATTTGAAGACCTAATCATTGGTGCTTCAGAGATATTTGAATGCTCAACCAAGGCAGGTCTATTATATGAAGGTCAAGGACCTGATGGGAGAAATCCAGGGTCCCAAAACACTGGACAGAAACATCTAGATAGAATCCTTTAAAAACATTTACTCTGTAATGAACACCAAACTCTCTAAAATTGGGTACTCTGCACTTGCAGAACTACCCATCCTCAGTAGAACCTTGAATTTCCACTGTGAGAAAATTCTGGAAAATCCTTGTCTAACAAGGCAACAGGCTGCTCCTGAAGTACTGCCCCACTCCTAATCTCTATTCCAGCTCAGCAGACCAATGGCTGAGATTAAACCCCAAGTAGAAACCTGCTGGGGACATGCTGGGCATGACTGGGCAGCAGGAGACAGGGTGGAAGGGGAGAAGAAGCTATACACCTCAAAAATTGCAAAAACCTAGCTGTACACTGTGGTGGAAACAGAGTGCTTCTAGGATTGAACTTTGGAATTACAAGACTGGAATGTAAGACTGGATAAGAAGAAGCTCATTGACTTGGGGGCACTTTCACAGGACACAGAGTTTAAGAGAATGAAAAAATCTTGGTGCTGGAGTGGCTCTTAGAAACCAGAACTGAAAAGTAAACAAAAGTGATGCATAATTTGCAGTGAAGTAAAAGTGCCTGCCTCGCCTTGGCAGAAGGTAGAGAAAGGAATATAGAGGTTGAGAGGAGTGGACATACTGGAATGGATATTCTAAAAAGGCCAGAATATTCCACAGAAGATTAGGTTCTACAAGAAGACTCAAAGAACAATATCTCCACCAAAACCATCAGGGATGCATAGGTGAGAGGACACTGGCAGCACTGGAAGGTTGTGGTAGCCAGCCTCTGCAGGCGGAGGATTGATCCCAAGATCTAGGATTGTGCGATACAAATCTTGTTCCATGGACATTTGCAAGGACTGTGGGCTCTCTGAAATAATTTAGGCCAGGTGGTGGGACTTAACTCTTGGAATCCAAGAGATCACAATTATAGAACGTGCAAGGTTGGAGGTATATAGTCAAGGAAGTGAAGGAACCTGCAAAGTATTGTAGAGCTAATAGAAAAATAGGTGGACATTCACAGATGCTTAAGAAATAAAGGAGGAGTAGAAGGAAATGGAGAGCAGGAAAATGAAGGTGAGAATAGAATACAAAGTTAAAACTCCTGGTTTGATTCCAGATGTGAACCAAGTTAGGAGGAAGGACTACAACACCATGACAAGCTTACACTCTGACATTTCCAAAGCCTTTCCGTACAGTGTGTGGCCATACACTGGGAAAAGAGGGAATAAACAGACATTTTGAGGACTAGTGGACACATAGTCTTAATTTACTTTGATCCTAGAAATCCAAAGTATCACTGTGACTCACTATTGGAAGGGAGACTGATAGGGGACAGGTAGAGTGATGGCCAGTGTCCAGTTCTGTTCTATTTACATACTGTGGAATTGGGTGAATGACTAATAATTGGGTTTATGGAAAGAGAAATGAGTCAAAGTGGTCGTATAGAGATTTCTGGGCTTTGGCCTGACTGGTTATGTTTATCAGAAGAAGGAAAGGGACTGAAAAATCAGGGACAAAGACATGTGGGGAAGAGACATGTCAACTGTCATACTTGAGCACCAAGTCTGAAGATTTTTATATCCTGTATTAATGTCCATCAGAAAGCACCCAAGAGGCATTGTGCAACCAACTGACAGCAGCAGAGACCCTAAGGCAAGTCTAATGCTGGGAGATCTAGAAACAGAGATCTCCTTGGTACCTAAACCTGACTTAATTCCAAAACCCAACAGCCTTGCATTTCTTAGACTGCAGTTGAGGATGTTCCTACCCAGCCTCCTTCACTCAGGATCATATTTCAATTGCTGACTTTATAAATATTCATCCAATCTACTTGGGCTTCCTCCATATTTCCTCAAACTGTTGTTTTGCCAGATAACATGTCTGTGTGGCTAATCCTATCTTAGTGTCCACTCTTTGAGGATCCAGGAGAAAAGTTACACTTCTCTTGAGGGCTTCTAGCCAAAATAATGAAATATCTTTAATCCTTCCTTCCACCAAATGCTTCCCTTTTATGATGCATGTAAACTTTCTCTCCTCCCTCTGCAGTTCCACTGAACCAACTCAATTTCACCAGGTTTGATTAACCTCACTCCCAGATTCCTTGGGAAGAAAAGAACTTCAAAGCAAAGGCTACACCACAGCTGGATTTTTTTTCCTCCTAAGAAGAAATTCCACGAAACTTTAACAAAATTTCTGTTAATTCATGAAAGCTTCAAATACTCTCCTTCACAGTGTAAACTACTGTATTATACACATTAAATCAGAATTTTTGATCAGCAGAATTAGTCTTCCTAACTATTAAAAAATAAACCAGCAAGATAGCAAAAAATTTAAAAGCAAGAAAAATATTTTCATAGCCTTAACTTTACCCCACTCTTCCTTTCTTTATTTTTTTTTTAGTAATGTGATTTTTTTTTAACATTGAAAAAGGTAGGAATAAGGTAGGAGGGGAAAGGAAAAGCTGAATTCAAGTTACTGCATTTCATTCTGATTTTTAAATACTTCTGTTATTTCTGAATTTCCAAGTTATTCTTAGCAGGGGGAAAAGATAAGCTTTAATTGATACTTCTATCAGTGCAAAAAAAGAAAATCCCATTGAAGCTGTGGAAGCCACCTTTCTCATCTGTTCTCCTCAAAGTGGGCTAATTCTCAGCAGGTGAGAGATCTGTGGTCATCAGGAAAACCACGCACATTGGGTAGGAGGAGCACTTTCAGTAGAGTCCTTTGAGATATTTCACCCTGAGAAAGACAGCAAAATGAAAACTCCCCAGTTCACCCAGCTTTCTTCTGTGTCGAATATTCCAGACTGACTCACTTTGTGCTGAGAGTGTGTTTGTTTCATTAATGATGACAATTAATTACGGGAGACAGATGTTAACTATGAATCTGAAAGGCCATTCAGCATTTAATTGATTAAGAGGAAGCTATTTTCCTAGAAACTAAAACTCTACAGTGTTCTCCCTATGAAAGAAATAAAATGCTTAGAAGAACAAAATGTACTGTGACACTAAAGGAGGGGCTCTAGTCCAGCAGCTATCTCGGAGGTTCACTCTTTTTTTTAAGAATCTTACATGACTTTGAAATTGTATTTAGAGGCACATTCAATCTATGATTCGGCCAAATTTACCTATTCATATCTTTTATTATGATACACTCCTACTGTATTTCTAAAATAGCCAGTGATTTGGTTCTATTTGTTTCCTTAGGATGCTAGAACAATGTATTTTTGAAATTGATTTAAATTCTTTCTTTCAGTACATATTTAGATGAGTTCAGAGTGGCTCTAGTAAAGAAGATAGAAATAATGATTCCTGCTTCTCAAGATGAACCAAGGGCTTTCACAGCTCTGCCTCATCCAAGACCCTGAAGACCATACATGTTGCTAGAAGCTTCTCCTAACTCTGAGAACCATAAGGCTCTTTTTTTTTTTTTTTTTTTTTTTTGCCTCTTGAATGCTGCTTTTGCGATTAGTCAAAATACTTTCCACTTTGTATTGTAATTATTTGTTTATATCATTCTTCTCCGATGAAAGGCAAAGCTCATGACTGATTTATCTTTGCATTTCCAGTGCTTATGTAAGAGTCTGGTCTGAGTGGATAAACAAACACAAACAAAGAAATTAGCAAATCAATATTTTCATGCACATCCTAAACCTCTTAAGGGAAACTAATGAATATCTACACTTGTCTGCAAATCTCAAAGTGAGAACAAGCCATTCATATTTGTAAGAAGTTTCACACTGGGCTGAAAAAGGCGGCACATCATTAGAAATTCTACCACAAAGTTACCTTGATTTGCAGCTTCTTCCTCATATGTACCTTTTAGACCCTTAATATGGACTCTATTCCATCCTAAATTTGTTCTATGTTTTGCTGAAAGTTTCCCTCTAGGATCCTCCTCCTTTTACTTGGGAATCCATCTCAGTTCAGACCTGGCCCCTGCTAACCCCTTCTTCTTACTTCCATGGAAGATCCATCACTTTACCTTAATTAATGGAAACAGATTTGGTCACCTTCCTTCACTCCACCTATTCAATCTTATCTCCACAAACAACTCTTTCTTTCTACATTCCAACACAACACTTTTCTTCTAACAACAAATGTGTGAATTTAGCATACCAAATAATTCTTCAATTCTCTGGACACCCATTGGAAGTCAGATATTTCAGTTGTAACACTAACTATCCAGAGTTGGTACAGACCCCAGATTAAAGGCTCAGTCCCACAAGGTTGTCCCCCCATGTCAGACACCAATGGCAGGTAGTGGATCACTAGAACACCCATACTTCTGTTTGACTGAACTATATATTCACGACCTTGTGATCAGGTTTGCTAATTTGCTATGACTGCTTAGAGAACATGGGAGGACACATTTGCCAGTTATTACAAAGGATATACATGAAGATCCAGATGGAGGGGGTATGTAATATAAGGCCCAGAAGGGTCCCCAGCACTGTTACATCTTTCCTTGTGGAATTGAGGAGCAGCACTCTCCCTCCATGTGGAAGTGTTCTCCAACACAAAAACTCTGTGAACTCTGTACTTTGGGAATTTGTATGAAGGCTTCTTCACACAGGCATGGGTAATAACTTAATGCTCTGCTCATTTTTCTTTTTCATGGAGGTTGGGGGATGTGGCTGACAGTTCCAAACTTTAATTCATGACTTGTTCTTTGTGGTGACAAGTCTCTATCCAGAAAGAAACCAAGAGTTGCCTCATTATTACAAGAGATGCTCCATCACCCTCAAAATGCCAAGGGAATTCAGAGTTCTGTGTCAGCAACCATATAAAAGACCAAACATTAAAATAAAAGATGCTGCTAGCTCTCCTGTTTTGAAGGATTTGAAGGGTTTTAGAAGCTCTGTGTCAGAGACCAACAGCAGATTGTGTGTGTGCATGTGCATGTGTGTGTATATGTATTTGTGTGTGTGTGTATTTTGTGGTCTCCCAATCACGTTTTTTGGGTTGTTTTTTTTTTTTTTTTTTGGGGGGGGGTACTGGGGATTAAACTCAGGGGAAACCAACCACTGAGCCACATCTGCAGCCCTATTTTGTATTTTATTTAGAAATAGTGTCTCACTGAGTTGCTTAGTGCCTCATTTTTGCTGAGTCTGGCATTGAACTTGCAATCCTCCTGTCTTAGCCTCCCAAGCCATGGGGATTATAGGTGTGTGCCACTGCGCCTAGCCCAATTATGTTTATAGTATCACCAATCTTATCACAAAAGCCTTCAGGTATTACAAATTTATTAGACTCTTAATAATAGACACAACTTTTCCAAAATTTTAGTTTTTCCCTTGAAAGCTCAAATTTTGTAGTTGCCAATTACTAGTGCCTGCTGTTTATCTTGAAATAACAGCCTCGGTTCCTTCATTTTTGAGAAAATATCTGCCAAATATTCAAGTCTAAATAATCACAGTTTTTCTATCCTCAAGGAAAAAAATTCTTCAAGAAAAGAACCATATTCCACAAAAAAGTGACTAATTCAATCTGAGTATCAAATTACTTTTGCTCAACATACCATCATACTTCAGTTTGTCCTATAAGTGTTTAATGCCTATTTCTCATCTTTTCACATAAGATTTAACATTATGTGTACTCTAGGGATGAGATTTAATAAAATCAATTAGTTTTACTGCTTTATCCAAGACATTCATAAATGAAGCTGGCTTATTTTTCCTGTGAATTTGTGGTAGTAAAGACACCATAGCAACTGGTGTGGTTTGGTGCCCAGCCTTTATTCATGCTACAGCCTCAATGGTTTTACCCACTGTTAAATTTGTATAATGTGTTAATCAGTTTTTTTGACTCTGTGACCAAACTACCTGATAAGAACAACTTAAAAGGATTTTTTTTTTCTCATGATTTCAGAGGATTCAGCCCATGATCAGTTGATTGCAAAGCAGAAACACCATGACAGAAAGAAATTGTCATTGATTGGCAGCCATGAAACAAAGAAAGAGAACAAGGAACCAGGGACAAGATACAGTCACTAAGGCCACTCCCCTAGTGATCTCCTTCCTCCAGCCACGCCCAACATGCCAACAGATACCACCCACTAATCCATTCACCTATCAATAGATCAATTCAGGAAAGGAATTAATCTGCTGATTTAGTCAGAGCCCTAATCATTGCCCGACCTCTGAACTTTGCTAGTTTGGGACCATGCTTTCCCAGATATAAACCATAACAAACAATGGCTAAAATGATTCACAATTAACACATAAAAAAAGAAAAAAATATATTATTATGAAAATAACTTTTACATCGTGGACCTCCTAAAACTGTCTCTGGGACCACAAGTGTTGTGTGGCTCAGATATTGACAACCATTGTTTTGGACTTAAATTATTTTTTTTTCCTTCCTGAATATCCTTCTTAGAAACACCTATAGTAGAGAAGATGATGTCAACAGAAATTTGTGTGAACCATAGAAGAAGAATATTTGTGTTGATTACACTAAAAGAATGTCAGGTGTTTCAAGGGATCTAACTGATCAGCATAAAAGATCCTTGAAAGTCAATGCCAAAGAATATAAAACAATTTTTAAATGCTCAAAGAGAACTAAATGCACATATCATATTTGTGGTGATGTAAGAAACTAGGGAAAAATGGAAGAACTGAAAATAATGGCCACTATTTGTATCATTATCAAATACTATATGTTCTGAAATGTTAATGTAAACTAGTCAAGCTGTATGTCACTTACTAGTATTATAAAATCACAATCAAAAACCTGATTTTATTTCTGTTTTTCTTATTGCTTAATTTGCATTTCTAATTTCAAGGGGTTAAATTTTTTTCCAACTTTTTTTTTTCCTCCTTTCTTCCTCTTTTTAACGCGACATAATTTGGATAGCAGCCACTCTCCAACCACACACACTAGCTTGCTTCTCCCAGGAATTGGGGTTGTTGCATCCGATTGTGTAATGCTGTTGTTTTCATGTGCTGTAGAAAATTTGGCTAACATACTAATTCCCATTATCAGTAAATCCAAAGAAAATTGAATAGGGTTCATTATCAGATGCTAAAGGAAAGATTAATCTCTTTAGATTTTCTTTCACTGTTCTTACAATTTAGCCTTTTTAAAAAAATATTGAATTCTGGAAGATTTTGCCACAAAGTAGTGCTTAGTTACCTTACTTAAATTACCATTTTAAAAATAATTTATGTTTTTAATTAGTATTTCCAATTATGAAGTACTTTAAAGTACTTACAGAGACCACTATTCAACTTAAGCATGCTTTTCATTAAGTAGAAAGAATACTGCCCATTTTCATTACTTCCTCCTGCAAATATAACATCCCATCATTAATCTTCTAAGTGAATGGTAGGTGGTTATGTGTAAAAATTTCATCATACTTTTATGTCTTTTTGAGAAAGACTGATAGGCAATAGCAGAATATTTTCTTATTAACTCTGAACCTATCCCATACGTATATTAAACTATTAAGAGAAAATCTTTAATGTTCTTCTAATCTTACAGGGCGTGGAATTGAAATTAATATTATTTTTGTGACACATATCATGTCTAGAGTTAAAACTTAGATCAAAATTTTTCAAATTAATGGGATAAACAAGAACATGAAGAATGAATGCAAAATAGAGTATCCAATGTAAGAGAGGAACAAGCAGAGTTAAAAAGTCCTAACATTCAGACATGGATAGTAGGAAAAGATTCCTTGAGAAAAGTAGCATTTGACTTGGAGCAGAAGAAACCTTGGGCAGGTAGAAGTGTGTTTGAAAGGCCAAATAAATGAGAATTCCCTGATGTCAGAAAAGGCCGTGCTTTTAGTGAAGGAGGAATAGAGAAGTGCACAGGACATGGAGAGTGATAGCAAAAAAAGCAAAGTGAGGATACCAAGGCAACTCGGAGCCTGGAGACCAAAAAACTTATTTTGTACCAGATGAAACACAAAAGAGAAACACACAAAAGAAAACAAATGCATTTAGAAGGAAAAGCTTTCTTGATCAAGAAGAAAATTGAGATCTGGATACCTACTTCTATTAAGGTTTGTCAACAGAGGGCTTGTTCATAGAAAAGCCTATCTTTTGGTCAGATTCCAAGAGCTATTTATAGAAACTAAACATTGAAACAACTTTATGGATAACAGGATGAGCACAGGTTTTGGAATTAAAGACAGTCTGAGTCCCAAGTCTACCTCATTTCCATTATAATGAACTCCTCATCTTTATCCTGTCTCCCTGCTTGGGGCATTTCATTGCTCATGAGAGCAGGCACAATGTTTGCATGAAGGTATTGGTCCACAGTGTGTTTGACTCTTAGGTGCCTAGGGAGAGGTTTCGACTTTAAATGGAGTATTTGAAATTGCATACTGTGCTTTTCACCTGAGTTTGTACACTTAAGTTGCTCAGGAAACTGCAAGCAGCTCAAGTCGATGACATTTAATTGATCAAAGACTCTGGCTGTTTTCAAGAGTGAATTCCAACCACACAGTTACATACAGGGAGGAGGAATGACAGCCAATGGTAACCCCAAGCTGTGTGCTTACAAACCTAAGCATATGGACTGACTTCAGGTAGGAAAGGCACCAACACTCACTTCAGGGAAGATTCTCAGTTTAGGACAAGTCAGTTCCAAACTGAATAAATGTTCCTGAGAGGAGAGGTGTAAAAGAGAAATGTGTTTGTTACCTATGGTGAGTGTTTGTTCAAAGTCTAAAGTGTGAAAGAAATTGAATGCATTTTAGGTGGGCCACACAGTGCAGGATATATGGCTGATTCTCATTGCAGTAAGTTTTCTGAGACATAACAAATTTCATCAAAGAGTTTCATAATTCTTGTCATTAATGTTCCTCCTTGTGTCATATTTATTGTAGATGGTTTCCAATATGTTTTATTTTCATAAGCTTTTAACTACTTTATTTACCCAATGATACCATCTCCTAGAACTAAAATTCATATTACAAATATTGTTATATTTGTAATATATTTATTATTTGTAAAAATATATTTCTATGTTTAGAATTAAGCCTCCCAAAAGAAAATAAATCAATCATTTCATTTTACATTGCATGTAATTGATTTTTAAATAGGATAAAGTTAGTTTACTTAGAGTTGAGCAACTGATTAGATAACAAGCTGATTAGCATGAGTTGCAGAAATATATATCTTGGTGACATTAAAATAGAGTTTGTTTTGTTATGATAGTAAACCAAACTTTAAAAACCTAAACGTGTTTAATTAAAATAAAGTAATTTTTTGCAGAACTATATTTGAACAGACAATACAGTAGCTGCAATTATCTATAATTATGCAGCTCCAATCGCAGAATAATAGAAGTTTCAGTGTCACTAAGCACAATAAGGATAATTATGCTTTCCATTATTCTGATGGGCATGTAATTAGCAGCTTTAAAAAAAAAAAAAACTTTCATAGGATTATAACTGCCACAGTTTTTCGATCAAGACTTACAGTATAAGCAGCTGGATTAATTGTGCTGTAGTTAAAACTGACCTTTTTGTTGCAGTTTTAAATCCCACACTAGTACTTTTTCAACCAGTGTCTACTTCTGCCTTTTTATTTAAAGTATTAACAAAACTCCCATTTCTACTATATGCATGTATGTCTAACAGTCTTTCAGTCTGCCTTGGAAACCTTGATGTCTGCTTTCATTCCATTCAAACTGTCACTTTTATACTATTAACTGTCCTTTTACGCTATTAATTTTTGAAAATATAAAATAACATGACAAAATTATGAAAAACTTGGTGTTAAAGATATTCACAATTTTACTACCCAAATACTATTAATAAAATGATTTTTTTATTCCTTTCTATTTCTCCCATAGGCATATAAAGGTATGTGTAATTATGGGGAACACAGGCTTAGTAAATTTCTCATTATGATGTTCTAATGCTGCTACATTTCTGGTGCAGCTAAGTAAAGTTTGTGTACTCATTTTCTGAATAGAACTACTATAATTTATCTATTCCCGTATTTGGGGGATGTGTAGATTATTTCTGATTATCTTTTTCTAAATTGCATTAAATTTGGAAATTTGGCTTCAAAAATCAACATAGAAAACAACATTAAACTGTCTAGAGACGAATGAGTTGCAGAGGATCCATTTTAATAATGTGATAGAGTTTTTTTTAGAATTAAAATCACATAAATAGTGATATATTTCATAACATTTTAGGATTAAATAGGCAAAAATAGTTATCATTAGAATATCTTTGCTTAATCACACTGGTTTATTTTATCCAATTATGACTTTCTAATTTATTTTATATGTTTTGAACAAATATTGCATATGTAATTTTCCATTTTTCTTTCTTGATCTAATATTTCACATTTGAGCTTTCTCATTATGGTGTGATGAATACTCTAAAAGCCACAGCATAAATTTTCAGAATTTACTAAATATTCAACAACTGGACATCAACTTATCTTTAAAATCTTTTGTAGCATTTTAAGACATTGTAGAAGCAAATAGTTTTTAGATAGGACCTCAAAAGCACAAGCAATAAAAGAAAAAATACACAAGTGGGATTATACAAAATGAAGGTGCTTCTGCCCAGCAAAGGAAACAATTAGTGGGATTAAGAGACAACCTACAGAATGGGAAAAATATATTTGAATATTTGCAAAGGGTGTTTCTGACAAGCAACTGACATCCAGAATATATATGGTACTCAGAATGCTAAGCACCACAAAACACAAACAACACAACTTAAAAATGGGCTAACGACCTAAACAGACACTTGCCAGAAGAAAACATACAACGGGCCAACAAATGAAGGAAAAACGTCTAGTTTTATTAATTAGAGAAATTCAAATCAAAACCACAATGAGATTATCATCTCACCTCAGTTAAAATGGCTATCATTATAAAGACAATAAACAACAGAGCTAGCAAGGATGCAGAGAAATTGCAACTCTTATACACTGTGGGTGAGAATATAAATCACTTCAGCCACTACGCAAAACAGTATGGAGGTTCCTCAAAAAAACTGAAAATAGAACAACTATATGATTCAGTTATATTCAACATATCCTCAAAGGAAATAAAATCTTTATACCAAAAAAGATACTTGCCTTTCCATGTTTTCTGCAGCACTATTCACAGTAGCTAGTATGTAGAATAAACCTAGATGATTTCAGTAAAGGAATGGATAAAGGAAATGCGATATATTTACACGGTAGCATACTACACACACACAACACACACAAATGAAATCATGCCATTTGCAGCAATATGAATGGAACTGGATCTCATTATGTTAACTGAAATAAGCCAGACATGAAACAAATATCACATGTTCTCATGCATTTAGATACATGGGTACGTAGAGGAGAGAGGGAAAGAAGGGAAGAAATTTAGTAAGAATCACAAAATACACAGAGTGGAGGAATCACTCCTGGTTCTTGTTGAGCACAATAGGGAAAATATGGGGCAAAACAAGCCATGACAGCTAGAAGAATACACAGTTTGTGATACATAAATTGATTAATGGTTGAAGACATGGAAATGCTTATTACCCTAATTAAAAATTAATGCACATTATATATATGTATTAAATTATAAAGGTATACTCTATGATGATGGACAAATTTATAATTAAAAAGGGAGAACATATGTACCATAAAGCAAAATAAATAAATATTTTATAGTGTAATCAATATTACTATATATTTTACCTATATGTAGGTATATATAGAAGCATATATTTTCTGTGAGATATATGTGCATGCATACATATGTTTATATTTGTATCCTTTATCTCAGTAATTTCCTAATTCTCTTCTGGAATTATATCCTAAATATATCATAGACACACTTTTTTTCCTTGATTTGACAATATGTCCGATTTGTTTTCAGGAAAGTTGTGCTAGTATTACCTGAGATATGCAAAATTATCATTTTAATCATATTTTTAACAACAATGACTATTTAAAATTAAACCTTCAATTAAATGACCCCAATTTTTTTCCTACTATTTGTGTTAAAGTTCATTTGTTTACTCAATATAGATCGGGTGTTTTCATATTAATATCAGTTATTACTGATATTAAACAATTATGTATAGTATGGTTATATGACCAATTGTCTTTTAATACAGTTATTTTTGCCTTTTTTTGCATTCAGAGTTTTTAAAGTACATTATCAAATCCATTCATTTTATACTTTGAAAACTTTTATTACACTTCTACCCTCATCTTTCTCCAAAATTTCACTAAAAATCTACTTCTATTTTCCTTAAGTATAACAGTAAAATACATAAATCAGTTGGTATTTTTGCTCACAGCTTATGTTAAAGATCTATATCGAATTTCTTCAAGTTGTTTGCTATTTTGTTCCAACACCACATTAAAAAACAATGTAACTTGTAAATTAGAGCTGGTGCCTTTTGTTTAAGGCAAAACTAACCAACAAATAAATAATAAATGGTGAACAAATAAATGGGCAAAAGTAATGATTTAAGAGGAGGAATAAAGAAACAGATGAATATCCCTGTGAAGTTAGGATCAGTGAAAGCGGTCACATGTCACAGGGGTTAGAAACAAGAATGGAAAGACTGAGGAACCAGTACCACTCCTGCCACTTCTGGTGCTTGGGGGGTCAGGCGGTCTCTGCCGTGGTTCCTCTGTGCTCTTCTACCTGGCTCTTCTGCTATACCTCATTAGGCCCAAACAGCCACCTACCAGGGCAGAGTCTATGGCTAAGTGACACAGTCTTCCTGCTTATCCCTGATGTTAAGCTACAGAAACAAGCTTCTGAACAGGTACCCCTTGGTTGGTATTTACTCCTGGTCCAGTCAGATGTGGCTGTAAATCATAGAGCACACCCCTGGGGTGGCCCCCACCTCATGGGGTTCAGGGCAGTTTGTTGTGAGAGCAGAATGCAGAGGAAGGCCAGCATCACCCAGTCAGTCCACTACCGTCACCAGGAGATGAATAAAACTGTGATAAAAGGCTGCTCAGTAATCATGGCTTCTTCGTTTTTCCCCTAGGACAGCAGCTAACAAATACTGTTTAATGTGCTGGTTAAAATATATAACAAATTATACATTTGAAAATGACTAATTTAGATTGTAAATTATATGTAATTTAATTGGTATACACATAACTATTATTAATATATCTACCACTTGAAGCATATGTATATGTATTTGTTCATTTTTATTACATTTCAGTTTATCACAGTTGTTTTTACAAGAATGTTAACTTCTACTGTCACTATAAACTCTTAAAGGCAATATTTAAATGCCTTAGCCTATTAATTTCACATTAACTAGCCCTCTTTAGTTTTTTTTTTTTTTTTTTTTTTTTTTTTTTTTTTAATTTAAGTCATTCTAATGGGTGTGCAGTGTTATGGGTCATTGTGATTTTATTTATTTATTTTTCTTATTTATTTTTTATTCTTTAAATTTTTTTCCATAAAAATCCACTAAATTGAGAGTTACACTTTCTATAAAACATACGAAAACAATGGAATTGCTTTACACAAAAATATCTTATAATACAACGAAATTAAAAAAAAATTATTCTGAAGATTTTTGATACTTGTCTGAAGGTAACTGACAGAAGTGATCAACAGCAATGACTAAGCTAATCATGTTGCTAATGACTCCAAAAATTTGTTTAACACATCAGAAATATTTTTTCTTTTGATATAAGTGATTTTATTTTTAATTTCTTTTTTTATTAGTTGTTCAAAACTTTACATAGCTCTTGACATATCATATTTCACACTTTTGATTCAAGTGAGTTATGAACTCCCATTTTTACCCCGTGTACAGATTGCAGAATCACATCAGTTACACATCCACGTTTTTACATACTGCCATACTAGTGTCTGTTGTATTCTCCTTTCCTATCCTCTACTATCCCCCCTCCCCTCCCATCCCATCTTTTCTCTCTACCCCATCTACTGTAATTCATTTATCTCCCTTGTTTTTTTCCCTTTCCCCTCATTTTCTCTTATATGTAATTTTGTATAACGATGAGGGTCTCCTTCCATTTCCATGCAATTTCCCTTATCTCTCCCTTTCCCTCCCCCCTTTCTACCCTGTTTAATGGTAATCTTCTTCCCATGCTCTTCCTGCCTACTCTGCTCTTAGTTGCTCTCCTTATATCAAAGAAGACATTTGGCATTTGTTTTTTAGGGATTGGCTAGCTTCACTTAGCATAATCTGCTCTAGTGCCATCCATTTCCCTGCAAATGCCATGATTTTGTCATTTTTTAGTGCTGAGTAATACTCCATTGTGTATAAATGCCACTTTTTTTATCCATTCATCTATTGAAGGGCATCATATGATCATCTCGATAGATGCAGAAAAAGCATTCGACAAAGTACAGCATCCCTTTATGTTCAAAACACTAGAAAAACTAGGGATAACAGGAACTTACCTCAACATTGTAAAAGCTATCTATGCTAAGCCTCAGGCTAGCATCATTCTAAATGGAGAAAAACTGAAGGCATTCCCTCTAAAATCTGGAACAAGACAGAGATGCCCTCTCTCACCACTTCTATTCAATATAGTTCTCAAAAAACTGGCAAGAGCAATTACACAGACAAAAGAAATTAAAGGCATAAAAATAGGAAAAGAAGAACTTAAATTATCACTATTTGTAGATGACATGATTCTATACCTAGCAGACCCAAAAGGGTCTATAAAGAAACTACTAGAGGTAATAAATGAATTCAGCAAAGTGCAGGATATAAAATCAACATGCATAAATCAAAGGCATTCCTGTATATTAGCAACAAGTCTTCTGAAATGTAAATGAGGACAACCACCCCATTCACAATATCCTCAAAAAAAAAAAATACTTGGGAATCAACCTAACAAAAGAGGTGAAAGATTTATACAATGAAAACTACAGAACTCTAAAGAGAAAAATAGAAGAAGATCTTAGAAGATGGAAAAATATACTCTGTTCATGGATAGGCAGAACTAACATCATCAAAATGGCGATATTACCAAAAGTTCTCTATAGGTTTAATGCAATGCCAATCAAAATCCTAAGGGCATTTCTTGTAGAAATAGATAAAGCAATCATGAAATTCATATGGAAAAATAAAAGACCCAGAATAGCAAAAGCAATTCTAAGCAGGAAGAGTGAATCAGGCAGTATAGCGCTACCAGACTTCAAACTATACTACAGAGTAATAGTAACAAAAACTGCATGGTACTGGTACAAAAACAGGCAGGTGGACCAATGGTACAGAATAGAGGACACAGAGACCAATCCACAAAATTAAAGCTATCTTATTTTTGACAAAGGGGCTAAAAGCATGCAATGGAGGAAGGATAGCATCTTTAACAAGTGGTGCTGGGAAAACTGGAAATCCATATGCAACAAAATGAATCTGAATCCCTTTCTCTCGCCATGCACAAAAGTTAACTCAAAATGGATCAAGGAGCTTGATATCAAAACAGAGACAATGTGTCTGATAGAAGAAAAAGTTGGCTCCAATCTACATACTGTGGGGTCGGGTTCCAAATTCCTTAATAGGACACCCATAGCACAAGAGTTAAAAACAAGAATCAACAAATGGGACTTACTCAAACTAAAAAGTTTTTTCTCAGCAAGAGAAACAATAAGAGAGGTAAATAGGGAGCCTACATCCTGGGAACAAATTTTTAATCCTCACACTTCAGAAAGAGCCCTAATATCCAGAGTATACAAAGAACTCAAAAAATTAAACAATAAGAAAACAAATAACCCAATCAACAAATGGGCCAAGGACCTGAACAGACACTTCTCAGAGGAGGACATACAATCAATCAACAAGTACATGAAAAAATGCTCACCATCTCTAGCAGTCAGAGAAATGCAAATCAAAACCACCCTAAGATACCATCTCACTCCAGTAAGATTGGCAGCCATTATGAAGTCAAACAACAACAAGTGCTGGCGAGGATGTGGGGAAAAGGGTACACTTGTACATTGCTGGTGGGACTGCAAATTGGTGTGGCCAATTTGGAAAGCAGTATGGAGATTCCTTGGAAAGCTGGGAATGGAGCCACCATTTGACCCAGCTATCCCCCTTTTCGGACTATTCCCTAAAGATCTTAAAAGAGCGTACTATAGGGATATTGCTACATTAATGTTCATAGCAGCACAATTCACAATAGCTAGAATGTGGAACCAACCTCTTTAGTTTTTGTTTCAACTATATTTATTAACTTAACAGTATTGTGTCTTATTCCTCGTCTTCTCCTTTCCCCAAATGTTGCTTTGCTTCCAAAAAGATGTCTTAGTCCCTTTACCTGTCATAATAATTACTGTCATACCAGTTTTAATATATGAATTAAAAAGGGGAAATAATTAGAGATATAACTCTACTTTCATGTATCAGTCTTTGTTATTTATGTAAGTAGAACCACATGAATGTTTAATACATGATCTTTAAGATCTCTTTTGCAAAACAATTTTTCTTTACTTTGGAACTATGTTCTATCATCTTCTACATATTAAATTACTTCTTAGTAAACATACCAATGTTTTGTACATTTTTTCTTTGTTGATTAGCTATGCTACAATTTGGATGTGGTTTTTCTCCAGAGAACCCACATGTTGGAAGCTCCTTCCCCAGGGTTGGAGGTAGGAGAGGTGGCAGAACTTTTAAGAGGCAGACCTAGTGAGAGGTCCTCAAGACACTGGAAGTGTGGTCTCAGAAGAGACTAAGGTGTTTCCCACATTCATGTTTCTCATGAATTAGTTCTCATTAGAAGGTTTCTATAAAAGGAACAAGCCTGGCCACACCTTGCTCTCTTGCTTCCTGAGAAGTCATTTCTTGCTCTTGCTCACACCTCCACCGTTGCCATCTGCCTTGCTATGATGCCCTCAAAATGATCTCACCGAAGCTGAATGGACACAGATGCAAGGACCTGGAACCACCAAAACTGTGGGCTAAATAAACTTATTTTTCTTCATAACTATGCTGCCTTATAGTATTTCATTATAGTGATGAAAAGCTGATTAATACAAACCAAATATGTCATATTATTTTAATTTAGAAATTAATTTTGTATCTTCTAAATGTATGTTTTATTTTTTGACTTTTACCAATGACTGATCACCAAAAAAAAAAAAAAAAGACTATTCTCTCTGCGTGGAGAGACAGAACAAAAAGTGACATTTCCAAGGGGGTTTCTGAGAAATAGTGCATTGCTTTGTTGATGAATTTAACAAGACTCGCCTGGGGTTTATTCCAAGATGCATAACTTTCAAAGACTTCCATCAACAAACATACAAAGAAAATTTATTTGTATTTATAGGTTTGAAACTCTTGTTGAAATAAAAAAGATTTTGTTTGTAACCTCTCACTGTTTATTCCATAGTTCTTCTCTAAAGTAACATATAAGATTCATCACTTTTGTGTTCATCTTTAAAAATAACAGGATTTGGAGTGTTTCATCTTTCAAACATTCAGTTACCTTAGAATATGTAGTCACATTTTATGATAATGCACCAAAAATCGGGCTTGAAAGATGTGATTTCTATACACTTAAAATGTGTTAGTGACTATAGAATCAAAAGGCTTTAAGATATAAATGAATCCTTTATTTTTGTTTATTAACAACTTAAATGAATGAGAAATATATTTCTGTGGTAAGTCACCAGTACAAATGGAAGGGAATAATTATCACCAACTTCACAACACTCTGGAAAAAGTAGAAAAATATGGAGACCCTACACATGAAAGCCATTGGTAGTTACATGTCTTCATACATCTCCCTACAACCTATAGAATGTGAGAAGTGGATCCAAAGTAAACTATGAAGACTTGGCTGAAAATATCAGTTTAGGTCCAGCAATTATAAAAAAATTATCACTCTGATATGGGATGTTGATAGTAGGGGACACTGTGAGAAAAGATGTTGGGGTAAATGAGAGCTTTGTGCTTTCCACTCAACTGTTCAGTGAATCTACAGCTTCTCTAATAGTTAAGGCTATTAATTTAAAAAGAGTGAGAGAGAAAGATTGCCCTTGAGGAAAAAGAGCTTCAACAGAATGCAATGGGTATGTTAAGGAATTAGAGAAAATGTGCAAAGATAAGAACAAGCTGGAGACTAAGAAGCCAGGAATACATCAACAAGATTCACCTTGACATTGGATCTTGGAGGGGCTCTGTATGTAAATGACTAAAACTCCTGAGAGAGAAATCAAACAGCTGAACCTTGGTTCAGGTTTAAGGTAAACAGAAAAAGCACTGTGGTTTTACATTATCATTCATTTGACCAGTTTCTGTGTTACATTTTGTAACACTGTTTTATGCCACAGAGTCCAGTTATAGTAACTTAGTTGGTCTACATGGAAATGGACTATGGCTCAACTCTCCTGTGGATTCATTCTTGACATCTCTGTTTTGAACTCTGCAATGGTCATCCAAGGTTTCAATTTTTAAAGCAATCTTGGAAACGTGACTGTAACTTAGATGCAATCAGTGGTCATCCAAGTTTGCCCCTCCCATGAAGTTGCTCATGAACCAGCTTTGTTCTTTTGTCAGGAATATCTTCTTTCTAAACACAGACCTTTCTCCTCTGCCACTGAGCACACACAAATTAAGTAACTAGGGCTTTGACTGGACCTTTAGACTATTGTCCGAGAGAGGCTAATTGTCCCCTCATGAACCCAGGATTTGGAAGGAAATTCTCATCTCAGTCCAGGAGGGCCTTCCTGAGTGTGGAATATGAGTCAAATGAGGAATTTCATTCATTAAATCTATACTAATGGACACCATATTTTGCTCAAAAGACAATTTGTGATTTGTTGTCTTACAGTAGTTACAATTCAATGTTTATAGCTTGTACTTTTCTTTGTGACAGATAACGCATTCCCCACCCTCTCCCCATCTCAGGATTTGTTGATTCTTGCATTGTATCTTCCTGTGTCTTGGTCTATTGGTAATGCCTTTTCTACATTTTTGTTTTTCCCTCTTCAATGATGATATAAAATTCCATGTTCAAGATTTATTGTTCTCCATTTTCTTTTATATTTCCCGGGACTTTACTGCAAAAAGCAACAAACAAACCAAAAAACACCACTGTTCTCTGATTTACTCTATTTTCATCTCTCTCTCTCTCTCTCTCTCTCTCTCTCTCTCTCTCTCTCTCGCTCTCTCTCTCCTTTTCTAACCTAGTATCTGTTGTTAAGTTACTTTGAGTGTTTGGATATCACATAAGGAATTTTAAAGCTGCTGGAATAACATGCCAAAGTAAGTTAATAAATTCTTGAATTTTAGGTGAAATTAGAGTTTAAGGAAGGATTGCTGTAGTTTTAAGTTCTGTTCTCTCATTCATAAGAGAAAAATGAATGGAGGGAGATGTGGAGTAATACAAAGAGAGGGAGTGGATGGACCAGTACTGTCTGAGCAAACAGGATGTCCAGATGATAATGTAGGAAGAATGAAGAAACTCAGAATCCTAGGCACAGGACAGAACGGGAGGGCTTCCCTTGCACCAATTTGGAGGTGAGGAGCCAACAAAGATGTATAAACATATAAGCTTTTATTTTATTTGCTCCTACTCTTAAAATGGCTATTACTATATTTCATTAAAGAGTTTCAATTCCTCAACATAAATTGTTGCATATGGATGTTTTCATTATCTTATTGCCATGTTTAGGGGAAAGACTTTCAAGTGGTTATTTGGATATATTCCCAATTTCTAGCTCTTTTCAGAGAAAAGTGGTCTATAACAAATAGGAGCATATTAAAACCTTATTTGTATCTTGGAAAAACTGCTATTTAAAATGAGAATTAAGTTTTATTTTTATTTATTTTTATTTTGGGGGACACCAGGGATTGAAATCAGGGACACTCAATCAATGAGCTACATCCCAGCCCCATTTTGTATTTTATTTAGAGACAGGGTTTCACTGAGTTGCTTAGTACCTCACTTTTGCTGAGGCTAGCTTTGAACTCGCAATCCTCTTGCCTCAGCCTCCCAAGGTGCTGGGATTATAGGCGTGAGCCACTGCACCTGGCTAATTTTTAAAGCAATCTTGGAAATGTGACTGTAACTTAGATGATATTGAGGAATTTTTAGTATCATAATGTGTCATAGTAGCAAGATGGTTATTTAAAATATCTGTATCAGTTGAGATCACATTAAGTTTTTCTAGGTGAAAAAAAATGACACACTTATCAAAGATGCATTTTAATTTCTCCAGAACATTCAAAGCCAAAACAGAGGAATATATAAAATTGTAAAAAGATTGTTGTTGAATCATTCGTTATTATTGAATATGATAAGTAGGAATGCATTTTCTTAACTTTTATGTGTTTGAAAAGTGCCAAATATAAAATGAAAAAGAAAACCAAATTCATCCAAAGTAGTCATGCTACTAGATATATAACAAAATAAATTTTGACAACCATATGAACAAGAAGAAAATTAAACTATTGACTTTGAAATGCTTTCTAAAGTGGTAAAGATAGACAGACATTCCTAAGCCATTTAGAATTTTTTTTTTTTTTAAATGCAGTCAAGAGTTTCACAAAATTTAGCTATTCAGAATTAGGGCACTAGAAGACATCATAATAGTCATGACATATAGGAGGCAAATACTGAGTCTCTTAAAATAGAGAAGACCCTCCTCACACATTTTTGAAGTTCAATCATATGTAGTAAGAACTGTGAAGCTCATTTGAACTGAATTTTATCAGACTGAGAAGGTGCCGCAATCCGGCTGCAGCAAAATAACCGGGGAGTGACGAGCAACTTGTGTACATTGATACAGCAGGAGTGGGAGCCGTTTATTGTAGGACAGGAGGGGTATATATACATTACACACAGCTTATCTTAATTAACATAAACTAGACAGAGCAGTCAACCAATAAGGAATCTCCACACTTAATGGCTCGCTGGCGTTACTTCACAACCACTCCCTCTGGCAAAATGCCAGGCGCCATCTTGACTTGTTTACAGACCCTAACAAGAGGGGACCTTAGCCATCACTCTAGTATCACCTATGTTCCACACAATATTATTTTCAGCTACCAGTACAGTCAAGTCCTCAAATTTTGAAGTGAATAGATTAACACACGTTTTCCAGTCTCTTCTCACTGACTCACACCACAGGGCCCAGAAGACTGAAACGTACTCTTAAGCTCTTTATGAAAAAACATTTAGTCAACACTGACTTAAAGCAGGAGGTTTTTGATTGTGCTTGAGAGAAAAATAAGAAACACCCATAAATCCATGAATCCTTGAATTTTCAATCAGGAGCCTACTATTGCTTTAGCTATTGTTTCTTGATTATACATATTCTGGGTCTCTAATAATAGCATTTATTATACTATATTAATTGGCAATACATTAACATAGAATATACAGTATATAATGTATATAATTACACAATTATATCATATAGACTATGTTTTTGCTACTTATAACTATTGTTCCTGGGTTACATGTACCCTAGGTCCCTCTCTTTAGTAATAACATATATTATTTAATAATGTATGAATATTGGACATATAGTACATGACATAATTAATTATATTCTGTTATATAGAATATAATTAATATAACAATATGCATATTATTAGAGAGAGAGAGAATATCTTTCACCTGGTCATATAATAACTCTTTATGCACACAATTGCACATTAAGTTTTGCTCACTACATCCTCAAAGTTCATTGGGAATGTCAAGGAAGTTTAAATGAAACTGGGGATATATTTACTGTGAGTTTTTTTGCCAAAGAAATGGAAGAAATCCAATGATCACAATGTTTAGGATCCCCAATTTTCAAATGCCAACTTTAAATCATCTAGGTAGTTTGGATTTCAATAACAACATGGTGGTCACAAGATACATGACAAGGATGGTCTTGATATCCCATAAAGAGTGTAATTACATTATAGCATGAACTGAGTCTATGTAGGTTTTGACATTTCCTGAGACATAGGTGTTACAAGCATCCATCAAGTTAGCTATGTGTGGCTGAGGGAAACAGGACTTCAGACTTACTCTGGAGGTAATCACTGATGTCTTGTGCACTAGAACAACAAGAACAACTAGAATGCCAAAAATTTCAAATAAAAAGAGTGTGTGGTTTTGCTTAGTTTCTCTAAAACTTTAAAGAGAAGTCACACTATTTTGCCACATGCTGACAAAATCCTTCAAAGCTGGTCTTACACAAGAGTTCTTCAGCTACAGTCAGTTGGCTGTAGTCAGTCATCAGCATTTTTTGGAGTCAAGAAAGCAATGAAAAGAGTTCTAGTCTTATAAGTCCTTGGAGCTGGCCAGGAAAGGAATGGATGCATTAAATCTTGTTATATCTTATATGTAAAACACATGGGCATCAATTTTACTGATGCATGCCTCTACTGTATTAAATAGAGTTGCTGTCAGCAGAAAAGAGATATATCAAAAATTGTTGATCACTCCTGCAAGGTAGGCGGGCCTGCGACCCACCGGCAGAAGAGGAGCAGCCGCCTGCTGAGAGGCTGAGCCGCCCCCTCCCCCTACGCCGGCATAGTAGAGGGAACTGTGACCAAACACAGAGCAGGCCCAGCGGCCTGCTGAGGGGCAGAGCCACCCCCCACCCCCCGCGCCTGCCAGGTAGGGGAACGGTGACCACCGACAGAAAAGGCCCAGTGGCCCGCGGCGGGACAGAGCTTCCAATCACTCCTGCAAGGTAGGTGGGCCTGCGAACCACCAGCAGAAGAGGAGCAGCCGCCTGCTGAGAGGCTGAGCCGCCCCCTCCCCCTGCGCCGGCAAGGTAGAGGGAACTGTGACCATGCACAGAGCAGGCCCAGCGGCCTGCTGAGGGGCAGAGCCGCCCCACACCCCCGCACCTGCCAGGTAGGGGAACTGTGACCACCAAAAAAAAAGGCCCAGTGGCCCGCGGCGGGACAGAGCTTCCAATCACTCCTGCAAGGTAGGCGGGCCTGCGAACCACCAGCAGAAGAGGAGCAGCCGCCTGCTGAGAGGCTGAGCCGCCCCCTCCCCCTGCGCCGGCAAGGTAGAGGGAACTGTGACCATGCACAGAGCAGGCCCAGCGGCCTGCTGAGGGGCAGAGCCGCCCCACACCCCCGCGCCTGCCAGGTAGGGGAACTGTGACCACCGAAAAAAAAGGCCCAGTGGCCCGCGGCGGGACAGAGCTTCCAATCACTCCTGCAAGGTAGGCGGGCCTGCGACCCACCGGCAGAAGAGGAGCAGCCGCCTGCTGAGAGGCTGAGCCGCCCCCTCCTCCTACGCCGGCATAGTAGAGGGAACTGTGACCAAACACAGAGCAGGCCCAGCGGCCTGCTGAGGGGCAGAGCCGCCCCCCACCCCCCTCGCCTGCCAGGTAGGGGAAGGGTGACCACCGACAGAAAAGGCCCAGTGGCCCGCGGCGGGACAGAGCTTCCAATCACTCCTGCAAGGTAGGCGGGCCTGCGACCCACTGGCAGAAGAGGAGCAGCCGCCTGCTGAGAGGCTGAGCCGCCCCCTCCCCCTGCGCCGGCATAGTAGAGGGAACTGTGACCAAACACAGAGCAGGCCCAGCGGCCTGCTGAGGGGCAGAGCCGCCCCCCACACCCCTCGCCTGCCAGGTAGGGGAAGGGTGACCACCGACAGAAAAGGCCCAGTGGCCCGCGGCGGGACAGAGCTTCCAATCACTCCTGCAAGGTAGGCGGGCCTGCGACGCACCGGCAGAAGAGGAACAGCGGCCTGCTGAGAGGCAGAGCCGCCCCCTCCCCCCCGCGCCTGCAAGGTAGTCGGAACTGAGACCACCATCAGAACAGGTCAGACCTGCAACCGAGAGACAGAACAGGCCCAGTGGCCTGAGGAAGGGTAGAGCCCCCCCCCCCCACGCCTGCAAAGTAGGCGGACATGCGACCCACTGGCAGTACAGCCCCAGAGGCCTGCAGAGGGGCATTGCAGCTGCCTGCGCCTGCAAAGTAGGCAGAACTGCGACCACCGACAGAACAAGCCTAGCGGCCCGCAGAGGGACAGAGCCGCCGCCCGCGCCTGCAAGGTCGGCGGACCTGCTACCGACTGGCAGAGCAGGCCCAGAGGCCTGCCGGCATGGTAGGCACATTGCCCCAATTGGAGGAGGGGCAGAGCCGCCGCCCGCGCCTGCGAGGGAGACTTTGCAACTATACAAGACCAATATAAATATATAGGGGGAAAATTCAATAGCACAACAGTTTCACCAAGAAGAAAGGAACGCGAACAGTATGAAGAGACAAGGAAAGAAAGGACCACAAGCATTGCAGGTCAACTCAACGTTAGAAGAGGTAATAGCTGCAGCTGATGGAATGTCAGATAAAGAATTCAGGATATACATGCTTCAGATGATCTGGAGTCTCAAGGAAGACATCAGACAGCAAAATCAGACAATGAAAGATCACTTCAACAATGAATTACATAAACAAATCCAAGAAGCAAAAGATCAACTATACAGGGAAATAGAGGTTATAAAAAACAAACAAACAGAAATCCTAGAAATGCAGGAAGCAATAAGCCAACTTAAAAACTCAATTGAGAATACTACCAGCAGAGTAGAACACTTAGAAGACAGAACATCAGACAATGAAGATAAAGTATTTCAACTTGAAAAGAACATAGACAGCTCAGCAAGACTGTTAAGAAACCATGAGCAGAACATCCAAGAAATATGGGATAACATCAAGAGACCAAATTTAAGAGTCATTGGGATACAGGAAGGAACAGAGTTTCAAACCAAAGGAATGAGCAATCTATTCAATGAAATAATACGAGAAAACTTCCCAGACTTGAAGAATGAGACAGAACCCCAAATCCTAGAAGCCTACAGGACGCCAAATGTGCAAAATCATAAGAGACCCACACCTAGACACATTATAATGAAGATGCCCAACATACAGAATAAGGAGAGAATTTTAAAAGCTACAAGAGAAAGGAAGCAGATCACATTTAGGGGTAAGCCAATCAGGATAACAGCTGATCTTTCAACACAGACTCTGAAAGCTAGAAGATCCTGGAATAACATATTTCAAACACTGAAAGAAAATGGGTTCCAACCAAGAATTGTGTTTCCAGCGAAATTAAGCTTCAGGATGGAAGATGAAATTAAAACCTTCCACGATAAACAAAAGTTAAAAGAATTTGCAGCTAGAAAACCATCTCTTCAAAACATCCTTGGCAAAACATTACAGGAAGAGGAAATGGAAAATAACAATGAAAACCAACAGTGGGAGGTAGGACACTAAAGGGGGGAAAATAATCAAAGTGGAAAACAAACCATGTTTAGTAACATAAATAAACAAATATGGCTGGAAGAACAACCCATATCTCAATAATAACCCTAAATGTTAATGGCTTAAACTCACCAATCAAGAGACACAGGCTAGTAGAATGGATCACAAAACAAGACCCAACAATATGCTGCCTACAGGAGACGCATTTGATAGGAAAAGACATACATAGGCTGAAGGTGAAAGGTTGGGAAAAATCATATCACTCATATGGACTTCGGAAACAAGCAGGAGTATCCATACTCATATCAAATAAAATAGATTTTAAGCCAAAGTTAATCAAAAGGGATAAAGAGGGACACTACATACTGCTCAAGGGAACCATACACCAACAAGACATAACAATCATAAATATATATGCCCCAAACAATGGTGCAGCTATGTTCATCAAACAAACTCTTCTCAAGTTCAAGAGTCTAATAGACCACCATACAATAATCATGGGAGACTTCAACACACCTCTATCACCACTGGACAGATCTTCCAAACAAAAGTTGAATAAGGAAACTATAGAACTCAATAACACAATTAATAACCTAGACTTAATTGACATATATAGAATATACCACCCAACATCAAGCAGTTACACTTTTTTCTCAGCAGCACATGGATCCTTCTCAAAAATAGATCATATATTATGTCACAGGGAAACTCTTAGACAATACAAAGGAGTAGAGATAATACCATGCATCCTATCTGATCATAATGGAATGGAACTGAAAATCAACGATAAAAGAAGGAAGGAAAAAGAATACATCACTTGGAGAATGAACAATAGGTTACTGAATGATCAGTGGGTTATAGAAGACATCAAGGAGGAAATTAAAAAATTCTTAGAGATTAATGAAAACACAGACACAACATATCGGAATCTATGGGACACATTGAAAGCAGTTCTAAGAGGAAAATTCATTGCTTGGAGTTCATTCCTTAAAAAAAGAAAAAACCAACAAATAAATGATTTCATACTTCATCTCAAAATCCTAGAAAAAGAAGAGCAAAACAACAGCAAAAGAAGTAGAAGGCAAGAAATAATTAAAATCAGAGCTGAAATTAATGAAATCGAAACAAAAGAAACAATTGAAAAAATTGACAAAACTAAAAGTTGGTTCTTTGAAAAAATAAACAAAATCGACAGACCCGTAGCCATGCTAGCGAAGAGAAGAAGAGAGAGAACTCAAATCACTAACATACGGGATGAAAGAGGCAATATCACAACAGACACTTCAGAAATACAGAAGATAATCAAAAATTATTTTGAATCCTTATACTCCAATAAATTAGAAGATAGTGAAGGCATAGATAAATTTCTTAAGTCATATGATCTGCCCAGATTGAGTCAGGAGGATATAGACAACCTAAACAGACCAATATCAATTGAGGAAATAGAAGAAACCATCAAAAGACTACCAACTAAGAAAAGCCCAGGACCGGATGGGTATACAGCAGAGTTTTACAAAACCTTTAAAGAGGAACTAATACCAATACTTTTCAAGCTACTTCGGGAAATAGAAAAAGAGGGAGAACTTCCAAATTCATTCTACGAGGCCAACATCACCCTGATACCTAAACCAGACAAAGACACTTCAAAGAAAGAAAACTACAGACCAATATCTCTAATGAACCTAGATGCAAAAATCCTCAATAAAATTCTGGCCACTCGGATACAAAAACATATCAAAAAAATTGTGCACCATGATCAAGTAGGATTCATCCCTGGGATGCAAGGCTGGTTCAATATACGGAAATCAATAAATGTTATTCACCACATCAATAGACTTAAAAATAAGAACCATATGATCATCTCGATAGATGCGGAAAAAGCATTCGACAAAGTACAGCATCCCTTTATGTTCAAAACTCTAGAAAAACTAGGGATAACAGGAACATACCTCAATATTGTAAAAGCAATCTATGCTAAGCCTCAGGCTAGCATCATTCTGAATGGAGAAAAATTGAAGGCATTCCCTCTAAAATCTGGAACAAGACAGGGATGCCCTCTCTCACCACTTCTGTTCAACATAGTTCTCGAAACACTGGCCAGAGCAATTAGACAGACGAAAGAAATTAAAGGCATCAAAATAGGAAAAGAAGAACTTAAATTATCACTATTTGCAGATGACATGATTCTATACCTAGCAGACCCAAAAGGGTCTACAAAGAAACTATTAGAGCTAATAAATGAATTCAGCAAAGTGGCAGGATATAAAATCAACACGCATAAATCAAAGGCATTCCTGTATATCAGCGACAAATCCTCTGAAATGGAAATGAGGACAACCACTCCATTCACAATATCTTCAAAAAAAATAAAATACTTGGGAATCAACCTAACAAAAGAGGTGAAAGACTTATACAATGAAAACTACAGAACCCTAAAGAGAGAAATAGAAGAAGATCTTAGAAGATGGAAAAATATACCCTGTTCATGGATAGGCAGAACTAACATCATCAAAATGGCGATATTACCAAAAGTTCTCTATAGGTTTAATGCAATGCCAATCAAAATCGCAACGGCATTTCTTGTAGAAATAGAGAAAGCAATCATGAAATTCATATGGAAAAATAAAAGACCCAGAATAGCAAAAACAATGCTAAGCAGGAAGTGTGAATCAGGCGGTATAGCGATACCAGACTTCAAACTATATTACAGAGCAATAGTAACAAAAACAGCATGGTACTGGTACCAAAACAGGCGGGTGGACCAATGGTACAGAATAGAAGACACAGAAACCAATCCACAAAACTACAACTATCTTATATTTGATAAAGGGTCTAAAAGTATGCAATGGAGGAAGGATAGCATCTTCAACAAATGGTGCTGGGAAAACTGGAAATCCATATGCAACAAAATGAAACTGAATCCCTTTCTCTCGCCATGCACAAAAGTGAATTCAAAATGGATCAAGGAGCTTGATATCAAATCAGAGACGCGCCGTCTGATAGAAGAAAAAGTTGGCTACGATCTACAGTCGGTGGGGTCGGGCTCCAAATTCCTCAATAGGACACCCATAGCACAAAAGTTAATAACTAGAATCAACAAATGGGACTTACTCAAACTAAAAAGTTTTTTCTCAGCAAAAGATACAATAAGAGAGGTAAATAGAGAGCCTACATCCTGGGAACAAATCTTTACTCCTCACACATCAGATAGAGCCCTAATATCCAGAGTATACAAAGAACTCAAAAAATTAGACAATAAGAGAACAAACAACCCAATCAACAAATGGGCCAAGGACCTGAACAGACACTTCTCAGAGGAGGACATACAATCAATCAACAAGTACATGAAAAAATGCTCACCATCTCTAGCAGTCAGAGAAATGCAAATCAAAACCACCCTAAGATACCATCTCACTCAAGTTAGATTGGCAGCCATTATGAAGTCAAACAACAACAAGTGCTGGCGAGGATGTGGGGAAAAGGGTACACTTGTACATTGCTGGTGGGACTGCAGATTGGTGCAGCCAATTTGGAAAGCAGTATGGAGATTTCTTGGAAAGCTGGGAATGGAGCCACCATTTGACCCAGCTATTCCCCTTCTTGGTCTATTCCCTAAAGACCTAAAAAGAGCATGCTACAGGGACACTGCTACATCGATGTTCATAGCAGCACAATTCACAATAGCTAGACTGTGGAACCAACCTAGATGCCCTTCAATGGATGAATGGATAAAAAAAAAATGTGGCACTTATACACAATGGAGTATTACTCTGCATTAAAAAATGACAAAATCATAGAATTTACAGGGAAATGGATGGCATTAGAGCAGATTATGCTAAGTGAAGCTAGCCAATCCCTAAAAAAACAAATGCCAAATGTCTTCTTTGATATAAGGAGAGTAACTAAGAACAGAGTAGGGTCGAAGAGCATGAGAAGAAGATTAACATTAAACAGGGACGAGAGGTGGGAGGGAAAGGGAGAGAGAAGGGAAAATGCATGGAAACGGAAGGAGACCCTCAGAGTTATACAAAAGTACATACAAGAGGAAGTGAGGGGAAGGGGAAAAATAATACAAGGGGGACAAACGAATGTCAGTAGAGGGGGCAGAGAGAGAAGAGGGGAGGGGAGGGGAGGGGAGGGGTGATAGTAGAGGATAGGAAAGGCAGCAGAATACAACAGACACTAGTATGGCAATATGTAAATCAATGGATGTGTAACTGATGTGATTCTGCAATCTGTATATGGGGTAAAAATGGGAGCTCATAACCCACTTGAATCAAATTGTGAAATATGATATATCAAGAACTATGTAATGTTTTGAACAGCCAACAATAAAAAATTTAAAAAAAAAAAATTGTACTGTCTTAAGTTTTTGTAAATTTCTTAACTATTGAATTAAACGTTCTTCTCAACACTGCAATTACTAACAAACTTTGTGAGAAAGCACACTATGCATTATCATTTCAATATATTTCATAAATAAAAACTAATAGATATCCAAATTCATTTATTTTCCAATAGAAATAAACTGGGTCTTCCAACTGGCCAGGTGGCTACTCACATTTTTGAAATGTGTCATAAAAATTAGTTAGTGTTTTTGCAAACAAAACAGTAATGTTGATACATTAAAATAGGCAAGGTCTATCCATTGTTTTGCTTACATGAAAAATGTATTCTAAATTTTCACAACATATTCATATTAGGAACTGTGACAGTGATAGCAGCCACAGACATCTGATTTTATACAGAAAAACATTGATTTGGATAAAGTATATTAAGATAAAGTTCAAAATTTTTTGAACATATATTTGTTGAGAAAATAATCTTTTTAATATCTTGGATTTATTAGCATAGTTGATTTACTTATTTTTCATCTATGTTTTGTAACTAATACTAAAATGATGAAAGTCCCTCTTCCCTCTAAATGCTGGATATCAAACCCAGGAGCTTGTAAATGCTAGGCAATGTCCTAAGCAACTTTCCATGAAACCGCATTCCCTGTCCACAGTTTTTCTTAATAGATGAACAATTACACAATGACCAAATCAGAATTGAGTTGGAGATAAGGAAAATTTGGAATTTCTTTATATTCAGGTTGATGGTTTCAATAAATGGTACAAAAAGTTCTGGAGTCTTGTGCATTTATAATACATATTTGTGTGAGGCATGTTCTTATTTACTGTTACACATTAAAAAAATGTCCAGAAGCAACTTGGAATTGAGTTATAGCTTGCTGAGGGCTACATATTAAAAATAATTATTCTCACAAATAAAATTTACAGTAGAAGTTTATCAAGTAGATAGTTTTTAAAGATAAATTTTATCTAATATTATGAAATGAAAATATAAATTATTTTTCTCTTGCACTGTGTAGTTTTATGTGAATTACAGAAATGTTCATCAGCAATTTTTTAGAATTAAATAATTGCGATTTGCAGCTAAGAGCCATTATTTTAGGGACTTAGTCTAAAATTAGATTTGGATTTTACAAAGCCTTCTCTACATGGCACAAGTCTTATATGTACACTCTAAGGAAAAAGAAGATATTTTGCCTGAAGAATATTGTGGCTATTATTCTCCTTGTATTTGTTTTCGTGTTTTTTGTTATCAGCATATTACTTTTTTTCAGACATTTATCATAATCAACAAAAAGTTCAAACAACCATAACCTTCTAACTGAATTGTTAGTAATTACAAAAGAAATCAGCTAATTTTACTACAAAGCAAAAATAACAAAATAGCAATAGAAAAATTGCTGTGTTTAGAAAAGAAAAAAGCATTAAGAATATTTTATGATATTTTAGACAATGCTAATGCATGACACATGAGTCAATAGAGGTAATATTGTTAAATTGTTTTAAATCCACTTTAAGTGGCTGCATAACCTGCCAAGTTATTCTCCATTTGGAGAATACTACAAAATGGAACACTGTGTATAGATAGGAAAATCTATGAATACTCTGAAATTTTCATTTTAGCCATTTATGTAAAACATTTCCTCCACCAAAATATTCACCATTGCTGCTGTGGAGCTATGAAATTGATTGACTGGATTCACACCTCCTCTCCCTTCCCTTCCCACCTTTTTGGTAACAGTGCTAATGAGCTGTCAGATGGCTGGAAATGAACAGTCAAATCCTGACAGGTGGAATATGAAGGAGAAGAGGGGGCACAGATTTAAGCACTAGGAAGTTACCATGTTTTTATTAATTGAGAAGTGAATGTAATGAGCTTTTGTTTAATTTATCACATCCTCAGTTTTTATTGGCTGGGGTAGTATTCATCATATATCTGACACAGAAAAAAAAAATCAGTATAACAGAAGTATTCCTGTTGACACTTAAATTGTCTAAACATAATCCAAAAATCTTAGTATTTACCTGAAAAGTATGTGTTACAGGGAAAAGTCATTGTTTGGTTCCAGAAATCTTCATTAAGGAACTGTCAAGGGATTCCTCATTTTTGGTGTTGAAAGTAGAATTTCTTTAAGCACTAACTATATTTTTTGGCGGATCCTGATAGGCAGATGCCAAGTATGCATTTTATCCCTATAACTGGAAAAATAACATGGAAAAAATAATGCTTCCATTTTCTTAACCAAATACCACTGATTTATGATAAATAAAGCACAAAGGTGAGATTAAAGGATATTAAGTAAGATGCTAGAAAGTAAAATTTAATTTAAAATAAAAGGAGCTTCAACAATATTGATAAAGATGTTTGATAAAGATCATTTAGAACAATATTTTCAACAGTCATCCGTGAAAGTGTATGGAACCAATTCAATTTGTTCCTGCTACTCCAGGCTGATGAACATTCAGAATTAGGTTGGGGATTGCTGAAGTTAAGTGGTATACGGACTCTGAAGTGTATGGTGGGTACAAATTAGCCTACAGAATTTTAAAATAACATAAATGTAATTATTAGAATTCTGTCTGGGGGCAGGGTTGACCATAATTATCAGCAAATGAAAAATGAATCAGATTCCAACCCCTCTCCTCCCGTAGGGAATTACTTTCCTAGAATTTTTAAAGGTTCTGGAATGACTTTGAATTATTTGCTCCTAGTGTTTCCACATCTGATATTTCTTTGGAGGATCACCTCCTGTTTTGACTTACCCAGTTCCCATTTATCTGACAGGTTCCTGCTTACCCCCATTGATACCTTAACATTAGTTATTTAACTTATTTCATTCTTGTCTGGTCCTAGTAGCTGCCACTGACATCTGCCCAGTATTAACTGTTTGCATCATTCTACTGATGGTCCTGCCCCTCTGCCTGGTATTCCTTTAAAAATAGCTATATGGTTATCTAACATTCTAGCAACTTTTAAAAATTCTATTGTATTCTACCTGCAGTTCATTAGCCCCACTGAATCTTAGAAGTCATCAGAGTAAACAACATCTCATCTTTTTCTGTCTTATTGCTCAGGTCAATTAGCTGCATAGTAGACAGAGTTCACTGAGTTTGGGACCACTTTGGGAGGTGGACATTAAAGATACCATGGGCATCATCTAAGTCAGTCACTAAATCTAAGTCATATTTGGTGGTGTTCAGGAAAACAGAAATAGTGGAATGGCAACTTCAGTCCTGCACAAATACATATGAGAGAGATAAGCAACTGAGAATGAGCTATGGCCATTATGAAGGACCAGATGAAGTTAAAAAGGCCGTTGTTCTCATTATAACCTCAAACAGACAGAGCCCAGGGAATCATGGAAACATACCTGGGTAAAGCAAAACTCAGCTCCTGAACAATAATCACTAAACTTCCAATCCAGAGAGATGATTCAAGAAAGGACATTGGTAGCACCAAGGATTTATCCAGGAGAGTTACTACCCTGAAAATGCCCTTGACTTGTTGAAGAAAATTTTAGTCTTTTGTCATCCCTGAAGGTGTGTGCGTGCACAAAAGAGAGTTCTCATCTGTGGTTAGCTTAATGTCCAGAGGAGTCCTTTATCTCATGGTACAATGGGCCACAAATTACATATACTATCCAGATTTATCAAGGAAAGATTAGCCAAATTATAAAGAGCTCTAGACTGAGAATCTAGTTAGATTCAGAGTTGAAAGTATCAGGCCACTTATTGGTAATTTTTTCCATGCTTTTTCTTGAATACTCAGCAAATTTCTTTTTTTTTTAATTAGTTGCTCATAAAAATTCAATGATCTTGACATATCATATATTTGAATCAAATGGGGTATATTTTTTCATTTTTCCAAGTGTACAGGTTGCATAATCACTTTGGTTATACAGCCATGTATATACATACAGCAATACTAGTGTCTATTTTATTCTGCAATCTTATTCCCATGAACATGAGATTATCCAGATTAATGGGGTATACCTTATTTGTTAATTCTGATTATCTAACCCTAAAGATAGAATAGCAAATATTTTGTCACATTACATTTTACATTCAGAAGAATACATTTACATGAAGAAGAAAAGTATATTCCCCTTTATCTGTAATTAATGATTAGACAAAAACTTGATCGGGAATTAACTTTAACATGAGTGTAGTAACACCCATTTCTACATAGATCTCTTCCTATTTTTAACTCAATTTTATTTACTTAGATATATTGGTTTTGGGTTTGTTTTAAATAAAATAATTATAAAATAAATAATATATTTTAAGAATATAGGGCTGGGGTTGTGGTTCAGTGGTAGAGCACTTGCCTGGCATGTGTGAGGCACTGGGTTCAATTCCTGGCATCATGTAAGAATAAATAAATAAATAATAAGGTTCATCAATAACTAAAAAAAAAGGAATTAAAATAAAGAAGAAATAAAGGACCCAGGCATGGTGGTACATGCCTGTAATTCCAGAGACGAGGCTGAGACAGGAGGATCACAAGATAAAGACCAGCCTCAACAATTTAGGGAGCCCTAAGGAACTTAGCAAGACCCTGTCTTGAAATAAAAAAAAGAAAAGGCTGGGGATATGGCTCAGTGGCTCAAACAAACAAAAAGAATATAAAGGGGGCCTTTCTATTGTGGTGATTCTGCTATGCTTTGAGCAGGAACAAAGGACTTCAAACAGCCCTCTACTTAGTTCTACTTAGTTCCTGCTCTAGAGATTCTTGATAATAGCAGTGACTTCAGTAAATGCTCTGTCCACAAATAAGCCTCCTGAGTTCTCTCAAACTAGGAAGGATCCGACTTCCTACCTATCATGAATAAGTTGAGCATGACAAGGTCAGGAATGGGTGTACCTTAAATTCTGCCAATTCCCCAGTTCCTGGGGTAGAGGGAGAAGATCAAGTAGAGGTTGGTTACTAGACACCCACCCATTTACTTAGACACTTAATTTTACTGATCCTGCTCCACAGCCTGAAGTGAAGTGTTAATACATCACACCTCATTGCGTTGAAGGAGTACCCTCCCGATACATAAAAGTCCATTTTGCGAGTGTCTACTCTTGCCCCATCAGGCCCTGTTGTCGCCATCATTAGGAAACCAGCCAGCATATTGCACATTTCCCTTCTGTTCAGAGACACATTTTCAAAGGTTAACAGCTTAGTTAAATTTACCATCCCAAGAAAGTCCTCACTGAGTCTGATGAATTGCTTAGTGCTCAGCCTGCTTAGTTATGAGGATAAAAATCTGTGTAGAACAGAAATGAGAGGTCAAAGGTTCCTCTCCAACATGAGACCTTCAGAAAAAGTTATAGCTAAAAAATGGGAGATTTACTGGGTAATCGTGATGACCTTTTGAACTATAGGATTATGAAATTTTTGCAAGTTTGTTTTTGTAAATATATAGCACAATATACGTTGATATATGCATTTAAGGTTAAAAAATTAACTACATTTAACTAATTTCTGAAAATCTTATAAATAGGAATCCATGGGTTCTTAAACTCAATTTCTGTCTTGATTCAAAATTGCCCATGCTGTCTCTTTGAAAGAGAGGGATTTGACCTCTTCCTGTCACAGCTAGAGCTTTCTTGGAGTATTTATAAAATGTTTAAATTTGTTTCTCTCACAGCTCCAAAACCCACCCTGTCTACTCCTGCCGATGAGAGTGACCAGGACTAGTATTTTCTTTCTTCTATATGACAGCTTAAATATGTAAGGTAATTCTTTTATTTTTTCAAAAGTCCTTCCAAACATCCCATGAATTGTAGGGCCTTCTCCTCTTGTTCACCATGCTAGGGACACATACTAATTGGCCAGTGTCCCTATTTACATTTTCTATGTCACATTGTTAACCCAATGTGATTCTAGGTTTGACAAAATGACCATCAGGTTTGTTCACAGTTACCACGGCCAAGTCTTTACAACTTTTCATTTGAGAAGTCATTTTACATGTGAGCATCTATTTTCTTAAACCTCATTGTCATCACCTACTTTATCTACAGACATTATGAAGCACAATCCCTGAGCACAGCTGATTGGACTAAGTCACTCTTCCCACCCATTGACCTGAGTAGGCCTCTTTTGACCATTCATGGACACAGCCCTTTAGTGACCTGCATCAAAAAGACAAGTAAGGCTGATTAAGCCTTCATTCCAGGAACAAAATTAGAGTTCAGAGTGTGGTGTATACACTAATAGAAGCATACAAAATTATTTTAGGCAGTATATGTACGATTTAGATGAAAGAATGTTAAACACACTTTTTTTTTTGTCTCTGTATAGTGGAAATTAGTACATCAAACCTGTTTTATGGACAGTTTGGGGCATTGTCACAAGTTATCCATGGGCTATGTGTGTGAGCTATGCACATAGTAGTCATATGAGGGGACAAGTCTGGCATTGCATGCTGATTGGGCTGTGTGATACAAATGCACCCCTCCTCTTGCTCTGTGATCTCACATAACACCTGAGATGGGTGTGACTTACGAAAATGTCAATCAACCTGCTGACCACAAACATCACAAAGCAAGACTTCACCTTTGAAACCCTATCCCTTGACTTATTTGGTGAAGAACATTCTATGGAAACCCCATTGAGAGTTCCCCTAAAAAAATAAAGAGATTCCAGGTACATGCTCACCTTTCCAGAGCTCTTTCCAGCGTGGAAACTGACATTTAAAGTCACAGAACAGTCCCAACCTCAATATGAAAATTACTTCTGTGTTCTGTGCTTTTTTGCCAATTTCTTGGCTTAATGTTGTATCCAGCTCTTTTAAACCCAGTTCATCTTGTCTGTGCAGGTCGCTGGCAAGAGGGCATGTTAGGAAAACAAAAGAATCAATTCAAAGCTGATTAAAAGAAAAAATACTAATAAAAGAGCTGCTCTAATAAAAACAAATGATGGGAACATATTTTGAAGTCAATTGCCTTGAGATAATTTTTTTATAATAAAAATAGGTGGTCACCCTTCCTAGAATGTACATATTCAATTTTTTTGGGGGGGCAGGGTTATTAGAGATTGAACCCAGCAGTACTTTACCTCTGAGCTATATCACAACCCTTTTAGTTTAGTGGGGGTTTTGTTGTTGTTGTTTGTTTGTTTGTTTTTTGAGAGAGACCGCCTTGATAAGTTGCTAAGGTTGGCTTGGAAACTGGAATCCTCCTGCCTTAGCCTCCCAGGTTGCTGGGATTACAGGCCTATGCTATTGTGCCTGTCTACATAGTCAAACTTTTAATAATGTGTTCTACATCTCCTTTAAGCCATTGATAAATTGGGGAATTACATTTATTAAAAAAGCAGGAAAAAATGAAATGAAAAATTATCGGTGCATATTTTCTATTATATAAAGTCCATCTGTACCCATCAGTTACTGAAATGACTACTCCCTTCAAAGCTGAACTCTTAATTCCATCTCTCTTACCAACTCTATGTGTTAATTCCATCTCTCTTAATTCCATCTCTCTCTATGTTTTAATGCCCCTCTTTCAGAGTTTTAGAATTATATCTATTTTGTGAACTTTGCAGGAGTAGATGAATGTATGTACATTGTATTTTAGGTGTACTGGCATTATTTTTTAAGCAAATAAAAGATGGTAATTGAAACAATTATCCATACGCAGTTGATTTATTCCTACAAAGGAGATAGGTACAGAGAAAGACGGAAATATCAAAAGACCTGCTAAGCTCATTTTTCTGCAAAATCAGAACAAAGTAAAAAGATAAGTCTGAGGACAAGGCAGATGGGACTCTTCTGATAGCTAGCTAGGTGAACCAGAGCAAACCACTCCTCATGACTCCCAGCTTTCTTGTCTGTGAAATGGGGACCCACATGTAAAGGGTCAGGAACAAAATCCATTCTCCCAACAGCAACTAACATCAACACTGTGTTATTCTTACTCGTTAATTCAGGGGGAAAAAAAAAAAAAAGATGGCAGATTTTGAAAATGACTTTCAGATGAGTCATAAAAAAACATTATTTCTGCCAGTGTTCCTTAATCAAACAAACAGATTAAAACAATGTATCAGTGGAATTTACTTTGTAGTGAAGTTTATGAATGATCCAAAAGTTAGAGGTAACTCATGACAATACATTTCAGTCCTCTAGTTTCTATATCCCCAGGTTACCAATGATTATAATATGGATTCTTGTCCACTTATTAATATCAGGATTGTTACTATTTTTATCTGAAAAATTTATTTTTAATCTAAAAAAGACTATTTTAAAAGTCAATGCTACCCTGGTAAAAAAAAACTTTTCGAATTAAAATGAGATTAATTAATTAGAACTATTTTACTACTAATTGATAGGAATTCATAGTTATAAAGTCTTCATATGAGATTATAAAGTAGAAAATACTTAAGGTAATCATTCTGAGTATAAATGAAATTGGACTAGTTTTATTTCTCAAAACTTAAATCCAAGTCTCCTCAGGGAAATACAGTTTAAGATAACTGAAGGTAAATTGGTAAGCTTTTTACTTTAATAATTTTCACAACTGATACTGACCTATATGCAATTTCAGAAACTTAATGTCAATGAGATCATCTATGCTCAGATGCACTTAGAGATGGAAAATATACAGCACTGAAATTTTAATTTGTTTCCTTGTAGGCTAATGGACAAGGAAGATTTGATTAGAGGACAATGGGAGTCCTATCTGATACTTTTATTAATAATAAAGCAGAACTGATTGTTTAAAATTTTTTATGTACTTATAAGAATTTATTTTGGCACCAAATATTGCAATAGTCCTACTTGAACAATTGGATTGGCCATAATTATCTTTAGAAACATAATCAAGCTTCTTAAAGCTACATTATTTTTATTCCTTCAGCTTATTGTTGCCTGTCTTTAGGAGTTTGTTCTCTAGCTTACTTGTTTACATTTTTTGTTTTTTTAATTAGACATTGTCAGTATGGCAGACAAGTTAGGTTGGGAGTGTGTGTCCCTCTGCCAAGCAGGAGTGTGAAATGAATGTGCAATTCAAGGCAATGTAATATAATTAGAAAATCCTTGGTGAATCGTTGACATCAGGAAAGACATTAAAAACCTAGCCATGGTTCTCTTAAAAAATCAAATTCCATTAAATGCAAACCATGAGAAAAGCAGTGAATTCAGTCACAAAGGTAAAATAAGAAGATTGAAGTGGTCAATACTTCACAGCCCCACGTGCTCAGCTCTCTGTGATTTGTTTTAGGAACAGTGACCCTGGTGACAGAAAATTGAAAGTCAGATACTCCTGCGAATATCGCCCTTACTGTGCTTTATTTAACAGGTAATGGTGGTTGCGCAACCAGAGGCCTAGCCTGCAGATGGATTACTGCTCATGCAGTGCAAGTGGCTTCTCCTGCTACCCTCTATAATAAATCCAACCATGTGGATAGGAATTGTCAGGATAGAACTCAGACTATCCCATTTGTGTGCTTGCAATCCTTCAGTGGTTTCCTCCTTACTCAAAATAAAGCTCCATGTCCTTCCAATATCCTCCAAAGCCACAGTGGAGCTCTCATGGCCTCTGAGCTCTTTCTCAGTTGTCTTCCCCATAATCATCCTGCCCCACCACCCCAGGCACTGGCTCAATGTTCCTAAAACCCACAGGCAGGCATGTGTTCTCCCTCTCGCCAGGAATAGTCCCATGGCTTGATCTCTTATCCAGGACTCTGCTCAAATCTAACCTAAGTGACTTGGCATTCCTTGATCACCTCACTAAAGAGTAAGCAAGCCATGGCCCTGTGTTTTAGTCAGCTTTTTTGCTGCTCTGACTAAAAGGTCTGACCTATTTATTTGAGAGCTCATGGTTTCAGAGGCCTTAGTCCATAGAAGGTCAGCTCCATTCCTTGGGACTCAAGATCGGACAGAACTTCATGGAGGAAGAATGTGGCCAGAGGGAAGCAGCTCACATGGTGATCAGAGGCAGAGAGAGAATCCATTCTCCAGATACAAAATATATACCCTACAGTCCCACCCTCAATGAACCACTTCCTCCAGCTATACCCCACCTGCCTCCAGCCACTACTCAGTTAATCCCATCAGGAATTAATTCACATTAAGTTAAGGATATGACTCAATCGTTTTTCCTCCAAACCTTCTTACATTGTCTCACACATGAGCTTTTAAGGGACACCATATCTAAATCCTAATACCCTCTTTTCACTTTTCTTGCTTCATTTTTCTTTATGGTAACTCTAACTTCTAACATACTCTACATTTTCCTTGTTCTAATTTGTTTCTTAAATGTCTCCCTCACCCCCGACACACAGAACTTAAACTCTGTCATGGCATGAATGCTGAGAAGAAAATCTATAACAAACAAAATGTACAATAAATATTTGTTGAATGACTGAATGCAGAAATGAAAAAAAGAAAAAATAATAATAAAAGTATTAATTTACCCATGAATCACACCTAAATAAAGGCAAGAAAGAATGCCAGCTTTATAAAACATTCAGAGACTTTTGAGTCAGATATGGACCCTTTCTCAAAAATGCTTATGGTGGAGTAGAATAAATTTATCATTTCTATCGGTAACATTCACAAAGCACAGAGAATGCTGAGCACTTAAAGGTCAATGAGGCTTAAATACCACCACCAAGACAGAAAAAAAAAATGCATTCTGCATTCACCTAAAGAAAACAGAGAAGTTTCATGGAAGAGATGGCATTTGAATTGGTTTTAAAAGAGAGAATTTACATTTGTCCGTAAGAACTGAAGGGAAGATCAATGGAGCAGAAGACAAAGACAAAGCAAAGACCCACATAGGTATGGCCATTGAACACAGGTAACATTAAGCTCTTCTATTTGGCTGCTATATAAGATTTATAAAGGCGAACACAGGGAAGAAATTTGGAAGGCAAGACCAATTATGGAGCGCCGCATCAAATATCCATCATTTTTAGAATGTTTATTGACTATCTGAATATAATTGCTTAGATCCATGCCTGGACCTCTGGCTTTGTTGCCCATATTTGGTTCTAACTACTTTTAAAATTTTCTTCTGGGGAAGACATTGGCAATCTGTAAAAAGTTTGGATATTTCCTGTGATCTCTTGGGACAGCTAAGCAATCCTTATTACCTCTCCTTCCACTTCTGTCTTTCTTAGAGCCTCGATCTGCCTGATAGATAAAGAGGCCAAATCCTGAGCTTCTCAGCAAGAGGCTCTAGACCTTACTCCTAGGGCAAGGTGAGGCAGGCATCTGAGAGCATGTGTACCAGAGGACTAGCATATGCAAAAAGTCACTAACCAGGAGAAATCATCCAAATGAAGAAATAAGATCCAAATTAACTCTGTCTGCTTCAGATCACTCTTTTCTTGTTCTTAATCAACAGTTTTGTGTTTGGTTTTGACTTTTTTTATCTATTTTACTTTTTAATCTCAGGGGTAATTTATTTATTTAAAATAAAATTTTAAGGGCTGAGATTGTGGCTCAGTGGTAGACTAGTTGTCTGGCACATGTGAGGCACTGGGCCAATCCTCAGCACCACATAAAAATAAATAAATAATGACTTTTTAAAAAAGAAAAGAAATTTTTATTTATTCTATATTATTTTTTCGCTTTACTTTCCTCTTTCATTTTTTTTTTTTAACAGGGAGGGTACTGGGGATTACACTCAGGGCACTTGACCTCTGAGCCACATCTCCAGCTCTATTTTGTCTTTTATTTAGAGACAGGGTCTTACTGAGTTGCTTAGCACCTTGCTTTTGCTGAGGCTGGCTTTGAACAGGTGATCCTCATACCTCAGCCTCCTAACTCTGGGATTAAAGACATGTGCCAGGGCACGGGGCACTTTCCTCTTTTTAAAAATATTTATTTTTTAGTTATAGGTAGACAGAGTATATTTATTTTATTTTTATGTGGTGCTGAGGATCGAACACAGTGCCTCACACATGAGGGCTCTACCTCTGAGCCACAACCCCAGCAACCCCAGCCCACTTTCCTCTATTTTTTTTTTTCCGGTGGACACAACATCTTTATTTTTTATTTTTATGTGGTACTGAGGATCGAACCCAGCACCCCGCGCATGCCAGGTGAGCGCACTACCACTTGAGCCACATCCCCAGCCCCAACTTTCCTCTTTCTTAATTAGAGCTAAATCTCAATTCAGTTTCTAAATTTTTCACTTTCCCTCAAGTATCTTCATTTTTCCTTTATATATATATATATATATATATATATATATATATATATATATATATATATCATTATCATCATTTCTATTACTTTTGCACTGATGGGATCAAACCCAGGGCTTGCCCCATGCTAGTTACATGTTCTACTACTGAACTACATCCCCAAACCAATTACTTTTTAATCTCATAAGGCATGTTTTTTTTTTTTCCTTGCGTTGAAATCTTTTAAAACTTTTATTGTATTTAAATGTCTCAAAAAATTCTACATTTTAATTTTTCTCTCCCTTTTTATATATGTAAACATATACATGTTTTCACTAGACCACACAAATCTTATTCTGGAAATTCTCATCTTTTGACCTTTAAATAATCTCATGAAAAAAGTTCTTGATATAGGTTAACAAGAAGTTCTCATACAAAGATAGAAGCATTAATAAAAGCCAAAATTATGATGTGATAAGATGTGATAAGAGCCCTCCCCGAGGAGGGGGTACTAAAAGAGTGGGAACTTAATTCAGTTTAGAGGTGGGACTTGGGGAAGGTGAGCAGGATTAGATACAGTCAGCCAGAGGCTGCATGAATACTGCTGGCTTTGTAAGGAGAAACCAGAAGACATGCTCCCAATCTCTCTCCATGCGAGGTCCTCCAATGCCTCGGTACTCTGCCAGCAAGAAAGCCATTACCAGGCGCAGCTCCTTGACTGTGAAATGGAACCAAGAGGCAAAATAAACCTAATTTCTTTATAATTTACCTAGTCTGTGGAATTATGATATTAGTAACAGAAAATGGAAGAATAAAACGATGAAGGAAGACTTTCAGAACATCACAGGTTGCACACTTAAAATAAGGAACACTTATATTCTCATATACTTAAAGAATGCATCTTCAAAATCATTGAAGGTAGTATAACTACTATGAACCAATAAATTTTAAAAAACTGAATAGTAATTATAATTGATGAGAACAGGTTTAGTCTAAAAGGACATGAAGTCATGGTACTTGGAAAGAAATAGTTTATATAAAGTGTACAAGAATAGTATTTTAAATAAATATTTCTAGTAAGGAAGAAAAATATGCTTGGAAGGAACAGAAAGAATTTACACAGGCCTACCCTGAAGTCTTCTAAGAGAGAAAATAGGCATTGTTTTTTTCCAAAATGTCTATGCATGAGATTTCACAGTTCTATTCATAAGGCAGCTTTTAAGAAAGATAAATGGAAGAAAGAAAAAAGGAATATAAATCTTGCTGAGCATGTTTTAAGAAGGAATGCTTCTAATTTCTTCTAAATTTTTTTCTGAACTTTAACTTTCTCCATTATTATTTCTAAAGCATATGGAATTATCAGGTATTAAGTTTATCTTCAATACAAAGTTTTGCTTTGTTTTTATTTTGTTATTTTTACTGTTTTGTTCCATCTATGTCTTAATTCTCCTGTTTCCTTCCTCCTCTGCCCTAATTCTCTCTAATCCCTAGTCCTCTCTCTGAGAAAGTATGGATTTTCATCCTTGATTGAGATAGAAAGATGAAAACCTCTCCCTAAACAATGTTAAAAAAGAAACCATACTTTTTATCATCCATTCCCCATGTACTATATCTCAAAATTCCTTCCTTAGTATGTTGAGGAGGGAAAGGGGTTTGGCTACAGGGTCTTTGGGGATATCAGTGTTTGGCTTTAGCAAGAGACACAGGTCCTGACTTTCCTCTGCCCTGAATGTACCCAGTTTGTCTCCTGGGAGCTACAGCCCTGCTGTGAAGAATCATTTTGATTTATCTCCCAGGTCTCTGTGAAGGTCACTCTGAAGCACAACATGGGGCTGTGCCAGGCAGAAGGCGGTTTCATGAAAATCAGCCAAGATTTCTTTTATTTCCTTTCATCACTTGACTCCCAGTTAAGCCTCTGGTGGGAAATTACTAGGTTACCATCAGGTGTCTACAGCTCAAGGAGGACAATTGCACTCTGTAATTGGAAACTTCATCTCAGCTTCCGAAGGGGATTTTATCACAGGGAGAATCTCAAAGTCAGAAGTAGTAAATTGGAATTTGGGGAATCTTGTCATTTACATACTCTCTCCCAACATATGGTAGTATCTGTAGATGCCAACCACAGTCACTCTTAATTAAAAATGTAGATGTAGATGTACAGAAGTATGAAGGCTTTTCTCTAAGCTCTTTTACATTATTCAACCTGTCCATATGGCCACCAAAGTAAAAAAAAAAAAAAAGTAAAAATTTTAAAAAGGAAAAAAACCCAGAGATTGGAGAGTTGTTTTCCTTGATTTAACATTATATGAAAACTCCATATGAACATATTTGTATAAAGTTTGCAATCTAATGGGACAATGATGATTTCATTTCACTACATTAAATATAAAAACTTAGACTATTGATTTTTAATCTCTGAGAATTTGCATATAATGGGATTTTTTTTCATTTTGAAGCAAATAGATTCACAAAGAAAATATATCATGGAAGGAGAAGGTATAACTAATTTACACAACAAAATAATTTCTGACATTTTAGCTATAACTTCTATTGAAATTTCTTAATTTTTAACATCTAACCACAATATTTTCCCTAGTATAGTTTACATAGACTGTACACTAAACTAAAAACTGAACTAAATTAAAAAATGAACAGTTTTTTTATCAGAAATATTGTGTATTCATTTTTTAGTTTAATTTTATGAACATCATATAATTCACTAATTTCAAGTTTTTCCCAAGTAATTTCCATAGTTCTAATTTGAAATGAATGGGGCTTTTGTGACTTTTACTTGATATCCTCCAAAACCTTTATAAATTTTTTTCTCTTTTCAAATATTGCTTCTGTTTTTGTCTACTTTCCTCATTTGTGGGACTAAAAGGTAACATAGGTTGAACCCTCTCACGACATACTATAGGTCATTTACGCTCTACTTTATACTTTCCAAGTTTTGTCTCTCCAAGTTCATTTTGGATGTTTTTTCTTACCTATTTTCTGATTCATGAATTCTCTTTACATTGGTGTCTAGTTTGTTTTGAAATCTCTGAGTTTTTAATTTTGGTTATTGTACTTTCCATTTTTAGAATTCCTACTCAATTATTTTCTTTAGAACCAGAGTATCATTTTTATAGTTTCCAACTTATTGAAAACATCTTTAAGTTTTTTGAGAGCATTTTTTTTAAGTCTTAGCCTAATATGTCCTCCATATGGCATACTGAGAGGTCTTCCTTATCTGTTATTTATGGTAGTTCTCTTTTTCTTTGCTTTTTTCCCCTTGTGTCTTTGTATATAAGACACAGCATTTGAAAACTCTGGTAGAAATAATTTAGGGCAAGATGACATTATTATCTTCCATAGATTATTTTCATTTGTTTCCTAATTTTCCAGAATCATTTTAATCCAATTTATCTGCATTACCTAAATGACTTGACCATCTGTTCTAAGACTGATTTACTTCTGGCAAAATATTTGGGGACTTAAGATTTGGTTCTTAAACTTAAACCAGAGAAATCCATCTAGGGACATCACCTTTGGCAAGTCAAGAATTTCAACTTTTTGCCCAGAATCCCTGAAACTCAAAGACCTTCTCAGTTTCTTCGGATTGAATTAGTAAATGATCTAAGTTCTGGGTTTATCTCTGTAAATTCCTTCTTCTCTTACTTCCTGGTCCAGTTGTTCCTCATTATTTGGTTAGTTATTTGCTGCTCAGGGAGTCTTTTTTTTTTAAATTTCATCCATACTTTTAAATTATAATCAGCAGGAGGTTTGGTTCAAATGACTCAGTCTGACATTACCATAAATAAAAATGCATTTCTAATTACTCCTAACTAGGGAGTTTTTAGAACACAACCAAATGACTGTTCTGATGTGCATATACAACCATGAAATTATTTTCACTGGGAAAGAAGATAAGGTGAATCTAATTAGAAATGTTCCATCAATCCCAAATCTGTCCCATCTGTCCTGATGGGTAAATGACCCAATAGCTCTATGTAATAATTTCCTATATTTCAAAAAGGATTTATAAAAAATTCTGTCTTTAAAAAAGAAAGAATTAGTAAAAATAAAGTTAAATTGGCAGTTTTTACATTAGGAAAATAAAAGGATCACATACAGAACCTTGTTAAAAGTGAGGACATAAGCAATGTCTTAACAAAACATAAGTACCAAAATAAATTATAGTTTAGATATTTGCAGATACAACAAAACTGCTATAATCAAGTCCAAATAGTTCTCATATGTATTTATGTCTTTAAGTTTGTACATTTTAAAGGGTACAGTGAGAGATGAGTGAATGGAGTGATAAGGTGATGACACAAGTTAACTTTCCTGGGTTCTCCCACCACCAATTTGACACAGTTAGAAGAGACTCTCAGGCAAACAGTTGTACAGGACAAGCAAGAAACAAACATCAGGGAGATTTACATTTCAAGCCACTGTCTTCACTCAGTAGAACCTGATGATATGCTGAAATTCTAAATATTAAAAGAATGAGCAGAAGTCCATCTGTAGGAGGGGATGTGTCAGAAGGTTTTATTAATATAAGTCCTAGAAAAATTAGTTAGAGTAGGTCTGAAAGCATTTACTTAACTTAGGAAATCTATCAACACATGTACTTATTGAGTACCAGCTGTATGTGGGTCACTGTATTCTACAATAAAACATTGGTGGCTGACATCAAATGTCGACCATTTATGAAATATTTACTTAGTGTCCACTAGGTATCTAGAAATTAATATAAAGATACTAAAGAGACCAATAACCATCTCCCATAGAGCTTACATTCTTGCAGGCTTTCTTTTAGACAATGTGGTTATAACAAAGTAATTTAAGTGTATCAAAAGTAGAGCAGAGTAAGGTAAGAGTGGGAGCTAGATTTGCCTCATGGAAAATGTGACATTGAAACACCAGAACAAGGAACCCCAAGAGGGAGGGAAAGGGTCATGCAGTAAATGGGGGAAGAGTCTTTTGAACAGAGACAACCACTCTCTTGTACCTTTGTACTAATATGAGAGATTGCCTGACATGTAAACAAAAATGGGAAGGGAAAGAGTGACTGAAATGGAGTGTACAATAAAGAAAGCAGTGATCAATTAAAAAAATACATTTAAAAAAGAAAGCAATGGAACACAAGTTAATAAAGGTTACAATCACTTAAACCTTTAAGATCTTGTGGGCTTTGAATCTGAATGAAATAGAGCATCACTGCAAGATTTTAAGCCAGAGAAGTAAGATCATTTTGGTTTTTTGTGTGTTTTAGAAAGATTACTTCTAATTTCACAGTCAAGGGCAATCTATATGACACAGCTGTTCTATAAACACTAGATAGGTACTGTGGAATGTCCACACATAGGCTACCAGCCTAGCGTCCATGCATCTACACATTAAGGGAACAACACAGCAATTTAAACATAAGACTGTTCCCTCCCTGACTGCACTACAGCCATGAGAGGTTTAAATTTAGGCCTTGGTGTAGTTTTGTCAGAGAGCTTGTCTCTTTCTGGAGTCATGAATGCAGAAGTATTGAAGACACTCCCGACATTCAGTGCAATGTATTCTACACTCCAAAGCCAGAGAAAAGACTATCATACACCCACCTCAGCCATCTGCCTCGTGTCCTGAGCCAAAAGAGGCATTCTTTCTACACCTTCGCACTGAGTGGTCAGCACTCCTCATCATATCGCTACAGCGCCTGACAAGACCACCAATAAGCTTCAAGTTGCCAAGATCAAAGGGCATTCTGCCCCACCCCCCATTTTACCAGTCTTGCTTTCAGCACCATTTGCCACAGCTGATCATTTCTTCCCTCTGAAAATACCATTCCACACTTGATATTATCTAACGTCTTTGGGTTGTTTTTTGGTTTTTTTTGCCATTACTCAGCCAGTCATCTTCTCATTCCCACACTTTTCCCACGTGACCCTTTCTAAGTCCATGACATTTGTAACACACCATCTATACTGATACTTCCTATCTCTTCCCAGGAGGATCTTTGCCATAGACCAACCTGATCAGGCCAACCTGATACCTACTTGAATATTAAGCATTTCAAGATTCTTAATACCTAGTTCCCCATACCCTTCCCTTCACTCATTTAATAAGTAACACTATCATTTGCACAATTTATTAAAAATCTAAAGCAGACCTTTTGTTTGTACTTTTTCCCTCATGCCTAATACCCAGTCCACCAGCAAATCTGTTTCCCCAAATCCATCTACAAAACTACTGCCCTCTCCTGTCATCTTTATTTCTCACCCAGACTATTTTGTACTCAAACTAAGCCCTAAGCTGGTCTTTCTTTGCATCTCCTTTTCGTCCCATATACATGATGGTTACAGTAACTTTGTGGCCTTTTTCTTTCTAAAGTTATTTTTCTCTAAGAAAGCAATCTAGCTACAAGAATGCTTGTCTGATATTGAATAAATAAACTATGTCTTAAAAAGACGATTTTGATGATCTTGCTCACATAAAGGTTGCTACCATATGTAGGTGAACCTGTCTTTGAGGTTTGCATTTTGCCTTAAGCAAATAACCTGTATATAAAGTGATGCTCACAAATGGATGATTTCTTTGGGGCCAAGAAAACTGAGAAAAATTTTAAACCAGAAAGATTCTCCAGAAAAGATATACAGATTGAGAGAGAGACATACTGCAAAATGAGAAAAAGGCAAATGATAAAGTACACTGTAAGCACAGCGAGTGTTCAACAGTTATTTGTTATTTATGATGAAAAGGCTTTCCAATGGGATCAATGCAGTGCCTGGTACTGGCATTTTTTCTCATTTTCCCATACTTGACAGAAATAAAGGAGACATCAAAAGAAAAGTTTGCATGAATTCTGTTGAACTGAAGAGGGTAGATGGACATCTCTGTAGAAAAATGACACTAGCCCCAGTCATCCATCTCACAAATGTGTGTCATTAATCCAGCAGAGACAGTGAGAAACAGCATGGATCAAACCAAATCTGAGGTAAAGTAGAAATGAAGCTGAGCAGGGCATGAAAGAATCTGGGTACTACAGAGGGATCTCTTATTAATGGACAGTGTGACCTTGAGCAAGTCTTTGAGCCTTTCACTGCTTGTGAGAGGACAGGACTACATCAATTTTAAAGTCCTTAGAATTTGTATCTTCTGCAATTTATAATCCTCATCTTACAATTGGAAAGTCATCAGATGCTGTTCTGAATGGGTAGATTAGTAGAATTATTCTCACATCTGAAGAGGGCAGAATGCCATTACACATGTGAGAGAAATTGCCATTAGACATGTCCCCTCACAGAGTACTTTGAATCACTGACTGATTATACCTCTAAAGTTCCCATTTAGTTACATGAGTTTACACTTTGGGAACTTACCAAGGGTTCTTCGCTTAAGGACAAAGAGAAGTCAATTCTTCATTGCAGACAGTCTGAAGGAAGATGTTGGAAAATTTATTGCAGACCATAAAATGTCTTATGTATATGTGCTATCTATGAAATCCAAGAGCACAGGATTGTCAAATTGTATTTTTTAAAACTGCAGACCAGAAAAAAAAAATAAAGATTGTCAGTTAAGGAAGTATATCAGGTTATGTGATAGATTAGATTTTCTATAATTAGAATAAGATTTTTAAAACCCAAGAGATTCACATTCACAACATTCAAAAAAAATAAAATAAAATAATAACTCAGGCAAAGCATGGGGCTTACAATTTGGATGACAAGTTAAACCAAGTTTTATAGATCAGCAGAATGACAATGTTCCCTAAACAACAGAAATGTAGAGTCTGGGAGAGTATGTCTTACATGCAACACTCTGGAAGAAAGTACCATTAGTTAAATGAACGGTGCATATGAGAACAGAACATAGGGTCCTAGAAAAAGCTACCCTCATCAAAGTCAAGCCCTGGGATAAGATGATAAATAACAAAAATAGAAACAGTTACCATTGATTTAGAGCCACCTACTTTCCAGGCCCTGTGTGAGATGCTTTACATTTCCCATTCATTCCATCTTCCTCTTAGCAAATCTGGGGATTAAGTAATATTGTCCTCATTTTGTAGTTGAAGAAATTGAATCTTAAGGAAATTTGGTAATTTTCAATGATAACAAAGGCAATATGAAGCAAAATGAAAAGTGAGTGTCATGGCCTTCCAAATACAAAACCAATGCTATTTCAGTCACTTTAAGATATATAAATGGCACGAATATTAGTATTCTGATGTATAAGAGAACCAAGTGATAAATAGTTATATCCCAAAGCACAATATTCATAAAGGAATTCTTGAAGCACAAGTGATTTAGGAAGACTTGCGAATGGAAACCCAATCCTTCTGTGATGCTTGAACACTGAATTATAACTTTTTTTTTTTTATCTGAGAGGAAGAAAGCACTGATGTATAAACTCCAAATTACACAGTCATCAAAGGAAATGGTTTGGAACATATTTTTGTATTTAAATAAAAGCCTAGATATATTTTATTTAAAAATTTAAACACCATCTACCTTGTAAAAAATGAAAAAGCTTTATATAATTCTGTAAAAGGACTAAGTACCATTTTAGACTTCATTTTTTTTAACCTAAATCAGAAATTTACTGAACTCATATCTTATATAGAAAATAATGTGTTTGGTATTTACCAACCCTAGCTTGCTAATAATGAAAAGGGACATTTTAGTCATCCAATGAAAATTAATAAAATATTACCAAAATGACCTGTTGGTATGAGAAAGTTGAGTTTATTGCTTACCATGGTAAGGGAGATCTCCCTTGACATAATCATGCTGGAGTTTCAGAAGTCAACAGTAAAGCTCGGATATTTGTGAGGTTTCTGAGTCTGGTTTAAGGAAATGTATCCTATTAGGATTAGGTAAGCCTCAATACCTAAGAACACAGAACTGATTTATTTGGGAGGTCATATTTTTAAGGTGAGGCTGAGAGAGTCTTCATAAGTCAACTGTCCCCAGGCTCTATTGAAAAGATGAACTATCTATTGTTATTTAAATGCATTATGGGAGTTCCCAAGGAGGGGGAACAGGAGTTGCTTCTCTTCCTGAAATAGGAAATTCATGCCAATGCAGAAAGAAACTTGTGTGGGTATAGATGGTCTTGGTTTCAGAATCATGAAAACAGGAGTTTATTTAAGTCAATCATCTAATTTGGTTGAAGTAGGGGTGTTCTACCATTGAGTCACATCCCAGTCCTTTTTATTTTGAGACAGGATCTTACTAAATTGCCTAGGTTGGCCTTGGGCTTGCCATCTTTCCGCCCCAGCCTCCTGAGTTACTGGGATTAAAGGTTTGCACCACCACACAGGCTAACCTTGAACCGAAACTTGATATGTCCTTCAATTATGAATGGAAGCAGCAGAGTTTAGCAGAATTACCAATTCCTGTGACCCTGCTGCAGGTCACTCCCTGCTGGATACAGTGTCCTCAGCATGTCAAGCCACAGTCCCTGGCTTGGCAGTCTGCTCCCTCTGTTGTAATTGTCACCCCCAGAAATAGTTCCTAGGCCATGAGCTGTTCACAGTTGTCAGGAGTCATTGCTGTTTCCTTCCACACCTCCCTCTTCCTTAGCCACCCTTTGCCTTCCTACCCTCACTGCTTACCTGTCAGGACTGTGATGTGTGTACCAGGACACATGCTGATAATCCCAGCCATTTGGGAGGCTGAGGTAGGAGGATTACAAGTTCAAGGATAGCCTCAGCAACCTAATGACACCCAGTCTTTTTTTTTTTTTTTAATTTTTAGTTGTGGATGGTCACATCCTTTAATTTTCTTTATTAATTTTTATGTGGTGCTGAGGATTGAACCCAGTGCATCACACATGCTAGGAAATCACTCTACCACTGAGCTACATCCCCAGCCCATGACAACCAGTCTTAAAATAGAAACACAAAAAGGGCTGTCTGTCTCTCATTAGTTAGTTTATAATTAATTGTGGTGTAGTTTTAGGAAAACTTTGAAGAATATTTTTCACAAAAAGAGATTGAGAATTTTTGTGGTTACAGAAGTTTTCTTTAAATTCTGCAATTGATACCAATAATTGCTAGCATTTATGGAAGTTTTTATGATATTTAAATATGAATTTTACTTTCTTATCAGAAATCTATCTCATAAAGCAACAGTTTTGTGAAAAAGGCTCTTCTATGGGCATATGCTTAGTTCACCAATTTTTATCCTTTCCTCTAGTACTAAACTGATAAGAATGTAAAAGGTATAATTTAGTAAACCATTACAAATATACTGTGAATCAAATGGATTGAATAGACTTCCCTTCAATTAATCTCCAACCTTGATTGAAAATAATATTAAAAGGTTGATATGGTAATAACTATAAAAGATATATTATAACACAGCATAGGTAAAGAAAGTGGAATTATTACTTCTTATTACTTAGTAAATGTCAATAGTAAAGGGGTGTTTGAGCTGATTTTGAAGGAAGCAAAGAATATTTCTAAATGAGAGAGAGAATGTAAGGACTTAATGTCTGGGTCTGGAGCATAATGAATTAGAAAGTCAAAAGGAGTAGGAAGCTCAGCCTGACTAAACTTTACTTTTATGTCTTTTCCCCTCATATTATTTTTTCTTGGCCAGAACAAAGAAACTTCTAAAAGAGCAATTCTTTTCATTCTGTTAAACTTCCAATTGGCTTTAATGGCAATGGGAAACCCAAGTGAAAATGTAACTGTGTTTTCTTGATAGTATTGAACAACATTATAAATAATTACCTGTGAATGACACCTGTCTTTTCCAACATTGATATTTAGATGGGTCTGTAATGAAATGTTATTTATGTCCTAAGAAAATATGTGCTTTGGTAAATTTCCACTTGGTCATATTTATATCTCTGAATTATTTCTTGTGTGTAATCTGAAGTCATTTTTTCACATCCTAAAAACTACTCTGTTATACCAGTCAATAAATGCATCTGAGGGGCTTGCATGAAATCACACTTTTTATATTTGCATTATCACAGCACAATGTGAGTTACTTTCATAACTCTACTTCTTAGCTTTATTCCTTTGTTATTGCTCTTATAACATATGTTTTTCTGTGTCTTATATTTTGTTATTCTTTTTCCTCTGAAACTAAGTGCTTCACAGAAGAATGAAAACCTTGGCCTTTGCTTAAAAGCACCCACTCTCCACAGGGAATATACTTATTCCAGGAAGGACAAAAAAGTGATTTAGGAGAGACAGAGTATTTTTGTAGTAAATGCTAAGTCTTCACTTCTTAGTCTGCAGGTTCTTTTTTGACCCTACCTGTCAGGTATCCATCTATGACCTTCATGTAAGAGTTAACTGGAAATTCTATGTCTTCAAATTCTACATCACCAATTACCTTAGATGCATAGCTTCTCTTCTGACTCCTTAATCTTTCTATCTGGCAGGAATTATCTCTGTGATGCCAGATGCGAGGTACACATGCCACTATTCATCATTCTATGTCCTTGGTACTCTCTCCAAGTATTGTGAAGCTCTGCTCTACTAGGTGAGGGTAGACTCAGCCTCAGCAAGCTCTACAGGTCATTGCAGCTTCCAGTACACTAGCTTGATAGATTAATCTCTTTGTTATTCTTAACTTTTCCTAGTGTTTCTGTCTTTTCTCTACCGCAAAGGGGAAATCAGTTTGTGGATTATGACAGGGCTCTGGTGGGATGGAGATCTCACCGCTAAGAACTAAATGGGAGGTCAAGGACTATCAGTACTTGATTACCTGGCCCCTCCACTAATTACTTCAGGGCCTTTCTCATCTCTCTTATTTTTTTTCAAGATAATAATAAACTGCAATTTGGGTTTCTACTCTGTTAAAGGAAAAAACAATGTCTGGATATCAAAAGAGAAAAAATTAGAAATTCCTATTATAATCAACTGTTTAGCTATGTTGTCATACATTTGCTTGCTCACTCATGAGACTTATAAAAATGAATTTGTAAGTTTGTGCTATTTGGTTTTCTTGAATAATATCAACAGAGAATATCCTTTTTGCAAGTCAGGAAAATGTGCCTTCATTCTATCTCATTCATTAAAAGTAAGAGTGGGTATTATTTTAATATTCTATAACTATACTCATTTAAAAATGTGCTCTTTTATATTAACAAGTTAATAAGCAGTAATAATCCAACCAAACAAATGGACTAACTCTGTCAGGATCATATGACCAGTCACAATTTAAAAACCAGCCAGGTGCAATCATGTTTTGAGAAAAATAGCGTTTATTTAGAGGCAGAATGTGGCAATTTGTTCCAGTAGAAATTCATCTGAAAGAAACAATAAAAATAACTTCTACTGCTTTTGAAAGTTATTTTTTTAAAGTGTTCTACTCTTGCATGCATATTTTAATGCAACTATTCTTACAAACAGGAAGAACAGAGGGAATGAATCAGCTTGCAGGGAGAGGAAACCCACTGTTTTATGGCAACAGTCCACTAATCAAGCTTAGGATGCCTCCCTCCAGGAGAAGAAGGTTGAAGCCTTCACATTCCTAACTGGGGCATTTCTTGAATACCAGTGACACATATTTAGAATAACATAAAATAAAAGAATAACCAAAAATGTGTGGAGTATATCATTTGCAATGGGAATCTTAACATTTGAGGAATGACTGTGAGCCACAGCAGTGACTAGGACCTATTGGCACAGGACGTCAAAGGAAGATAGGATTTCATTCCAGAGGGAATTCTTCAATCAAATCCAACTATATTATTTACATCTAAGATTTATAAGATTGATTAAATTGAGTTTCAAGCATCTTTGTATAAATAATATACTCAAAGCTTGCTGACTTTGATTCAATTCTATTCACTTTTTGACAGAGTAATTGGTATCAAATTTAATTTTAATAATCTGCTAAAGCTATGGTTTCTTTTGTCTTTCTAATTGTGATGGAGTTATTTAACAGAGTGAAGCTATTGTCATCTTCTCTTTACCTTTAAACAAAATGAGTATTCAGTTTCAATTTATTCACACTAGAGAATAGAGCACCAGCTAATTATTATTCATCGTGTTGCAGAAAAATTCTATTAGATGGTTCATATGAAAGAAGAGAAAAAATATGCTAACCACTTACCTTCAAAATATTTATCCATACTAATACATGACCTTAACTTGTTTATAAAAAGGTTATAATTGTCATATAATCTTGTGAACTGGTTTATATCCTGACATAACAACTAAAATTCCTCCAGGTATAAACTTTTGATGCTGAATGGGGCATTGTTTTGATATCAGTTTAAAATGGGAATAACATTCTAGGCGAGATATCTTATGAGCCCCTTTGTTCCCCTTAAAGTCCATAGACAGGGCTGGGGCTGGGGCTGGGGCTCAGTGGCAGTGTTGCCTAGCATGCATGAGGTGCTGGGTTTAATCCTCAGCACCACATAAAAATAAAAACAAATAAAATAAAGGCATCTGTCCATCTATAACTATAATTTTTTTAAAAGTCCATAGACATTTTGAATTATACTTTTATATTGTGTGCTTGTACAAATATGTAATAATGAATCCCACTATTATATATAGTTATAACACATTGATAAAAAATAAATAAATAAAATGGGGGGGGGGGTTGGAAAAGTCTGTGGCAAATCTATTTCCTTGAGGTCAACCAACTCCAGAATGTGCCACGCAGTTGTTCTGTGTTTTGGGTTAGTGACCTTTTCATCACTGTGACCAAAATACCTGATAAGAACAACTTAAATGAGAAAAGATGTATGAATTGTTCCAGTAGAAATTCATCTGAAAGACACAATAAAATTCATGATTTCAGAGGGTTCAGTTTCTGGTCAGCTGCCTCCATTGCTTTCAGCCTAAGACAAGGCAGAACATCTTGGTGGAAAAGCATGATAAAGGAAAGCTGCTCAGCTCATGGCAGCCATGGCACAGAGAGAAGAAGGGGCCAGAGAGAAAATAAACCACTCCAGGCCACCTCCAGTAACCTACTTCCTCCAACTAGCTCCCACCTCCCAGTAGTCTATTTAACCATTAATAGATTAATCCACTGATGAGGTCAGAGTCCTCAAGATCGCTTCCCAGAAGCTCCACCTCTAAACATGAGACTTTGGGGGACATTCCAGATCCAAACCACAACATGTTTTCATAACTATTCTTAGTTCTAGGGAACAGACTTGCAAAAATTAGATGTCTTTAAAATTGGTGTGAGAAGAATAAAGAATACACTGTTCATGTTAATGATGCACTAAAGATGTATTCATGTCTTGAGCAACTGTTGGGAAGGCATGTATTTGCAGATTTCCCCCTGATAGTCAAGGGAGGTGTGTATTTTTCATTTTATATTAACCCCTTCTCTTTGACTAGCTAGCCCTTCATATTCACTCTACCTTGTTCTGGTTGCTCAGAATCCCCAGTCAGAACCACACAATACCAAGTGCCCTCTCTGTGTTCAGAATCTATTTCTTTAGATGAGCACTAAGAAACAGAGACTTCATGTGGTAAGGGACCTTTTGATTTGTCTTCACCTAACATGCTATCCCATGAAGTGATTCTATAACAGCTGCCCCAGGGATTTCTTTTATTCTATCTGATAACTTTAGTCTATCTAATAAAAGGAGCCACGCACTTCAAGTATATGGAGGCAAGATAATGCTCATATTTTCTTTTTAAGTTTAGTTGCTGATCCTCGTTCTACTTTGTAGGAATAGAAAATATGTCCAAATTTTCTTTTACATAACAATTCATTAAATGTTTTCAGTTCTTTATCATGTGTACACATTAACAATTTTCACTTCTGTGAATGTTTCAATGAAATTGACATTAATTGACATTGAAACTACATTGTAAATCATAATCTAGATTTCATATATTATAATATTGATATTATAATTATTACATTATAATATAATTACATTATTATATAAAATGCACTATTTATTATATAATTTTATTATACATTTTATTATACATTTTATACTTTATGTAAGTTCTTATAGGTGTTCTACGTCTGGGACAATGGGACAAAATATTATTTTTCCAGATTTTGATTTTTTTCTGTTTTATTGAGGTCTCAGCACTACCCTTACAACATGAAATAATGCAAAACATACTCTACTTTATCATGGGCCCTATTAAATATTAACACCCAAAACTAGAAACTTAAATACTACAAAGTGGCAATAAATTGGCCAGGTCAAGCTATTATCTCATGTTAAGATTTTGGTCAACAACGTTTTGTTGCATATTTCTTCCACAAACTCCTTCTAAGCCAAGTTTTTCCTATTATGTACTTAATGAGAAATGGTGTGAGTTAACCTTTAAGAGAGTTTAGCTTGACATTTCAACCTAGATTATTTTGAATCTTAAGAGTGATGTTAAACAATATCTGCTCAAATTTTTGTTACTTAAAGCATAATATTTTTAAATATATGAAGTGATTTTGAAATTGGAGAAGGGAATGCCCAAAAACTTTGAAAAAAGTATGAATCAATTAATGAAAAAAAAGTATTAGGCAAAATCCAACACTCAATTAGAGTAGGCATAGAGGAAAGCTACTTAAACCCTATAAAGAGCACCTACAAAAACCTACAGCTAACATTATACTTCATCATTAAAAACTAGATGCTTTCTCCTAAGAAAGCTCTCTCACCATTCTTATTCCATATCATATTGAAAGTCTTAGTTAAAAAGGAAAAGAGTATAAAGAGTTGAAATGTAAAATAACTGCCTTTTTTTTTTTTTTTTACATATAATGCGACTGTCTATACAGAAAGATTCCAAAAAATCAACAATGAGAAAAATAAACAAAGAAGCGGCTCCTGGAACATAAAGAATGATAGCAACATTTAGAATACAAGGTAAATAGTAAGAATATAGGACTCGATGCATGTACAAAAGCCAATTGCTTTCTTATTTACCAGCAATAAACATCTAGAATTTGAAATTAAGCACACAATGTCATTTATAAGAGCAACAAAATGAAATAAGTGCTTAGGTGCCAATTTAACATAATTTGCATGTACATATATGTATATATTATCTATATGAGGAAAACTACAAAAAACTAATGAAAGAAATAAAAAACTCTAAAGAAATATATAGAGATTCGATGTTCATGGATCAACACACAGGCTGCTGTTAAAGTGTCAGTTCTTTCAACTTGATATGTAGAACACAATTCCAGTCAAAATCCCAGAAAATTATTTTATGTCTATCAACAAATTGATTTTAACATTTATCTAGGTAAGAACCCAGAACAACCAACACAAAACAAAAGAAGAAATTTAGAGGGTTTGTACTCCCTGACTTTAGTACCTACTATAAAGCTATAGTGATCAAGAAATGGGGTATTGTGGAAAGCATAGAAAAATAGATCAATGAAATAGAACAGAGAGTCCAGATATATATCCCCCAAAATATATTAAGTGGATCTCTGACAATGAAGCAGATCCAATTCTGTGGAAAAAGAATATTTTTCAACACATAATGCTCATCATCATTCATTTCTGTTGATCTAACAAAAGACCTAAAGCTGGGTATTATGGTCTGGGTCTGGAATATGCCCTCAAGGCTCATATTTTGAAGGGTTTCCCCAGCTGGAGGCGCTATTCACCATTGGATGTGGTAAAAACTTCAGCAGATAGAGTCTAGATGGAGGAAGTAGGTCACTGGGGCATGCCTATGAGGGGTATGTTTTGTCCGTGACCCCTTCCTCTCTTGAGCGTGTGCGCTCTCTCATTCTCTTCTTTCTGGCCACAATGAGGTAAGCAGTTTACCTCCACCTCTGCCATGAGATTCTGCCTGACCACAGGCCTGGAAACAATGGAGTCAATTGACCAAGAACTGAAACCATAAGCCATGATGGATATTTTCCTCCTTTAAGTTGTCATGGAGATGGAAAACTGACTAACAGAATTATTTGAATTTTCTGAACAACAGAAAATTTTTGTTCACATTTATAAAGCTTAGGAAGCCAAAGATAAGGCATTAGCAGGTTCAATGTCTGCTGAAGGTCCATTACTCATTGATGACACCACCTAAGTATCCTCATATGGAAGTAATGGGCAGCAGAAACAGAGCTGAACAATGTTTCCTCACTTGGTGGAAGAACAGAAGAGAGCTGAACTACTCCAGCAAGCATATTTTTGATGGCTTTAATTCCATCCATGAACTCTCCTTCCCTAGGATTAATCAACTCCTAAAGACCTCTCATTTTGTGCTAGCATATGATGTTTCAATGCATGAATACTGAGGACACACTCAAATCATTACACTGCTGGAGCAACCAGATATCCATATGTTAAAAACCATGAATCTAGACACTGACTTTTCACATTTCAAACAATAACTCAGAATGAATTGTAGACCTAAATGTAAAATGCAAAAACACAAAAGTTCTAGAAGATAATGCAGAAGAAAATCTAGATGAACATGGGTTTGCTAAGGCAGTTTTAGATATACCAACAGCCCAACCATAAGATAAAAATTGATAAATTGAATTTCATTAAAATTTTTTTAAAAATCTGCTCTGTGAAAGATTATGGCAGAAATATGAAAGGATAATCCACAGACTGAGAGAAGGTATTTGTAAAGCTTGTTTCTGACAAAGGACATGTATCCAAAATACACAAAGAACTCTCAAAACTCAACAGTAAGAAAACAAACAACCCAATTAAAAATGGGTAAAAGATCTGATCGTACACCTCACCAAAGAAGATAAACAGATGGCAAACATGTGAAAAGGTGCTCAACATCATATGTCATAAGGGAATTAGAAATTAAAAACCAAAAAAAACAGAAACAGAGACTCTTATCCACTGCTAGCAGGTATACAAAATAGTATAGCTATTTTGGAAAACAGGGTTTTTTAAAAAATATTTTTTAGATGCTGATGAACCTTTATTTCATTCATTTATTTATATATAGTGCTAAGAATCAAACCCAGTGCCTCACACATTCTAGGAAAGCACTATACCACTGAGCCACAACTGCAGCCCTGGAAGACAGTTTTTAAAAAAATAAAATTAAGCATATCTTACCATATCACCTGGCAGTTGTGCTCCTTGGTATTTACCCAAATGAATTGAAAACTTGTGACTACATAAAAGCCTGCACATGAATTTTCATAGCAGCTGTATTTAAAATGCCAAACTTGGAAACAACAAAATGCCCTTCAATAGGTGAATAGAAAAAATAAATAAATAAAACCCTAAATATCAAGACAATGGAATATTTTTTCAGTGATAAAAAAAATATAAGCTAACAAGCCAGAAAAAGACATAGAAGAACCTTTGAAGCATAATTCTTAGTGAAAGGAGTCAGTCTAGAAGGCTATATACTTTATGATTCCAACAACAAGATATTATAGAAGAAACAAATGTATAAATACAATAAATGAATCACTGGCTGCCAGGGTTTAGGAGAGACGGAGAGTAAGTGGAACCTGGGAGTTTTAGGGCACTGTAACTCTTATGCATGATACTGTAATGATGGATACATGATATTATATATTCATCAAAACCCATAGAATTGTACATCACAAAGAGTGACCCTAATGTAAACTATGGGCTTTAATCAGCAGAAATGTATCATTATAGCTTCAATTGTAGCAAGTATCCCACATTGCCGCAAGACCTTAATAACAAGAGAACGCTGTACTTTCTGCTCCATTTTTCTATAAGCCTAAAATAGCTCTGACAAATAAAGTATATCAATAAAAAATGAAATTAAAAAAATGGAAAAAGAGCAATGAAACAGAGTACATTATAAATACAAATAACTGAAAGATGCTAGAAAATGACTGCATTACTTTGAAAACTAGTAAATACAGGAGGGAAATTAAACATTTATTCTGCTTTTTTAAATGAGCTATATTATATTTAAACAGGAAACATTTTTCTTTATGGGAATGTATTAGCTGATACACAGTGAAAAATGTTAGAATGTCACCTCTCCTTAATGAATTAATGGATCTAAAACATGATCATCAATTACTGATGAAGGTCAGAAAAAAGAGAAAATCAGATTTAAGAATCTCAGGATGAAAGTATACAACATTGCCCATTAGGCTTAGCCAACACCCAACTAACTATCCAACAAATGAATAAATTCCTAAATTTGATGAAAGCTTTAAATGTCAAATATCAATTTATGAGTAATTCATGGTACAAACATGCAAAAAATTACACAGACATAAAATTCCAACTCAAATTCACATTAAAAACCCTCTAGTTTCTAAAATTAGATAGACAGACAGGCAGGCAGAGACAAACACAGAGACAGGGGGGGGGGGACAAAAAAGAGGGGTAAATTAGATTTTTAGAGAGACTTAAAAATAAATATAATGTGAAATAGTTGAATGAATTCTGGATTAATAGAAAAATTTGGTGAAGTTCAAATAAATTCTGAAGGGTAGGTTATAGTGTTGTAGCAATATTGATTTCTCAGTGTTGATGTATATGGTTATGTAAGATGCTAACTACCATAAGAATTATTATTACAGGACATTCAGAAATTCTCTATCTTTTCTGCTTTTCTATATATCTAGAAATATTTTAAAATAAGAAGTTTATTTTTAGAAAGATAAAAGACATACCAGGCAATATATGGACATTATTCTGATGATAATGCAAGATGAAGACATACCAGGCAATATATGAACATTATTCTGATCATAATGCAAATGAAAACAAACAGATTGCAAAAACTAACAACAATTACAAGGCAATTGAGGAAATTAGAACAGTGATTGAATATTTAATGTTAACAATAACAACTTTTGATAATATTTTAGGTGCCATAATTGTACAAAGATTATGTTTTCAAAGACTTTCTTTTGTTTTAAAGATGCTTATTAGAATACTTTAAGATGTCATGATATAATGTCTGATAACTCCTTCAAAATAATCTGGCTAGGGATGCAGTTTAGATAACAAATTAAAGAAAAGTAAAAAGATGGTTTAAGTAAATGTTAGATGAAGGTATTGTTGAGATTGTGTATTGAAGATATTGTTGAGGTACTATTGTGAAATATTAAGTGTGAAGGTATTTTTTTGTTAGGAATCTGATATATATTGCCATATGTAAACCCCATAATAGTTCTGCAAAATAGGCATTTTATAGCTGAGAAATTCAATTGTCAGAGGAGTTAGTCATCTTTCCTTAAGACAGAAAACCATTAATTAGGTAATGGAGCCAACCTTAGAATGCAAATTTGTGAAACTAGTACCCTTTCTTGTGCACACAATTTCTATTGCTTTAGGCCACAGGTGAGAGGCTATTCCTGGGTACCTCAGACTCACTCAGGTTGTGGCTCTGTGCCATGTCATGTGATTACTAACTCTGGTTTTATACATTTGTGTTATTTTTCTAGTGACAGTGATGGCTTGCACTTCCCACACCACACTGTTGTGTTTAACCACCTTTCCACAGCTCACCCTCAAAAAACCCTGGCTGGACTGAGGCCAGGGTTGCAGCTGTGGTTTTTATTCTTGTTTTCTTCATATTCTGAAACCAATATGTGAGATGGTGATGGTGATGGTGATGATGATGGAGAGGAGGAGGATACCTAGATTGATTAGACCATGTCCTAAGGAGCTGGCCATCCAGAAGGAAGCAAGGAACAGGATAGGCTCTCTGAATCACATCCTCCAGGAAAAGGTAAAACTGGCTGGAATTTGAGATAGACAAATTGAATTCAGCAAACTGCCACAAAAGAAGCTATCAGAAAGGAGCTACAAACCGTAGCACTCATCCTGTGGAACATTCTAATTCTATCTTAAAAATCAGTGCTCCTTATTTTATTTTATTTTTTTTTTAATTTTTTATTTTTAATTTTTTATTGTGGGTTGTTCAAAACATTACAAATTTCTTGACATATCATATTCCACACTTTGATTCAAGTGGGTTATGAACTCCCACCTTCACCCCATACACAGATTGCAGAATCACATCAGTTACACATCCATTGATTTACATATTGCCATACTAGTGTCTGTTGTGCTCCGCTGCCTTTCCCATCCTCCACCCTCCACCCTCCACCCTCCCCACCTCTCCCCTCCCCTCCCCTCCTCTCTCTCTACCTCCTCCACTGTATAACCCTGAGGGTCTCCTTCCATTACCATGCAATTTCCCTTCTCTCTCCCTTTCCCTCCCACCTCTCATCCCTGTTAAATGTTAATCTTCTTCTCCTGCTCTTCGTCCCTACACTGTTCTTAGTTACTCTCCTTATATCAAAGAAGACATTTGGCATTTGTTTTTTAGGGATTGGCTAGCTTCACTTAGCATAATCTGCTCTAATGCCATCCATTTCCCTGTAAATTCTATGATTTTGTCATTTTTTAATGCAGAGTAATACTCCATTGTGTATAAATGCCACATTTTTTTTATCCATTCGTCTATTGAAGGGCATCTAGGTTGGTTCCACAGTCTTGCTATTGTGAACTGTGCTGCTATGAACATCGATGTAGCAGTGTCCCTGTAGCATGCTCTTTTTAGGTCTTTAGGGAATAGACCAAGAAGGGGAATAGCTGGGTCAAATGGTGGCTCCATTCCCAGCTTTCCAAGAAATCTCCATACTGCTTTCCAAATTGGCTGCACCAATCTGCAGTCCCACCAGCAATGTACAAGTGTACCCTTTTCCCCACATCCTCGCCAGCACTTGTTGTTGTTTGACTTCCTAATGGCTGCCAATCTTACTGGAGTGAGATGGTATCTTAGGGTGGTTTTGATTTGCATTTCTCTGACAGCTAGAGATGTTGAGCATTTTTTCATGTACTTGTTGATTGACTGTATGTCCTCCTCTGAGAAGTGTCTGTTCAGGTCCTTGGCCCATTTGTTGATTGGGTTGTTTGTTCTCTTATTGTCTAATTTTTTGAGTTCTTTGTATACTCTGGATATTAGGGCTCTATCTGAAGTGTGAGGAGTAAAGATTTGTTCCCAGGGTGTAGGCTCCCTATTTACCTCTCTTATTGTTTCTTTTGCTGAGAAAAAAAACTTATTAGTTTGAGTAAGTCCCATTTGTTGATTCTAGTTATTAACTTTTGTGCTATGGGTGTCCTATTGAGGAATTTGGAGCCCGACCCCACCGACTGTAGATCGTAGCCAACTTTTTCTTCTATCAGACGGCGTGTCTCTGATTTGATATCAAGCTCCTTGATCCATTTTGAATTCACTTTTGTGCATGGCGAGAGAAAGGGATTCAGTTTCATTTTGTTGCATATGGATTTCCAGTTTTCCCAGCACCATTTGTTGAAGATGCTATCCTTCCTCCATTGCATGCTTTTAGCCCCTTTATCAAATATAAGATAGTTGTAGTTTTGTGGATTGGTTTCTCTGTCTTCTATTCTGTACCATTGGTCCACCCGCCTGTTTTGGTACCAGTACCATGCTGTTTTTGTTACTATTGCTCTGTAGTATAGTTTGAAGTCTGGTATCGCTATACCGCCTGATTCACACTTCCTGCTTAGCATTGTTTTTGCTATTCTAGGTCTTTTATTTTTCCATATGAATTTCATGATTGCTTTCTCTATTTCTACAAGAAATGCCATTGGGATTTTGATTGGCATTGCATTAAACCTATAGAGAACTTTTGGTAATATCGCCATTTTGATGATGTTAGTTCTGCCTATCCATGAACAGGGTATATTTTTCCATCTTCTAAGATCTTCTTCTATTTCTCTGTTTAGGGTTCTGTAGTTTTCATTGTATAAGTCTTTCACCTCTTTTGTTAGGTTGATTCCCAAGTATTTTATTTTTTTTGAAGATATTTTGAATGGAGTGGTTGTCCTCATTTCCATTTCAGAGGATTTGTCGCTGATATACAGGAATGCCTTTGATTTATGCGTGTTGATTTTATATCCTGCCACTTTGCTGAATTCATTTATTAGCTCTAATAGTTTCTTTGTAGAGCCTTTTGGGTCTGCTAGGTATAGAATCATATCATCTGCAAATAGTGATAATTTAAGTTCTTCTTTTCCTATTTTTATGCCTTTAATTTCTTTCGTCTGTCTAATTGCTCTGGCCAGTGTTTCGAGAACTATGTTGAACAGAAGTGGAGAGAGAGGGCATCCCTGTCATGTTCCAGATTTTAGAGGGAATGCCTTCAGTTTTTCTCCATTCAGAATGATGCTAGCCTGAGGCTTAGCATAGATTGCTTTTACAATATTGAGTTATGTTCCTGTTATCCCTAGTTTTTCTAGAGTTTTGAACATAAAGGGATGCTGTACTTTGTCGAATGATTTTTCCGCATCTATCGAGATGATCATATGGTTCTTATTTTTAAGTCTATTGATGTGGTGAATAACATTTATTGATTTCCGTATATTGAACCAGCCTTGCATCCCAGGGATGAATCCTACTTGATCATGGTGTACAATTTTTTTGATATGTTTTTGTATCCGATTCGCCAGAATTTTATTGAGGATTTTTGCATCTAGGTTCATTAGAGATATTGGTCTGTAGTTTTCTTTCTTTGAAGTGTCTTTGTCTGGTTTAGGTATCAGGGTGATGTTGGCCTCATAGAATGAATTTGGAAGTTCTCCCTCCTTTTCTATTTCCTGAAGTAGCTTGAAAAGTATTGGTATTAGTTCTTCTTTAAAGGTTTTGTAAAATTCTGCTGTATACCCATCCGGACCTGGGCTTTTCTTAGTTGGTAGTCTTTTTATGGTTTCTTCTATTTCCTCAATTGATATTGGTCTGTTTAGGTTTTCTATATCCTCCTGACTCAATCTGGGCAGATCATATGACTTAAGAAATTTATCTATGCCTTCACTATCTTCTAATTTATTGGAGTATAAGGATTCAAAATAGTTTTTGATTATCTTCTGTATTTCTGAAGTGTCTGTTGTGATATTGCCTTTTTCATCCCGTATGCTAGTAATTTGAGTTCTCTCTCTTCTTCTCTTCGCTAGCATCGCTAAGGGTCTGTCGATTTTGTTTATTTTTTCAAAGAACCAACTTTTAGTTTTGTCAATTTTTTCAATTGTTTCTTTTGTTTCGATTTCATTAATTTCAGCTCTGATTTTAATTATTTCTTGCCTTCTACTTCTTTTGCTGTTGTTTTGCTCTTCTTTTTCAAGGATTTTGAGATGAAGTATGAGATCATTTATTTGTTGGTTTTTTCTTTTTTTAAGGAATGAACTCCAAGCAATGAATTTTCCTCTTAGAACTGCTTTCAATGTGTCCCATAGATTCCGATATGTTGTGTCTGTGTTTTCATTTATCTCTAAGAATTTTTTAATTTCCTTCTTGATGTCTTCTATAACCCATTGATCATTCAGTAACCTATTGTTCATTCTCCAAGTGATGTATGCTTTTCCCTTCCTTCTTTTATTGTTGATTTTCAGTTTCATTCCATTATGATCAGATAAGATGCATGGTATTATCTCTACTCCTTTATATTGTCTAAGAGTTGCCCTGTGACATAATATATGATCTATTTTTGAGAAGGATCCATGTGCTGCTGAGAAAAAAGTGTAACTGCTTGATGTTGGGTGGTATACTCTATATATGTCAATTAGGTCTAGGTTATTAATAGTGTTATTGAGTTCTATAGTTTCCTTCTTTTGTATGGAAGATCTGTCCAGTGGCGAGAGAGGTGTGTTGAAGTCTCCCATGATTATGGTATGGTGGTCTATTAGACTCTTGAACTTGAGAAGAGTTTGTTTGACGAACATAGCTGCACCATTGTTTGGGGCATAAATATTTATGATTGTTATGTCTTGTTGGTGTATGGTTCCCTTAAGCAGTATGTAGTGTCCCTCTTTATCTCTTTTGATTAACTTTGGCTTGAAATCTATTTTATTTGATATGAGTATGGACACTCCTGCTTGTTTCCGAAGTCCATATGAGTGATATGATTTTTCCCAACCTTTCACCTTCAGCCTATGTATGTCTTTTCCTATCAAATTCATCTCCTGTAGGCAGCATATTGTTGGGTCTTGTTTTGTGATCCATTCTACTAGCCTGTGTCTCTTAATTGGTGAGTTTAAGCCATTAACATTTAGGGTTATTATTGAGATATGGGTTGTTCTTCCAGCCATATTTGTTTATTTCTGTTACTAAACATGGTTTGTTTTCCTCTTTGATTATTCCCCCCCCCTTTACTGTCCTACCTCCCACTGTTGGTTTTCATTGTTATTTTCCATTTCCTCTTCCTGTAATGCTTTGGCGAGGATGTTTTGAAGAGATGGTTTTCTAGCTGCGAATTCTTTAAACTTTTGTTTATCGTGGAAGGTTTTAATTTCATCCTCCATCCTGAAGCTTAATTTCGCTGGATACACAATTCTTGGTTGGAACCCATTTTCTTTCAGTGTTTGAAATATGTTATTCCAGGATCTTCTAGCTTTCAGAGTCTGTGTTGAAAGATCAGCTGTTATCCTGATTGGCTTACCCCTAAATGTAATCTGCTTCCTTTCTCTTGTAGCTTTTAAAATTCTCTCCTTATTCTGTATGTTGGGCATCTTCATTATAATGTGTCTAGGTGTGGATCTCTTATGATTTTGCACATTCGGCGTCCTGTAGGCTTCTAGGATTTGGGATTCTGTCTCATTCTTCAAGTCTGGGAAGTTTTCTTGTATTATTTCATTGAATAGACTTCTCATTCCTTTGGTTTGGAGCTCTGTACCTTCCTGTATCCCAATGACTCTTAAGTTTGGTCTCTTAATGTTATCCCATATTTCTTGGATGTTCTGCTCATGGTTTCTTAACAGTCTTGCTGAGCTGTCTATGTTCTTTTCCAGTTGAAATACTTTGTCTTCATTGTCTGATGTTCTATCTTCTAAGTGTTCTACTCTGCTGGTAGTATTCTCCATTGAGTTTTTAAGTTGGTTTATTGCTTCCTGCATTTCTAGGATTTCTGTTTGTTTGTTTTTTATAACCTCTATCTCCCTGTATAGTTGATCCTTTGCTTCCTGGATTTGTTTGCGTAATTCGTTGTCGAAGTGATCTTTCATTGTCTGATTTTGCTGTTTAATGTCTTCCTTGATACTCCAGATCATCTGAAGCATGTATATCCTGAATTCTTTATCTGACATTCCATCTGCTGCAGCTGTTACCTCTTCTAAAGTTGCGTTGACCTGCATTGCTTGTGGTCCTTTCTTTCCTTGTCTTTTCATACTGCTTGCGTATCTTTCCTGCAGGTGCGGGCGGCGGCTCTGCTCTCTCCTTATTCCAATTGGGGTGTCGTGGCTACCACGCCGGCAGGTCAATGGGCCTGTTCTGGGAGCTGGCGGCGGCTCTGTTCTGCCCCTACTCCAGTTGGGGTGACGAGTGTACCATGCCGGCAGGCCACCGGGCCTGATCCGCCGGTCGGTTGCAGGTTTGCCTACCCTGCAGGCGGGGGCGGTGGCTCTACTCTGCCCCTACTCCAAATGGCGTGATGTGACTGTCGTACCGGCAGGCCACTGGGCCTGTCCCGCTGGTCGGTCGCAGATCTGCCCACCTTTCGGGCACGGGTGGAGGCTCTGCTCTGCCCCTACTCCAATTGGGGTGTCGTGACTACCCCGCCTGCAGGACGCTGGGCCTGTTCCTGGCACGGGCGGCGACTCTGCTCTGCCACTACTCCAATTAGGGTGGTGTTTGTACCAAGCCGGCAGGCTCCTGGGCCTGATCCGCCAGTCTGTTGTAGGTCTGCCTACCTTGGAGGCGCGGGCGGCGGATCTGCCCTGCCCCTCCTACCACGCCTGCGGACCCCTGGGCCTGATCTGCAGGTTGATCACTGGTCTGCTCACCCTGCGGGCACGGGTGGCGGTTCCGCTCCGCCCCCACTCCAATTGGGGTCACGTGACCACCACACCGGCAGGGCCTGATCCGGGCGTGGGAGAAGGATCTGCTCTGCCCCTACTCCAGTTGGGGTGACGTGTGTACCACACTGGCAGGCCACTGGGCCTGACCCGCCAGGCTGTCACAGGTCTGTTTACCTTGCAAGCGCGAACAGCGGCTCTGCCCTGCCCCTCCTACCACGCCCATGTACCACTGGGTCGCGGGTCTGCCCACCTTGCGGGTGCGGGTGGCGGCTCCGCTCCGCCCCCTCTCCAATTGGGGTCACGTGGTCACCACGCTGGCGAGCCGCTGGGCCTGCTCCGGGCGCTGGCGGCGGCCCGGCTCCTCCCCTCTGGCTCGACGACAAATTGAGGAGACTCGGGTGACTGTGCCTCACCCCCCCTACCAGGAGACCAACTGCTTATGTCTCCGCTGGTATTGATGAAGTTCCCTCCTCCGCCGCTTTCTGCAGACATCAGATCTCTGCCATGTTGGTATCCTATGTGAATGGCAGCATTTCGTTCCCCTTGCCGGGCAACCAAAGCACCGGGTGAGTCCTGACCGGCCCTCAGTAGGACCCGGACCGAGAAGCATTTTCCGCGGGCTCCTAGCCCCGGGCCAGGGAAGTTCCGGGAGCCAGAACTCAGCCGCTCCGTGCTCGGTGTAAGCTCCGATAAGAGTAGGCTCCAAGAAGCAGTCCCCGCGGGCTCAGTTCCGGGAGCCGGAATTCGGCTGCTTAGTGCTTGTTGTATGCTCTGGTAGGAGCAGGGTCCAAGAAGCAGCCTCCGCACGCTCAGCAGCCCTGGGCCAGGGTGGTTCCGGGACGGTTCCGGGAGCCGGAACTCGGCCGCCCCGCGCTCGGTGTTCGCTCCGATAAGATCAGGTTCTAAGAAGCACCCAGGCGCTGAACCCTAGCAATCTGTCTGCAAGCCGCAGGCGAATTGCAGCCTGAAATTAACTGTTCTATGGCTGAATGAGCTGCGGTCAGTCGAAAACAGGGGTGGTGACGTCAGTTTACCAACATGGTGGCTGCTGGCCTCCTCTGTGGTCTGACCGGTGTGGAGAACCGAGATGGACCGCTTCCTTCCCCCGTCTCGAACCCAGAATTCAGCCCTGAGTACGGTGCTTGCGCGGCTGGCAGAAACTGCAGCGCTGTAACCCTGCGTCTCTATCCCAGCGCGCGCTGCAGACTCTAGCCGCGGGGCGATTTGCTGAATAAGCAGTGTTACCCTCCGTGCGACAAACCTCTCGCGTTTGAGTCCCTGTAGCTGATCCTCGTGCGATGGAAATCCTTCCTCCAGGTTCCGGAGCACCCCACTATTGCTGGAAATTCCTAACAAGATATCCTTTAGCCGTCCTGACTTGTCATACTCCCACACAGTGAAGCAGCACACGGGGGCAATGCACTCCCCTCGCCGCCATCTTCCTTCCCCCAGTGCTCCTTATTTTAATTATTGAAGTGTATTTATAGCTGGCACTGATTCCAGGATTCTGCAGGACCCAGTATATTTTGAAATTAACCATCAATAGTGTTAGACATATAATTAATACTAACATATATTACCATTATAGGTGGTTGTGCCACTATATTTTCATATTGTTCCTTAAATAGTAATAGAGTTAAATAGTTAAAAAATATCCAATTTTTTCCAGATACCGTGGATTGATATGAATGTTCTTATTTTGGTCTAACAATAACCAGTTGAGAAAAGAATCATTGGCTTCATTTTATGAATAAAAATGCATGGAAATGATAACCATTGTAGAAGGTCAAGCAGCTGGATCAGCCCAGATTGTTGTGTTTTCAAGAGATTTCTTTTCCTGGTATAGGAAACTGCTGCTGCTGCTTTGAGAGAAGACATTTCCTTGGCAGAGATAACCTGTGTCACTGCTGTCATTTTAATTGCATATGGAGAATGGTCCAAACATAGCCACACCCTCTGGGGAATGAAGTGCCAATGCCAGCAATGTCCTATAGGCAGTTTAATGCTTTTTTTTTTTTTTAGTTAGACATAATATCTTTATTTTGTTTTTATTTATTTTTATGTGGTGCTGAGGATTGAATCCAGGGCCCCAAATGTACAAGGCAAGCGCTTTGCCACTGAGCCACAACCCTAGCCCAGTTTGGTAGCTTTTAAGAAAATTCACTCTGTGAGGTCTAGTTCCCTCCTACTTTGGGATCAAAAGTGATAACAGTCAAAGCTATGGGAGAAGTTCTGCCAAAAAGATATCAATAAACATCAGGGAAGGAAGGGAAGAAACTATCTGAATTTCCCTGATATAAGCAGCTATTTATAACCTCTATTATTCATGTTGCAAAGAGTTATGCAACATGTTACTTGAGGTTGTGAAATTTGTCAAATATCTCTGTAGGCAATATATATTATGCATTGCTGTGTGCGTGTGCACACACACATGGGCATGTGTGTGAGATTACCAGATTGGAAATAGCTGCAAATTCTTTGTCACACCACCCATTGAGTGATGGCTTTCATGTGGTTTCTCTGGAGTATAATTAGGTTCTGTGGTCTGACCACCAGAACACAATGCAGGTGATGCTGTGGCAGAAAGAGCTACTAGCTCATCCTGTTTGTCTCATGAAGTGCTCACTCCTAGAACACTTGCTCTGGAAGAGGTCAACTGTTATGCTGGAAATCTGATGACCCTATATTTCCATGGTATGACACAGGCCCTAGAATACAAGATACCAGATAGACTAATAGGCCAAAGACTAATGCAATGCTGAACACATGAACCATCTTGAACCTCAGTCCACACACTTGGGAACTCCTAAAGAGGTCATGCAAATCAGAGCCAAGTCACCTAGAAAAAACCTTCCCAATTCCTAGAGTATGAAAAAGAAAATGTTGTTTCTAGTCACTCCATTTTGGGGTAGTGTGTTTTGCAACAATATAATAATGAGGTAATCAAGTTTGTCTGAAAAAATAACAGGTGATTTTTCCATAATAAGCAGAAATGAAACCAGGAGAGGAAACTTTGGCTAGAAAGAAGGAAGTGAGCAACCTTTTTCAAAGTGGAAAGCCTTGTTAATTACAGTTAAAAGCTAATTGTAGAATTTTTTGATTAATTCTCCTCACTTAATGGTTTAAAATAAAGATGGTTAGGGATTAATTTTATAGTGTTGGTGTAAGACAGTAACTTTTTCAGAAGATTAAAGACCTGTGATTGGTATTATTCTACTAATTAGATTAGTAATATACTCAGGGAAAGACATATGTTCTTAGAGGAATGTGGACTATAAGAGAAATCCCAGTTCTTATAAAAATATATGACACAGAAGTTAGAATAATACATGTTTCAAAGATAGAGAATCTTTGTCCTCAGGGAAGCATAAAAATATAGGACCAAAAAATTCACAATTTTTTTTATATTCTTGGTTATTAATCACGAGTTTGGAGCTCATTTTGTGTAATGTTGAAGACTGAATAGATAAGTTTACTTTTGTTCCTCTTCAACAACTCTACTAAAATAATAATTTTGTTTTTCTAAAACCTCATAAACTCACAAAGGCAACAAAATGGGACAGAAGACAAGAGCAACAAAACACTGGAACCTAAGAAAAGAATCTGAAACTGACTTAGCAGTCAGAAAATCAGAGACATGCTCTGATTTAACATTGCTCATTCCCCACAAAGAACCCTGGTATCAGGTATGTTTACAACAGGGAATGAAAGTGGGGTTGAAAATAACTATTCATGAAGTAATTAGATCTCCTGGGATCCTCTCTCCCTACCTTTTTATAAAACAAGATACTTATTCTCTGAAGAGAGTAACATAGAGGATTTCAGGGTTGGGTAACAGTTAACAGCAGGGCCACCAACAACAGGGCAATAACTGAATATTGAGTCCCTAATCCTACTTCATTCTTTCACACAGCTAAGGCAGATAGGTCTATTCCTACCCGAAAAGAAGTTAAAATGTTCTTCTCCAAGAAATCTGATCAACCCCAGCAGGTAATTTAAAGTTACTGATATCAGAGTCACCTCCATGAAACAAAGTAAGCTTTGCATTCCTCTAACACACACCTAAATTAATTAATTTATAAAAAGGAAAGTTTATGTTGGCTCATGGTTTTAGAAGTCTCAGTCCATTGTCACTTGATCTTATTGCTTTGGGTCCCAGAGTCAGGCAATATTTCATGGTAGTAGCTTGGGTAGAGGAAGCTGCTGCCTACCTCATGGCATCTGGAAAGCAAAGAGACAGATGAAGAAGTCCCAATGTCCCCTTCAAGGTCATTCCTCCAGTGACCTCCAGTCCTCTGAAAGGTCTGAACATCTCCCAGTAGTGCCACAGACTGGCAACCAGGCCTTTAGCACATGGACCTTTGGGAGACTCTCACTCAAACCATAGAACAAGCCTAGCAAAGCATCTTGGAGCAAAGCTCAGAGTGGGTAACCTCATATATATATACTGAAGATTTCAGTTGTTTTTATAGTGCCCACTCTTAAATCTAAGCAAACAACCCAGGTTCACCAGGTCCAATTTATCTAAATTAACTTCTGATGTGATAAATAGAGAAGAAATAGACAAAAGAAATGTTGGTATGTTGTCCCTGCTGTCAACATGTCACCCAATCCTGAGGTCCTCTGTGTTACCCTCTGCATAGAATCTTGTCTTATAAAAAAGCAAGAAGGAAAGATGAATATGCAGAGAAGAAACAGTAAAGGAAAATCTTTTATTCATGTCTTCAGAATAGTAAAAAGTGCAATTATAAAACAAGAACAGAAATTATATTTTTAAGAAAGAAATAAGGCAAAGAAAGGCTCTGCAGGTGAGGTCAAGGAAGAGAGGCAGTGGAATACAGAGAACCACAGACAACGATTCAACAATCAGGGTGATAGAGAATCTCAGACACTCCAGTTTACTGGTAGGTGTGACCAATCCATCATTCCCCTAGTCCCCAGCAGCAGGACCAACAAAGAAAAAGCATTCGAGGGGCAGGAACAGCAGGAAATGATGTGAAATCAAAGATGGAGCCAAATAGGCTACATATTTTCTCCAAAGGGAATGAGTACTTCAATGCATGGAACCACAGCATAAGAATTATTAGCTGAAAGGGAAGACAGCCCTACAGCCTCCAAGTTGTGAGTGATTGCCAAAAACAATACTTCCGAGCCGCAAAGATCTCAGAGAGGCTGTGTTAGTCCCAGAATGTATCAGCAAATCTCTCTAGAAGAAAAAAAGAAATTTTTAGAAGAGAAACCAAATTGAAGAGGGTAAGGCAGAAAACCCTGTATGTAAGAAGGTTCAGTTTGCAGAGAGAAAAGATTCAGATGCAGCATATGAAAAAAAAAAAAAATACTGTCACAATGAAATGTCAGTACAGCTTCCCAAGGTGAGAGCACCTCTTCCAAGACAAAGGTTAGTGAACTCTGTCTGGGAAACACTGAAGAGGGACAGAAAACCTTGCAAAGCTAGGCCTCACTCAGACTCAGATACCACTCCCAGGATCATGATTCAATAACAAAGAGTACAGGAACTTTATCAATAAACATACAGAGGATTTTCTGTTCACCCAATACTGAACTAAATTCTTGAGACAATTAAAAAGAAATACTTCTCAAAAGATTGCAGAGCATCAGGACAGAGGCAGCATCCATGCATGCGACATTAGTGACATTAAAGGGTCCCTGATTAGTTGTATTATTGCTAAGGATTTATGTCAATGATCATCAAGGTCTCAGTCCATTCTTCACACTAGTTCTGCTACTTACAAGTTGTTTGACTTTGGGGCTTTCCTTCAGCCTCTTGTCTATAAAATGAGGACAATGATATAATCTTCTCATAGCTATTTTGTAAAGAGTAGTGAGATAAAACTTGAGTAAGTCAGGCATGTAGTAAGCACTTAAGTGTTTGCCCATGTCATTAGGACGGATACCATCATCTAGTTGCATGGTATATCTGTTAGCCTCTGCCACAGTGCATAAATTTCATTGCATCAGAGAAATACCCAGATACAGGTCTGAAAACACAAAAGAGACAGTGGGTTTCACCTCCACAATCTCACTACCTGCCATAGCATCTGATACTTACTTGGTACTCAGTGAATCCATGTTAAATGGGAAGCTAAGAATTATCACTACCAGAAAAACAATTACAAGCCTATGTCCAATAATTTATATTTTAATATTTCCAGCTTCCTCATAGTCATTATATACTGAAAGATGAAATTCTTGTCTTGTTTTTATTCTGCACAAATATATCATGTACACTTTTTAATTGTGCAAGATTTAACATCATCCTCATTGTTTTAGAAAGCTTTCCAATGAAGAATAAATTTATATAATTACAATTTTAAAAATTAAAATAATATTCTTAATATTAGTAAACATGATGGTGTATTTACTCTAAGGTTAAGGAAAAATATTTATTATATAGGTAATTGCAAATACTAAGCAAGGAAAATGTTACAATTATATATTCTTGTTCTCATTAAACATTCAGTAATAAGTGATTTAATATTTTCTTTAAGGAAAAGATACAGAGCTTTTAGCAAAAATTTTTTGCTTATGCCATGAAGTAAATATACAATGTAAAACTAAAATATTCTTCTGATTTGTGACCAAAAATATGTTGCAGTAAATGCATACTATATCAAATAAGAAAGGTGTAAGTCCACTAAGCACCTAATGTCAGAATAGTATTCTAAATATTTCACTGATTCCTTCTGTGACTGACAGATGAGAAAGGACACTATTGTCAAGAACCAATTCACCTGTCCTGGGCTTACAGCTGAGTATCAGCTAGGTCTGATGCCCATTCTCTTAAAAACAAATGTTTAAACCACCTTAGAAAAAGTATATTCATAAATCCTGCATGGTGTATTTGTTGTTCTTTTATTGAATCATACAAGAATATTCCCTAAGAATATTCTCACAGCACAATATTCATTGTCATTCAACTATATCACCATACTCTGAAAAACTTAATGTTCTACAGTGAGTCCTTAATAATATGGAATAGCAAAAATACAGCGTTGGGACAAGAATAGCATAAGCAACTGTTGTGCACAAATACAATATGTTCATTTTTCATAGTTTTTATTTCCCCCACGGAGCACATAAACACCTTCCATAGGTCTTTGTCAGCTAGATTATTAATTTTTGTTTTAAATTAGAGTATAGTTTCCTCTACTCTTAAAAATGCTTGCCTTTGTTTCTGCATGTTCCCCTGGGAGGAGATATTATGAATGCGTTTTTCCAATACACTGTCCTTGACATTACACTTAGGGGAAGTGATTTTTTGTATTGATTTCTTTGATGCTCATTCCTCACGTGTCTTCTTCAGATACTCCTTTTGTGTTTCTGCTTTTCCTTTTCAATTACATGGAGCCCTGTGATATCACAGAGCCGCAGGAAATCTTTCCTTTGCTACCTCATTTTAAATTATTGTGATTTAATCTCAGAGTCAAAAATGTAGTTTTCTCATTGAAGGAATTTCTCATTTTATTATTAGTGTGTGAGAACTTTTCCAGGCTGGTGAATGCATTTACATGTAGTTAATGCTGAGGATGATTCTAGTGTATTTTCTATTTTTCTTCCAGTAGTAACACTTCTTATGATTCTTAAGTCTCTCTGCTGATGATAAGATTGGAGAACACTCTAGGCTTTTTCTGTAGGCTTTTTCCCTGAAAAAGGATTCATAGTAAAGAATGTAGCCACAGGGATCTCGCAGGCCAGTCCTGGCATTACCTTAGCATGAACTTGGAACACAAGCTCTTCCTCTGTCTCCTTCCCAAAAAAGGGGTCAACACCCACTTCCTGCAATGACTGATTTCTGGTGTAAGACATGCCAAATGGGTGGAATCTGATTTTCTCCTACGGCGTTTCATGGCAAAGCCGAGTGTGTGTGACTAGGCTGTCAGAGTGCAAGGGTTGCCGAAGAACATCAGGAGGCTGAAATGGCTTTAGAGGGTTCTGATTGCTAAAAGTGAGGCCAAGTCTGTAAGTAGCTACAAGTCCAATTTGTAGTTCAGTCCTAAAAAGACATCATCATTTACAAGGAAGGAGAAATACAAAAAGACCCCCCAAAAATCAAAACAACAAAAATGAGGACTTTCTGTGTGTTGTTTTCCTGCCCTTTCAGTGAACTGAAATTATTCAATTAGTAAGTAACCTTAGTTAGACTTACACAAAAACAAATAAGGAATTCAGATATTTTCACAGACACCAAGTTCCCATTGCTCATATCTAGTTGTCAGGGTTGTCAACATCCTTTTATACTGTTTGACATGAAAAGTGGTGGTTTTGCATTTACAGAGAAACCCTAAAACTAGGAACTAAAAATAATAATAATAATAAAATAATAACAACAATAATAATAATAATAATAATAATAATAATAATAATAATAAAAGAGATATAACTTGAGGATCATTATAAGAATAGATAATTGAGAAATTTTAATTACTCAGGATTACAAAATGATAAAAATGTTTCTAAGGAAGGAAATATTTTGAATAAGATTTAGAAAAGAATTTCAAACTTCAGTAAACATATTGAACAGATTAAAAGCAAACAGAATAGATCATATCCATTCATCTTTCCAAAAGCTCAGATGGCTACATAGTGTTGGCATTTGGACAGTTCATAGGAATTTATTATGACATTGGATGTAGTAACAAAAACTGGATTTGATTTCTAACTCTGCCATTTAGTACTTCTCTAATCTCAGCTTTTCCTTTAAAAAAAAATAGAAAAGTTACATATACCTTGCCTCTTATTAATGGGTTTTTGTGAAGTTTATTTAAGAGCACTTTTACAGGGCGACATAAACTATATAAATATGCACACCTGGAATTGCACTAGTGCTTGTTGATGGTATAAATGAGATCTAAGTAGAAATTTTATCTATCTGCAACAATCACTTGCAGCCTGAACTTGTAGCTGAACATAAAATTATGTACTATCTCAAATCTGTTTCTGGCTTAATTTTGCGTGAGTAATGAAAATCTATGCAAATGCATAAACTTCTAGATTACTGATCTTTATGTTTTAAACTCTCTACCCTACATAACATGACAAGGCAGTTCAGGTTAAAGGAAAGAGTGTGAATGCACAGTCAGACTCTCCTAAGATTAAATAGCTTTGCCTCCCTGTATTTGCTGGACGTCAAACAAGTCAAAATACTTACTTCCTTGAAGCTAAAGTTTTTCATCTCTGAAATGAGCATAACACTTACCTCCTAAAGTTACTGTAAATGTCTAACTTATAACTTACCTAAGACATCCAGTTGAATATTTGGCATAATGATAGTGTTTTTATTGTCTCTTATCATTTTCAGAATGATTTCAACATTTTATAATCCCATCTTCCACAGATGACATTTCCAGGTATGAATAGCTTGAGATGGAATGAATAAATCCTACCTTCAGAGTGTCTTCAGGCAAACCACGAGAGCCAACTTATTACTTCCCAAACTGACTTCCAAGGTTTTATCTCCTTAAACATTTTTTCTGCTTGCTTAACTTACTTAACAAGTAAATTGTCACTCCATCTCTCATAGTCAAGAATACCCACCAAAGAGAGAGAGAGAGAGAGAGAGAGAGAGAGAGAGAGAGAGAGAGAGAGAGAGATCCTTTCAAAAGTTCCCATTTAAGCACTATCCATTCCTCAAAGCAAAGGCTGACTTCTCATCTATTGAGTCTCTAGCAAATGTTTTGATCTTCTTACTACCTGCAAATATATTCTGTTCATTTGATTTTCTCCAAATCTGTACATTTAATACTTCTTGCTCCCACTTTTTTTTTCTATACCTCATTGTTCAAGGTTAAGGTCAAGTTCTACTTATGCCATGAAGTCCTCCTGACCACTTGTCCTCATATTGACTTTACTGGTTCTAAATTCATCCTTACTTTCTGCTCCATAACTTTGTGCTTCCCTTGCATGATAATTTAACCATTATTATTCAGGACTAAGTTCTATGTTTTGTACATTGTCTTCCAAGATAGCCTAAAATTGTGCTGTGGGTCCTCTGTTTTCTGAAATATATAAATAAATACATGAGATACAAAAACAAATTCCATTGAGAAAATACCTCCAAACACTGTAAATCCTGCTGATAATTTAGGAGTCTCTGCTTCAATACTCTGGTTCCATTATTTCAAAGGGAAGAATTAATTATATTTTCATTTCCTATTATTCATTTATCCCGTTTAGCCATAAGCTAGTCTTCATTTACTTTCTTGTGTGTTCTTATTGTTATTGGAAATGTCTGCAAATGCTGACAGGAATCTACTGAGGAGATCACAGGATCAGACATGGGTCTTGGCCTACAGTTACACAAACACTCTTGCTGCCCATACATTATTTATTCTGATTTTCAAAATAGACACTTTTCACTCCCAAGGCTGGAAATCTAATCCCTTTTTCTTAAAACAAAATGTCTTTAAACACAAATAAAAATAAATACATAAAAGAATTGCAGTAGTGATGATGTAAAATGATAAATGCATAAAATTTTTAGCATCAGCTAGTGAAGATAAGGACAGATTCAAAACCACAAGGAAAGTGGTTTTATTTCCACTAAGAGGCAAAAACTCAGCCACCTTTGTATCATCCATTTTTCTGGGCTTCTTTATCTATCTATAAAAAGCACTTTTGATTTTAGAGCCTCGCCAAGAGCCTCATGCCCTAGCTGAAATGACTGGAACTCCGAGGAAGACATACAACTTCCACATCTAGGGAAGGCTCTGTTAAGAGCCTCCGTGTTCTCAGCATATAGCACATACCAAACCTGTATGAAAGGAACCTTCTCTAATGCACCATTTTAATATTCCTGTTTTTTTTCCACACTTCTGTCTAGTCTCCTGCCCCAAAAGTAATTACTCAGGCAGATTTCAATATATATATATATATATATATATATATATATATATATATATATATATATATATATATATATATCATTATTGCTAAATATTTCATAATAATGAAGGAAACAGCTATCATTATAGAGATTTAAATCAATGGAATAAACAGTAGGACCATCCTAAGACAGTTGGTCAGCAATAAAAGGCAAGATTGGAAGCATCGCATCGTGCCCAAGAAGTTTCTCAATAAGATACATGTGTTCATCAGATCCACACTTACACCTTATCAGGTGGATTTCCTGATATCTACCTCACATTTGAAAAATGTGGACCCCAAGGAATCATCTTCTAGTTAAAACTCTCTACAAAGAGCCTTCCCACAAAACAATTTCCTCAATCTCAAGCTGTGGAGGACTTTTTAGCTTTAGTTGCCTTATAATGATAGTTATCAGAAAGTTCTTATGATTGTAAGATTATTCTAAGGTGTATTACTTTTATTTCTGCCAATTCCTATAGCCAATAATGCATGTTCATTCCCCACAGTCCTAATCAAGATTGATAAATTGTTAACAAAAATCAACTAAGTGCTAGGGACCTGACAACTAGCTACCCTAAATGCACAAACAACATGTAATTTCAAAGATATCCATTTGAAATCTAAAAATCACCAAATCCCTGAAATATGGGAACAAGGAAAGCTTCAATTCATGTTCATGAACTTCATGTCCAATAAGTATAAAATTCTAAAAAAAAATGAACTCATTATGTAAAGTGGACATTTGTTATTTTACCCCAAATGTGAAATATAACATTTTAAATCAGTATTGATTTTAAGAACCAGGAGATCCTTCACACAGATCCCCAAATAAGCCTGTAAACAGTGTTCTAAAAGCTAATTTCTTTGCCCAGGCAAAATTGAAGATGTCATTCATCCAAGGCTGTTAAAAGATTCGATGTTAATTCAGCCACAGAGCTCCCTTTCTCCTAACACATACCTCAAAACAACCTCTTAAAATCAAGCCAGAGAAGAACATATTCTCATCTGGGCAACCATGATAATGATGACTATTCAGCAAAAGCTGAAAAATGCTCTAAATCATTCATGAGACTTGAAGAATATACAAGATGCAGTAAAAAGGTGGGGAGAAGGAAATCAGTAATGATTTAGAATTAGGAGGTGACAGATGTTTAAAGGGAAGATTCTCAGCTGGACCTGAGGGACAAAGTCTATGACACCTAACTTTCCTGTAGTTTAAAATCATTATTATATGGTAATGATTGCTATTAAATTTCCATTATTTCTGCTTCTACTACTTCCGAGGCATGAAATTATGGCTTCTATCCTCTAGAATCAGGAAAAGTAATAACTCTACCTAAAATATCATTGAAGTGATAACTTGGGAACCTCCATGTATAGTTTACCTGACTTGTTTGCAGCATCTAGATGCCAGGGAAATACACCAAAAAATAGAAGTGCCCTAAGTCCTGGAGAGCTCTGAGTAACTAGACAAATGGAGCCCTTTCAGAGTTTGTTTCTTATTAACATTGAAAGTTTAACTTGGAAATAAGAAGGGAGAGAATATTAAATGAATGAAATGGCATTAAAAAAAAGATTCATCTTATGATGTGTTTTGGTTTGGATATGCAATATCCCCCCAAAGCCATGTGAGATAATGCAAGAATATTCAGAAGTAAAATGATTAGATTATGAAAGTTGTAATAATAGGTGGTTTGATCCACTGATATGGATTAACTGGGTGGTAACCATAGGCAGGTAGAGTGTGGCTGGAGGAGATAAGTCACTGGGAGCATGCCTTTTGGGTTTATATTTTGTTACTGGTGAGCAGAGTTCTCTCTGCTTTCTGATGGCCATGTCCTGAGTTGTGTTCCTCCAATACATTATTTCACCATCGTTCCTCTACTACTTATTCCATGATGTTGTAGCTCACCTTGGATCCAGAGCATGGAGTCAGTGGTCTATGGACGGAGACCTCTGAAACCATGAGCCAAAATAAACTTTTCTTTTCTACATTGTTCTTGTAAGATCCTTTGGTCAAACAACAACAAAACAAACAAACAAAACCTAACTAAAATACAATGCTCTGTGAGCCTTTCTTATTCCCTATTTTGTGTATCTACTTTTTATATGATCAAATAAAGCTAATGTCACTAATTTGTCTAGGTTCGAAAACATATATTCTAAAATGTGAACAGAGGGAAAACTGAAATTGTTTTGTTAGTTGAAACTTTCTCATGACATTTACACCACTCCACCCTTTAGCCTTAGAGTGGATGAGACTCCAAACAACATAGACATTCAGAGATACAATAGTAAGGCTGGATTAATTGTACTCCAGAATTTTTTCATTATACTAGCTCACAGTCAGATGACACACCCATAAAGTTAATATTTGTACAGTGCTAAATAACATTAAGAAAAATAGAAGAAAAAGCCTGTACATGTTTACTAGAACAAGTGGGCAGCAGAAGGAATAATAAAGATCTCCAACTAAGTATTATGATCATCAAGAGAAAACTGTCACACCATTGAAACTTTAAGAAGGATAAAGTGGAATGTGGTGTTGAATAATGGTGGAAAGTAAATTGTAAAAAGAAGGTATTTTTCAGAAAAAAGACAAAACTCTGTGCTACAATAGCCTTCAAAAATGTTCCAGATAAAGCTCTGTGAACTGACAAACAAGCAAATAGAAAGAAGATGAGTAGAGGCCTCTGTTATTTCCTAGTCCCTCCTCTATATTTGGACACTACCCTTTGCATTTTGCATTATGGACCAACAAAGTTTCTTTCACTGAAGAAATATGGTGCTCATATTCACATATACATACACACTATCTATCTATCTACACACACACACACACACATACACATACACATACATATATATGGTGAATATATATATTCAAAATTAAAATATACATTTATGAAATATTAATATTCTGATTTCACTTGCTACATTCCTTAAAATTGTATAGATTATGGTCAATATGGTCAATTTAATTAAATTTACTTTCTATTCTTAAAGAATTGATATCAAATATACTTGCACTTTAGTCATGACAATTCCACTTAGAATACATATAATTAAAGCAAAATTTTAACTCCCAGACTTAGTTTGCATTTCCAGGAAATGAGAATGGTACAGAACTGCTGAGAGAGTCAGACAATGTATGTTCTGGACATATTACATATGTCATGGAATTATGAGTTCACCTGAGACACTAATGTTCAGGCAAATATTTATGTGAGAAATTTTCTGCAATATTCACCATGGTCTTTCAAAGGTATGAGGCAAAACACCATCAGATTGATTTTTGAAATGTTCCTGGTCCAGATTCTCCTTAAAACTAGTCCATGGCTAAATCTGGAGCATAATTATGTGCAGACTTTTGTTTGGGGAAGCTAACAATATTGCTCACTGTGATCATACCATTTAAGACTGAAAGCACTGAAGTGGACAAATTAAGGCATTTCAGGTAAATGTACAAACAGAGAGATTTTCCAGGAAAGTTAAATGTTTATAATAGGAATAAGAACATGGTAGAGTAATATTGTAGAGCAAAAAAAAAAGGAAGTCAACCCATCTCAACAAATACTTGCTCAATACCTACTGTGCAAAAGCTCCTAGAAGTTCAAAGGATAGGTCAGTGCTATAGTACTTTTTCCAGAGAACTGAACCTCCCCTATCAACTCTCCTGGCCAGTGTTAACAAACAGGTAGTCAGCAGACAAGCAGACAACAGACACTACCATGCTTGCAGGTGTCACAAAATGGAAAACTGCCTAAAAGAGTCCTTAGAACTTCAGTAACAAGATATGTGAAAATGGAAATTTTCTCAAGATCCTGAAGATATGCCCAAAACCTAGGGGAAAGAAATGCGACAGAGTAGAAAACATACTTCCAGGGGAAATCCATGCTAAAGATTTAAGGCAAGGAGAACTTGTAGTCAGTTATGTCCTCTCTTATTTTTTTTTTTCTTTTGAGAATGTGATTTTCTTTTCTAAAGTCCTGCTAAAAAGCATAGCCCTTGTATTTATATGCATACAAAATAATAATGATGATGAAATGGACAACTGGCCATACCTATTATTTTCCTGGATACAGAGCAACTGGAGTTCTCATTGTTTGCAAGTGTATCAATTAATAAAGCCATTTTGGACTGATGTTTCACAGTGTGTATACACAATGACCCAGCCATTGGATTCCTGGGCATCTACCTAACAGACCTGAGTGCTTATGGCCTCCAGCAGACATATGAGAATGTTCACACTGCTTTGCTTGTGCTATCGTCTATATAGATATCTTTCAGACATTCCAATAAAAAATCTACATTGGAATTAATGCTGCATGTTTTGGACAGGTGAGACTTCAAGGTCACCAAATGTTATTAAAGTCTATCTACTCATTAAAATGTCATAACATGAGTTGAAAAATATGATAGATTTGACCTTTCTTTTCAACAAGGACATTATTAATTTTGATGATTTTTAATAGATATGGTGATATTGAAAATTCAATGGTGGCCACCTAAAGAGAAGGAATAAACAACAAAAAGAAAGGATATTAAAGGTAGAGTTGTTGTTATTAATGCAGATAAAAAATATGTGAAAAATCAAAGCAAATTGCATAAATTTTAAGGAAGGGCTACAATACTGGGAAAACGATGTATAGTGAGACAATGATTATATAACCACAGACTGGAGCTATTTTCTATATTCATTTCTGGGATTTACATTTTTAACATCTTAGGGAAATGACACTATATTAAATATTTTATTACTGCAACTATATTTACCAGAAAAAAAATATATGGATAAATGAAATTACAGGTATATGTATATAGTGTGTGTATATCTATTTATATGGAATATTGTATTTTTGAGATATTTTTAGACATTTTTAAAGTATCATATGCTTTTAAAGATTTGCTGAGGATCCCAGTCTTGAAATGCAAGTCATTAAGTAAACATAATTACTTTAGTAGATGTTTACTCTCAGTTATGCTTTCTAGAATGTATTTCTTTTGCTAGATTGGATTGTTGGAACTAAAATTAAGAAGTCAGTGCCCAGCTCTATTCCACGCATGAGAGGGGAATGGGAATTGGCTTAAAATGTGTATGAAACTGGCCTAAGAGGAATAAACAGGCTTTCTTTCACTTTCAACAGCAAAAGACCACAATTATTTTATGAAACCTGGAACATAAAAATTTTACAAATTCTCATTTTATATTATCTCACTGATTAAGTGTTGAGTGACATATCGAGTCATATTGTCGCCAAGGCGTAGGGCAATGTGAAAAGCCAATATAAGCTCTGTGTTTGTGCCATCCTGCAATGAGTTAGTTCTTGCTCTTTAATTGGCAGAATACCTATGCAATTCTTGTATGGCTTAAGTATAATTTTATATCAAAATCATTTCACTGAAGAGCAGAGCAGAAAAGTTATTTTGCATGTTAATAGGGGGAGTAGTATTAAAATTAAAAAGATTTAAGCATGTTGCATTTTATTTCAGTGATTACTTAACCATTTTTAGCTAAACCTGCCAGCTTAGTATCTGTAATTATGGCACATATTAAAACCAGCCAAGCTGTTAAGTACACACTCAGATATGTAGCTACTGCTCTAATATATCACTCAATCATTTTCCATTATACCATGCAACATTAGCCACCATTATTGCAGTGTGCAGCCTTAATAAACACTTAATGTTAGAGGAGAAAATGTCAGGAATATTGCCCAGTGGCTGGTTGTTTTTTTTTTTTTTATCTCTGCATCTATATTATGTTTCTCATGTGGTTCTACTTGCTTCAATTCATCGGGTTTTATTTGTTAAATTTGCACAAATTCTTAACATAAAAGTATTCCCAAATGTGTATGCTGTAATTAGGTTGTAATTCTGAGCAGAGGTTCTAGGGACATTTAAGAGCAAACTGAGAGGCCTATGGGATCCTGCCAACCTTGGGGAATTTAGAATGGGAATAGTAGATTTAATTTATGTAAAGCTGGGAACTGATTATTTTATGCACAGCTACATATAAAAAGGCAAACTTCCCTCATTGTTGTCACTCTTCATTTCTCTCAATTCAGCCCTTACATCACACCTGTTAAAATTCAAGTGCTCTACTTCATATCAGTTTAAATCAATTTATAAATGACAATTTGCTTTATTCAAAATCTCTACCTGCACCTCAGATTGGCTTCCGCACGTCTGACCAGATCCCCAGTGAGGACATTGCTGCTGGCTCCTGGAACATCTCGTAAGATGTAAGGTATGGGTTTAGTGACTCCTAAGTACCTCACTCTGAAAAACAGTCATAGGGACATTAACTGGAACCACTCATAAGATGCCGAATTTTTAGCATTTTATTTATTTACCTCTGGTGAAACACAACCTCCATGGCAGAGGTCCAGTTATCTGTATTCTTCACAAAAATTTCAGATTACTCTAAGTCATGGCCACTCATTAGTTCTAGTCCAGTGTCCTCATTTTACGGACAAGAAGCACTTCCACAGATGTTAAAAGAGGAGCACAAAGACATTAGAGAGCATGTTTACTCCTAGGAGTTGACAGCTTTGGAAGCTACTTAAAAGAAAAACAAATGAAGAACTTACTGATGTGAACTTAAAGTCTATTCTTCTCCTCTCTGTAAATTTCTCATAATTAAAATTAAGATAATATTACCTGCTGTTATGACTTGGAATGTCCCCAAATGCTCAAGTATCAGAGACATGGGCCCCAGTACAGCAGGGTTCAGAGGTGGGGCTTTCAGGCAATGACTAGATTATGAGGACTCTGACCTCATCCATGAATTAATCCATTTTATGGATTAATCCACTGATAGCTGAATGAACTACTGGAATATGGGACCTAGTTGGGAGCTAACTAAACATGGACTGAACCTCTGACATTGTGGGCCAAAATAAGTTCTCCTCCTCTCAGTTATTCTTGTCAGGTATTTTCATCACAGCAGCAAAAGATGATTAACACACCTGCCTCATAAGATTTTTATTGAGGTTGTAGTATATAATATTTATGAGATATGTCGGCCATTGTAGATACTGAATTTCTTTTGATTGGGACATGATTTCCTAATTTTAATGTTTATTAGTTTTCTTCTAAATTAGGTTACATGCTATTTAAGGACAGTGATCAATGTCTTGATTCTCTTATTTACTTCACCTGCCCTAGCCTTTGGATGAGAAGATGGCAAATGCTTAATAGATATATGATGATATAATTCAAAGCAAATGTCCTTTAGTCTTTTTAAGATATAGTTTCCCTACTCGCATTAGCCAGTGTTGGGTAATTCTATTTCTTAGATCCTATGTTAGTCAACTTTCCATCACTGTGATCAAAATACTTGACAAGAACAATGTAAAGAAGTAGAAATTTATTTGGGGCTTGCAGTTTTAGAAGTCTCAGTCTGTGGTTGGAAGACCCGCCTTGCTCAGGAGGGAAGCTGCTCAGCTCATGGCAGCCAGGAAGCAGAGAGAGGGAGAGAGAGGAACCAGGGACAAAACTTAATTCCCAAGGGCATGTACCCATGACCTACTTCCTCCAGTTATGCCCCACAGTTACTATCCAGTAATCAATTTAAATTATTAATCCATCAAATGGATTAATCTGCAGATTAGAGTACAACTCTCATAATCTAATAAGACCCTGAACCAAAAAGCCACATAGCATTTTTATGCCCAGAGCAACTGTTTCATATCCTTAGAAAGCTGATCTCGCCCTGGATGATGCCACACTTCACGGAAGATCAGAATGCTGGGTCAACTTGAAGGCCAGTCTGAGATTCAAATATATTGCAATTTAGATTTCAGGCTCAAAATCTAGCCTTATTCAATTGGAATTCCCAAATCAAACTACCATATAACTAACCTGAAGTTTCCACATTACTTTGGGGTAGAGATGATTTTATAACTAAAAATCACATGACCACATAACCACTTACCTGCTCAGTTTTCTCTTTTTACCACTATACTGCAAGTACATTGGAGGCAGAGTGTGCTTTTACATCTCATCCCTCATAGCATCCTAATATTGTTAGACTGTAGTTCCAAGGGATAACTATACATTTTCTTGTTTAGAACAAGAGAAAATAAAAACTAACCTGATGTTTGTTAGTCTTCCCTTCAGAAGTGTTTGCCATATATTCAAAATAACTTCTGTTTTCGTTTGTGGTTCCATCAATGCTTATAAAAGTAATTCTTGCAATTCCCTGTAGCCATGTGAGGAAGGAAGAACATGGAGATACAAATGTGAAAGCAGCGTGGAGTGTACTAGTGAGGACTTGTGAGTATCAAAATCCTGACATGGTGAACTATTTCTCTACCACAGAAAGGGTAACTAGGAGAATAACAGGTCTGTCTAATTCATGGAGTACTCTTAGGACCTAGAGCAGCAACTAGTGCTCAATAAATAATTATTGAATATGTATGTGAAAAAATAATAATGCTAGTGATGTATAATTGTTAGTTTCCAAAAACAAATCTATTTAAGGGAATTCTTATTACCTGGTACAAAGAGAATTCATAAATTCTCTGGTCACATGGTCTCTGTATGTCATAGAGTGCATTTGCATTCTCTCTATATATGTATATAGAGAATATGTATATATGTATATATACACACGCATATGTATATACATATATGTGCTTATACATGTATATATATATATATATATATATATATATATATAATGCATTTGTGTATGTAAAAATAGAAATTAAACATGTGTATATATGTGTATGTTTGTGTGTGTGTTTCTGTGTGTTTCTAATCATAATACTTTTTCATAATTCTGGTGTATGCTACATAATTATCACTGAGGATAAAACAAAAGTAGTATTTTCCCCTAGGGCTTTAAGGAAATTTCCTTTACTTTGGGAGTGCTTGGCATATTTAAATAGACCAAAAGACCTTTGAAAAGTAAATGAAAGTAAGGGTGTTCAGTATGATAAATGTACGAGGCCTGTTAGGAACGCCAGGAGGGCTTTCTATAGGCAGGTTGGTGACAGATGGTTGGAGAAAAAAAATTTGGTGTAGAAACATGTAATTTCCCATCTTGTTTTCTTACCTTGTAATACCAAATTGCCTTCAAAGGTGAAATTATTGTTTAAAATATGTCAAACAATTAACTTTTTTTTTCCTTCTAGCCCATCTCTTACTTCTCTGCTGTACATAGACTTATAGACTATCGGACACTTGATTTTTTCCGAATCTTAACTGCATGTTCTAATTTTACAGATATGGATACTGAGTCTGGAGAAGATGTAGCTTGTCCAAAATCACAGGACAAGTTAGTGATAAAGCCAGATGCAGAACCCTGTCAAGCCCCCACTTCTACCGCTGCCTCATGCTCTGCACAGTGAGGTGGGACACAAACACAGCCACTGGTTCAACACAGGTGCTGCATCTCCAAGAAGTTCATTTCAAGTCAGTCTCCTGCACCTGGCAAAACCTTGTGTAGGATTGCAGTTTGATCTGATTTTATATAAAACAGTATTTTAAATCTACATCATATTAATTTTGAATTCCTCATTTTTGTCACATGAGACTGCGTTACCTGACATTTCTTAGAGGAATTTACATAAAACTTAAAACTAAATGCATTTTAAACTGGAATATATTTGTATCTTACTTTATGTAAACAATTTTCCCTGAAAAAAAATGATTAAGTCAACTTTTTTCAGTTATTTGCTTTTGATTTCCATTGTAATCTCAAGCACATGTCCCAAGGAAAAATTTTTGATCTAAGCCATCATAAGAAGTAGCTATTCTTGATAAGAGAGCTACCCTTATCTACTATTTGTTAGGCACTGTACAAATTTCTTAGTAAATATTCTGTGGTTATACCTTCAAAGTACCCTTATGAGACAAACATTTCCATCTTACAGGAAAGATACTGAGGCCTAGTAAGTTTTCAGGGTCACAGATTCAACTCTGAGTTTGTCTAAGTCTAAGTCTATATTCATGATCATTCTGATATCCAGCAATACTATGTTCTAACTTTATAATCTGACTTGGGAATAAACTATTTAATATTGTATTTTTCAGATATACACAAAATTTTAAAGTAATTAACAATAATATTAAAGACAATTCTACCAATAATCTTTCATAATCACAAAATACCAGAGTGAGTTTGTTATAATGGAATTTGTACAGATCTGAACATCAACAGATCGGGATCTAAAAATCATCACAACAACCTAATAGTTATGTGATCTTGGGCATATTAAATAACCTCTATTTATTACAGAATTGGCATCCATGAAATGGGAATGGAGAGATCCATTACAGAATTGTGTGATTAAAAATGGTAAATGATGAGCACAGCATCTGCCACGTGGGGCACTTAATAAATAGTAGCTACTATCTCCATCCTCCTGCTCTCTACCTGCAGATCCTGAGCCAGATTCTCTTGGCTCAGAATTTCCTAGTAAAAGCCACTATTTTTTTCCTCCAAATCTATGCTTTCTTCTCAAATTATTTTTCTGATACTTTGGTCATGAACACAGGTCAACATTTCTAGCTTTCCCTAAGGATGGAAATATAAGAGGAATAATTTTAAAATTTCCTAACGGCATATTGTATTAAAGAATAAAAATGATCAAATAATCCTGGTTAGACTTTTCTTCTAGTAAGTACAGAGTCTCTGGTCTAACACTTAAGTTCTTGATTTACTTTGAATTGAATTTTGTGTACGGTAATAGATAGGGGTTCAATTTCAATCTACTACATATGGATTTCCAGTTCCCCCAGCAACATTTGTTAAAAAGGCTATCTTTTTTTCTAATATATGTTTATGGCACCTTTTTCTAGTAAAAGATAACTATTTATGTGGGTTTGTCTCTGTTTCTTCTATTATGTTGTACTGGTCTTCCTGTCTGTTTTTGTGCCAATACCATGCCATTTTTGTTACTATAGCTTTATAATATATTTTAATGGCTGGTATTGTGATGTCTCCTGCTTTCTCACTAAGAATTGTTTTGTCTATTCTGGGCCTCTTATGTTTCCATGTGAATTTTATGACTGCTTTTTCTATTTCTATGAAGAACATCACTGGAGTTTTAATAGGAATTGCATTAAATCTGTATAGCACTTTTGGTGATTTGGTTATTTTGACAATATTATTTCTGCCTATCCAAGAAATGGAAGATGTTTCCATTTTCTAAGGTCTTCTTCAATTTCTTTCTTTAGTGTTTTATAGTTTTATTGTAGAGGTCTTTTATCTCTTTTGTTATATTGGTTCCCAAGTATTTTACTTTTATTTTGAATCTATTGGGAATGGGATAATTTTCCTGATTTCTCTTTCAGCTGATTCATCACAAGTGTATAAGAACACAATTTATTTGTGGATGTTAATTTTATATCCTGCTACTTTGCTGAATTCACTTATGAGTTAAAGAAGTTTCTGGTTCAGTTTTTTGGGTCTTCTAAATATAGAAATCATGTTGTTGGCAAATAGGGTTCATTTAAGCTCTTCTTTTCCTCCTTATAACCCTTTAATTTCTTTTGTCTAATTGTGCTGGCTAGGGTTTCAAGGACTGTGTTGAATAGGAATAGTGAAAGAATGCACCCCTGTTTTGTTCCAGTTTTTAGAGGGAATGCTGTCAATTTTTCTCTATTTAGTATATTGGCAGCCTTGTGTTTAGCATATATAGCTTTCAAAAAGGTCTATTCCTACTATCCCTAGTTTTTCTAATGTTTTAAACATGAATGGAAGTTGAATTTTGTCCAATTTTTTTCTGCATCTATTGGAATAATCATGTGGTTCTTGTCTGTAAATCTATTGAGGTGATGAATTACCTTTATTGATTTTTGTATGTTGGACCAACCTTACATCCCTGGAATGAACCCCACTTGATCATGGTGCCCTATCTTCTTAATATGCTTTTGTACATGATTTGCCAATATTTTTTAAAGCATTTTTGCATCTATGTTAATCAGGGATATTGGTCTGAAGTTTTCTTTTCTTGATATGTCGTTGTCTGGTTTTGGTATTAGTGGTAATAGAATGAGTTACCTCCTTTTCTATTTCATGGAATAATTTCAGGAGTATTGGTGTAAGTTCTTCTTTGAACGTCTAGTAGAACTTGGCTGAGAATCCATCTGGTCCTGGGATTTTCTTTGTTGGTAGGCTTTTGATGGCATCTTCAATTTCATTTCTTGAAACTCATCTGCTTAACTTTTCTATGTCTTCCTGATTCAATTTGGGTAGGTCATATGTCTCCAAAAATTTGTCAATTTCTTCATAATTTTCTATTGTATTTGAGTATATATTTTCAAAGGATTTTCTGATTATCATCTGCATTTCAATAGTGTCTCTGATGATATTTCCCTTTTCATCAAGAATTATAGTGATTTGCATTTTGTCGTGTTTTTCTTCATTAGCTTGGTTAAGGATTTAGTGATTTATATTTTTCAAAGAAGCAACTTTTTGTTTTGTTGATTTTTTGAATTTTTTTTTGTTCCATTTCATTGATTTCAGCTCTGACTTTAATTACTTCCTGTCTTCTACTGCTTTTGATGTTGATTTGGTCTTTTTTTGTAGGGTCATGAAATGGAATGGTAGATTATTTATTTGGTGGCTTTCTATTCTTTCAAAGAAAGGTTCAGTGAAATAAACTTTCATCTTTCCTAACGTCCTACTAATATCAGCTTTCTTTCACCCACTAAGCAGCAAGTAGACCACAATTGTTTTATTTAACCAACACTTATATCACACCTACTATGTGGCAAACACTATATTAAGCTCTTTATAAATGGGACTAATTTACATAGTTATTATAAGAATTATCTATAACCCAATGAATTAAGTACTATTTTCATCCTTATTTCACTAATTAAAATTTGAGGCACAGAGATTAACTTACTTGCCAAACTCTCACATATAATAAATGATAGATCTGGATTTAAACTCAGAAAATCTAGAGTCCAGATTTTAAACTACCATGCTAACGACTTTAGACTTTGCGTTACAAATATATTCTAATGTTTATAACATAAAAGTATCTATTGTTGTTACATATCCACCTACCCTGCTAAATTCCTTGAGAACAGAAAGGTCTATTTCCATTTTGTTCCCCACTTCCTGGCTCAACATCTGGCTCAAAATGAAAATTTAGTAAGTGCTTGCTGCATTGAGCTGAATTAAAATAAAAGCTATTTTGTTTTCTTCCTCTGCTGATAAATGAACTCACAAGACAGCAGTTTGCCTTGAGGTTTCTTTGCATTCAGTGAGGGAAAAGGTAAGAAAATTAAAAAGTTAGTTCGGCAAGAAACAAATGTAATACAAGCAAATGCTCAGAAAACATTGGTAAGTACTTTTACAGAAGCTCTTCTCAGGAATGAATGTTTACTTTAGGCACATTTACTGAGGGAGATAGAAGTTTACCAAATAACGGAGCCAGCAGCACGCCCTGCTCCGATAGTGCCGGCCAAATGGAGGCAGAGTCATATACATAACTCATGCAAACGATTAAAATGAATTTGTACACTTAGAACATCACTAATTAAGGTTGACTTGTATTCTTTGGAAAGAGAAATACTACTTCTGATGGAAACACTAATAGCTTAAGTAGGACAAACAGGACTAATTGAATCTTCAGAGGAAAAAAAACCCCAAAACACAAATCCCTTCAGAGAGAAAAAAATACAATAAAAGAGGATGAAAAGAAAAAAAAATCACTTATAGCTTTATCATTCTAGATTGTGAATATTTTCATGGATGCATTTGGCACTAATGAGCTCTAATGCGACTACAGGATTATAAAGCTGTTGTCATGGTAATTGATGATACACAAGATACCCACTGGAACATCAGACAAATCTATTGTAAAATGTATATTAGACTTGAATAAGTGCCAAATGGATATAGTGCTGGGAGGTACTGATGAAGAAATGGTAACACCGTCTTTTATGTCACAGTGTTCAGGTAAATGTGCACACACCATGTTATAAATGATTGCCTTCTAATTCTTCTATCAATCAGTAGAAATTTAATTATATAAAATTATTAGAGATTCATTTTTACTAGAGCTGTAGATGCAATATTAGAGAGGTTGTAGTGAAAGCATCTTCAGAGTATGTTGAGTTCAAATTTCCACCCAATATAGATTTGTTGTTTTTTCTACATTTCTTAGAAATAGTTGCTAATTCTTACTAAAACCACCCAAGTCAGGAAACTGAGTAGTTACTTAACAATTTTATTAAATCTCATCTTAAGCTCAGTGTAAAAATGCTTTTTATAATTTAAAAAAATGCAAATACAATAGTGTGGCTGTCTGTAAGATTTGCAGTAGCAATCCATCACTTGATTACAGCACTTCAAAGATTTATATAAAAATATTTGACTAGATAATTTTATAAATTGTGTGCTTTTAGTTAGTCTTAATTAAAACTACCTATAACACTGTTGATAATAAAGTTACTTCATGTATTCTGAAAAATAGAATATCTTTAAATATATTCTTAAATTCAGTTGTGTTATGATCTTAGTTTAATTTGGTTCAAAATACTTACTTTGTTGCACTTAAATCACTAGAGTGGCAATATTCTAAATATTGTTATGTTTTGGACATAAAGTGTCTGCCAGAAATTCCTGTATAATTCAGGAATATTCAGAGATGAAATGATCAGATTATTAGAACCTGTCATCTAATCAGTCCATCTTCTTACGAATTGACTAACTTGGTGGTAACCATAGCAGGTGGATGAAGCTAGAGGAAGTGGATCACTGGGGTATACCCTGGAAGGGCTAATCTCCCCTGTATCCCCTTATCTCTCTCTCACTTTCCTGCCATCTGAGAGTGGAACAGGTTCCCTCCAGCTTGCTGTTCCACCACGATGTTCTGCCTCACACTGTGCCCAGAACAAATGACTCTGCCAATATGAACTAAATCTCTGACTTCATGAGATCAAAATAAAATTTTCCTCCTCTAAGTTGTTCTTTTCAGGTATTTTGGTCACAAGAATGAAAAGCTGATTGACACAGAAATTGGTACTGAGAGTGGGGTTGTTGCCGTGACTACCCTGGTCATATGGTTGAGAAGCCTTTGGAAATTGTTTGTATGGGGAATTTGGAAAGGGATATGGAGGCCTTAGAACATTGTAAGCAGAGCTTAATAGGCAATTCTGGTGGGAGCTCAGAAGACCAGAATGTGTAAAGACTGTGCTTATGAGATTTCAGAGGGAAATGAGTCTATTAGGAATTAAACTAGAGGTCATTCACCTTACAATTTCACAAAGAAGTGGTCTACATGTTTTCCATGTCCTGAGACTTTCTATGAGGCTGAATTTAAAGATGATAAACTTGGGGGATCCAAAATGGAGGACTAGAGGGAGACTGCATTCTGTGTTGCTCCGTGACCTGGGATTCTAGTAGTGGGAATACTGTTTCTCTGTAAGTTATTAGAGGAACCCCAAAAGCTGCTCCCATGCAGGAATCCTGGCTGCTGTGCCTGCACAGGACTCCAGTCCTCTCACCCACACAGGATTTCCAATCACAGTGCCTGAGCAGGACCTCTGGCATCAGCACCCATGCAGGACCCCTGGCTGCCCACCCACATAAGAATCCTTGGCGCTGCTCCCATGTGGACCCCCACCTACAAACATAGGGCTCCCTGGTCACCCCCATTTTGGGACACTCACCACTGCTATAGTCCTCTACTCATGATAGCGTGCACCAGGGAACACAGGTCAGGGTCTGGAGATAGCCGCCAGACACAACACTGTATGCCACAGAGCTGCATCTCTGAACACGCTGCCCAATGCCACCACTCTGCCAGATCTGATCTAATCCAACACCCCATCTCTGAAAGCTGCCACCTCCATCTTGGACAGCTTTGTCACCATCTTTAGTTGGGGAAACTCCCAGTTTGGGACACCTACTGAGGACTGAAAGCAATATCAAGGTACCATAGTCCCCAAATCCCCTGTTCCCCCCAAAACCAATAAGACAGCCCAGGGCTTGTGGCTACCTTAGCTCTCAAAGCCTGGTCCTGAACTGGCCAATACAAAACAAACAACTCTCTGCATCAGGTGTGCAGCCCCCAGAGAGAAGCCCACAAGACCTTCATAAAGAGAGGGTCCTGATTGGGAAGTAGAAAGGGAGAATGAGAGTGAGATACAGTTGAGAGACTAAATTAGAGACCAGGAATTGCGAGGTCTACAGGTGATATAAAGAAATAAGACAAGGCACACACATCACACGAGCAGGCACCAAAGGAAATCATTGGGGTGCAGAACCCCATCAGGACCTGCAGGTGCTATACCCCACCTCCAGGAGCTTCACCCCCAAGACAAATCCCACTATCCTAATAACCTTCATCATCCTGAGGGTGGAGATACCAACAAACAACAGACAACCACGTCTATTAGATGAAAAGGGAAGAAGAAAAGATACTGAATTCCAACAAAAACAATCCTTGTATCTGTGTTATATATTCTTTTATCTCCTATTTTTACATTTTATTTTTCTTAATTTGTGTTTGTTTGTGTTTTGTACTCTCTGTTATCTTCCCACTTACTTTTCTCCACAAAATTACTTTCTCTTTTTTTCTCCTACAACTAGCCAACTTCTTTAGATTCCTTTTCATGCTTCCTAAGATATAATAACTACATCCTTACCTCCTACATCCTTAACATCTTATCATACATCCCACTCCTGTTTCTCTCTTTGTCCACCATTAGAAATTGTAGACCCTTTTACAAATCTATTATTTATACTGTAGATAATAATTGAACTCACCATTTCTGTATATTGTGACAAAACTATGAACATCTTAGTAGCAGGTACTTGGTTAAAGGCTGTATACTACTTGTATTGGTATCTGCTAATATTGTTCTCCCCCTTAAAGGAGAAGTATTGGAACCCTGCAGGTACACTATAAGCTGATGGGGTAAAAACTGTAACACCTCAAATCCATAGTACTAGAAGGAAAGACACATGAACAACATAAAAAACAAGGGAAGAAAGTGCCCCATATAAACCAAGATACTACCTTATTAGAATCCATGGCCAGCACATCGGAAGAAATGACAGATAAGGAGTTCAGGATGTACATAATTAAAATGTTCTGTGAATTAAAGGGTGATATATGAAAGAAAATACAAACAGAAAAAGACCATTTCAGTAAAGAGCTACATAAGCAAATACAGGAAGCAAAAGATTACTTCAATAAGGAGACAGAGGTTCTGAGAAAAGACCAAACAGAAACCCTTGAAATAATAAATCAAATTAAAAACTTAATAGAAAGCATCATCAATAGATTAGATCACTTGGAAGACAGAACCTCAGACAATGAACACAAAACATATAATCTTGAAAATAATGTTGACCACACAGTGAAGATGATTAGAAAACATGAGCAGAACATTCAAAAATTATGGGATTGCATAAAAATACCAAATTTAAGAATTATTTGGATTGAAGAAGGCATAGAGTTCCAAACCAAAGGAATGAACTATCTGTTCGATGAAATAATATCGAAAATTTTTCCAAACATGAAGAATGAATTGAAAAAAATCAATACAAGATTTTGTACATCAAATGTACAAAATCACAACAGATCTACATCAAGGCACATTATAATGAAAATGCCAAGCATACAGAATAAGGTGAGCATTTTAAAAGCCATAGGAGAAAGGAGTCAGATTACATATAGGGGAGAAACCAATTAGGATCTCTATAGATTTTTCAACCCAGACTCTAAAATCTAGAAGATCCTGGAATAACCTATACCAAACTATAAAAGAAAATGGATACCAAACAAGAATCTTATATCCAGCAAATTTAAGCTTTAAATTTGATGAAGAAATAAAAATCTTTCATGATAAAAAAAAGTTAAAAGAATTTACAACTAGAAAGCCTGCACTATAGAACATCCTTGGCAAAATATTCCATGAGGAGGAAATGAAAAATAATGAAAATCAACAAGAAGAAAAGTATTACACTAAAGGAAAAAACAATCAAAGGAGGAACTACGTCAAGTTAAATTACCAAAAATAAACAAAAATTGCTCAGAATATAAATAATGCCTCAATAATTACCCTGAATGTTAATGGGAAAAATGGGGGAACTTTAGATAGGGTACAGAGGAGGGAGGGGAAGAGAAAGGGTATGGGCGTAGAAAAGATGGTAGAATGAGATGGACATAATTACCTTAAGTACATGTATGAAGACACAAATGGTGTGACTCTACTTTGTGTACAACCAGAGACTTGAAGAATTATGCTATATACGTGTAATGAATTGAAATGCATTCTGCCTGAGAAAATTTCAAGGCAGTACATCATTTAATTATTGGCATGAATATTGTTGGCATCACTTAGGATTAGTCTGAGAATCTTGAGCAGATAAGAAGGATTTTAAAACTCTGCAATTTGGTCAAAAATGCATGTAAAACTGGGATGCAGGTATGATTGTGAAAGATATTGCAGCCATTAAGTAGATGCTAAGTACTTTGCCCAGAAAAAAATAAGAAAAATCCCTTGAGGAAATATCATGAAATGGTGAGACTGTACCCAATATAGGCTCAATAGAGTAAAAGTTAAATTTCCTTTGAAAAGAGACCATGGTAGCCCCTTGCTCCTATGTGGAAGCCTAGGGACTTTTTTCACTGTTCTCAGCTGTCTAGGCAATTAGAAGACCCTGTAGCCATGATATAGAGTCCCCAGCTGCCTGAATTGGTAGTATGCCTTATCATCCACATGGTGCTGATTCTGCAGGAACACAATATGCTGGAATTAGAGGGTCATGGAGTCTTCTACCAAGATTCTAAAGGAAGGCTTGGGAAGTGAGGAAAAGGGTATCTGTTATAATTCCTGTAGTCTGTCCCTGAATGGGCGATACATGAAGCAATGAAGATGAAACCAAAGCTGAATGGAGACCCCAGAAAGTTAAAGGTATCCATAACATGGACTGTTTTCCAAGGAAATCTGTTGACTATGGAGAAAGCGAGGCTAGAAGAGAGGCCAGGCTTTCTCCATAGTCAACAGATTTGCATCTGGCAAGGGAAAAGGTGAAGGCCTCACCAAGGCCTTTAGAGAACACAGCTCCCCAACATGTGTCCCAGATGTTGGCTGTGGAGCTATAGAAAATATTTTTCCCTGATGGGCTTCAGTCTTGTTTTGGTCCCATCCCTTCTTTCTATGCCCCTATTCCTCTCCTTTGGAATGGGAATGTACTCTATGCCATTGTATATCGGGCATACAAAACTTGCTTTTGATCATTAGAAGGGCTCACAGTCAAGAGTTGACCTTGAGTCTCAGAACACTTGGAATTTGGACTTTTGGACAATGCTGGAAATGTTGAGACATTGGGAACTCTTGGAAATGAACTAATGCATTTTACATAGATAGATGAACATGAGATTTTGAGCACCAGAGAGAGAATGCTATGGTTGGATATGAGGTGTCCACAAAAGCTCTGGTGTTAATGCAGGAATATTCACAGATAAAATGGTTGGATGGTGATAGTTGTGACTTAATATATTCATCCTAGTTTGAATGGGCTGACTGGATGATAACTGTAGGCAGGTGGGCATGACCGAAGGAGGAGGGTCACTAGAGGTATACCTGGAAGGAACCCCTTCCCTCCTTTCTGTCTCTCTCTGCTTTCTGACCTCCATGAACAGAAAAGCATTCCATCACCATTCCCTTCTGCCATGATGTTCTGCCTCACCTGGGGCCCAGATCCATGGAGTTGTAGAGTCATAGGACAAACCTCTGACACTGTGAGATCAAAATAAATATTTTCTCTTCTCAGTTGTTCTTGTCACAGGATTGAAAAGCTGACTAATGCACACTGTTTCACAAAAGGCTAGGAACCATGAATTTTCTGTTTAAATGCTCTTCCCAAATGCTATATCCAGAAGGGAATGTCCTTCTTATTATATGGCAGATTTTGTACTTCACTGTTAGGTTTTGTACTTCACTTTTAAAATCAGTGATGATATCCTAAAATTTTTACATTGATGGAGATGAAATGAAACTTTTACATTTTTCATTAATTCACAGTCTTAACACACATTTATTTGGATTCCACTACATGCTAAATACATCTCCTAAGCCTCAAAAACCAGGAACATGTAAGTGAAGGAAAAAACCAAAAGAATACAAAACTATATAATACTCTCCACAGTGTGCACTTAAAATGAAATAGTTGCTAAGTGATGTAAAGAAATTTTTATTATTAAATATATTTATGGTAGCAATTATTAAACTCTTACTATATGATAGGCACTATACTGAATATTTTATAGATATTTTATTTTTATAACAATCCTATGACATAGATACTATTGTTACTATTGTTTTGTCCACCTTATAGATTAGAGAGGTGCAATGAACCTCATGACATTTCAAAATTATGCATTACCAAATGGCATATGACTGCCACATTTAATATTATGAATGCCAACTCTCAAATTATTGCTTAAAATGTGTACTCCGAGATATATTCAAGAGAGGGTCTTTCATCTTTTTGCTTGTATGCAGTGATAGTAAGGATCAGTAAAAGTAGAAGATCTCATTTCCTAAGAAAATTAGAGAAATAAAACTGTAGAATTTGAAACTAGAATTGGGTTTGCTGATGAAGATACTAAGGTCTTCTAATGAGATTTTAGTGATAACTTCAAAGGGCATATTTAAAGAGGAAAGTGATTAAGTACCATCTCTTTAAGAAATAAAATCAGGTTTTAAATCCTATTAATTGGGAGAAATACGTAAATCACCTTATGATCACCAGACTGCCTCAAGTCAAGCCCTATTGCTAGAAAAATAAAGGATACTAATCATCATCTCTATATGTATTTCACTCACAATAGTTTATTATAAGCAGGTTCAATTCACAAATTGCTACATTTTACAATTTGCTACATTAATCATCCCCTGGGTCTCTCTGACCTAAGAGTGTAGCACAGGCATATAAGTTTTGAAGACAAGATGGGCCTAAGCAAGGAAAATGCTCTCAAGGGACAAGATGTATTCTGGGGTAACTACCTATGGGACTTTGTACCCCACAATAACACTTCATCTAATTTTTACAATAATCTTGCAAAGGGTTAACTGAGGCCATGGCTTTAAGATGACACAATTGATTGTGGTATCAAGTTTAAACCAGAACAGGGTCTGACACCTGCAGTGACACATTCCCCAAGACCTTTCATTCTATTGCCCACTGCTGTCTCCACTCTACCTCTGTTGGTGGCTTGTCACTCCTTAAATATTACTTTTCTCAACTTAAAGACACCCACAATACCATCCCTCTAGGGAGGGTTTAATCCAGGCCATACATCAGGATTATGAAGCTTTTATGAGACATCGAATTGCCTAACTGTCCACAGAAAGTGAATGGCAAATACAAATTTGCCAACACTAAAGGGCATTCTACCCCTATATATGAATGAGATCTGACAGACAATCACATGAAAGAAATGTACATGCCACCCAAGTGGGTGAGTTTTTTATAAATGGAATCTACTTTTAGCCATCAGATAGAATTAGGTAAGAGAAGGATGTGGAACTGTCAAAAACTTTTCTGAAAATGTTCTTCAGTCTGAAAAATAAAAATAAATAATTTTTTTACAGAGAGGCTATCTGTCTCTACAGACATGGATTGCTACCACATTATCACCAAACCACCAATATGAGCCAGGTGTGGCGGCACAGTTTTGTAATCCCACATACTCTGGAGGCTGAGACAGTGGAATCACAAGCTTGAGGCCAGTATGGACAACTTAGCAGATCCTGTCTCAAACTAAAATAAAAAGGTCTGAGGATGTAGCTCAGTGGTAGAGCATTTGCCTACCATGTGCAAGGTCCTGTGTGCATTCCCCCAAATCTAAAAATAAACAAGTAAATAAATAAATAACCTCACGAATCTGCTTAGGTCATTATGCCAATAAATAAATAAAGATGATAAATAAAATAATCAGGCTTTATAAGAAACTTGAATTGCCTGCTAGACACCGTCAAGAAAGAATAAATTTGTAAATTTATGTAAATACATTCTAACATTAAGGAATCTTCCGAATGAAGGGGCCATTTATAGATATAAAAATCTATTCCTAATTATATTATAAATTTAATCATAATTAATTGAAGATGATAAATGTCACTAAGGGAATGACCAAGAAGCCCTGAGAAGATTCACTTGACAGACTTCACATGGGGATAGACTAAGAAGCAATACCAGCTCATTTAGAAGGCTGTGATATTGCAAACAGAGCACAGAAACTATGTGGACTCTTTGTGAGGTCTTGAGCCATTTTTACTATAGAACTGTGGTTCTTCTGGATGCTCAGGTAATATTTGATAAGCATGGACTTTGATATTGGCAGGGCAGCAAACAGATCACTCAGAGAAAATTCATGGTGGTGAAAATCTCAGTGGTATGCACAGTATGAGCAGATGCTTTATTATCAGCCCACTGGAACAAATGGAAGTGTTTGTGGCAGAGAATATGAGATTGTACACAGTATTTGAGGCCCTGCTCCTTCACTCATGTGAAGTCTCTGAGCCTTGGTTTCCTTATCTGTAGGCTGGGAAATACAGACCACTTTCTTTTTAGGGGTTACAAAAGGGTTAATAACTTTGTTCAGAATACTATTAACAAAGGGCATCACTTTGATTGTTATAAACATGAGTTGAACATCTGAATGTACCTGCATAGCTTCATGCTTCATTTTGATACACCAAAATATTTTTAAAAGCTCATGAAGGTACAGACGCAACAAATAGAAGAAAATATATCAGTTCTGAAATCTTGGTCATTGCTGACTGACACAATTGAAATTGAGATATTCTTCGTATACATTTGGTCGGATTTATTGGCCAGTTTTTCCTAGTTGTTTTTCTTTTTACTCCAGCAACACCCACAAAAACAACCTTCCCTAAAATGAGGTACTTTTTTTGAAGACATAATTGTAGCCTTCATCTCACTATCCCTTGTGGAATTGCAAGGGAACCCTCAGTTATCCTCAGTTAGGACAATCCTAACTCAGGTAGGACAATCCTAAGAGCTTGAAGCTCTGATAGGAGATAGTATGCATATAAATATATTTATATATTTTATTTGAGTGTTTGATATAGGTGTGTGTGTGTGTACAACAAACACAAAAATAAAGCAAATTGGAAATCATGTTTGATAGTAAATGTATTACAAAGAAATGAGAGCTATAATAACAAAAATGGCACGGTATTGGCACCAAAACAGACTTGGAGACAAATGGTGCAGAAGACACAGAGACAAACCCACATAAATACAGTTATCTCATATCCACATATATTGGAGAAAAGATAGCCTCTTCAAAAATGGTGCTGGGAGAACTGGAGATCCATATGCAGCAAAAATGAAAATGAACCCCTATCTCTCACCATGCACAAAACTCAACTCAAAGTAGGTCAAGGACCTAGGAATTAGATGGGACGCCCCCCCCCCCAAAAAAAAGTAGGTCCAAATATTCATCACATCAGATTAGGCCCCAACTTCCTTGACAAGAATCCTAAAGTGCAAAAAATAAAATAAAGAATTAATAAATGGGATGGACTCAAACTAAAAAGCTTCTTCTCAGCAAAAGAAACAGTGAGGTGAAGAGAGAGCCTACATTTTGGGAGCAAATTTTTGCCACACACATGTCAAACAGAGCATTAATCTCCAGAATATATAAAGAACTCAAAAATCTTAATACCAAAAACAACCAAACAAACAACTCAATCAATAAATGGACTAAGGAGCTGAACAGACATTTCTCAGAAAAAGATATATATTTGATTAACAAATATATGAAAAACATTTTCAACATCTCTAGTTAATTGGAGAAATGCAAATCAAAACTACTCTAAGATATCATCTCATGTCAGTCAGAATGGCAATTATCAAGAATACAGACAACAATAAATGTTGGTGAGGATGTGAGGGAAAAGGCACCTCATACATTGCTTGTGGGATTGTAAATTGGTGCAGTCAATATGGAAAGCAGTATGGAGATTCCTTAGAAAACTTGGAATGGAATCACCATTTCACCCAGCTATCCCACTTCTCATCTATACCCAAAGGACTTAAAATCAGCATACTATAGTAATGCAGCCACATCAACGTTCAAGAAGCTCAATTCATAATAGCTAAACTGTGGAAGCAACCTAGATGGCCCTCAATGGATGAATGGATAAGGAGACTGCGAGATACACACACACACACACACACACACACAATGGAATATTACTCAGAGAATAAAACTATGGCATTTGCAGGTAAATGGATGGAGTTGGGGAATATCATGCTAAGTGAAGTAAATCAATCCCAAAAAACAAAGGTTGAATGTTCTCTCTGATAATTAGAGGCTGATCCATAATGAGGAGGAGGGAGGCATGGGAAAAATGGAGGAACTATTATTGGGCAAAGGGGAAGGAGGGTGGGGAGAGTGCATAGGGGCAGGAAAAATAGTACAATGAGATGTACATCTTTACTCTAGGTACATGTATGACTGCACATATGGTGTGACACTACATCGTGTACAATAGCTGAAATCAAAAGTTGATTTTGTGTATAATGAGTCAAAATGCATTCTGCTGTCATATATTTTATTTTTTTAATTAACTAATTAAAGGAAAAAATGAGAGATAACTAGGAGGTGACTGACTTTTCCTTTTCCTTGGACTATTTCTTTAATGCTCTATAAAGCCTGCAGGAACAATGACCCTGAGTGCACACACTCCCATCACTCATCTAATTTTTGGGTAGTTTCTTACAGATGAAAACAAGCAATAGCTAAAATATTTTATTTTAAAAAGTCACAAAGCTAATAAGTGGCTGGATCAGAATTGGAATATAGGAAATGTGACCCTAGAATCTGTGTACTTATCCACCAACCCATGCTTTCCCAGGCTTTAGTGAAAGTGTAGTTTAGCTTTTGCCTATTGGAATATTTCCAGATGAGCAACTATGCCCTCCTTAAAACCTTCTGTCATCTCTGTCTTCCTGTCTTCCAGTTTTAAGTGATGATCTACCCTATCACTGGTGCTAAAGTGTATTTAATGTGAATCAGAAGCCAGACTAAAGAAATGGAGTGATAGTTCCTTTAGTCTTCTAAAGGAATCATATGTGTATGTGCCATTGGCCAGGAAGACTGGACATAACCGCTCAACATATCCATCCTGAATTGATCTGGGCACTTTCTTTATGACCCTGTCTTCAGTTTGGCCATAGTGAAATGAGTTGACCATGCAAGTATCTTGTCAACTTAACACTGACTAAGGGCCATGTTAAGTCCAACACAAATGACCTGAGCTTTGCATTCTTTTATTGCACTAATAAAACTCCCTAATATTCATTATTTATAATTTAAATAGTTATAGTCCAAGAAGTTAATCAGTTCCCTCCTGCAACTCCAGAAAAGCATTCTCCTGACTGTTCAACAGGTCAGGACTTAACCAGAAAAACCTTGAACATGAGAATTATTCTTTGTTCTTCTCTGACAAAGGCCAGTGTCCCAATTTACATGAACTTAATGCTAATCTCATATTCTTTTGCTAATGTAGATTCCACAGAATACTGGAAAACATACACAGAGACACATACAGACCCCTGAACCACTTCATCTGTGAAATACTAGATTTAAATGTTATTAAAATTATCTCTTACATTCTTACAGGAATGATAGAACTTTTTGAAATCCTAAATTAATTGCCATCACAATCCTACATGCTACTGTCCTCTGATAATGGTTACATATACTCTGCTTTTAAGGATGTGGACCTTGTTTTTAAAAAAGACCACACAGTGACAAGTATAATGCAAATCCAACCTAAGCATCTACTTGCCTGATAAAATTTAGGGAAGATAAAAATCATTTTTGTTATTTTCAGTCTTCTACCCTAGAAAAGTTTACCTGCCTGAGTGCCTGGCCAGTGAACTTCTAGGTCAAAGTCTTACAGTATGGGGACATATTTAACAAAGTGAACAAAGTACTATTAGGTAGAAGGAAGAAGCTCAAGAGATCTATTATACAGCATGATGACTGAAGTTGATAGAATATTGGAGTCTTAAAAAAGTTTGTGTTCTCATCCCCCAAATGGTAAATATGTGAAGCTGTGCATATGTTAATTAGCTGCATTTGACCATTTTACAGTGTGTGTGTGTGTGTATAAGAATCATACAATGGTATCTGTTGATTTTAAAATATACACATACATTTGAAAACTAATAATGTAGATCAGAAATTTGCTGAGAGTAGACCTTAAGAAGGTGAAAAAGATCACCTTACCTAATAACGCACCAACACATTAGCAAATAGGAAAAAGATAAAGAAAAATGAGAGTTTCAAAGTTACAAAGTCCTGAGTTCAACTCTATTTTGTCAGTTTCTAGTTGTACATGTCTAGGTAAAATACTCAAAATTTTTGAGTTATTTAAAAATGGGAATACTAATAGCACTCTTAAGAGTTTTCTGTGAAAACTAAATAGGTACAGAGGGTATGTGTGTGTGCGAGTCAGTGTGTTTTCCTGGTAATAGTAGAAACTTCTTCCTTGTGTACTCCTAGATGACTTGAGTGTAGAGAACAAAGTAGAGTTTGTAGGTAGAGAGAATTGGGGGGCTATATTTTGAAACTCAGAGTTTCTTACTAAACCTAATTTCCATTGGGTATTATAACTTAATCTCTAACACTGATTTATTTTCGCTCAGCAAGGCTTCCTAATTCAAAAAAACTCTTAGATTTGTGTACATCTTTTTCTACCTTCCATTTAATCACACTTGATATGATTTCAAGGGTAATTTTAGGGTTCAAAAGCTATCTAATGGTGTGCTAATATTTTAAACCATACTTTTGTCCCTAAGTTTTTTTTTTCATTCTATATATATTTACACCAATTTTTAGCAGTGGTCTCATTTATAAAGTAACATCTTCAATATTTTAAGTTTCATTTATAAATATAGTTCCTTTCCTATTTAAGTGTTTTGGCTATCTTATAAAATAATATCTCCCTAACACTTTTATAAGACCAGCAGAATTCAAACAATAAATATGATCCTTAAACTATTTTAAATTTCCCAATGTAATACATAATCTTATTAAATTACAAGTCTAAACAATTACTTAATGACACATTTTAAATCAGAATTGCAAGGTTAATATTTTTGTTTGTTTTACAAAGGCAAAATCTCCTAATTGAGACATTAAATTTGGAAAATTCCTTCCTGGCACCAAAATAGTAACCCTATGAGTATGATTTAATTAAAAATGTTGGTGTTTAGTCCTAAGTCTTCCTGTGGTTAGGATGTGGAGGAAATATTTATTACTCCCTATGCATCTTCTCAGAGGTAAAAGTCATATAAGGACCAAAAATACAGGCCAGGAACATGAGGTCTAGAGTTAGACAACATTCAGGGTAATTTTTCTCATAAACCCAACTCTTTGACTTCCATTTTTAAGTGTGATGTTTTAGAGTCCTTAAATTAAGGAAGGAAGATGGTTATATAACCTATTTTCCTAAATTTGAGTTACATCAATATTTCATTCTGCCAATTTTTTAAAACATAAATTTGTAATCTTCTGTCTAGACTGCTATAATCATGGGATTGTAGTTTCTATGAGTCTATTTAAAATTATAAGTTTAAAACTATATAGGAAATAGTCCATTCCTTTTAAATCCATTCTGTCCATGAGAATGTAAACTTCAGATTTTAAAGTGATAGCCATGGGAATTCTGCAGAGGTCTTATGGTTTTCTCCTGTCTATGCAATGCCAACATCATTGGGTTGGTTAGACAAAAAAAAAAAAAAAAAAGGAACTATTTAGCTGGGCTAAAAACACAAAAAGTGCACACAGTATCCCAGATTAATCGAGTACATGTGAGTCATGTACTCAGAATGGTCCAGTTAAAACATTAGGGTGCCATTCACACCAGAGCCTGGAGATGTGAGTGTGTCGGGTATAGTTTTGAGCAATGATAACACACTAGTAACAAGAAAGATGGGGACTCTGCTCTTCTGGGCTCACACTCAGCTAGGAGCAAAAAGCCAGTCAATGAGTGAACAAAAAGCAACACCAGATCAATACAGTTTTGAAAAGTGCCACAAGAGGAAATAAAGCGAGAGGGTTTATAGAGCGTAGCAATGAAGGGCTATGGAAAGGTTAATTTTGAAACTAGAATCTGGTAACAACTGCCTAAGAAAAATCTTTTGAAATGAAATGTGAGAAAGAGTGGATATTGAAGGTGGGGAAAAGGGGCAGTTTTAAGATGTCCTTTGGAGGAAACTTTTCAGGATGAGTTGGGTGCAGGAAGATGGTAATGACAATCAAGGATTACTTCATGGTTTAGGATTGGGCAGGTGGGGATGCTGATACCACTTTCCAGGATGAAAACACTGAGGAACAAATGGGTAAGGGAGAGGCAGGGGGACAATTTATGATGCAGAAGAAAAGAGAAAGAGGGGGAGTATGGGAACATGAAAGAGAGGAGGCCAAACTAGGTCTGGATGAATGGGCGCACACAGTGTAGTTAAAAACGAATAAATAAAAGACCACGAAAAGTGCACATGGTAGTTTTTAGATTTTCTGTTAGATAAATTGAGCTATTAGGTCAAATAACATCACTGCAGATAAAAAACTAGAAGAATATAGTTTCTACATTACCTTTACTACTTTGCTAAAATTACTTCATTTGCTAATAGAGTTCTTTATGGCAGGCAAAATGTAACTAAAAGTGAACTTGAGCCCTCTTTCCACCGCGTTTTCTAGATGTGGGAACACAGACATGCCTCAGCACTTAATTGTATTCAGACTAGTTTGTTCATAATTTATCTCTAGTAATCAAAAAGGTCTTATTTTGTTTTTCTATGGTATTTTCTGAAGTATTTGCTCTGGATAACAGAGCGCACAATCAGAAGATTAATTTGCTTTGGGGGCTATGAAGCTTACAGTAAAAAGGCAAACACTATTTTTGTATAACATGTAATTATTTACTAGTTTGGGGTTATCCAATGGCGCATTAGAGAAAAAGTTTGCAAACTAAAATCAATACAAATAATAATTGCTTCTCCTGGGAGAAGTATCAGAAACTACAACAGGGAATATGTTTTGTTATTATTATTATTTTTGTAACAAGTACTTGAGTTGCTGTCTCCTGAGTCTTTTTTTTCTTTCAGTGATGCAAAATTTTACAGTTTCCCAAAATACATTCTTATTACTTACTTATTATAATGATTCCATGTCACATGAATCTCTCTCTCTCTCTCTCTCTCTCTCATATGCATGCCAACACCAAGCAGTCTTCACTCTATTTCCCTTTTCATTATTGACCCATAGCCAGTGGCAATCAGCATTAGTCTTGAATCACCCATTTTGTATAAAATTGCCAAAATGATGGCCAGTTGTATCTTAATAAATCTTCCACTAGTTGTCAAAAGAAAGTAACTTCAAACAGTTACATTTTCTATTTCTATTGCTATTATTTCTTTTTTCTACAATAATTTCTGTAACAAAAGCTCACATAAAAATTATGAAGTAAAGTTATAATTGGATATCAACTGCGTCTCTCAGTATTTCTGTATGACAGGACGCTTTGTAGGATTCAAATATTAAAAAAAAAAAACAACTTGCACGTAGTGTGTTACTGCTGAGTGAATAATAACAGGGCAATAATTATGAAAGTTAAAACAGCAATACAAAGATACAATTAGGGAAAAAAGGATAATAGGAGAGAAGGTCTGAATCATTATTGAAAAAAATAAAAGTAGCCAGACTTTATAGAGATTGAATTTAGCTATATGTAGTACGACTCCTTTAAAAAAAATTTAGATGGCTTAGAGTTTGTGTAGATTTAGTATCTGAATGGATATCAATCAATCAAGTCAAGTATTGAGATCCCACTGAATCTGACTACAGAGTTGAAATATAAGAAAAGTTTTCTATCTTCAAACATTTCATAAGAAGGGCAGTCAAGTAATTTAAAGAACAGACATTTTATTGTAGAAGCAAGACTTTAAGTTTTATATTATTCTACACATGAGGGATTTGAAGTATAGGATAATCTGCCCACAGCTAATAAATGTCAGAGACAGTATTCAAATCCAGGACTCTTCAGCTTAAGGATCATGCTCTTTCCATCACTGAGAAACTTCCTGATTCACTAAACATTTATGGGAGTTCAGAGAGAGGAGGAATCAATTAAGCTTAAATTTTCAAGTGGGCTTTCTCAAGAAAGAGTTACTTGAGTTGGTTCTTGAGGAATAAGTGAGATTTTAAAAAGAAGAACAGAGTCAAGATGATTGTGTTGACATGGCAGAGGGGAAGACCTAAGTGCCAAGCCAAGAAAGCAGAATAAAGTGATGGGCACCCGGAGCTCACAGGGGCACTGGCCGGAGGAACTGTGAGTAGTGCTGAGGAATACAGAAACAGGGACCTGGATAGGGCAGGTGTACAGAGCCAGGATTTGAGATTCCTGAATGACTGAGAGGACAGCAGGGTGTATAGGAGAGGAATCAGCCACTGTATGTTCTTGCATAACAACATTAGGGTTCTAGAAAGAGAAGTTTAGGAAAAGAATCCACAGCCCTTAAAAGTCCACTGTGAAAAAACTACATTTTTCCCCACATCAGACTATTTGCTTGCACTTCCCTTTATCTAAAAGAGGAGAATGGGAGAAAAGGAAATATGCTGATGTAAACAATCACCTGACCTTGAAGAACTTACTATGCCAGGCCAATGAGAGAACAATGTTGCTCAGACTAAGCTGGAATTCTTGAAAGGGCAATAAGTTAATATAATATAATCTGAAATATATATGAATGAATTATATAATTTATATATATTGATTACATATTATGGATTACATATTATAATATATAAACAAAATATATTGTTTATGTATATTATGGATTATGGATTATAATAAGCAAAATCAAGTTGAATAACATCTTACATTCATATAAATTCTCTTCAGTATTTACAAGCCACATTGATTAATCAATTGTAAATTTATCTAAAAGTTTAAACAAATATAGGGAGCCTTGTTATTATGCATCATTTTTCAAGTATCAAACACTCAAAGCTCTAACTCTATCATGTGAGAATTTGCTTGTAGAATGCTTTTCATTTAAAAAGAATGTGAGCCACTGCTCCAGGCAAAGGAAAGTACTGAAGGGTTCTCAATAGAGCCATGTGGACTGATTGCATTCTGACAGCTTATTGGAGATGAATTCCAGTAAATCAAGACTGGAGGGACAGCAATTCTGGACCAGCTGTAAAGATGAGAGCCGGTAGTTAACAGGGAGAGCAGGATATAGAGAAACAGACACGTCCCAGCAATATTCATGAGGTAAAATTGGAGGAGTGAGGAGAAGATCTGGGGATGAAAGAGGAAAAGCATCAGAGATTGCTTTCAGATTTCTTGCTTGGATCACTAACTGAATACTGGCATATCCAGTAATACAGAGAAAATAAGAGGAAGCTACGAACTGAAACAAAATCTATTCCTTTACTTCAGTGTGACACACTGAGTTGAAGCACCTACGTGGGGTGACCGTTCTTCTTGGTTTACCTGAACTGTGCTGATGATGTATGTCTGTTGTCCCAGCTTAATTATTAATCAAATCTTCCTTCTTTTCTCTAAAAACTATCTTGCTTTGAGAAATAAACCATATGGCCATTCTTAACTTACAAAACCTGCAACAGGAGATGCCCTTCAGATGGTTTAGGATGAGTCTGAATCTCAAAATAGAGGTCTGGACAGAATCCATGATTTAGGAGTAATCTCAAAATTTGTAGTATTTGAAACTTCTAGTGTAGATGGAATTATCTAAGGAGAGTACCTTTTTTGTCATCATGGATAAAGATGGAATCCACATTGAGAGAAAAACTAGGGTTAGGCGAGAAGAGAACCTCAGGTGTACATACTCAGAGAAATAAGACTGAAAAAGAACACAACCCTCCAAGCTTCCTTGAATTTGACAATTGTAGAACTTCTGCTGAAGCTGGTTAAAATCATTTAGGTAGAAGGGTTCAAAATAGAAACTGGAGTGAAGTGGGCTGAGAGGCAAAGGAGATCTGGGAAAGCTGATTTTGACATACTTCTATAGTGATAATAGACTGGATAATAGTCAAACCAGTATGCAGCTCAAGTGAGGTGGAGGTTTTATTTTTTGGGGGGAAAAATAAAACTTGAAAAGTTTTATAGACTGCAGAGAAGGATTTAGGAGACAAGGAGAAAAAAAAGAAGAAAGAGAAGGAGGAGGAAAAGAATCAGAAATATAGACAAAAGATAGGAAGAGAAATTAATGGTTCTTGATGCAGATGCCTGGAGAATAAGGAAGAAAAACTCATCAAAGGCAGAGGTGGAATGATTGATGTTGAACTGGTTGACAGTGCACCAAGTCCCTTGTGTATGGGATGTTGGTTAACCCACTATAATAGGAGGTGATTTTCAAGGGCGGATGGAAGACAGAGGTTGAAGAAAACAATGATACTTATCACCAAAGGATGCTTTAGGCAGATACTGAAAAACTCATAGATGGCTGCAGATTCCAGGTAGAGACTGACTATCCCCAGGAACCTTCCCAAGCATCAAAAGAAAGAAGCTTCAAACTATAGACTGGACACTGAGGTAAGAATTTCACATGGAGGAGGAAGAGATTGAAATAAGCTGACTTCGTCATACTTAGGAGGCAGAGGAATTAAGTCCTAAATACCAAAGTAGGTCCTGGGCCTACAAACTCCTAAAAGTATGTTCTAAAGTTGTGAAATTGGAACAGTTAGACATAAACACATAAACGTCTCAGAAGTTTGAGCACCTGGTGAAATTCAGGAACCTGGCCGGAAGCTCCACACTCATCTTCATTCCCAGGAAGTTATTCAGAAACTTCTAGAAACAAGTACAGACTTCCAGTTGAAAGTTGAGGCAATGACATAGGTTTTGGCAGCTGAGAATTAAAAAGAGAAGCAAGACCTGAAATACCAATGGATGTTCTGAAGGATCAGATGTGTGGAGAAGATTCCAGAAAGTTGATCTCAGTTACACTTCTAATTTCTTTGATGACATTATATAAGTTGCTTAACTCTATGAACCGCAAAAACCTCTCTTCATCTCAAAATGTTGAGGAGGGGTAGTGATGAAGGGAGACATTGTAAGACCTTCCCATCTTTACAGTTCTTAGGTGAATGTGGGCCGAGGAGGATACAAGAACAAATCACAAGAATACTGTTATTCAGTGAATACAAAGACAACATTCTTTGAGGAGCAAATTAATAAGTCTATTTTTATTTCCATTGCAACACATAAAACCAAGGATACCTTTGGGGAATAAAGGGAGATAGAGCTTTGAATTCAAATATTCAATCAGTGAAGTTCTTTACCTCACTCAGAAGTCAGATGTATAGCAATGGATCAATGGAGGATTGATTCAAACGCTGGAAACCTAGAGAAAACTGTTTCAGGGATCAGGGTCCAGGGTAATATGGATCTATAACTAGCAGTGGAAACCAAAGGCAACTAGCAGCATGACTGAATCATAAAATAGTAACTGCTCCATATAGGATTCCCACCCAGTTTAAAATAAAGTTTGATTCTGTGAATTCTTAACACATATTATGCCCTGTGCCAGCTGTGTTGACACTGAAATCAAGAAATACATACAGGTTGTGTGACAGTGACGTCTCTATCATCAAAGTGCTTATAGGCTGAGGGGTACCAAGTATGCAGCAACCAACATCTGACCAGAGCTTAGTCTCAGAAACCAGTTTATTTTCAATGAGACAAGAAGCATTATTTCAGGCTTTCAATTCCCTGTAGATTGGCTCACCATTTGTTATTGCTGATAAGTCTATGAATCCAACAAGATCATTGAGTTTCTATTGAAAACATAAACTACCAAATACAAATCAATCTAACACTATGGCCTGAGAAGCTGCTTAGTCCAAGAAAAGTGAACTCTACCAGGTCCTCTGGCTCAGTGAGAAAAAGGCAATAGCATCTTTTTCAGATATAAGTAACTAAATCCATTTAAAATTTAATTTTTCTACTCAGGTGCAGGATATCTTTGAGGATAGCTATAAATACCACTTTGAATGCCAACATTCAATATGGTGAAACCAAAAAGCACTGAGGAAAAGGAACTCATTATTAGTGCCATCTATTTTTTTCATTAAATTCTCATCAATCTAAGTCTGTAAATGAATATCATGTAAAAATATATCTATATGACCTTATCAATATACTTAATTCTCTAGCAACAAATCTGATATTTACTCTAATTTGGAACCATTGTGCATTTTATGTTCTTACAAACACTGATGGCTTCCTGAAACTGCCATTGCAGATTAACTGCAGTTTAAGTCTCAGGTATCTTAAAAATATGAAGGTTGCCTGTCACTATCTCTCACAATTACATCAGGGATGATCTCTTTGCTCCTATTAGCCCTTGGTTAGTGTGAGGTGACCAGAGAAGAGCTCATTTCACCTCACTCCCATGCACTGATCACATGAAATTCCCAAATTCATTCTCAGCAGGTATTAACAGTGACAAAGAAAGCTAGCATATTTAAGAGTATGTAGAACAATAACTTCCATGACAAAGTACTCAGTAAAAGTGGATATGTGACTTAAATTGTGGCATGATGCCTGCAGTTAAAGAATTAGATGTGTGTGTGCAGGATCAAAACAAATGAGAGGATTTTTTAAAAATTCATGTATTTCTAAAAAATCAGAAGTTTTGCACATGTGATACTAGTAAAGCAAAATCTTTCACATCTGCATTTAGTTGTACAACAAAGTCTGACCTGTGAAATTACTCAAAATATATGCTAGTCAGCCAAGTGCTTTAGTTTTCCATAAAAAAAATGATTGTGTTTTTGCTTTTTAAAAAGGCAAGAAAGTCCTCTCCATTTTCCTCTAAAGATTACTATACTGTTGATCTAAAAAATTATGCTGAATTAACACATATTTATCTCTAATCCTCTTCCATTCAGTGGTCAGTGTGAAGCCATCTGTAAACAGGAACATAGATAAGCAATGGTTCAGCTGGAATGAACAATGCTCTTTTCATTGTCTATATCTGAGCACGCTTAGAAAACATTTCACAAATGATAAGTTACATTACAAAGATAAATATCCTACTATAATAGAACCTTGGTCCACTTTGATCATTGACTTTTTCTCAGACTTAAGCACCAGCATATGTGTTTTGTTCACAGAAGACAAATATACTCCTTGAATCAGCAGCAAAAATTTAGGGTCATTTTCCATATAATATATTTCATAACAGATTTCACTATACATTGAATTTTCCAATGAATTGTTAATACTTGTAATGGTTAATTTGAATTGTCAACTTAATTGGAATAAGAGAAGCCCATGATTAAGAGTCTTATGGATGTGTCAAGGAGGGTGTGTCTAGGAATGATTGGCATGTGGGATAGCCAACTGAAATGGAGACCTTCCCTAAGCCTGGGCAGCACCATCCAATAGGATGATGACTTGGATGGAATAAAAGTTGAAGATCAAGGAAGCAAGATGCAAACTTGATTCTTCTTGAAGGGGTTCTTGAATGCTGCTACAATTATCTGAGGATATCAGACTCTTGCTTCTTCAGCTTCCAAAGTGGACTCTGCCAGTGATTCTCCAGAAGCCTTCTGTCGCAGACTAGGGTAGCATCCTTGATTCCTCTTATTCTGGGGCTTCAGCCTCTTGGACTATGCAGCTACTGGTTTTTCCAGCTCTCCAGCCTGCAGAGGCCATTGTGGACTATCCAGCCTCTGGTTGCATACGCCAACCTAATAAATCCCCCTTTTTTTTATAATTATACTTTCTGTTGATTCTGTTCCTCTAGAGAATCCTCATACAATGCCCATTTAAAACCTTTAAGATTCAATGTGTTTGATCATAAATTAATTAGTATTGGCATAAGTTAACTTCTTTTGAATTTTAAGAGGGTAATTCTAAATATCTGTTTAAAACAAATGTTTGATTCATATACATGTATATATAATTTACATATATACAATTTTTAGAGCATCTTTACACTCACATAATTATTCATCTTGTGTTTCTAAAATGTGAAGTTCTAACTATTAAGTTTGCCTATTATAGCAACTATTTCATATAAATCTTCAACTCCTTTTCTTAATGATTTCATTTCATATTTTCCATGTATACCATTTGAGGTATTTTGAGTCTAGGGTGACCTTTAAAAACTCTGCACACTTAATTTTTTTAATAAAAAATGTATTTGTTCTTTTTAGATATACATGACAGTAGAGTTTATTTTGACATATTATACATATAGGAAGTATAACTTCCCATTCTTATGGTTGTACATGATGTGGAATTATACTAGTCATATATGAACATAAGAAAGTTATGTCCAATTCATTCTACTTCTTTCCTATTTCTACTCCCTCCCATCCTTTCTTTTCCCATAGTCTAATCCAACAAACATATGTTCTTTCCTTCTGTACCCCTCCTTATTGTGTGTTAGCATCTGCATATCAGAGAGAACATTTGGCCTTTGGTTTTATGGGGAATGGCTTATTTCACTTAGCATGATATTCTCCACTTTCATCCATTTACCAGCAAATTCCATAATTTAATTCTTATTTACAACTGTGTAATATTCCACATTTTCTTCATCCATTCATCTGTTGAAGGGTATCTAAATTAGTCCCATAGCTTATTTATTGTGAATTAGGCTGCTATAAACATTGAGGTGGCCATGTCACTATACTATGCTGATTTTAAGACCTTGAGTGTAAACTGAGGAGTGGGATAGCTGGATAAATGGTGGTTCCATTCCAAGTTTTCTGAGGAATCTCCATACTGCTTCCCAGAGTGGTTACACCAATTTGCAGTCCCACCAGCAGTGTACAAGTGTACCTTTTCCTCCACATCCTCACCAACATTGTTAATTATATTCTTGATAAATGCTATTCTGACTGGGATGACATGAAATCTCAGTGTAATTTTGATTTGCTTTTTTCTAATTACTAGAGATGTTGAATATTTTTTCACATATTGTTGGTCAATTGTATTTCTTCTTCTGTGAAATAGAGGACATCACAACTTTATATAAGGAAAATTTTTTATTTCCTTTCAAACTTGATTCCTTAGAATCTCATTTTGTAATTCAAAAGAGTGATGTCTTTGTGTTCAATTAATCCAGCATGCATGTGATCCTGGCCTTTTTCAGGTCTATTGTTTAACTATAGTGTTGATTTTATCTTGAGGCTGGGTGTGTGTATGTGTGTGTGTACGTGTGTGTGTGTGGGGGTGTTCTATTTAAGTAAAAACTTTCATGTAAAACAAAATCTATTTACTTCATCAATCTTTGATGTGGTGGGTGTTTTAGTCAGCTTTTTCACCACTGTAATCAAAAGATCTGACAAGAACAATTAGAAGAAGAAAAGTTTATTTGGAGGTTCTGGGTTTCAGCAGTCTCAGTCCATAGTCAGGGGACCTCATTCCTCAGGGACTGGGATGAGGCAGAACATCATGGCAGAGTGTGGCAGAGGAAAGCAGCTCAGGACATGCTGATCAGAAAGCAGAAAGACATGAAGATATACCCCAAAGGCCTGCCCCGAGGGATCCCCCTCCACTAGCCACCTACCAGCCTACAGTTACCATTCATTCAGCTAATCCCCTGATAAGTAAAGGGAAATGGCTCTCAGAACCCAATCATCTCACCTCTAAACCTTCTTGGATTGTCTCATACATGAGCTTTTGGGGAACACCTAATATCTAAACCATAACAGTGGGTATGCCTGCTTTCTACCTATTCAACAGCTATCAGAATTAAGCTTTATTCATGAGTACTGCTGAGAAGGGATGTGTCTGTCACCACATTTTAGTCCCTGTCTCCTTGTAAAGATCTGAGGATTCCAGTGGCAAGTACAAATATAAACTCAGGACAGAACCAAGGGGCTCAGTGCAGAGTGAAATCCAGAGTCATTACTTTTAAATATGTCAAGATTTGCAGATCACAAAAGTATGCCAGTTATTTTTACTCACCCTTTGAATTATTTTCACATGATGATATTGGTCATTTTCCTTCCTCAGACAAAATGGAGAAATAAGGACAGCTTATTTATTATGGGAATAGTTCTTCATGTTTTCAGAGCTCCTTCCAAGTCCTGTGTATTTCAGTACCAATGAATCTTCTTGTCTCCTTTCATCTTCTCTGGATAATCAGATGAGTCTCATACTGCCAAGATTATCCCACTCTTCTGCTCATATACATGGCGCACAGAGTTTAAGGAATAACCCTTAAAGAGATGATGCACTCTCCATGTCGTGTAGACAGGTAAGGAGAAGTAGGTGGATCCTCCTATTTAATTTCCCCTACTAGTATTGAAGAGTGTGAATTAGCTGAATGATAACTGTAGGCTAGAGGAGGGGGATCCCTGGGGTCATGCCTTTGGGGTATATATCTTCATGTCTCTCTGCTTTCTGATCAGCATGTCCTGAGCTGCTTTCCTCTGCCACACTCTGCCATGACTAGTAGTTTATTCTGTAAACAGACTAACACAGGTTTATGGGGGAAATGATCACATAAAGTCAGATTTTGAATTACTATAACAGTCTGTGATATTGCTGGCTGGAAGACTAGGACAGAAGGATCAAAAGGGGGAGAGAAGGCTTCTGAAATGCACTGGGCATTGGAAGACTGGTTTGTAAGACTGAAAAAAAATCAGTGGAAGAATAAAAAACCATTGACTTTAGAAAAAAAATTTAACTTCACAAGAGGGACTAATTTTATCCATGAGAGCACTCTATTCCCCCATGTACACCTATATATCAATAAACTGGAGTTCACCTATCAGTGGAACCTCTACTCACTAGTTCAAAATATTTAAATGTTTTCTCATATCAGGAACTGTCCCAGGTGCTGGATATAAAAGTAAAAAAAACAAATAGCCCTTATCTTTTTTGGGGTTTCCATATAAGGAAGATGAATTGGCTAGATAGACATACCACCAATCTAAAGACCCACTCAATTTCATTCTAAAGCAAATGTAGTTATTTAGAGTGTCCCACAAAACAAAGATAAAAGCATCTAGAAACTTTGCAGCCTTGGAGAATATACCTTTTATGAAGGAGAAAGGAAAAGGAAGCCAATATGATTAGTTACTGTTTAAAGGATATATTTATCTTGCTTAGTTCTAGTCACAGATAACTTGACATTTGCATTACTGAAGTCCATTTCCAAGTGGCTTTGAAGAGCACTGAAATGTTCTTGGAAGTTGGCCAGAGCCACTTTGGCTTTCCTATCTGCACTGGCATGAAAAGATTGGTGCATGAACTATAGCACCTATGGCAGCTAAGATGCTAGAATATCTAATTGCATCATTTTTTAAAAGACTGAGTAGAGTACCACGTTCAAGTGGAACTCCTGAGGGACAACTCTAATGTCTGCCTGTGAATATTTTCCCTATGAAGCCAAATGTATGTGGAAGTTGCAAACACAATTTGGCTTGTATATTTTTTATTAATTTTTTAAATAATTGACTATTTTCAATGTGAATTAGCTTATTCTAGGCAATGAGCACATGAAATAAATTGAAAATAATACAGTGAAATTGAAGCAAAGGTCTTAGGAGAAAGAAAAACACTCGGCATCACAATTATATCTGTTCCTAATCCAAAAATATTTGCATACCAAGTTATTACCCTGGTCACGTCTGTTCAGAGCTTGTAAGATTTCCTATTGCTCACTATACTCTACTGTTTCCAAAAAGGAACCGAAATTTTACATAGTTCTCAGAGCAGAAGGTAGAAAATACCAACAGGATTATAGCTCCTCATTTACATGGGTATTTATGATAAAATGATCCAGAATTAAAAAGATAAGCTGGAGATATATTAAATTGGGAAACATTATTAGGCCAACATTAGCCTGTGTTCCATTAGCCAGGACCTATTTTATCAAGAGGAAAAATCAAAAGTAACATAAAAACATGTGTTGTGGTATTGTTAATATTAATGAGATGCAATAAAATGTAAGAGCTACCAAAGTTCCTCAAAAGTTGGGAGTACAAAGTGGTTATTGATTAAAATTATCTCCCAACATTATTCTGAAAAGAATTATTTTTCTCCATTCTCAAAAAAATGTTTTCCCAATATGCATTTAATTATAGCTTCCAATTCATCGGTAAGGATTTCAAATACAATGCATTTTGAAATAAGGCTATAAACGGACCATATGATTTAGTCAAGTGAAAGAAGAGATGTTTAAATTAGATTTCCTAATGTACTGGTATAGCCAATGTATGTTTTTATTTTTATTTTTTATCTCACAGAGGAAATGATGCTTGAAACAGAATTGAGAGGTAGAAGATTTTCTAGTCCAGTGATTCTCAAGCATTTTTTAAATCTGTAAAAGCCTTTATTCAAAAGCAATTTTAAAAAGAATTCCAATAAAATAAAGCTGTTCTAGCTGACACACACTCTCCCATAGATGCCTCTATTCCCACTCCATCTTTCTTCTCTGTCTTCAGAATCCATCTCTAGTTTCACAAGGTCCTATTCCCACTTGCAAAGTATTGACATTTTCCCAAGTCTGTTAACCCGTTCTGTTCTTTTCCCTTCAAATCAATCTCTCTCTCAAAAAAAAAAAAAAAAATTAAAAAAAAAAGGATTCACTTCATCTCACCCCATTTTATATCCTTAGTGCATGCTCCAGCTTCAGAACCTCAGAAACATATAGAAACATCCCACTAATTTATTGTTTGTGTTTGTAATTCTCTGTTCATTGACAACGTGACTAGGGGTTTCTCAGAGTGTTTGATTTATAGGAGAAACAGAAGTAACAGATTATTTATTTGAGAACTTTGTTAAAAAGAAAGACAGAAACAAAGCATTTCCTAGAAGGACAGAATTTAGAAGAGTCAAATTAACAAGGCACCACTTCTGTAAAATAAAATGTTCCTGTCCACAATACTACGCTGGGTACCCTGGTGTGCTCCCGTGGCCCTATTTTGACTATTTCTTATTTTTCTTCCTAAATAATAGGAACCAATTCAGATTTTCCCTGTCCACAGCCTTCTGATGTAATCAGATTCTGTTTACACAGCTGAGATAGCAAAACTAAAACACTATTCATTGTGACTCTCATGCAAATTTAACATTTTTAAAAGTTCAGGCCCAGGCCAAACACACCCCCCTATTTCACTATAAAAAGGTGAACTACTTGTGGAAGGTGAACAACTCTTACTACAGTTATGTGGACATAGCAGACATAGCTTGTCTTTATTTTTAGTGAAGTAAGTTACTTTCCAAATAACTAAGTTTGCTCCTTCTGATGCAGTTTGCCTTGATCAAAAGTAACAGGAATATTCCTTTAATTTATATAAGTGTTTATAACCAAAATCATAGTTTATTATGTTAGTTACTTCATTTTAACTCTCAAAAATAAACTTACCAAATACCAGAGGCAATATTATTGTCCCTATTTGTTAGCTGAGGAAACTGAGACCTACTTAATAGGTGGTAAAATTTTAAGTCAAAAAGGTATGCTTATCATTGTCTAACTCCAATCTTCACAACTACATTTAATTGTGTCACATGGCAGTTACAGGGGACCTTCCATGGAAGGGGCGATACAAGTGTCCTGGAGAAATTCTAAAATGTACAACTAAAATAAAAACGTAAGTTAAATATAAGTGAAAATATGGTTGATATCGTAAACAGTTTCCATGAGCCTTCAGTTTACAGATCCTGCAGGAAACTCCAAAGAACCTTGACCTTTGCACCTGGCACACTCTTAAAGCCACTGGAGGTCCATAGGGCTGACAGTTTCTTTCATTGTCTTGTTCCCTGGATTATTGCCATTGATATCAATTTTCAAGAACATAATACAAGGAATACATTAGCAGAACCCTGACAATCCCTTTGCATCTATAGAATTTTTTCTTTGTGTAGGTGCGTGTAGACTTTTTTCAAATCAACTCTCTTGACTACAAAAAAGTGCTAAGAAAGAAAATGCAATGTCACTCAATGTGGTTATTCTAATGCTGCCCACACAGAAGAAACAAATGACTTCTGCAGTAGAGCAAGGTTAGCATAATAAATCATGCTTGCGTTTATCTTTGGAAAGATTAGCAATATGTCTGTAATTTGATGGAGTAATGCTGATGTATTGACACAGAGGAGAGGAAACTTCATCCACTGGCAGATAGACAAGATAGTCAAAAAGTGAGAATGTGTGTAAGAAACATTTTCTAGATCACACACTGGTCATTTTGTTTTTTGGAAAAAAGTTCCAGTTATACAAAAGTCCCTAGTAGATACACAGTTAGGCTGGAGCCCAACCATAAATCACATTCCATGAAGTGTAACTATAATTTTCTTGGTAAAATCCTGATAAAATTCACATTAAGAGGAAAATGAGTTATGAAAGGAAGAAATATGCCTATTCTGTGGTGTCATGAATGTAGAATGTTTCTTTTTCTATAAATTCTTTAGTTTAGAACTGTTTTAGATTTCCAGGAAAAAAATTGAAAATATAACATAGTTCCATATACCTCAATTCCAGTTTCCCCTATTATTAAAATTTACTTAGATTTTGGTATGTTTGTCACAAGTAAGATACCCATATCAGTGCACTATTAACTAAATCCATATATTAAGTATATGTTCTTACTCTTTACCTAATGCCTTTTTCTCCCCCCATGATATATTTTAATAGAGCAATCCTTAACAAGAACTCAGCTGAGTTGACTATAGTTGGGGGTTGCAGGATTTGTAGGGAAGGAAAGTGTCATCCTAATCACATTATATCAAGGGTACATACTATTGACATAACTTATCGTTCTTGGTGCTTATCTTGTTTACCTAAGGGAATATTTATCTAACTTCTCCAGAAAGTTATCCCTTTCCCCCATCCCATAACAATATGTACAGTCCCCCCTTCAGGAGTGGGGATTGTTCCACCTCTTGAGAAAGAACTCTCGATAATTTATGTAATTCTTCTATAAGGGAAATTTGTCAGTTTTCCCCCATGTATTCATTTATTCAATAATTTATTTTGTTTAAGTGTGGACTCAGGACATCTGAAGTTATAAACTAATATTAACTTATTTTGTTGCTCAAATTGTTCAAACCTTGGCCTTTGGGAGTTCCGTCGCCGCCTATGTTTCTTCCATTCTTTTGACATACTTTTATTAATATAGGTTTCTTTTTAATTTCTTTTTAGAACTTTCTGACTATTTGGCATTATAAGAAACTGCTGGCTTATCTGGGATATTTCTTACCTCAGTCTTTGAAGAAAAGGATTTTCAAAGCAGAAGAGAAAGGCATGGACTCAAAATCTGACTCCACACCTACCTATGACCTTGGGCAAGTTATTAAGCAACTTTGAGATTCAGTTTCTTCACACAATAATGAGAATACTACTAACCTCCAAATATTATTATGTCTAAATAAGAAAGCAAGTGTCAAAACTCAGTTCCTAGCACTCATATTTAAATAATAACAATTCACTTTTCTTTCTCCCTTTTGATTGCCAGTTAGCAGAGAAACCTACTTCTTCCTGTCTGGTTGTTTCCATTAATCACTACCCAGATTATACCAACTGAGGAGGCTTCCAAAACAACCGCTTTGAATAGTTACTCTTGATATTGATAATATATGGATATCTCTTTCTGTGCATAAACTCACACTTAAACACAATACACACATGGAAAGAGATGCACATACACATCCATGTTGTAACATTTCACATAAGTGTAAAGTACTTCCAAATGAACACATCTGATCTTAGCAAGAAAAAATACTTGAAATATATCATGGCAGAAATTTCGTGAACCTAGTGTTTCAGCTGATTATTTTAGAGAAAAGAAAAAAAAAACTATTTGTTAAAATGAGTAGTTACCATAACAACTGCATGCAAGTTGATTTTTGGCGATCACTTCATCATTATTTTAACATTTCAGTTTCCATGACAACCAAATGTAGCGAGCATTATCTCTAAATACTCTCCACAGGTATTTTTTTCTTCAATGAATCAAGGTCTTCATTTTACACTAAAGAGCTATCTATATACAATTAATGTAAAATCTATCAATGATAAAACTTTGTCAAGGAAAAAAATGATCAAACTAATAGAGGAACATTTATCCATTTTCCTCCTGATATTGTATATAAAGGATTTTTAAGAAAATATACCAGATTTTACCAAAGGAAAGTTATTTATTTTTCTAGCACAGGTCAAATCCAAAAGAAAAAAAGTATTTACCTCAGAGAGTCAGACCTTACCCTAAATTAGTCAATCTAGGATAGTTTGTATTTTTATAGTACAGCTAAAGTACAGTCACTTAGAAACATGGAACATGCAATTCTTATTCATGTTTTATGAATAGCTGAACTTCACTCATTTGTGAAGCACAAGTTCACTTACTGGCCAAGGCTTTAGTTTGTGAACCTATTCCTGTTGACCTAGTTAATGTTTGGATACGAAGTGTCCCCCTAAAACTCTTGTGTTAATGCAGGAATATTCAGAGGTGAAATGATTCAATTATGAGATGTGACCTAATCAGTCCATCCTAGTTTGAAAGGACTAATTAGGTGGTAACCAAAGACAGTTGGGGCATGGATGGAGGAAGTAGTGGGTCATTGTTGGAGTGCTCTGGAAGGCTTCATTTGATTCCTTAGTCTGTCCCTGTCTGTCTGTCCTTCTCTTTGTTTTCTGCCTGCCATGAGCTGAGCAACTTCCCTTTGCTGTACCCTTCCACCATGATATTATACCTCATTTCAGGTCCAAAGCAATGGAGCCAGCCAACCGTGGACTGAACCTCTGAAACTGTGAGCCAAATATAAACTTATACTCCACAAAGTTATTCTTGCAAAATACTTTGGCCATAGCAATGAAAAGCTGATGGACATAATACAAGTATTATATTATTCCTCTAATAGTACCATTCCTATTCTTCTTTCTCTTTTAACATATATTTTTCTTCTTTTTTCCTTCCATTCTCCTCTTTTCCTTTCTTTTACTCTGCCTTCTCCTTTTTCTCTCTTGACCCGCCACCCCCCATGCTCTACAGCAGTAGTAAAAGTCATAGCACTAGAAGCACAGCAGATCAGGATTGAAGGGCTCAATAACACCTTTTTTGGAATAAAAATAATAACAAGAGATCATTAGCATGAGAAGCAGACTCTATAATGTACTATGGAGTATATAAAAAGCATATGGTTCCAATTCAGTAACTGCAAGTGATAGGAAATTATTGTTTAATATCAATTTTTTTCCAGATATGTTCTCAATACAATATACCAAAAAGGCCAACATAAATATGAATCTAAATTAAATCCTTTTGGAGATTCTATAGCTATTAATTTGTCTGGGATCAACTTAAAGCTAATCATCAAAGCAATATCACATGACAATGTCATTTTTTTGAGCACTTTATAACCCAAACTCTGATACCATCGATAAGATTAAGAGCCACATCAGTCACGGTCCAATCTCATAGTTCAGATACTTTTGCTCTTGCCCGCTATACCTTCTCAGCAAGGCCCTCAGTAATTTATAACTACATTTCCCTTTTAAGTATTCATCAGAAAAATCTTTTCTCTGTAATAGGTCTTACCCATTCACATTGCTTTCCCTTTTAATTTAAGAACATAAAGGGAAATATTTAATTATTAGAGAAAATACACAAACTTAGGCAATAACAGGCAATGAATGTATCAAACTTAAATTTTATGTATTGTAGATAGGCTATTATTTTAGCTACATGGAACACAGACCCCAAACAACAGTGAATTAAATAAAACGGAGCTCTTATATTGTCACATAATAGTGTACTTTAAAGGCTGTAGTGCATGTGGTTATTTAAGGGCCTTATTGTTTTGCCTTTCTTGGGATGTCATTCTCATCTAATAGTTCAGAATATCTGGCCATTGTGTTTGTATTCCAAATAACGTACTGGAGGCAAGGTGTTAGAAATGTATGCACCACCATTTTGTATGGGAATTAGAAACTCTATACTTCACTTATGCAAAAAATCCTGTTTTTAAGAATTTAGTCTCATAACCATATCTCCTGAGAAGGCAGGAGGGCCAGTACATGTGTCTGGTTATTCACTTGACAACTGAAAACATTTGATTCCATGCCTATGAGGACAAAAATGGCAAATAGATACTGGGAGACATCTGCTAATATATGTTCATTTCCATTCTCAATAGAAAATTGTTTGTGTGTATTTCTAATCTTCCCAAATTCAAAGGGGATGTACAGGAATCTGAGACAAAGACTTGACTTAAAATTTTCTGTAAGATGGAGAGTTGATTCATTAAGTGCTGAGACATCCACTCCTAGTTGGTAACGTTATGAGTAACTGCTCAGGAATCACTGACCAACCAACCAATTATGTGGAGTACTCCAGAAAACTACCATTTTGTTTTGTCCCTCAAATCTGTCGTTTTCTATTTTTCCTACTATTTCAGGGAGAAGTATTTTGTTGTCATTGTTGTTCTTCATGACTTACACAGATGAGAAATAATTGTTTTATCTTCAAGAGGCATTAACTGTGGTTATCGTGGTCTGCTTGTTCCCTTACTGGAATTTTTCATTTACTTTTTCCTCCAATTTCTCTTTTCTCTCTCTCCCTCTCTCCCTCTCCCCCCGCCCCCTCACACACACACACACACCCACACCTGTATTTGCTAATGAGGGTAGTTATAATTTTCATTGTTGTATTATCAAATGAATCTGCATGGAAAAAATAATAGAATCATTTGTAAAAATGGGTATGAGTCCCAGAATTATGCACAAATGAAATGCTAGTCAGTTTTCTCCATTGCCATTTCTTCTATGCATGTTTAGTAGCCCTAAATAATATTTTAGTCTATTTGCTATAGGATAATGAGGTATTAGAGGAATAGCTTAGAATATGTCCATATTTATAAATTCCTTAAACTTAAAAAAACACAAGTCTATAAATTAGAAAAGTCAGTTAGCAATATATACCATAGAAAAATATGCAGGCTAAAACACAGCTCTAATTTATGCACTCCCCACAATTAGTACTTGATTTTATACTTAAAATGGTACTAAAAGTTCCCCTTCTTTGTAATGTCTATTGGGAACGTTGCCATTATGTAATATGCATTTTTCAGAGAAAGTAGGCACAAATCACATATTTACAGATTATTTTAAATATCAAAATCACATTTAGCCTTCTAGACTTAGCTCCCAAACCATAATTTACTCAAACAATATCTATTGGAATGTTTTTAGTATGTTCAAGAACAATTGATATCAGCTTTTCAAAGTCTAATTTTCCTGTAAAAGTATGGTTCACAAATACACAACTTATTCCTCCAACTTACGTAATGCTTAAGTGATTTACCATATCTACTACCAACAGGCTAAGACATGGGGCTTCAAACTTTAAGTTCAAAGATTGGATTTTCTAGAGACAGAATGTGAATCAGAGATTCAAGTGCCTATGAATTAATGTGAAGCAGCCTTCAAGGGAGTTAAGCATGTTAGAATAAGCATGTGGTAATGTAAAATATAGCTTTAATTTGAGCCATAGAAGACTCTGGAATCTTATAATTATTAATCTATAGATCAAGAAACCAGTTTGAAGGTTCTACCAATGCCAACTATGATTCAGTGGTACACTGGACATCCAGAGAAATGGTTGGGCCCACATCATTGAATGGGTCCACATATCCAATAGACCTGTAAAGAGCTAGACCTGGATAATATGACTCATCTGTGCCTGCTCCATCAGAGAATCCTTGATATCAAACTTGGGTCCCTGGGTATCAGTGTCAACTTAGACTCTATTCAAAATTCCTTAAGTAGCTCTTTCCTCTGTGCATGGTTTCTAAAGTAAACACTTGTAGTTCCTTTGAGGAAGGGTAGAGTGAATCTTTTCTGTATATACTTGCCTTATTTTTGTATGGTCCTTCTTTATGAGTCTTGACATATTCTTCAGTGAATAGTTTCTGGATTTGGAATCATGCCCAGTCAACGTACAATGACTTTTCATTGTGGAAGCTGACCTCAGCATCTTTCTTTGACCTCTACTTAAACTCTTTTGATGACAAACATTAAGCAATAGCCTCATTAACTGTCCATCCATCTTTTCCCTATAAATAATTTGCAGATATTATTCCAACCTTTATACTTATAATGATAATTATACTCATCTTGTTTTAGATATTTAAGGGTTACAAAATGTTCTCTGCTGTTATAGGGCCCTAGCATCTACTACCATGAGCTCTGGTCTATAGAGTAACCTGATCTCACTAATGTCAGTGCCTCTCACTAGAGCAGTATGTATTGCTTTAGTAAATGCAGTGGCACCTGGTGCCATCCTCAGGTCCACAGTCGGGGGCTTGGGTTTCCATTCTGGTGTAGTATACCATCACGTGACACTTGCTGCCTGAGATTTTTTTTTAATTCCTTTCACTGCCATCTGCTATAGCATGAGCTTTCATAGCAACATAATAAAACTAGACTCTTGTGGCCTTTTCTGGGTCAGTACTTGGGCACGGGAGAGGCTTCCCATATTGACAAACTCTTCTTAGAGCTTTGTATTCTGCCCACGTTAACCTGGAACATTCAAGCATGATATCCTCAAGTGCAGCAGCTGTTGTTTCTAAGTTACTCAGGATATTTTTACCAAATCAGCATTGAGAAAGCACCTACTTGAGACCATCATGCTAAGTAAAGTTCTTAAATCTCATAAGGTAGCATCAAATAAAAATCTGTTTTGATGTGAGGTCTTTATTGGTGTGTCCTGAAAGGACTATTCTGAGATTTATTCCATATTTAAAATTAATGTTCCTTTTTTTATAGCTACAAATCCAAAGCCCTATATTCAATATCTAAGTTTAGCACATAGATCTTATGTTTCTATTTATAAACATAGCAAATTTAAATGACTACTTTCAAGGGAATTTTGAATAATAACTGACTCTTTTAGAATTTTATTAGACTTTCAACTATTTCAGTTACATCTGTAAATTTAATTTTATGAGTTCCTGTTGCCAATGACTTTATCTGACTTAGTAAACAAAACCTTCTAGATTATAGGACAAGTGATTCTTATAAATTAAGCCAATTTTATAAGGATTGTGAATATGAAGTTATCTTAGATATCTTAAAGCTATGCACAGACTGTGCAAGATTTTAGTGTAAAATATTAAGAGTACATTGATTGTTCACTCATATACTTGAAATTGGATTTATAAGCTTATCATGTGAATGTATCAAATTCTGTTAACCATTGTAAATACATGAAATGACAAATGTTTATTATACATCTTTCTAAAATTAAAATAGTAATACTATTTACTTTCTTAATTTCTTTAAAATTTTAAATATATTAGAGCTGAAACACATATACCCAGTAAGGAAGAAAATTATCATCTTGGTTAAAACTAATATCTTAGTTAAGTAATATCTTGAGCTTAAGATAGAACTGTTAACTTCCAGAGACATTTGCCCCCAAGCCTTGACAATCAGGCTGAGTTCTTTTCAATATTCACTATTTTGGCTTCAGTCTTCCAAATTATTTAGTTTTAAAGCTCATGTACCCCTTTTATTTATTTCAAATATCATCTAAATTTTTTGAGCTTTGCCTTTTGCGGGTATTTTTAAAAAGCTCTCAATATCTTCCTGCCTAACTCTAAACTTCTTTGAAGTTGGTAGAATTCTAAGTTCTATATATGTTTGTTTTCTTTTAACTTAAAGATTTTTGAGTCTTTAAAGTCTACATTCCTCTGTGTTCTTGAACCCACACAATTCTATTGTATATTTAAAATAATTTTCAGTTAATTTCAGATATTTTGTTTAGCTTCACTCGACTGTGGACACCATTTACAAAGTCCCTTGGTGGACAAAGATTATAATGGACCATTTCATAGACAGAAAGCAGTCATTTTTTGATCTGCTGAAAATCCTACTCCTGCAAAATTTTTCAACCATCAATCTATTCATTTAGCCACTGAACATTTACAAAACACTTCAGTGCCATGGAATGCCTTTCCCCGGGAGAAATCAAGTAGTTGAGAATTTATTGCCTTGTGTTGAAGAGGCACATGTCACAAAAGAAAAAGACCTGGTCTCTCATGTACACAAAGAGAATAACAGCAAATATAGAACTCTGCACAAGGCTGGGCACATCGTCAATCTTGAATAAATAGTAGTGCAGGTGCACCAGAGTGCTTCCAACAGCACTGGACACTGTGTAAGAGATTCCGGAGAAATGGGCATGAGGATAACCCCATCTATTAATGAACACTCAGGAACATGTGTTAGGTCATATTTGTTTGGTGATGGAGATGAATGTGAAACATTGTAGATTCAGTCTCAGCATTTTTAAAAAAGGCTATGGAGCTCTGAGAATCATGAAATTCAGCCACAGACTGAAGCCAAAGCAAAGGGTTTATTAACAAATATTCATTGAGCATCTACTATTCTCCCATAACTCACCACTATTCTAGATGCTGAGCATGCAGGAGTGAACACAACAGACAAATCCTTGCTGTCATGGAATTTCATTCTGGTAGCTACAGTCTCCAGACAATGAGGGTAGAAGAGAGAACAAAAAGAATTTTTAAAATTTTGCAAAATGTGAGAAGGGAGTTTCTTATGCCTGGCATAATCCCCTACATGGGAGGGATCATGGGTGGCCATATGTTCTTAGTGACTGTGAGCCATCTGAGAGCATTCTGTGTTGTTTTTTAATTTTCTTTTTATAAAAATCCTACCTAATTTCTACATATTTCCCATTGATATAAAGAGTTTCTTTAGGTGCCTTTTCATTATTTATCACAGAAAACACAGAGCAGTATCTAATATGAATGAAAAAAATTAATTAGGCTACATGACACAAATTGTTAGTACACTATAACGTGAATGAATGTGCCCTACAATAAAATTCTATTTTTCAAGGCATCTTGAATTGATCTCATTGATTTTTATACAGTTTAAGACTTCTAGGTGAATGATTGAAGTCATCTGATGAGAGGTGACTTGATTTGAATTAGGATTTATTTAACTATTTAATGTGGGCTGAGATTTATCATAGTGGATTAAACCTGTCATAGTCCGCTTTGGACTCTTCCATATGGTCTTCAGTCAATTTCATTGATAAACAGAATGTTGTGTGGTTCTTATTAGCACAACAAGCCAGTATGTGTAGCTGAGCCCTAGCTATTCCAGAATTTTCATCTCTTTGTTTTCCTAAAGAATTCACACAGTTCATGTGTTATCAATGCCACTTACATTTAAAAAAAAAATTCTGTGACTTATAGAGATTTACTCTTTGCCCATTATCTTTTCTTAGATGATTTTAAATTTTAAATTTTATTCAGTGAAGTTTTACTGCAAAGTTCTATCATGAACTCCACATGCAAGGTTTTTCTTGCCACATCAGAGCTGAAAAATTTCTAAACTTACAGTGTTAACAGAAGAATTATACATCTGCCATGGAAATAGGTAGTTAAATTTGTGCAGTTTAAATCTCATAAGTGAATCAAATTGATGTGGTCTCAGGAGGAACAGCTCATGAATGTTCATGACAGTATTATTCGGAATCTCCAAAAATTGGGAAAAGCATAAATGCTCATCAGCGGGTGAATAGACAGACAAAATACTATATATGCAGATGGCAAACACTGCTTGGCAATGATGGAAAGAAATGAATTACTGATATGCACAATGGCACAGATGAACTGCAAAACACTAAGAAAAGTGAAAGAAGTAAAAGGAAAGCAGATACATACCCATGCCCCCATCTGTGTACAATGCAAAACTAATGATAATGACACAAAGCCAATTAGAAGTTACCTCCTGGGGCAAGTGGTTACCTGGGAATCAGAGAGAGATCAACTGCAAAGGAGCCTGAGGTATCTGTGGAGGGCAAGGAGGGCATCACTGTACTTTGATTATAATGATGTTTGGGGGATACATGCAATTCACAAAACATGCCAAATTTTACACTCAAAATGAATACATTCATTGCATAAAATTATTCCTCAATAAATAAGAAAAATAATTTTTAGGTAGAATGGAAAAATGAAAAATAGTGTATAAAGTAAAAATAATCTAACTTAACATTAGAATTATCTTCAACATTATATTACCAACTTCATTAGTACTTCTTCAAAATGATAAAGGAATTTTACCTTTAATCTAGAGGAAGTCCTATTAAATGCTTCTCTCTCTCTCTCTCTCTCTCTCTCTCTCTCTCTCTCTCTCTCTATATATATATATATATATATATATATATATATATATATGTCTTAAGATGGACACAAAACCTTTATTTATTTATTTTTATGTGGTGCTGAGGATCAAACCTAGTGCTTCACACATGCTAGGCAAGCACTCTACCACTGAATCACAACTTCAGCTTCTCCTCTCTCACTTTTAATGTGTGCATGTGCCTACACACACACATTTGGTATTTTCAATTTCAATTGCAAAGAAGGACATTCTGCTATACACTTTTTAGTCTAAAACCAAGAAAAGGTAAGTTATGAGCTAAATGAAAATATATGAATATGGTATGTTGGTGTTTTTCTTAATTTCTAATTTTTGAGTGACACAACTGTTTTGAATACTGGCTTCTGCGGTGCTTAAGGATGTAAAGTATCCTCTCTGGGAAGTGAGAGCAAACAATCCGAGATTTCCCCATAGCCTGGTTTATTGCCAAGCATCAAGGGCAAACCCTCTCCCATGTGGGTCACTTACTCAGCAGAGAGTGTGGAAGATTTGGATTGTCTTCTGGTTACTTCTTCAAGGGTAAATGCTACACATGGAAAAAATTTGCAGCTCTCATAGAAAAGGGAATGTTCTGGAGGGCAGAGTCACATTTGTGGAGCAAAAACCTTCCTACAGCTGACATGTTACAAGTTACCCATACCAAACATACTAACTTTCCTCTAGGTTAAAAGGATTGAATATCTCCTCATTAAGCAATGTGTTGTTTGAATTGCTGGCCTGTCTTGACCGGCCAGAAGGAGAAAATCTTCTCAGTGTTCTTTCTGCTTGATGGCAGATTCATTTCAGATACTACTGTAACTTGCTCTCTCCTCCTTTAGGTCCTTGTTAAAATGTGACCTTGGCAAACACTTATGAACTTTTGTTTAAAACTTGAGGCATACCAGAACTTACCCATCTCCCCCCCACACACATCCTATACTCATTATAGATCTGTGTTTTATGATTTTTGTCCATATGTAAAAACTTTATATTTTACTAATTTATTCATTTTCTTCCCTTCCCCTTCCATCAATTTTCACAGGATTTTTTTTTATTTTTTTACTTTTTAACTTCTGTATTCTTGAGATTTATAAGATTTTTTGATACTCAGAGGACACTAATGAAATACTGATGGGCAGATCAATGTATGAATGAATAACTGTGATCTATCCTCAGAGAGGAAGATCCAATATACAGATTGGAGCCCAATATAACTAAAATATTGTTAAAATAGGCAGAAAGAGTTTTTCTCCATTTCTATAGGAAATATTCCATGAAACTGAGTAAACAGAGCATCTAGATTTCTGTACTCCGATAGTTAGAAAAATAATTTTCCAAACTATTCCAAGAACTCTTCCATGAGATCTTGATATGTAGTTTGTTATTAAAAAGCATCTACGGATATGTTCGTTAGCTCTCCATTGGTTTAGTGTGACAAAATATTTATTATAAACATCGTGAAGGAGGAAAGGTTGATTTTGGTTGGAGTTTCAGAAGTTTCAGTTCCTGTTCACTTTGCCACATTGCTTAGGATATGGGCAGCACAATGTATCATGGCAGAAGAATAGGGTGAAGAATGTTCACCTCAGGAACAGCCAGGATGCAAAGGGATGGGGAAAAATACCAGTTTCCCAATATTCCCTTGAAAGGCATGCTCAAAGTGACCTAATGTCCTTCTCCGAGGCCCCACCACTGAAAGGCTTCACCTCCCCGTGATGTCACAAGCCTTTAACACAAGGACCTTTGGGAGGCATTTACATCCCACACCATAGCAATAGGTACATACATCTCAGAGCTTATATTATGGTTACTTTCTAGAGAAACATAAATCATAATTTTAAATGAAAAGCTCTGAGAAATCCTGCAATAAAATCAAATTTAAACAAGCACTTCAACAAATTAGTTTTCATCTTATTTAACACACTTTCCCGAATCTATTTGGCCATAGTACTTCCTTGCACTTTGAAACATCTGTTAACATTCCATCAATCAGTAGCATTCAGCTGAGTAAAGCTGAGGAAATTCCCGCATATTCCAGCTATTCTTTATCTATGAAGAAATTGAAAAATGACAGTGGTCATTAAGAGTTCAGAAGGAACAACACCAACACACCTTTTCAATTTTGAAAAGGGTTGCTAAAGAATTAAATTGGGCCCAACAAGAAGAGAATCATAATAATGAATCAAGGAGGAAAAATATTTCACAGAAGCACTATGAGCTATGGATCTATATGTAAGATTCAACAATAAAATTATATAGACTTAGGGCCAAGTCCTTATAATCAATGACTAATTTTTTCAACTTTAGTGCAGCTTTAAGAAAGGATCTTAAAATAAAATATATCTTAACATAAAAATAAATTTGATTATACTTAAGAATTTAGAAAATGATGAAAGTATACTTATAAATAGTGAATAGATACTTTATTAAATTTTGGGACAACTAACCTTTTATTTGGTGTGGTACAGGTGCCTCCTAAATACACAAAATTGATTATTGATTAATTATTTTTAAATTTAACATAAAAATAAAATCATAAAGTCTTTCTAAATAGAATGCTATGGTCAGAAGACTAATATATAAAAACAATAGGCATATTGCTTTTTTTACTTAAATATTATACATGAAAAAGTATCACCAGAATATTTTAAATAATATTTTAAAGAGAAATAGTTGCAGCAAATATAGCAAAGGTTTATGTTTTTAACTTAGAAATTTTATAGTTCAATAAGAGTGAAGACAAGAACACTCAATGTCATAATTTTCTTCCCAAAATGGAATCACAAGAAATGAACTTTTGAAAAGAGGCTGGAATTATTTTAATTAGTGTCTATCCTTTATCAATCAACAAGATCCATAATTCTTATAATGAACAAATATTTGAGGGAAATAGGCACAAAGTGTCTCTTCCCAATGCAGATCAGAATTGAGACTATTCTTTCACCCCATAACTCCACTCACAGAAATTGATTTGAAAGTAAGAATTGGACATGCACAAAATAACATGTGTATATTCAATAGAGTACTTTATCTCTTAAGGAAAAATAACTTTGATAATTAAAATATGGAAGAATTTATAGCATAATCAAAAAAAATATATGGGCTATGCAATTAGGATCCAAAAGTCCTGAATACAGAGATGTTGGGCAGTGTGTTGACCTCCTCAAGCATTGTTATCTCATGTGATAAAAAAGCTCCTGATAACAGATATCATCGACTCTCACCCATGTCCTGGGCAGGTGGTGGAGTTTGGGTTTCCTTTGCCTGTTAATGGGCTGGTTGGGAAATAAATCTAAGAAAGAGAAAATGGCGAAGAAACCACAGTATATAGGAAGTAATTTTAGAAAGCGGGGATGGGACAGCTCTTTGATCTTAGGGAGCAATTTTCCACACTGGAAAGAAAGAGTGAGAGCCTACATTTGCTTTATTTATATGGGGGAAACATCAAAGGTTTTTCATAGAATGTTCTTCACCAATTAAGGTAGAAGGTGGGCTATCCTGTTATGCACAACTCCAGAACTAAGAAAGGGGTCTCCTTAGCCGAGGGAAGATAGAGGTCATGTGCAATGAGCAATCCATTGAGTGGGATGAGCCACAAAAGAGTTTGCCGTGCCAAAACTCAGCCTCCCTGGTTCAAGATGCTCAAATAAGCTCAAATAATTCACAGGTGGCATCCTACAACCTACAGTGCTACAAGAGTAAATTAATCACTGTATGAAGGGTGCTTTTCCTATGCTGGAACATAGCAGATAGCAGATGCATATACACACACACACACACAATATATATATATAGATATAGATATAGATATAGATATAGATATAGATATAGATATAGATAGTCTCTATGGAATAGTATGGAACTCCTCAAAGAATATAAGTCATGCTTTGGCCTAAAAAATGTTCACAATATATAGGTTTAAAAAACAGTCCTTTATTTACATTAGATATGTCATATTTTCATTGTATGCCCAGCTATATATTATATACCACATCATTAACAAATACATATCAAACTATTAGCAATGATTATTTGAGGAAGCAGGGTTTGGTAGGTTAGGCAAAAAAAGCTAGGTATGGAGGAGACTTTTCTTTTCTACTTTATATTTTCTACACTGGTGAAATATTTTTCAACATGTGTGTGCTGCTTTTATGTACTAACAATGATCAATTCTTTCCTCTTAGAAAGAATATTAAAGACATACAAGTCTATGGAGGCAAAAAACATGTTACTGATGTTGATCAAGATCTTCTCCATTTCAGATTAATTTTTTTAAAGAGTCAGTCCTATGCTTAAAGTTAGGTATAACTGAGATTCATAGATCCCTGCCTATTAATCTTTCAATAAAGAAAACAACTTCTAATAAATTACTTTTCAGTCCTAGAACCTGGATTCCCAATGACTTAATTATTGCTATTTAGTACTATTACAGGATTAAAATAAGATTTAATAATGACCTAAGGGGATGGATGCCATTTTAAAATGATTTTTTAATATTCATCTCGATTTGAAAGTGAAGTAAGATATTGAGTTACAACACAAAGAGCAAGCTTATTTTGGAGCTAGAGGTTAATCCCAGGATTATGCACTTTAATAATTCTGAATGGAATTTCATTATTTCAAGTTAACTTAACTGCTTTTAGCATGTTTTCTCCAACAATCTCTCATTACAGCAATTCATTGAAATTTTATTACAGCCTACTTGGTGAGTCTCCTGCCAGATCTGGAAAACTAATGGAGACTCATCAATGCTCATTTAAAGTGTAATGCAACTCTAAGAGAACCTGGACCATTGATGTAGGTGGAGAAAGAACAGATTGCACAAAGACACCTGGTGATTTTATTACCCTAAAAATAGCAAGAAAAAGAAAAGAAAATCCTAGCTCTATGAAAACATTTCTGGCAGTAATCTTCTAGTTGCAAGGAGTTCACCATTCCCTTAGGAATATGAATTTATGCTGGACCTAGACCGGTATTTCTGGAATTCACGAAATCAGAAACCAGCTATCATCAGAAATACTTTTTATTTCAATAAAAAATTTGGTAAAAATCTTAAAAATTTCTCAGATGAATTTCTCTATTCTTGTTTAGAATAGAGCACATTTCAAAGCAAACACTATATTAGAAATATACAATGAAAATATTTTTGAATTAAAAATTGCTACTTTATATCTGAAGAAATGAAATGTTGTACTCTATTTAAAAAGATAATCAGAAGGACTAAATTAAGATAATATGTTTAGAATTCTTGTAGTTCACCTTAATACAAGTTAACATAGTCACTAAGTTTTCCTACTTCAATTCAATCTCTATTTTTCTAAATATAATACAGAAATTTGATCAAAATACTTTATATAGTCATCTTTTCATGATAGTCAAAATGTAAACCAAATCTTCTCATCACATGTATGATGACCTCTCCAGCCCAAACCATGAGCATCTTGCACCTGGTCTTCTACAGTAGTCTTGTTACTTCCCTCCCTCCCTCACTACTGGCTTCTTATGGTCTATTTCCATGGTGCTCATATTAAAATTCAGATCTTATCATGGTACACTCTCTCCTGCACAAATAACTCCCCTTTCATTCCCAGTCACACTTAAAATAACCCAAAGACCACAGATAGCCTGTATTATTTGGCCAATCTATTTCTCTCTCCTTCCCTTGCAATGCTTTAGATGCATGGCTCTTCACTGTGGTCCTGAAATACTCCCTTTACATTCTTTCCTACATAGAAAATTCAGTCCACAGGTATATCCACTGCTTACCAGCTCTCTTCATTTCATTCTCTTTTAAATACCAGAGTCCTGTTCTGACGATTCTACACAAAATGAAAAGTGTCATTCTAATTTCATTACTGTCTGATGGTATATTATACACAGTTGGTCCTGGATTCATGATGGTTTGTCTCATGATTTGGGGGACTTTACAAGTGCAAAAACAATGTATATACAACAGAAACTTATAATTTTTAATTTTAGTCTTTTCCTGGGCTAGCGATATACTATATAATACTCTCTCATCATGTTGGGTAGCAGCAGAAGCCATAGCTCCTAGCTGGCCCTGTGATCATGAAGGTAGTGTGCTATGTTGCTACGCTACGATATATAGTAGTTCACATGCATTAACTGCAGTTTTGACTTAATGATATTTTCAACTTATGACAAATTTATCAGGATGTATTTCTATCACAAATCAAGAGCATGCACATTTGTTTTAGGGTTTTTTATTGTATTTTTCTTGACGATGATTGGAATTTTTATTGTAGTGAGAAAGAGTATAAGTTTTGTCTGTTTTCACTACCAGACTTTTACAAAATAGTTTGTAATAAATTAATCAAGATTTGAAAAAATGATGTTATTTAATTTTGTAAAACATATGACCCTAATATCTTTAATATAATCCACAAACCTTGATTTCCAAAAACCAATATATTACTTTTATAACTTTTTCATATTCTTAACTTATGAATCTCAGTGTTGGCCATTGGAAGCCATTATCTTTAATTTTTATGTTTAATGGGATACTCTTTGATAGAGAGTAAGACTTATCAGAAAATCTGAGTCATTCCCATTGTCCTATAAATATTCTACCTATTTAGGAAGCATCAGCATATCTCAGGGTTACAGCACATAGAAATAATAAAATAGAAAAGAGTAAAATTCATTTTAACTTTTACATCTTGGGATTCTGGTTCTCATTTTTTCAAAATTCTGTGGCCCAAGAGAACTTAGGGCCTGGCATAATAATCATGTTTTCTAACTGACTTGGGCATTTTCAGGATGATATAAAAGCAAATGTTTTTAGCCTCACAGCCGTTAAAGTCTCAGAAGAAATGCAAAGGGAGAGGGAAGAGAGCTGGAGGGAGAGGTCAAGATGAAATCCAAGGTGGACTCTCTGGTATGGGAAGGGACTTTGGGCCCTGTTCCAGCCATGGGTGAGTGATAGGGTGGGGTACAAAGCAAAACCATGTGCTCTGAGATAAGTTTAGGTTTCCTGGAACATAAGTCACTTATGTGACTTCACGTAAGTGTCACTTAACATGAGTCACTTATTCTGGACCATTAGTTCTAAAATACACCTAGGTGAATGACATATATTTTTGAAAACCCCACCACAAAGCATAAAGTGACCTCACAGAGGTTCCACAGAAATATAATGTGGCACAGAATATAGTAAACAAATGCAGGTTTCTCCATGTGCCCAAGTGGTATACAATGTGTACCTGTGACTTGAGAGGTTAAGTGTTTTCATTTGGGTAAATAATAAATTTTAATTTTAATACAACCAGAATTATCAATATTTTATGACATATTTGGTTCTTTTTGAAACCTATTTTAAAATCCTTTTCTAATCCAAGTCTATAAGATATTTTTCTGTGTTTTCTTCTGAAGGCATTTGTGTTCTCCTTTGCACATTGAGATCTACTATGTAACTGGAAATTACTTCTTTGGAGGTCTATAGTAGCGGTCAAATTTAACCGTTTTGTGTAGACTTCTAACAATTCTATAATTATTTATTATATTAATTAAAGAGGATGAAATACTTAAAATACTTAGTACTCTGTCAAAGTAAAGACTCCCTGAAATAGACATGAAACAAGAATAGATACACTGTTCTACTGGCTAAGCAAAGAACTGTGTTTGCAGAACCCAGATTCTCTGCACAAAGTGAAGTGCTAATCTTACATAAAGATTTGAGGAAGTATAGAAATTAATGATTAGCTGAGTCTTGAAATAGGAACACCAAACCTGATCTGTTGCTGGTTAGCTTATTTCAGCAATGAGGATACTGAAGGAGGCACATCATGAGAAGCTTAGGAACAGACTCATGTTATTTTAGCTTGTGGATATGTCTTTATTCCTTGGATTAACTGGAGAATAGGAACTTTTGATTCTGATTCCAAGGATGTAGGTTTATGTGTTTTTCTATTTGTTTCTCTTGATCTAAGTTGTAGGAGTCCTCTCTTGGATTATGCTTGAGTCATTAAGAAATCTTCTTATTCCTCGCATCCTCTTTGTTACTTTGGAATTTATACGTATAGGTATGTCTGTACACACACACACACACACCACTCTGAGATTACAAAAGGCTTCTTTGAATTTTCAGTTCTAATGTTATACTAAAGAACTCTCTAGCTATGATTGCATTACTCTTTGACTTGATGAACTGTAGCTATGTACCTTAAATATGTATGTATATTTTACATGACATAATGTGTCTTCATTATTGCTCAATACACTCAATATTGATTCCGACCTCCTTATGTAGCCACAGCTTGCTGATTTCCTAAGTCTCTGACCTTCTTTTGTGATGAGAACATCTTATTCAGTGTGATTTTACTAAAGACAAATTTCTTTTTTGTTTTATTTTGTTTTGGCCTGAAAATATCTTGGTTGCATCTTTATTGAGGCGTATTTTTTATGAGTATAAAGTATAAGCTAGATTTTCTTCTAGAACATTAAAGATAACATTTTATTGATTTTTTTGGCTTTATTACCTGTTTATATCAGAAAGTCAGAAGTGAGTCTAATTTTTCTTCACTTTAATGTAATCTCTCCATTCTCTCACTAAATTTAATATATTCTCTTTGTCTTTGATGCTTTGCAGTGTAGTTCTGAAGGGCTTAAAAGTGAATTTTTTTCTATTTATTTTGTTTGATTTTATGAGGCTTCTTAAATCTCTGGTTTTATGTATTTTATCACTTTAAAAAGTAGCCATTATTTAAAAGTAGTCTGTTCTGCTCTAACATCTTCCCTTCTGGATCCTTCATTAGTATAAATTAAAATTTATTACTATATCCTTTTTGTTTGCTACCTCTCTCTTCTGCATTTTCATTTGTCTCTATTTCTTATGCTACATATATTTTTCTTAACTACATAATATTTCATTAATGTTATCTTCAATTGCCCTTATCCCATTTTTAAATACATCTATTGAGGTCTTAATTTTAACAAAATTTTCAGTATTCGTGTTTTTGATATATTATTCTAAAATATTGTTTTTCGTTTTCAATTCTACTATTTTTTAAAGTCTTCATCTGTCTACTGAAATTACTATCTTGTTATTTCCCTCCTTAAATATATAAGCATAGTTATTTTAAACTCCTTTTCTCATAACTGAAATATCTTAATTCCTTAATAGTCAACCTACAAATGAACCTGAATTTATCAGGTTCTATTTTTGTTGTATGCACCTGGTTTCCTTCATATTGTTTATGGCATTATATATCCAGTTATTCATTATTTCTGCCAGACATTGTACATTTAAAAAATGGATTAGAAATCATTTGAGGCTTAGAAAGATGGTATACTCCTCAAGAAAGAATTCTTACGTGTTTTTCCAGGTTTCTGTGGGGTAGCTATAACCCAATTTCCAGTGTTAGGTGGCTTGGTATTATGTTTTATTCTCTATGCTGCTACTGCTGATTCAGCCTAATTCCCAAGAAGTAGAACTACCCTGCCCCAAATACAACAATGAGTATCTATCTGACCTTCTCCTACTTTTGAGAAGCTCAAGACTGTAGCTTTTGTTGGTCACACAAAACTGTCAAAGACTTTTCTAGCTTCTTGATGACTTATTCTGGAATTGGATGATACCTCTAGGCAATGGTTTCCCTAGAATCTAGGCTCACCATGGTCTCAGATTTGCTTATTCCCACTAGTTTTGGATGGAGACTTATTTTCTCTGTTTTCTAATACTTCAAGCTAAATATTTGTTTTGTGTTAATATAATTGAAAATTAAGCAATTAGAAAGCAGAGATGTCTTTTCTCTGTTTTCTTATACAAGCTAAATATTTGTTTTGTGTTAATATAATTGTTGAAGTTATCTAATTGTACTAGGCATTCAAAATTACTCAGTCTTCGATTACTGAGAATCAAGAATGATGGTTTTAAATTAATGCAGAAGCAGAGGCCAGAATTTCAGAACACAGTTTGATGGTAAGACTAAGGATCTCTGGTGATATACATCTCAATGCCAAGTTCACCTGAGGATTAGCAGAGAACAGAATAGTCCCTCAATATTACAAACCAATATCATGATGCATTGTAAGTCATCAAGGAACAAGAAGTAAAAAGCCAATAGCTCAAGTGACTGAAATAAACCTCATTTGTCTAAGTTTACTTGAATTGATTAATATTATGGGAAGGTAAATGCTATTGAACAATATTAAAGAGAAAATCAGGCTAGTTATTAAGAACACCAGTGGACATATCTAAACACTAATTTATGCCTATTATATAGCCATATATACCTAATCCCAGGTATGACTTCTGTTGTGACTCAGAATTGACCATAATATTTAGAATATGTTTAAAGCCTTTCTAGATGATTTTCTATCAAATTTAACCTTGTATAGATATTTTTACAAGTCCTCAATCTAATAAAGCTAGTAATGAATTACTAGTCATTAACTCTTCTATAGGTCAAGAATACATGTTAATAATTACACATAATATATATTAATCATAAATTGTATTAATTAAAGAGTACATAATATAATTTATATAATATAGTAATACTACCTTCTTGAATATGTCATAGAATATATAATATAAATGTCTAAACTCTTTTAAATACACTAGAGAGGCAATATAGCCTACATCCTGGGTTCAAATTCTAGCTTTGCTTTTTATAACCTATGTGACCTTATGAGACTTACCTAATAATTGGATACCTCAGTTTTCTTGCCTCTAAAATTGGAACAACAATAATACCTACCTCTAAAGATTGCTACAACAACTGAATTTGTTCATGTCAATGTTTTAAACAGGGGCCTTGTGAATATAAATTGTTCAATAAAGGTCAGCTGTCATTATCTTTGAAATTAAAAAGAAATCATCAAGATTGATGTTAATGTTCTCATTTCTCAGAAGTAGACTCAGTGAAGGTAAGAAACTTCTCCAAAGTTACAAATTAAGTGGAAGAACCTACTAGTAAACCTGAATTTATCAGGTTTTAAATTCCATGGTATATACACTTCATGACAATGACCCTGTTTTTATGTTACCATATGGCCTCATTTGGCTGAGATCAAGGCCAGAATATTGAATATATCAAATTCTTTCCCTCAACATACAAATCTGTCTGTATAATTTAATCCTTTCTCCTTGTCTCTTTATTTCCTTGACTAAATCATATGTCTTAGTTTTTACTTTCCTTCTTGATTGGATTCTCCCTGCCTATAAATAAACTTGTCCTCTCCATTCCAAAACAATTAAATAGACCATAAAGTATACATAAAATAAACTCTTTCACTCCTTCATGAAACACTCCTATTTCTCTTCTTTTTATATCCAGTCTTTTAAAAATTAATATCATTTGCTGCCCTGAAGCACTCATCCACTAGTAAATCCTTTGTGATGCGGCTTCTGTTCCCACCTTGCAATGGAAACTGCTCTCTAAAGACTGAATTACCATGTCAGCTATTTTTGCTCCATCATCTGCCCTTGGCCTTCCTGAAGATTTTACAGTTAACATTTCCCTCTGGATCATTTCATTCATTTTTGTGGTCCTGGGCTATCCAAGATTCCCATCTAAGTCAATTATTTATGGTTGATTAAATTTTATGGAAATTTCTAATAGCACCTCTTCCTCTAACTGGTAGATTTTCTTCCAACGCTATGGACTGAGCATTTTTATTCTTTGATTTTGTGGTCACATCCACTCCTAAATCTTGACTATAAATTATGTATATGTTTCTAAATTCTTATTTTCAGACATGCAATTTGACCCATGTCCAGGCACATGTTGAACTACTTAAAGAATCATGGGTACCTCGACCTCAACATAAAACATTTTAGTTTGAAAACTATCATTAAGAAGTGAAAAGAGAATCTAGGTTTTCTTCATCTGACAACATTCATTCTCACTTGTTCAACTTGTCTTTCCATTTGTTACTCTGCTAAAATTGAGACTCACACTGCCAAGACATGAGCTAGATATTGTGCGCATAAGAAGGTGCAAAAGACCAAGGGGATATTTCATGACTATTTATATTTTTAAATTTGCCAATTTTGAAGACATACTTTCTTTTTGATCCTGACATCAATATACACCTACAGGAGAAAAATAGTTGTTGCATTATTCTATTTCAAAATTTTCCATGACTATGCCCTAGAAGGACATTCCTCTATTTTTCCTATTCCAATAAGTGGTATGCTGTTAGATAGTTAACAACAGGTTCTTACCAGGTGACTGGCATATCCTTTTAACTCGAGTGGCTTAGGAGGCTGGGCAGGAGGATCACAAGTTTGAGGCCAGCCTCAGGAACTTAGCCAAGCCCTAAGCAAATTAGGGAGTGTTTATCACAAAGGAAAAAAAAAATAAAAGGGCTGGGAAGAAATATCTTAAATATAACAACTAAGTGGTAAAGCACTCTTAGATTCAATCCCAGATATCAAAATACAAATCAACAAGTAAGCAGTAGGCTCTCCAGAGGTTGTACAAGGAGGGGAGCTCTGATTTATGGCATATTTATTGAATTGTTATGTAAGAATATCCTCAATGATAATAGCATTGTTTGGAAAGGGGAACAGGGAAGTTCTTGGCCAATTAATGAATTATTCAAAAATTTATTAAGCATTTATTTACCTGCATAAACTTGGAATGCTGAGGACACGTGTAAGGAACGCAGACTAGACATTATTCTAAGAAGCTCATATTCATGTCGGGAAGCACAGAACAACTAATAAACAGCAACAAGAATAAACAAAGTAGTTTCTCATAATAAACTTGGCAATGTAGGAAATAAATAGAATTTAAAATCAAAGAGTAAAAGTGGCTTATAGCTAACATAATGGTTTGTTTTTTCTCTTCAATTTTCTCAGCCGTAAAGGTATAATTTAGTGACGACTCAAAGACCTAACTTACTTTGTATAACTATGGAATCCACTCTTTGTTACTTTTTCTTTGAAGTTTGATGCCATTTTCAATACCTTCAGAATTCAACTGACAAAAATACAAAATGGTGAGATTTTATGGTATAGATAGTTTATATATATATATATATATATATATATATTTCACACACACAAACACACACACACACACACACACACATATATATATATATATATATATATATATATATATATATATATATATATATTCATTCCACTACCACCCTTTCTGCAAGAAGTGCCAGAGGAAAAGGATGTTGTCAGAGGCTTAAGATCACTGACCTTTAATATTAAAAGGAAATGAAAGGTGGTCAGATGTGGAGCAAGACATTACTTTTATAGTCTGTGGTCCCCTTAGGCTTTCTGTTTATTTGTTTGCCTTTAAAAAAATATTTGTGAAACTATTTGCAGGAATATCCATTATACCATTGACAAGACTGGAATTAGTAATAGAAACATAATTTATCATTAAGCAACATTTAGCAATTATGTTGAAACAACTGCCAATTAGCTTCCACATAATATCATCCCAGAGAAATGATTATAGTCTTTAGTTCTTGATCTAAGAACTAAATATACAAATAGTGAAATAGTTACTTATTCAAAGGATAAGCATTTACAGTGTATGAGATCTCGGTTGTGGGTTGTGTTTATGCTCGATTTCACAGATATTTTCCATTATGACTTAAGAGGGGTGGTTATGACAACATTTTCTTATTTAGATAGTTACATTTTCAACAGCTTTCTTTGGACCTCAGATCTAATTCAGGCAAGTGGCTAGGGAATGTAACTGCATACATTATTATTTTCATTACCACATTATTCATTTATACAGCATCTCTCTATCTCAAGGACCTTAAGGTGATTTACAAACATTAATTGCCAAATATCCATAGTACTCCTTTGAGATATGTAAACCTGAAGTTGTGCTAATTAAAACTTATAATCAAATCTCCACTGTATACACACCCACAACATTTACAATATACCCTGTCCAGACTCTGGAAGTGTATCTGTTCAGGATAACAGGCTGTGAGCTGTTTGACTAACACGACAGCAGAGCCCATGACATGTGAGAATCTGACCCTTTTAAATTACTTTTTGGTCTTGTGGATTTCAGGTAGGGCTGTGATTATGCTTAACAGGAGCTCTACCACTGAGCTAAACTAAAGTGTTTCACCTACATGGAAAAACAAAAATGAGAGCATTTTAAAGTTAAGTCAGTGAAAAAATATGACTTTACCAATAAAAAGATTTAAAATGGAAGCAAAAGAATAATGAGAGGGTATAAAACTAAGTCCATGAAAACTGTGGAAATACCAACACAATTCTAACTCCAGGCTTGGAAGGAAGATTTTACCTCAGTCATTAGTGAGATTCCTCTTCCACTGTCATCTTGAAGTAGAATCTCCACTGATGTGATATTCAGGGAATGGGTCTCTATATCCCAACTCCCTGAAGGATCCTTGCCATCCTCAATGATGTGATTCCTTGCAACCTGGTGACTCTGTTCTTCTGTGTCATGTGCTTAGCCTCTGCCTCTCTGATCATACCATGAAGTCCACCCCTCTATGTTCTGACCACTTCATTGGGGAACTTCCATGGAGAACATAAATAAAACCAAAATCTGATTTTAAAAAATTTTATGAAACCCTAGTGAGACATAATAAATATTTTAAAAATTAGCAGACTCAAAGAACCAATATCAAGATTAAAATGGAAACATCATGATAGATATCACATTAGGAAAGATAATATAATTATAAAATACTTTCATTGACAAGCAAAATTTTGGATGAGAAAAATATTTCTTAGCATAATTTATAAAACCAATAAAAATAGAAAAGCCAATGCATACCTTTAACTATTAAAGGCATTGACTTACTAATTTCAAAGAAGTTAAGGAAGTGAAGCCGGTCACCTACTTCAGGTCAGTCTATTGCTAAATAGACTGGTTTTTCCCCCTGGCTTTTTCTTTCTGTAAGAATGTTAGACTACATTACCATTCCCCAAACAAAACTCCAGACTGATAATTTTTCACCAGCAAATTCTGCCAAATTTGAAAAAGAAATGGCACCAATGTTACATACACTCTTGCAAGAATGCAAAAGTTTAGTAGTCTTCAGTTCTTTATAAGGCCTTCATAATCCTGATACCAAGTCCCCAAAAGAACAGGACAAGAAAGAAAAAAATATAGCCCAACTTGTTCATGAACATAGATACAAAAAAATCTAAATGAACTATTAGCAAAACTATTTCAATAAAAAAACACAATATATCAAGATCAAGTAACATTTCTTTCATAAATGCAATGCTGACAGTCATCAATGTACTCTGACCATTTAACAATGAAGAAAAATCATGTTATCATCTCAACAGACACAGAGAAAAAAAAACTTTAATGAAATTTAATGCTGATCCATGATTTTAAAAGAGTCCCAGCAAATCGGGAATGGAACATTTTAAAATCTTTAGGGTTTTTATTAAAAATCCATAGCAAATATTTCATAGCTGTACTTTCTATGTGAGATTAGGAATAAGACAAAAATATCTGCTCTCACAACTTGAATTCATGATTTTTAAAAGAAGCTGGGCATGAAAGAAACACACAGATACACACACACACACACACAAACACACACACTCACTCACAAACAATCATACCATAGTAATTGCCTTCAACTAATATAAAGTTATTAATTAAAAGTAAATATGATTGGGTCTTGCTTATTTCAAAAGTATATATCTATATATATATATATATATATAACAGCAGTAAAGACAGTGTGATGCCTGGGATAATATTCACCAAAACATCTTAACATATTTAGAAGAGAATCAAAGTTTAGGCAAAAATGACAGAGAAAAAGTAAGAATGAAAAAGAAAAAAAAAAAAAAGAATGCACATGCAATTGGCAGAATTCTAATCAGATATAGGTGAATTGTGTGTGCCATGTGGCCCATGGCTGGCCTTGTCACCAGAGGGATGCTTTCATGGATATTTCATTTCCTGGTCCTATTGGGAAGCTCAATATGAGAGAGACCTTCTTAAACCTTCTCATAAATGGTTACCTTACTTGGTTTCCCGCCAAAAAGTACTTACCTGAGAAAAAGAGCAACTTGGCTCCACTAACTCTTAGAGGTTCAGCTCCCTCCAAGCTTCTCACTCTGAAATCATGAGAAAGTTATTTATCTCCTTGGGCCTTACTTTCCTCATCTGTGAAATGTGGATATTAACCGTAGTTAACTCAGAGAGTTGATGTTAAGGAAAGCGTTAACATGTGTGAAGCATTCTGAACCTCACTTGGTGTGTTCCATAGTTTGGATCTTGACTGTCCCCCAAAGGCTCATGTGTTAAAGATGTGGGCCTAGTGTGGTGCTATTGCAAGATGGTGGGACCTTCAGGAGGTTGGGCCTGGTGGGAGGCCCTCAGGTCACTGAGGTGTACCCTTGAAGAATACTCTTTCTCTTTGCCCTCTGGCTCAGGATGTACGTGGTTTGTCTTTACTACATGCTCCTGCCATAAAGTGCTGCCTCACCACAGACCCAAAGCGACAGAGCCAAACCAGTTAGAGTGGAACCTCTAAAAAATTCATTCCCTCAGGTATTTTTTTGTTGGAAACTGACTAACATAGTAAGTGATAAGTACTTAGTAGATGTTAGCTCTTATTGTGGCAATTCAATCATTTAAGCCCATTAGAAGGCAAATTACCCTGTGGTTCCTAAACAATTATTTCAGAATAAAATCAGTAGATGAGATTATTTGTTCTTGGGAGGCAGGCCAAGTAGAACACTGGTTCGGCAATCCAGATTGTGCTAAACCAAGTAGAAGGTGATTGCTTCTCATTTGTGCCTCCCTAGTTGAAGCTCAAGTTATCAAGTCTTACCTGCTGATTTCCCTTCTCACAATCTTCCATCTCAGGCAAAGAGCAGATGAAACAAAAGATCTTTCTCTTTCTTTTACTCACATTTTCAGACACACACACATTTATGCAAGATTTCTAATGCAAAATTTACATACAAGCTGTTCAGGTGTATTTCCCTACACACTCTCAAAACAGTCTTAGAATCACAACTCTGCCTTGGTCACTCATAGGATTTATTTTTCCCATTTTCATTTAGAATCTCAACCTAAAATGCTGAATTTAGAAAAAACAAAAACAATATGTTTTTCAAGGAAAGCTAAAGGTGCCTTCACTTTATTTTCAGATGGATCTTAAAGAATACATTCAGTTAGATTTTCATTCCCAAAACTCAAAAGGGACAGACTATTCCAAATAAATTCAAGTATCAATCCTTTGTAAAGCTGAAAGTACTTTACTTTCACTGTGTGAATAACAATAATGAAACACAACAAAACTTTAGCTAGTACCAAGTTTCAACTAGGACTGTAAGAGAGAATCTTCAGATGCATTTCAGTTTTCAAATATTCCCTCTCCCCAAGAAGCTGAAGAAATTGGATGTTGATTTTAATCTGAGCATCTGTTCTTTGGATGCTTATTAGTTGTAAGTCCTTGAGGAGACTGACAGTGACTGCTTGAGGAACCTACTATAGTAGCTGTGTACATGGAAGGAGCTGGAAGCAGATCACTTCTGCTACCCTACACTGATGGCCACTAGGCTGTTGCTCATTATGTCATTTAGTGGCAATCTTAAGTCCTTGGAAATGGAGGAATGGTTAAAAAGTAATTGTTATGTGAAACCAACATCTAAAAGTAAATTCCCAGGTTTGGTGCAAATAAAGGAAGGTAGTGGAGACCCATCAGTATTTTTCTCCAGGTGTTATTCACTATCTGCTCACTCACCACTTCAGTAAATGAGAACAGGACAGTTGTCTCATTGGCTCCTTTGGCCCTAACATACTGTGCAGGAAAGGTAAGCCAGGTTTAATGTGATTTTTTGTGAGAACGAGTCCCAATTAAAATGCAGTGATAGAGTGCATATGCCTTCCCCACTGTTATTCTTTGCAATGATTTTTTTAAAGTGAATTTGTCAACCCCAGTAAAAATAAAAACAAAGCACATTATCTCACAAATGGGAACAAAGAATGTGTTGTACAAAAAAAGTACTTTCTTTAGCAGTCTTATTTACATGTTTAAATGGACTCCCAGGCATATTTACTTATAAAATGCTACATCCTTTGTCTCCTTTTATTATGTTTCTGTCTTTAGCTCACAACATTCTGTTAATTCATAGAACTTTAAATATTTTTCCAGTGCAAGACTTTAGAAAAAATTGATAATTATTATAATGAAATCACTTATAAAATTATTCATCTGAATGTTAATCTTATAAGTGATATAAAAATGTGTCTATCATAGCTATATGTATGTAGATATAATCTCTCTTACATAAAACATGGTAGCTGATATGCATCGTGGATGCTATCTTTGACTCAGATTGGAGAAAAATCCAGTCAGTAGAAAAATATCTTGGAAGTACTGCCAGGCCTCATTTGGCAACAATAGCAGTGTGTGACAGCACTTAATGAAATATCATATCTTTTCAATTAAAATTTTATATACTAGAGGTTTACTTAAATTACAACAAATAATTTTCAAGTCTAGGGCTTAGTGAGGCATCAGAGAATGAATTGAACACTATTTTGAAGCATTCATGTGAACACTTCACAATTATTTTTCATTATTAAAAAAAACTTTTCCCCAAAATAATAAATATTGAGAGAAATGACTGTTTTAAAACCCAGCATCTATTTTTATTTTAAATGATTTATCCATTTCTGAAAAGCCAAAAGAAAATTAAACTTCATCTAAAGTCCTATTCATGCTTTCCAAATCAGAATTAATAGCCTGTCATTTTACTTACACAATGCTTTCAACTCTGTGATTATGGAACAGCAGTTTTCTGATTTGTTTCTTCCAGTGTGGGCAGCTGATTTTATACTATGGTTAGAGGATATTTGTCTGGCAGGAGAGTTATCACTAGTGCATTGTGGGATGTTTTGGCCCAGAATCCTTGCCAGTGGTTCTGTCTTAGAATAAGTAAAGCAGCAAAATATACTCAGCACCTCCTTCTTTGAGTTGCAATTATAAAAGCAGCAGACATGCACGTTATAAAAGATTGATTAAATGCTACAAACAATCCTCTTAGATGGAATTGGTAGGTGCCAGATTGTCATTAGGAAATTGTCCAGAACAGGAAAAGGCATTTATAGATGAAAAGAGTACTTTGTATTTATTTTATTATGTCAAAGCATGTGTATATATGACAGGCTAATGGCTCTAGAAATTATCAAATTAGTAGATTTTGCATCTGCTGATTTCTCTATTTCTCAGTCTCAGAGCTAATTTATTTAACTACCTTCTCATTAGGAATTCCTAGCAAATAATATCACCATTTAATTAAATAGGCTTTTTATGTGTGGCAAAACTCTTCAACATCTATACCTTATTATTTCATCTTCATAATACTTTTGGTAAACTTAGAATGATGCTATTTTACCAATAAAGAAACTAAACTCAGAAATAAGTATTCAACTTACCTCTAGTGCACATTGCCTTTTAAAAAGCTGGGACTGCATAGAATTTCCTCATTGCTTTTAGGGTGTTCTTTCTACCCCATCCTGTGGCCACTTCAAAGGATCTTTTTTCATGAACTGTGCAACAGGCCCTGAAAACAAAAATAAAGACAACAATTATTCATTTTACAGCATTTGACATGAATGGCTTTGTGTGCCAAGGGCTCCAAATAATGCAGATGTGTACCAACTGTCAAATACTTAAATTATCATAGTAAGAAGAAGTGTCAAAAATAGCTAGCTGGTTGTTGCTAAAGAGTAGTCAGTAGCATTTGTCTTTGTTGTTAATATAACACAATACCACAGATTGAGTAAATTTGAAAGAAAAGAGGTTTATTTTGTCTCATGGAGGTCCAAAAGTATGGAGGCCATGTCTGGTGATGGCAATCTTGCTGGAAATCTCAGGTCAGTGCCGGTCATCCATCATACAGCAAGAGATGGGGGAGCACAAGCATGTTTCTCTTGTGGCCCCCCTGTCTCTTTCAAAGCCATCAGTATTCAGTTGAGGGGACTCCACTCTTATGACCTTACCTAATCCTTGTCACCTACCAAAGACCTAGCTCTGAATTGATAGGTTAAGTTTACACCTTTTTAATGCTTCATGGTGGGGATTAAACACCAACATGAGTTTCAGATGGGACAAGCCATAATCAAACCATAGTGCCCTCTGATGGACTAGTGTAGACATAGTCACAGAGAAGAGTTCAGGATATCAAGGCTGGAATGCTGATGTTAACTTCCTCTATTCCTATATTAACTGGGTCACTGAGAAACTGGCACTGTCCTTCATTCCCAGGCCACTTCTTCACCTGCATGTCAACCAGCTCCTCATCTCTCCCACCTGTGTTTTCCACATCTGTACTTATTAAGAACAGTGAAGAGGGGTAGAGGAAGTGCTTTGTTATTATCTCTGAGTGTTTTCCCCTACTAAAAAATAAGAAATATAAGCACTTATACCCATAAGCACTTACCCATGTCCTGTGTGTTGACATCTATTATCTTATTTAATCATGGAATCTTTGTGGATTAGGCCAAGATAAAAGTCACCTTTGAAAGACAAGAGACAATTTCAGTCTGGCAAGGTGAAGTTCCCACAGCTCATGAGAGGCAGGTCAAGCCTAATAATTCAGATCTCTTGACTCCAAATTCAGCACTCTTTGAACGACTTCTATGAGAGTGAAGAAAACAGAAACTTTTTTTTCCCCACTTTTTCTGACTTCTCAAAATAGCCAATTATGAGCTGATGGCCCCAGGAACATTGCAAAAGTAGTTCCAGTCTCTCTCTCTCAGGTGGACACAAGGGAATTGCTGTGGTCATTCATCCATTTTCTTATTTTTCAACTAAGATTACAACAGGTGGTCTCTGTCCATCAGGAAAATGAAACTATCAGGACAAGCCGTGCAGGAAAGCAGATTTTGTGTTTTACTGAAGCTCATACAATTTGAACAGCCCTATTAAAAAAATAATTAAATGTTAAATACATAATTATTAAACAAATATTTATTCAAAATGATTTTTAAGAGTCCCAAACATGTTAAAATTTTAACAAAACTGACAAATTACAAAAATCCCCCCAAAAAACTAACACATTTTACTTTTGTACTGACACGTCTAAATACGATTTTCCTACATCTTTAGCTGCATAGTCTTTGATTGCCTCTTCACAGAACAAGGTTTATGTTACATAATTTTCAATAAAGAAGCCAAAAAAGTTGATTCCGTCTCCCCTCCCCCCACATGCTTCTTTTCCCCACCCACCAACTTGGGAGCCAAACTTCATGAGGCACATCTGTGTGGTAAAAGAAACCTGGCCTCCATCTTCGGCTCAGCATAGCACAGTGCTACAGGAAGGAGTCTGTCCACCAGGTGGGTTAAATCAAGGTTAGTTAGTGTTCCCTAGAAGAAGAGCTCAGAATCACCAGCCTAGGAGTTACCCTTCAGGGTAACCATCTAGCCAGAACCAAACTGGGAATGCAAAATATACAAAGCATGTAGTCACATTGAAAAGTGATCAGAGGGTTGGCAAAACCCTAAGAGAAGCTGTGACTGATATGGCTCCTTCCTAGCCTGAGGTGTGGCCAGGGAAGGTTTTCCCTACAGGCACAGAACGAAAGAAATTCTGCTCTCTGGAGCAGTTCTAATAAGACTCTGATTGAGCTTCATTTTCATTCATTCCTTTAGTGAACACACACACACACACACACACACACACACACACAGGGTGAGGGGGTGAGGGGAAAGGAGAGAGAATGAGAAAGAGAGAATACCTGGATGTGCAGACACTACTAAGCATTGGAAATATAAGCACCTAGTCTATACTGCCTTAGAGCTCATATTTCCCTGCTGAAGAAGGAATTTTTATTCCTTGGTGAGCTAAAAGATCCCAGGATGGGAAAAGAGAATTCCCTAGGAAACCCTGAACAATTGTTTGCTCAGGGTATGTATGGAACTATTGATTTGCCACTATAGGTAGATGCACCAGGAACATTGCTTAGTTCTTGTGGTCACAGGAATTAGCATTATGCAGACACATTTCACTCTCCACATCTGGCATCCTACTCTTGTAATCCAAATGAACTCTCTGTAGCCACATAAAATTACAGAAGCAATTTAAAACAGAAAAAGAAACATCTCACAGGAACTCTCTCTGACAGGGATAAGCTGACCTACCCTATTATTTTTAAATCCCTATTAGAACAGAAAAGTTTTAGATGTCAAAAATGCCTTCAGAAGATTGTATCCCATCACCCACGTTACATGGCACATTTGGGGGCACATTTTCATCACTACGCATTGTGTCTGTTGCAAACACTGGAAACTACAAACAAGACCTTCATTTTAAAATCTCATTTTCCAGCATCTAATTATCCTCCCAAAGCTATAATCCTTTGTTTGTGAAATCATAATTTATTCCTATGGAAATATGATTGTGACTTCAGGTAAAGGAACAAACAGGAAAACTAAATGAAACTGTTAAAGGTATCCTTTTTCATGCAAATCTCCTCAGCAATAAAATAAAAATTAAGAAAACAGAGCATGCATAATGAGTTGGTAAAATTGTGGCTAAATATACTGTTTCTAAAATTTTCTCAGCACCAGGTGCTTGAAAGTACACAGTTTATTTAGGCTTTCTGCGAGTGTTACCTCTACAAGTCTTTTTTATTTTTTTCCCTACTTTGATTTGGGGGTACTTTCAATATTTTGCAGAATTTTTACCTCACTTTATTTTAAAATTTCACTCTCTCTGTAAATATTTTTAACTTTTTCAAACTCATGTTCATCCAAATGGGTAATATTTCTGCCAGACACCTCTAGTTTCAGTTTCTCAGGAGGCTGAGGTGGGAGGTTCACTTTAGCCTAGGACAAGATCAGCCTAGATGACATAGTAAGACAACCTCTTTAAAAAAAAAATGCTAAAGTACATATTTATATCAGCAGCTTTTTAAGGATGAACTAAAAATTGCTTTGTAGGTCACTGGCTTTCTACCATTGTGTATTTAAAACAGCAAAGTGTTTTTTTAGAACTTCACTTATAATAAATCTATCAAGAGTTGTAGATACCCAATGACTGATTTTTCAATTTAAGTTTTCCCTAAATTCCTTTGGTTGCATTATCACATCTAATGGTAGGTCTCTTCTAAGTTCTTATTGTTGGCCCTACTTTATTTTAATTTTTTTAAATTATAGTTAGACACAATACCTTTATTTTATTTATTTATTTTTATGTGGGGCTGAGGATCGAACCCAGGGCCTCGCAATGTGCCAGCGAGCACTCTACCCCTGAGCCACAACCTCAGTCCCCTACTTAATTTTTTTAAACTTTTCATCTACCCAACTTCTTGATCCTTTCTCCTCTCAGGTGACTGACATGCCTCCCTCCTGATTCTCCTGCATCTCTCATCATTCCTTCTAGGTCTTTTTCCCATGGTTCTGTGCGTTGTCCAGCACCTAAAAGATGCAACTCCACATGTCTCCAAGGTCTCATAAATTTTCTCATGGATAACCTTTTTCCGGAGCACAGGAAATCACACTGAACAAGGAAAATCTTTTTTTCTACAAAGCAGTTTCTCTTTTAGGATTTCTTACTACTAGTATTCACAACCTTCTTTTTACCTTTGCTACAAACATGAGATTACCTTTCAGGTTCCCTCATGCCTCATCCTCTAAATACAGTCTGTCCTGATATCTTACATTTTATTACGTAAGATGCCTGTTTTCTCTCTATTCCTGTATCAGCCCCATGACTGGAGCCCTCAACCTCAACCTCAACCATATATAGTTCTCAGCTGATCTCCTTGCCTCACTGGTACTCATTCTGTCAAACAAAAATTAATTGGTGATTCCAAAACATCCCACTAAGCATGGTGGTCCCTAAAACATGATTTAACTCCCTATTTTCTACCTCAATCTCATCTTCTTCTCCATCTATTCAGCCAACCTGATTTCTAATTAATTCCCATTCTCTTGTTGGTAATCTAGTAGTCCCTTCTTCCCAATATTTTCTTTTTGTTCTCTTATTGTCTTTTTCATGCTGCTCTCTATCAAGGAAGATATAATTCTGGCCTCCACCAATTCTAATGCAATTCACCCTTTGAATTCCACCAACTTCCCTGCCTCTAAGTCCACGTGTACTGATCTACCCATCTCAAATATTCCATCACATTAAAGCCCTAAGCCATTTGTCAGGGTACCAATACATGACTACAGTTGCCTGCATGCTCTTGCAGGCCAGGTCTCATAGGGTTGCTGCACCCTCATGCATTCAACTTCATCCCAACTGTGATCTTCATCTTTAGGATTTCAGAAACTCAAATTCTTCTATCATCCAGGTATGATTAGGACCCAATTAGCGGAAAACAGGGAAGAAAACTAGTCTGGGTTATTTCCAAGTCCAGCCCAAAAACCCACAGCTATGTGAACTCCAAAAGTTACTCAAATCTTTCCTAAGTCTTCAATGTCTCATGGTTAAATTGGAGTATTAATATCGACTTTTCCTAGCACATTAGACAGCTATGAAAATTAAATCAGATAATTTATGTGGAAGAATGTTGTAAAGCATTGTACAAACGTACAGAATTATTACTAATTCATGGCAACAAAATTCATGAGATGCTTAGTTCTGAGCCATAAAGTTAATTTAATAATTTATAAAGAGAAATAAATATTTCTGCTGACTGGAGAGATGTGTGTGCTCTTAAGGTAAAATTTGGACTAAAGGATCTAAAACACTGAGTAAATACTGATAAGTTTTGGGGAAATAAATCTTAAAACACTTAAATGGCCATGGGTAGGTTGGCTCATAGTAATCCTTGATCTTTTATGGGTGAAGTGGGTAAGTGGTAGAGGAAGGAGTCCTGGACACTTTTCTGCTGATGCCAAACCTTGCCATGGAAGGGGGATTTGTATTTGCTTTGAGAATACATGTATTTTCTGAATGCATCCATTCCCCGTGTAGTGAGAGACCAGTTATTGACAATTAACCCATAAGGTTAACCTGGCTTATAATGTTTTCAAGTTTCTTGGAATCATACAATCTCAAAGAATGAATTACTCCCTCCTCTCCATTGCATTATAACTTCATTTGCAGACTGTGGGAACCAGACTGAGACCATGTACTAGCTCTACCACTACTTGTTTTCCTGAGCAACCTACTTTCCACACCTCTAAGCCTCAATTTTTCAGTGTATAAAATGAGGATAATAACATACTTTTACATCACAGGTTATATTGGGTACTAAATGATTTAATACGTGGGAATATAATAAATGTTCAATAAATGTCTTATGTTATTTTAGCTTTCATTTTATTCTATTTTGTGCTTTAAACATCTCTTCATACATCTGTATGTTCTACCAGAGGGCAAGTCCGCTTTGTGAACTTCCAGCACCTTCCATGCTTTGTTCACTAAAGAGTTCAATGTGTTTGATAAATAAGCCCAAAGCTGTTGCACATGGATATCTTCCTTCAACTAATATTTCATATCAGAAGCTTCGAAAGTCTTTATTCAAGACAAAAGTTACATTTCATAGTCTTTATTTCTTCCAAACAACAGGCACTTAATAAGTATTGATGATTGATATAGATGAAGTAGTTTCTAAAATCATTAAAGAACCTGAATAATTAAGCATGTCATTTCCCAATTTTTATCCCGTATTCTCCTTCACTTTCCTTTTGCCATATGGCCTCAGCTCCTATGGTATCAATCATCCATCCTGCATAGCAATGCCTACAACAGTGCCAACTGTGTACAAAGCCAACTGTAGGAGCATTATAAATTGTATCAGAGAAACAGCAATTCTGAGATAATAAAATATTAATTGGTACTTTAATAAGACTTTGGAAGAAACGGAACAGCACGAAGAATTAATAACTAGACACTATTTGCAACAGGACAGGAAATAAAACCGTGAGAATTAGACCCTTCATGTACTGCACAGAAAGACCACAAATTTGAAAGGCTGGTGCTTACTGCTGCTCCATCTTCTTCAGAACATGAAATGATTCCTCTACCAACATCATAGATAATTATTAATGGTACCATCCTGCACTGCACAGCATTATCACAAGATTATTGTTTTCCTTATTTTATATAAACTTTTTTTGATGCCACTTTGTTCTCTAAGATTTATATTCATATGTTGGTAATTCAATTAAATGAGAAATTTTAATCACCAAGAAATACAATGCTCTCTCTGACTCCCCCAGGGAAATGTCCTACCCTATTTTCCCTCCATTTTACTTTGTAGCTACACACTGTATTGTTTTTATTAAAAATTCATTTACATGTCTATTCCACCAAATACAGCACTTCTTCAATTAGTTCATGAGCTAAGATCCTCAAAAGTCCCTAGGATTGTGCTTAGCATATGATAGATTTTCAATAACAAGTTGTGGGACAATGTAATGAATGAGCAAAGCAACACATAGGCTCATCAAACGCCAAGATTCTGGGAGTTTCAAATAAAATCAGACAGCTAGTTCTTGTCTGAAAGAAGCTTACAATAAAATTAGAGACAAATATACTCAATTAAAAGATAGTAATGATATAAAAGTTTGACTTTAGATTGTAACCATGCCTAATACTGAAACAGTCCTTCTACCATAAACAATTATAATTGGACAAAATCACAGAGATAAGAGAGCTCCAGGTTTTCCTGACTTGTATCTATGGAGAGAGTTTACCAAAAATAGCATAAAGAAATAAGAGCCTGACCAGGGAACAACAACCTGTTGGGCTGGAGAGGCAGATATAACGGTTTGAGGCTGTGGAAGCTGCAGAAACCTTAATAGAAGGAATCCAGAGAAAATAGGCTTGTGATTGAGCTGGATTCCATATCTCTCTGTGGAAGTGCCTGCCCATGAGTCCTTGGCCAAAGCCTGGAATATAAATACATAGGAAGGGACTATTTGAGGTTTACCAGTGACTGACAACTATGAGCTTGAGAGTAGAGGCCCATCCTTTATGGGAGACTTTAGAGTTTTATTCCGACTTTGTTCTCAACATGGGCTTCCAGAGGAAGCACAGAACAATCCATATCTTCGAAATGAAGACCATACTTTAAACAGAAGCTACTCTAGATCCACCATCATGAGAAGTAAACACAAGCACTAGCAAGATTCACAAAAAGATATAGGTTGGAATTTAAGTGCTAACATCTTTACAGGGGATTTTAAAATACTTGGAGCTTTCAAAGCCAAGAATACACAAATTTAGGGCAGCCATCCAGTTCTGAGGAACCTATCAAAGGCTTCCTGAATGTTTTTGATTTCTAGCATTTCTTTAGTTTTCACCTTTCATTGCTTATCCATCTATTCTTGCATGTTGTCTATGCTTTCTATGAGACTCTTAAAATATTAATCATAGTTATTTTGAATTCCATATCTGATAATGCCCAAAATCTATGTTACATCTGAGTCTGGGTCTGATTGTTTTTTTTCCTGTCTCCTGAGATGGCATTTTTTTCATGCCTTATAATTTGTTATTGAAAGCTATAGTTTTTTTTTTAAACATACCAATTAATAAAAACTGAGGTAACTATGCTTGTAGGATGAGATTTTATGTTAAATCTGATCAGGAACTGAGCTGTGTTTAATGTTCCCTCTCAGGTGAAGGTGCCTGGTCTTCAGTTTCCCCTCGTTTCCTAGTCATTTGTTCACTGGGTTTTTCTCCTGCTGCTCATGGGTTTGCCTAAGAACCCCTTCTTACTTAGAATCCGTGCCCTGTACTTCTTAGCTGAATCTGCTGATGTTATGCTGGAGTCCTGTTGATGCGGTGCCAAAGTGTGGTTAACAGAAAGAAAACATACCATGATCTTATGATTGAGACTGTTTTTTAATAGGACTGAGTTCTTGGGCCTTGAGAGTCATTTATTGGACTTTCATCTCTGTGAAACAGGGATGCTAGAGTCATTTATAGCTGTCTATTTGTTTTTTCTTCATATCCAGTAAAACTCAGGCAAAATGATTTCTCTCCAAGGGCAGGCATTGAAGAACTTGGAGTATACTTAAAATTGGTTAGTTTTTTCCTTTTCTTGCCTGAAACAGGGAGATTTTGTTCTCTTTCATATTTTTTCTCTCTCTCTCTGTCTCTCTCTCTCTCTCTCTCTAAATTGTGAGAACCTGGTGGGACTATTGGGGGTAAAGCCCCAAGAAAGAATGAGACTTCCCTAAAGAATTTTTAAATGAGTTAATATCCATGCAATTATTATTTAACAATAAAAATGTACAATTTGCTAAAAACACAAAATAGATTTATCTTACAGACATAATGATAATCAAAAGAAGCCAAAATCCAACTGTTCATAATGTGTGATTTCTTTATTTGAAGTTTTAAAATAAACATGACTAAGCTCTGATTATGGGGAATGGCACAAGGAATAATGAGAGAGATGATATACTACTAAAGTGCACAGAAGGAGACCTTTGGATTTTGAAGCTGATGGGAGTATTCCATATCTTGGTGGTGTGTTACATAAGTGTAAACACTTGTTAAAACCCTTTAACCTCTAACCTTAAAAGTCAGTGCATTTTTCTGTAAATTATATGTCATTAAAGTTGATTTAAAAATAGATTTTAATCGTTTTAATTCTAAGCTCTGTCCTGTGTCTAAAGAAATGCCTGGCACCTAATAGGTTCTTGGAAAACACTTGTCAAATTAATGAATGAATTAATTTATAAGCAAATTTACAAGTGCATGAATAATTAAGTAAATGAATGTAAAATAGCATGCAATTCAGTTCTGGAATAAATCACACAGACAACATTTACCATACAAAAGCAAAGAAGGTGAGAGAGTTTGATACATAGGTTAAGGTGATTCTAATTGGACCTTGAAAGATATCAACTATAAACAGAAAATGTATCCCTCTTCGAGTAAGGAGGATAGCATTTGAGAAAAGGCAGAGAAACAGGAATGAATATAATTTTTCTTAGAACAATGAAGAAATTAATTCTAAGTCAGAATAATAAACATTTTCAATCAGTGGCCATAATATACTGAATGGATTAAATTTAAGAATAAATGGAGTCAGTATTCTATGAGAATATAATAATGATCAGATTGACCTAAGAATCAAGAGATGAGAGTCCAGATTATAGCAATAGCAATAGAAATGGAGATCAAGATATCAATGAGAAATGTGTGTGAAATAGCACAAGGATTTACATTCAACTAAATCAAGAAATATCTCCTGATTGTTTTTCCTACGCACCTTGATTTCTACCACCCAACTCTGTCAATGGCCCTCTGCTCATTCTCCCTGGTTTCCATTTATTTCCTTTATCCCAAAGCAAATTTTTTTAGCTTCACAAAATAAATTGGAAGACTATGAGGAAGAAAGCTCATTTTATTTATTCCCTTATTATTTTTAAACATTTATGTCCACACAATATAAGTGTTCCCTGGGTCTCTGAAAGCAGATTTAATGTGGCCATGACTCTTTCAACTTGTCCTTCCACCATTATTCAAAAGTACAACAACCCCCATCCAAAAACAATCCAATGACTTCCCTTTACTCTAACAAATAAAATCCAAATTTTTATGATAGCTATAAGGGCCTTCTTGAACTATGCCTGGTTCATCATCCAGGCTCATTTCCCACCTCTCTGCTTAGACCCAAACTGCTCTGCATACTCTTGCTCTATTGGGAATATGACATCACTTTCTATTATAATCTAACCCAGACTCCTTCTACCCAAAATATCTCTGAGGATTGTTCATCGTTCCACTGTATGCTCAATTTAAATGTTACTACCCATGGAAGACTTATGTCAGCATTCTATCAAAAACAGGATCAGCTGGGCCTGGTGGCACCCACCTGTAATCCCAGTGGCTCAGGAGGCTAAGGCAGGAGGATCACAAGTTCAAAGCCAGCCTCAGCAAACACGAGGTGCTAAGCAACTCAGTGAGACCCTGTCTCTAAATAAAATACAAAATAGGGCTGAGGATGTGGAGCAGCAGTTGTGTGCAAATGAGTTCAATCCCAGGTACCCATCCCCCCCACACACACACACAAAAAAAAAACAGGATCAAAATCTCTGTTCCCTCACCCCGATTTATTTTTTCTTCAGAGTCTTTATAACCCCATGAATATGTACTATTGGTTATCTATTTGCTTGCAGATTCTTTGAATCTTTCTCTACCTGTAGAACATAAGCTCCAAAAGAAGAGATCTCTTATTCAGTAGTCATTCTCCAGTCTTTTAGAGATAAATGAATGAATCAAAAAATCAAGCTCCAACATTTATTCACTGATGATTTTCTAAATATCAGAATCATTATGCCTTTAATGGAAATATAGATTGCTCTTACACAGATTTATGAGATTTAGATTTGAGAATATGTTTAAAAGTCCTCATACAGTGTCAGCCCAAAGTAATGAATCAATAGTAATAGATGTCTCAAATACATTCCAGCACCTTAAAAGATGATTCTTCCATCTACAGTATAGGAGATATATATATATATATGGCTGCAGTTATATAGTTAGGTTTAAAATACCATGTTTTTATTTGTTTGATTTTTAAAACAGACTCAGCTCATATGTTCTATCTGTAGAACAACAATTTATAGAGAGTTTAACCATTATAGTGATTCCTTGAGGCAAACTGTCTATAAACTTGTTTAAGGGAAAATGGAAAAAAAAAAGTCACACCTTTCATGTCAGTTCAAGTTAGTTGAGCATGAGTTCTAACATGATTCCAAGAATATAAAAATTCAATTTGGAGTGATGATATTTACAGTGGACTTGGGAAATATATCAAAAGGATGAAACACCACGGAACCCCAGACCAGGTGCACAATCATGGCCAGGTCTCACAAGGTGTAAACACATGCCATCCTCACCACCATGGACAAGGAAGTTTTAGAGCCATTTCAGGGACACTGACATACATAATTTGTGTTCACTCTGTATGATAAAAACAATTTTTGACTTCAAGAAATACCTTGTCCCTCCACTCCTACTCTAATCTGTTTAACACAATTCTAGTGGAAGAATGGGGCCAAACAGCAATACTTTTCCTACCAGTGCTTTCCATAGGTATGTGGATTCCCTACTGTTTACAACATGGAGTCCAAACCCCTGGCCTTGACACCCAAGGGCTTGAACATTTGACTAATGATAGTCTAATTTTGTTTTCTCTTACTACTTCCTTCTATCTAATCTGACTTCGTGGTAAACATCATTTCCAAATTGGTGATTTTCTATCCCTGGGCCTTTCTCATCTCCTAGTCCTTTCCAGACAGACCATTTCATTCTCCTCTTCCAGTCCAAATTTTATTGAATGTCTAGCCTATCGTAAGACTCTCTTTGTTTGAATTTTGTATTTTACTTCCGCCATTCAGAATGTCACATTTTAGTTAGGACTGTTTTGTACCTGTGACGTAATTTTCACTCTCTCATTTTATTCATTCCAGAGGTTCCTACTAGGTTCCAGGTACCGTGCTAGGCACTGGAGCTTCAGTGTGGATCAAAACCTGACTAGATTGCGCCTCATGACATTTTAGTTTGTTGACCTTCAGACAGTAACTAAACAAAGGTAGAAACACACGTAAAATTGAAAACCATAATAATGAAAAAGAGGTTAAAATGCTATGAGTTTTTATCACAGCAAATTTGAATTTGATTGGGGGAGGCTTACCTAAGGAATTAATAACTGGAATGATGCAATTTGAAAGTAGCATCAGGTTTATTGGATCTAGAGGATGACAGAGCTTCTGACAATGTAGCCTGTGTTGGGAGGGAATAGGGGAAGAACAGGAACTGGAGTCAGGGTTGGGAGCAGAGCAGGATGGGGAAAGAGGAGGTAGGATAGTCAGGTAGTGGCCAGGTAATGACCAGTAGTTTGGGCCAGTGATTTTCACATTTTAGTCTCATGATCAGAGACTAATAATTAATTATCAAGAACTCCAAAGAGCTTTTGTTTATGTACAGTATGTCTATCAATATTTAACTATTGCATAAATTAATCCTGGTGAACTTTTAAAGTATTTGTCTTCACTCATTTGTGCTATTACAAAATACCATAGACTGGGTAATTCATGAACAATATAATTTTTTTTTTCCATTTCAGGAGTTCAAGATCAATGTACTGATAGGTCTAGTGAAGGCCAATCTCTGCGTCTGAGGTGGTGCCTTAAATGCTACGTCGTCCTCAAATGGCGTAAGGGGAAGAAAAGGAATGAACTCACTCCCTCAAGCCCTTTTATAAGGGCCCTGAACCGATCCATGAGGGCTCTGCTTTCATCAGTTAACAGTATCTAAAGGCCCCACCTCTTAATACTACCACATTGTTGATTAAGTTGGAGATTTAATGGACAATTGGTTAAAGATTTGATTGGGAGGGCTGGGGTTGTGGCTCAGAGGTACACATGCCTTGCATGTGTGAGGCACTCGGTTCAATCCTCAGCACCACATAAAACATAAACAAATAAAAAAAAAAGGTATTGTATCTATCTACAACTAAAAAAGAAATATTAAAAAAAAATATTTGACTGGGAAAGGGAGACACATTCGTAAAGGCTGATTCCTAGTTTTCTAGTTGATACTACTAATGAATGACTCGATTTGTTGCCAAAATAAGAAATGAAGAAATAGGAAGTTTAGGGGAGCACGATCTTGAGTTTAGGGAGGAGGAGGGGGAGGAGGCGGAGAAGGAGGAGGGAAAAAAAATAAGCAGTTGGCCACATATGCCCAGAGCACAGAAATGAGGTGTTGGCTGTTGGCTCTTGGTTACTGATACACATATATGAGCCATGTACAGTGATGATTGTACAGCTAGTGATGTGTATTGGTTTGCTTAAAACAGGATATCGAAAAAAGGGAGTATAGGACAATTTAGGGAAGGAGCCCACATTCATACTGCAAATCTCACAGAAGATAGGCCTGAAGGTAGGAAGCAAATCAAGAGAATATTCTGTTAGGGAGTAAACATGACCGTAATCTTCCTGAAAAGGACAGCCTCCAATGAGCATTTCACTTTTGTTCTCTAATGTTACTTTGGAAGCAAGAAAACCCAGTCACCCAGATATCCAATTATATGTAAATGGGACTAAATTTAAATATAAATGAGTGTACAGAAGCTGTATGTCAGAAATTAAAAATGCACTATTGGTAAAAATATTACCTAATAAATGTATAGTTATTACCTGGGGTTAGGTACTTGGGGTAAGAGAGGTTTTGCATGCTGCATGTATTTGCTAAATTCTTCAGATAAACCTTAGAGGGGAAATCATATGAAATGGTTTCATTTTTGATTAAGAGCAGGAGAGTTTTCAGGTCCTACAGAATCTGAGTTGCATGACCACCGCATTTCTACTGATGAAATCAATGAGTGTTAAGGTCTTCATTGCATTTAGAAATTATGATCTGATCCAGGCTAGAATGCTTCCCTTCTGAGGTTCTTTTAGTAAGAAAATTTTCAGAGATAGCAAATCTGTCAGTTCCTATGTAACATACTTGTTCTGAGACGTAATGAATTTATTGTAAGTGTTAGTGTACAGTGTTGATCAGGAAGAGCAGAGAGCAACAACAAATAGCCGGGAATTTCCTTTCAGGATAGGAAAAAAAGAAATGAAATGAAACAGGGTAACACAACAGCTGACTTGGAGCAGCAAATCTTGTAGCACATCAGCCAGGAGCTGAGTACCATGACAGTTACCTCAGATAAAAATACGAAAAGGAGAACACATATCTTCTGGAGATAGTAATGTGTAACTGTATAATTCCAAAACAATGTCATTAGTGCCATGTTTTTCTTAGTCTTTCTCTGTTTTACTGACTGAAGGAAAAGGTACAAGGTGTTTAAGTTCTCTGTATGAGAACAAAGGTATTGAAGAGACAGTGGGGAAACCACTCAGGGAATTAGGAAAAAAAAAAAAAGTAAAAAGTCAGCCTTAGAATTTGGAATAGAGGAAATGACAGAATGACTTATTTAGGTCCACTAGAAACAGCATCTAAGTTTCAGAGAGACCTAGGTTTCTGACAACAAATTAAGTCAGCAGAACCAGAAACACTGGAGAAAATGTTACCTGTATTTTGATTTGGGTTAATTGACAATCCGGCAAACTAGACCAAACAGACTCTAAGTGGTGGCTGCTAGGGAAAAATAAATGCGGTTACTAAAAGAAGGCAGAAGGCCTTGTCACCAGCTTGCCTAGGAAGTCATTCCAGATGGTTTCTTCAAATGATAATTGGGAGAAGTCAGGTTACTGAAGAAGAACAAAGTAAGCTTAAACTCTAATTGAGGAGACACCATTTGTTTAACAGATACCATTTTAGTCCTAGATATTTTCATCTCTTTATGCTTGTTTCTTAGTAGGGCATTTTTCAGAAAGGATTTACTTTTTGCTGAAAGGATTTATTGTGTGTGTAAAAAAGGTTATTCATTCGTTTAAAAAGTTTTGTTCAGTTTTTTTTTTTTTTATATCCTGGACTCTGCTAGATAATTATGTAGTTTAAAACAACTCAAATGTGGTATAGATCATGTACTTCTTTGAGCTATTTACAAGGAATTAAGGAAAGTAATCCTTTCCAGGCTAGCAAAGTGTTTACTAATACAGACATTCTACCCAGGATGTTAATACGTTCAATATCAGAACTTGAAGAAATAAATCAGAGGATATGTTATAAGTATACCTTTTATATGTAGCCTTGGAGTTTCACAATAGGTAAGGATCAAGAATGGATTATGCCTGCAATCCCAATGGCTTGGGAGACTGAGACAGGAAGATCACAAGTTCAAAGCCACGCCCAGTAACTTAGTGAGGCCTTAAGTAACTTAGTCAGACCCTGCCTCAAGTAACAGTAAATAGGTAAATAAATAAAAATGGCCAAAAAGAAAAGAATGAATGTGATTTTTACTGGGCCATCATAGCTATCAGTTACTTCAACTTACTCAGTCCTGTGATCTTTTATTACAGCACATGCCATAGTGCCAGGAATGTGGAAGGAACCTGCTATCTCCATGTAGGCTCAGTCCATCAAGAAAAATAATAAAAAAGCTGGGCATACGCCTGTAATCCCAGTGGCTCAGGAGGCTGAGGCAGGAGGATCGCAAGTTCGAAGCCAAACCTCAGCAAAAAGCAAGTGGCTAAGCAACTCAGTAAGACCCTGTCTCTAAACAAAAAATACAAAATAGGGCTGGAGATGTGGCTCAGTGGTTTAGTGCCCCCGAGTTCAATCCCCGGCATCCAAAATAATAATAATACTAATAATAATAATAATAAGGAGGAGGAAGAGGAGGAAGAGGAGGAAGAGGAAGGAAGGAAGGAAGGAAGAAGGAAGGAAGGAAGAAGGAAGGAAGGAAGGAAGGAAGGAAGGAAGGAAGGAAGGAAGGAAGGAAGGAAGGAAGGAAGGAAGGAAATATATGAACCTAAACCTTTACCTAAAATTTTTAATACAAATTTTCTCCACGATGGAGTGACAATAAGCCCATGGGAATTCAGAGTAGTGCACATCAGCAAAAAATGATGGGGTAAGTTACAAAGAGTAATGGCACCAGGTCAAAAGTATGACTGGGGCAAATTCAAGAGTCACAAAATGAACTAGAAAGAAGGGAGCTCAAAAACTAAATAAATGCCTGAGTTTTATTTTAAGAGACATTGACCAAGAAAAGAGAATGGGAGCAAGGCTCTCTAGGTAGGGAGAGAAAATACTCAAAGATGCAGTAGGGCAGAGGAGTGTGACCTATCTGTGTCATCCTTGGAGAAAAAGAGGACAATAAATACCCTGTCCCTGGGATGCCCCCCTCTCTATTCCCAAGAACCTACCAAGATAAGGGAACAATGAGAGTAAGCCTAGGCCAGAATGTCCAGGTAAACATTATCTCAAAGGACACTGGCTTTCTGTCATGTATCCTGGGCATTGGGGCAAGTTTAGCGTTAGCCGTGGAAAGCTGCTTTCTTACATGCCTGCAAGATCCTTAGGATGCTGGTCATACAATAGGACAAAGCAAGTTAAGTTAATGATATCTCTGCTAGAGTAACCTAATCTACAACACTCCCCTCCCTGCATGTGGCACCTGGTATGCAGAAGGGCGCTGTGGAAAGGGACACTTTGTCCAGCCAGCTGCCACTGGACATAGTGTCCTGAGATATGAAGCACCAGTGATATCATGAAAAGCACAGGTGGTTTCTTCCTAGCCCATTGTCACTGAACCTTCCCTGTGAGTGTATTTCAGAAAACCTTGTGTCTCACATCCCAGGTGTCTGCTTCGGTCCCTCAGCAACCTGTCCCACAGCCTTAGCACAACTGGACTGTAGAAGGTACAATGTGGCATTGCTAAAGTAAGATGCTTGGGTTGGGACTGGAGAAATTGAGCCTGGAAGATATGAATGAAAAACACAGGATAGAGAAGGTTCTGATATGTCATATTTTAACACCAAGTTCTTATTTTTAACATGAAATACTTTGTGAAAGTTTAATAGATTAAAATGAATAAAGGTGAACAAAAAGTGGAGCACCAACACATTCAGTGCCCTCCCAGAGAGAATGGAGAAGACAGACTAAGAAGGTAGAAGATACACCTGCCCAGAAAAACTACCACCACAAAACCCCCAAGCCACTTTTTTTGTGGGTGGGTCAGAAAGTCTTCTATAACCACATCCTATCATGATTTTCTTTTACCTTTTCAATAATACCTAATCAGATGAAGAGGCTTGTGGCACAAACTATTATTTTTTTGTTGCATGTTTTTTGATAGGAGTCCCACCTCAAACCATTTTTCACACTACACACTTTCTCTGGGATCTTACCCAAGAGAATTACCTAAAATACACAAGTCAATGACACCCAAATGCCTACCTCAAGTCCTGGTATCTCACCTGAAGTTCTATGTCTGTCTCCACAACTCAAACCCAGAAAGCTAAAATTGTCTCAATAGAGAGGCTTTGAAAGATTTTTCCCTTCCTATGTCTATACCTTAACAATAAAAAATAAATACCAGATGTGTTTCTTGTTGTCCCTAAGTTTGTCATTCTCCTCAGCTTCTGAAAAGGGCATAGAACCCAAAGACACAGACTCATATTTCTTCTTTCCCCTACTATTCCATGTGACTGACTCCAGAGAGACACTGTGCTTTGGGAAAAGCCCTGATCTAGAAATTTGAGAAGATACAACGAGAATGAATAGTAACTGTAACACTAGGCAGAATATAAATGCCCCAAGACATCTACAAAGAAAGAGCTATGGGAGTATAAATGTAGGATAGCATGAATTGTCTTGTCTTGGATTTACATATTTTTAAAGATATAATATTCATTAGTATATTTCTTCATGAGCTTAGTTATACTTCAAATTTGCTTTCACATATCAAACTCAGTTGGCCTACAGCTGGTCTGTCACCAAGAGAAAACCACAAATTAACTTTAGACTGATAGATGGAGTTTCCCCTCCCCCACAAACAAAAGAGCATAAATACATTAACTCTCTGAATATAGATAAATTTGTAGGGGGAGACAGATACAAAGGAGCAGTAAATACAATATTTCAAGCCAGTGTGGTTGGAATGTCGCAGAAGCAGCACAGTGAATCATGAGACAAGCCATCAGGAAATGTCCCCGCACTGCTGTACACTTCAATATAACCTTGAATTCAGAAGTCAACCTGGTGTTTATTTCAGCTGCAGTAAGCCATGAAAGAGAGCCAGCCTTTGAATTGCAGCAGCCACAGTAGTTCTTTCTGTCTTCTCTGAGACTACTCCAAGTTCAGAACTCATTAGGGAAGCAGGGAGAAATGCAGAGCTCACCAAAATGAAATGCATATCATTAGGAACCTTTTCAATGCATTGCAGACAGAATTAAACATTAGAAAAGATGTTACTGCATGAGATCCCTGAAGTCCTTTTATGGACTGTGAGTGATGGTAATAAGGAACAAGAGTTGAGCAAGATCCACTGAGAATCTGAATGTTAAAGAGTCTGATTGGCATTTTCCTAGGTTATACCCTCTGGTTCAGAAAAAAAAGAAGGAAAATTATGACACAGAAAAAGCAACATCAACCCTCCCAGGGTCCTCCATACCTCTTGTACCTACAAAATTCAACACAGCAGAAAACGATCATGGATTCATTTCCAGAGCAGTGAGAAAGCTAGGGAAAAAATGCCCACTGTCACAGTAAAAAACAAAAAAAAAAAAAAAAAAACTAGAAAATAAAATTCTGAGGAGCAATTTATAGGCAAGAACTCTGACAAATTATTTCTCATGACATCAATATACAATGTACTTACACAGAGACAGCACAAAATATTGAACTAAACATTCCAAGAGGTAGCTGGTGTAAATCAGGATTTTTCAAAGCTTAATGAGAGTCTAAACCATCTGAAGAACGTGTTAAAATGCAGATGATCTGGCATCAGGCCTGAGATTCTGCATTTTTAACGAGTTTCCAGGTGATGTGTCAGATTCTGTGGGCTCCTGGGCCACACTATGAATAGAGAAAAAAAAAGTGCAGCAGATAAGGGGTAGATTGGCACCTTCACTTTTCCCTTTCTATGTACACATGACCACTTACAAACTTCATAACCAGCAGCCAGAAATATGACCTCACGGAACCTCCATATGTCTAAAATAGAGATTCATTCAAAAATAATGCATATGAAAATACTTTTACTATAAAGCAATATGTAAATATATTGTTACCATTATTTGAGTGAATAGAAATGTGAAATTATTTATCTTAAAAGAAAAGTCACTGAGGGCAGTGATGGTTAGTATATAAAGGATTCCTCTTTAGAAAAACGAAATTAAATTGCTTTCTATTTCTAGAAACAACATCTCTGCATTTTTAAGCAGTGGTTTTCAAAAGCTGTTCCTCATTAAAATCATCCAAGGAGCTTTCACAAAACACCAGTGCCTGGGTGCTCTTCATCCAGGCCTGGGATTATGATACAAGTGGTCCATTGGAGAAACTGGGCACGGAGTAGTTTCTGAAAAACTCTCCAGGTAATTTTTATATGTAATCAGTGTTGAGAACCACTGGACCCTCTGGAGAAATGATCCCTGAGCAGAACCATCTGGGAAAGTCAGTGATGTTGACGAGGCTGCTGGAGAATCAGAGGGGAGAGTGAGAAGGGTGTCGGGGTCTAGGATATTCCTTCCCCCTCAAGAAAAACAGTTTTCTCCATTGAAAAGATACTTTTTTAAAAGATGGGAGAAGCTGGTTAAAAAAAAAAATTATAATAAGGCTTATCTCATCCCTGGTTGTGAGGATCAAATGAGATAATATCTGTAAAGGCACTTGGATGTCTATTAAGTGCTACAAACATGCCCAGTGTCTCTGTTACTGGATTCATCAAATATCACATAAGTACCTGGAAAAGAGTGGGTGCAATTGTGAAGAGGGACTCCTGTAAAGCAATCTCCTTCAGAATTCACCTCTCAATCTATGTCTTGTAAACTAACAAAAATGAAGGGAGGAATCTGTGTAGTGTGAACTCAGTGGAATCAGTGGCTGGTGTCTCTATTTTTGTTGTTGCTATTGTTGTTTGTGAATTTGAAGATGACTGGCTGTTTTAACTGAGTGCCGATAAAATTTCAGTTTTGAAACAAAATGAGTTTGTCCAGTTTCTAAAACTAAATACAATTTAAGGGACTCAAACACAAGTTAAAAAATGAAAAAGACAAGCTGGTATGTCACCTAGACAAGTTTATATAACAAGTAGAGGTTGAAAACAAAGAGGCAATAGAAGAGAAAGCACCTGCCCAATGAAAGAATATAAGGAGGGTGAGACAGCTTTCCCTGAAGTCTACCAGCCATAGAAAGATCACAGCCCCTTCCCCATTTGTGTCTAGGAAAATACGAAGCTCTTATTCATAAAATAATATTGGACATAAAGTCTCTCAGAGGTGTTAGGGTTAATGGATTGAAGTTTTCAAGTTCTGCATCACATCAACATAGAAGTGTCAGCCAAGTCCTACACACATGTGTGCATGCATGCGTTATCAGCTGAACTGACTACATCTAAAAAAATTTCTACCTAGATAAAAAAAATCTGTTTTTCAGAAGTTATTTGTTTTAATTAGTTACACATGACAGTACAATGATCTTACATATCATACATTTGAATCAGATGGGGTATAATTTCTCATTTTAAAGAACTATCCCCATGTGTCTGTTTAGATGAGTTGCACTTTATTTGCAAAATGTATACCTAAAGTCCTGAATATATCCAATTTTAGAAAGTTATACTACAAAATAATTCTGATTCAGCCTACAAGAAGAAATACTCATTTTTTTTGAGTATTTAAGTGTGTTCTGGGTGATTTGATAAATATTTCACATATATATTTTCATAGGAAGTCTCTAAAACAAGTATAATTATCATTTCATTTTACTGATATGAGCAAACAGACTTAAGAAAAGTTGGAGAGACAACCAAAAAGCTCAGAGAGAGGTAGTAAGGGAGCAGTGATTTGAACACTGGTTATCTCATTTCAAAGCTCAGCCATACTTACCCTGGTAGTGTCTGCCATATGCCATAGACTAAAGTACTCAGGTAATTCAGAGTATTTGCTTGTTTTATCTCACTCTCATTAAGAAGGTAAAACTTGACTTTTTATATCTGGCTGTCCAGTAAATATGTATCGGGTATATAATTGATAGCAGTATTCTTGGATTTAATATCTATCATTTACCACAATATCAGACCCAATCAATAATCAAGATCATAATTTACACCATAGATATCTGACAACTATTTTGACCTTATGAGTGTGTGGTTCTCTTAGTACTCAGAGTTTATCATATACATATGTTCCCCATTTCTCAAAATAAAGACAAAAATGGGATACTATAGTTAATCCCTTCCCTTCTATTTAAAAAGGATGATAACAAATCTCTATATTTTGAGCAAATTTCTATTAGTGCATGCTTCCCATATTGGTTCAGCTAAAACTATGAATGACCTTTCAATCATCAACATAATAAAAGTAAAGCAAAAGATATAAAAATATATGACACATGTATATATCTGAGCATGATAGCAAAACTAAATAATAAAAAGTAACAATGGTTATACTTCAGTGGTTTGGAAAATTCTTAGCCATAAAATTGGTGGTAACATATCCAAAGTTTTCATTATTTCACCTGGATGACTTAAGAATCCTCAATGAGAAGTTGGCTCAGGATGTTTGTGGAGTAAACCAATGAAGGAAGTGGGTACAAAGAATAAAATGACATTGAGCGACTGCTGAGGATCAAAACAAATATCTTTCAATTGAAAGTTGGGCCCAACATAGAATGAGGTAAACCCCTTGGAAAGAGCATACTATACACCAAAGTGAAGAACAGAGGTGGTCAACAGGCAGAATGACTCATCTGATGTTGGATTTTTCTAGAAAACAGTATTTCTAAATCAGGAATCTTTTGTTATCAATGTCAAGAGAATACAAAGACAGTCTAAATCCAACAAAGGAAATTATTGACTCAAAAAGAAGATATAAAAATCCATTGACAATGAGTTCCAGAGCAATATAACCTCAAAAATATTTGGCAGCTTACACTGAGTGGGGTCAGTTCCTTGGGGAATTTCATGCCTAGCTAAGGGTTTGTCCCAGGATTTCCATTATCATTAGAAAATACACTTTAATTAGGATATCTTTCCTGTAGCACTGAGGTCACATTTATAAAATGTATCCTGGTTGGGAGAAAAAAAATCAGTGTACTTAGGGGCCACTTCTACTATTTAATCTTCACCTTACAAGGTTTCTCTCACATCTAAGCAACTTCCAAAAGTGTCATGTTGCTTTGGTTTTACCCATTCTTGTTACCCAAGGTCATTTGGGGGAAATTGTCAATTTCCTAAAAATGAGTTTTTAGAGTGTTGATGAGTTTTCAAGCTAATTTAGGAGAGTATCATTTTGACAGTTTCAGTCGAACATTAATCATGCTTTTTGTCTGAATCTTTACAATAGAAGGTTTTCGGGTTTTGAGAAACACAATGTGTATAAATTTAAGTTACAATCTTCCTCTCTCTATCCTTTTGTCTATAAATCTTGAGCTAAAAAATAACCATGTTTTCTGCAGGGTTGTTGAGGGGATATGAGGAACAAATCACGAGTGAGTTCTTAGTCTATGGCACAAGCAGAGCAAGATCCATAGTCTGTGCTAGATCTGCCCAGTTGTCCTATCAGTGCTTTACCTCATGCCAGAATGTTGGAGAAGACAGGCAGGCAAGCTGAAGGAAGAAGGAAATACATTTTGCACTGTCTTCTAAGAAAAGTAGTTAAGCTATTTGTAATTTGTTCTGCAGATTTTAACTTTCCCATTAGTTTTAAATGACCCTAAATTTGACTTCAGTTAAGACATTTAAATTTACTAAACTAGCCAATATCTGTTTACTAGCTCAAATCCTGGGTTATGAATTCCCTATAGAGAGTTTGCTGTTCAAAGATGACCATCAGCACTCACTCTGTCGGCCTAACTATGGGCAGCCAAGCACAAGGGCACTTCCTCATCCCAGCTGAAGGGAGCTGCACCCAAAATTGATTTCCCAAGTCCCCAAAGTTCCTTCCATGCGGGGCAGTTTGCTTTCTTGACAACTAGCCTCAGTAACTGGATGATCTTCCCACTGACAAAGTTGTCCTTGTGAGTGTCTTATGAACAGGAGATCCTTGCGTTCAATTTCATCCTTTCAACATAGGATAAAAAGTGAACTTCCTGACTTCTACAAGGACCCAGTGTGTTTGTATTCTATGTATTAAAATAGACTAATTATATAATTTTCCAGTCAAGAACAAAAGAAAAAAAAGGGGAAAAAGACAGTTGCTTTTGTTTGAACTGGGATATTTATTTAGTGACTCTGATACAAGAGACAATGGAGGTAATTTACACCTAAGAGAATGAAATCTATTTTTTATTACAAGTATTGCTGTTGGTGCTTTAAATAAATCTTTCAAAAACAGTCTCTTGTTCCCGGGATACCTTGTTTTTTGTTTCTTTGTTGTTGTTGTTTTTTAATTTATGACACCACATTCTATCCTGTATTAAAATAACTAATGATAGTTTAGCTCTTCATGTGAATTAAAAATTCCTTGAAGGTAGTGGTCTCATTTCAACATGACCCTAGAACAGTTAACACTTGTAACAGTACTTATAAGATGGTTGTTGCTCAATAAATATTGATTAAACATATGTAAAAGTAAATGGTTCTTCAAGGAACCATGCCCCCTGGGTTTTTCTAGGTTTGTGTGTGTGTGTGTGTGTGTGTGTGTACTTTCTTTTCTTTCTGAATCAAAGCTCAGGTTAGGTATAAGTGAGAGTCTAAGGTAAACTGTGGCATATAAATAAACTCTACTTCATGGTATTTTGTAAACAAATCAAACCATTATCTCACACTACCCAATAAACTGAGCAGTTACCAGCAGAAGATACCAACACAGATAGCTCCTGTCAATGTCAGCTGTCACCTCCCTCTTATTCACCTTGTGAACACCTTGCAGTCTTCATCAAGGCCCAAACATCTGGATCACAGCCCACCATCTGGACTTCTGTCCTTCTCCAACTGCATCTCCAAACTGGATATGCTCAGTTGTTAATTATTGACACTGACTAGAACAAAATATCCTACTCATGAGTATTTAAATTCTAAGTGTTTTTTTCCCCCAAGAGCAATAGTTACCAAACACCTTTCATTACAAGTGTTTTCCTAGTTCTCTATTTAATGGCATATGTTACTTATGCATTAAGAATAACTTGCAGGAGATTTGGCCAGAGCAGTCGTCCTTCTCTAAGACATTGGGTATTACAGTTTTTAAAGGAGGCAAATCACATCACTGAATGGTGAAGGTCAGGGCTGGAATGTTCCAGACTTGCCAGAAGGGCCCAGCCAGCTGCTTACAACTTTCCACACATCGGCAAGTTCCCCTCATAAAAAGGTTTACAACTCAAGCCAGCCTGGTTTCAGACAGAGTTAAACCAACATCACACCAAAAAAGTGAGGGGAAAACAGTGTGAGACCAATTAAAACAAATTGGTAGTGAAAGCAACAGCTGGCTGTCAACATGTTCTGCTCTGTTATTGGCATGTCAACGGGTGATTTTTAGAGAAACTGGTGCTGTCTGAAGGAGAGAACAGCACCATAATGGGGCAGAGGAGGCCTGTAACTCACCAGAGGCATGCCTGGAGAGTTGCTCCAGAAGGCCACCTGCACAGATGGAAGGCTGTGCAACTGTACTGTGACCACGGTACTAACCCCAGAGCTCATTTGGCAAATGATGTTGAGACAGTGGAGGGAGAGCCAGTGCAGACTGGGAAACACACTGAGAAGTCAAACCAGCTGGGCTCTGGGCCGAGAGTGCTTAGGATGTTGCTACTACCTCCCAAACACTGTTCTCCAATGCAACACCTTCTTTTTCCTGCTCTACAGGGGTGTCTTGATGATGACAAGAGAAATTATATGTGAAGATACTTGAAAGACTGCAAACATTATCCATTAAATAGGGAACTCTTCTTAAATGGTTGGCTGGAGAGTTTTTGAAAACCATTTTCCTATGAGCTCCAGAATGTGAAATGTACAGAAATGAACCACTTGCTTTTTCCCATAGCACAAGGTAAATCCAGGACCATACAAATACTGAGAAATTATGTTAGATATACTATCTCATGTTGGTGTTTATGTTCTAGATCTTTGCTTCAATAAGAAATCTCTGAATTAGGTATTATTTCAACTTAAAAATGAAGAACTTAAGGCTCAGAAAGGTTAATAAGTTGCTGTTTTAGTTGAAGAGCCAGGACTCAAAACACAAAGTTTTTGCTTTTATCCATTATGCGATATATATCCTGCTTTCGTTTCCCCCACTGATTTTCAACAGTGTTGAAATAAAATTAAACTCCCATGGATAACAGCAAAATAATGTGTCAAGATACTAAATATGAACTTCTTACCAGGTGTCAAGCCTGGCATAATTGGGTTTATGGTCCAAAAGACAGTTTTTAGGGATCATACCACCTGATATCAGGTATTAAGAAATACATGTGCAGTCCAAGGAGATACCTCTTTTGCTCTTAAGAAGTGGGTCCTTTCTAGAGGAATGAGGTTTTCTATAAACCATGAGACAGGTATCAACAACAAGCAACTGAAAAGCCCAGAAAAGCATCATGCCAGTTCCAAAGAACATCAGCCAACATGTTTCCCTCATATCCCCCCGTTCTGGCCTGTTGAAGTTACAGGCTGCTGACTTAGAAAATAGATAAGGAGAAGTAAAAGATAATGGGGACAGAAAACAAGAAAAACCCATCACACCACCCACCACTTCAGGTCACCAACAGAAGGATGGTAGATGTGGAATTAAGTAAGGAATTTTTATTACACTCGAGTATATATTTTAATTACTATTCTTGTGACCAGCTGTGACCTGGGGATTATTTTTTAATCTAGTCTATCCAGAAGACTGGAGAAACTATGGAAATTTTCCGAATTTGCATTATATGTCAGGAAAGCACTAAGCTCCTGAGGGAGTTTGGAATTAAAGAAGAGGAAAAAAAAATGAAGCAGCTTTATAAATTACTCCACTCTTTTAAATATATGGTTATATTTTCCTGGGCCTAGAAGTGAATGTAAAGTGGCTAGAGGTTAAGATGCATTATTGCCAATGCAGACAGAGAACATAATTTGAAAAAGGTGTTTTAAAGGAAGAATACTGGGAGAGAAAAATGTAGAATCAATAATCTCCCATAGATATAAAGATATCCCCAGGTAAGACCAAGTTCCCTGATATGTATGAAACTCCTTAATTTAGGGATCAGATCTCACCCTGGGTCTCTGACAAAACAACCAACCTATATCCAGGGCTTCCTTAAAGAACAAGTTCCCTTCAGGTCTGTCTCTGCCTTCCTCCTCCTCCTCCTCCTCCTCCCACCTATCCTTTGGAGAGTTGAATACTTCCGTGAGAAGTCAAGGGTAAAATGGAGGGCGGGGGGTTGTACCTCAGTGGTACAGCGCTTGCCTAGCACATGAGTCACTGGGTTGGATCCTCAGCGCTATATAAAATAAATAAATAAGTAAAGGTAAAAAAGAGTAAAATGCACTATGGAATACAATTTGAAGCCAAAAATATATTGTTACAGACCCACATAGTCATGCTTTAGGGCCTGCAACAGCTTCATGTTCACAGAATAAAAGGAAAGTAAGCATAAAAAAGCACTAGCCCAGTCTGGTAGAGGGTGATACAAGACCTACTGCAACAAACTGGTCAACATTTGCTGATCCCTTTAATCTGCCATGTAATGAGAAGGAGACATATTTACCTGCGTGCAAAAACAAATGGAGAAAATGGAATGAAATTCATTTGTAAAGGTAAAATTAAACAAGTCTGTGTGTACATGTACAGGTATACCCTAGGCAGCCTCAGCCATAGGTTAAAAACAGAAGTGAATTAATCCAAAGGTATAATTTAGGAACATGTATACAATATCTCCCATATAAATAATTCCATAGTCAAAGAACTGATAATTACCAAGAATAGAATTTTTAAAAATAATTTTGGTAATTTCCTAATACTATAAAGCCAAGTAAATAACAAGAAACTTAATCACTTTTACCAGTCAGCTTACTTTTGAATCAAAGCCCTGAAGTCAAGTGACACAGGTTTTCAACCTCCTTCAGAGTTCCTTCAGCAAAGGTCTTTCTACTTATATAACGTTCTTGTAGGCAAAGAATCAACAACTCTCCAAAGTGAGAATATAAAACTACCTTTATTAGCACCTACAGTGCCCAGGAACCATTCATTATTTTGGTAGTCAATATTAACCCAATTTTACAGAGGAGAATATTGGCATTCAAAGAGGTTGCTTCATTCTCACTGGGAGCAAAGCTGCAATGAGAGTACAGAGCTCCTGAACTGCAGAACCACTGCATTGCCTTTTCCAGCGCCCTCCCTCGCGCGCTTGCTAAATAATCAAAGTGTAGGCCCAGCAAACCCTTCAGGGAAGACTGATGGAATTTTTCACCCGTGACTCTAGCTTCTTCATTCCTGAGATCTTTGTCACTTCAGTATTTCTCCTTTCACCTCAGGGGACAATGTCCTTTTCATTGGGTGGTACTGAAAGTAGCAATCCTTGAAGTGCGCCCAGACAGGGATGGCTTCATGGGGTAGTGATGTGCAATCTCACAAGGCTCCACACTCAAAAGGGCTCTGTGGTTACTTAGTGCTCTGCTGTCATGGTCTTGACGACACTTTTTTTTTTTTTTTGGTGGTGTGAGGAACTGAACCCAGGGCTTTGTATATGCAAGATAAGCACCCTACCAACTGAGTTATATCCCCAGCCCACTTGCAGTCATGGTCTTACAATTTTAAGTAATTTTATCTTTGAACTTGTTTTTGTTTAGTAATTGAAGTCCAATGGGAAAATAAAGCATCGTCCCAAGAAAAAAAAATTGCAATTTACATATCCTCACCATTCCATTTGCTTATAGCATTGGAGATGCCTCATGAGCACAGAAATTTAGTGAGCTCATGATGTGTGAGTGAACAGCCAGATTCAAAATGAATATTATGTCTCAATGTTCATGTTTCCTCAAAGTTCATATATTAGAATCTAATCCCCAATGTGATGGTCTGCATAGGATGGGTAGGACCTTTGAGAGATGATTAGATCCTGAGGACAGAATCCTCCTGAGCAGGATTACAACCTTTATAGAAGATATTCAAAGGAGTTTATTCACACACAGCAAGAAAGTACTATTTACGAACCAGTAAATGGATCTTCACCACAAAGCCAATCTGCTGGCATCTTGATCTTGGATATCTACAATCCAGAACCATAGGAAATAAAATTCTGTTGTCTGTAATTCACCTGATCTATGGTATTTTGTTATAGCCACCTAAGCATACAAAAAAAGCAAGTAGAAGGTGAACATGGACTGTACAAGCAAGGGCTGCCAGAGCTCAGCTCAGTGAAGCTATGCTTGAATTCACTTCAAATGCAGAAAGATGACAATGGGGTTCTGAAACAAAAACTTAGGAAACCTGTCGTACCTTTGCTCATTCCTGTTACGTTCCATTATCTTTCATCCTCCTTACTCATCAGGAAGCCAAAGACAGAGGGTGTTGGTAGAATGTTTATCAAGTAAAATGAAAAGTTAATTTTTTTTGAGTGTGCAGGATTTCCTCTGTCCTGCTGTATACATGTACTGAAAGATATGAGCTGTATAATTTTGGTAAAACCACATATGATTTAAATGCTTTTATATTTACATTTAAATTGTCATTGCACACTATAAAACTGAATGATGAAATTTACACTATTTATTTAAAATAACTTTTCTGGTGGGGTAAGAGAGCTCCAGTTTGCTGAGTATATGGTGTGGGGTTTCTAGAGGCTATAGGCAGGGGCTTAAAAAAAAACAGTAAGTAAGTATCCATATAAGAATGACATAAAATAGAAAATTAAAAAAAAAAAAATCTTGACAAACCAAGAGGGAATGAGACTATTAAATAAAGGAAAAACCCTTTTATTTCCATACTTGCTATGGCACTTTTTTCTGCATTTGGAGCAAAAAGCTTATCTTCATTTTGTATTGGGCCCAGCAGGTTAAGCGGCTGATCCCAGATGTAGGCAAACAAGCATTCAAACATTCTTCAACCTTCAAAATGCAACTTCAGCTTTTGTACTAGCTTGGCCTTTTGTGGCCTAGGTGAAACCAAAAGATCTTGAGATCAACTTGGCCTACAATAACAGAGGATTCAGAAAAGAAAGTTTAAAGTCATTGCCTTAAGCACATAGGGTTAACATTCTGTTCCTAGAGCAAAAATCTTTTACTTTGCTGCTACCTGTGAAAATAGTATATTAATCTGGGGAATAGCTTACAGCTGAAAGATTTGAAATACACACATTTCCCCCCATGGTTTCAAGTAAAGGAAATAGGATTTGTATTGAGTATTAGAATTTAGACTACAGAGTTTAAAGGCATTGTGACAGGGAGAGTTGTAACAGGGCTTCCCATCAACAAATTTTCTATGAGATGGACAGGGAGAGTATACTGTAATGATTAATCACATGAAGCCAGGTGAACTCAAATTTCTTTATTTAATGCTCACTTGGAAAAATGATCAGACACTTATAGGGCACAACTACCATCTAGAAGTGGTGGGGGTGGCACAAGGTGGAGGTGGAGAGGGCAGAATGACACCCTCCAGCCATGCTTTCCTCATAAGCACAACATTTTAACAGCTATTCACAAACAAAACCCCCATAAAAGAATTAAGGAAACAAGATGAGAAATCAAGTGGTTTTAGCACATAATAAAAAAGACAAAGGAAAGAAGGCAGGAAGCAAAGAACGGTCCATACACAGTTCCATGTAGTGCTGTATAAAGGAGAGGCCTCCCACTTGGGAGAAGGAGAGAGAATTAGGTCCAGGCCTTAGACTTGGAACCCCAAACCAAGCCTGCCACCATGAAATTCAGTACAAAGAAGAGTTCCAGGCCAATGCTGGTGAATGGAACATTTAAATTCACCATATTACCAAGTAGGGGTCCCCATGGCCCTAGTTAGACAAACTTATATTTTGGGCAGCATCACATGTGGCTAGCTGCAGGGGTCTCAGGGGATAAGTATCCCATAATAGGCAATAAAAGCATGAGCCTTGATCCTACTCTTAGGCTACAGGTTCCAGGTGGGACAAGGCATTGTTATATAGGTGACTATCGGACTATTCAACCCATTCCTTTGACAACCCCAGGCAGAAAAACAACAGGAAAGACCACGTGTGGAGGCTTGCATGAATGGACTACCTGTTTTAGGCACTCACTCAATCCAACACGAACAATATACCAACTATGAATTTGGGACAAACAACCTGGAGGCACCCTCTAGTGCTAAAACAATGGCAACATGATAATTGTGAACCTTTGCAAACCTGGGCTTACATAGCTATCTACTGCTGAAATAGTGACAATGATCAAAGATTCAGAGAAAACAAGCAGAATAAGTAGCATTAAAAAAAAAAAAAGACTATGAAGATAGAATATATAGCTAATCCTTTAATATGTATGCAGATTTTTTTTTGCATGCTAGCAAGCATCAAGAACTTTCAGGGAACCCTGGCTTCATCAAACTGACAAAATAAGATGCCAGGAACCAGCCATATAACAATGAATATGGGCAAACTCTCAGGCAAAGAATTTTAATAGCTGCTTTAAAGAAACTTAAACTGTAAGAAAACAATTCAGTGCTTTATCAGAGAAACTTAAAAGATTGAAGTCATTGATTTAAAAAATCAAGCAGAAATACTTGAGCTGAATACTAAACTGAGGAACATGAAAAATGTAATAGAAGGTGTCAGTGGCAGAAGATCAAAGAGTAGTAGTAGTCAGTAGGCTTGAAAGCAAACTATTTGAAAATACAGATAAGAGAAAAAATAATAAAGAATGAGGAAAAATGAAAAAGTTAATAAAAAATATTGAGACAACATTAAAAGAGCAAATACTTGGGTAACTGGGGGTCAAGAATACCAAAGGGGTAGAACGCTATTCAAAGAGATATTAACAGATATCTTACCAAATCTAGAGAAATACACAAATATCTAGGTACAGAAATATCTAGATCACCAGTAAGATTTAAAACAACCAAATCTAGCTTAACATAAATTTTAGACAAGCTCACAAAGTTTAAAAACCAAATGAATGATCTTCAAAGCCACAAAAGAAACAAAGAACATAGAAAAATGTTCCAATTTAACAATAAATTTCTCAACAGAATCTTTACAGAGAAGTAGAATTAGATATTTGAAGAGAAAAGTTGTCAAGCAAAAGATACCCTTTAGAAATGAAGGGAAAATAAAGACAGTCCCAGACAAAACAAACCTGAGAGAATTTATCACCACTGGATCTGTCCTATGAGAAATGCTAACGGGAGTTTTTTAGACTTAAAGTAAGAGACAATGAGGAAGAATAAACTATTGGAACTCTTAGAAGTCACTGGTAAAATAACAATAAAGACAAATTGAGAATTTCCTAATATTTAAAACATGGAGTATAAAAAATTTTTACTATTAGTTTGAAGACTAAAAAAAATTAAAAATTAAGAACGACACTAATATGTTAAATGAAAGAATTCCCCATGCAAAGACACTTCGCAGGGAGAATTCCAATTTTATTGCAAAAGGGTGTGTGCTTATATAGATCTAAGGGGAGATGGCAGGGCTTAGATAAATGGCAGGCCACTCGTTTATTGGCAAGTTCTTCCAGATATCAGCTCCGGAGCCCAGGAATTAGTTCTTATTGGAGCTAAGGTTCCCCGCCAGCAAGATTTGAAAATGGCGCTGGCGGGAGAGTTCACAGGGGCAGGAACTTTTCTCGCGCCACTGCAGAAAAGGGGAAGGTAGGAAGAGGAGGTCATTAGGCGTCATGTTGGGGTTTTTCTCTGGGGTGCGGCTGCCATTTATACTTTTCCCAACATTCCTCCCTTTTTGTTTTCTTAGGAATTAGGGTGTCGTTGGTCAGATCCGGCTGCTTCCTGCTGTGTGGGGGCGCTGTGGGGCCTAGAAAGGGAAGTGGAGGAATGTTCGGGGGGCAGGTCTGGGGATATCATGGCAGCCAGAAATAAAACCCAGTGGCTATAGACAGCTACTTCCATAGGGGTGAAGTCTATGAAAGTTCCCTGAAGCCACAAGTTGTCCATGGCATCGAACCAGTCCTGGATGGAGGAGATTGTTGGTATCAGCCACTGGTCCTGTAACAGAGACTCTAGGAAATATTGGAAGCGTTGCCTTGACATGGCGTCACCAGCACCTGAAGAAGATCAAAGTGAATAAAAACAGGATGAAGATAAAAATTAAAGCAAAGGTCAATTTTTGGCAGAAGTTCCATGTCAGGGGACTGACAGAGAAGAGGCCAAGGGCCATGAGGAGGCTTAAAAGGACATAAAGACTCAAGAATCCAGGGTGGCAGATTAAGAGGTTCTCTGGACTCGTTGTCTCCTGCTGTCTGATGTCTGTTGCATTCCATCGCGCCTGGTAGTGAGTTTCAGCAATGAGTGAGCTGTTCTCTTGAGGACGTTGGGGGTTCATCGGTCATCAGAGGCTGGTAGTGCCTAAGCAGAAGCTGGTTCAAAGTTTGATTAGAAATTTTCTGCAATTGGGTTTGAAGGAACTTCATTATGCAGGGCAAGAGAGCGCAAAAAAGGAGCATCCCAATAAGGGGCCCCAAGAGAGGTAGCAAGTACGTGGCGAGAGAGGATTGGAAGAACCCCGTTATGGGATTAGAGGAGGTGGGTTTGAGCAATTGGGTCAATAATTCCTGCAGTTTAACAACATTCTTTTCTATTATCTCAGACTCATTAACATAGTAACAACATTCCTCTCTGAGGAACAGGCATGTACCCCCTTTTTCTGCAGTGAGAAGATCAATCGCCCTTCTGTAAAGCCACTTGTGCCAATGAAGTAACCTGCCACTGCAAGGAGCCCAGAGACTCAGCAGTGGTATCGAGCGCTTCTTGCAGTTTTTGTTGAAGGTAATTGGATGCCCATAGAGCATGACCTATAGCTCCACCAGAGAGTCTGAGACTCGCCACTGAGGTTGTTAAAGTGAAGCCTACCAGAACCTGCAGAAAGACTGCCCTACGGGTGCGGGAAGGTAGGGCCAACTGTCGGAATTCGGTGGGAGTATACAAAGACAGCTGAGGAACTACAGTAACCAAGAAACAGGTGCCAGAGACATTAGTCGTTGAGGTACTTAAAGACCCGTTACACCAGAGGAAATGTCCAGGTTGCATAAACGCAGGGCTTGAAGGGGTGCTATAGCTCAAGGAACAAATGGCTAAAGGATTCATTGTTGGCAGGTGGAAACAGATGAAAGGAAATGAAGTATTGGTGGAATAACTTTCCCATAGTGGGATATGTGTCACATGTAGGGGTTGTCCTTTCTTAGAGAAATTGTAGGTTTTTGCTGAAATATTTCCTGCCGCTAATGGATCTGCTGCTAGAAGTGGACAACTAAGTGAAGCACAGAGGAAGCACTGAAAAGTAGGCACAGAAAGTGGGGTGGAGTTTAATAATCGAAGAGTTTGGTGTAGCAAATTGAGCCATGTGGGAGGGGGGGCCTGAGGGGGTTGAAGGCTCTGATTCCTCTTTGGATGGGCTATGGATAGGATCTCAAAGTTTTGATTCTGACTCCTTGATGTGTTCGACTACCTGGATGGTTGCCTTAGGTGGCGTTATCAGGGAACGGCCAACTGTTATCCACCCTGTGGGTCTGGCCGAGGTTGTACGAGCATAGACAGCGAACTCAACATAATCCCAACGTTTGGCCTTGGGGTCAGGTATATCTAAAGTATACCATCCATTGTTATCAGATGAAGAGCCCTTATGCCATTTTAGGTAATGAGAAGTCCACACTTCAGGGAAGCCAAGTGAGTGGTAAGAATAGCTACCACATTCAGCATGGAGCCTGCATGACCAATAGGGACACCCATTATATATCTCAGGCCACCAATGGCAATAGTCTTTGGTTTGATCAAAAAGGAAGCAAATGAAAAGCCAGTTCCAGCTACCAAAAATGAAGGTCCTGGAAGGTGACAATTTTAGGGAAATAGAGGTGCAGTTGTGGATGAAGCAAGTAGTTACATCCACTATGCGGACGTTCTGCATGCCATGTTCTGAGTATTGTTCCAGAAGAGTGAATTGGTACATGGTAGGAGAGGAGGGTAAGGACCAGTCCCGACAGAGCACAGAAAACAAGCAGAGCACAAAAAAAACAAGCAGAGGGAGAAGACTAGGGTGTTGGGAAAGCTCATTGTGCCTTCTTTAAGAGGAATTGGGCTGCAGGGAACACCATGTGAGCCGCAACTTAAAGGGGTGAGATGTGTATGGAGAGCAGGAGTAAAGGGGAGGTTCAGGAGGTGACTCTTGGAGTTCCTCTGGGGTGGTCCTGTCGTCAGCAGGTGGGGCCTCCTGGTGATATGGCTTCAACCTAGAAATGTGAATCCAGGGAGTGAGACAGTTGTCTGGTAAGGAGAGTTTGGCGGCTGTGGGGGTACAGAGAATGACAGGATAGGGGCCTTCCCATTTTGGGGCAAGAGGCCCTTTCTCCTCTGGGGTATTATAATAGACTAAACTCCCAGGCGTTAAGGGAGGAGTGTTTGGAGAGGAGACTGGGTCTGGAAGAAGCCAGTCCTGATATTTCCAGAGTTCCGAGTGGAGATGAAACAAGAGAGGCAAAGACAAATCTAGGGTGAGAGGTCCTTGTGAAACGACAAACCCAGGTGGTATAAGAGGTCTTCCATACATTATCTCAAAAGGAGACAGTAAAGATGGTTTCTTAGGGAGAGCTCTGATTCGAAGCAAAGCCAAGGGAAGGAGTTTGACCCAGTCTAAGTTTAATTCCATTGTCAATTTGGTAAGGACTTCCTTCAGAGTCCGATTTACCCTTTCCACTTTCCCTGAAGCCTGGGGGCGATATGGACAGTGGAAATGCCACTTGAAGGAGAAGGCTTGAGAGACCTTTTGTGTGATCCTAGAAATAAACTCAGGGCCATTGTCGGATTGTAAGAAAATGGGCATACCAAACCTGGGGATAATGTCTGTCAGTAAGATTGAAGCTACAGTGGAAGCCTTTTTATTGGAAGTGGGAAATGCCTCAACCCAACCAGAGAAAGTGTCCACAAAGACAAGGAGGTATTTAGTGCGCTGTACTGCAGGCATGTTGGTGAAATCTACCTGCCAGTCAGCAGCAGGAATATGTCCCCAGGCTTGGTGGGAGGGAAACGGTTTAGGCCTTAAAGGAGTATGAGGGTTGGTCTGCTGACAGATCTGACAATTAGAGGCTATATTCTGTAGCATGGCTTTGTCAGAGGGGGTGAGGGAGAAGAAGCTCTGTAAAAAGAGGGTCAAAGACTGAGAATTTGAATGGAATAGAGTATGGAGGAACTCAAAAAGATCCTTGTTCTTACTGGAAGAAGTAGGGGCTTCAGATGGACAGTCTAAAGTGGCCATTATATGTACCCCAGGGGGGTCATAATTGGAAGTGGTAGCAGCCATCCGTGCTGCCTGGTCAGCTTTGGTATTGCCCTCAGTGATAAGAGAGTTGTCCTTCTGATGGGACCTACAATGGACAACTCCCAACTGGGTGGGTAAGTGGGAGGCCTCTATCAAATTGGTTATAAGAGCCGAATTAGTGATTGCATTACCTTTGGTGGTAAGTAGGCCTCGCTCCTTCCATATTGCAGCATGGGATAATAGAATATGGAAGACATATTTTGAGTCAGTATAAAGGGTGAGGGATTTGCCTTGTGCTAGAAGGCAGGCACGAATGGCCGCTACAAGTTCGGCCTGCTGGTTGGTAATTCCTGAAGGCAGAGCTTTGGCCTCTATAATCTCAGTGGCCAAAACTACAGCGTATCCAGAGTAATGAGTGCCGTTCTGTCTAAAGGAACTGCCATCAGTGAACCAGATAAGGTCAGGCTTGGTGAGTGGTCCCTCAGAAATGAAAGAATGACAGGGGAGGAAATCATCCAATGTTTCCAAGCAATTATGAGCTGGTGTGTCAGGTGTTGGGGTCATTGGGAGCAGTGAGGCAGGGTTCAGTGCAGGGCAGGGGAGGAACGTAATATTAGGGTTTTCCAGAAAGGAAGTGAGGAGCGACAGGACTCTGGATAGAGGAAAGGTTTGAAGGCCCTATTAAGCTAAAAGATCCTTCAAATGATGTGGGGAGTGGATAGTTAAAGGGGCCCCAAAAGTCAGTTTAGAGGCTTCTTTGTAAAATTTGTCCAGCAGCCAGAGCTCTTAAGCAAGGGGCCCACCCATGGATGGTAGGGTCTAGTTGCTTGGACAAATATGCCACAGGTGCAAATGTAGGCCCATAGTTTTGACCTAAGACCCCAAGTGCTTGCCCCCCTTTTTCATGGACATATAGATGAAATGATCTTGAAAGGTCGGGAAGGTGAAGGGGGGGTGCCTTTAAAAGGAGTTGCTGAAGCCTGTGGAAGTGGTAGCGGGGGGAGGAGGCAAGAGATTCACCAGGGGGTCCCTTTGCTAGGTCATACAGGGGTTTGGCTAGAAGAGAGCTATTTGGGATCCAGGCCCTAAAATAACCTGCTAGTCCTAGGAATGATAGTATTTCGGCTTTCGTATGAGGCACTGGAAGATTAGAGAGGAGTTGCCTCCTATCCAGTGTTATTTCCTTTTTCCCGGGTGCAAGGTGAAAACCAAGGTAGGTGAAAGGCGAAAACCAAGGTAGGTGAAAGAAGACTGGGAAACCTGGGCCTTGTGGGGAGACACCCTATATCCCTTGTCCGCTAGGAAATTAAGAAGCTGGGTGGAGTGGGATTGAGAGTGTTCCCAAGAGGGACTACATAGAAGAAGGTCATTGACATATTGAAGGAGAGTAGAGTCAGGACAGGTGGGGTGAAAGGATGTGAGGTCCTGGGCAAGAACTTGGCCAAAGAGATGGGGACTATCCCTGAATCCCTGCGGGAGGACGGTCCAGGTAAGCTGACAAGAATGGCGGGTGCGAGGATCAGTCCACATAAAAGCAAAGATATCCTGAGATTCTGAGGACAAGGGAATAGAAAAGAAGGCATCTTTTAAATCTAGGACTGAGAAGTGGGTAGTAGTGGCAGGGATCTGAGAGAGGAGGGTGTAGGAGTTGGGCACTAGCAGGTGGATGGGGACCACAGAGGAGTTGACGAGGTGAAAGTTTTGAACCAGCCTGTAGGACCCATTAGGTTTCTTAACTGCCAGAATGGGGGCGTTGAAAGGAGAGTGTGTAGGCCTAAGATACCCCTTTTGTAATAAATCCTGGATGATGGGTTCTAATCCGAGGAGGGCTGTGGTTGTGAGTGGATATTGTGGTTGACTAATATATCTTGAAGGGTCCCGTAAGACAATATGAATAGGGCTGCATTTAGCCATAGAGGGTGTAGTTGTGTCCCAAACCTCAGGGTTAACTGGTTTAGATAGTTGTGGAAGAGTGCGTGAAGGAGGTGTATCTGCCCCTAGGAACATCATGAGGAAATGAGAGGTGGGAGAGGTGTGGGGTGATATGTGAATGGTGACTTTCAATAGTGAGAGTATGTCCCTTCCCAGAAGGGGAATGGGGCAATGGCTCATAATGAGAAAGGAGTGTGTGAAGGACAAAAGGGATCCCTGCATATAACATGATAAGGGGGGGGGGGTTTCGAGGGAAAATCTGTTTACCTCCTACCCTGACAAAAGGAGTTTTTGAGGGTGTGGTAGGACCCCAATACTCCTTCAAGACTGAAAAAGTGGCACCAATATCCAAGAGGAAGGTAATGAAGCGTCCATCCACCAGGAAGGTGACCCTAGGCTCTTGCTTCTTGATGGTAATAGTCGGGAGGGAAGGCCCAGGGCTCCATCAATCCTCCTCTGCCAAGCCCAGGAGAGACTGGGGTTGCGGGGCGGCTGACCAACCCCCCCCTCTGGGTTGTTGGGCAATCTGCCCCCCAGTGCCCCCTTTGATGGCATTTTGGGCAGGGGGTGGAGGGTGTCCTTGGCGAAGGACAAGCCCTGGCCCAATGTCCCTCCTTACCACATTTGAAGCAAGCTCCAGGGGGTGTCTTATTGGGTCGGCATGGTGATGACTTTCTCTGAATGACCTGGGCCAGCATTTGGAATTTGGCATTTTCAGCCCTCTACCTAGGACGTTTGCTTTCATCCTCTCTACCATGGAAAACCTTGAAAGCGACCACGAGGATTTCGGTCTGAGGAGTAGCAGGGCCCTGTTCAAGCTTCTTAAGCTTGGCTTTAATGTCAGGGTAGCTTTGGGCCAGGAAATATGTCATTAAGACATGACGGCCATCAGGGCTTTCTGGGTCGAGGTTTGTGTACTGCTGGAGAGCCTCGGTTAGTCTATCCAGGAATTCTGAAGGTGTTTCTTCCTTCTTTTGAATGACCTCCTGCACCTTTTGAAAATTAACAGCCTTGCGGGTGACCTTCTTCAGACCCGCCAAGAGGCAGGATGCAAAAAGGTCACGAGACTGTAAGCCTCCAGGGGTGTTGTAATCCCATAGAGGATCCTGCTCTGGGACAGCATGAGGGCCTGTGGGGTGGTTGGGATTGGTCCTATGATTTTCATCAGCATGGGCTTGGGCTAATTCCTAGACCCGTCGCCTTTCCTCGGGGAGAAGTATAATGGCCAAGAGCATGTAGATGTCATGATGAGTGAGGCTATATGCTTGCAGGACCCATTGAAACTCCTGAATGTAAGTGGTGGGGTCGGTGGTAAATGAGCCTAACTTCCTCTCTAGCTGAGTAATGTCCAACATGGAGAAGGGCACATGTACTCTGATGACACCCTCGGGACCAGCTACCTCACGAAGGGGTGCGATTGTCATGGGGGTGGGAAGAGTCCCTTAGACCTGGTAACAGGAGGACTGAAAGAGGCAGTCGGTGGCGGACAGGAAGAAGAGGGAAGGGAAGGGGATGTCTCTGCGGAGGTGGAGGTGGAGCGGGCAGAAGAGGGCAGAGTGGAGGGGGATGAAACGGAAGGCTGAGGATCCGTGGAATCAGGCAGAGGAAGAGGAGGGTATAGCGGGAGAGAAGGGGAGGATGGGGCTGGGGGATAAGGTGGGGGTTCATCTACCAGGTCGAATGAGGAAGAATCTGCGAAGTCAGGAGTAGAAGTAGGGGAAGGGAGGGGTTTGCAAGTAAGGAGGACCTGAGAGGGAGAGCAGGAGGAGCAGAGAGCAGGGTGCTGTGCGAGAAGGCTAAAACCTTCAACGCAGGGAATTTCCCACGACTTTTTCAGGCGCCGGCAATAGTTAAAAAGGTCCTGAAGGAGGTTTGGATCTAAGGAGCCTTCTGGAGGCCAATGATTGCCATTATCCAGTGGATATGTAGGCCAAGCTTGGGTACAGAATTTGATCAGAAGTTTGGGCTTGATGTCTGGTGTGAGGGAGAGTGTGGCCAGATTTTTTATTAGACATTTGAGAGGTGAGGCTTCCGGTACAGACGAAGAAGCACCCATAGTCACAGGGAGAGATGGAAGAGAGAGAGAGAGAGAGAGAGAGAATAAGAGTAAGTGAGAGAGACAAAGGAAAAACCCGGGATGGACCGGCTTCCTGGAAGCTCAGGGCGAACGGGGGTCAAGTGGGCGTCCTCAAAATGACCGGCCGTTACGAGGAAATACAGAGGGCACTACACGAGCGTCACCAGTGAAGTGCGATCTGTGAGACCCAATAGGGTCGGAGCCACGGGCAACCTGACGTCAGGAAAGTTTTTGACTGCAGCGAAAAGAGTCAGCAATGAAAGAAGAAATAGAGCTCCAGCTCCGGCAGAACGTAGCTCCGGGCCAGAAGTTCAGCTCTGAGCAGAAAAGCAGCTCTGGCAGGACACAGCAGCTCCGGCAGGACGCAGCTCCCACAGAGGAGGAAAAAAACCAGAGAGCCTCCCGTGTAAACCCAGAAGCCTCACGCCCCAAAGGGAAGCGGATCACCAGAGGGTCCACTGCGACCGGTGAAGGTCTTAGTGGGGTGGGTTCCCTCCTCCCTACTGGGCATCAGGAGTGTGCCGGACGATCATGGTCACAGTCCCTGCGTAAGCCCAAAGGGAGTTGGCGAGCCGGGAAGGGGAAACTTACCTAGACCAGATCAGTGGTGAGTGCAGGAAGCCAGCGTGTGAAAGAGCGGACCAGGGCGGAGTGTCTCAGTGGAGCCGGGGACGGGGCTCTTGTTAGAAAGAGCTCACCCGTATCCGAGTCACGGCACCAAAAATGAAAGAATGCCCCACACAAAGACACTTCTCAGGGAGAATTCCAATTTTATTGCAAAAGGCTGTGTGTTTATATAGATCTAAGGGGACATGGCAGGGCTTAGGTAAATGGCAGGCCACCGTTTATTGGCAAGTTCTTTCAGATATCAGCTCCGGAGCCCAGGAATTAGTTCTTGTTGGGGCTAAGGTTCCCCGCCAGCAAGATTTGAAATTGGCGCCGGTGGGAGAGTTCACAGGGGCGGGAACTTTTCGCGCCACTGCAGAAAAGGGGAAGGTAGGAAGAGGAGGTCATTAGGCGCCATGTTGGGGTTTTTCTCTGGGGTGCGGCTGCCGTTTATGCTTTTCCCAACATTAAAAGGTAAACAATATTTAAAATTATAAATTCGGACTTCAAAAATTCAAAATATGGGGAAGAATGGACTGCAAGTGTAGACATTTTTAATATCTTTTTCTATTTTTGTTTCTTTTTACTCTTTATGATCACTGTTCCTCTCCTTTCAAAGCAGCTGGTTATAATTGAAACATAGTTTTGTGTGCCTCAGGGTAACCACAAAGGAAAACCTATAATAGATACATCAAAAACAATAAGTAAGGAGCCAAAATACACAACTAGAGAAAATCACTTAACCACAAAGATTTACTATAAGAGAGAAAGACATTATGAAAGAAACTACCAGAAAATAGAAAGCAACAGAATTGAAGTAGCAAGACCTTACTTGTCTATAATTAGCTTAAACATTTGAATTAAATATTTAAATTAAAAGATATAAAGTGACTTAATGGCTGAAAAACAAGATCCAACTAAATGTTGCTAACAAGAAACTTATTTCACCTCTAAGGATGTGAAGAGACTAAAAACGAAAGTGGAATGAAATAAGATATTTCATGCAAATGCAATATAAATGAAAGCAGTAGTAGCCATACTTATATTAAATAAGATATCCTTTAAATCAAAAGCAAAAAAACAGAGACAAGGTCAATGCAAAATGATCAAAGAGTCAAATCAGTGATAGGAAATATCAATTCTAAATATAGGGACTCAATATTGGAACAACCAAATACATAAAGCAAATATCAATAGACTTAAATGGAGAAATACAATAATGATAGGGGATTTCAATAGCCCACTTTTAGCAGTAGATAACATCCAAACAGGAAAAAAAAAATCAGAAAAGAAACAGCAGAATAACTCACAAGTTCATTTACTTTTGCCCAAGAAACCCCATTTCAAGAAATTTATGCATAAATATACCTGAATCTTCTTAAAGTGGTTTATTAACAAGATCATTAATTAGAGTATTTTTTCAAAAGCCCAAAATTTTAAATACCCATGTGGGCATTAATGAGTAGGTAGCCTAAAACTGTGGTTTAGCTCTACAGTAGAATACTACAGAGTTGCAAATTTAAAAAAAATACATAAATGGATTAGACCCTAGTTTATTATTGCCACATAACAGTTCATTCCAAACTTACTGACATAAAATTAACATTTTATTTTGCTTATGTATTCTCTGAGTTAAAAAGGACATAGAGGGCAACTTATTTCTATCAGGTATAAGAACTCAACATGGAAGCCTTGAAGACTAAGATTGACTCCACTGCTAGAGACTGAAATTAGAATGGTTTGATTACTCCTACGTCCAATGTTTAATACTGCTTTTTGGAACCTCAGCTGGGGCCACAACGCATACATTCATCCTTGTTTCATAATTTCCTGGGCTTCTTTTTAGCGTGGTAACTAGGTTCCAACAGCATTACCCCAAAAGACAGCCATGAGGAAGTTGTCTTTCCTTTCATTTTTTTCTCTTCACATATTGTCACTTCATCCATGGTCACAAACCCACACAGATTAAAGGAGAGGGAAGATAGACCCCTTTCTTGATAAGAGTAGTGACAAAGTCACATTGGAAGAAAATCAGCTATGGCTGCTGCCACTTTCGGAAAATATAATCTACTATCCTATGTGGAAATAGTTATAGGATATAAAGTCAAAACAGAAATGCATGGCAGATGCTACCTTTTATGAAAGTGAAAGAGAAGGTAAGTTTAGATAAAAAAAACTGGAAGAAATACACAAGAAATTAACCAAAATGTGCTAAATTTTATAGGAGGGGTCTGGAAGGAACTGTTGAGAAATGTATAAATGAGGCTAGGAGAAACACATTTTTCTACTTGTCTAGTTTTTTTTTTTTTTTTCTTTAGAATTTGGGAATATGCATCCTTTAAAACCATTTTAAAATAATAGCTTATAGACATACTGACACTCAAGTGTGTACACAGGTATACACATGCATTGATGACTTTTCCACTAGAATGGGATTATGATTTTTCTACATTTTAAAGCATTTACATATGGATTCCTGCACAGATATTCCTAATCAGAGCATATTTTTTGGTTTCAGTAAAAATTCTTCTTAAACATTCTAAATACTTAGATACAGAGAACTGTCTTTTGTGCACTCATGCTTTCTACAGAGGTCAGTATGAAGTTTCAGTTCTCTAGTATAAGGCTTTGATTCTTTTTCATGGCATTTCATTTCCAACTGTGAAGGTTAAAGTGTCAGTTGATTTTGTATGTTCAGTCATCTCTCTCCCTCCCTCTTTGCCTTCCCCCAGTGAGATTTATTTAAGGATACTTTGAGCCTTTGATTTTCTTTTTGAATGCAGCATATATGTTAATCTTTACAACAACCTTGTGAACAAGGAAGCATTATTTCACCAGTTTTACAGATGAGTTTCTGAAATAACGAAATGTCCACTTTATACAGTGGAGACAAGTGCTCAGGACAGTTTGGCTCCAAGAATTTAAGATTCCCCCAGTCCTACCCCAAGGAGTAGACGCACAACTGGAAAATAAGTTAACAAACTGTGAGGACAAGTAGCTGAAGGTAAATCTAAAGACCAAGAGTGAGCTAACCTCCTCAATTAGAGAAAAGGAAATTAAAGGTCAGAGAAAAAAAATCTACAGGGAAACCCCACACAGCTTCCAAGAGTAGGATCCAGGTTTCCAGACTCCTCCTGCATGTAGTAGGCTTCCCTCTGCAACAAATGTCCTTATTCAGAACCACAATAATTCACTAGTGTCCTCTACAACTGTCTATGACAGGGTGTGTTCAAACCAAAGCTGTTTTGAGGTGTATTCTCCACAGAGCTGCAGAACCCTGTGGGAAGCTGATCAGCATTACAAAGAAAAAGAAATGGCCCACTTTGCCTGGGCTATAAAAAGAGACCTAACTATGCTAATGCATTTAGAAAACATCTTTTATAGGTGATGAAGGAGATGCTGACACACAACCCTGGGATTTAAATCTCCTCTAATCAGGGGGATGAAGAGGAAGGCATTTGGAATTCCCCTGTCCAGGGACTTCAAGCAGACATTGCTCAGAGCCACTCTGACTCAGTGGGGCTAACTTTGAACCTGCTCATTGCTGAATTTACCCTATGGTGCAAAAGGAAGAGTAGGCCTTACCAAGAGTGCTTCAGGAATTGGTATTAAGGGTCTGTTCATATAGAGCAATGGATTTACTAAGCACCTGCTCCGTGCCACTCACCCTTTCTGGGCCAGGATCTGGGGAAGAAAGATGAATCAGATACAGCCTGTGACCATCAGCACAGTGTCAGTGGACTTATTTTCTCCTTCAATATCAACCTCAAATGTAAGCTTCATGACAATTTCTCAGTTCTTAAATCAATAAAAAGTGTGTGTGTTTTTTTAAAATGTCCAGTTTTGAGTCTATTATTTTATGTATCTGCTTCTATACATTAATCATTGCTATTACTGGTAGGGGAAGGGGAAAAGAGTTCCCCCAAAATGGCCTGTTTTAAATTCCTATAATTTATGCTCTATTTATAATCAAACCCACTTTAGGGTTGTAGGTACAGGGCAGAGCAAAGTAGAGAGGCAATAGAAACCAGAAGCTACTTTAGCAGAAATTAGTTTCCCATAGGACAAGTAACAAGAGTTTAAATGATTTAGGACTACCTTGTTTTATTGTCCATGGCAGAATTTCACCAAGTCCTGATAAATCTATGCCTTTTTAAAATACAATTGGCTTAAACGAAGTATACTCAAAGAGCTAACTTCTCCTTAAGGATCAAGACCTGAAAAAGCTGTATGAATCACTAAAAGATCCAAATGTTCTACATATTTCTGACAAAACATTGTTTAGTTAAACCTCACTGTGTTTGCTTCCCTTTATGTCCAAGAGACAACTTAAGGCTCCGACACAGGGAAAAACAACAAATGTCAACAACACTCCCCTCCTTCCTGTCTACACCAATATAAGAAATACCTAGGGCTGTCCTGTGCATTGGAGTTAATCTTTTCTCCAAGCTTGAACTGATGCTCCCCTATGTAAGTGTAATTTGTAGATTTAGAAATGTTTTTTTCTATGAACAAGGCCTATAAGATTTTTTCAGAATGCAGTATTTTGATAATACCCCCCCTTTATATATATTTCATATATATATACATATGATTATATGCCCAAATATACAGTAAATATTACTGCACTATGAAGTAGGATATCTGAGAACTAATCCCAGTGCCATAACTTTCCAGCTGAGTTCAAAAGAAATAATAAATTCTCTGGACAATATTTTTAAATCCACAAAATGGCATTAACTGTTGCAATTTTCCATCAAAGTTGTATAAACCACTAATGGGAATAAAACCAAAGCTTCAGACAGAACCAGATTCTCCATTTTGCTGGTGGGTAGAGTCTGCCTAAATTATAGTCCTCTGCATCTGGGGAAGTCAGTTTCAGTAATAGCAGCTAATCACACCAGGGAAATTTCTGCTGATATCAGCTCTGATAACCATAGCAGGCAAAGATGGATTCTTTTCCATTACTAACACAGTGGCTGTTGCAGTCCTTGGTGGTGCACTGTGCCTACCAGTATTGCAGCAAACTCCAGCAATGCACCTGAGATTACTTTCCAGTTTCTTGTTTTGAAAATTCTAAGGATGAAACCCATGGACTATAGGAGGAGAGTGTTAAAAGAGTAAGATTTATTTTAGTGAGAAAAGAAGCAGAGCTGTCACCAGGTAAGAGGGGACCTGATAACAGGTTGCCATTCAGGTGTGTTAGTCTAGGGGTTAACATAATATAGCTACCAGGTAGGGTCATTGATCAAAATCAATGTTAAGTATGTATTAGAAAAGTGTCAAGGTCAAGAATCTATGCTAAACAGGTGCTGGAAAAATGTTAAGCCTATGCTTTCAGCCTGCAACATTCTGATTGGTTGTGTCCTTTTAGCCTTTGAGTTTGAACTTTCCTATAGTCTCTATTTAGTTTCACCACTCCTCTCTTTTCTTGCTGCTCTGGGACCAAGAGTTAGCTGGAAGGTTTGGAATGTTTCTACAGGTTAACTTCATGGAGTGACCTTTACATTTAGAGAAGCCTTTCTGGATCCCATTGCCTAAGTGTCTGCCTGTTTTACTATATATTCTATCAGGAAGATTCATATGAAAGTCCTTTTAAAAATATTTATTGCAAGAAATTTGTAAAGTGTTATTATCTAAAATAAAGACTAAAGTTGTAATGAAAGTGACTAAGTAACACAATCCATCACTTGTTCATAATATTTTCTACTCATTCTACAGAACGTGTGTTAAGCATATATACATAAATATAAATATGAGATAGACAGGGAGGGAGGGAGGGACACATTTCTTTTAAGAAGTTAGCCTACCTAATTGTGAGGCTTGGCAAGTACAAAGTCTGCTAGGTAAGCTGAGTTTGGACAACTGGAGAAGACCTGCAGTCAGAATCCTAAGACAGTTTGTTTAAAGATTTCCCTTTCTCTGCCTAGGTAAGTCTTTGGCTTAGACCTCTCTTAGACTTTAGCTGATTTGATGAGGCCCACTCATATTATAGAGGGTACCTGCTTTACCCAAACTCTACTGATTCAAATGTAAACTTCCTTTTAAAGAGTATCATGACAAACTTTTAGAACATTTGGCCAAATCACTGAGTACCACTGTTAAGTAGGTTAGTCAGTCATGAACAGGGGCAGGATGATGAAGGGCAGTAACTTTCAGGGAGCCCATAGGTCACAGGCTGGAATTAATAGAAAACTTCATCAATACAGGCAAAAAACAAAGAAACCCCGTTAATCTAAGGAAGCTAAGCCAAAAATGATCTCTGCTCCAGAGATACTCAAAATCATATTGGCAGGAAAGTGGGTTATATTAAAAGCCAACTTTCAGAAAGACAGAAAAAAAAAAAACTCCACCTCTCAAATCTCTGGTAGAAAAAAAGCTTTTAGATGCAGGGGAAGAATGCATTAGGACAAAAGACAGACTTTCACCAGTTCTGAAGAGATTTTCACTTCCAGGAATTTCACAGGTTTAAACTCCTTTGGGAGCCTTCCTTACCATGTCAAAGGGAGCAGGACTTCCTGGGTCAACATCTGTGTCTTCTAATTGGTGGTGGTGGGGGGAGGGCGGGTTCCAAATTCAGTCTGTTTCTAAACTCAAAACTCTTAAATACCTTGACTACATAAAGTCTATGTCAGCCTCCCTGAGACAGTCTGTTTTGTCTTTGTCCTGAATATCTGTAACCCCTTTCTAATAAACTCTTTTGAATTTCCTCCTGCAGGACTGAAGAGAACCAGTGACGGAGAACCACCATGTCTGCTCCAATTCCACTGCTGGCTGGTCTTCCTCTGCAACACAATGGCCTAGACAAGGTGACTCCTAATAATAAAATGAGCTATCACTGAGAACTGCAATTCAGTAAATCCTTGAGGATAGGCTTGATTCTTTTCATCTCCCCAATCCATATCTACAGCACTTTGTATAAGCAAATGCACAAAACTGTTTATTAACTGAATAAATGAGAACTAGTAGTGGGTCTAGGCCAATATAGTACCATGGTACCTTTCCTCTCCTTGCATCAATTTGCAAATATCAAGAAGAAACATTCAAGAAGAAAAACTGAACATCCCAAGGGGTTGCTATCCAAACACGCCAGGAGAGAACATAAAAAAGCTTCTGGCTTTTCCTTTTTTTGATTTCTTCTCAGGCTCTCATTAGCTAATTCACTACTGGCATTCTCTGGTGTCCCCCTTCACTGGCTTTCAAAGTTCATTCAGAATCTCCCTAACTTATTGACCATCCCTTGTTTTCGACATCACATGCACAATTCAAATAGATCATACACCATACCATTACCCTGAAAAGTAAAACATAGCTCAGATTGGAAATCAAAGAACCACAATCTTTAAAAGGCCCAAAACAATGTCATGTTTTATAATACTATCAATACCATTTGCTTAGACAAAAATTAGATAGAAATTTTTGATATCTCATCCCTCCAGTGCAACACTTTCTATCTAATACAATGACATTGGTTAAGCTGCATAAATAATTAACCATGCTATGTTTCTGACCCAACCAGGTTTGGAAAGTTGTAATTTATCAGGCATGATAATACATTTTCCATGCTATCTGTAACGTGGTTGGAAAACCAAGTAGTCTCCATATGTTGTTTTTAAAGTACAGAATCTAAGAGGGACTAATTACCTAAAAAAAAAAAATAAGGCATTCCCTACATCTTATGCTCTGCCAGGTAAATTGATAAACAAAATGTGGTTAGAACTGGCAAGTGTACCTGTGCAGCTGTGCTGGAATGAAATGACTACTGGAGTGGATCATGCCAAAGGCTAAGATGTGAACTTGGCCTTTGTTAACTCCCACTAAGTTGGGGGGAAAAATTCTCCCAGGGAAAAAACAGATACTTCTGTCCTTGCCATGCTCCCTGTGGTAAGGTGAGATGAAAATCACATTTGGAATTATAAGACCTAATATAATTCCTTTTTAGCCATGTACTAGCAGAATTATTTGGGCAATTTAACCGTAATCTAGAACCTTAGTGACACCTATTTTATTATTGGGGTCAAATGAGCAAATATCTAACATGATATTAAAATTTGAAATGTATTTGTTTACAATTTCTATAAAGTTTAATCAATGTTGATCAAGTACCTAATATGGACCATCCCTGTGCTATGTCTAAGAAACAGCAATGGTTGAGATATTCTCCATAGTAGAGATCTTCCATGTTATCAAGATTTCCCTTCTTCCCATTCTTAGCTAAGTACTTGACTGCCAATTTAAAACACATTTCCCAACTTTTTTGCAGTTAGGTAGTAGTCTGGCTAGTGGGATATAAGCAGTTTTTTGAAACTTCTGGAAATATATTTTTTAAAAGGTACAAGATATGTCTATTTGTCATCTCTTCTATACATTAACTGCAATTTGGGTACAATGGTTGAAGCACAGGCAGCTTTGGGGGGACAATGGTATGCCATTAAAACCAGAAACATTATATCATCACAGATATACACCTAATCCACTCATGATTGCTTCTGGGACATAACCTACACCAAAAGTTCTGCTTCCCAAGACACATAGGCCCAGCCCTAAGTACTAATTAGACTCAACCATTAGCTGTGGGATGCCCTCAGAAGGAAAATGGACTTCTGGGGAAAGACTGGGGTCAACTTCTAACAAGAGGGGCAGATGTGAGCTTGGATTACCCACAGTAGGTGAAGAGTGGGTACACTAAAAGGAATCTAGGTAGTACATCACACTGTCTACCAGAGTGAGCAGATGTAGAGGGAAAGGAATCAAGGATAATTCATCATTGCAACAAATGTTGGATAAACAGCTACATGTGTTGATGCTGCCATTTTCTTCTTCCATATGGGATCATTTTTAAGATACAGACATATTCCTAAACCCTATGTCTTCTCCATTCTTACCCCATGTCTTCACTCTCCTCTATAGCAAAGTTCCTTAAAAGACGTCTTTATTTATGCTCTCCCCTTCTCTACTCCTTATTTCTCTATTTAACATGTGACACCACTGCAGGTTATCTCCAAAAGTATCACCCAATCACATGATCTTTTCCTAATCTCTGCTCAACTTTTCAACAACATCTGACAATTAATCTTTTGTTTCTTGGAGTGTTTTTCTTCATTTGGCTTCTAAACACTACCCCTTTGGTTTTTATTTCTCTAGTTTGGTGATGATTCTTTATGTTTCTTAACTGTGCCCTTCTCATAGTTTCCTGCTTCTAAATGTTCATGTTTCAACTTTCTTCTTTTTTCCAGTTTCTCTCTCCCAGAATAAGTTCATCTGATCATATGCATTTAATTACTCTTCTATCTCAAGGTTTCTTAACCCCAGAATGTCTGACACTTTGAGTACAATAATTCTTTGTCATGTGAAGCTGCCCTATGCATTTTAGGATGTTAGTGGCATTCTTGACTTCTAATACTAGATACCACTAGCAAAGCAAGCCCTCACAACAAGTTTTCAACGAAAACAGTGCCTCCAGACACTGCCTAATGTCCCTGATGGCCAAAACTGCCTCTCTCCAGATGGAAACCACTAAAATGGTCTTGGAAATTTTTATTTAAAGCCTTATTCTCTTAACTGAGCTGAAGACACCAGCTACATGCTATTTCTTGTAGATATCAAGCATTTTGTCTTAGACTCTTCATTTCCCAAACAGACTTCCTGAACTTGCTCATAATCTGATCCATCCTCAGTATTCCATGTCCTCATAAGTGGAAACACCATCATAGACTATGAGTTTGATACATGAATTATGTATCATAATACATAATGTGAATTATGGGCCACACAAACATTTAGTCCGTAGCAAGTAGAATCTATTCTAATCTCCCTTTTGAACATGCAGATGCTAAGTTTTTTTCTAGATTCTCACAGTGAGGAAGTAGTAGAGCAGTGCTTCCAACCCTGGCTCTACACAGTGTGGTACATTGTGGTGCCACCAGCAGGGGATGGGCAGAGCTTGGTAGGTCTGATGAGGAATTATTTTGAGTTGATTAATTTTGCTCACTTGTGGAACATTTTGGTAGAGATGATGAACTCAAAGAATGGGGCAAACATGAGGGGTAGAGATAAAACAAAAAGGTGACATCCAAAATATCTAGGAAGAGTTCTCATGTGGACTAAGTCCTAGAAATTGCCTTCAAATAGAAAATAAACCCTTAAATACTGAGTTGTACCTATGACTAACAAAGACAACAGAAACATCATGCATATCATAACACAGGCCTATGAGATATTCCCTATGGAGTATGCCCTCTCATAAAAATATAGGATTCTTAAATTATTCCAGGCCATACAATGGTTCAGAGATTCTCTACTAAAAACCTCATAAGACAAAAAAACAAAAGGATCTCATCATTTTAGGAAAACTTTATAAACCTCTCTGACCACTGATTTTTTTTTTCTCAAACTCTAACTTAAAAATGAGGTAAGTATACTAACATCACCCTTATGAACCTTATGCCAATTTAAAACTAAACTATATGAATACTAATAAGTTCTGCTTTCTCCTATACAGAAAGTGGCTACCAAATGATGTTTGTCCCATTGGCAACTTTTAATACAAACTCATGGGCACAATCACAAAACAAAGAGGACTGAGAGAAGCTAAGAGGCAGATTCCATATTTTTTAAGTTTGCTTGGAAATTAATATAATGCTGCCTTAAAATAAAAAAAAATACACATTTAAGTTTCAGTATACTGTAATGTATAATAGAGTAGAAAAAAGAATTAATGGGACAGACAGATGTGAATGGTGGGAACATGGGTTAAAGGAATAATTCTATAAAATGGGCCCACTGCATTGACCTACACATGCTTTTGCTTTTAGAAAGAAATTTACCTGTAGCCTTGCCTGGCTTAAATGGACAGGATATGTTACGTTTCTCAGGAAACTACCTGTTATCTGAAGGAGAAATGCAGGTCCACCAAATGCCAATAAGAACAACACAAGTTTCCCTGAAGCAGGGGAATTTTGTGACTCTAACACAAACTAGATCCTGGAACTCAGGGAGGTAAGGCTATTTCCCCCTGACCATAAAATCTGTAAAAACAGGTTCTATTTAGAGCTGGTCAGCATGAGCCAAAGTGACCTCAAGTTGTCATACAAAGTGGTAACTTGAAAGTCTGATGTCATCGTGCTCTCATCAAAAGTCAAAAGGAAGACCTGGGAGGGACTTTCTAGAAACTTACCCAGGACCTACCTCCAATAAAAGTGGAGGGCAGGAAAGGCACACCATACCTCTCCTCTCGGAAAGTACCCACTCTCTCCCTTGAGTGTGACCCCTTTCCCACCTCATCTGATAAAACTCATGCCTGTTATCCTGAGTCACATATCTGAAATCTTTCTGTCATTGCTGGCAAGAATGTGGGATCCGCTGGAGTCTTTCTGCTCCCTCATCCTCTAGAAAGCCCCAGCCCTATAATAAAATGTAATCTCAATCCCAAAACACAAACAACAAAAAGCCCCGACAGCAGGTAGACATGCAAGTTCTTTACCCAAACCAAGCTATTACCATTCCCAGAACCTGTTTTGTGTTTTGTAAAATGAAATCAGTACTACCTGAAGCCAGGGGTGGAAACAATGTAGTCCAGAGAGCTGAGTTAGTGTTACAACAGACACACGTTGAATGCAATCCCTTCCATACGAAAGCCCCTAGAAAAGGAAAAGCACTCCCTATGACAGAATCAGAAGGAAAAGAATCTGGCTGTTACTACATTGATAACAACTCACTCATCTCAAGAAAAGAATGAATCAATCAGTCAGAATAAGAGAAGGGCGGGCACTCGTATCAGCGTGTCTCTACCGCATGACTGGGGAGTGGACTCCTAAGAAGATGAAGTGCTACAAATGTGTCAAATCTCCCTATAGTCTACACAGGTCTATCAGACACTAATCTGGTTAAATACACAAGTTACAGGAACAACACTCCCCATCCTGATTCTGTGCTCAGGAGCCACCTTCTGATGAGCAAACTTCCAGGGATGACTTCTACAGGGAGAGAATGTTCTGTTTGTTGTGCCAAGAAGTTACATTTCTTTGAATAAACCACAGCTTTGATATTCCAGATTCGACACTTTATTCTCCCATGGATTTAGCTGATGTGAATCAGCATGTGTAAGTCCACAATAGCTTTGGAAAACTGACAATGTCTATTTTCTGAATCTGTAAGACTGAGGGGTCGGACTCCTCAGTTGTGATGATCTCAGCAGGGCGAGGCTCCTCGGGGAGAAGCCGTGAATGAGCCAGGCACACAATTCTTTCTTAGCTTCTCCACTGTCTACTTCAAAAGGGTCGTGGGGTTTGGGTGAAATAATGTGTTTGAAAGTGCGTAGAAAATTGTGAAGTTCTTTTGAGTAACACTGAAAATTCCAGAAGAGATGGTGAGAAAAGTAATCTGAGTATGTTCCACACACCTTGTCCGTCTGGCTCTAAGACCACTAGTGGAATAGAACAAGTTCCCATCTGGGAGTTATGGCTGTATGAGCCCAGAGGAGAATGTCAAACTCACAGGGGCAGGTCAAAATATTAGAACAGCCATCTCTCACAGTAAAAAAATAAATAAAATAAATTTTCTTCTAGGGATAGAAATTCTGCCTATTCCTTTTAGGAATGCAATATTTGAATGAAAAAATCCAGAACGACCACACTATTTTGAGGTATACATGTGTACATATATGCCTGCCTACATGTACATATATATAGTATGTACAATGTGCCAAGCATCAGACCCAGCTATGTAATTTGTACCACCCTGTGCAAAATGATAACAAAAAGTCCTTTGTTCAAAAAGCAAGAATGAAAGCTATAACATGTATTAAAATACAAAGATTTTTCCCTTCTTCTACAGCCTGTCTTTTGATTTGCTGTGGTGTTTTTCACAATTTAATGTCATTTTAAGTAAGAATAATTATTTCTAATACATTTTAGTATGAATTACATTGTCCATTGTAATACTGTGCAATATCAGAAATAGTCATGTAAACAGAACATTTTTCTCATATGCACAATTACTGAAATTACACAATTCACACTTCTCATAAGTTGTATGTGCCTCTGTATTTCTTTCTTGATGAAACAGACACTCTTGCGGCAAAATGACTCAGCTGTTTTTATTTCACATCTTGATGTAACCACATTCTACCAACACTCTCTACCTTCTGCCAACTGATGAGCGCAGAAGGATGGAAAGAAAATAGAATGAGTTACTTTCCTTTATTTCCATGTTGTCATTTTCAACGTAAGATGCTGCCTAATAAAGGGACGTTACAATGACTAAGAAAGGATATGGTAGGGATGTTTGGTCATTTGTGTTTATTAGAATGACATTGCCTTCTTTCTATCTTTGAAGTAAGTTCTGGTTTGAGCAGCAATTGTGGTGTCTTGGGTCTGTCGGTGCTGTCACACAGTCAGTCACAGACATGATAAATTAGTTTCAAGCTTGCTTTGAGTCTTGCTGAGTTCTCAGGGCTGGGGGTCTGCTCTGCTGGAATTTTGTCCTCAAGGGGCATCACTAATGTTCTGTGCTGAGGCAGCAGCAGAGAACAGAGTGGACAATCATGTTACACATCTCTCTTCTACTCACATACATGCTTTAAATTAAAAGATAATAATAATAAAAAGTTATTAGGAATTTTAAGACAGCAGCTGAAGAAGGTTAACCCAAGCATGGGATGATTCTGAGTGTGGTGCCATGTGCAATGGCGCAGGTTACGTGTCCAGGAGGCCATCCCTGCCAGGCACTGCTGTAAGAAAAAAAATAATGAAACTTTGGTAACAACTCTATGAGGTCAATGCTATAATTATCTCCCACTTCAGAATGAGGAATCAGGCACAGAAAGGTTAAGTAGCTCATTTAAGTGCTAATAATTGCTAATAAGTGGCAGAGCTGGGATTTGAACCCAGGCCTTTAGGCTCAAGGAACCATGATCTCAACCAATACAGAGTTACTTCTCCCAAAGACATTGATTTCTAATTCAATCCCAAGTTTCCTTGGCTCTTCCCCTCTTCTTTACTAAAAATCCTTAAAATACAATTCATTTTTGCTGTAAAGAAACTCACAGAGATTGCAGGCATCTATTATAAGTGACACAGTTTATGTTAGTGACTATAGTAAATGATAATGATGAGATGGTTGTAGTTATTATCTGTGCCACAGATAAGAACAGAGATTTATAGGAATCAAGTAACATGGGTCAGACTCAGAAAACAAGTGGTCGAGTCAGGTTTGGCCTTAGAAAATTTGATACCAACATCCATGTCCTTACATATTTTGTCACAGGACTTCAGTTCTCCAAATATTCATTTTAATGGTGCCAAGGATGAGTGACTAAGACTAGACCTATAGAGAGGTAGTTTACTTAGGCCACTATTTTTCTGTTTAATCTCAGACACAAAACTAGATATAATTAAATTGCAAAAATAGTTTGACATTTAAATTTCTACTCCAGTGTGAATTTGTTATATCCTTTAAGAGCTTCTTTCTCTTTTTGAAGAACGTTCAAATAGATTTAGCCTAGAAGGAAATGTCAGAAATATAAAGGAACCCCAAAGTTTAGGATATCGCCCTTGGAGAAACTGTTATGGCTAGCCAATAACCTCTAAGCAAATAGAGGTAGTAATTGGAAGAGCTCTCTTAATTGAATTCAATATAGAGAAAAAACTCAAGTCCTGCTATTGCTTCTGATATCCATTAACACTACATAATTCCTAGAACAACCTTGAGATCAAAAGAAATGGGCAAAAAAATGGATAGCTCCCAGATCAGTGTCAGATTGTTTTCTATTCAAAAGCTGCTTACAGAATAGCAAAAGTGCTACAATAGATCACATAATTAAATAACAAAAGCATAATCAGAATTACCGTCTCCAAAAATTTTACTAAATTAGGACATATATAAAAAAAAAAGAAAAGAAAGCCTGAAGAAGTAATTTTGGTTTAGGACATAAAATTAACCAAGGAGCTAAGGAACTGTTAAAGTCTAGGGCCCTGTGTAATGATGAAAGACTTTTAAATTCTTGGCAAATTTTCAAGTCACATAAAGGAAAATTAGGACTGTTCCTCCTAACAGGTTTTTAATTATAAAAGCATTTTATTCAAAAGTAGCTAAATTTTTTTTTTACCCTCTATTGTATATTCTGCAATTAATTGACAATTCATTACAGAATACTTTGTTCTTCTGTTGCTGTTCACCTAAGGAGCTCAACATATTGCAGGTATTTTTTAAATAACTGAAGACATAAAATCATTTAGGCAATACATGGATTCAGAAGCACTCTTGCTAGTATTAAAAAATACATTCATTCTATTCCCTTTTATTGGACCACACAGCTCCCCTATTTTCTGTTTCTTAAATAGCAGCTGTTTCAGCTTAGACTCCTCAGAAAGCAGAGCCAGAGCCAAAGACCTAAGGTCAATAACTTAATGGGAAGTCTGATGTAAGTGTCAGGAATAAGGGTGAGGGAAGGTGAAAGAGGAGGGAGGAATACAGGAAAGCATTATGGAGCTAACCCCTGGCACAGTGGGGAAAATGGCTGTCTAACTAAATGGGTCCAATGAGAAGTCATAGGAGATATGTATCAGAACGTGTCTCTGGGGGAAAACAAGGGAGACATTTATCCACTGGCATTTATTCATTGCTCCTCCACATACCCATGTACACACATGTGTGCACATACATGAGTGCTCACACACACACACACAGTTCAGGGTTCTGCACATGTGAGTGCCAACTGAATGCCCATGGGAAGCTGCCCTGGGAAGGCTAAGAGGCTGGCCAGGTGCACTTTTCTTTTCTGAAGCTGGGTGAGCTTGCATGGACAGGTCCTTGCAGCAGGAGAAAGAGGTATGGCTGAGAGATTCAAGTGGTTCTCAAGAGGAGTCTGATAGAATGGCCATGTTCACCTCAGACCCATTTTATCTGAGTTCACAGCAGCTGTTCTACAAACATTCTGCTTGTCTGGATATATTTTGCTACTGCCTTCTCACTGTAGCGATAATGATATTTTAAAGGATTTACAAACATAAGGTCCTTAAATTGGACCTTGATTTTCTCCTTGCCCAAGTCTCACATCATCCTGCACTCTTTCCTCTTTTCTCTAACAGACAGGGAACCTCCACAAGATCAAATCAGCCTCTCTATGTGTTTTTTGCTCACTAGATTCATTCACACCTCCTCAAGGTAACTGTTTGCTCCCTGAATTGTCAAATCGAATAGTTTTCTCTCCACCTGGAACATCCTCTCCTTTATTGCATTGATATGGTTAGGGAACCTCTCTGTGAATACTTTTCACTTCCATTGGCATTCTTCTTCAGCTTGGTCTACTTCTCTTGATGACCATTATCATTTTCCCTAGTCTCACTTTCTTTTTCTTCTCTCAGAAGGCATGATTTCCTCAAGGCTCTGACTTTCATCCTCAAAGTACACTCAGTGAGTGCATCGATATTTGTCTTCCCACCACAGAAGGCTCTTTTCTCAACTGCATTAGTCAGTTTTCTGTCACTATGACAAAAATGTCTGAGCAAAATTAACTTAAAAGGAGAAAAGGTTTAGTTTGGCTCATGATTTCAGAGGTTTCTGTTGAAGGTCCATTGGTTCCAGTATTTTGAGGTCTGTGGTGAGACAGCACACCCTGACAGGGCACAACTGATGGTACAAAGCTGCTAACCTCACGGCAGCCAGGAAGTGAAAAGAAAAAGAGGAAAAAAGGGTCCAGGATCCCCAAATCCCATTCAAAGACATGTCCCCAATGACCTAGCTTACTCCACTAGGCTCCACATCCTAAAGGTTCCACCACCTCCAATAGTGCCACAAATTGGTGACCAAGCCTTCAACATATGACCTTCGGGGGACATTCTGTATCCAAACTATTATCTACCAACCTTCCAACCATGCCTTCAGCTGTCTCCTATCTACAGTCCAGTTTTAGGTGCTAAAACAGCCTCTCTCAGGCAATCTGTTCTCAAGAATGTGTGGCCTTCTATCTGAAGCTATGTCTTCTTCTGTTTCTTACTGCTCTTTATAACACATTTCTGTTTGCCTAAGCCCATTTAGAAGCACCTCACACACTCACTTCTATACTTTTCTCAAGAATACTTAGCATATGATTCACTTCCTTTATACATGTAAATAGGAAGTGTGCCCAAACTGTAGATTCCACAGGCCATTCTGTCCTCATTTTTAAGAGTTCCCAACATGGGGACCTCTTGGTCCTAGGAAAATTGGAAAAACAAGTTAACCTGTGAAAAGGGCTCATTCACTCAGGACCAACCAGGGTCTTGGCTTAAGTCTTGTTTTAAAACTTATTTTTATACACATACTTACATAATTATTTTCAAAAATCAAAAAATACAATTACATATACCATGTATTTCTCCTTATTTTTAATTTATACTTCACATAGTTTACTGTTATTCTCCATTTCATTCAGATAAATTTCTTCCTGCTTTCTTCCTACTACTTAACCCAAGTTAACAACCTAAAAACATCTTTTCTTATTTTTTCTTCATGCTCATATAGTCATGAACATATTCATATATATATTTATACACACATATTATATATATGCATATATACATACACACACACACACACCCATAGGAAAGGTTTAGGGATATCTTAAGAAATGAGGAAACACATGCAATTTCATAGAAATCTTTCCAAGTAACAGATATAGCTCTCATTTATTGTTTTTAATGATCTAAGAGCACAAAAGTTTACCTGTTTTATTACTGATATATTTCCCTTCCTTACGAATAATGTTGGTGTGAAGACTTTTATAGATAACTCTCACATACGGATACTTTCCTTTATTCAGAATAGATTAGCTGGAATGAGATTCCTGAGTTATTAGAGTATATGCATTTGTTAATAGATGTTGAAATATTGCTCTCAAATTTCTTTTAGTATTTTACGAGCATGCTATTTTTTTCCACTGCCAGGCAGCAAGCAATAGATTTTATGTTCATTTCAATATTTACCAGTCTGAAAGGTAAAAAGTGAAATCTATTGCTTTATCTTTTCTTAGCTACTAACGTGTTTGTGCATCTTTTCATTATTTTTGACCACACATATTTTCTCTGATATAAATATCCTTTCCATAACTGTTACCATGTTTCTATTATCTATTTTTCATTAATTTTTGAGTTTTAGGTATAGTAGAGATATTAGCTTCTTCTGAGATTCAAGTTTTTCCCCAAATTTACTTTTATATGCTTTGTTTATGGTATCTTTGCCATGATGAAACTTTCATATTTTATATATTCAATTAGGTATTCCTTTCTTCTTTATAGCTTCAGAATGTTAGAAGACTTCATTGCTTCTGGAATGTTTAGATTGCTTTCTAGAATTTCCTTACACAATTTTAACTTTATTTCTTATACTTAAATTTCTAAACAAACTAGAACTTATTTTTATATGGGAGAAGTGGCCCATTTTTAAACTTTTCTTGGTAAATAGCTAGTTTTGTTTTATTAAACAAGCTATTAACTTTATTTGTTAAGCAATGTATGCATTAAATAATCCATTATTTTTCTGTATGTTGAAATATTGCCTTTGTCATATTTTACAGGTTCATATATGCCAGGATCTACTTTTGGATTCTTTTAACCTTGTGTTTTCACTTTATTCATTACTATGTCCAAACTATAATGACATAGGAGAAAATGATTTCTCATTAGTAATATATTCTGAATTTCTAAGGCAAATAAGATACTTTTCACTATTCCTTCCTTGGGCATATTTGAAGATTTATTTTATGTAGAAACTTAAAAATCACTTTAATAAACTACTAGGTATCTAATTATAAATTTATTAAATGTACATATTTTGGGGAAGAATTCATATTTTATAGTATTAAAATTTCTAAGGTAAGTCCAAATCTTATTTGACATTTAATTGTCCTTATAAAGAACTTGTATCTTTATTGCTTATTACTAAATAACATTGATATTCTGCTATTGCAAAGTATACTATTATATTTCTGTTTTTAGGCACTGGGTTCAAATGCTCTATTTGAGACTTGGTTTTGCTGTAAAACTAGTTTTATGCTGAATTTTCTTTCTGGTATAGTTACAGATTCAAGTCAGCCAAAAGTGAAGTTCCATGAAATTTTGAAGTCAGACATGAAGACCTAGCTGTTAATCTCTAAACAGAGAACAGCAGATGCCAGTTCCTATTTGTTCTTCCCTGTTCCTTCTTCCTAAGGACTGGTCCTACTGACAGTCACCTCCCACCAGCACTTCACTGTGAGCTCTCAGAGACAGTGGCCATAAAGAGCCAACAATCATCCACTGACATGTACATAATCTTCCATGAGTTTCTACACCATTTTCTTTCATGGTTCTAACTGCAATAATCAGACCTGTCTATCTTCCAGATGTACATTCTGAAAAATACTGATTTGGGGTTATTTAGTTATTTTTCTTGGCTCCTCCAACTCTCCTTTTGAGATCAATTATTTTTCAAGCACCACACTGAATAATGCATAATTCCTGTAATAAATGTCCTCTTCCATAATATTTGCAATAATTCCACTTTCTTGATGAAAATATGACTAATGCTATAGGGAAAGTATATTTTTGGTATGTTGGTATTCTCTTATCAATTATCTTAGCCTTTTGGAAAATATATTTTCTAGCACATAACCTTACCAAGAAAAAGAGGTAACTTTAGTTTTTCAATGTTTATGTCAGTCTTCTCCTTTTTTTCCCCTTCCTTTTGACATTTGATGGCATTTGCCAGACTCTGAGTGTAGGTCAATGTTGAATAAGATAAAAATATTTAAAAAAAAATGCCCTGTGTGCTGGCAGCAGTAGTAGGCAAGATGCCAATCCTCTCTCAGTAAGATCTTAAGAGAAAGCTTCTGCTTCCCAGCCCCGTCTCACTCCTGAGCTTCTGGGATGGGAGACCTTAGCCTACGAGTTCAACTCCTTTATTTGGGGGGCCGAGGAGTCTGATGCAAACACACAACACTGATGCTTGCATATCTCAATCTTTAACACTCCTTCTCCCACCCAAGACCAACATTTGGGTGTGTGATCTGCGCAGTCACATAAAACATGGAAGGGCCCCGTATTGGTTTAGTGTTCTCTCATCATCTAAAATTCTTAATAATTTTTGAGCAAGAGTTCTTGGGTTTCTGTTTTCCACTCCTATCCTAAGTTAGTTAGGTAGTTGGTCCTGCTTCCGAATATCATTAAACCAAGCTCTCTCAGGGACCCTCTTAGTCCCAATCCTTGACCTTGGGTTATCAGGTTAAGTAACCAATCCTCACTCCCTACATAGCAGGTCTCACTACCTGAAAACCCACAGCACCTACTGCATTACTTGCATCCAGGGGTGTGTTCCCTAGCAGCCATTTAGCCTCTGTGAGGCAGATGACTGACATTGGAAAGGAAGGGAGTTCAAGAATTGTGGACATGGTATCATTTTCCTAGACTCTCTCACTGAATCTACTGAAAAGAATTAAAGGGTGATGAAAAGTTTAACAATAAACTTTTGCTATTATTAATATTTAACTAGTTTACCTCTCCTTGGCTAAACAAGTATGCTAAAAATATTTTTAGCTTTCTTCAAAAATTAAGTATTTTTAGCTTTTTAGCTCATCATTCTGAAACTTCCAAGAATCTTTGTAAACAGTGTAAATGTGAAAGATATACATTACTGAATTAAATTTGGAGAATGCCGAGACATATCCTTAGAGTTGTATATGTAAAACAGACACTAAAACATTAGCAAATATTTTGAGGATTTACAACTTGCCAAGCAACATGTTCTTTTCAGTAGATTTACATTATCTAATCCTCAAAATAATTCTATAAATTTAGTACTATTGTTTTTATCTTTATAGATATAGGAAATCAAACCTTAAAAAAATTAAATAACTAGTTCAAGATCATAGAAGAACCAAACCTAAAATCCAGAGAATGCCAAATAAAGAAGAAAAATTTATGTAAGTCTCCTTTGATCCATCTCCTAACCATCTAGCTCTTTTCTCTTTTGCCCAAGAATTCAGAGTATCAAGACTACTTCTTAGAAATTGTCATTTTCAGACCATTCACAGTGGCTCATACTTGTAACGCTCATTACTCAGGAAGTAGAAGTAAGAAGATCACAAGTTTGAGTCTAGTCTATACAACTCAATCCAGGGATAGGGGTCATTTTTCTAATTAATAAGTGAAAATTGCTGATGTGTGCTTTCCAAGTATATGTTTGAATGTAATGGTGTTGGGGGATGGAGTAACAGGGAGAGTTCTTTGGGTTTGGAGGACCAAGGCATATATGATCCTCAACTACCTTATACCGTGGCCGGAATGAAGATATTCCTGTTAATGGGCAAAAATAGGGGTTTTCCAAGAAATCTCATATGTCAATAGTCATTGCCAATAGATCTCCTGCAGAAGTCTCTGCTTGGAGATGAAACTCTTCATTTCTGCATATCCACAATCTTGAGAATGAAAGTAGTCTTTCTTGGGCCAAAGAGGCAAGGAATTCTTTCTGGTTTATATTTCTGGTTTCTGGTCTCAGTATCTCTTCTCAACTAATTCTGTCAGAAGAACTTTGACTTCTGCTTCTAATGACACACAAAATTATCCTGAATCAAGTTGTGTATGAATTTCTTTGCATTCTTATTCTATCTGCATATTCATCATGAGTCTGATATGATATTTTATAATCAATTTTTTGCATCTTATTTTTAAGTGGTAACACACCATAATTTTCACCTTCAAAAGCCCTATCAGAGATGGAGAGAGAAAGATGGTAGAATGCAGAGGTCACTTCCCTGGTGACTCCATGGCATGAAACCAAAGAATCAGACAGGTAACTTTTCAGCAAGGTGGGTGAGGGAACAAAAATTAGGGGAGAGTTTATTGCAATTTAATGCTGGACACTCAAAACAGATCAGGAGCTCAGGAAATCAAATATAATGAAATAATGAAGAAATTCCCAGCACTACAGCTACAGCAGCAGCTGCATGCACAAGCCAGAACAGTCCTTCCATGAATTAAGTAAGCAATAAGGGAATTAAGGGAACCCACATTTTCAGGAGGATGGAGGATTGTCAGTGTACAGAGTTTAGAAATCAAAGACACTGACTGACTGAACTGCACTGCACAATACCCTTATATGGGAAAGAAACCACATCTCTCCCAGTAGCATGCAGAGGACAGAGAAAGGAACTATTTTGCAGGTGTGGCGGAGGGTCCATCAGCAGGAGGAACCAATTTCTGGCAGATCCAAGTATAGCTGGAAAAACAAGGCAGGCAAATACCTACTGAATGACAAAAAGTGTGAATAAGTGACCGGGAAAAAAAATAAAAGATGGAAGAGATTTACATAGGGGAATACTAGTCACAGAAACCCACCTGGGTTCCTCCTCCCCCTTCCAATCAGGCTGCTGGCAAGACCCACAGGGACAGAAGCACCTGACTGGGAATTTGAAAGTGTCTGGAGAGATTGAGTTTGGAGACTGAATCACAGACCAGGAATCAGGAATTGTGGGGTCAGCAGGTGATGTAGTGGGCTAAGAATTGGCTCCTACATCACAAGAGTGGAACCCAAAGGAGATTCCTGGGATGCAGTCTTCCAGCATGGACCAGCAGCTTCTGTACCATGGAGGTGCACTGAATCTCCAGACCAAGTGGTATTCAGAGAAGAAACTGGAGCCGACCTAAGCCTAAACCCTGCCTCCAGAAGTTCAGCCTCCAGGATTAACCCTCTCACCCTAGCAACCCCACCCTGAGGGTGGAACAAGCATCATACTTCAGACCTCACACTGCAGAGAAGGAAAGCTGAAAATCTTTTGATCTTCAACTTTAAATCAAGATATTTTCTTTTCTTTTTTTTTCCACATTTCTACCATTGTTGAAACCAATTATTTTTCATACATCAGTTTATTGTGGACTAGGATGTCTGAATACTATATTTGTTTTGTATTATTTTATTTTTCCTTTTTTCAATTTTTAATTTTTGACATTTTTATTGTGTGTATGTGTGTGTGTGTGTGTGTGTATATATATATATATATATATATATATATATATATATATTCCCTCTCACTTGTCTGTTTCCCTTGATTCTCTCTCTCTCCTTTTTCCTACTAACAACCAAGCACTATTTTTCTATCTTTCACATTTCCTTTATTTTATTTTACTTCTGTCTTCTCCTCCTGCCTCATAATAATCACATCCTATAGCACTTCTGTTCTATCTTTGACCACCATTTTAAATTGTAAACACTTTTGCAAACTTACTGTTTTTATTATAGGCAATAACTGAACATATTATTTTGGTTTATTGCAACAAAACTGTAGACATCTTAGTAGGAGCAATTTGGTTTAAGGCTGCATGTTGTTTGCATTGGTTGCTGTTATTATTTGTCTCCCCTTAATGGTGAGGTACTGGAAATGTTCAGGGACACTGCAAGACTACAGGTTAGAAACTATAATGCCTCAGATCAATACTGCTAGATGGGTAGACACACAAACAAGATGATAAGACAAGGGAACAAACTGCCTCAAACAAACCAAGATGTTCTGGTAATAGAATCCATGAACATGACAGTGAAAGAAACGCCAGAGAAGGTGTTAAGAATATACATAGTTAAACTGATCTGCATGGTAAAGGATAATGTAAGGAGTGAAATCAGAGTGAAAATGCAGGAGATGAAAGATCATGTTAATAAAAGGAGATTCTGAGAAGAAATTAAGCAGAAATACTCAAAATGAAGGAATCAATACACCAAATTAAAAATTTAATGGAAAGCATGACCAACAGACTAAACCACTTGAAAGACAGGGTTTCAGCTAATGAAGACAGGATATGTAATCTTGAAAATAAAGTTAACCATGGGAAAAAGATGTTAAGAGAACATGAACAGAATTTCCAAGAAATATGGGATAATATGAAAAGACCAAATGTAAGATTTTTGGGGATAGATGAAGGCTTGGAGATATAGACCAAAGGAGGCACAATCAATAATATCAGAAAATTTTCCAAACCGAATAATGAAATGAAAAAAATCAAATATAGGAGGCTTACAGAGCCCCAAATACACAAAATTAAAACAGACCCACACCAATGCACATTATTATGAAAATGCCTAATATACAGAATAGGAATAGAATTTTAAAGGCCTTCAGAGGAAAATGTCAGATTGCATTTTGAGGAAAACCGATTTGGATCTCAACTGATTTCTCAACCCAGATGCTCAAAGCTAGGAGGTCATGGGATAACATATACCAAGCTCTGAAAGAAAATGGATGCCAACCAAGAATTCTATACCCAGCAAAATTAAGCTTCAGATTTGAAGATAAAATAAACACCTTCACGATAAACAAAATTTAAAAGAATTCAAAACTAGAATGTCTGTACTACAGACCATACTGATACAAAATATATTAAAAAGATAGTACACCACAATTAAGTGGGATTCATGAAGAAAAAATGAAAAATAAAAGTGCAAACCAGCAAAAGGAGGAACTACACTAAAGGAATAGTAAATCAAGGAGAAAATAATTCAAATTAAAACTAGGAGTACACTCAAATGACCAGTAATACAAATCATATCTCAATAATAAATTTAAACATAATAGCCTAAAGTCATCCATCAAAAGACATTGAATGTCAGGATGGATTAAAAAATTAGACCCAACAATATGTTGTACCAACAATATGCTGCCCCCTAGAAACTTGCCTCATATGCAAAGACATCCACAGACTTAAGGTGAAAGGATAGGAAAAAATATATTACATGGCTCTCATAAAATAGCAGAGGTTTAAGTTCTCATATAAAATGGACTTGAAGCCTAAGTTAATCAGAAGGGACAAAGAATTACATTTCATTTTCTTAAGGGAATTACACATCAACAAGACATAACAATTGTAAATATTTATGCCCCAAATAATGGAGCATCTACATACATCAAACAAATCCTTTTAAATTTCAAGAAGCAAACAGACCACAACAAAATAATACTGGGTGACTTTAGCATACTTCTCTCACCATTGGATAGATCCTCCAAACAAAAACTAAATAAAGAAACTATAGAATTAAATAATACAATCAATAATTAAGTATTGGCAGACATATATAGAAAGAATATTTCATCCATCAATGATTGAATATACTGTCTTCTCAGAAGCACACGGATCCTTCTCTAAAATAGACCATATCTTAGGCCACAAAGCAACTCTTAGCAAATACAAAAAATAGAGATAATACCTTGTATTCTACCACATCATAATGGAATAAAATTTCAAATCGGTAATAAAATAAAAACTAAGAGCTACTCTAACACCTGGAGAATACATAATACACTATTGAATGACCAATAAATAGCAGAAGAAACCGGGGATGAAATGAAAAAATACTCAGAGGTAAATGAGAATAGCAATACATATGAAAATCTCTGAGACACTATGAAGTCAGTTCTAAGAAGAAAAGTCATTGCATTGAGATCATTGATTAAAATAATAGAAGACTGCCAAATATATTACCTAACGTTACATCTCAAAGCAATATCAAAAGAAGAAAAAATCAACACCAAAAATAGTAGAAAAAAGAAAATAATTAAAATCAGCCTAAATCAATGAAGTTGAAACAAAAGAAGCAATTGAAAAAATTGATAAAATACAAGGTTGGTTCTTTGAAAAAATAAATAAAATTGATAAATCTTTAGCCACAGAGGTTCTTTCTAACTAAGAGACAGAAGACACAAATTACTAAAATTCATAATAAAAAGGGGAATATTATGATAGATGCTACTGAAATACAGATGATAATCAAACAATTTGGAAAATTTATACTCTAGTAAAATAGAAAATCTTGAAAGACATCAACAAATTTCAAGAGGCCATATGACCTAACCAAACTGAATCAGGAGAACATACACAATTTAAACAGAACAATTTCAAGCAATGAAATAGAAGGCACCATCAAACCCTACAAAAATAAGAAAAGCCCAGGACTGGTCAGAATCTCAGCTGAGTTCTACCAGACCTTCAATGAAGAATTAACACTAATACTCATCAAATTATTCCATGAATTATAAAAGGAGTGAATCCTTCCAAACTCATTCTATGAAGCTAGTATTATCCTGATACCAAAACCAGACAAGGACACATCAAGAAAAGAAAACTTTAGACCAATATCATTAATAAATATAGATGCTAAAATTCTCATTAAAGGTTTGGAAAATTTGCATACAAAAACATTAAAAAGATAGTGTACCACAATTAAGTGGGATTCATCTCAGGGATACAAGATTAGTTCAAAATACAGAAATCAACAAACATAAGTCATCACATCAATAGACTTAAAGACAAGAATTATATGATTATCTCAATATATGAAGAAAAAGCATCTGACAAAATATAGCACCCCTTCATGTTCAAAACACTAGGAATAGTAGGAACATACCTCAACATTGTAAAATCTATGTATGCTAAACTTAAGGCCAACATCATTCTAAATGGAGAAAAATTGAAAGAATCCCCCCACCCTCAAAACTGAAAAAAGACAAGGATCTTTCACCTCTTCTATTCAACATAGTCCTGAAAACTCTAGCCAGAGGAATTAGGCAATCAATCAATCAATAAAATAAAAGATCGAAAGAAAAATCCTAAGGGGATACAAATAGGAAAAAAAGAACTGGTGCAGATGACATAATTCTATATTTAGAAGGCCTAAAAAACTGCACCAGAAATCTTCTAGAACTTATAAATGAATTCAGTAAGTAGCAGGATATAAAATTAACGCCCATAAATCAAATGCATTCCTATACATTCATGCTGAAACTACTGAAAGAGAAATTAGGAAAATTATACCCTCCAAAAAAATGAAGATATTTGGGAATCAATCTAACAAAAGAAGTGAAAGACCTCTACAAAGAAAACTAAAGAACACTAAATAAAAAAAAAATTGAAGAAGACATTAGAAGATGGAAAGATCTCTTATGTTCTTCAATAGGCAGAATTAATGTTGTCAAAATGGCCATAATAACAAAAGCACTATACAGATTTAATAAAATATGTATTAAAGTCCCAGTGATGTTCGTCATAGAAATAGAAAAAGTAGTCATGAAATTTATTTGGAAAAATATGAGGCCCAGAATGGCCAAAACAATCCTTAGCAAGAAACAGGAGCCATCAGAATACCAGACCTTAAATTATACAACAGAGCTATATTTAAAAAATGGCATGGTCTTGGCACCAAAACAGAAACATAGACCAATGGTACAGAATAGAAAACACAGAGACAAAAACACAGTTATCTCATACTAGACGAAGGCACCCAAAACACACAGTGGAGAAAAGATAGCCTCTTCAACAAATGTTGCTGGGAAAACTGGAAATCTGTAAGTAGCCAAATGAAATTAAACCCCTCTCTCTCACCCAGCACAAAACTCAACTCAAAGTGAATCAAGGACTTAAAACATTAGGCCAGAGACCCTGCACCTAATAGAAGAAAAAGTATGCCCAAATCTACATTATGTTGGCTTAGGAACCAATATCCTTAACAAAAATCCCAAAGTGCAAAAAGTAAAATCAAGAATCAACAAATGGGATGGAATCAAACAAAAAAGGCTTCTTCACAGCAAAGGAAATAAACATGTAAAGAGACAAACTACAGCATGGGAGAAAATCTTTGCAACTTGCACCTCAGAGAGAGCATTAATCCAGGATTATATAAAGAGCTCAAAACACTTATCGCCAAAAAAAAAAAAATTAATTAATAATAGCAATAACCCAATTAATAAATGGTCAAAGGATCTGGACAGGCACTTCACAAAAGAAGAACTATGATCAGTCCACAAATATATGAAAAAAATGTCCAACTTCTGTATCAGAGAAATGCAAATTAAAACTACACTGAGATCTATAGAAATCTTCCGATTAATCTGGGCCCACTTCAATGAATCCTATAGTCAGTCCTATCTTCTTACCTGCCAGAGGTCCCTTTCTCTGTTTTTTTCTGTCAGACTCCTAATACATGCCAGCAGGTTACTGGGTATCTTCACAAAACTCATTGTTTTTTTGTGTTCAGAAGATACCTTCTCCCTTAAGTGTCCTAGTTCTATTCCACTTTCATGATTTCTCAAAGATTGTTGATGGTAACCACCTCCATTTACTCTGCAAGCATTAGTAAAAACTTGAATTGAGCCAAGAACAAGCCAGGCATAATTTCAGCACTAGGAATAAAAATTAAATTAGTCAGGTATGTGCAATATTATTTTCTGTTTCTGATAGAACCTTTGCTTGTTTGAAAATTCAAAAATATTTCTTCCTTTTCCTTTGGCCTACGTTTCTTTAAAGCCATGATAGTAAGTCTTTTTGAGAAAGAAATCAGAATAATAAAAGCTGACTTTGGAAAACTGTGTAGTATTTTTAGTCATCCTAAATTATTGTATTTCTATGCTACATGATAGATCTAAACCCTCCTTATTCAACTATTGCAAATCTATATGTAAATATTTAAACTACTATTGATACTATTTTGTATTTAAAGCTTTCAAAATCAGCTTTTATACCCTTTGGTATTTTAGTTTTGTTGTATGTCACTTATTCTGCCTTTCAAACATGGCATGAGGATAAACATGTGCATTCATATTTTAATAAATTTTTAGTGTCAGATAATATATCAAATACTACTATGGAAAATTCAATAATAAATAAAACTATTTTCCAATTATCTATAAGGAATATATAATACTGTTTTAAGAAAAAAAGTCTGTATATCTTAAAATAAGGTATCAGAAAACAGCAAAACACTTTTAAAAGATTTTTTAATCCTCTAAGGAAAAATCCATGGGCTTCCAACAAACAAAATATACCACTTTCCCATTTTTAATGTCAGATTATTATTAGTTTTATTTGCTGTTATTTGAGTTTCTTATATATTATGTATATTAACTTTTTGATGGACAAATAGTTTGCAAGTATTTTCTCCTCTCCTGAAGTCTGTCTCTTTATTCTGTTGACTATTTCCTTTGCTGTGTAGAAGATTAGACATTTCCCAAGAGAAAATGAACAAATGGCCAAATGTATATGAAAAAACATTTAGCATCACTAATAACAGAGAAATGTAAATGAAAACCACAATGAGTGATCATTTCATTCCCCTTGGAATAACTATTACAAAAATGACAAACAAATAGCAAATTCTGGGAAAGATGAAGAGAAAGAAAATTCTTATACATTGCTGGTGGGAATTATAAATTGGTACAGCTATTATGGAAAATACTAATGAAGGATCTTCCAAAAAACTAGGAGTATAACTACCTTATGAAGCAGTAATCCCACCATAGGTATGCATTCAAAGGATGAAGAAAACATGCTACATTCACACACAATAGAATATTATTCAGCCATAAAACTAATGAAATTCTATCATTTGCTGCAACATGGATGAAACTGAAGAACATCATGTTAAGTGAAATAAGTCAGGCACCAAAAGATAAGTAGCAGATGTTTTCACTTACATGGGAAGCTAAAAGTTGATCTCTTGAAGCAGAGAAAAGAACAGTGGTTAACAGAGCCTGGGAAGGTGTGATGGACAGGGGCTGGGGAGAGCATGGTTTATAGGTACAGGGGTGCCCTTGAACAGGGGGAATAACTTTTATTCAATAACTTTTATTTAAATAACACATTAGAATAACTGTGGTGTATATTTCAAAATAGCTAGTAGAAAGGATTTTGAATGTTCCCCAAAGAAATAATAAATGTTAGAGGTGATAGATGTACTAATTACCTTGACCTGCTTATACATTGTGCAGATGACTGAATTGTCACAGTATGACTCATAAATATGTACAATTACTATGGATCAATTAAAAACTTAAAATACATTTTTTTAAAAAAGACTCCAATTTGCAGAAGTGATCTATAGAGAATAGATAGAAATAAGAGTGAGTGGGCTGCAGGTATAGCTCATGTGGAGTGGTTGACTGGCAAGTGCAAAGCCTTGGGTTTGACCCCCCAGCAACACAAACAAACATCAATCATAAGAGAAAGGAACAGAATGAGAGAAAATCAAAGAACAAATAAAAGGGATCTAAATAGACTTTCATAGAAATCAGAATAGAAAAAGAGCTAAGTAGTAGGTTTAAGAGAAAAATATTAGGGAACATTCTAGTCCCCAACCTTAAAAAATTAAAAAATAAGAATTCTACAACTGTTTCAGGAGCAAAAATAAATGTTATAAAGAAAACATACATATATAATCTGATGCCAGGTTGCCAGTTCTTGAATAGAGAATTTCAGCATGGAGTCAGAAGTTTGGGGTTTTAACCCCTTCAGAAATGAGCTTATGGCCTTGTGCCAATTCTTTAAATTTTCTTAGGAAAAATCTCAACTTTGTAAACTTGCCAAAAATGAATGTCCACAGTTCATAAGCACAATTATTTTTAAAACAGATACTGCAGACCCAGAAGTTAGCAGGTTGTTCCATATTTTTATTTGCAACTCAATGAAGCATTGATTCAACTGACATTAACTGATCATCCATTACACATGGGATGGGTGGTAGGTACTGGAATATGAAAATAAGCCAACACCTATGTGACTGCTGAGAAGTTCTCAAGGCACTGGGGAAAGAGATCATATAAGTAAGCTACACATAGGTAGATATTATAGTAAAAGAAACCTTGGAGGGAATATAAGGTAACACAAGGTAAGGTAAAGTTAGTTTCAGGGAAAAGTCAGCACTTGACATTGGGTTTTTGAGACACTCTATAAATGAACTTTGTATCCTCTTAAACAAGTATGTAAAAGGTTGAAGTAACTCAGATATACAAGTAAGAAGCACCAACAGTGTGGAAAATAATTTCTAAATATTCAGAAATGAAACGGAAATTGAAACCATTTACACATCTAAATATGGATTATAGGGTTTTTTTTCCTTTGTACTAGGGATTGAACTCAGGGGCACTCAACCACAGAGCCACATCCCCAACCCTGTTTTGTATTTTATTTTATTTAGAGACAGCGTCTCACTGAGTGGCTTGGCACCTCACCATTGCTGAGGTTGGCTTTGAACTTGCGATCTTCTTGTTTCAGCTTTCTGAGCTGCTAGGATTACAGGCATGGGTTTTTTTTTAATTGGTTTTAATTAGTTACACATGACAGTACAATGATCTTGACATATCATACATTTGAATCAGATAAGGTATAATTTCTCATTTTTCTGAGTGTACAGTTTGCAGAATTACATTGGTCATGCAGTCACGTATATACCCACAGCAATTATAATGTCTATTCTATTCTGCTGTCCTTCCTTTCCCCCCTTTCCCCTCCCCTCCCACCACTTCTCTCTACCCAATCTAATGTGACCCACTTTTTTTTTTCCCTCACATCGTCATACCTGTATTCTGTATAACGAAGGGGGTCTCCTTCCCTCTTCCATGCAATTCCCCTTCTTCCTTCCTTTCCCTCCCACCTCTCTTCCCTATCTAGAGGTAATTTTCTTCTCATGCTCTTCCTCCCTACCCCATTTTGAGTCACCTCCTTTATATCAGAGAAGATATTCGGCATTTGTTTTTTTGGGATTGGCTAACTTCACTTAGCATAATCGGCTCTGATGCCATCCATTTCCATGCAAATGCCATGATCTTGTTATTTTTTAGTGCTGAGTAATATTCCATTGTTTATAAATACCACATTGTTTTAAAATCTATTCATCCATTGAAGGGCATCTAGGTTGGCTCCACAGTCTAGCTATTGTGAATTGTGCTGCTATAAACATTGATGTGGCTGTGTTCCTGTAGTATGCCGTTTTTAGGTCTTTTGAGTATAGTCTGAGAAGAAGAATAGCTGGGTCAAATGGTGGTTCCATTCCAAATTTTCCAAGGAATCTCCACACTGCTTTCCAAATTGGCTGCACCAATTTGCAGTCCCACCAGCGATGTAGGAGTGTACCTTTTTCCCCCACATCCTTGCCAGCACTTGTTATTTGACTTCATAATGGCTGCCATTCTTACTGGAGTGAGATGGTATCTTAGAGTAGATTTAATTTGCATTTCTCTGATTGCTAGAGATGGTGAGCATTTGTTCCTGTATTTGTTGATTGATTGAATATCCTCTTCTGAGAAGTGTCTGTTCAGGTCCTTGGCCCATTTGTTGATTGGGTTATTTGTTTTTTTGTTGTTTAACTTTTTGAGTTCTTTGTATGCCCTAGAGATTAGAGCTCTATCTGATGTAGGCTCCCTATTCACTTCACATATTTCTCTTGCTGAGAAAAAACTTTTTAGTTTGAATTCATCCCATTTGTTGATTCTTGGTTTTAATTTTTGTGCTATAGGCATCTTATTAAGGAACTTGGGGCCTAGCCCCACGTAGTGGAGATTAGGGCCTACTTTTTCTTCTATTAGACACAGAGTCTCTGGTTTGATTCCTAGATCCTTGATCCATTTTGAGTTGACTTTTGTGCATGGTGAGAGAAAGGGATTCAATTTCATTTTGTTGCATATGGATTTCCAGTTTTCCCAGCACCATTTGTTGAAGATGCTATCCTTTCTCCATTGCATTTTTTTAGCACCTTTGTCTAATATAAGGTAGTTGTAATTTTGTGGGTTGGTCTCTGTGTCCTCTATTCTGTACCATTGGTCTACCAGCCTGTTTTGGTGCCAGTACCATGCTGTTTTTGTTACTATTGCTCTATAGTATAGTTTAAGATCTGGTATAGTGATACCACCTGTTCCACTCTTCCTGCTTATAATTGCTTTAGCTATTCTGGGTCTCTTATTTTTCCAGATGAATTTCATAATTGCTTTTTCTATTTCTGTGAGAAATGCCATTGGGATTTTGATCAGAATCTCGTTGAATCTGTAGAGTACTTTTGGTAATATGGCCATTTTAATAATATTAATTATGCGTATCCATGAGCAAGGTATATCTTTCCATCTTCTAAGGTCTTCCTCTATTTCTTTCTTTAGGGTTCTATAGTTTTCATTGTATAGATCTTTCACCTCTTTTGTTAAGTTGATACCCAAGTATTTTATTATTTTTTTTTTGTGGATATTGTGAATGGGGTAGTTTTCCTCATTTCCATTTTAGAGGATTTGTTACTGATATACAAGAATACCTTGGATTTATGGGTGTTGATTTTATATCCTGCCACTTTGCTGAATTCATTTACTAGTTCTAGAAGTTTCTTGGTAGAAGTTTTTGGGTCTGCTAGCTATATGATCATATCATCAGCAAATAGTGCTAGTTTAAGTTCTTCTTTTCCTATATTTATGCCTTTAATTTCTTTCATCTAATTGCTCTGGCTAGTGTTTCAAGAACTATGTTGAATAGAAGTGGTGAGAGGGGGCATCCCTGTCTTGTTCCAGATTTTAGAGGGAATGCCTTCAATTTTTCTCCATTTAGAATGATGCTGGCCTGAGGCTTAGCGTAGATAGCTTTTACAATGTTGAGGTAAGTTCCTGTTATCCCTAGTTTTTCTAATGTTTTGAACATAAAGGGCTGCTGTATTTTGTCGAATGCTTTCTCTGCGTCTATCGAGATGATCATATGGTTCTTATCTTTAAGTCTATTGATGTGGTGAATTACATTTATTGATTTCCGTATGTTGAACCAACCTTGCATCCCAGGGATGAAACCTACTTGATCATGGTACACGATCTTTTTGATATGTTTTTGTATCTGATTTGCCAGAATTTTATTGAGGATTTTTGCATCTATATTCATTAGAGATATTGGTCTGAAATTTTCTTTATTTGAAGTGTCTTTGTCTGGTTTTGGAATCAGGGTGATATTGGCCTCGTAGAATGAATTTGGAAGTACTCCCTCTTTTTCTATTTCCTAAAATAGATTGAAGAGTATTGGTATTAGTTCTTCTTTAAAGGTCTTGTAAAACTCTGCTGTATATCCATCTGGTCCTGGGCTTTTCTTGGTTGGAATCTTTTGATGGCTTCTTCTATTTCCTCACATGATATTGGTCTGTTTAAGTTGTGTATATCTTCCTGACTCAATTTGGGTAGATCATATGACTTAAGGAATTTATTGATGCCTTTTTTATCTTCTATTTTATTGGAGTATAAGGTTTCAAAATAATTTCTAATTACCTTCTGTATTTCTGTAGTGTCTCTTGTAATATTGCCTTTTTCATCCCATATGCTAGTAATTTGGGTTCTCTCTTTTTCTCATTAGCTTGGCTAAGGATCTTTCAATCTTATTTATTTTTTCAAAGATCCAACTTTTAGTTTTGTCAATTTTTTCAATTGTTTCTTTTATTTCAATTTCATTGAGTTCAGCTCTGATTTTAATTATTTCTTGCCTTCTACTGCATTTGCTATTGATTTGCTCTTCTTTTTCTAGGGCTTTGAGATGTAGTGTGAGATCATTTATTTGTTGGCTTTTTCTTTTTTTGAGAAATTAACTCCATGCAATGAATTTTCCTTTTAGTACTGCTTTCCTAGTGTCCCATAGATCTCAATATGTTGTGTCTGTGTTTTCATTTATTCTAAGAATTTTTTAATTTCCTCCTTGATGTCTTCTGTAACCCATTGTTCATTCAGTAGCATATTGTTCAGTCTCCAAGTGGTGTAGGAATTTTTCTTCCTTATTTTATCGTTGATTTCCAATTTTATTCCATTATGATCGGATAAAATGCATTGGTAATATCTCTACTCCTTTATATTTGCTAAGAGTTGCCCTAGGGCATAATATATGGTATATTTTTGAGAAGGATCCATGTGCTGCCGAGAAAAGTGTACCTGCTTGATTTTGGTTGATATATTCTCTATATGTCAATTAAGTCTAAGTTATTAATTGTGTTATTGAGATCTATAGTTTCTTTATTCAACTTTTGTTTGGAAGATCCGCCCAATGGTGAGAGAGGTGTGTTAAAGTCCCCCATAATTATTGTGTTGTGGTCTATTTGTCTCTTGAACTTGAGAAGAGTTTGTTTGATGAACATAGCTGCACCATTGTTTGGGGCATATATATTAATGATTGTTATGTCTTGTTGGTGAATAGTTCCTTTAGCAGTATGTAGTGTCCTTCTTTATCTCTTTTGATTAACTTTGGCTTGAAGTCTATCTTACTTGATATGAGTATGGATACCCCTGCTTGCTTCTGAGATCCATGTGAGTGGTATGATTTTTCCCAACCTTTCACCTTCAGTCTGTGTATGTCTTTTCATATCAGATGAGTCTCCTGTAGGCACCATATTGTTGGATCTTTTTTTTTTTTAATCCAGTCTCCAGTCTTTTGATTGGCGAGTTTAAGCCATTAACATTTAGGGTTACTATTGAGATATGGTTTGTACTTCCAGCCATGTTTGTTTATTTTTGTTATTTAACTTGATTTGTTTTTCCTCTTTGATTAGTTTTTCTCCTTACTGTACTACTTCCCACTGTTGATTTTCATTGTTGTTTTCATTTCTTCTTCGTGTAATGTTTTGCCCAAGATGCTTTGCAGAGCTGGTTTTCTAGCTGCAAATTCTTTTAACTTTTGTTTATCATGGAAGGTTTTTATTACATTGTCAAACCTGAGGCTTAATTTTGCTGGATACAAGATTCTTGGTTGTAACCCATTATCTTTCAGCATTTGAAATACGTTGTTCCAGGATCTTCTAGCTTTCAATGTCTGTGATAAAAAAAATCAGCCATTAACCTAATTGGTTTACCCCTAAATGTAATCTGCCTCCTTTCTCTTGTAGCTTTTAAAATTCTCTCCTTGTTCTGTATGTTGGACATTTTCATTATAATGTGTCCTGGTGAGGGTCTCTTGTGGTTTTGTACATTCGGCGTCCTGTAGGCTTTTAAGATTTGGATTTCCATTTCATTCTTCATGTCTGGAAAGTTTTCTAAAATTATTGTTTTTTTTAATATTTATTTTTTAGTTTTTGGTGGACACAACATCTTTATTTTTATGTGGTGCTGAGGATCGAACCCAGTGCATCGCACATGCCAGACAAGCACACTACCGCTTGAGCCACATCCCCAGCCCCTCTAAAATTATTTCATTGAACAGATTGCTCATTCCTTTGCTTTGGACCTCTATACCTTCCTCTATCCCAATAACTCTTAAATTTGGTCTTTTTATGGTATCCCAGATTTCTTGGATGTTCTGCTCGTGGTTTCTTATCAGCTTTTCTGAGTTGTTTAGATTCTTTTTGAGACGATATATTTTGTCTTCATTGTCTGATGTTCTGACTTCTAATTGGTCTACTCTATTGGTGATACTCTCATTTGAGTTTTTAATTTGGTTTAAAATTGCCTTCATTTCCAGGATTTGTGTTTGGGTTTTTTTGTATAACCTCTATCTCCCTATAGAGTTGATCTTTTGCTTCTTGGATTTTTTTATGTAATTCATTGTCAAAGTGATCTTTCATTGTCCGCATTTGCTGTCTAAGGTCTTCCTTGAGACTGCAGATCAACTGAAGCATGTATATCTTGAAATCTTTATCTGAATTTTTTTTTCTGCTGCAGCTAACAACTCCTCTATGTTGAATTGTCCTGCACTGTGTGTTCCTTTTTTTCCGTTTTTTCATGATGCTCTCATTTCTTTCCAGCTCTGTGTGACTGCTGTGTTATTATTTATCCTATAAATTTATGTTGTTTATGTATAGCTCCGAGTTCTCTCCTTTGTGATGGGAGATAATGTCTAGAGATGTTGGGTTCAATTGTAATTTAAAGTAAATTCATTAGCTTCATAAAAGGCATACAGGTTCTGGTGGTGTATAGAGAACTGAGGGTCAGACTTAGGACTCTATGTTTAGGAGGAAAGATGTGAGGATATGGGGGTTAATATATCTTAGCTACTTTGGAGGAGAGCTCTAATGAAGGGGGTTATCAACAGGAGAATAGATGGGAGTATTTTGGGGTAACTAAGTACGTGGGAGGACTATAAGAAGCATATAAACATCCACCTATTTGCATTGAGTAAATTACACGTAGTTGAAATAGTAACACTTGGGAGGTTGGGAGGGGAAGAGAAGGGAGAAAAAAAGTAAAAAAAAAAAAAAGAAGAAAGTGAAAGAATGAAAAAAAAAAAAGAAAAGAAAAATGCACTCTTAGAGTTCTGTTTTCTTCTTTACCAGTAGGTGGCCTTGTGCATTCCAGGGTGAGTCTCTGCCCTCAGGATGTAGGAAGCAATCCGAGTGGGAAGGCTCTCCCTCCTCTGCAGGGCGCCTCTCTAATCCCTGTCACTTTGGGTTGCTCCCGGTCTCTATCCCCCTCACTTCTCCTGCTCACCAGGCCCCAGTCATTAGGCTCCTCTCCACAACCCTCTGTTCACTCTGGGCGTGTGGTGCCCTGGTCACCCCACACTCGCGATCAGCTGAACGCTCTTTGTTGGGCACTCACCAAGTCATCACCATTGATCTGTCGCTACTCTCGCTGCCCGTGAGATCCGCCCCAAGCTGATGAGGTAGATTTTCCAAGATGATGAAGGCCCGTTTCTGCACCCGGGTGTCTGGTGAGGGGGAGGGAACCAGGTTGTTTCTCCACTAAGTCCAAACTTCAGTCCTCGGTCAGATGCCCAGTGGAGATGTAAATCGCAATCTGGTTCATTCTATCTCCAAAGGATCCGAAACTCTGTCTCTCTATGCTGCCAGCACTCCGCAGTGCTCAATTCCGCTGGCTGGTTTCTGCATACAGAGCAACTGGGAGTTTCTTGCGTTCTGGATTGCGTTTGTGACCAGACCCTGTTTATAATCCTGTCACAGGCTCCATGAAGATTAAATTCATGGATGAGGGCTCCTATGAGGGGGAGCTTCAGTCCACCAACTCAGGATCACAGAACAAGTTCTTCTCTAATCCGCCGTCTTCAATTCATACCTCTGGATTTTTGTTTTTTTATTCTATCCCAAAGCCTGTTCAGAACTGCATAAAAACTAAGGCATAGGCAGAAGTGGCTGGTTGAGTGCTTAATAAATTTAAGAGAAGAAATACATTGAGAGAGGGGAGTACATATTATGAAGTTCTTAAAACATATTTTTATGGACAAAATTGTGGTATTTTTCCTTCAGACATTGAAAAACAGAAAAATGTTACTTAAATACAAGTAGTAAAACATGGCACCATGCCAGTAATGAGAAGATTGGCAGTAACAAAGAAAAGAAATCATACTTTTTCACTTGACTATTTAGAGCATGTGGTCTATAAAACACACCAGAATTCAGGAACTACTTCATATTAAGATGGAAAAATATCAGAGTTGGACAAGTCAGGCTCAGGCACAGCTTATACAAACAGTGTCACACGGATACCAACAGGAGATAGCTCCAGAGTGCCTTCAAGTAAGCTGGAGTCTGAATCATCCAACCAAAGCTGAGCCATCAAAACAGAAGAGGAAGATGGAATTATATCAATAGTATGAGACAGAGGTGAATGAATAAGAATTATTACTATACATTTTTTAGAGGAACTAGTTGCTGCTATAAGAACAATTGAAGGAAGCAATAAAGAAGTGAATTTGTATTAATTGTGTAAGCTCTCACATTAGAAGACTATTATTTTAGTACACCAGCTTCTGTTTCTCATCTGGTAACACATGTTAATTCTCCTTAGGACCCTCCTTTCCAACTCGGATTCTCAATTAGTTTGGATTCCTGTTATCAAGACTAAATTTTTAGCTAATTTCTTCAAGAAGCTGATCCTGAGCCAAAGGATTTGAGTACAAATAGTTCTTTAAGGACGTGCTTTTCATATAAACCATAAGAAAGTGGAAGAACATAAAGAAGAGGAGAAAGTTCAACAAGCATGTGATTTGGGGTGAAGTTCCCAACCTTAGTATGATGCTAGAGAGAGCTCTGGAGTATAAATGCAATTTATAAATTTATAAATGCAATTTATACTCCATTTATACTGTAATTATCATCACAGGTCCATTTTGCCTCATAGCAAGAGAACTGAGTTTTTATAATCTCACTCCAGTCCAGTAAGCAGCTACAGGCTTACCTGGGACCAACATAGACTTTCAGTCTCCTTTTTCCTTGACCTATGTCTGTCTCCCTCTCTCTTCCAGAACAGCCCAGGCTGTTGAAGACTGCTGTTGCAAGTCAGTCATAGCAGCACCTAGGCCTGAAGAATGAGCTCAAAGACACATAAAGAAGATCAGAAGGGATCTTTTCAAGGTGTCCACTATAGAAGGTCATGTGAAACTAAGTTTAGCCAATGGCATATCCTTTGCAACTGACATAATGAATGCTTTCAAAATAGCATGTGGCACTGTTCTTTAATCAGACAGTTTAGAAGCACACAGAGAGTGTCTCTCAGAATTTAAATGGAAGTCTGGAACTTCTGGGGAGCATCTTTCTATCACAAAGACGGGACTGCCTAAGAATGGAATAAAGTTAAGAGGGACACCATGTGAGGACAAAGTGGGCACAAGGCTGTATGCTGACATGATTTGAGCCTCTCTAGCATCTAGCCTGACACCTACGCCAGAGTTTCTCTGATAAAGTTGTTAATTACCTTTTTATGCTTGAGTTAGAGTTTCTCTTATTAGCAGTGAAAGCAATTTTATCTTTTAATTATTATTAATAACATAACAGGGTTGATTCTCTTTCTGAACCACTTACTGTACATATTTATTCTATAAAACCTGCTATCTTGAAAAAAGAATCTTTCCACATACATTCCTTCTGAAGGGAGGTATGGTCACAGTTCTGCGGAACGAAAGTTGTAATTTAGAAGTAAATCATTTATCTTTCAGAGACAAGAGAGCTAGCTACAATAAATCCAGAACTATCTTATAATTTCAATGATTTTATTTTACCTAAGAAGGTTGTAGGAGGAAAATAAAGCGTGGCGTATCTTTTAATAACACCCTCCATACTGAAAAGCAGGTGGTCAGGAAGAGCCTAGAAACAGACACGGTAAAGTGCCCATCATAAAAGGGAAGATGCTGAGCACCCACAAGAACCAAGAGGAAAGAGTGAAACACAGGACCAGTGTGAAACTGGCAGTTCAAAATTAGGAGAGTGTAAAAGATTAAGAGTACATAACAAAGTGAAGTAGAGGTCTCTCACAGTGTACTATCATTCAATCACTCATTTGCTTATTTACTCCTCTATTCATTTAGTAAATGAATGTGATTGTGCTTTGTTCCAGGCCTTGCATTAGGCACTAGGAATAAATAAAATATTCCTGCCTTCATAAAACAAATTCTCTTTCTCCTTCTATCCCTCCTTTTCCTGCCCCTCCTCCTTCTTCCTCATCGCTCTTGTCACCATTATATAGTAGTTCTTTTGACATATTAGCAAATTATGGCAGAAGGATGTAACATAGGTTTAGGTTTCTATCTAAAAATGAGCATGATATTCCTAATTGGCAATGACAATGTGCTCTTAACAGGTTATAGCTGTAATTATCATCACAGGTCAACATCATGACCATTATATATTTCACAGATTGTTTCAAGCAAAGCTTCTTGCTTATAAGAATGGCTCTGTAAATGCTTGAATGGAGAAATCAGTATCTTAGGGCTAAAGACTCTTTAAAAGAATAAAACCAAAGTTTTTAAAACCGTAGATAAAAAGAATAAAAAGTAAAATTTAAGACGACAAATCGATGAAGATAAATAAAAAATTACTCACACTTTTCATTGCTTTAAGAAATATTTTTGAAGTATGTACTCTGTAGATCTTACGTGTTCCTAACACACACACACACACACACACACACACACGACAATAAAGTGAAGGGGTATGTGTGGGTTATCTAGCTTGTTTGTGGTATTTATTTTACAATTTATACAAATATCAAGTCATGACATACACATTCAATACATTCGATTTTTATTTCTCAATTATACCTTAACAAAGTTGGCAAAATAGACATAAAATTTACTTTATTGTCATTTGAAATAAAATCAGTGAAAAAATAAAAATTCATTATCTACTCTACGAATCATACTAGGTTAAGAGTTATTTATAAGAAATCTACTTTTCCATTTGGTTCTATCTTATACTTTCAATTTCTTTTCTGAGATTTTATTACTTTTCATACATTTTGAGCATACTTTTCTTATATTTTACATTTATTAGACATCATCAAAAGATTGCTTTAAAATTCCTGTCTGGTTCTAGCATTTTTGTCAAGTTGAATCAGTCCCCCATGGATTGCCTTTTCTCTTCAGAATAGATTATAACCTCCTGGTTTTCAGTGAGAAATAATTTTAGATTATATCAGAAACATTGTCTGCCATGGACACTAGAATGTATTATGTTCTTCCAAAAAATATTTCTGTTTGTTCATTGATTTTAAAAGGTAATTTATTTGGAGTGGAGTCAAGGTGCAAACTCTGTCTTCGGAACGTAGTTCAAATCTCAGTCAATTCCCCTTGTCTCATTCTTGCACGGTTGAGGGGTCAGCCAAAGATGTGGATAGCATCTTTATTTAGGATTTCTGACCCTGGTTCTCTATTTTCTGGGATTTCTTTTCCATTTCCTAATTACTGTGGTTGTTCCACACTGTGCCCTTTGGTTCTTAAAACAGAAATTCTGATGAATTTCTGAGTCACACCTTCTCTCTCTACCCCTCAAACTACTGATGACAGCTTATTTTCAGATTAAATATTTATAAAGCTAGAAAACTCAATGTTTTCTCTTCTTCTATGTAACTCTTCTACAAAATTGCTTTTTTGGGGTCATTTCACTTTCCACTATCTTCTAGAACTTTGTTTTTTATAATTTTTCCCAGATTTTACAGTTCTACCCATTGGAGAGTCAATTTGGTAAAAGCTTCATGAGTCATAGAAGAAACAAACAACCCCCCCCCAAAAAAAAAAATACAAAAAAAAAAAAAAATGAACCAATGTAGTTTTAAAGTTTGCAGTTACTGGTAAAAAATATATATGATTTTAAAATGTGTGTATTTTAACTCTCTATACTCTTAGTTATAACTTATGAGGATTAAACAAGTACAGAGGTACAAACGTACATGCAAAAGAAATAAAATTAGTAAAATATGCAGATTTGCTATGTTGAGAGTTTAACAACGAGTTTGAGTATGGTTTTGTTAATTGTACTTTTAGTTTACAGTTGACAATAACTTCTAAGATCATTAGGCAATGTTATTGGAGTTTCACATTAACACATTTTGGAGACAAAAAAAGGAAGTAGAAAAGATCTGGGGGGAATAAATATTATTATCTGCTGATTTGGCTTGAAATTATTTATTTCTTTAATTAAATCTGGTAAAACTTCTGCCAGATTCAAAGGAGGGAATCAGGTATTTCATCAAAATTATTCTTTAATCACTTAAAAAATAAAGTTACAGTCTCCTTATCATAAACCACTGAAGACCCTGGTAAGCTACATACCATTTCTGTGGCATAATAAATCTATATAGACCTAATATTGTAGATTTAACTGCACTAATCTTTAAACTGAGGGTGACATTCTGATTTTATAAAACTTTAAGGAGAACTCAGGTGTAAGCCTGGATATGAACAGTAAAAAATGCAAATACAGCTGACTTAATCCTTTCTGAATAGTTGATAGAAGACTGAAGTATTTGTCAGAACTCAATGCAAAATTTTTACTAATTTTTCTAACTTTATCAGTCACATCACAAACATCATATAATGATGTTAAATTTTCCAAATATAAGCAATAAGTGAGAAATTCCTTCCATAGTTTAATAAAGATTTGTCTATATCAGAGGCGGGCCTCTTTTTGAAAATTCCATATAAATTCCCCTTCAGATTGTGGAAGTCTCTCCTTCTGAAGGAGGGGGGCATCAAAGTCATATATGAAGCCTGACCACAATAGCTTAGGAAGGGAAACTCAATAAAAGGAAGATAAAATTGTTTTCTATCCATCACTTTCATTTCGCATTTGCCTTTGGGCTGGGATAACTCAAGGCTGCATCCCAGTGCTTCTAGCTTCCAGGTGACCATATGAACCATGGCAAAAATGGGAAACATCCATGGGTACTACCCAATTCCAACATTACTACTTGGAAAAGTTAGACTCTAGTTTCATTAAAGGTATCTTTCTAGGTTGGACTCATAGAGTCTGATAGCTTTTATATCACAGAAGTGTTTATTATTTATTTAATACCTAATGTACCACAAAGATTTTCCTCTATGAGGTCAAGTCCTTCTGAGCTTCTGTAATGTTCTTGACCTTCCAATTTTCCTGACTTTGTTTTAGCAACTCTTTTCTTTTAGATTTTTTTTTTCTCATAGGCTACATTTCCCACTGAGTCTGAAGGATATGGAAAATAACATCCCCCAAGCAAAAGGAAATGACAGCCCCCAGGGAGGAGGAAAGACAGTGAGTCCTGGGAGAGAGAAGGTAAACATTAGGCTCTGGGCTTTGGTCTTTCATCCATTCCCAGTAACACTGAGTCCTAGAGGGAAAGGCAAACAAATGGGCTCTGGGCTCTAGATTTTTATCCAATAAGTTTCAAGCTTTTACAACAGTTTCCCTGAGTTAGAATGAGTTTTGAGATTGTACAACTGTTTTTCTGAGTTAGATTTTTAACCTGCACAACTAGTTTCCTGACTGCCCAGCGGCACGTCCCAAGTCTCTAATGATTAAGTCACACTACACATTCTACTATGATTCTCACTAAGACCTCTAAAAAACAGATCCTTCTTGAACCAGTTGCTATTATTTCCCCAGAAAATGTGCCATGGGCCATTCCACCGCTGCTTAATATAGACACTTGCTGATCCAAGGTCTGCTGCCGTTTTCAGTTATTTTTGTGTAGAGTCTGTTCATGTTACTTCACAACATTCTTGGCTTAATTTTCTTCAAGGCACCCAGTCCAGGGAGCACTATTTGTTTTGTCACTTTTCCAGAATAATGTCTCAGTGACCTTATTTGGCAAGGCCAATACCAAATCAGTATCTTCATTATTGGCTATAATTTGTAACCCCATGAGAATGTAAAACCACGGGATCTGGGACATTCTTTGCTTTGCATATTGCATTATAACCCCAGAAAACCTCACATCCATCAAGGAACTTCATTCAAAAAAGTTGGTTCAATTTTTTCTTGCCTTTTTTCTTTCCTTCTCTTCCTAAAAAAATTCACTCCTAAAGCCAGTGGGGAAGATCAAACTAGTTGTCCACAATGAAAGAGGTTGGGTGGGGAAGTTGCCAGGGTACAGAATGAAATGGCAAAGTTGCTAAATGGAAACATACCAGGAGGGTGTACTGGCAGATGATAGATTGGTTAACATTAGCGTGTTAACCAGTGTTTTTCTTAACATGTTACATAAAAGAAGTGATTATAATAAAGATAATGAAGCCAGGTTACAAGTGCAGAAAAGGGTAAACTAGAGTAAATGCTGTCCTTTGGTTCTGGAATTAGAAATATTTGTGTAAGTTCATGGTATTTCACATATATATAGAGAAAAAGGTACACAGATCTTGATGTGTGTATGAGTGATGAATGTTCCCCAGTGATATCCACTCCAAGGGCCAGGGAGTGCTGGCTCTCCTATATAAATGAGCACATCTATCAACCAAATTTCTGTTTCTAAATACTATTCTCTACTAAAATAAATGTTGTGTTCCTTGAAGAAATAGATTTCAGGTTTGGGACAGGTTAGTACAAGGCTAAAACATAATTCTGTGCTAGAAATTGAGAAAGCACTCCAAGAACTTACAAACATTAAATAGAAACCAAGTTGAAGGAGCTCCATCTGGCCAAATGGGAGACAAACTGAATACCAAAATAAAGAGTGATAATAATGTATTATAATGTATGGAATAAAATAAGAAAACATGTATCCTTAGAGATATAAGCATATAAATGACTATATTGAAAGTTTGATGTGGAAAGAAACATAGTTCCAAGTCCCTTCACATAATATACTTATTATCTACAAAGAACAAAAGTAGAAGAGTCTGACAGTACCCACAAGATTCAAGTGACTGAAGTTAACATCCCTAATAATTGGGACAACCAACATTGTATCATCGGATGGTATACAATGAAACTCAATTATTTGATATTCTCACCAGAAGTATATAAACTGAATCTAGTTATAATAAAAAAAAGTCAAATAGAAGAGAATTCTACTGAAAAAAAAACCCTTAAACTTTAATTTTCAAAAATAACAAGGTTATGAAAACCAAGGAAAAACTGAATAATTGTTCTAGACACAAGGAAAAACAAAAGATATGACAATCAGATGAAACACACGATTCTGAACTATATCATTCTACCATAAGGGACATCACAGGCAAATTGATGGGACATTAATGGGTCTAAATCAAAAGATATTATAATCCCAATGGCTCCATAATAAACCAGCATGTACATTAAATACACACTAAAAGAGTCATAAATTATTGATCAATAGGTCACCAGCTTGATCTTAAATGAGCCAGAAAAAATATTAATATTTCTAATATTTTTACATTTTATTGTCTAAAAGTAAAAAAAATAGTATTTTTTAAAGAAATGTAATTTTATTTTACAAATTAATAAGGGACAATGAAGATATACAAACTGACTCCATCAGGTTTCTCTCCTCCACATCCTCTGTAGAGTTCAGACTGACAAATTCACAATAAAATGTGGTTCTGATTTATCTAGAAATTCTTTCTCTGCCTTGTAAAAATCTACTGTGCAATCTTTATTTTATACCTTTTTGTATTTATATCCACATGTATGAAATACAGTGCATATGTATGTCATACTTTTATATTATAATAATAAATTAAACAAATATATCTTGTTGAATAGCTAATTAACCACTAGCATTGATGTATGCATTAGAAAACAGTGTTTCTGCACTTGCATCTGTTATCAATGCAAGACATATTCCACCAGGACAAAGTTACTTAAAGAATATAAAAGCCAAACTGTGGAACTCAGTCTTCAGAGAACCACAAAAATTGCATTAGACACTCGAGTAGTTTTCTATTTAGGTTAATGTGGCAAAACTAGCTTGTTGTTCACAAACATTTTTCCCTTTCCTCCTGGGCTCACAGGTAAAATGCATGTTATCAGAAGCCTTATTGGACTGGATTTCTCAATAACTAAGGGTACAGAACTCTCCTCCCCATCACCTTTTGCTCTGTAAATGAGCAAAAATAAGTTTCTACTTTTAAAGGCACCGAGATTCTTTTCCTGCCACTACAACTCTCATCACCTAAACCAGTGCATTTACTCACTCAGCTCTGGTGGGAAACCTGAGCTTGCTGTGTGAAGTTCAAGTCTCCTTAAAGTGAAACATTTATAGGACAAACTTCCATCCTCTTGATAATATTAACTGCCTCTTAAACGATAAACCTTCACTTCACTGTGCTGATGGAATCTTTCATTTTTCTCCATCTATCAAAGTTCCCCTTCCAGGAGGAGACTGAGGAGAAAGGAGCAATCTGCCACATTTATGTCACCATCCACCCATCTGTTCACATCTATGTACTAACGCCTGTTAAATACCAGCTGCAGAATGCCAGAAACTTTGCACTAAAAAGAATTTTGTCATTTCAAATAATTCCAATCAAGTGTTGTGACTGTAAGAGCAGGGGATCTAGAGTGCTGTAGATGCAAATAAGAGAAGACCAAACCTATCTAGGAATGAGGGAAAGCTTCCCAGAGGACATATCACCACTGATCTCTGAATCCCTCTGTAAAAGCTACTTTCTTGGGTGTAGACTACATATTTTCCTGTGCAGTCAATCTCTCAGCATGTGTGGGAGGCCTCCTGGTGCCTGAAAACAAGCCATTTTTTTTCTTTCCATTCTGTCTTTGTCCTTAGTTCAACCACCGCTGTTTTGCCACCTAAAAAATAAGGCTAGAAATTATATATATATACATATATACATATATACATATATATATATATATATATACACATATATACGTATATATATATATATATATACACATATATACGTATATATGTATGTATGTGTATATATATATATATATATATATATATATATATATATATAACATATTTATTAGGACGCTGAAGACACAGACGTATGAAGAGTGCCCAACCTACCAACTGAAAAACAACAGGCAGATAATAAGTCTTGGAATTGGGAGAAAACCTCTTAGATGATAGAGCCAACCAAGAAATCTGTTATGGCCTGTAATTCAGGAGGCTGAAGCAGGAGTATCCCAAGTTCAAAGCCAGCCTCAGCAACCTAGTGAGGCCCTAAGCAACTTAGCAAGACCCCGCCTCAAAATAAAATAGGAAAAAGTGCTGAGGATGTGGGTCCTTCAAACGCTTCTGTTAAGCCTCATTGCTTGGTTTACTGGGAGAAAGCTTGCTTCTTTGTTTTATAGTCTCCTGAAATCTCTCTGTGCCTCTTGAAGACACTTGTGCAATTCCCTTCATAAGCTGACCTTATCAATTTGGCCTCTGATGAAATATTTGAGAAAGCACACTGTTGTACCTACCCAATCCTGGGGAATGAAGTCATGGTATAAAGTACTCCACTGTACAAATTACTATTATTCTCCAGATGATTCACCGTGGCCAAATTTACTGCAATCTTAACCCTAGGGAGCCAAATCTATCAAATAATAACTGGAGCTAATCTGAGAAAAGCAAAGCGGCACAAGGTTATTTATAAGATACTATTACATTTCATAAAATTTCCATTAGGATAGATTATCTAGAGATTACCTTCTGCCAGAAATTTATTGAAAATACATGATAAATCTAGTTCTCTGACAACCGAGAAATAATTACCAGAAATAAAAGCATCTCTACTTTGTCAATATCTTTCCCTACATATGAATAGGCAAAATTCTTTAAAGTATAGGCTTAAACCTCTTTTTCCTTGTATTAAACCTTAGATAGAATAAATGCACATGAAATTATTCTATCACTGATTCATATGCCCATTGCTTATAGTACTTCCTTTTTCATTAGCCCATTACTTAGTATGGATTGAATTCTTAAAATCACCTAATGAGGTAAGGAGGACAAGGTGGCTACTAGTAATGAGATGCAATGGCCATTCTAAAGATATTTAATAGCAATGTGCACTCTCTCTCTTAAAAACTATAATAAAATCTGGCATAATCAGAAATTCTGTGTCTGGAATATTTAATATTTAATTTGGGAATATTAATGAATGTGTAGCATGCAACAATTTCTATTTTTCAAAAAGTGAAATTCCTCATAAGTATTTGTATTAAAATACTACTAGCTATAATTTTTTCTTTAATGATATAGAATTCCTTATACAATTTCCATGTGTCAATAGGACTCAACAAATATGTAATGAACCTTAACTACATAGAAAGGTATGGTATAAGTTCTAGAAATCACATAAAAGTGAGTGGTCTGGTTTTCTCCATCAACTATATTTTTAAACATCAGTCTTAACTAAAATGAAAATGAAGGGAACTTCATGGTTTTAGGGTTTCCAACTGATTGAATACCAGATGGTAGGATGTTTATAGTACAAGGAAAGATACGGATAGCATAGGAGAAAAAAAAAATGGAATATTCTAGACTGTTCATGACTCTGCCATGAGAAACAATTGTCTAAAAACATCATAGAGTACCTTTATCCTCTCTGCAAATATCTATAGTACAAAGTCACAATGCCTTTACTATGGCATACAGCTCTTGTGATCGGTATGTCCTTACATCTCCTGGGTAAAGGTAAATTATCCCAGATGCAGAGTTTCTCCATTAGTATTCAATGAATGTTTCCCAAACATTATTATGCATCATTATTATGCAGCTACTTGAATGGTTTAAGAAAATACAGACCACTGGTCCCATTCCCAAATTTACTGATTAAATGGATGTGAGATAAGAGTGGTTCTTCAAATTACGGTCTTCACAATTATATCAGTCTCACCTAGGAACTTATCAGAATTAGCTGTTCTTGGATCCCACCCCAGACTTAGTGAACCAAAACCTGTAGGGTGGGACCCAGAAATCTGTTAATAGATGCTCCAGGAACATGCTAAAATTTGAGAACCGATGTAATGCTAGACCCCTAAAGCTGGGTGATGTCTTCTATAATAGTACCACACAGTATAATATTTTGAGTAGATGTGTTTGTTATTTTAGACTTCTTTGGTTTTATCATCAAATGATATTCTAACTTACAAAGTAGCAATATGCTCCTGATTCCTCCCAAACTTTTCAATGCAATTTTTGACAATGGCCACTACCATTTTTCACTCATGTGTCCTTCCTTGTCATTAGAATAGATTAAGTTGGCTCAGCCATTGGGTCTAATTTACATGTGTCCTAACTGACAAAGATAGATCTGACAAGATTGTCATCTTATTTCTGGAGATAGTCTGAGTCAATATAATAAGCTGAAGGACTTGAATGATAAAACAGGCTCTCAGTGAACAATAATGATAATGATCTTAATATTGACAATGCAGCCTCATCCACCCTAGAATAAAGACATTGATTCTCAGTCACATTTAGCAATGAAAATATTGGAGAAGGTAGCTCAAAGAATATCTGTTGGTATTTAGCTAAAACCCAACATATTTCCCCATGAGGCTCAATGGCAATTTTATTTAAGTTGTTGATGGACATTTATGTATTGATTTATATGTGGTTCTGAAAACCAAACCCAGTACTTCACACATGCTAGGCAAGCACTCTACCACTGAGCCACAACCCTAGCCCTTCAATGACAACTTAACACTAGCTAATGGGACACAAAAATCTCAGATGATATTTTCCAGGACCATGACTCAGCCTGAAATTTCCCTGCTCACAAAACCTGTAGCCTCCTTATCATGTGGATCGTGTCCTACCAAGAGACTTCCAAACGACTGCCAGAAAATGATCTCTAGGGACAGGACTATGGACCTCTAATCTGGAATACAGATAACAAATGAGTCACACTTAATGTAATAACCTCACAAGCCCGAGAAAGTTATATTTAAATGTATTCTTCCATTCAGTTAAATAAGTTGCTAACCATTGTCTAAATTGTTAACTCAGTTGTGGGATAAAAAAAATCATACTTTGATTAAGCACAGAACATTGACTTCAAAACAGACCCGAATTCAAATCCAAGATCTTTTTCCAAGAGCTATGCAGAATTAGCCACTTAATTCTTCTCATGCTACTACATTGAAATGTTAACTTCCCTAATACAGCAACACTAATATCTCTAATGATGACACTCAGATGTTTAATTTTTAATATAAAATAAACCTGAATCTTATGCCACTAACCTAAATTGTGGATATTTTTACCCTCAATATATCTATTGTTGACTGTTTTATTACTAATTCTAGTCCTTGTTTCTTTTCTAAATCTATCAAAAACTACATTTATGAAGCCCCTTATAGTTAATTGGGGAAATATGACAATGTTAACCAATGAATACATAAGCAAAAGTGACAGGTGTCAATTCTGAAAAGACACCTTGCATAGTTTTCCAATCTCTCTTCTTTCCTGCCACTGTGATCAGGAGGAAGCTTTGCCTTATGAAGACAGAATCACAGAATCAAAGCGGCCGGGACCAGTAAGTCACCACATGAAGTGCAGTTACCGTGAAGAGGGACTAGAAATGGAATTGAACTGTTTGGCATGAAATATATTTTTGTCACATTAGAACACCAAAAATTGGGTGTCATTTATTATGCAGCTTAACCTATCTTGACTAATGCAATGTCCCAAAACAGCTGTATCCTTTTTTCAACCTTAAGCATATTACCCTGTCCAACATTATAGCTTCTATCAATCATACTCAAAGGTGAATTTCTAATCACTCTTTATTCATTCTTCCCTTTCAGCCTCTAGGCCTTCCATGTTTTGTTACACTCCCTCATTTATTTCTGAGAAATGTTTCTCAATTTTCATATACTGCTAGGTCTGGCAGAGAAATAACTGAATCTTGTTTTCTGCCTCTGCATAAGAGACTCTTCAATTATTTTGAACAATTAGGAACCTTATTTCCCTAGGATTACTAGGCAGCTTGCTTTTTGCCCAACAAAAGAATCCATTTGCCCACCCTTTAGGATGCTAAGGTTATCTTCTACTGTCACAACCCTGTGCTTCTGAGCACCCTCTCCTCTTACCCAGGCTCCATGAATCTGATCTGTCCATCTTCTCTACTTTCCTGGCTTTCAAACTGAAATATAGATTCCAATCTTTCCATGAAGGCTCTCCTTATTTCTCAAGCTTCACTCATCTCCCTCTCCTCCGACCTCTTTGGCCATGCAGTGATGTCCTGTCATTTGCTGTCTAATGCCTAATTGTCTGGTGTGTGTTTCTATGGACAGCTAAAATGGAGTACCTATACTTACTTCATACTACTTTTAAATTTGTTATAATGATTTGCTCAAGACAGACTCCATGTAAGCACTCAAAATTCGTTACCTGCTTAAATCAATAGACTGTTATAAGAAGGCAAGTTTCTTCCAGCAAAATGCTACAACTTGTCTCACACCACCCTCCTTTTTTTTTTTTTTTTTTTTGTCACAGCATCTCACAAGGACCCTGAAGTCTTTCACCAGGAAATGTGGCTGAATAATGAGTTATTTATTCAGAAAAAGGAACTGAATAAAGGTATGTGGTAAATCTCTCTACCTGCTGCTCAGTGTTTCTGTGAACTTAAAACTGCTCTAGGAATAAAAAATAAAATGTACTTTAAAAAAATAATAAAAGAAATTGGACCTTAAACGGTAGTTTTTCAAAAGCTTTGAGTTGAATTCTTGGTGGGGAATCAATGGTCTGCAGCATTTCTTAGTATTTGCTTACAGAAATGAGTTCAATTCTTTTCTAATTACACATTGTCAAGACAAACTAAGAGTATTGTCAGATTTGTTCCACAAATAAAAGTAAACTGGCTTGCTCAGTTACAGTAGAGATGTTATGATGGTAATGTGAATAATGTAGGTGGTTTTATTTGCACTACTTTCATTGCTTTCTTCTAAAGTTATGTTGAATATAATTGGTATTTTTCCTGTGCTCAAATAGGATTCTCTTCTTTGTATGTTCTAATGATGCTCGATAATTATTATAGCTTTAGTTTGTTTAAAATGCCTTTCAATAAAGATTTCTCAGTGATTAATTTCTACTGACCTAGTTTTCACTTTCCTGGTCTGTTAATCCATTTCATCTTCTAGATTCATAATAAGTAATTACATATATAAATGATAAAATAGCAAATAAAGACAGTTGAAGAATCAAAGGGTACAAATCATCTACCTACTGGACCATCAGTCACAGGACATCTAAAGGATAGTTGTAATGTGATCATGAGTGACACTCTCCAAATGCAATTACAACACTATGAGACACCACCCCTTCCTATTCATTAGTACACACTACTCCTTTGTAGAAACACAGTGCAGTATTTTATATTTGAGATTTTCTTTTAAGTTGACTCACTAATGAGATTCAGTAGGTTGTTGCCATTTTTCTAAAGTAACTTTTAAACTTCATGCCACTGATGAAGAGTGCTACTTCAACTTAAAAAAATATATATGGGGCTGGGATTGTGGCTCAGTAGCAGAGCACTTGCCTGGCATGTGCAAGGCACTGGGTTCAATCTTCAGCACCACATAAAAATAAATAAAATAAAGGTATTGTGTCCAAGTATAACCAAAAAAATATATTTTAAAAAAATATAAGCTTAAGTTCATTGGTTAGAGAAATCATTCTTAGTTACCACACTCTTTCTTTAGCTACAAATGTTATAACCTTTTAAAATTAATTTACTCATCAAATATTTTTGAACCTCAAGAACTATACTAAGTACTTGGAATACCATTATTCACATTACCATCAAGAACTATACTAAGTAAAACACATGAACCTCAAGAACTGTACTAAGTAAAACACATGTAATCATTCTCTGCCCATATGAAATTCTTCCAAAACTGAACTGTGTAACACAGTGGCCATGAACCACTTGTGACTGTTAGGTGGCTTATCAGACGGAGATGTGCTAAATTAAACTACAAAGCATATTTTGAAAACTTACCAGGAAAAGTAATGTAAAATCATATATTTTTTTAAATTTATCAATGTTGAGATGGTAAAATTTTGAACACATCATGTTGAAAAAATATGATATTTAAATTAATTTCATTTGGGTTTATTTGCTTTTTAATATCACTGCTAGATTTGAAATTATATAAGTGGCTTGCATTTGTATTTCACATTATGTTTCTATAGGACCATGCCTCACTATAATCTCCCAGGAGATAGAGCACTAAATAAAGTAGCTACAACAAAAGATAATCAGAAATGAAATTTAAAAAACATTAGTTTATAGGAAGTAGGATCCTTGAGTCATCATCACATATCAGGATATTTCTGGTAACCAGAGTCACATCTAAGGAGTCCAGATTAAATGGTACTTTGACTAAATTCATAGATTCCTGTTTTTCTATTACCTGCCCACTGCATATACTATTTTAGCACATAGAACACTGCATTTCAAGTATTAATAACAAATACTGAGCTAAACGTTGTCTCACTCATCTTAGTATCTCCACTACATGTCAACGTTCCTGATACACAGTCCATGTGCATTACATAATAAAAAATACTCTGTAGAGTCATTACCTGAAGTTAACAACCTGGGATGTCTTTGCATAGGAGCAATAATCCTATCAGTCACAATGGTACACTCACTGCCCTCCCTACCCAGGAACTCAGACATTTTATTGTTCACTCCCTACAGTTGTCCAGCCTCATGGAACTGATTTTTAATGGTACTGATGTCAACTGCTGATGATCAACTGCTTCCTAGATCCTTGCACTTGGAAACCATCTGCCATCTAATATGAAACATGGCAGGATGGAGGTGTGCAGCAAGTTAATGCACCAGTAACAGACCCAGGTTCACATCCATAAAGAAAATTCGACAGCACTCCTGCATGGTGGACTTTCATTTCATTCTGAGGTTTGATGGATCTTTGACTGACAGACTACCAGACCATGAGTTGGCTTCCTGAATATGGTTATGTCCTTGCCTAATATTGTCTCACCTTGTGTGCTGCTGAGGTGGAAGAAAATCAATCACTGCAGTTAGTCTGTATTTCAGAAACTTCAAGTCTGTCTAGCAGAAGTTTGCATAAGGACTTTTGCTTCCCCTGAGCTTATACTCTGCCAGTTTTATAAAAGGGGACATGACCCTTGTCAAATATTCCCGGGCAGGGCCTTTAAAAACAATGATCAATGAAAATAGCTTCAGTGTGATGAATTAAAAGTATTTGATGGAGTTCTTCAGGTTTTATCTATATAGGCCCCTCGAATAATACTATTTATTTTAATTCACTAATAATGAAAGTTGTTCCCTGAAAAAAAAAATTATCACAAATAACCAGCATTAATAGTTTAATCACTAAACTGACAAAAATATATGGGCTATTTTGTGTCAAATACTGTGTCAATAATTTAACTAATAAGTTAGCAAGTAATTGTTGAATTTTCATGATGGTCCAACACTGCCAAAACTAAAGTACATATGAAATATTAATAATATAATTTCTGTCTTTACTGCAATTAAAGACTAAGATATGTTTTAAAAGTTAGAAGTTCAAGAGATATGATATTTTCTTTAATTTTTGTTGTCAGTGTTTGGAGAAGACAGCAGGAAATAGAGTGTCACCAAGAGACAGGTCTTTGCTACAAGAGAATTTCCATGGAATTTCAATGCCTCATTTTCCAAAAGCTTTAGATAAATAAAAGTTTCTCATTCATAATCCAATGTGAAGAATCACTTCTGCTTCCTATACTATGACAGACAAATTATTCTGAAAGATCTTCAGTAATTTTAGCATCTAGATGCTAAATAAACTGCAAGTACAGATCTGAATGACTGAACAGTTTAATAGGAACAAAAACATTTTTCAAAAAGCAATGGGTGGGAAACTAGGTTATGGAAAATTCCTAAGCTGTATGGTATAGAGAACTTCTAAAATAGCATAAAAGGTAGCAGCTAATTACTCAAAATCTGGTCACGAGGTGGAAGTCACAAAAATAAACAGTGCAAATTTATGTTTATGCAACATTCTAATGAAGGTTAGGCACAGGTGAAGCAACCCATATGAGTTAGAAGAGCACAGAGGCCAGGCAGGTAGGAGTTCTGGTCTCTTGGTCACCAGACATGTGCTTTTCTGGGATATGAGTGCTCCATCATGTGATACAGATGCCAAAGAAAGCCATTGTCCAGGTAAAGCTATCCAGATTCATGTGCCTTTTAAGTAACTGCTTCTGCATTGCAGTGTTGTGGTGAGGTCAAGGCCCTCATAGTAGCCAATTCAGACTGGACTATAGTTCAGGCTATGGTATATCTATTCTCTCAACGAGTTTTTATACTATTAGGTTTGCCTACTCCTCAAAAATCTTAAAAGAATTTTCCTACAAAACCATCTGGGCCTGAAATTTTCTTAGTGAGAATATTTAAACTACTGTTTAATTTTTCTACTTGTTATAGGAATATCCATGTATTCTATTTCTTTCAGAGCCAGTTTTCCTACATTATATTTTTCTAAATTTTAGCATATTCTTGACACTTTATATTATCTTTTATATATCTATTTTGTAAGTTGTTATAACACAAATTTAGTATCTGTTATCTCCTTTTCTCTTGATTGAAAAGGCTACAAATCTCTGGTAAAGACAAAGGGCTAATATTTCTATCCCTTTACTGTTTATTTTTTCCATTTTAATATTTTTTCTCTTTTTATGTTTTTCTTATTTTCTTTGATTGCATGCAATATTAGACCATGCAAACAATCCTGAAAAAGGAGAAAAAATTGATATCCTATAGATTATGGTTTTACAATCCAATAAAGTTAAAAATAAATAAGTTAGAGATAGCTTAAAGAAAACACTCAAAATTTTATTCCAGCAGTTCAGAAGGCAGAAGGGACTGCAAGTTCTTCCAACTCTGAGCTTTTGTCTTCTTGAGAGGTTCTCAAGATCCAGACTCCCAGCAAAGATCAGCATCTACCTTACCCAAGGGGTGTGTTGATCTAATCTCTCCAGAGCAGATACCATCCAAGAAAGTCCTTAAGACCTGATTAGACCGAAGCCCCAATAACTGGAGTAGTAGTCTGTAGCAGCCCCACTCTGGGAGTACATCCACCCAGTCTGTGAAGACAAAACTCCAACTGATAGTACTTCCCATTCTCTTCTACCTTATACAGAGAGCTATTTCAACCAGCTTCAGTTTTAGGCCACTCCATCTTGCAGCTTGGTGAGCAATACAAAAAGAGGAATATATAACAATTCTGACTCTTTGTGCGCGGGCGCCCTCTCTCTCTCTCTCTCTCTCTCTCTCTCTCTCTCTCTCTGTGTTAGTACATAGCACAAGAAGAGGGTTGGGGTCGTGGCTTAGCGGTACAGCACTTGCCTAGCACGTGTGAGGCGCTGGGTTCGATCCTCAGCCCCCCAAAAAGATAAATGAATAAAATAAAGGAACTGTGTCTAACTAAAACATATAGTTATAGCTATAGAGAGATATATCTCTATATATCTATATCTATATGTGTGTGTGTGTGTGTGTATATATATATATATACATATATATATATATATATATATATATATATTATATATATATGTATATGAAGAAATGGAAAGACAGACAGTTGGGCAGAGCCAGCGACCATCCATTATCATTGACAGTTTTGGCCTCCTCAGTAGAGACAATTATTTCACTTTTCAATTTTTAATTAAGAATTTTTTTTCTATATTTTTAAATGTATGAGTGTTTTCTTGTTATGCTGATTGGTTCGTGGAGATATGTATATCTATATCTCTATTAAATAACACCACACTGAAGACAATATCTCAGAGCTAGGAGACAAAGTGGTCAGTCTTGTACATAGTATTAAAGAAAATAAGTAAACATGACTAGAATACACAAGAACTCTGGGATAACATTAAGCAACCAAAGTTGATAATCATTGGAATTAAAGACAGTTGTGAGATACAAGCTAATGTCACAGATAACCTCTTCAGGGAAATAAGAGAAAATTTTTCAAACTTTGAGAATAAAGTGAATATCTCAATACAGGATGCATTCAGAACGCCAAATTGACAAAATTAAAAAGAAAAAAGCTCCTTTCCCTGGCACATTATAATTGTAATGCCTAAAATATAGAACAAAGATGGAATTTTTAAAAAACCTCAAGAGAAAAATTTCAAGTCAAATGTAGAGTCAAGCCAGTCAGAAAAACTTCTGATTTCTCAAGACAAACTTTAAAATTCAGGAGGGTTTGGAATGATGTGTTATAAGCCTTGAAAGAAAATAATGCTCAACCAAGATTGCTATATCTAACAAAGCTATCCTTCAAAATTTAAAAGGAAATAACAACCTTAAAAGATAAGCAGAAACTAAAGAAATTCATGACTATTAAGCTGGCACTATAGAAAATACTCCGAAGAAATAAAAAACAAATCCCAGAGCTCACAAATTGGTAAATCTCATGTGAAAAGTAACTAAGCAAATGAGAAACAGGACCAAATTAAATATTAGAAATAAATCAAATTGGCAGGAATTAATCAACATTTCTCTATAATAACACTGAATCTAAATAGCCTCAACTCTCTAATTCAAAGACATAGGCTGGCAGAATGAAATTTAAAACAGGAACCAGCTGGGCACAGTGGCACACACCTATAATCCCAGCAGCTCAGGAGTTTGAGGCAGGAGGATCATAAGTTCAAAGCTAGCCTCAGCAAAAGTGAAGCATTAAGCAACTCAGCGAGGCCCTGTCTCTAAATAAAATACAAAATAGGGCTGGAGATATGGCTCAGTGGTCAAGTGCTCTTAAGTTCAATCCCTGGTACAAAAAATAAAAATAAAAAGCAACAAAATAAGAATGAACTATATTTTATTTGCAAGAGACTCATCTTACAGGCAAAGACAGCCACAGGCTGAAAATAAAGATATCAAAATTGATATACCATATAAATGGAGCCTGAAAAGAAGTAGCAGTGCCTAATCTCATACCCAACAAAGTGGACTTCAAACCAAAATTAATCAGAAGAGACAAAGAAGTTTACTTCATCATGGTAAAGGGAATAGCCAATAAGAAGATATGATGATAGTAAATGTTTATGCCCCAAACATTGGTACAATGTTTACTTAAAATAGACATTAACACTAAAGCCTCAGATAGACTCTAGTACAATAATACTGGGTGAGATTTCAACACAACTCTTTAACCAATAAATAAGTCATCCAGGCATAAACTTAGTAAAGACTTCTGAGGAATAAAAAAAAATAATATTAATCAAATAAACTTAACAGAGATATATAGAATATTTCATCAAACAGCACCTGAATACACTTTTTTCTCAGCTTCTCATGGAACCTTCTTCAGAATAAACCATATTTTAGGTCACAAAGAAACTCTTAGGAAATACATAAAAAAATTGGTACAAATTACAAAGCATATGGTTGGACTAACAAATGACAGGAAATAATACGAATGGGTTAGTTTTGCTAAAAAGAGCAGAATCCAATCTACACCAGTTCATTCGACAATGCTGTGTCCAGGTTTCAGGCAGGTATACCCAAAAGAAGAAGGGAAAAAAATTTCAAGCCTGTACACAAAGTAGTGAAAGAATACTAAAAGAGAAACAGACAGATACTTCCCATCTCGTAATTTCTTTAAATTAAATTTTACTCTCTTGTTTCCATATCTTTTCTCTGTAAGGAGAGAGCAACATTAAACTCTCCCTAAGATAGAAACCCAAACATAATACCTAGAATGCTAAACATTGGGTAGCTATCTATGTCTGATAGATCAAAACTATGACAAAATATCAATATACATTGGTTTAAATGGCTGAATCAGATGAATACAATTATCTCCCAAGAAAATCATGCTTTTCCCATTGCTAGAAAATGCTAGTCGAACACTTAGACCTGAAGGATGGGCAAGGCCTGCATGAAGAACAATTATAGCATTATAAACCACAAAAATCAATATATCAAGTAAAAAGTTCAAAGTAAGAAAATAGAGAAATCCTAACTCTAAATTTTCCCGTCCACAATAAATTCCTTTAGGTACCACTAAGGACAGGTTTATTGATTTACTTTGTTTTATTAAATGAAGATGATATGCCTTCGGATAACTGGATAACTAATGATGGAACGCAATGTTTTGCCTATTAAAACATATGTAAAATCTACTGCTCAATTATTTGCTGGCCTGTCTAAGCAGTGTGTAAAGAGAATGAAGGTGAGAAATCCCCTAAAATTTGATGCATTTAAAATACAGACTATAACATTTGTTTTAAAGAAGTGGAGAAAATAGAAACACATTTTTCACATTATTTGAGAACTTACAAGGAATTTACAAATTGAACAAGTTACAGAAGGAGTTAAAGACAATGACTACTGAAACCTTCTAATACATGTAGAAAATCATCGGGCATTGTTAGTACAGAAGTATTTAAAGGTCAGGGAAGAATCACTGGGGACTAGAAAACAAAGCCCTTTACCTGCAAGAAAGGGTGTAAGAAAGCCCAGAGAGAGGAGAAAGAACAGTTCTGATTGCCACTGTGATGGCATTTAGATCACCCCAGCACAAACCAGGAAGTAGTCTTCAGAAGACTGGAGATATTGTAGCTGTGAAAGAGTTTTATTCAAATCTCATTCTGCGTTGAAGTCTCATTATCACCCTCAAAGCTGGCTTGATGTGATGGGGGCACGGGTTCAAACCATTGGTGGGTCCAGGAACAATGTCAACACAGAGCTGGTAAAGGAAGCAAAGACTTAAGGACACTTTCAGATCCCCTATTTGAGGCTCTTAGCTTGACACAAACAGCAGTAAAGCAACTGTTATCAAACTGCAGTACTCTCTTTGAGAAGGAAATACTCAATGAGGTATGACTTATATGTAATTCCAGAATCCTATGCTGACCCTGGACTCTATAAGACTCCAGTTCCTGTTTGGACTCTCTGTGGACTTTGATATCATTAACCTAATATGAGAGTTTCATAGGTGTTGCAAATTCTGCTAATAATACAGTTTTTGTTATTATAGGTGGTCTTAATACTTTGAAAACTTTTGTTAATATCATAAAAGATCAAGGAAGGAAAATTAAGTTTTTTATTGTCTTTGTACCCCTGAACTTATGTCTAACCCTCTATGAACAACTTCATTGTATAAAAATGTTACTACTTTATTTTAAACTATGTTCTGATTCTTTTCTAATACATTGTGCTCACATTTCAAAAATTTTACTTTTCTTAACTGATGAAAAATTGTGCATGTTTATAATGTTTATAATGTACAACATGATATCTTAATAAATGTATACATTATGGAATGATTGAATCAAGTATATCCATATATCTGTCACTTCTCATGCTTATTTTTTGTACAATAATATTTAAAAATCTACTTTCTTAGCAATTTTCAAGTATATCTTGTTGTTAACTATAGCCATCATACAGTAAAGTAAGTCACCGGAACTTATTCTTCCTAACTGAAACATAGTACCTTTTGACAAATCTCTCTCTATGCCCCTACTCCCAGACCCTTGAAATCCCCATTCTATTCTCTGCTTCTGTGAGTTTAAATTTCTTAAATTCCATATTTAAGTAAGATCATGCATGGAGTTTCTTTAAAAATTAAAACTAGAACTGTCATATGATCCAGTGATTCCACTACAGGTATATGTACAAGGTACATAAAATCCATGTGCCAAGGAGACATCTGCACTCCAATGTTCATTGTAGCATTATTCCCAATAGACAAAATATGGAATCAACTGGATGATGAGGAAAATGTACCATCTATTTACACAAGAGAACATTATCCTGCTTTTAAAAAGAAAATCCTATAATTTTCAAGAATGTTGACAAAACTGAAGGATATTATTCTAAGTAATATAAGTCAGGTGCAGAGAAACAATCTTACTTTTGAATTCTTATTTACCTTAAGAGAGATTCTTGTTCTCTACCTTCGTAAATACTTTTGTTCTTTGCTAATAATATAAAATATATTCTGAAAGTTGTGTGGCTGCTAAACTTTGATTTGAAACCTTGGTGTGTGCACACACATATGCACAAACACTTTACAAATAAAGAATAAGCAGTATAGTATTTCATTTTTCAGACAACTAATATAAATAGCTTTATTATACAACACTTTTTTTTCTACTGGAAACCTATTGCTAAAAGAGAATGGGAGTCAATAAATATAATATTTTTTTATACAAGCAAGAAAATATCAGATGAGATCAGATACAACCCTTGGCAGCTATAACTAAGTTAAATATGTCATCCTGAAGCATGTTTCTTTGTAGAAGCAATCATGCATAGACAGGACAGTGAGCAAAAAAACTTAAAAATCAGAGCTTTGGAGAGAGACAGCAAAGATGGATTATAAATCTGAATCTACCATGATTTTAATATCTCACCATAGTAAGTAACCTCATGGTGCTGAACCATAAGTATGAGACTCTGAAACCTCTCCAGGAGGGTTTCTTTATATAACATATGACAGAAAGATGCTTCTTAGGTAGTTAAAACTCAAACCAGTGTCCACCCCAAGCCATACCCCCACTTGTTCATATACTTACACATACCACTGCTATTTCCATTGAAAAGTAGGGAAGAAATGAATATAAAAAAAATTTATTGACAGCAAAGATGAGGGCCAGGATATAGACATGCCCTGCCACTGGATCCTTCAGTACTTGACCTCCTTGTAGGGCAAACACCTGGCTTTCCATTCTCTATACTAGCAGCTCATAGAAAACAACTGAGAAGATATAGTATTCAGCACTAACTTGGTATTTGGAATACCAATGCCTGATGGTATAATTTAGCTTCAGTATAGTGGTACTATGTCTCTATTCTTTCTAATCTGGAACACAAAGAAAGAAGGATTCAAGAGTTACTTATTAGTTGTATTCCAAATCTCAGACCTCATGAATAAAGAGATTTAGAAAGAACACAGCACTCAGCTTCATTTTCCCATCTATAATAAATAAGATAATAGATGAGTTGAGGCTTTGGAGAAATCTACGGTAATAAAGCTCAATCACTCATTTGCAGTACTCATTAAAATGATACTATGAGTGGAAGCACTAGAATTTAGTTCATCTCATAAAAGCTACACATTGAAATGAAATAATAGCCTCTTTTGTTACTCCAGATAAAACTGGCTGTGTCTAAAAGAAAATGTGGAGTCATTAACTGAATATTAATTATTGTTATTATTGCTTTCAAGAAATTTAGCATTCTTTTAATTAAAAGTTAACCCTTTAATACACAATTAGATTTCCATATTTTAAAGGAAGCATTAAGATAGTCTCATATTGCCTTTGACATGCATAGTAGATTTTGCATTCTCTGTGTACTGAGGATTGAACCCAGGAGTGCCTTACCACTCAACTATATTCCCAGACACTTTTTATTTTGAGGCAGGGTCTTGTTAAGTTGTGTAGGGCCTCACTAACTTGCTAAGGTTGGCCTAGGCTTGTGATTCTCCTCCCTCAGCCTCCTGGGTTGATGGGATTACAGGTGTGTGCCACCAAGCCTGGGGGCCTTTCATTCTCTAGACAGCTTATTTGGAAGAATCCCCATTCATTAGAAATAAGTATACATACCAAATAGTTTCTCTAAATTCTCCTCCTTTATCCATCACCAGTTTTGAATGACTTTTAATTGTTAAGTTCTAGGCTCCACTTTCCGAAATTGGTCATGGGTACAACATGTATATGAAAGTGCTCTTAGCCTTCACTCCTCTCTTAGCTGAATTCCACTGACAGATGAAGCATCGTCATAGACAACCTCCATTTTTCTCAAGCACTTAATCACTCTGATTACTGGAGGATGTTAGACACTTGGGGAGAGGTATTAGAACATTCATGTGTACAGTTTAGTGCTCAACATCCTAATTGGTTTAGTGGATTAATTAAAAGAATAAGTATGACAAGATGGTACAGCTCACTTAAAGAGTGTTAGCTTGGCTGTCAGTCAACCATCTCTCTAAGGCAGGTAATCAGTCCCAGGTGGAACAGAAAAGAGGGTAAGGATGACACAAGATTGCATGTTGCAGCATACTACAGGGACACAGCCACATCAATGTTTATAGCAGCACAATTCACAATAGCTAAATTGGAACCAACCCAGATGCCCTTCAGTAGATGAATAGATAGGGAAACTTTGGTATATCTACACAATGGAACATTACTCAGCATTAAGAGAATAAAATCATAGCATTTGCAGGTAAATGGATGGAGTTGGAGAATATAATGCTAAGTGAAGTAAGCCAATCCAAAAAAACCAAAGCCTGAATGTTTTCTTTGATATGAATATGCTGACTCATAATGGCAATTGGGGATGCTAGAACATGGGAGGAATTGAGGAACTTTAGATAGGGCAAAGGGGAGGGAGGGTAAGGCAGAGGGCAAGGGGGTAGGAATGATAGGGTAATGATGTCTGACTCATTACACCAAGTACATGTATGAAGACACAAATGTTGTGAAAATACTTTGTGTGCAATCAGTGACTTGAAAATTTCTGCTCTATATGTGTAATATGAAATGAATAACATATCAGAATAAATAAATAATTTTTTAAAAAATTGCATATTGCCCCAACTGCTTTTTAGGGAAACAATTTAAGTCCTCTCCCAATTGTTTGTCACAGATGCTGTGTGAGAATCTTTCCATCACAGACTGAAAAGTAATTTAGAGTTCATCCCTGCATTTTACAGATGATAAATTGAGATCCAGAGTGTGATAAGTTTTGTCTAAAATAAGAAGCATGTATGTAAGTTTATGTGTAAGCAAAAATCAAAAGCATTCAGAGAGGCTTCAGTGATTTAGATACAAACAAAAGATATTAAATAACTGTTCATATTCTAACAGTTAAGTTTTACTCCATTGTGGTGGAAATATGCACTAATTCAAGTGGGAGAGAGACCTTGACTCAAGCCCTGGTTCTGCAACTTACAATTCTATGACCCTTGGGCAAGAGAGCAGCTCTTTAAGGCAGTGTCCTAATTTTTTAAATTGAGAACAAGATTCTCATCTATTGTGTCCAATGTGAAGATTAAATGAGATATAATGTGTAGAAATGCCTACATAATGTTTTAGTACTTCCCACTTCCCTTTTTGATCCTTTCTCTGTACTTATTGTCTTGGGGCTAGAATAACATTCAAGGTGACAGGTGCTTTAAGTTCAACAATAAGTAACTATTATTAAAGAGAACTGTTGACCTACTCACAAGAAAAAAATCTTCAGAAATATATACCATTCCCTTAACAGTATTCTTATATGGTAAATAATTGGGAAGAAGGTATCTTAATCTGTTCAGGCTTCTATTTTAAAATGTCCAAACTTGTGGCTTATAAACAATAGAATCTGTTTTCATGGTTCTGGAAACTGGAAAGTTCAAGATCAAAGCACCAACAGACTCAAGGTCTGATGAGAACCTGTCTTCTATTCATAGAGGTTTCCTTCTAAGAGCGTCCTTACAGATGCAAGGGACAAGACAGCTTCCTCAGGGCTCTTTACTAAGGACATCAAACCCATTCATGAGGGCTCTGTCCTGAGGACTTAGTCATCTCCCAAAGGTCCCACTTCCCAACACTGTCATACTAAGGACTAGGATTTTACCATTTGAAATCTGGGGGTATGCAAACATTTCAGAAGAAGTAAGTGGCTTTAACTTTTGAAAGCTCCTGTATCTCTGGTATTTTATAATAAACATTAGCTAAATGGCATATAAGAAAAGTAATACAAAAGGAGAATTATTACTTACATCTATAACATCCTTCTACTGCAAGCAGGGTGTGATGGTGCATGCCTGTATCCCAGCAGCTTGGGAGGCCGAGACAGGAGAATCACGAGTTCAAAGCCAGCCTCAGCAATGGTGAGGTGCTAAGCAACTCAGTGAGACCCTGTCTCTAAATAAAGTACGAAAATAGGACTGGGAATATGACTCAGTGGTCAAATGCCCCTGAGTTCAAAACCTGGTACCACAAAAAAAAAAAAAAAAATCCTTCTACTGCATTTAGTAGACTAGCTATATAATACCCCTGATCTTCTTAGATCTCATGCTGTATTTAAGACACCAAAGTCATCATTTCAAGTGAATGTAAGAAAGAATCCATACAAGGTTGACTTTTTAATTTTTCTTTTGGCCTCAACATAATTTTTCTGTTGTCATCCTAATTGTATACTAAAAACACCTCAGCTCAAACTTTTAATTCATGGATTTCAGCTTTCCTGACACTTGTATTTTCCATTCCAAATAATAACAGAATAGTTTTAGCTGGTCTTATAAACAAAACATTTCAATACATATTATTAGAAATTCTCTATCTTTAAAATTGCATGCTACAAGTGGACATTATGCTTACGGTACATGTGTGCATGGTCCATTTGGTACATCATAAAGACTACTACTTTCTAGTTCTTTATGATGTAATCTGAAGCCATACTTGTGGCTTTCAATAAATATTCTATATTCTTGACATGTGCTCAATAGGGAATCTGTAAAAATTCTGGGAGTTTTTTATTCTCCCAAGTCATTGAAAGTAAAACATTTCTCATATGGGTAGCTACAGGATTTTGTTCTTCTTCAATTATGGCTATCTCCTACCATGTACTCCTTATTAATTCATTAAATTGGAAGCTCTTGGAGGGTAGATGTTTGCATATCTGTCCCCTTGGTATCTTCAGGAAATAGTAAAAAAAAAAAAAAACACAGATAGGAAAGAAGTTCCTTCTCACATCTTATCTGTTCTCTCCCTAATGGGAAATTCAATTATTCCATTTCCAGGCAACCTCTATAAGCAAAAAATATTCAAATGATCTACGTCTTGTGGCTAAAGGCAACTTGGCTATAGCAACTATTTTTGCATTGAAAGTGCTTTTAATACTGTTGGAAAGAGGATTCGAAGAACAGATGCTCTATCTCCCAAGGATCATAACATGTTAAAAATATCCACTGACCACCCTTCCAAATTTTTTAGGCATTGCATGGCAATATTCTTGTATAAAAAGATATTCTTTGACCTCCACAACTAATAAGTTTTGGCATTTGTAACACTGTAATTCCCACAGGGCTGTACTTCCTCTCCAGCATACATTATAAAAATCTGTTCCAATCCCTCACTCTACCCATGCACAAAAGAGAATATAAAGGTTTTATGATTAATATAATGAAAAATTATTAAATCTAAGAATTCTTGCAACAGTGTCTCCTTGACAGATGTCATTAGAAACCCAATCCTGAAACCTTTAGCAAACCTGTAGGGAGGTTAACATCTATGAAAATAATCCTGAGGTAAGGGTATGTCTGTTAAGATGACAACAGAGGAACTTTAAGATTCAAAAAAAAAAATAAGAGCTGAATCAAAATCTCAATGGACACAGAATGGAACATTAACTACAATTTAGTGGGAAGAGAAGAAACAGAACCAGAAAGCCTTTTTTTAAAACATAGAAATGATTTTGTAAAACATTACATTTCACTTCCTTTAAAAACATTTCTTGATGTAAGTGCCGACAAGCCAATCCCTGCATTTACCAAAGGGAGGCACACCTGGCTGAACCCCAGAACAGTTTTTTTTTCCCTTAAGTCTCACAAGTAGGGCAGCATTTTAGTAGTTAGGATAAGTGAGAAATTAATTTTTCTGGCTTAAGCCTGATATTCTTGGTATTTCTGAGGTAAACTTTGGGGTATCCAAGCCACAGTCACCTGTCACCAGTGCACAGACACCAATCACCAAGCCACAATCTGTCACTCTTGCCAAGTGAGTCACTGTCACCAAGTCATAATCAGCAGACACCAAGTCACAGCAACCAGCCATCAAATCAGTCAGCAGTCACTAAGCTAGCCACTAAGTCACATTTGCCAGTCTACTTTGGTCTGAATACATTTGTCTCTTTTCCCCCCAATTCAAGTGTTGAAATCCAAATCCTTAGGGTAAGGATCGTAGGAGGTGGAACCCTTGGGAGGTGAATAAATCATAAGGACAGAGTTCTGATGAATGGGATTGCTGCCCTTATCAAAGAAGCCTGAGTGTGAGAGATTCTTCACTTCAACATATGAGAACACAGCTACAAAGCCTAATTCTTGAAGTGAGCCCTGACCAAACACCAAACCTTGAACTTAGGCTTTCTAGCCTCTAGAACTGTGAGAAATTAATTACTAGGTTTAAGGTATTTGTTACAGCAGCCCAAAGGGACTAAGACACTGCCTGTGCTATGCTTGCTCAGTGTGATTGCCAGAGGTTGATAAACTTCTTTTGTTAAAGGCCAAATAGTAAACATCTGAGTTTCCAATATATACAACCTCCTTGCCAGACCACACCACTGAGCTCTCCACATGATTCACAGATAAACTTCAGAGCAATGACTGACATGTTGGGGAAGGAGTCCGCTGTGCTAATTTGCTGTAGTCTGTTTGTCTTTAAGGTACCAGGCCCCAAGGAAAATGACCTGTTCAAAGCACACAACAAGTTCGCTAGGGCTAACATAGCATCCTGGTTTTGGATACTTAGGCCAAGATTGAGAAGCCAAATGGTGTGAAAAGACCATTATTACTTCACCCTGAAACATCCAATTCCACACTCTTTCCATCCCATCCATATTGGGTCCCCAGAGCCAAATCTGTCCTGCCCAGGACCTTTATTTGACCCTGTATTTTTTTTTAACCTGATGTCGTTCAGAATATTTAAAAATCAGAGAATTGCTTATAAAAGTCCAGGTAGATAGCTTCTCTTTAAAAATAAACCTAAATATCAAGAAACAAAAACCATAACAAAACAGATAAACAAAACCTGTGACCGAGTTGTGGTTGTCCAGATTCAAAGGTGCTTGCGGTATCTCATCTGCTGATGCTTCACCGTGTCCCTCCCTACTTCATTACCATCCTGGCCTTGGAAAGCATTTTACTTGGAGAACTCAAAGGAAGAGAATATCAACTCCCACAAAATAATAAAAAATCAGCCCAAGAACACATCCCTCTTCCTTGGTATAAAGGTTGAAGGTGACCCTTCCCTTCTTAGAACTATATCTGCCCTGACCTGATCCTGACAACCAAAGACCAGGAATAGACTGAATGACTCTGACTCTCAAGACACAGAGCTTTAGTCTTCAAAGTCGCACTCACTCTCAGGGTGGGGGGTGCCTTCTAAAGAAGCGCCCTCTGCCCACTGATTGCCTCAAAAGCAAGGCCCTCAGTTAACCACCACGGACAAGATAACTGTGTGAAGCCTGCTCTTTTACTTGGCATAATCCAACTTGCATCACATTAGAGTCCCATAGCCCTGTTGACACAATTAAGGTGGTACAGGGTTCCAGGAGGTTTTTGCCCTGAGTCAAAGATGGGAAGTATCAGGAACTCATCAAATTCAAATGATGGCCGGGCATGGTATTACACACCGTTAATCCCAACGACTTGGAAGGTTGCAGCAGAAGATCACAAATTCTTTAGCTAACTCTGGCAACTTAATAAGACACTGTCTCAAAATAAAAAATAAAAATAAATAAAAAAAGTAAAAGGGCAGGGGATGCAGCTCAATGATTGAATATCCATGGGTTCAATCCCCATGCCACAATATATATATATATATATATATATATATATATATATATATATATATATATATATATATATATATTTTTCCAATAATGAAGCAGAGAAAAACCAAGCCCCTTAAGTGAAACAAAAGGAAAAAAGGTACACATACCTAAATGTATATATACCTGAATTCATAGGCATATATAATTTCAGAGCATAAGAGACAATAATCAGGACTTATCTGATCATTTTAGCTGCCAATGATAAGTCCCCTGATCACAGATTCAAGTAAAAACAGGAGCTATTACCATTAACTAATTCAGGGCAGAAACTATTGTCCCAGAACAGGGCCTGAGCACTGAGGATTCATGGCCAGCAACAGATGCTGGGTCAGGCTTCATGGGTGGCATGGTCTCCTGAGTCACAGGGCTGGATATTTTTATAAAGTTCCCTTTAACATTCTTAAAACTCCTAGCAAGTAGAAAGAAATGATATTTTGATTGATTTAAATTCATCCCTGGTACAAAAGCCCAGAATATTGCTTAAAGCAATTAGGAAAAAACAAAAAACAAAAAAAAAAAAAACACTGCTTTTGAATGATTTCTCTTCTACTTTCATATTCTTTTGTTTACTGATAAACTGCTTCCCAATTTAAAATTTGCTATTTTACATATTACATATAAATTTTGTTGAACTATGTGATGGCTTAAACAGATTTTAATAATGCTTTTTAGAAAGCTCATTTACAAAAGAAAAATCACAAGGTCCATTTGGCCACAAGCCCAGAAATGAAATGGTCTTACCAAATGGTGCTGAATGCATACCACCACCCTCCACCTTCAGCTTCCTTCCAATTTACAAGTTACATTTCTCTCTGTATTAGTTAATTGTAGGTTTGAGGTACACATTGCATGTAATTTCGAGTATAATTAAATCTATCCTTTTGTGAGGAAAATATGCAAAACATTTTATGTTAAAATAGATTTACCATGCATGAGTAAAAATGTGAATCCACCATAATCGGTATGCCTAACCCTGTTCTTCTTTCTCATCTTAGAAATATAGAGTATCATAAAGCTACCTTTAAATAGTTGCAGATTCTTTGCCTTATCCTCTTTTCCACCAATTTCCACTTTAATTACTCTCTCCTTCCCTTTTCACATATGTACTCTTATCTCAGAATTCTTTTTATGTAACAAGTTTAATACCTGCTAGTTATAAGCATAATATTGTAAACTAGGCATATAAATTAAAACTATAGTTTAAGAAACTCATAATACAGTAAAAAGATATTTTAGTTAAATACACATTATTAATGCATCTATTTATTTTCTCACTAGTAATAACTGAGTGTTTCTGGTACTGTGCTAGAGAGGGGCTAAATAAAAAAGCATTGTCTATGATATAATGGTATTTACAATTTGTAGCATGAGGAGGTGATATATGTAATTATGTAATTGAGTAAAGTGTATGAAGATAAAGAAGATGTTCTGAAGAAAATAAGGCAAAAGATTTTCTCAGAGACAACTTCATCAAAGGAGGCCAGGCAGGGACAGAGAAATCAAAAGAAACCCAACTTGTGCTGCATCTTAACACATACAAAGGGTCTGATAAGATACAAAGTGAAGAAGAGGTGTGGTACTTCCAGCAAAGTAAAAAGACACACAAAAGCATGGAAATATGAAAGAGCAAGGCCCATTTAGGTAATGGAAAGCTTTTCCATAGAACCGGAACTTAAGTTCTGTAGTGGGGAGAGTCAGTATCTGAAATAGTGATAATGGATGAGAGGTCTTTCAGGCCAAGTTAGAAGTTTGAACTTCATCTGACAGATAATTGAAGAATTTCATTTTTAATATAAAAAATTCTGTGACCAGCTTCAATTCAAAAGTATCACATCAATTATGAAAGAATATTGGGCAGGGCAAGAATCTTGTCAGGGGAAAATAGGAGGACATTGTAATCTTAATGTAATACGTACGTAGAAATCAGAAAGTCTGAGTGTGATGCACTGGATTTATTAAGGTATGAATTTGTAATGTTTGGAATTATGACGGTAACCAAAAGAGAAAGTAACAAAAGCACAACAAACACAAAGGGATATGCCAAGGAGTCGATGACTTGGAGATTCAGAAAAAATAGGGAGGATCAGGGGAAAAAAAATGACTGTAGGATTTAAGACGGGACCTCATATATCCAGATTAGATACTCCCTTTACTTAAAATTAATCAAATAGTTATCATGGAGAGAGAGTTACACATTTAAGCCTGTGGCTCAAGAAAGAGAAGAATCTTAGAGGTTCTTATTTTTAGAACCATCTATTTATAAAGTACCATTGGAACCTTGGAAATGCATGAAAGAAAGCAATTTATAACTAATCCTGAATAATAACTATAAAAAAATAGAAATATTTTATACTGATCTATCACTGCACCTACTTTGGAGGCAGGGAAGACTGAGGGACACGTTGAAACAACATCTAAAATTAAGGAAACCCAAAACACTAATGTGCCATGAAATCCAGTAGATAACAGACAACATGATGTTTTCAGGTTTTGGTATATACTGATCTCTTTAGTGAGAACAGTCACAACTGACAGAAGTAATTAGAATCCAATTGGCAACTAGCTATGGTATTAGAAGTAGGGGGTAATAAGACTTCTTTGCCTTTTTTATTCATTTCCCTATTCCTACTCTACAAGAGAGAACTGACTATGCCAATTGTTCAGATTTACAATTGTGATCTAACCACCTCGGCTAAAAGGGAAAATTGGTGTATTTTAAAACTTTTCTTCCTTCTACTCTGTAAACCAAGATTTTCATATTAAGTCAAGGTGCTTTCTTGAGATATGACTATTTTTCTCCTCCTGATGAATGGAAACCATACATAATACTATCATCCCTTATAAGCTTAATTCTAGACATTGTTAAAATGGAGGCTTATCAAGGAAAAAAGGGCTGTGCTTCTCTTTGAACATTATTTATATGATTCAACACATAAATAAAAATGTTAAGGAATTTATTTAGAATGAAGTTCAGGGGTTTTTTGTTTGTTTTTTACTTTTCATTATCATTTGTGCAGCAAAATGAGCCTATTCAGGAACATTAAATATCCTAAGGCAAGATATGGTATTCCTGTGATAGTGAACCAGATATAATCAACACCACAAAAAACTCTAACAGTGGAATGAGTAGTAAGCAACTAGATTGTGAGAAAGTGTACTACTGCTTCACTAGAGATCACATGGCACTTTGTAGTTCTAGAATTCTATTTGGTACTTTTTCTGGTTTCTAAGTCCCTGCTGAGATTTCACAATTTGGATTTAGTTTTTATACAGAAATTGGAATTTCTCCTTTCTAACAGTCTCCAGTCTTCTATCAATGTCCAGCAAAATTGACTACCTTCAGTTCTCTCATGATTCTCAGCCTTCAGTTCTCTCATGATTCTCTACCTTCAAACACCTCCAAACCAGAATAATTTCTGAACTCATCATTCTGTTATTCTGAACACAGTATAGTTTTAAACATCCTCCTTTAAATACAGTTCTTAAGAAAGTGTCTATTAGTACAAAACACAATAAGACTATTATCTGCTTTTCTCAGCACAGAATGCTATAATTCATGCTGCTTAATATCGCATTCACATTTTAGTAGTCTTCAGTTCCTTTAAAGTTTCAGGCCAATTAAAATTATCAAGTTGTTCTGAGTTCATCATAAGGTAAGTTTGCAGATAGAACAGCAACATAAGCTTCCTCACTTTGTGTATATGCAATTTATTTAGGGATGAGCCTGAAAATTATCTCCATAAATTTCAATATTTTTTATAGATTCACTCATTTATTCATAGATATTCATTCAGGTAACACTAAAAACCTCTCATGCACTTGGGAACACAGTGGTGAACCTCACTGACAAAGTTACTCTTCTCATCAAATTAATACCCTAATTTAGGGTGCTAAATTATACACAGGTAAATAAGTAATATTTTGAGATGATATATCTAAAAATAAAATAAAGCAGTGTAATATGTTAATATAGCAGAGAGAGATGGAGGAGACATAATTTGTATTGAAGTCAATGCTGTTCTGTCTGAAGTGAGACTTGAGCTGAAATATAAATGCCAACATGGAGCTTACTGAAACCATCTGAAATCTAAGTACAGTGTTGATCATAGTCACTTCTTTTTATGGCTTTGAGCCATCTGCAGATAACTCTATCTTGTTCTCATTACCTCTTAGAAATGCTTAGAGTTAGAGACAAAGTCATGAGGTAGTTTAGGAACTCCTTCTTTCTAGCCAAAATGCTTCTTCTACTAATCACTCTCACTGGGTATTTTAAATCATGAAGTAATAAATCCATTTAATTTTTGTGTAATGTCAATTTTTCTCCATCCAGACAAGATTTTACCAGAGTATTTAGTCAACTATACTGTCCATATACTGGAATATGCTCTCCATTTTGTTAACCAAAGTAATTTATACTGGCTTGAGTTTTCCCTTATATATTTTTCTCCCTTCTTTTATTCCAAATGACAAAGTATGTGCACAACACACACACACACACACACACACACAAATAAATATAGTTAAAAATTTTCTGTCAATGGGGACATGTCAAGTAATTATCTTCCCCCTTCCTCAAATGGCCAGTGTGAAAATCAGTGGCAGGCAATAAATGTGAGAGGAATTATTAAATAAAATGACTGAATAATTACCAGAAGTTAAGAAATTAACTTACCTTGTAACTTGTGGCCATAAAAGAAAGAATTAATCAGACAAAATCAGGTAAATTAAAGAACTTTAGCAAACGGTTTTATCCTGTACAGATGAAGAATTTTCTGCATGAGTAATGGACACAGCATTACTGCTCCCTAGAAAATTTCTAGGGATAAAACAAAATTTATAACATCCAATTCCTGGTGGAAAAACATCCATTACAGACCTTAATGATATATTTTACTTCATAACACATATCAGTTCTTTGGCTAGTGCCTAAGAAGCAATTATCTTTACATATTCACATATTAAATTTTACCTATGGGAAGGAAATGATCCTGGATAGAGTGTGAAATCCTCTCTGTAAGCTCTTCATTAGTCATTCCCAGGGAAGGAACTGGTCAACCTGAAGAAAAGGCCCTTCTGAGATATTTCTTGATGCCATGCAGTTTAGCCCATTTGTACCACACTCCTCATAGTATCTATGCTATTTTACACCAACTCCTAACAGTTATGGAGACAAATTAATTAGGGAAAAAACACTAATATCTTGATTTGAATTGATCACCCTTCACTAACTGTCATTTATTGATACAAATGTAACATGCCCAGTCTACTCCATGAAGGATCATAGTCAAACCTGGAAGGAAACAATATTCACTAACATAATAGACAAATTTAAAACTATTTACCTCCCATATAAGAAATATAGTCTAGCTCTTCATGTGATGCAATAAGTAGCACAAGAGATAATTGTTTTATATAAAGTGTGTATCATCATATATTTTTTAAAATTACAAAGTGATTTTACATTTGTGCATGTTAGGCTGGTACCTTTTTATTTTTTTCCTTAGAGGAAATAATACCGATTTTCTTATCTTTTCCACCACAACATTTTAATCTTCTTAATATGACTCATCCAAATTTCTTAAAGTTTTAGAATTGTGTCAAACTGGGTATAGAGCTACAAGAGCAGATGTTTGAAGTGCTGGCTTTTCTGGAGGGTTCATGATCTTGTTCTCACATGCAATTCTCAAGTCCATGAATCCCAAGGTTATACTCACATCTAAAGGAGAGAAATGCAACAATTTTTATCTCTTCTAGTGGGAAAGCAAATCAATAAAAATACTCCATTGTCACTTTGATTCCTTAACACCCTGAAATAACATATTTGCTTCCACATGTTTATTAGAAGCACTGCCATTTTAGAAGATTACATATAAATGCTATTAGGCTAGGCCCCAATGCCTGCAACACTGGGTATCAGCACATGGATTTTGGGACACTGTATTAAGGATTAGCCTGATATTTTGATCACCATAGTTCACTTACATGACAGTTACAAGGGTAAAAAGTGAACTTCCAAAGAGTTATATATACTAAGAAAAACATGTTGTATCCATTTTAAGAAAACACTAGTTTGGAAGATATAAAATATAGTTTGGAACACTGAGAATATACTCAATCATGTGTTCTCAAAAAATAAACTTGAAAAGTGAAAAAAAATAAAGATAATACATTAATGAATGAAATAAATCTTTTCCCCCATCATCTCTAAGCTGGGTCTAATAAAAGGTAATGATCCAGTTGACAGAGTAAATTATTGTTTTAATAGGCATGTCCATTGTCTTATTAGTGGCTGAAATTAAGTCTCTATGATGCTGTGTGGGTAACGGTTTAACAAACCTCTATGATGCAGCATGGTTAATGGTTTAGAAAAACCTTTTCCCCTGCTTCACGAGCATTTTTTTTTTTTTATTATTAACTCTCTAGCTGTGTTCCTCTAGGGACAAGCTAAAGGTAGAATGCCAACTCTGTTACCAAGCAATATTGATTATGGTAGAAATGATCCCTGACAGAAAGTCTTCATTTGGACTCGGAAAAACTACAAAGGCATGATAAAAGTGGATGTGAACAAATGGTTTGGGTTTTACTGACTATGTTGGTTCTTATACCCAGACATGAACTTTTAATTGCCCCTAGAAATTGAGCTTATGGAGATAATACAAGAAAACTTGCCTCATGTGGAAGATGGTTTCTAAGTAAAGGAGGCTCTAAATTAATTCATTGTGGATCTCATCTCCTTGTACCTGGGGGCTATCCCCTGTTAGGAGTCCTTGCAGGATTTTATGCAGCCAAGAGAAATACCTGTCATTGCTCTGCTGGTAAGATACAGTTCCTTTCCTATATCATTTTGAGTAGAATGATGCCAAATATAGTCTGTGGTAGGCTTGTGAATCTGAATGTTTATTTGGGCACCATCTAAAACACACATACACATAGCCATTGCAAACTGAATTATGTGGTAGATATAATGTGCTTAGTTCTATAGCTTTAAATAAATATACCATTTTTTAAAAAAAACTGATGTATCTCTTCTATATGTGCATATATATCATCACTGGTAGCATACCAAAGGTGAGTGCATTGGCTATAAAGAATATAAATATATGATGGTGGAATGAGATGGACATCATTACCATAGGTACAAGAATGACTGCACAAATGGTGTAACAGACACAATATTGTATACAACCATAGAAATATAAAGCTGTGCTGCAATTGTGTACAATGAATCAAATGCATTCTGTTGTCATATATACCTAATTAAAATAAATTAATTAGTTTTAAAAATAAAAAAATGAATATAAATATATTAATAAAACCAACTACAGCTGGTTTGCTATCTATGATTATAAACGCACAATTCTGAACCATATCAATGAAAATATATTCTTCTTCACCCCAATAACCTGCTCCCACTTCTAAATTGTGGTAAATGTTATAACACATTTGCAGCATTTAGCTTTTAAGGAAATTTATATAAATCTATGGGAGTTAGAATTTAAGGCCCTGCATAGGCATAATAGATTGCCAAGTGGATAATAATCAAAACAGTAATTACTAGAACAGGGATTTCTATCTTTTGGTTGCATTATTTTCTCTTTTCATCAAAGCCATTTCCAAAGAGTCTAAGACCATTACCAAAATGCAGTGTTTTCTCCCACCACCTGCTTGACCCCTCCACACTGGAACTTTACGGATGAGGTAGACCAGAGAAGTCTGGGTAAGTTTTCATGTATCCATTCAGACAAAAAGGAAATGCAACTGTTCTGAGTCTCCATTATATTTTGCCCTATTCTTGTCACTGAATGACAAAATCCCAAGAAAACTGTACAGATTCCAAGTATTCCAAAAATCATATGTATAGTCTTATCATAGGCAAGACTGTCAGAGCTCTGAAATCTGTTATATGCCATTAGAGCTCCCTTCCACTAACTCATTTCAATTCCAGTGTAGATATAGAGAAAAACTAAAAACAAATGATATATATATATATATATATATATATATATATATATATATATATATATTTGTTAGGAGAAAGGAGTCCACTCTGAAATTGTACAAAGAGAAAGGAAAAATGTAGATCCACGGAATTTAAAGAAAAACCTCTTTATGTCACTTTTTTTTTTCAATTAAGTCTCACTTTTTGGTCAGTTTGCTCACTGTGCCATGAGACAGAATGCCATCTTCATTATGTTCCACTCTAGGTTGATTTCTGAAATTCCATGATTCTTGTCTAAATATTCATAGAGTCCCTACTGCTTTCAAAGTATATGGCCTTTTAATTCATTTAAATTATTAGCAATAACTAGAAACTTATAAAAGAAAGGAACATTCATTAGGTCATTCATCCCCATTCCTGGGAAAACAAATCACAAGTCATGCCATAGTTCACTAAGTAATTGTTTTTCTTTCCCCTCTTTAAAATGCCTTTCACATTGTAACTTTGTCTTCCCAGAGCTTAGTTACTCTCCTATATCATTGATTTTTGAAAAAGTCCCTGAAATCTCTTATCTCACAACTTAATTATGCCTTTGTAAGCAGTATAAGTAGGTTAGAAATTCTTTTCCCTCCATTTAACTTAATCAAAAGTTACTTCTTCAATAAAGATCCCCAGTGCTATGGTAAGCAGCTTTATGAATCAGAGAAGAGTTAAAGAGATGAATCCAAGTACTAGGATGTAATCAGCAAAGGACACTGTCAATAAGTGCAAGGCTAATAGAATTGCTTTAAATCTTGGATAAATTAAAGTAAGACCACATAATTTCAGATACTACAAATAATTCCCTACTGGGATGAAAACTCTATTGTAGACAAGATCAGAGATTAATGACAACCAGCTACTTTAAACACGAGGCATTTTTTCCTTGTTAAACGTTCCTGTAAATGCCTTCTCAGCAATGGGGTAATTTTCTAGTAGAAAACAATTAAGTGTTTAAAGTGTAACACCTTTTATTTATAATTTTGAAAATCTAGGACAACTTTCACATTCTTAAGAAGAAATATCACTGATCTATGTTCATCAGAGTTTTCATATGCTTTAAGGAACATATGTAACTGCTTAACTTAAAAAATTTTTAGAAGACTATATCTTGATGTATAGTCTCTAGGATGAAACTTCCAATTTAACATTCAAGGAAGATATATAATCATCACGCATTAGCTGTAAGACAGAAATGTAAATTACAACAAAGTCTACTTTATATGCATATGATAGGACATTTTTGTCACTGAGAGCTTAATGGGCAGGGGAAGGAAGAATGTGAATTGTGACTGAAAGACAATAAAAATCACTGAGGGAAACATAATTTTTGTTAAAAATATAAACCTTAAGATGAAATCAAATAAAATAGATAAAAATATTGCCACCAACAAACTGAGCCGTGCCTCTACCTGAATGTTTGGTGATCATAACACACTAACAGGTATCATGAAGTGAGATGGAAAAATACTTTGCTTTATGAAAAAAGAATTGGAGTTTATTATCCATCCTTGCCCGGATATAATTGAATCCCAGGTAGTAGAAAGGGTATCGGCTTTGAAGACCAGTAGAAGTGGGTTTAAATCAAGGTGCTCAAGACTACCTTTTCCTACACATGGTATAGGGCCAGTCCTGAAAACTCTCTGTGATTTATCTTTTTTTTAAATTTTAGAAACAATATTATCCAGTTAATGTCAAGGCAGAATTAAAATATGCTCAAAGTATTCATGAAAGGACCCTGTATTTTATGCTTAGAGGCACAGTATAATTTTTGACAAACTGGGTGCCTTGGAACCATAGGAATTTATTCCCTCAGATTTTTTTTTTAATTTTTTAATTTGTTCTGATTATATATACATCATTCTGACATATTGTACACAAATGGAACACAGTTTCTCCTTCCTCTGACTGAACAAGTCACACCTGTAGGTGCACAGTCACACCTGTAGTATAATCATTACATGTATATAGGGTAATAATGTCCGTCTCATTCCACTGCCTTTCTCATTCCCACACCCCCTCCTCTGCTCTCACTCCTCTCTACAGAATCCAAATTCCCTCATTCCCCTCTCCCCATCATGGATCAGCATCTGATTATCAGAGAAAACATTCAGCCTTTAGGTTTTAGAGTTTGGCTTATTTCACTTAGCATGATATTCTCCAGCTCCATCCATGTACTGACAAATACCATAATTTTATTCCTTTTTAAGGTTGATAAATATTTAATTGTATATATGGACCATATTTTTTGTATCCACTCACATGTTGAAGGGAATCTAGGTTGGTTCCACAGTTTAGCTATTGTGAATTGAGTTGCTATAAACATTGATTGTGGTATACCACTGTAAGTCTTTTGAGTATAATATGAGGAGTGGGATAGCTGGGTCAAATGGTGGTTTACATTCCAAGTTTTCTAAGGAAACTCCATAGCACTTTCCAGAGTGGTTGCACTAATTTGCAGTCCCACTAGCAATTTATGAGTGTGCCTTTTCCCCCACATCCTCGCCAACACTTATTGTTGCTTACATTCTTGATAATTGCCATTCTGACTAGAGTGAGATGAAATCTTAGAAAATACAAATCAAAACTACTGTAATAGAGATGATAAACATTTTTTCATATTTTTATTGATAGATTGTATTTCTACTTTTGTGAAGTGTCTCTTGAGTTCCTTAACCCATTTATTGACTGGGTTATTTAAGTTTTTTGAATTCTTTATATATCCTAGAGATTAGTACTTTATCTGAGGAACATGTGGTAAATATTTTCTCCCATTCTATAGGCTCTCTCTTCACATTGTTTCCATTGCTGAGAAAGAGATTTTTAGTTTGAATCCATCCCATTTAATCTTGATTTTACTTTTGGGGCTTTAGGAGTCTGGTTAAGGAAGTCAGGTCCTAAACTGACATGGTGGAGATTTGGTCCTACTTTTTCTTCTATTATGCATAATTTCTCTGTTCTAGTGCCTAAGTCTTTAATCCACTTTGAGTAGACTTTTGTGCAGGGTGAGAGAGAGAGGTGTGATTTCATTTTGCAACATATGGATTTCCAGTTTTCCCAGCACCATCTGTTAAATAGGCTCTTTTCTCCAATGTATGTTTTTGGCACCTTTGTCCAGTATGAGATAACCGTATGGTAGATCTTTCCATCTTCTAAGGTCCTCCTCAATTTCCTTCTTTAGTGTTCTGTAGTTTTCATTATAGAGGTCTTTTACTTCTTATGTTAGGTTGATTCCAAAGTATTTTATTTTTTGAGGCTACAATGAATGGAGTAGCTTTCCTAATTTCTCTTTTAATTGATTCATCACTAATGTATAGAAATGCATTTGATTTATGGGTATTGATTTTATATCCTGCTAGTTTGCTGAATTCATTTATTAGTTCTAGAAATTCTTTAGTGGACTTTTGGGGATCTTCTGAATATAGAATCATGTCATTGGCAAATAGTGATAGTTTGAGTTCGTTGCCTACTCATATCCCTTGAATTTCTTTCATCTGTCTAATTGCTTTGGCTAGAGTTTCAAGGACTTTGTTGAATAGAAGTGGTGAGAGACAGCAGCCCTGTCTTGTTCCAGTTTTTAGGGGGAATGCTTCCCTCACAGTTTTGAAGGGGAAAATCAAGGTGATAACCTGACTGTACCCCTCCAGAGACCTCAGGACTTCTGGAACTATAGGCGTTCCTTGGTATATGGCCGCATCCCTCCAGTTTCTGCTCCACCTTCAAGTGAACTTTCTTCTGAATGCTCCCTCTTTTGAGATATGAAGGCATTTGTCATTGGATTAGGAACCTCTGTGTAGACAGTGACAGAGAATGGGAGAGCAGTGTCTGAGACTGGGGTGTCTGATCACCTCATGGCTGTGGTATACTTGGTACCTGGGAAAGTTTCTGTGCAGAGGTGAAGGATTCCTAATGGCTGTGGTAATGCCCTCCATGAGGAGGCTCAGTGCTAGAGTCTTATCAACCTCAACCTTGATTTCAAGTACGTAGTTCCTGGGAATAGAGGAACTTTTGATACCACCGGTTATCGGTGATGAGTTCTGCTCCCTCACATGTTGACGTTTGAACATTAGAGAAACACACCAAGGCAAGCATATAAGGCAGGGTTTATTTAAAAAGAGGTAACATAGACTTCTCCCAGGAGGGAGAAGGGAGCCATAGCTGGTATCCTGGTATCTTAAGAGTGAGGCTTTCTGCCTTTTTCTTTTTAATATATGTTCTAGGCTTCCTTTGTTTTCCTGCTCTCTTCCTCTTATCTTTCTCTATCCTGCATACATGACTAGGCCCAGGAAATGCTCAGTGAGATGGCCAAAAGGTGGGAAACTGGTGGGCTGAAGGAGGAAGGGCAGGATGGGACAGCCCAGGAGACATTAAGGGAGGGGCAATTCCTGGAGCAGGTTACCTTAGCAATAGGTTGGACCAGGGGCTGGTTCTTGGTAAGTGGAGAGGAAGGGCTCTGAAGGAATTAACATTTCAGTCCCTCAGGGGTCAGTCTCCAACTTCCCGGACTCACTCAAAATTGGCCTCCTTGATTGGACCTGATTCAATTTACCTATCTATACTGACTGCCTGTCTAATTCTGGCTTAAAACTTTCTTGGTAGATAACCACAATGTTTTGCCAGCTCGCTTACTCCTAAACCTGCCTAACAGTAACTTCAAACAATGGACTCTTGAGAGCTACACAAAGCTTCTAAAATTGCACATTAATTGTAGAATGCAACTATGAGAAAGCCGCATCATGTTTCTAGCCCTGTAACTTTCCTGAATACAAAGAATACGGCTCGAATAGTCTCTAACCTGATAATGAGTCATATATAAATAAAGACTACCAATGTAATTCTTTAGACCTGCTTCTCCATCAGAGCAGCGCTTCATCTGACTGGAGCTTTATCTTCAAAATCTATGTCTTTGAGTTCTTTATTTTTCTTATTCCCCTTTCCAGAACCTGCTAGTTTGACCATGCTGGTTGTGGCAAACATCCCTGGATAATCCAGGATGCTGTCATCTCAAGATTGTATCTGCAATGATTCTATTTCCAAATAAGGCCTCATCCACAAGTTGGTACATGGACATACTTTGGAAGGAAACCACCATTCAATCCACTACAGGACCTAAAACTTTAAAATGCTCAGTACATGGAAAATTTTTATGCTAGAACATATATTTATAGGATGTTTGAGAAATGGACAGTTATAAGACACTGATAGCAAAATTTGTCCTAGATGACAAATATCACCATTTTTCTAAGGCTAAAATATTTATACAACTTGTATTCACCTGAGTTATCTATTTTACCACATCAGTTCTAAGGAGGAGTTGTGTCTTCCTCTTTACTATTGTATCTCAAGGCCCTAACATAGTGCCTGGAATTTAGAAAGAGCTCAATAAATATCAATTAAATAAATGGATGGATAGATCTTTACCCCTCACACACACTGGATAGAGCACTAATCACTAGGGTATATAAGGAACTCAAAAAGTTAGACACCAAAAAAACAAATAACCTAATCAATAAATGGGCCAAGGACCTGAAGAGAAACTTCTCAGAAGATGATGTATAATCAATCAACACACACATGAATGTTCATCATCACTAGCAATTAGAGAAATGCAAATCAAAACCACTCTAAGATTTTATCTCACTCCAGTCAGAATGGCAGCTATTATGCATACAAACAACAATAAGTATTGGCAAGGACCTGGGGGAAAAGGTACACTCATACACTGCTGGTGGGACTGCAAATTTGTGCAGTCAATATAGAAGGCAGTATGGAGATTTCTTGGAAAATTGGGAATGGAACCACCATTTGACCCAGCTATCCCTCTCCTTGGTCTATACCCAAAGGACTTAAAAACAGCATACTACAGGGACACAGCCACATCAATGTTTATAGTAGCACAATTCACAATAGCTAAATTGTGGAACCAACCTAGATTCCCTTCAATAAATGAATGGATTAAAAAAAATTAGTATATACACACAATGGAATATTACTCAGCAATAAAAGAGAATAAAATCATGGCATTTGCAGGTAAATGGATGGAGTTGGAGAGATAATGCTAAGTGAAGTTAGCTAATCCCAAAAAATCAAATTTCAAATGTTTTCTTTGATATAAGGAAGCTGATTCATAGTGGGATAGGGAGAGGGTGCATGGGAGGAATATATGACCTCTAGATAGGGCAGAGGGGTGGGAGGAAAAGGGAGGGGGCATGGGGTAATTAATGATGGTTGAATGTGATAATCATTATTATCCAAAGTACATGTATGAAGATACGAATTGGTGTGATTATACTGTGTATACAACCAGAGATATGAAAAATTAAGCTCTTTATATGTAATAAGAATTGAAATGCATTCTGCTGTTTTATATAAATAAAAAAAATTAAAAGCAAGAAACAAATTCCCATCTATCAAAATTCTCACAGCTAGTTGAGACAAAGCCAGGTCTAGAACTGGCTACTCCGATTACTGTTGCTACCATGGGAAGACTATTTTTGCATTTGTTAGTTTGTTTTTAATACAAGCTAATTGAACTATACATTAGTACTGCAAGAAAGTACTCAAAGGAATTCTTCCTGCTGTTTGACTTAGAACTACTATGTGACTGATCAGTCATTTTGGAGAGCCTGATCACTCACAAAGCCATATGGTTCTGATTAGTTACACTAAACAGATCAAAGGCATTCTATGCAAGATAATGCTGGTGTTCAAAATGTGTCATGAGCTACTACAACCAGGATTATTGCAAAAAGGAGCCCAGGTGGTAGGATTTAGAGAGCACTAGGCAAAGTTCCTGACAGAATGTCTCTTCTGCCTTCTAAAAGTTCCATTTGAGATTAGTCCTTTAGATCACAAAGGCAATGCACTTTTGAAAATCCCCCATTAAAATGCAAATACTTCCTGGGAAGAGATCATATTTTAGTTCTCTGTCAGGCAACAAAAATGTGTTGAACACATATTCTTTTATTCCAAAATAAAGGTACCATGTGGTACAGGAACACAGAGAAGGAAGCTGTTGATTCTAACTGAAAGGACAAGAAAGTGGTAGAAATTGAAATGGATTTGGAAAAATGAGTTCAATTTTGACTGGAAAAAAAAATGGAGAAAAGGTCATTAAAGTCTGAGCAAAGTAAAAAGTGATAATACTGTCAACAGCTAGAAAAAAAATAGGTAGATAAATAAGGGACAAGAAGAAAATGAGCAAAGGGGAAGGACACAAAGAACTCCTGTCGAAGTATTCATTGTGTTTCCAGCATTTTCTAAAATTCCAGAGAAAGCCTGAGGATCATATAAGCTCTGTGACAGATTTGTGGACTGGAGCTCACTAAAAGATAGATATACCATATTCTGAAGCAAGTGGGTTTGGGGAAGATCAAGTCCAAAGATGCATGTTGTAGATTGGAAAGGAATTCTTTGAGCTGATTTCTACCCTCTCACAATGTCTGTCTAAGAAGCTGGCCACAAAGTGGGGACCCGAGAGGGAGCTATCCATCATTCACAGGCTGCCCCAAGCTGTATTTGAGATGTGCACTCTACTAAGTGTCTGCCCTCAGCCAAACAGCTTGGAGTAGGCCTGACCCTTCTCTGCATTCTCCTGGCCACCTATCCTCTTTGTAGCTGCTCCTCCAAGCAATTGCCAGCCCCAACTCCACCCCTACTTTTCTTCTTTCTTTCTCATCTCTTGATTCTCTTCCCAATTGCCTCAAACCTTTCTTTTTTATTCTCCTTAATATCTTCGTGCTGGTTTGAAGTATCTGTGGGAGGTTCTAGAGGAAATAAGAAGACAATGCTGCTGAAAGTCTTTAATAAAAGACTAGTTGCCCCCAAACATTTACATAGGAACAATTGTCTATTTAACTGAGTTGCTGAGGAAAAAAAAAATGTTTGCTTGCATAACTGGGGAAATGGCTTCTCCAGCATTTGCGTGGCCTAATAAAAGATTAACAGCACACCTAGCATGGAAGCACTGCTTAAAAGCCTCAGCCTGAGCTTGTAAGCTCAAAATTGCTGTTTTCAAGTGTCTACTTCCTGCTGAGCTACTTTTGTTCCCTTCATGAAAGAAACTTCCCTGGTCTATTAAGGGTGATGTATGCCTCTAATTTGCTTGAACATGCAGTCATTTCTAAAGATGACTTCATACATCTTATGTAGGGCTTTTTAAATGACTTAGGAAGGAAAAATGAGTATTTAACAGCAAAATGCATGTCTGAGGGGCTCTAGTCATAAGAGTGATCTCTTAAATGGATTTTTTTTCTATATAGGGATAAGATTTTTAAAATTTTTTTTTTTTAGTTGTAGATGGATACAATACTTTTATTTTGTTTATTTTTATGTGGTGTCGGGATCAAACCCAGTGCCTCACACATGCTTGGCAAGCACTCTACCATTGAGCCACAACCCTGGCCCAAGATTTTTTTTTTTTTTTTTTAAAACGCTGGCTTCCTTCCTTGTTGCTGTACACACTCAAAAATAAAAATTCATAATTTCCTTAATATTCATGTTGTCCCTGTTTAAATAAGAGGTGATTCAGAGCCAGGCACATTTTGAGTCGCTATTATTTTACATACCATTTAAGCTATATTAGAAATTGCTGTAACGATGAGTTTAGTAACTTTTTCTAGTTCTTGAAAACTTGAAATATTTATGTATGGAAGATTACTATTTCCCTAATGTAACTGGAAGCCTCAGTGTTTTTGTTTGTCTGTTTTGATTTGTTTCGTCTGTTTCTCCATCTCTTATTTGGGAAGCATTTAAGGTAACCCAAGTAAAACTCCTTCATCTTCACTTTTAGAGTCTCTGTTCCCTAACAGTTCCCTTTCATTAATAACATCAAAATTATTTTTCAATCCCTCTTTTGTTCAACAATGAAAGTTGTAATTAAGAAGAGTTTTTCTATTGTGCTTTCTTTAGTTTCCAGTATGCAGTGGTTATTAAGCGAAATAAAAAAGAACTGTCACTGCCATTATACTACAACATTCTTTTCAAAGAAAGGAGAAAGTTAGGTTTCTTCTGGAAAGAAGAAGACAGGATACCCAAGAATGGCTGCTAACAGGAAGCTTGTAAGGTACTGACATAGAAAAGATCATTTTTCTCAATTCATACTATATAATAGATTTCATTCTTTAAAAAAAAAATGAAATTCCAAGATCCCTCACAAATGGAATCTTTTTCTGTATAAGGCTTGGGTTAAGCTTTTGCAAATTAATGTCCTTCGCAGGCAATTTAAGTAGAAACAGCCACCTCACTGATCTTTCTTGATCTGTGACACTTCACAAATCCAGTCACTTGCTTCACTGATGGATGGATGAACTTTGCCTAATCTACAATCTTAGCCATAAAAGGCCAAAACTAATAAAGAAATCTATATGGAGCAACTATTTGCCCTGGTGAGAGATTATAGCTAAAGCTTCTGAATTTTGATTTTTTTTCCTAAATTAAATAAGAAGAGATGAAGATACTACAAGATAATGAGAAAGTCAATGAAGCAGTCAGGCAATGGCCCAGGCCAAATTTGGGGTAAATATTTATTCGTTGTTATGCTCACAGAAAAAGTGCCTGGTGCCTGAATGCCCAGAGCCATGTGGACCTGGCTGGCTGAACAAACCTCTTCCTTCATAAGGTCAGTACTTAACCTGGTTACACCTTTAGGCTAATTTCTTTTTAATGTGGTTCTAGAAGAGACTTTTAGAAAAATTAGACCATTTATTGGCCACTGATTACAGAAGATGTGCGTTGGCAGACTTAGAAGGACAGAGAACAGGTTTCAATAATACCCGCTTTACTAAGTCTGTGACCTTGGGAAAGACAATTTAAAATTCACATGACTGGAGTTATTTGGTGGTATTCTATGCATTGCTAAAGATCCCAACTACTGAATTCCTCCCATGTCATTTAGCCCTTCAGTGTGCCCAAAATAATGATGCTCAGAGTGGCTATCAGGATCCAACAGAAAAAAAAAAAAAATTGTAAGAATGTAACTGCTGAAATACACAGGAGCATCAATGATTTGGTGTGTTTGTTAGTTTGACTAGCAAACAAACATTACCCATGAAAAGTAATTTTTTCCACCTTGTCAATGCAGATATTCTTATTTTTGAAATCTATATGGTCCTAAAATTTTTGAAACCCATTAAGAAATTCTTTATAAAGCTAATTATTCTTTCATAGCATGACAAACTGAATTCTATCACCAAAGATATTTGAATGAATTTGAATTTATTAAATAATATAGACATAGACATTCCATGCCCTTGCTGTGTGACTATGGCATCTCTCACCAGAGTAGGCATAGGATGGTCCCTACCACCGCCAACTTTGGGTTTGGTTTGGCCATGTTTCCTGCTTGGACCAGTGGAATGCCAATGGACAAGAGAGAAGTAGATGTTTAAATGTGCATTCAAGTTGGGCTTGCCCTCTCACCTAATGCATGCCAGGTACCCAGGACCATTAGGACATTAAAGACATATAAGCAATATGGAACCTGAGGCACAACTTGAAATAGAGGTTCCTCAGTGGACTCAAGATCCACAGAACAACAACAACAAAAAATTATGGTGATGACATAGCAAACTGACATAGAAAAGCATGTCATAGTTCAGTGTTTTGTAGAGAACAAGTAGCACATGGACCTTCCTTGAAGAGCCAGTTGGATTCAGAAAGAATTGAGGAAGAAAGATGGCTGTTGTAATAACAGATAATTCTCAAAAGTCTATTTTATTCCATACATAAGGGATTCTTTAGTAAGTTCAAAGTTAAAGCCACTGTGCTTTTAAGAAATTGAGATAGTTTGAGGTAAAGATCAGGCTTTTGTCAGCATTTTTCTCTTTATACCTTTATCTAAACTTGATATATCAAATTTATTAATTTGAATAAATCTGGTAAATGGGAAATTACATTACATTTGACTTACTTTTAATTTCCATATACTTACTGAACATTTTATTTGTGTTTCAATTCTCTTAATATCATTTTCTTTTCATTATATCACATGCAGTTGTTCTGTTCATATCATCAAAAAGTTATATTTTAAAATCCTATTACCAACACTCAACTATTAGCAACATATCCTACAAGAAATTATGTTCATAAGAATGCTAAATTATATCTACAATTAATACAATAGAGAATAATTTTAAATAATTCACAAAAAGTTGTAGTGGGAAACCTAAGTTTTCTTTGAAACTAAACTGATTTTAGTTATGATGCATTTATTAAATAAAATTCTAAGTAACTTTGAAAATCATGTTCCATATGTGCTGGTATGGGACAATATCCAAGATTTATTGAAGAAAACCCAAGAAAAAATTTAAGACTGATTTCTCAGAGGAATGAAAATAAGAAATAGAAAACCCAGAAGGAGAGGTATCTGGATGGAATATTTTTACTATACCATTCTATACTTCTTATAGTGAGACCAGATTATTTTACAGCAAATAAAGAAACATTTTATAACAGGATATGTTATATTCTTAACATATTCTTAACAATTTTGGGACCTAAAACTTCAGACCAAAAAAAAAAAAAAAAAAAAAACTAACACAAACCACTAGAAAAAACACTATTAGAAATTTCATTGTTGAAGAGCCTTCCTATTATATACTTATGATATCAGAATGTATTTTTATATTACACTGTTTTACAATCTGGTTTTCAATTAATAGTAGATGGTAATAAATTTCTAATAATAAATATCCTTCTATCACATTATCTTGAATATCTATAAACATTATTCTGCAATTCATAAATGAATACATAAAAATTAAAGGTAAAAACCACATTTCTTATCTAGGTTTTTGTAACCTGTAAGTCATACCAAGGACCCAAGATATTTTGCAAAATCAGGAACAAGTAGCTATCACTATAAATATTTACTCTGATCCTTTCTATTTTAGGATTTTTATTTTTCCCATCTTTTCATTATAATAAGTAATTTTTGATATATAGCCTGCTATATATTTGGTTACTTTCTTAAGTCTTAGTTTTACCTATCCTTACTTTCAAATGTACTATTTTCACATGAAGAGAATCACTATAACATTATGTGCAACATCACTAGTTTTGCCCCTTGGATTTTGTGCACAAAACTGAGGTCAACAGGGTGAACTGTGATACTCCATTCACTACAGAAAAAAAAATGGTAAGAGTGAATATTTAAACATGTTAAAAAGAGATTAATGCAAACTTGGACTGTCATGCAAATATTCCGAAAGGTTTTGCAAATGAAGGAAGCAATGTTATTATTAAATAAAGATTCAAAAACATACTTGAGATAATATATTGGTTGTAGCCAAATTTATAACCAATCAAACTTCAGTTTTGGTGAGCTTCATGTGTGTTTTATAGAACAGCTTGAAACTGCCATTACTTGACCCTTTGGACATACACAAATCAAAGTACATCACAGAATAAAACCCAGAACATTACATTGTAAGAGGAAATAAAAGTCCACTATTAAATATTTATAGCGACAGCTAATTGTTCCTGATTTTGCAAAATGTTTTGGGTCGTAGGTATGACTTAAAGTTACAAAGACCTAGATAGATAAATAAAATTAGAGTTAAAATCATGTTTTCTATCTATTTATTTATTTATAGGCAGTAGTGAGATTGAACACAGAGGTGCTCTATCTCTAAGCTACATTCACAGTCCTTTTTATTTTGAGACAGGGTCTTACTAAATTGCTGAAGCTGGACTCAAACTTGCAATCCTCCTTTCTCAGTCTTCTGAGGTGCTGGAATTACAGGCAGCCATCACTGTGCCTTGAACCTCTAATACTGTATATGGCAAAATATGTTTCATAGCAGAATTGATTCTAGGGACACATTCAACAAAGTTGTCACTTCTAGGAGTTATATAAAGGAAATTATTAAAATTAAGCCCTTTTCCTCATTCTGTAAAACTGTACAGTTTAAGAATTAGACAAAAGATATTGGAAATCCCTTATAAAATGTGACTGAGTAGAAACTCCGGGATCAGTATACATTTACTTATGACTGCTGTACTTCAACTAGAAGAGATTACTACTACTACTACTGCGACTGCTACTACTATTACTACTACACAGGAAAAATAAATAGTACTGAAATATTTATGTTAATTCTGTATTCTGCATTCTTTCACCAGAATTCTAAGATAGGAAAATAGATTCTCCCTTTGGTCTATGCCTGCATGTATTGATAGAAAGTTATATTTAACAGCTGTCTCAAGAGTATTATTTTATAAATGTAAGTTTTAAAAATTCATTCTTTATTTGCACATTATAGTTACCAAGATAAAGAGGTAGCTCAGTGAGTTCAAATTAAAAGGGAGCAATGGCAGTAATGAATACTGAAGACAGGTCCAAAAGAAAGCATCACCCTTCTATCGTGAAACAGTTCTTGATTTTTGCCATCAGAGTTAGCTGAGGCAAACATGATTGCCTACCCATTGACACAAAGCAGCAAGATAATCTTAGTCCTGCTGGGCATGGTGGTACATGACTATAATTCCAGGGACTCAGGAGACAGGCAGGAGGATTGCAAGTTAGGGTCAGCAATTTAGCTAGACTCTGTCTCAAAATTAAAAATAAAATGGTCTGGGGATGTAGCTTACATGGTAAAGCATCCTCAGGTTCCATCCCCAGGACTTAAAAGGAAAAAAAAAAGATAATCCTAGTTCTGTTTATATCAGTGTCTGCTCTTACCATGCTTGAGTTTGGGGACCAACACCACTTCTTGCTGAAATCATGGCACCCCACACTTAACAGCAGTTATCACCTGATCCAAGTATCTCCTATTGTTCTTTTTGAAGACCCAGCTTTCTTTACAGTTACCAGTCAATTTTCCCAGGCCACAGCAGATCCTCTAGTTGACAGAGGCCATATCTAGCCAGTATTTTACTTAGCTAAGGGGACTCTATTTCAATCTTAGCCTGGTCTTCAATTATTATGCCTGAGTCCAATAATATATGGAAATTAGAAGTTAATATTATAGCAAAAGTGATAATCACATAGTCAACTTTTAAATATAGGATTTCCTCTTCCTATGGTAAATAGCTCAAACTTTGGGAGGCACATGTGAAACAAATTCAAAACAGGAAATAAAAGATGAAATCTTTCATCTACTCTGGAATACATGCTCTTTGAGATTCAATAGCAGTGGGTGGAAAGGTCTATGAAAATTAAATTGTTATTTTTGACATTTTATTTTTTACCATGTATATGTAGTTGAATTTGAGGGTCAAATTTGCAAGCCCCATGTCCTCAGATACTTCCCTGGATGACAAGTTAGCTGAGAGTATGGCCAAGCTGAATTAGGTCGAATGTCTGCTGCTTCGCAGGATCTGAACCACCTGGTAGTCCTTGAGGCAAAATCCCATCCCAGACCAAAGCCATTACCGCCCCTCCTTCTATTACAGATTCCCTCTCAGGAGTCAACTTCAAGATGACCTAAAGAGCTACTTACTGCATTCCAAAAGACTAGTTTTAAAAAAATGAATCTCAAAAAAAAGCAGATTGGTGTCTTTTGTGTAAATTTGGAAGTCGAAATGCAAGAGGTAGGACTGCTCTACTGAAATCCATTTAGCATCATCCAAACTCCACGAAGAAAAGAATATGATCCTTCCTAAAACTAGAGTGGATGTACAATAATGTCATCTCAATCACCTCTTCCCCTAGGTGCTGTCATGAGAAGGCAAGCAAATCTGAACTGGAGCACTTCTGAGGTCTACAGGAAGGAGCTGGATTAGTGATAAATATCACTATTTCTACTTTCAGAGTCCTCTTTTCTAAATACAAATCTGTACATGATTAGAATTGCTCCTAAAGAGCCTTTCATCCTATCTTCCCACAAGAAAGCAATTGCCTGACAGTTATTCTATTTTTAAAATAACCGATATTAAATTGCTCCATTTCTTTGGAAGGCTCACTTTAAGTGATCATAATTTCAAAATAAATTGATAAATGAGAGAATCTTTGACTTGGTAGAAGCATTAAATTATCTTCTGACCATGGCCATTTATTATGTTCTTTTCCTCGGTAGTTGAGACTGAGGAACTCAATCTTCTTTGGATTCCCTATGATAATGGCAAGCTGAAGGTAGATTTCTGCATTATCATGTAGTTTTTCCATCTTTTGGAATTCTCTCAAGAAAATGAAAAATATACATGGAACTTTGTGCCACAATTGTATAATCTTCAGCTAGTTAAGCTTTGGTTTTTCACAAGATATCAGAATTGATCTTCTTTTGAAATACATCTCCTGGATATCTCTACACCATTTAACAGTACATTATTTTTTAACAAAACCACATAATCACTTAAGTAAACTCTAGAAAAGCAAAACATTATGAGGTCAAATCACTGTTAAATTAAATCTGTTCAATATGTCAATTTCAAATAAAAACATCTCCAAGTATAATCAAAAGAAACAATAAAACATAAAGTAGAATTTTGAAGCTGTAAACAGCCTGAATTTCTCTAAGAAGAAAAATGTGAAAGAACTTACTAAACTGAAAAGTGCCATAAAAAAATCTGTAAAACGTGGTTTGTCCTTATCTATATAGACAGCCCCTCATTTTACAAATAATGGTACAGAGAGAAGGAGAGATTTAAAAGATTCTTCAAAAGCTTTTGGCATGCTATCCAAAAATTATTAGAACTATCAACACCCACTAGGAAAATTGTGAGTAACTTTAATCCACAATTATGGACGGAGTTTCAGCAGTTTTTCTACTCCTTTAACTCAACAGTTGCATACATCATACACTAGCCCAGAGAATGTAAGCACTCACACATAACAAGAACTTTTCAAATTCCCTATAACCACACATTTTTTTTTCAAAGAAAGAAGTGAAAACAATACTTAATGCACATTTTATTTTTCTTAATCTGGCTAACCAAAAACTTTAAGATTCTAACAGTGTTTTCTTTCAAAACTCAATAGTGTTTAGTTATTTAAACATGCAGATTCAAGGTTAAGCTCTGTGTTCTGCAACCTGTTACGAGAAGCTGACCACAGACAGAAATGAGGAAACACATCTTATGGGCTCAACAAAAGATGATGTTTGGATAACGAGTAGAATTATTACTGTACTCCCTGGAGCAATAGTGTTCAAATTTGTTTAGTCAGATATCTCTTTCATCAAAAGAAGGTATTCCATAAAGCCAAGGAAAATGAGTGAACATGGAGCTTCCTTGATTGAAATATTCATGGGAAGTCTGAACAAAGTCTGTACTAATAAGTAGCACCTGATGGGCGTTCCACTGAGCTTAGATTGAAAAGCATTGAAGATAAAGCTCAAACTCCCTAAATTCCATTTTTGGCTTAGACTTTGTAATTAGGGTATGAGAGCAGGGACTTGCCATTCCTATGGGGTCAAATTAACACATTAGAAGTATACAAATGTAGTTGGGTGGTCACAAGAACTGGTGGAGGAGAATAGCAGGAAGGGACAGGAACATTTATTATGTTCTATTATGTTCTAACTAATTCTATGTTATTCTGCAAGACTGTGAGTCTCTAAATTTTTGGACTTCAGGTGATTCATTAATCAAAACAAAGATACTGTTAAACTTTTATCAGAAGATTGGACAAAATCATTTCTTTGTGTTCCTTCACAATCTAAGATACATGATTCAACAATTATTTATTATTGAATGACTATCTCATGCTAAGGTGCAAGAAACACAATGACAAACAAGACAAAGTCCTTACATTAAAAGAGCCTACAATCCAATGAGAAAGACTTAAATTGCTATTATTTTGTTCTTTTCAGCTAAGCAATGCTCCGTTATTCACTGTTGTTAGGATTGCTCATTCTAGTGATCATCTGAAATCAGAACCTTGTCATTTTCCCGGCCTCCTGGAGGAAATTGGGAGAACCTGGACTTTTGTTTATGATGTTGGCTTTGGTGCTATTTTGGTCGAAGACCCAGAAGGCATAGCCTTTGATATTTAAGTCATCACAAAGGCATGCTTATAATGGGAAGGAATAAACTTGGGGTAGCGCAATTTACTGTCCAACCAGGGAACAAAGACACCAAGCAGTCAAAGCAGTACAGTTTCATTGTTGGCTAGTGAAGATTTTAACGCCTCCTTCCAAGAAGTAGCATCTAAGCTGAAACCTGAAGTATATAAGAACAGCAGCCAAACTGTGGTCGGGGAAAAGGAGCAGTTGGGCAAGGAAAGGCTTCTAGAAAAGACATAAAAAATATTCTCAGCAAAGGTCTACAAGGGAAAGAAGAGGGAGTAAAACCTGTGGTAGGGGATGAGGCAAAAGAAGAAAAGAGAAGCCAGATTATTCAGGCCTCCATGTACCTAGTTAGAGGTAGTGGGGTCTATCTAAGTTAATGGCAATAATGGAGAGATTTTAAAGAAGCGACCATATCCAATTAGATATTTGTTTTTCAAAAATGTTTAGTATTGAGAATAGGAAAGAAGAAAATAATAACAGGCAGTCAAGCTCCAGCAGGAAGCTTGCAGTGATATAGGATCATGCTGATGGAGTTGGGTGTAGAGAAAAGAAGGCCAACTCTGAAGATGTATAGGAAGCAGTATGCAGGGGCCTGGGCCTCTGATTGCATGTGTGAGTGGAGAGGAATGAACTGAGCACCATGCTGAGGTTTCTAGTTTAAGCCACCGCATTCACAAAGTTAGAAGACACCAAAGGAATAATATGTTAAAAATACTAAAAAAAAAAAAAATTATTCAGTGTTTCCATATGAAGGCACATATATTCATTGAATTTCAATCAACTCTATCAGATAGCTTCTATTTTTAGCCCCTTTCATAGATGAGGAAACAGATATGTGAGTGTCTTGTCCAAGTCTCAAAACCATTGAGTGACCATATATGGATTTAAATAACTTCAGGGTGGGGGAAGCAGAAAATAATCCCATGTTCAATTCGAGTGATCTGTGAGACAGCTCAACAGGCATTTGAAACTGAAGGTTTGAAACTCTGGGGTAGAACTGGACTGCAACATGAAGGGGAAGTAACTAAAGCCATGATAATGGGCAATACAGCTTCATGCTCAAAGGCTAAGAATAGCTCACTTCAGTTGAAAACAAATTACCAATAAGCTTCTTATAGAGGTTAATAAACACAACATGGTCAGAGAGTTAAGCAAATAAACCATGAGCCCAAAAATAAGCAGAAAATAAAAGCAAGGCCCTTTAAGCCAGAGGTAATCAATCCCAGCCCAGAATTGCCTGAGCTTAAGACTTTGGACAATATCCCATATGTTCATGGAATATGGTATAGAGCACATTCTTTCTGCAATATTTGAACACGATAAAGAGGTGTAAGAGATGGTAGAGAGGAAAAAATGTAAGTTTACATCAAGTCCTAATACATCAACAAGCACTGCATATAAATGACAACTTAAGTTCATTATATACCATTTCCATTTACTCACAACTAATGCATTTAATCACTTCCAATTAATTGTTTTTCTGACTTCCTAAAGTTTTAATTAAAGAACTTCTAGTATTTTATAGAGAGACCATTACAAACAAGATTCCTGTCCTTAGAATGGAGAAGTGCAGATGAACAGTTTAATATTGCTTATTCCTTGTACAATGCTAATTTTGTGTGTTCTGTACACTCAATAGCACAGTCCTGTACACTGTCTTCAATAATTTCTCAGTGACGGTAGAAGACAGCTAGTAACTACTAGGGTAGCTTTAGCCAGCTGAGCATTTCAAAATCTTGAATTTCAAAAATTGAAACTATTTTCACACACACACACACACACACACACACAAAAAAAAAAATCACAAAACATAAGCAAATAAGAAAAAAAATCAAACTAATCAACTCAATCTGCTTTTCTTTCTCATAATTTTTGTACCTGTAAATTGATTAGACCTCTCTCCCCCACAAAATGCCACTAGAAACCAAGGTTAGATAAGAAATTGAAAAAGTGTCATAAGAGAGAAAACACAATGAAAAGTAAACCTGGCAGTCTATCTCTTCTAATCCTGCCGGACCTTGTCTCTTTTGAACCCTAGCTATCAAACACATTGATCCCTGGTGATGTTTGAGTGTCAGCCCTGCGTGGCGGAGGCACATTAACACAGGGTGATTGTTTCTCCTGCCCACATTCTGGCAAGGAAGAGGAAAGCAAATGGCATTCACTGAGCTCCTCCCCTGTGTGCTTGCATTTCTGTATCTCGGGGGATCTTCCAATTAGTCAATTAATCAACGCTTCTTTGCAAAGGATTATATGTCAAATGGCTGTTCTGCCACGAAGGATGCTGTGGGAAAAGAAAGACAGCCCTCTTCTGCTTCCCATCCGAGCTTGTCCTAGCTCTATGGAATAAAGAAAATAGTCAAACTCAAATATTGATTCTGTATCACCTTTTTTTCTGGAAATTTCTACTCACACTGGGTTACACAGCCCCCAAACTTCTATGTCTCTAAATAAGAATCAAAGGCAGCATTAGGGAAAATATTTTTTAGAGTAGTTCTTCTTTATACTTTAGGGATCTTGTTACACAGAAGTAGAATTAGTCAAATAAGCCCCCCATCTGCTGCAAAGATAAATGAGTAAGGAGTGCTCCAAGATGGCCCTAGGACACGTATGAGGTAAAATAGAAGACACCATTTCCTTAGTCTGAGAAAGTGGCCTGATTCTCCATGACCTCTCTTAGTCTGCTGCACATTTCATAAGCCCAATGACTTTCTAATGCTCAATTAGATTATAGCAAAATTCTACTTACGTCTTTTTGCTATTGTTGTTCAAGTGGGCGTGTAAGGAGTATGTCTGTGATGAGATGACACAAATTTTTCTCTCAGGTCAGTTCACCCCTTGATAAAAACCATCATAATACCACACAATCATAATCAAAGGGGCTAAAGCTAGGTAGTTGCCAGATATAATTTGCTGAGTCACTGTTTCAGAAAATCAAGATGCTTCTTTATGAGGGCAAATCACTAACACCCTTCCACTTGACAGAATGCATATGAGGCTTACCTCTGTGAGAAGCATGCTGTGAAGCTTCTTGGAGGGGGGTCTCCAAGTCAGGCTCCTCATCTGGAGGGCTGCTTGTTCCTTAACTCATCATCGCGCCTCCTAACCAGCCACACTTAAAGGGTTCATTTTGGCTAAATGCTAACACATGGATCAATTTAACGTAGCAGAGAATGGCTCCCAGGACTACTTTGTGTGTTCTTTCACTTATTATATAAACATGAAAAGTTACTTATTTACCAACTTGTCGACCACAATTTTTATCTTTGTTATAAAGTTCTTAAAGAAAAGCACAGCCTGCTGAGATAGACATTTCTCACTTTCCAAGCCAGTAAGTTTCCTTCAGTGGCAAGATGGCCCAATGGATATGGTTTTAGTCAGCTATTTCACCACTGTAACCAAAGGACCCAACCAGAACAACTGTAGAGGAGGAAAAGTTTAATAGAGGGCTCACAGTTTGGGAGGTCTTAGTCAATAGAAGGCCGGCTCCATTCCTCAGGGCTCGAGGTGAGGCAGAACATCATGGTGGAAGAGTTTAGTAGAGGGAAGCGGCTCACATGATTATCAGGACGCAGAGAGAAAGAGAATCCAGGCTCCAGAGTCAAAATATATACCCCATAGCCATGCCCCCAATGAACCACTTCCTCCGGTCACACCCTACCTGTCTCTAGGTACCACTCAATTAATCCCATCAGGGATTAATTCACTGATTAGGATAAGGCTATACCCCAATTGTTTTTCCTCCAAACCTTCTTGCATTGTCCCACACATGTGCTTTTGGACAACACCACATCTAAACCATAACAGATATTATTCAAACATTTATCAGTAGGCTGCCTTCTTTGGGGAAGAAACATTTATAAGGAGTATTGTCCTCTAACACTTCCCAGCTTAAAACACATGTCTTCCAAACAATGACAGGAGGTAGAATTTTGGAGAGAGAAAGAGAAGGGGCAGAAAATGGCCGGGCAAAGCAAGTGTTAAAAGCATATAGCTGCCTCTGTCCAAAATTGCTTTATCAATTAAGTAGCAATTTCACTTAAGCATGGCCCTATTTCAAAACCTAGACCAGGAGAAAGGCATGGGCAACAATGTATCAATGTGACAGTATAATGCCCACAAGATAATGGTCTCCCATGAGATGCTGGATTTGAGCTGTGGAAGAAAAATCTCACCCCACAGCTCTTATGACTGATCCTATGTGTTTATGTGGATCGATATGCCAGAAAGGGGATTTTTCTTTGAGTTGCTTCTGGTTTGAAGAACAGAACCCAACACAGTAAGCTAGAACTCTGCCACCAAGAGGACCACCTTAAATAATCAGTCCCAGTTTCCTTTATCCCTTCCTGGATTCAGGAAAAAATAGCAGTCATGATTAGGCCATAGACTACCCTACAAGGATATGATTGCTCTTGCTTGATTCAGGTCCTACCTACCAAGGGTAGGTGTATACTCTTGGTATGCCCCTAAGCTCACACCTGCACAAGGACCAAATTCATAACCTCTTCCAGTTAAAAATTAAAATACATTCAGTAGACTACCCCAGAAATGGCTGAGTTAAAAGCTTACATCAGAATATCTTGAAACTCACTTTAATGTGAGCCCCTCTAAATGGAATGGTTAAGAATTCATGTCTGGATTGTCCTTTAATAAAGTTTCATTATTCCCTCATATTTATGGAGACCACAGTTACAGTGAGGGCTGACAGCTCTGAAGCTTTAACAAACTACCACTCAAGTCCTGAAGAAAATGAGGACCTCAGAGTCCTTTCCCCAGTCTCAGAGTGAATTATGAATCAACTGACCTACACTCGTGCAGCCTTCAACTTAAAAAAAAAAAAAATTAAAAAGGCAGAAGAACTTGGGAATAAATCAGCCTTCCCCTGAGGACACGGCACAGAGATGAAAACTGGCTGACTTCTTTGAGTTCTCTCAGTGTGACAACCGGGACAAGGAAGAGAAGGAGAACAAAGCCTAGACAAGGTAATAAAAATGTCTGCTCTGAATTTTAGGCTGTCACACCACAAAGCAAAACCGAGATTTGAGAGTGATCCGGTGTGATTTTTGTCATCCCAATGGTTCTGAGGTGCCAGGCAAGCCCTACAGAACAAATGTCTTTAACTAGTGGTATGTATCAGAGTCACATGGGGATCTTTTCAAAAAAGCTGTTTTCTGCCCTCCTGCTGCTGAAGGGTCAGTGAGCCTGAAGTGGAACCTGAGTTATTTCTCAGAGCTCCTTAGAGGATTTGGAGGCACACTATTGACTGAGAACCACCTGTAGGAAAGCTAATTATTTCCAGGAGAACAATGCTTCTCAGACTGTAAGGGGTTTTGAATCATTCCACCACCAGAGGATCTTGTTGAAATGCAGATTCCGACTGTGTGGCTCTGAGTTGGGGACTGAGTGAATCTCCAACAACTTGTCATGCCTATGCTGTTCCTGAGGGGACCACACTCCATAGATGGCAAGTCAATAGGCTTTATGCCCTAACTTCAGACAGCTGCCTTCAGAGGAATAGGCATAGGGCACAGGCAGGGAGCCTTGGGCTGGTTCCTGTGTGGTTCATGTGTCAGTTCGCACAAAATCACCTGTGGTATTTATTTAAAACTAAGACCCCAGGGCCTCACCCAAACAGATCCGATCAGAGGCAGTGAAGCAAGTTCCTCAGGTAGTTCTTTCATATACACTAGAATCTGGGAATCACTAGAAGAATATCAGCAAAGATAATTAAAAAACTTATATGAGTTTTAAAATCATTGAATGACGAATTATATATTTAACGTGATTATAAAAGCAATGTATTTCAGCCTTCTCTATTTTCCAGTTAAAATACGAGGCATAAAAGCTTGAAAGCAATATAATCACCTTGGTGCATGACATTTTTAAAGTACATGCAAAAAGAATAAACAACATCTTAAATATCATTAAGTTTGTTTATCTCCACATTAACTATTGTCCTACGTTTATGAACCGAATGTTTTTGTTCCCTCTAAAAATCAGAGTCCCCATGTGACTCTGATACGTACCACTAATTAAAAGCCACCATGTGACTGTATTGGGGTGGTGGCATTTGGGGAAGGTAATCAGGTCATAAGGGAAAAGACCAGTTGGGATGAGTGCTCCTGCAAGAATAGAAACAAGAGAGATAGTCTCTCTCTGTGCCATGTGAAGATGCATCAGGAAAAAAGCCATCTGCAGGTCAAAAAGAGGGCTCTCAGCAGGAAATGAATCAGCTGGAACCTTGGTCTTAGACTTCCCAGCATTCCAGAGCTGTAAGAAATAAATGTTTGTGGTGTTTGCCACCCAATCTATGGCACTTGTGCCAAGACACCCACCCATGAGACTGTCCCCAGAATTGTTTTACTTCAGGGACACCTATGATTTACTCTATTGTCTCAATTGCTTTTTCTTTAACAACACCCCCTCCTACACATCTTCTCTGTTCTACCTCCATAAATTCTCTGACAGGGAAAAATCACTTAATTTCTCCCAGTAACTACTCCTTTGTGGCAAATACTCGCTATTCCTAGTCTCTGAATGTTATCTCTGACACCAACATATGAACTTACAAAATGAAACAACCATAATACATTTCTCCTCAAAAATACTAATGAGAAGCAAATGCTATGTTCCTGCATATAGGAAAATTTAAAAAAATATATTGTAAACAAAGGTGAGTAGATGGGGATTTTCCAAATTAAAACTTTACCCTGGCATCACAAAAAGAGGACCTGGAAATTATTTGTTTGATAATTCAAGCTTCAAAATATTTTCTTCTCTCATAAAAGCATTGAAATTCCTAAGAGTCACATGTGCATGAAATTTAATTTTTAAAGTGTATTAGATATGTAGTTATATATAACACATTCTGCAAAAGTTTTCTGATTGGAGTACTTTTCATGTAATTAACTATCATAGATTTTAAAAATATCCTTTAGCTGACTATTCCTTGGGAAAATGTTCGATGGGACTAGGTCATGCTCACCTATTCATTCTTCCTTTTTACAGTTGTTTTTCCTATGTTTGCATCTCTCCTTGGTAATAGCAGCAGACTTGCTGGAATGAGTGCCCATGGGTCAGAGAGGAGTGGGGGCTATTCCACCAGGAAGAGAATCATGGTCACTGCTAAGTTTCCTAGGGTTGCTGTAAAAATCACCACAAACCTAGTAGATTAAAACTGTACAAATTTATTACCTTACAGTTCTGGAAGTCAGAGTCCAAAATAGGTCTTACCCACTAAAAGTGTTAGCACAGCAGCATTTCTTCCAGAGGCGCTATGGGAGAATCTGATTCCTTGGCTTTTTGAGTTCTTAGAGACAACTCCCATTCCTTGCCTTGAGCCTCACCCTCCCTCTTCACAGTATATCACTGCAACCTCTGCAGCCCTCTTGACTCTCTGCTTCCACCACCGCATTGCCTTCTCTCAATTGAACTCTCTTCCAAGCTCAGGATCCTTAATGATACATCTTCAAAGACAGTTTTGCCATGTAAGTTGATGTATTCTCAGGTTCTAGAGATTAGGACAGGGACACCTTTGTAAAGAAGGGAGCATTATTCTGTCTCCCACAGGTAGCAAGACAAGGAAGGAGAAATAAGGAGTTTCTATTCTGCAAGGATGACCATCAGCAGATGTTCATCACAGCAGATGTTCCACCACCCCATTGCTACGAAGCCTGGTTTTGTTTTTCTATATTTTCTATATTATTTAATGACGTCATATTTTGAAATCGGAAAGAAAACATGAATTAAATACTCACACATGTATACACACACACACACACACACACACACACACACAGCAATTTGTAGCCTTAAATGTAGACGTTATAGATGCAGAGGGAAGTCTGGATGATGCATTCCCAATTCCAGCATTCATTCCAGCATCCATGGTCCCTTTGCAAAATATCTCTGGAAGGACCTGCTGCCAGCATAATGCAATTCTGGGAAAGTATTGCTCATCCTTTAATGCTCTGATTCATCATGGAAATCTTTCCCCTCGACATCCCTTAGGACATCTTAGTCAAACTTACAACATTTGAAGTTGGTTTTATTAAACATTTAGGGGAGGCAGAAAGGTGGCAAATTCAAAGCCAGCATGGACAACATAACAAGACCTTTTCAAAATAAAAAGGACTGGGGATGTAGCTTAGTGGCAAAATGCTCCTGGGCTCAATTCCCAGTACTGCAGAAAATAAAAATAAAAGAAATTCAACAATGTCTAAACGTCTACAGAATTTAATTCAGACAACCTGGTTTGATCTTGGAGGTGTATATAGCAGTTATGATCTTTGCCCTCTCTTAGATTTTGCCTAATATACAGGTGACATCATAACAGCCATCACTCAAGGGCTCACATATAGATGATGAGGCTGATGCCCCACAAAGTCCCTGTTAATGGGGGGAGTTTAAGTTCCCTACCTAAAGCTTTACCTTAGCAAGGTAATTGACACCTGCAGCCATCACTCCCAGCTTCCCCACCAGCTATCCACATGGCTCCTCCACCACGAGCATCCACAGACTCCTACATGAGTCTCTCATTCCCATCCAAGTCTACACAAGTCTCTCATTTCCATCAAAGTCTTAAAGCTACATTAAGGTCAGGATTTAGTCATGAGAAGATGATCAAGACTCCCATACAAAATGAATGATCAGAATTTAGAGCAGCCTCTATACACAAAGGCATAGATTCAGTTTTGTTCTTAAAGATTCCTTCTTCTCTTTCCGTATGTTTCCTTGGAGAAGTATCAAAAGTTCTCCCAAATATAAATGCTGGAGTGAAACTTCCCATCTCTCTCCAACTACTTATATAATCAATGGAAGTGGAGAAGCTAACTGGAATTGATAAGGATTTGACATCCAAATGGACACATTTTCCTAAGGCAGCAGATGGCACAAGGTGGCTTTATGTAGGAATCACTCAGGAGCTTAAAAAATTTCCAACCACCACTCAAGGCTCTGGTAGAAATTTAAAGGACTTCTGAAATCACCAACATAAAGAATTTAGCTTCCTAAATCCTAACATGCAACACTGATCTGCAGAAGGTGTTGCACCATCGTCATTTGGAGCTAGATAACTGTTGTAGAGGATTGTCCTCTGTATGGTAGGGTGTGTAGCCACATCCCTGTTCTCTCCTCAGCAGATGCTGTGGCCCCTAGTTTAAGAAAGAAGCAATAACTCTTACCCCCTATTTAAACCCACTCCAAATACATGTACACATCCACACACATGAACACACAAACACGATGACTCCAAAATGTCATATTCCTCTTTGAATATGGTTTATATACTCCATGCATTCCAATGCTGTTGCATTATCCTTTCTCCATCAAAACTGGAAGTTAGGATTGTACAAAACAATTGAGATTCACCTCAGCACAGTCATTAAATACTTACTGAATCTCCTATGATAATTATTAGCCATATACATGTCAATCTCCATTTTACCCAAAGATTTTCAGTGTTTTTATTCATGTTCTAAACAATTAATAACTTCTCTGTATAATTATTTGATGATAGTAAGTCCCATCCTTTAAAAATCATACTTCTTCACAAATCTCATTTAAACAAGAGGAGTAAGTTCAAAAGATCTATTGCAAACATGGTGACTAGAATTAATAACTATGTATTGTATACTTAAAAATTACTGTAAATTTTAAGTGTTCTTGCCACATGTGCACAAAGAAATGTACATGAGGTACTGCAAATGGTAATTAGCTTGATTTAGTCATTCAACAATATATACATATTTAAAAACACCATTATGTATACTATAAATATACACAATTTTTATTTGTTGCTTAAAATAACTGTTTTCAAAAATCACACTCCCAAATTGAGATTCCAAGTGGGCATATTATCAAAAAATTTCAGTCCATCATTTTTAAAACTTTTCAAGTTTTGAAAACTTTAAACATTTAGCAGATATTTGTAAAGTTTCTTTATTTGGTCCAGATACATTTTTACTCCCTCTAATCTTTTCCATTTAAAATCAATTTCAAGCCCTATAAACTTCCTTATATCAAATATTTCCCATCATCTCCTTCAACCTGCTGTCAAGTTTCTGAGGGACAGGAACCTCAGCTTCAGTCTCTTTTAAATCCTCCTAACTAATGTGGATATGTTTTATTACTCTAAGAATGGAGAGCATATCTTGGGAGGCAATTCTCCATGCATTTCTCATGCTTCTCCAAGTCTAGGTATGAACAGACATACCAGGGTAGTTAAAAGAAAACTACTGTCTCCCTGGAACATTTTGAAATTATAGAGATAAAGATTTCTCCCCACCCCTTTTCTAGAAAATATTTTTTTAATACTACAGAGTAATAAAGTTAAGCATCCCTTTTCTCTCCCCCTCCACACAAAGGAGAGGAGAAGTAGTTTCTCTAGAAGTCACCTATGTGGCTGAGGTTTCTTCAGTTCACCATTTCTCAGCTATGACTCGGATGCTGTGTGTATGCAGCATTCATCTGAGCCTGCCTCTGCATCATCCCTACAGGACTTGGGAAGCAGGAGGTAACTAAATTTTAAAAATAAGGCAAAACAAAGACTATTTATTTTATTTTGTTCTTAATTTTTTAAATTTCTTTTTGGTACTGGGGATTGAAATCAGGGGCACTCAACCACTGAGCCACATCCTCAGCCCTATTTTGTATTTTATTTAGAGACAGGGTCTCATTTAATTGCTTATTGCCTCACTTTTGCTGAGACTGGCTTTGAACTCATGATCCTCCTACCTTAGCCTCCCAAGCCACTGGGATTATAGGTGTGTGACACCATGCTCAGCTAACACACATACATTTTTAGACAAACAGTACCAGAAAAATATATATATGTATATCACCAGTTGTCCTTGGTAAGATTTGGATATGAAATGTCCCCCAGAAGTTCATGTTTTGAAGGCATGGTCCCTAATGCAGCAATGTCCAGAAGTGGAGCATTTGGGAATTGACTGGAGTATGAGAGCTCCAACCTCATCAGTGGATTAATCCACTTGATGGATTAATGATTTGAATATTCTGCTGGAAAATAGTGAAAACTATAGGCAGATGGGGCATGGTTGAAAGAAATAGGTCACTTGGAGTATGCCCTTGTGTACTCTATATTGTCTCTGGCCCCTTCCATATCCATTTCTCTCCTCCCCCACCCCCGCCCTCCCTTCCACGCCCTACATTGTGGCTGCCAAGAGTTGAACAGCTTTTCTCCTAGTATATTCTTCTGCTATAATATTTCTGCCTTGGAAGCAGTTGACCATGGACTAAAACCTCTGAAACTGTGAGCCAAAATAAATGTTGTCTCCTCTAACCTGTTTGTGTCAGGTATTTTGGTCACAGTGATGAAAACTAACTATCATAGTCCTTCATATCTTAAATTCTTTGAGATGATATCCATCAGGCCAAAATAAATGATTCCATATGAAAGTAATAGATATAAGAAAAAATAATCAACAATAACATGAAAAATAAGTGGAGAGATTTAATCCAACATTGGCTGCATAAATCAATAATAACAATAACTACCTCAACAAGTAAAACAATGATTATTCATAGGGAGCAATAATATAGAAGAAATTAACACACTGATCAACAACTGCAAATAAAAAACGGTGAATATGAGAGTTATAAAATGTTTTAATATTCTTTTCACATTCTGGAGATACATAAAAATAATGGCAAAGTTTGGACTTTCATAAATATTCATGTTAAAAAAATAACTAGGGTCACCACTAAAGGAAAATCAATACGTATAACAAAGAGCTTCTATCAACCAAATAATGACAAGAAAAGGAAAGTAAAAAAGAAATACAATGTATTATATATAAAGAAGAGCTTCATTAAATCAAAGAAAATTCATTATCAAAAATCCATTTTTAAAGTAAAATTGAAAAATACTTCAGAAAGGATATTTCTTTAGGGAGAGAATAAAACTATACAGAAGAAAATTACTTAATTTTAGAAATGCAAAATCATAACTGTACATTATGGACCAAAAATACAGTATTTTGCATGTCATTAAGTATTTCCACAAATCATTGATACAAAAAGAGAAATTGTTTTCTCATAATTTCTGAATGATTCCAGGTAGATTTTTTTTGCATTAATTATTATGCGTGATTGCTAGAATGTGTTACTTTACCTTGTACATGTAAAATTTAACCTTTATTCAAAAAGCTTTATATCTGGCCAAATAAATTATCCAAAGACTGTAATTTGTACAATGTAATTTTTTGGGGGGGAAAAATGAAATCTAACCCTCCCTGATATCAAAAAACATAAGTCCTTCTGCTTTTGTTTTATTTCAAACAGCTCTTATAGATGACAGTGCATAATTTGATCTAAAGTATGTATCTCAGCCTCACCCACTGCCACTCAGATACTTGAGCAAGTATTTCAAGGATGGAAAGATTCTTCATTTGTTACTTTACCAGAGGCTGTACCTTCTATTCCACTGTGGACAAGAAAGAGGCTGAATGTTTAAAATGATGGCTATTTCTTCCACTCTGGGTTAAATACACAGTTTATCCTTTTCAAAATAAAATATTAAAAAGTTAATATTTCTTCTTAAAAGAAACACATCAACCCCAGAGCTTGGCATTGATGGCTGTTTAAAATTTGTAAATAGTGATGCAGGTTCAATACCTTTGATTCGCAAACTTCTCTGTGTAAGAACTTTATATAATGGCTGATCTTTATAAGGCTCTGTGACTCCTTCCTCCAGAACTCTCAGGGGACAGCAGGCAGAAAATGAGAGAAGGAATTCCTTAAATTCTACATTCAAGTGTACTATGAGCAATACCATACTGACTACCTAGCATCGGTATCAGCTGAAGCTTGTTTGAAATGTAGGTGCTAAGGCCTCCATTCAGACCTTCTGAACAAGAGTCTTGATTTTATCAAGATTCTCAGGTGATTCATGCTGTGGCTTGTATCTGCAACATTTCCCTAGGTACATGTGTCAAAAGCTTAATCCCCAGGATAGTGCTATTGTGAGATGGTAGAACCTTTAGGAGGTGGGACCTAATTGGAGGTCTTCAGGTCATTGGAAGTATGCCCTTCAAAGGACTATGGAATCCCAGTCCCTTTCTCTTTCCCTTTTTCATTTCCTGGCCATGTATTAAGCAGTTAGTCTCACCATATGCTATCATGATGTGCTATCTCACCACAGACCCAAACCAATGGAGTCAACCAATCATGAACTGTAATATCCAAAACTACAAACCAAAATAAACCTTTTTCTCTTTATAAGCTGATCACCTCGGGTATCTGTTATAGTGATGGAAAGCCAAGGAACATAATTCATAAGCAATGTATGAAGTATCTCTCAGTAAGTTCCTGGTGTGGTTTAAATATGAACTACAAAGAATTGCTAAAATCTTATGACTTTAAAAAGTTAATTTCTTGGTAGAATAAGTAGTCTTAGACAGAAACTTTATATATTTTGAAACAACTAGGAAACATGCCATGCTTAAATGACATGGGAACAGTGCCCTGTCTCTAGTTAAATTGAAAGTTATGTGATTATACAAGCAGTAGGTTTGGCTGTGATAGCAGAGTTATTTCTCTTTCAAGTGAAAGCTGCCCACAGAGTTGGTATCGTGGTTTTACACCGCCATCAAAAACCCTGGCCCTTTCTGCCTCATCAGTATGGTCACTCTATCTCCAGCATCAAGTTCCGGTAGTAGGCAAAAGGAAGGGAGCAAAGAGAAAGGGACATCACCTCCCTTCTATAGTGTGTTTCTGGAAAACCCACACTCTTCTCTTTTATATCTCTGGGGCCAGAACTTATAAATATGCCTATAATTTATTCTTCAAAGAATGCTGAGAAATGTAAGCTTCCGGCTAGACACATTACTCCCCACACCTCATCAGAGTACCAGTGATTAAGGAGAAGGGAATAGATGTTGGGGTGGGCAACTGACCATCTGACACCAGGTCTACTGGAGAGTCCAAGCAGTTCTACAAGCAGCCTCCACTTTGAATATAGGCTGTTCAACAACCTATATTTACAAGTGCCCTGCCTCTACTATTGTGAAATATAATGGTTTGTAGAAACCTGTCAAGTGCCACATGGGGGAAAAATGTATAATGACTTACTATAATAGATCCACTGAATAACTCAGCTTGGGAGGGCACCTTTCACATTGCGGCACTTTCTGGAAATATAAAGAAGATAGTTGGCATACTTTGCAGTTTTCCAGACCTAGGGACCCCCTTATTAGCTCATTTGCACCAAATTCTTCCCTGATATGGTCTGATATTGTATATGTGTGTGTGTGTGTGTGTGTGTGTGTGTGTTTTAAGCAGCTGTTTAAAATTCCTCAATTGGTGATTTAGGCATCCTGTTTTTAAAATTCTAATAGTTTCAGAATTGTTATGGGTCATCAGTCATTCACTAATGTGAACTGGTTTAATTACATTAATTTTCAAATGACTGACAGAGATCAGCTGCTTTATGGAAGGGAGACTGTATTTGGGGGCTATGGGAGGTCAAGAAATCACTTTAGAGGATTAAACCTTTGATCTTCCCCTCGTGGAAATTCTACAAAGCTACAGATTGAAATAAAGAGAAGAGCATGAGCGTATTGGACGGAAATACAGAAAGAAAGGTAGATTCATGAAAGATTAAAATTTAACTCTTTCAAAACTTTGCCTAAATTCATTGAAGTACCAGGAGTGGCTAAGACAAAAATTTTCTTCTCTTTCCAGCACCATATTATTCTTTGTCACAAGGAAGACCACAAAGTATACTTAGGTTAGTATTATTATAACATAGTTTGGATAAATTGTGAGTTGAATGTACTGTGGAGCGTTATCTTGGGGATGAGCTAGAATATAGTATATTGTGACAGACAATGTTTATCACTGCAAACAACTAAAGGGGAAATAAAACTTAGCTCATAGTTTCTACATAAATTTCCAAATTATGTATTGCCTATATCCAGCCTATTTAAAATCCAGTGTATTATTACTGCTCTTCCTGTCTGTGGCTGTTGAGGAATTCTCTCACATACACAATCATTTGTAGGAGAACAAATGTAAAAAGGGAAAGCAGTTCTAGATGAATCAAAGCAGCACGCTCAGCCTCCAACCCTCACACCCACCCCCATACCCAGGACACAACTTGAGAATAACTATTCTGGAACAAAGGACACTAGAGCTTAGAATTCCTCAGTGAGAAATACAACTCCACCTGCAGTAATTCTCTGTGCATATTGTATGTGGACCACAAGCATGTTTCCTGATACTGTTGGTGGTCAGTGTTTATTTTAGAATGAACCAGTAGCACTATAGATTAGATAAAATTTTATATTTTCAAAGAACACTCACATGCATGAATCTTGTATGAGGAAGACAGTACAAGTCTTATTGTGCTTATTTTACTGATAAGGAAATTGAAATTCAAATAATTCATGTAACTTAAAAATGTAACATGGCCAGAAAAGTGATAGAGGTGCAGTGAGGATTTGGATCTCCTAACTTTTCAACTTTGCACTTTATAATCAGGAAGGAAATATATAAAAAGTAAATAAGTGAATAAATTTTAAAAAACGCAAATGCCAAAGATGTAGGGAAAATGACAAGGCTGATTTTTAAATATGCACACCCACCCCACACCTTCCCTATCCAACTAAGTTTGACAGGAAAACTTGGTAAATAAATTCAAACACCCACAAGCAACAGCTGCACCCAAATTAGGAGAATATGTGAACTTCAAAACATGGGCAAGGAAGTGGGAAAAACAACAGGAGCAAATATACATGTGTTATCCACACTGAGAAAGAGCAAGAAAGCCACTCAGCTTCTAATGCCTCTGAGAACCACAAAGTGCCAACAAACACTGCCAAGTGTG